>NW_025333537.1:11341250-12682500 GCF_019186645.2 Phyllostomus hastatus | reverse complement strand
CTCGCCGCCCGCTGACCACGGACCGGCCGACTCCTCGCTTTCCCGCAAGGGGACGCTCACCCCAGGGGCTGTCACCTCTCTCTGCCGGAGAAGACAGACGGGAGACCAAGGCAGCCTGGGGCGTGCCTCTGATCACGCCCGGGACACGGTCCCAGCCTGCGCCGGCGGGGGGGGAGGGGGGGTGGGGGCTGCTGAGGGCAGGCGCTTTGCCTGCCCCCACAGCAGCAACCGGGCCCGTCCCGAGGTCCACGTTTACTCTTGTACGTTGTTCGCTCACTTTTGTCTCGTGAACAGCTCGTGTTTAACACACGCCCGTGAACAGAGCGGAGTTTAAAGCCGCGCAGAACCCGGCTGCGCTGAGACAAGCACTGTTCACACTGGGGCCGCAGGCTGCTCCGGCCGTTACATGAAACAGGCGGATGCCGGGCACGCCCCCGGGGCCGCGTGGGGGCCTGAGCGCCCCGCAGCATTGCTCGATCAGCCCCCCACCCCGCCCTGCGTGGGGCGTTCCCAGCACCTCACAGAGGGGGAAACCGAGGCACGAGGAGACAGTGTGGATTCCACCCTGTTTCTCTGGCTTTACGGACACGGTATTTTTTTGTTGGTGGTTTGTAGTCTTTTTTGGTTTGTTGTCGCAAAAATAGGAACACTCTATACATACTTTATTTTTAGTTGGCTCTTTTTTACTTACTAATTGTGGTGGGCAAAATCCTAACCGGGCCCCAGGGCGCCCCGCCTCCTGTCTGACGCCCTCCCCGTCACTCGGTCAAACCCCCGCGCGGGCGCTGGTGGGAAGGGGCTCCTCTGGTGAGGCCGCAGGCCCAGACGAGTTGCCCGGAAAGCAGGGTGAGTCTCACCCGGAAGTGGTCCCTTGCAAGAGACTGGGCATCTCCTGACGTCAGAAGTCAAAGCACGACAGGGATTTAGCGTGGGCCATTCCCTGTTGCTGGCTTGGGGGTGACAGGGTGCATGGCAGGGGACGCTGGCAGGGTCCAGGGGCAGAGGGCAGCCCCCAGCTGGCAGGCAGCAGGTGACGGGCACCTCGACCCCTGCCTCCAAGAACCGGACTCCTCACAGCCTGGGAGGAGCCCAGGTGGGGTCTCGGCTTTCAGAGACCCTGAGCTGGGCACCGGGTCGGCCACGCCCACCTCAGCCCCCGCAGTCCTGCGAGCTGATTGACGGGTGTTGGGCAAGTGGCAGTGGTGTGGCAACTTGTTACACAGCAGTGGGAAACTGATACAGTAACACACCAGGAGTGCCTTTCACTTCCACCCCAGAGTCCGCTTCCACATAGCGACTTGAACAGCTACACAGTATCCCAGGGAACAAGCGACTTGAACAGCTACACAGTATCCCAGGGAGCGGCGCCCCACCCTGCACGTTCTCGATGCCCTCTGATCACACACCTTTGCTGCTCCCGGTCTTCGTGCTACTTTAGGCAACATTGTGGTGAGCGCTTTGTAGCCAAGTCTCCGGGCACATCCTCGGGTCCCTGGAAGGGGAGTTGCACCCAGTGTGGCCGAATGTTGGTTCCGCCACAAATGACTACTGCCCTTTAGAAATGTTTACTTTTCATTGACCGCTTACAAGCTCACTCGTTTCCCAAAGCACTGGCAACACTGGGAATTTTCTAGTTCGAGTGACAAAACATGTCCCCTCTCTTTGCATTTTTAAATTACTGGTGTAATTTGGACGTTTTTTTTCCAGGGGGCATGTGCCTTTTTTCTTTTCTCTGCGTGTCTGCACCTGTATGTGTTGCTTGCATGAGTTGGGACTTGTCAGTCCCAAGTGACAGAGAGCCACACTTCCTCGTCAGAAAGAGAACGCGGGGCCTCGCACATGACATGCCCACGGAGGAAAAAAGGGTTCTTTACGCCGCGGTCAGACCCAAGGCCTAGCAAACGTCATTTAGAAACAAGGTCTTTCTCTCCGCACCTCCGCCTTCCTCGGGGTTGCGTCACTCCTGGCTTTCACGTCGTGGGCCTGGGGACTCCAGGCTCGTATCTTTGCAATGACAAACCCAGCGGAAAGAGAAATCGGGTTTTTTCCTGGTCACTCCAGAGTAAGACGGGGACCAACTTGGGTCCCATGCTCATCGCTGAGCCAATCACGCGGAATCAGCGGAGGACTGCTGCTGAGTGGACAGGCGTGGTCACCTGAGGACCCCTAGCCTAGGGGCCCCACCTGCCCTACCTGAACCATCAAATTAAGCAGGAAATCGCGGCGCTGCTCCCGGAGGAGGAAGAGGCGCTGAGGGGCCGGGCCAGCTGTCCCTGCAGTCTGCCCGTTCACTGTGACGACGTCCAATTCGATCGTTCGTCCCCTGGACTGCGCATGGTGCCTAAGAACTCCTTGCAAATAAGGACGTCCCCTTTGTCGTATGCATTTCAAATTTATTTTTCAGTTTGCTGCTAACGGAAATGATTTTTTATGCACATTCGTTTTAAGCCTTTCTGTAACTAAATTGACAAACTTCTCCTTTACAGCTTTCACTTTCCAGGCTCGGGAGGGGACCCCGCCCTGAGACCTTCTGTTTCCCAGCAGCCCCCAGCCCTGCTTCCATGCTCGCGGGTTCCTTGGAATCCACTGCACCCCGAGCCCTTCCCCGCGGGCCGGCGCGGCCTCTGTCGGTGTGGGCTGGATTATGTAGCACTTAGTTCCACCCTCAGCCCCTGTACTCGTCTCTGTTGATCTTTCCTGTACGTCCCGATCTAAAAATCAAATACACGTATAACCAACCGCCGGCTGTCATTTCGTGATTGCAGTATGGACTCGGACACGTGTGAGGAATTACGAAAGTGCCCGTTGTGAGCCCAGGAGGGCGTGGGCCCGCGCTGGCTGACGCCCTCACTTCTTCGGGCAGGAGGAAGCGGGAGTCCGCGGTCTTTCACTTTCGCTGCCCCCTCACCTCCCTCCCTCTCTACCGGCACCCCCCCCCCGCCCAGCTCTCGCAGGTGTCTTGTGGGTCCTTAAAACGCAGGCTTGAAAGAACCCAAGAAGTGAGAGGCTTCCGTTCCTGCGAGGCCCATAAAGTGAGAGCTTGAGAAAAGGCCACGTCCAGGGCCATCGTCCTGGCCACACCCCCACACGCTCGCGCACCCTCTGCGAACCTCAAACTCGAGTCACCCCGAGAGCTGGACGACCTGGCACGGGGGTGGATCGGGGGCTCGTGCGGCCACGGCCCGTGCGCATGAATGTCAGGTTCCATTGCGTCGGTTGGCTCTGTCCTAGTCCTTTCATTTCCTGCTCCCACCTGGGTCACCTGGAGCCAGGCAGGAGTGTGGCAGCAGGGGCTGCTTGAAGGAAATTGGACCCAGGACAAGGCTCCGACCCTGAAGAGCCAACAGCTCTGTGATGTGGCTAAGGACACGGGCCATGCCCTGGCGCCCATGGGTGAGCTCTGTGGGGAACTGGGGACCAGACAGCAGAAGTGTGGGCCGTGCGTGTGGTGTGGAGCCATCACGGCGTGGGGAGCAGGTGGGTGAGTGGCGTCGGGAGGCGTGGAGTCCGAGGTGGCGGCGGTGGCTGGAAGAGCAGCGTTTTGAGGAAGCTGAAACTGAGGGAGCAGATGGGACCGCAGGGGCGGGAGGCGCAGCTGCGGAAGGAGAAGCAGAAGTGTCGCGGCAAGTGTCAGAGAAACCTACCGGCCCCTGAGACGTCCTGGGTCTCGGATGGCTCCCGAATCAGGCTGTCACCTGCTCTACGCTCTGCACTGAGCAGGGGGCAGGGGGCAGATGGCGACCGGCAAGGAAGGGCTGAGCGTTCCTGATTTCCGTACCCGCCCCGGGCATCCTGGCGGCCAGACCCTCCTTCTCCGAGGGCTCCGGAGTCCTCCCACGGAGCCGGACTTTGTTATGTGACGTGGCCCATCCTGGGGACACCTGCTGTGTGTGCGAGGTCACATATGTACTTGGTGATTTGTTACACAGGGGAGACTCGTACACTACTCCCAGGCACAGGCGTGCCCAACGAAGTGGCAGGTGTCAACGTACACTGAGTCTTGAGTGATACGACCTCTGGGGCTTAGCCCAGGGGCCACCCGTCACCGATGACAGGGCCCGGGCCGGACACCCTGAGAGCAAACCGCACCCGGTGTGAGGGGAATCCAGTCGCCCTCCCATTCTTTCTTTTACTTTCCCACTTTTTTGATGGAGTCACAGTGGGTGGCTTGTCACTCTAAGGAAATCCAACACAGTGGGTAACACAACCAAAGTTTATCATCCAGCTTCTCCCTGAGCGTCTGCTGTGCCGGCCACCAAGGCAGCCCCATCCTGAGCCAGTTCGGGGGGACCGCCGCCAGGAGCCGCCAGGGCCACGGGCACCCTGCCGCCTGCCTGTGCAGAAGGGTGCGTCTCCCCTGCAGGCCGTCCCTGTAGCCTGACCGGGCCCCCAGGGGAAGTTCACCTCCTGAATGGTTAGAGTCTGGGTCCCCGAACTTGTCACTGTCAAGAGGCCGGAGAGACCAGCGCCAGTCTTCCCAGTCAGATCCGGAGACAAAGGTGAAGTTCGTTTCTCCCCGTCTGCACGGGCGGCTGGTGGGGAGCAGGGTGGGGTGAGGACAAGCAGTTAATAAACACCCGAGTGGCATCGGGATTCCCGTGGGAAGGAGAAGGGGGGTGTGGATGTGGGGCGAGTGGCCAGCCGTGCGCATCGGCAGAGAGCGGGGCCATCCGACAGGCCTCTGCGCCGGTGGAACAGTGTCCAGCACGGCGGTCACCAGTCACCTGTGTCCCCTGAGCACTTGTGATGGGGCTGGTGTGCTGGAGGGGCGGGGTTTCCACTTTATTAACCATGAAGTAGCGTCAGGGCAAACAGCCACGGGAGGCCTGAGGCTCTGGACAGTGCGGACGTGGAGAATAATTTCTTTATTATAAGAAAGACCAGACCGAAGAGAGAGGGGAGGATGCAGGTGTGCTGGAAGCCACGTGCCAGTCTAGGCTGGGGGGGCAGGGCAAGGCGGGTGCATCTGCATGATCTGAAGCTGGGCAGCAATGCCCCCAGCACTCACTGGTTTAAAATAACCACTATTTTACTTCTTCGAGATTCTGCAATTGGGGTTGAGGCCGAGGGGGGCCGGGCTCCGGTTGCTGTGGCCGGTGGTTGCTTTCCCTCGGCTGGGATTCTGCAGACGCAGGCCCCCCGCACCATGTAGCTGCTGGCTGTCTCTCCACTGGAGACGGCAGCAACACAGCTGGGCTCTCCTCCCACGGTTCGGGGCCCTCAAAGGCTCACCACCAGGAGCTGCCAGACCTTCTTCAGGCTGGGGCCCGCACCTGGCCCCGGGCACTTCCGCCACATCGTCCGCCAGGCAGGTCTGAGGCCCGGCCCTGCGCGGGGATTCACTGGCTGGTCGCTGGGGTAAGGCGCGGCTGCAAGCCCCCGTGTTGCCAGAGCTCGAGTTGATTTTCTCAGCCGCAGGGCATGCAAGTACTCAAGTGAGACCTCCCACTTCTTAGGCATGAACTCACGTTTGCAGGGGCCACAGCCTCACTGAGACATAGTTCATGCACCGCACGGCTCATCCACTTACAGTGCTCAATCCGATGGGTTTTAGAACATTCACAGATTTGCGCCACCATCAGCACGATCCACTTTAGAAAGTTCCGTTGCCACAGAAGCCCCGGACCCTCTAGCAGTCGCCCCACCGTGGGCCCGGCCTGCACCGCTGTGGGTTCCAGGGGCGCACGGGGAGGAGCAAGAGAGAGCAGGGCCCTGCCCCCTGTACCTGTGGGGACCAGGGACAAGCTGGGCAGACAAAGGAATGAACAAAAAACACGACAGGTCCCATGGAGAAAGTGAAACACGGTAATGGGACCCAGCGGGATTGGCTTTAGATGCACCGGTGAAAAAACAAGAAAAAGAAAAGGAAATGCTTCTGAGCAGTCCACGCCGCAGACGCGGAGCGCAGCAGGGTGCCAGGCACGCGGCAAGGAAACGGGCTCCAGGCTGGACTCGTCCTAGGACCGTGGATCTCAATGGGGGCGCCTTGGCTGCCCAGGCGCCACTGCGGGGGGCGGGGTCCGGGGACATGTTTGGTTGTGACGACTGAGCAGCTGGGGTGCAATGGCATCCAGCGGGGGGGCGGGGGGGCGCTCCGGGGCCACCGGGCTCCGCACAGCGCCCGCGCGCAAGCAGCAGCCGCGCACCGGGCAGGAGCGCAGACTGAGACCCCGTCCTCCGGCAGGAGCGCCAGGAGGGGGCGCAGGGGCAGCGGTGGGACAGGAGGGGCTTTGGGACCTCGGAGCGGCCGGCTCAGAAGCCGCTCGCTGAGCCTGGGGTTTGCAGGCACCTCCGCCCGCTGGCCCCGACGACAGCTGAACTGACAGCCCCGCCCTGACAAGCTTCCGGGGCGACACCGGAAGTTCCCGGCGGACTGCGCGGCGGCGAGCCCGCCCAATGAGAACGCTCGAGGGGCGGGCCGAGGCGGCCGGCGGGGTGGGTCTCGCGAGACACGACGCCGGCCGGCGCCGGCTGAGCGGCGGAGCGGACCGGCGGGTTCATGGAGGGCGCGGACGGGAGGGCGGGGGAGCGGGCGCCGCTGCTGGGCGCGCGGCGGGCGGCGTTCGAGGGCCGGCGGCTGGCCTGCGCCGCGGTGCTGCTGACGGAGCTGCTGGAGCGCGCCGCCTTCTACGGCGTCACGGCCAACCTGGTGCTGTTCCTGAACGGCGCGCCCTTCCACTGGGAGGGCGCGCAGGCCAGCCAGGCGCTGCTGCTCTTCATGGGCCTCACCTACCTGGTGTCGCCCTTCGGCGGCTGGCTGGCCGACGCGCGGCTCGGCCGGGCGCGCGCCATCCTGCTCAGCCTGGCGCTCTACCTGCTCGGCATGCTGGCCTTCCCGCTGCTGGCCGCGCCCAGCACGCGCGCCGCGCTCTGCGGGACCCCGCACCCCACGCGCGTCCGCAACTGCTCGGCGCCGTCCTGCCTGGACCCGCCCTCCCGCTACTGCGCGCCCGCCGCGCTCGGGGCGCTCGCCGTGGTCGGTCTGGGCGTGGGCGCTGTCAAGGCCAACATCACGCCCTTCGGCGCCGACCAGGTGAGCGCAGGTGCGGCCGGCGGAGGGGCGGAACACGGGTCCGCGCGGGTGGGCTGCGAGAGCGGGCCGCGCGTGGAAGCGGCCTGCTTCCTAGGAAGTGCCACTTGGGAGTGCTGGCGGGGGCGGCCGCGAGTGGTGGGACCGCCGGTCTCCAGAGGGGCCGTGGGAGCGGACGCCTGCGGAGCATCACCAGCAAGAGCGCGCGCACGGCGCGCGGCCTGGAAGAGAGGAAGCCCTTGTTGCTCTTGAGGCTACAGTAGCAACCGTGCTGCATCGCATAAATGTGTCAAGTCAACACTTCTTGCCGCTTAAACTTACACAAGGCTACATGTTAAATGTATTTTTTTTTTTTAAGTGGGAATAGGGTGGTAGGCAGGGCGTGCCAAGGAGCTTGAGGTCTGAGTTCAGCGCGGTGCACGCCCGTGTGGATTCCATCGGGGAGTGATCTGATCTGATTTGCGTTTCTAACAGATTTGGCCTCTGCAGCCCCGGGGGCCTGGCAGCTGTGGCCTGCCAGCCAAATCTGGCTACTTCCTGTTTTTGGGGCTAAGAATAAAACTGGGTCTTGAGCGAGTAAGTGGTAGGGGAAGAAAAGGAGTGTTTTGTGACAGCGAAAGTTGTGAAGCTCGGGTTTCAGCCTCCGTGGACAAAGCCGTATGGGAGCAGCCCTTCCCGTCAGGCCCGTGCGGAGGGGCTGCTGCCCCGGCCCAGCAGCGGGTTCAGTAGCGACAGGCAGTGTAGGTCTCTCGAAACCTGGAATGTTTCTTCCCTTCCCCTTCTCAGGAAGAGCTTTCGGGGGCCCAGTGTTCAGAGCAGGCTGTGTGGGAGGGAGGGAACCTGGCAGGAGGCTTACCTGGGCAGGTGGGAGAGAGACGTGGCCGCGCCGTGGGCGGGGCCAGAGCAGGTTGGGGAGGAGGGGTGAGCAGCAGGGAAGAGCCCGGCCGGTTTGGTGTGAGCGGCCCTGTGCTTGGTCTCGCTCACAGGGGGCGTGCTGCGCCCTGCGCTGGGCGTTCCCCGTCCAGGAGCCGCCGTGTTACAGGTGGGGAAACGTGAGGCCGGAGAGGTCAGCTCCGTTGCCCCAGGCAACACAGCCAGGACCCCAGAGCCTGTGCTGCGGATCCGAGCTTGAACCACACTTGTGTGGCGCTCCCCGTCACAGGAAGGCGACACCTTATAATGGGGGGGGGATAGTTGTGATGGTCGGTGTGGGGCTGGGCCTCAAGGCCCAGGCTTGTGGCTTTGGTCTCCGGGGCCAGCAGCGAGGGCGCGGAGCTGGACGCACAGTCACCGTCTGTCGAGGAAGGCCCGGTCATGTGACTGCAGTGTGTCTCACGTGTCTGCCCTTCACTGCTCGTTGGACTCTCTTCCCACGCTGCCTGTGCCAGCCCGCTGGTGCCTGCTGTGCAAGACACAGCGGGCCTGGGCTCACGGTCAGTGCCCCCGGTGGACAGCAGGCGAGAAGCGAACGGCTTCTTAAAAACGCAGACAGACGGCCCTGCAGAGGCGACCCGGAGCGCACGGCAGGACTCGCCCTCACCTGACGTGGAACTGAGCACTGGCACTAAGGAGAGAGGTGTGCTCTCCCGAGGGGCGGCTGGCCTGCCGCTTGGGCCCGACACCGTCGAGGGGGACAGGACCCTGCCAGACACGCGGCTGCCGAGTGTGCGCGGGGCGAGAGCCCAGGTTGTTCAAAAGCACGTCCTCTGGAGAACCGGGGTGATTCGGTCATGGGCCCGCATCAGATAAAACTGCCGATGCGAAGGGTCCTCGGCGCGAGGACGGCGCCGTGGTCATGTGGGAGGGCGGCCTGGGCTTTAGGAGAGTCTCGCTGACAGCTTTGGGGGGGACGTGGTGCTGCGACTTGTTTTCAAACCGCTGATCCTCAGAGTGTTTCACACGCGTGTGGAAAGAAAGGACTGCGAGTGTGAGAGAAGGGCAGAGGAGTGTGTGTCTTACTGTTCTTTCAACTTTCCTACCAGTTTAAAAACGTTTTAATGAGCAGTTAAAAGATTTTTGTGGAGAGATTTTTTTGCACGGATAAAGCAAAAGAGGGCCCATCGACACAATGGGGTGCAACTCAGCCACGAGCAGGAGCGAGGCTCTGGCACTGGCTGCAGCGTGGAAGACCCTCGAGAACGTGACGCTGAGTGAGAGACGCCGGCCACGGAGGCCACGCAGCGCGTGGTCCCGCGGGTGTGTGCTGTGCGGAGCAGCGGCAGTGTGTGCAGACTTGGGGGGACCAGCGGGGGCCGGGGCTGGGGGCTGCAGAGGGACCCGGCTCCCTGCAGGTGGGGTGAGGGGTGTTTTGGGGGGCCCTCCCCGAAGCTCTGGGAACAGAGCGGAGCGCTGCTGTGCGTTCCAGGGGCGGCTCCCCCCCGCGAGTGCGGGCCCCGTGCAGAGCCTCCTAGCAGGAGGGAGTCATGCCCTCGCTCTGCGCCGGGTCTGGAGGGCGTCTCAGAGGCTCCCCCACCCGCCAGAGGCGCTGGCTGCTTGGGGACAGGAGTGGCCGGGGGCGTGAAGCGTGCCAGGCGGTTCCTCGGGACGGGCCATTTTGTCACCTGCGGCCTTCTCTCCGTGAGGACGAGGACGGCTCTTGTTTTATCGAGGTGCTTTTTTGTGCTGGCGTATGTGGTCGTCTCCAGCGCGGGGCCTCGGGCGGCCCTCGGGGCTCGGCTGACTTTGGAGGGAACACAGGGGCCAGGTTCCAAGGCTGTTAGGTTTTGGGGGACATGCCGGCCCCAACTCCCCCCAGTGCCTGACTCTCTCCTCGGTCACAGCTGTTCTGCACACAGAGACGGAGGCCTTGAGATCGTGACCTGGACGAAGGGAGACTGGCTTTACCAGGGAAGGGCAAATGAAATGTTTTTTTCTTCTGGAGGGGGGACGGTCACACTCTTGCGCACTTGGAGGAATGTTTCCAGATGGGCCAGCTCACTGGCTGCGGGCGATCCCAGCCTTTTCCCGAGCTCCCGTGCACTGGTGGTTGTGGTTTCTTCCGCCCTCCCGCCCTCGCGGGGCGTGTGTGTCCGCCCTGGCTGGAGGGCGGGGGTGGTGACGCACAGGACGGGCGGGCGGGGAGGGCTGTGGTCAGTCGGCCCGGGGCTGCAAGGCTCGAGGCGTGACTCAGCCTCCCAGTCCTGAGGAGCCAGCTTCCCCTGCCTTGCCCGCAGTGACTGGTGCGTGCTGATTTGGGGCCCTGGTCACAGGCTTAGGTTTCTAAAGTGCTCAGTTGGTTAGAGCGTGGCTCTGCTACCCCGAGGCTGCGGGTTCGACCCCCAGCCAGGGTGCACACGAGACTCAGCCAGTGAGCGCACCAGTGAGCGGGTCGGCACGTTGGTGCCTCTCTCCCCCTTTCTCCCTCCTCCTCTAACATCAGTGAAGTAAAAAAGGTGCGGAAGTGGACCGGCAGGTGTGCACAGGGTGTGAGGGTACGTGGGATCTTAAGGCTGGGAGTGCGCTAGGCCGCGAGAGTGCCCACTGGCTCCTGCTCTGTCCAGAGAGGCCGTTGGGTGCGGTGGGGCGGCCCCGCCTCGCTCCAGCGAGACGGGACTGCGTGTGCCGGGATTTCAGATTCCCGTTCCTGGGCCCTCCGCCCGGCCCCGCTCCCCGTGGAAAACTGCCTGTTCGTATTCCCGCGGCCGTGTCTTCTCTGGGGCCGTCTCTCTGCCTGCGGTCCGTCCCCTCTCCCCACCCCCCCCCCGCCCGGTCTGTCTGCGGGGCAGCCACCGCTCCGGGTCCCGCTCAGCGTGCTGAAGTGCACCCCGTCCCCACGGAGAGCTGTCCACCTCAGGGTCCCGGGCAGCCCCCACCACACCGTGTCCTCGGGGGACGCCCGGCCGCTGGTCGGGGCCTCTGCGCCTTTCCGACGGAGGACTTCCTCCCTGCAGCTGTTTCTTTAAAGCCTAGATTTCCAGGTTGAGACGGCCGCTGCTTTATAATTATTTGTAGCACTTGCCAGTACTGTGGAAAATGGAGGTCAAAGTAGTGTATCACGTAACAGGACTGCGTAGAAGCTGGTTTGGGGTATTATGAGTGGCTGCTGGAGCCCCGTTACAAACCCCACTGGTCACTTACAAGAGGCGTTTGTAATGAGGACCAGAGTCAGGTCTGCCCTGGAGCGGGGGCTGCCCGACCTCTCGGGGCGAGTGATGTGAGGGTGATGGGGAAGAGCCCGCCTGGACAGCGGCCCGGCCCGGCCTCCAGCTGTGGCGCCGGCTGGGGCGGACTGCGCGGGCACGGAGCCCGTCCCGGCAGCTGCGCGTGGACGTGGGGTCCGGGCGGGGAGGGAGCGGCAGGGCCCGCCCCACGTGGACGGTCCGGCGCTTGGAGCCCGGTTGGGTCACTGGCCCCGGGGCCTGCCCGTGTCCGTCCGAGCTCATGGCGGGGTTCCGGGGTCTCCCCCTGCCTGCTGTGGGCGTCTCTGGCCTCGGTGCCGGCCCTGCCAGCCTCGAAGCATCCGTGGTCCCCGTGTCAGTCCGTGGTTCCCTCTTGGCTCCAGATGCGTGGGGCTGCGGGCAGGAGCGCCCGGACAGCGGACTACCAGGCAGACTCCTGGGCCCCACGGTGACGAGTGGGCCAGGGCCGTGGGCCGGGGCCGTGGGCCGGGGAGCTGGCGTTTGTAAGGGGCAGCAGGCATCCCCTGGGCTGGTGGTCGTGGCTGGTGGCTGAGACCCCCCAGGGTTTGCTGGACTTGGGCATGGCCGAGGGGAGCGTGGCCGGGCTGCGCGGTGACCATGAGTGGGTGGGCGGGTGGGCCTTCCCCTGAGGGCCCGGGAGGGCGAAGGGTGTGAGGGCGTGTGGCCGTTCGCTGTGTGGACGCGCGCGTGTCCGTCCCCGGAGAGGGTCACGCGGGCCGTGTCCCCCCCTCCACCCCGCAGGTCAAGGACCGGGGCCCCGAGGCCACGCGCAGGTTCTTCAACTGGTTCTACTGGAGCATCAACCTGGGCGCCATCCTCTCGCTGGGCGGCGTCGCCTACACCCAGCAGAACGTGGGCTTCGTGGCCGGCTACACCGTGCCAGCCGTCTGCATCGGCGTCGCCTTCCTCCTCTTCCTCTGCGGCCAGCGCGTGTTCGTCAGCAAACCCCCCGACGGCAGCGCCTTCACCGACGTGGCCCGGATCCTGGCCTACGCCTGCCGCCCTTGGAGGCGGGCAGCGGAAGGCGATCGCGGGGGGTGAGTGCCCGGGCCCCGCCGTCCCGCCGCCCCGCCGCTGCCTCCCCGGGGGCCGCACCTTCCCCGGCCTCCCTGTGGCTGGTGGGGCAGCCTGTCCCCTTGGCTCGGGGCTTTCTGGCGGGAGCTCCGAAAGCCCCGTGCGCTGCTGCGGTTTTAAAGCTGGAAACCCAGGTCGTGGGGAAGTCCCGGGTTCGGGCGCGGGGGCAGGCGGCCCAGCCACCCCATGTGCAGATTCGTGAAGGAAAAAGGTCAGGGACCTGGCCCCAGGGGAGCCCTCAGAATATCGCTCTCTGGTCATCTGTTGGAGTGTGATTTGCATGCAGTCAAATGCACCCCTTTCGGGCACTCAGTCTCCGGGCGCGTGACAGGCCCACTCCACTGTGTCACCGCAGGGTCACCGTGGTGTGGTCGGGGCCTCGCCCGTGTCATCGCTCCAGGGAAGTCCCAGGGACTCGCTCCCTCAGTCCCCGCAGGGAGTGTCCGGCCGAGGTGGGCGTTCCCGGGGCGGGGGTCCCCGAGCCCGAGGCCGGCCCCGCCCCCGCCCCCGCCCCCGTCGGGGCGGGTCTGACTCCATCCTCCCCGGGGCGGAGCGCGAGGGCCGCGGGGCTGTTCCTCGGCAGACCTTCCGCGGAGGACCCCACGGCCTCGCAGGCGCTTCGGGGTTCAGTGCGCAGTGACACCGGGGAGAGGGTCCGGCCGCCGCCCCCTCCAGTCTGACTGTGGAGGCCTCCTCCGCGCACCGAGAGGCAGCGGCCCCGCCCGAGAAAAGCCGGGGGTCCGGGGGTGCCCCCACACCCCCACCCCATGTGCGGGGCCCTTCCCCCCCGGCCTGGGGCTCCGTGTGGCAGACGGCCTGGTGCCGGGGCCGAGTGAGGTGTCCCGTCGGCTGCCTGCCCGGCGTGGCCGCCGGCGTCCTGGGAGAGCGCGCACGTGGGTGCGTGCGGCCCTTGGCTGTGTCCCGTGCTGCCGGGAGCCCCGGCTCCTCGGGGCACCCTTGGGTGCTGCAGAATGAGACACTGAAGTTGTGGGGGGGGGTGCCCGTAACCTGGGCACGCTCCCAGACGCAGCCCCTGAGACAGCCGGCAGCTCCCTGACTGCAGACTGCCGTGCAGTTAGACCTATTGGTTTCCTCTCTCTCACCCCGAGGCCCGTAGAGCACGCTCCCACATTAGTGTCTGGGAGCCAGAGAAGGTCTCAGCGCCGTCCGCGGGGACCCCGTCAGTTTGTAAAGGGCGGAACAGACCCAGGGCGGGCGAGGGAGCGCAGCCCTCACCCAGGAGCCGGGACCGGCCAGCACACCCAAGCCCAGGGCGATGCCTGAGGGCTGGCGCCCAGGGGCGGCTGGCGTCCTGCCCGGCCGTGGGCTCAGAGCCCTGCCCGTGGGCTCAGAGCCCTGCCCGTGGGCTCAGCCCCGCTGCCCGGCCCACTGCTAGCCCTCTCTGCACCCCGGCTCCCCCCAGTGCAGGGGGCTGGCGGGAGCTGCCCGGGGCTGGTCCCTCTCCTCTCCGCGCTCCCCGACAGCGGGAGGCCCCAGCGTGGCCAGCAGGGCAGCCCTCGGGTGTGCAGGGACCGTGCTACAAACGCACCCACGCGGTGTGTCCATTTGTCACCGCGGTCCATTTGTCAGGCTGACCCGTGACAAGTTACCTGATGGGAAGTCCAAAGGGTGCAGTGCGGTGCGGCCGGCGTGGGCGGTGCCGGGACAGAGCAGCCGCAGGCAGCTCCTTGGGGCGGGAGCAGCTGGGGCCCTTTGCCGCCCGCCCCGCGTGCTGGGATCGGGAGCGGCCTGTTCGCGGAGCGGAGTGGGCTCAGCAGGGCCAAGCCGCCCGCCCGCGGAGTCAGGGTGTGGCCGTGCGGGCGGGCAGGACGAGACTAACTCCCTGTTCTGTCTCCCGAAGCGAAGGCAGCGGAGGCCTCCCGCCCTCCTCCCCTAAACACAGTCTGTTTGGTTCATGTAAGATGTCCCACGGGGGGCCCTTCACGGAGGACCGAGTGGACGACGTGCGGGCCCTGGTCAAGACCGTGCCCGTGTTCTTGGCCCTGGTGCCCTACTGGACGGTGTACTTCCAAGTGAGTGGTGGCGGCGGGCCCCTCTCCCCTGCAGGCGTGGGCCGGGCCTGGACTCGGGGGTCCCAGGGGCTCTTCCCCCGGACCCTCGGGTCTCGGGTCTCGGTTTTGGTTACGACCTCATTTCTGCTGACTGACGTGTTTCGAGGTGGTTTCCGAAGAGGAAGCCAGGAGCCGGTTCCTGTGCTTCTCCCGGCCCCACCTCTCCTGCTGCTGAGGTCTCCTCTGGGGCCCCCAGGCAGACCCGTGCCGACGGGACGGCGGACTTGTCTGTTCCCACCCCGAGCGTGCGGCCGCGGAGTGGCCGGGCCGCCTGCTGCGGGCGTCCGAGGGCCGGGCCGTGACCGCCCGCCGGTGACGCCGCCGCTCCTGCCCGCAGATGCAGACCACCTACGTGCTGCAGAGCCTGCACCTGCGGATCCCCGCGATCTCCAGCCTCACGGCCGCCACGCACACGGTGAGGGCGGGGCGGCGGTCCGGGTGGGGCCGGGTTCCCGTGCCTGGGATGCAGCTGCCTCGGGTGGGACGGTCAGCACGGACGGACAGCGTGTGTGTCGACGTGGGGGTTCCGCCGCTGTCACAGGCCGTCCCCCGTCGCTCACGCGGCGTCCCGGGTGTCGAGTTGACGGCTGCGTGTTCCCGCCCGAGGCGCCGTCCCCTCGCGGCAGCAGGGGCGCACGCTCGTCTTCCCCGGGGCCACCGCCGCCTGGCGGCTGCCTTCCAAGGCCCGGGAAGGTTTTAGGGCGTGTGCGTGTGCGCGCTCCTTAGCCGGGGAGGAGCTGCAGCGACCTTCGGCCCTGGGGACCCCGCCGCAGGGGGCGGGGAAACGAGCCCAGGCCCCTAGAAACCGTCTCCGCGGCGCGGGTGCCCGTCGCCGACAGCGTCCCCGAGGAGGCCAGGCTCTGCCGCAGGGATGCCGGCGCCCACGGCCGGGTGCCCGCCGCCCGCAGAGGGTGACCGCGTGCCGCCCGCAGGTGCCGGCCGCCTGGCTGACCATGTTCGACGCGGTGCTCATCGTGCTGCTGGTGCCGCTCAAGGACCGGCTGGTGGACCCCGCGCTGCGGCGGCGTGGCCTGCTGCCGTCCTCCCTGAAGAGGGTCGCCGTGGGCATGTTCTTCGTCATGTGCTCCGCCTTCGCCGCCGGTGAGTGCTGCCCCCGCCCCCCGCTCCCCGCCCCCCCGCCCCCTCTCAGACCGCCCGCGGCCGTGGGTGCACTGCAGCACGGCGGGGCCCCCAGTCCCAGGGGGTCCCGGGAAGCGAGGCCTCCCCTCCCTCCCTCTCCCTCGGCTGCTGCGGGTTTGGGTCTTGAGAGAATTCTCCGTCTGCACCGGGTGGGGCTCTGGGAAGAGGCGGCACCGAGCGCGAGGAGGCTTGTCCCGCCCGGCTGGTGCGGGTTCGGTCGGACGAGGGGCGGGCACCCACTTCTCAGCGCCGGGACCCCCACCTGGGGAGTCCTAACACCAGGTCCGTCCACGGGCCTCAGGGGTCCCCCCCACTCGCCCACGCAGGGGTCCACGTGCACTCTCTGGGGGAGGCGGGTCTCCTGGGACCGAGTTCAGACGCACAGCGGGCGTGGGGTCTCAGACGCTCTGGTCGGGGGCGCCGACCCGAGGCCTCGGGCCCACAGACCACCGCCCCGAACATTTGGGCGGTCGCCCCGGGTTCTGTGGAGGAGCAGCTGCACCTGCTCCCGCTGGTCCCTCAGGCCCTTCCTGTCTCGCCCGGGGGCGGGGGCGGCGCTCACCCCTGGGCCCGTGGGGCGGAGCCTCAGGGTGCGCTGCGTGCTGACGAGGCGTGGCGTTCCGTGCCCTGCCACTGTGCCGCCGCGTGGCTCCCTCCTCCCTATCGTTTGTTTATTCTTAGAGAGAGGGGAGAGAGGGAGGGAAACATCCACGTGTGGTTGCCTCTCAAGTGCCCCCCTCTGGGGACCTGGCCCACAACCCAGGCATGGGCCCCTCCTGGGAATCGAACCAGCGACCCTTTGGTTCCCAGGCCTGCGCTCAATCCACTGAGCCACACCAGCCAGGGCTCCCTACTCCCCTTTTTAAACACACAAAAACTGTGCAAGAGAGCGTCGAGACACTCGAGGGGTCGAGTGGGCACACTGACGTCTGTTTCAGAGACGCCGGGTGAGGTGTGTGGGGCGCGGCTGCACCTTGGTGGCCCTCCGGGCCCCGGGCCCCTGGGGAGCCGTCACTGGGCGCTGTCCCCTCCCTGACACGAGGGCTGTCTCTCGGTGGCGGCTGGCATGCAGCGCCGTGTCCGTTCTGGGGCACCGCACCGTGACCGGACTCACACCTTACGGGGCGGCCTGCTGGCGAGCCTGGCGCCCGCCGACACCGCGCAGAGCTCGCACGGCGGTGCTGCCCGTGGGTGCTGCCCGTGGCCCCGCGTGGGTCCCTCAGACACGCCCCACCAGCAGCTCGCAGCTGCCGTCCTGCTTCCCGGTGCAGCGGCGGCGGCGGAGCGTGAAGGCGGCCGCTCTTGTGGATTGCAGGGATCCTGGAGAGCAAGCGGCTGGACCTCGTGAAGGAGAAGACCATCAACCAGACCATCGGGAAGGTCGTGTACTTCGCGGCCGACCTGCCCATATGGTGGCAGGTGCCGCAGTACGTGCTCATCGGCGTCAGCGAGATATTCGCAAGCATAGCAGGTGAGGGCCAGGGCCGGGGCCGGGCCTGGGGTGTTGGGGCGCTGGGGCGTGTCCTTCCGCGGGGCGGCTCAGGACAGAGCGGGGCGGGAGACGGAGGTGCTGGCTGAGGCTCCCCTGTCGTGGCCTGAAAACCGCGGCCCAGACACATCGCCGCCAGGTCCCTCCCCCACCTCCAGGGCACGCGGGAGGGGGCGGAGCAGGGGAGACCCTGCGGGCATCCGCCCGACTCCACGATCCGTCCCCCTGAGGGCGCAGACCGGTCCCCCTCGGAGCTGGGGCTGAGACCCCACGGCAGCGGCCTGGGCTTTGCCCCCACGGGCTGCTCCGTCCCTGGAGAGCCCGGGCTGCTCCGGGAACAGAGTGGCCCCGCTGATGGGGTCATTGCTGTTTGAGAGCTGGGACGCAGCTCCCCGAGTCCTGTGGTTGGGACGGCACGAGAAGGGGAGAAAAAGTGTCGGGCACGCAGCCCCGCCCCGTTGGGCGGAGCGCCGGCCGCCGCTGCTCACAGACGCGCCCACCCCCTCCCCCAGGCCTGGAGTTCGCGTACGCGGCCGCGCCCAAGTCCATGCAGAGCGCCGTCATGGGCCTGTTCTTCTTCTTCTCCGGCGTCGGCTCCTTCGTGGGCTCGGGCCTGCTGGCGCTGGTGTCCCTCAAGGCCATCGGCTGGATGAGCAACCACTCGGACTTCGGTGAGGACGGCATCCTGCTCTGGGGCGGGGCGGGGCCCGGGGCTCAGGTTCCTGCGTGGTCGAGAGCAGGTGCTGGTGCGCTGCGAGCTGCAGCTGTGTCTCCCCTGTGGCCTCGGGGAGGGGGGCCGGCCCAAGCGCGGGGGAGGGGCCGAGGCGCAGCAGAGAGGCCCCCCGGCTGCCCGCAGGCGCCCCTCACGGCCCTTTCTCCCCGCCACAGGCAACATCAACGGCTGCCACCTCAACTACTACTTCTTCCTCCTGGCCGCCGTCCAGGGCGCCACGCTCCTGCTCTTCCTCGTCGTCTCTGTGAGGTACGACCGGCAGCGCGCGCTGGCCGCCGGGGCCGCGGCGACGCCCGCCAGCAGGAGGGCCTGACGTCCCGAGTCCTGGCGGCCTGGAGACCGGCGCTCCGGGAGGCACTGGCCGCGTGCTGAGCCCCCGGTGGCTGGGCGGCGGTGTCCCCTCCCTCCGCCGGACCTGCAGGTGCCTTCCCGGAGCGGCTGGTGCTGGGCGGGGCACGTCTGTGCATCCGTCTGCAGCGGGCTCCGACGCGGCCTGGCCGCTGCACGCGTGTTCGCGGCATCTTTGTGCCTCACACACGTCACGTGGTCCCCGCACAGCCGTGTGCTCCGGCTGGGTTTCTTCCTGATGAACCAGCGTCTTCTCCTGCTGAGACGGGGGGTTCTCGGGAGGGCTGGGCGCCGCGGGGCTCTGGGCAGGGCTGCGCGCCAGTGTCCGTGGTGAGCCTCGGTGCAGGCCGGTGCCCGGTGAGCCCGTCCGCTGCTCCGGTGCTTCTCTGCAGCCGCCGGCACTGCTGTGCTCCCGCCTCCGGCCAAGACGCCAGCTGCAGGGGTTCCGGCCGCGCCCGCGCACTCCCGTGTGAGTTTGTCGGGGGCTGAGGCTGGAGGCGGCCCGCCCCCAGGAGCTGCAAGGAAAGAGCCTCGTGAAGGAAACCGAAGTGATGGTTGAATGTGAACTTGAACTGTTTGCCTAGTCGTTGCCATTTGTACAGTTTTACACATAGGTCAGCGTTCTGATTTTGTTAAATAAACTATTCTTTTCTTGTCACTGATTTTTGCTGTAAGCTTATTATTAAAAACACCTGAGCCTGGCTGGCCTCGCTCAGTGGATTGAGCGTGGGCTGCGAACCAAAGTGTCGCAGGTTCGATTCCCAGTCAGGGCGCATGCCTGGGTTGTAGGCCACGGCCCCCAGCAACCGCACATTGATGTTTCTCTCTTTCTCTCTCTCTTCCCTCTCTAAAAAATAAATAAATAAAATCTTAAAAAACCCTGAAATCGAGACCCATTAACTGGCCCCCTTCGTGGTCGGCCCACAGCCCCCGTCTGGGTGGTGTGTGCGTCGGGGCCCGAGCGCCGGGGTGTGGCAGGCAGGCGTGCCGATCCCAGAGCCGGCTGCTCACGGAGCTCCGGGAAAACCCCGTTCCTGGCTCCTCGACCCTCCAAGTAGCGGTTCCAAAGCCGGCTCCGTGGTGACGGACGGAATGACAGGATCACACTGGGAGACGACACACAAAAACCCAAGCCTTCCTTTCCTTTCCTTTCCTTTCCTTTCCTTTCCTTTCCTTTCCTTTCCTTTCCTTTCCTTTCCTTTCCTTTCCTTTCCTTTCCTTTCCTTTTTCCTTTTTCTTTCTTTTCTCTTTTTGGTAATACGAAGCACAGAAAACTACAAGCCAATCTTGACGGGTGGGGTTCGGCTCCCCCGAAAACCTGTCGCCCTGGCACTCAGAGTGGGGGGGGCGTGTGTGTGCTTGGAAACGACGCAGTGAAAAGGCTGACAGGGTCGGAGATGCATTCACCACCAGGGGTGCGGGTCTGCCTCCAGGACACACTGCAGGACGGAACCAGGGACCCAGGCTGTGACAACAGGCTTCCCCTGAGGAAGTAGCCGGCGGCGGGGAGGAGGGGAAGGAAGTGGGGGTTGGGGGAGGAGGAGGTGGGGTGACAGGGAGCCTGCAGCACCCCCTCGTGCAGGCTGTGGTGCTGACGCCCAGCCGCCCTGCCTGGCGTGCCCTGCCCCCCTTACCTGGGTACCCGCCTTCGGGTCGCGTCCTGCGTGCTGGGTGCGGGGATGTGGGAGAGAGAAATCAATCCACCGGCTGCCTCTCGTGCACCCGCACTGGAAACCTGGTTCCCAGGCTGGCACTCGATCCACCGAGCCACACTAGCCACGGCCATTACGGGATTCTTGACGAAACCATCCACCGAGCCACACCAGCCACGGCCGTTACGGGATTCTTGACGTAACATTGCAAACTTCACGTCAGTGAGTCCTTTCACAGTCACAGGGGCCCACAGGAAACTGACCGCTTCTAAGTTCTAGGTCATTAGAAGTGGATGACCTTCAACATCAACACATTGCCCCACCTGGCGCAGAACAGCCCCACCCCCGGGAGCCCAGGCCCGTCAGTGTGTGGGGGGGGGCACGAGCCGCTGCGGCCCTCGGAGCGACACCGTTCAAACAGGCCGGGGCTGCAGGGCCCCGACCGAGTCCCGTGCAGCAGCTCGAGTCTGCGCTGTGAGAGGCCCACGCGCTGTGAACACCTGCTCCTTGGGAAGCGGGGCCTCTGGAGGAAATGACACACACACACAGGACGCGCTCTGTCGAACCAGCACGTGAAATAAAAGTCATGAACGCGAAGGAGGCAGGGAAAGGAGTGGGGGCGGCTCAGGGCCGCCCGCGTGCAGAAGCGGCATTCGCTGTCTGGGAGGGAGGCCGCCCAGTGCGTCCGCCTGCCGGGCTGGGCTGCCTCATGCTCCACACCGGCAGCCGTCTGTCCCACGGGGTGGGGGCCGAGGCTCCCCTCACAGCTCCCAGGTGGTGCAGACAGGACAGGGGCCGCCTCGGTGCTGCCTGCTTCTCTCGTGGCCTTGGGCCCCGGCAAAGTGGGTCAGGGGAGGGGCAGGGGGCCGCAGACCGTCACCCACCACGCCCTCGGACCCTGGGGTCCCAGTGGTGGGAGCGGGAGGCAGGCAGCCGACAGGACCTTCCCTGTGGCCTCTCTGGTCTAACTCCTCCCTGCTGGGCAGCCAGGGCTCCCGTCATTGGTGGTTTTTAAAAGTGGACCAGTATCGTCATCCTCTTGGGATACACCCAGGCGTGAATGAGTCATTCCTGCCACAGGCCCGAGCTCCCGGTCTTCCTCAGACACGCCCTCAAAGGATACACCCGGGCTGGGGATGCACCTGGGCTGGGGATGCACCTGGGCTGGGGATGCAGTGCGGGTCTCGGGCAGCAGGTGGGGCCCGGAGCCTGCGTCCCTGCAAGCAGGCCGTGGTCAGGGAAGGGTCTGACCCCAGCGCTCCAGGTTCTGGGGCTGAGGACACGTGGGCTGGAGGTGTCTCCAGGAGTCAGTTGTGGGGGTCCGGGGGTGGTGGGTGGGATGGGAAGGGACCATGGACAGACAAGGGGAGAGGGCAGGCACCCAGGGACACACCGCTGAGCTCGCCCCGAAGGGGCCCAGAGGAGAGGGATCATCACCAGGGGCCGTGCAGGGCAAGGGAGGAGTTCACACCTTTTTTTAAAGAAGCAGAAGTGACATTCTGGCTGGGGTGGCTCAGTGGATTGAGCGCCAGCCTGTGAACCACAGAGTCACCAGTTTGATTCCCAGGCAGGGCACATGCCTGGGCTGTGGGCCAGGTCCCCAGCAGGGGGCGTGCGAGAGCCAACAACACATTGATGTTTCTCTCCTTTTCTCCCTCTCCCTCTCAAAAAATAAATAAATAAAATCTTAAAAAAAAAAAGAGTGATCAGCTTTACACAATTCCGGGATCTGCGTGGGTTCATCACGGCCATGAGAAAGCGGTGGGCGGGGTCCGCGGGTGCCCCCCCAATTCATGTCCTTTGAGCCTGTGCGTGTGCCCTTGTTGGCAACGGAACCCTCACAGGTGGAAGTCTTCCCGGACTAGAGTGGGCCCTGGACCCAGCACAGCGGGGGCCTGGGCCAGTCCTGCAGGTCGGACACCAGCCCCGGCCTCTCCGGGCCGATGCTGGGCGTGTGTCCCTCCGGGAGGCTCCAGGGTCCCAGCCTTTTCCCGCGTCAGGAGGCAGCCCTCCCAGGGCGCCCCGCCCCCGTCTCAAGGCCAGCAAAGCGCTTTAGGCAGTTTTCAATTTTCCCAGCTTGTTCTGCGCCCCCCTCAGGGTCCGAGCGAGGCTAGCTGGAGGCGGTGTGGCCGCCTCGGTCTGACCTCCAGGTGCCCTACCTGGCGCCCCTCCTGGCAGGCCCCACGAACCTGGACCCGCCCGCTCACAGCCCTCAGGCTCGCCTGCTGGGGTTCGGGACCCGCCCTGCAGAGGCCTCTGGCTGGCGGCGTCTGCCTCGCCCTGCGGGAGCCGGCTCTGCCCGGCCTCCTGCTCCCCGAGCCGGGAAGAGACGAGGGTTTCCTCGCAGGTGCTCCTGCGGAAGGCGGGATTCTGGCCTGAGGGCTTCTCGGACCACGTGAGCACCCTAGGGCCCAGGGCGAGCCCAGGGTGAGCCAGGTGCTGCTGGCCAGGCGCTGGCGGGCCCGACCGGGGATCCACCCGCCGAAGCAGCGCCACCTGCTGGCAGAAAGGGGAACGAACTGTGGGAAAGAGGGACCCTGACTCCGGGTTCTCCCAGCCTCCCTCCCCGACCCGGTTTGGGGCCCGAACTTGGCCTTCAGCCTTCTCATTTATCTGTCTGTCTGTCCGTCTGTCCTCCTCTCTCTCTCTCTCTACCTACCTATTTCATTATCAATTTTTATCCTCACCCAAGGACAGGCTTGTTGGTTTTAGAGCGAGGGGAAGGGTAGGAGAGAGAGAGGTGCCCATGAGAGAGAGAAACACCCAGCGGCTGCCCCTCCTGGCTCGCACCCGGGCCGAGGGCCGCACTCGACACCCAGGGGCTCGACGCTCTGACCGGGGCCTGAACCCGCGACCTTTCGGTTTACAGGGCGGCACGCCGGCCCACCAGGCCACCCGCCAGGGCTTCCCCCCTCTCCGTTTTCAGACTGGAGGCAGACTCCAGGCCAGGCCCCCCCCCGCCCCGCCCGGGGCTCTGGACTCGTGTGAAGTAACCTCAGCACGTTGTGGGTGGTTTTCTGCCAAAATGAGAGACCCCTCAGCCCCACCCCCACCCTCACTCTCCGCCCTGGGAGTGATGCCGGGAGATTGCCCCCGCGCCTTCTGGGCGGGAGGCCCACCCGTCTGCTGTGGGAGAGACCCACCTCCCTCCCCCGGGCCCCCCCCCCCCCACCACGGACTCTTCTCGGCCTTGCCGACCCATCGCCGGCCAGCTGCCGCTGCTGACAGCTGCGGCGGGGCCGCTCCCCCCTAATTATTTCCTCGATACTGTGTGATCCTTAATGACCGCTCCATCGATTTCTCTCTCCCCGGAGCCAGTGACCGCTAAGGTGAAGAAGCTCAGGGCTGATGGGAAATTCCATCTGCTCCCCCGTCCCCCAGCCCCGCGGAGGATGCCAATGGATAAGAAAGTGTCACCGCCTGGGTGCTTCAGTGACACAGCCGAGGAGCTGGGCGTCTGGTGGGGTGGGGGTGCTGAGCAGGCTGGGGGGGGCGGGTTCACACGTGGTCGGGATGCAGGACCAGGCGCTGGGAGTCGGGAAGGCGGGGTGAGGGTTATGCAGCCTTCCAAGCCCCCAGCGGGCTCCGCTCAGCCCCGCCCGCGTCTCAGGTGCAGAGGGAGCCTCCCCCCAAGCTCACCTGCCTCCCTCCCGGTCGGGGGAGCCTCGCTGCTGGGGGCGGGAGCCCCTCTCTGCGCAGACCGGCCGCCTCCTGAAACCGGCACGGGTCCCACCTGGGGCGGCAGGGTGGGCTCGGGCCTGAGAAGGGGAGGCCCGCGGGGCTGCCGGCTGGCGGGCGGGACGGGCAGCCCGGGCTCGGCTACTCCCTCCACGTGGGGTTCCCACCGGCGGCACCCGCTGGAACCCCCGGGGGCCTTTCTGAGAAGCACGGCCTCACGGAACCCGCGCCCTCCACGGCGTGGTGGGCGGCCCGAGTCACTCGCACCCCGGGTCTTCTGGGATGGGCAAGAATGTGTTTCTTTGGTTGTTCGAGCCACTTGGAGTTGGGTGACCCTGGGAGGACCCTGAACTCGAGGGCCCGGTGGCTGGACCCGGGTCTGCCGGCCGCCCGTCCTCAGGCCGTGGGCGCCCCCTTCGGACACTCCGTGTGACTGACTGCACGTCTGTGACACGCCCACAGTGGGTGACTCCCGAGACAGAGGCAGGTCTGCCGTTGCCACAGGGGGTCCACTGGGCGTGTGCTCCTGTGTCTGGACATGTGCATCTGTGTGTGTGTGCGGGGCCATGCGTGTGCATGCGTGTGCACACAGCAGCTCAGTGGCGGTCGTGAGCGCACGACCTCAGGGAACAGTCCCTGGTCGTGCGGACTCGGGGAGGTCCTCACGCAGGGTCGCGGCCCAGCCCGGCCCCCAAGGGGGGGAGCCAGCGGCCTCCCACGGCCCCCCAGCCTGTCACCGCCCTTGACGGAGGGGACACCCGGCCCCCTGACGCATGGACGTCTCTGTCACCTCCACGCCGCCCCTTCGTAATGAAAAATAAAATCCTTCGTTGGGCGCAGGCCTCGCGTTATTCACTTTCCTCGTCCGACAGGTTTTATGGGCTCCTGACATACGGGAGGTGGGCGTCCACGGCCCATAATCCTTCAAAATGAGAAACCGTATATTTCCTTTCCTACAATAAAGAGCGGAGCGAGCGTGGTGGCAGCGGCGGCGGCGGCGGCGTTTCCTCTAGTCACCACGGTCAAGGTCACCTCTCTGCAGGCACAGCTCCGGGAAGTCCTGTCCTGGGAGGGGGGGTTGGCCTGGCGCGGGGCCCCGGAATGCGAGGTGGGCGGGGCCTCAGACTGCGGGGTGGGCGGGGCCTGCTGGGCTGCGAGGTGGGCGGGGCCCCAGACTGCGGGGTGGGTGGGGCCCCGGACTGCGGGGTGGGCGGGGCCTGCTGGGCTGCAAGGTGGGCGGGGCCCCAGACTGGGGAGGTGGGCGGGGCCTGCTAGACTGGGAGGTGGGCAGGGCCCCAGACTGCGGGGTGGGCGGGGCCCCAGACTGCGAGGTGGGCGGGGCCTGCTGGATTGCGAGGTGGGCGGAGACGAGTCCTTCCCCAGCCACAGGCGACCTCCCCTCCCCTCTCCGGCCTTTGTCTCTGTCCCTCCCGCGGCCCTGGTCACCAGGCGCGCATTCACGTGCAGGTTCTTGGGCGATGGTCTGTTTCCATTCCTTTTTCACAAAAGTCACTGTGTGGACGCGCGACGGACGTGCGAGAAGCGGTGCGTCTTCAGTGGCTGCAGTTCATTGACCTTGGGGGTCAGCGCGGTGTCCAGCCCGCGGCCCCGGAGGGCTGTGAGCGCGGCCCAGCACAAAAATCACAAACTTACTTAAAACACGATGAGATCTTTTTGTGACTACGCGTCGCAGTGTATTTAACGTGTGGCCCAGGACAATGCTGCTTCTTCCAGGGTGGCCCGGAGACGCCTGAAGGCCACCCGGACGCCCGTGAGACCACCGCTGCCCTCAGCCCCGTCACATGGCCATGGCCTCCTGACCTTTCCCCCGCCCCCAGTATTACTGTTATTATTATTACTATTATTATTATTATTATTATTACTGTGTTTGTGGCAGTAACACTTAGCCCAAGAGGCGCTGCCTGAGAGAGTTTAGGTTCACAGCGCCCGCCGCAGGCACCAGACGGGCCGTTCGCTCTCTGGGGCTCACCCTGCATCGCGGACCCCCGGGCTGGGTCCTCCCCTCGGGGACGAGTCCCGGCCGGGAGGAAGAGCGGCCCTGTCCGCCTGGGACGGGAGGGTCGTTAGTCAAGGCCGGACGGCGCACGGCATCTGCCGGCCGCAGCACACGCTTGGCCGCCAGCTCCCTCCGGCCTGCCGGACCCTTGCCCCCATGCCGAGAGTTTCCGCCTCCTTCCTCCCCGAGTCTCTCAGAGTGTGGACAACCACCCCCCCGCCCCCGCCCCAGGGGCGCCTCCTCGGAAGTCCCAGAGCAAGCTCTTTCGAAATGCAGGCACAGGCTGACTCAGACAAAAACCCCTCACTATTTGGGTGCATTTAAAAAAAATTCAGGCCTGTGGGCACAGACTGGGGGCCGCGGCAAAGGGATGTGACTCGGAGCCCCGGGCCCCCCCCGCCGTGTACTGACCTTCCTGCAGTCTCTCTGCACGCCGGGCCGGGGAAGGCGGCATAAGGAGAGAAACGCAGATAGAAGCTTGCCCACGTGTCCCGTGGGGGGTCGGCGATGAGCACCTCCAAGGGGGGGTCACCGCCTGAGCTCACGCCGCATCTTCACGAAAGGAGAGTGACTTTGTGGAGAAGGGACCAGACAAAGGACAGGGACTCGGGCCACCTGGGTGGCCGTCTGTGGTCGGGAGGGAAGGGCTGAGAAGCGACCGGGTGGGCGGGTCGGTCCCCTGGCGTCTCCCGGCCCGAGACGCCTCCGGAGTGCGCGGGGCCCCGTGATGGAGAGCTGTCA
Source organism: Phyllostomus hastatus (assembly GCF_019186645.2). Classification (NCBI taxonomy): domain Eukaryota; kingdom Metazoa; phylum Chordata; class Mammalia; order Chiroptera; family Phyllostomidae; genus Phyllostomus; species Phyllostomus hastatus. Next base: position 12,656,387 of record NW_025333537.1, on the reverse strand, counting down.
CAGTGTCGCGACAACTTCAAACGGTGACTCCCCGTGGCGACCACGGGGTAAGGCATACAAATGTCAAACCACCGTGCTGTACCAGAAACAAATATGATGCTGTACGCCAGTAACACTTCAATTAAAAAGAGATTTGCACTCCAGAATAAAAACGAACAAAGGAAGACTTGCCTGCCCTTCCTGGTGGACACAGGGCTGGCCAGCGGCTTGTTTGGGTTCGCTCCTGGACGTGGTCCTCAGTGCAGCGCGCCCCCGGGGTGCGCCAGGGCCCCTGCAGGGACCCCGCCCCGCCCCAGCGCTCGGGGGGCGGGGCCTCGGCGGGCTGTGTTCCCAGCAGTCACAGTGGACTTGCGCTGCTCGCGCAGTATTTCCTGCGCTCTGAAGACGGCGCAAGAGCGCCCCACGTCCACCAGTGAGAGTTCCATCGACTGCACGTCCAAAGGGCAATATTTCAGGTACATTGGACTGAATACAGAAACATTAAAATCAATTTTTTTTTGCTTTTAAAAATGCAGCTTTCAGGAAATTTAAAATGACATACACACTTTTATTGGGCCGAGGTGGGGTGAGAGCGGCATGAAATGTCTGCCATCGGTCCCACGGCCCCAACCCGTCGCCGAGCCGCCACCGTGGGCGCCGCTGTGAAGGGCTGGGGGAGGATGCCGGGTGGAGACCGGCGCAGGGCACGGGGCTCTGTCCCCGTCCTCGCGCTCTGCCATCCAGACCGTCCCGGCCTCTGAGGCGTCCTGTGCTCGGGACAAGCCATGCCCCCTCCACCCCCCACGAGTGGCCTTTGCGGGCCTCTGGGACACGTGTGTGCGTGCCCGTCGGAGGCTGACCCGGCTCAGCGCCCTCCCTGCAGCAGCTGTTGCAGCGCAAGTGCCCACCGCACCGCGGGAGGCTGTGACGAGCATCTGCAAGGGGGCACCCGGGTTCCGCCCAGGTCCAGCCCTCGGGACACCACTGCTCCTGTGCCTCCCGCCCCCATCTGCCCGACTTCCTGTCCGTCCCCTCCAATCCCCTGCACCTGTGGCTCTTCCCCAGAGGGACCCCCCCCCATCGCCCAGAGCCGCCAAGTGCCCGGGGCGCCCGCCCCCAGGGGCAGCGCCTGCCTGTGAGCCCCGTGAAGCCCCTCCGACCGTCACGTCCGTCTCCCTGCCACCTTCGTACGGATGCCACGCTGTCTGTCCAGCCCAGCGCCCCGGCGCCACCGCCGGCTCTGACTCTGAGCTCCGAGGTGCGAGTCGGCGACGCCCCCAGGGGGCCGATGCGGGGCTCCCCTCCACCCACCCCGACCCCCGTCTTCGCCCCGAGTCTGCTTGCCGCGTGCCCCAGTGTCGATGGGAGAATCGGCCGATGGGACTGATGCTCCACCACCAGCCACAGCCCGGGCTGAGCACGGGCCCCTGGCCCCGACACCTGCCCCATCGGCTTCCCGCACCCCCCCCTGCCCGAGGGACCCCACCCTGGCTCCTCCGGGGAGGGGGCAGCCGGGGGCCTCGCTGGGCAAGCTGGTGCTGCTGTTGCCGAAATCAGTGCGGCCGAGCGGTAGTCCTCTGGATGGACACGCCTGAGGCTGTGTGTGGCTGCGTGCTCGCCCCTCAGCCGCTGCCCCGAGGCCCCCCCCATGCTCCCGCGGGCGGCCCCGCACCCAGGCCGCTCTCCCCGCTGTCGGGGAGCCCCCCTGTTAATTGCACTTAAAAGTCAACCCGGGCCCTTTGCTCTCCACGGCGGGGGAGAGAACCCCGCAAGAACGTGTACGCACAGATGCAAGGCGCCCACGCGAGGTGAACTCGGTCGTTTTAATAAGTTTTTTACGGTGCTCCTGGGCTGCTTTCAAAATTGGGAAAATAATTTAGACGTCGTATTTCTAATGGCGTCCTTTGACACTGTGGGCGCGGCCGTGAGCAGAAATCACGGCGGCACCGAGGCCGGACAGGGAGGGCGGGGACGGCGAGCTCTTCGCTTTCATTTCCGGGAAGCGGGGCCCCGGGGCTTTCTCAAAATGCGTCATTGCCCCCTCCCCCCCTTTTCTTCACTCTCCAGGTTCTGTGCAATAACTTTGAATTGCTTTTCTTTTCTTTTTTTTTTTTTTGGTCTGTCTTATTACATTTTTTTAACACAAGGCAACGGACGCAAAGCCTGTGTCGGTGCAATAACTGAGCTGTGGTCTCCGGAGACGCGAGCGTGGGTCCGAGTCCCGCCCCGCCCCTGCCCGGGCGTGACCCGGGAGAGGAATTTGAAGGGGCGCGTCCCCTCGTCTGTAACCAGGGGCAGGGGCCGCGTGCACCACACGCCTCCCTCGGTCGGCGGCAGTGTGAGCGAGGAACTGATGGGCACCGCCCACCGGCGGCGGAGGAGGTCCTCGCGGCCCTCCTCCCGCTGTCCTCGCGGCCTCAGGTCTCAGAGCCGACTCAGGTCTCAGCTGACCGGAGGGGCCCGCAGAAGTACCGTTTTTATGGTTCACCTCAGGGCAGAGGGTCACCACCCAGCCCTGGACCCAACCGTGGTCTCCTCGCCCTCATTTGGAGCCTGAGTCTTGGGAAGAAATAGGTGGGCTCGCGGGGCCGGGAGTGAGACTTAGGGGGGACACGGTATCACACAGCAGGTCGTGAAGGCCAATCCCCCCCCTTCACCCCCCCGCCCCGTCCACCACAGCCGGCCACGGGACGGCAGGGGCCTCCTGGCGCTGTGATTAAGAAATCGGTCACAGCGTATGGACCCCCTCCGCGTCTCCAGGGAGAACTGTGCTGTGGCGGTGGCGGGGAACTCCCAGGGGAATCTCTCCTGCAGACACAGGCACCTCTGGGCAGCGCCACGGAGACCGGAGCAGACCGCTGCTGGCCTGGGGTGGGGGTTCGGGGGGCAGACGGGCAGTGGGTGTGATATGAGTGGAGTTTCTTCGGGGCGATGGGAACTTTCTGTACCTGCTGGGATGAGGGCGCCCGACCCTGTAAATACACCAGCGACCACTGACTCGGACGCTTTATCTGGGTCAGTTTTTATAGCACGTGAATTACACCTCAATAAAGCTTTTTTCTTAAGTACCACCATCTTCTACCAAAAAACTCTCTTTCCCCAACTAACCGATAGCCACGACGATACCACCGAACCTCCAAGAGCAACAAAGAAAACGCAGAAGCAAGACACACGAAAGGGAACCTTTTTCCCGGGGCGACATCCACGCAGTTCTCCACTGAAGGTCATGGACCCCCCACCCCCCTCGAGGGAGGTGGGGGTCACCCTAAGGTGGGTTGGCAGCATTGGAAACACCCTGGAACTGGTGAGAAGTGCCCTTTTTGGCCTGTGTAAAAAAGTAACATGAACAGAGCTGTTTTAAAACGGAGCCGGAGCTGCCCCCCAGAGCCGCCGCCGGGCGGGGGTTCGCTCCCTGAAACCCGCGGGCATTGAAACAGGACAAAGGAACCCCTGGACTGCTCCCGAAGCAACGGTGCATCCCAGATAACGGTCCTCGAAGACATGGAGAGCGCAGGCGCCGTAACTGCCGGACCGGGGACCCCCAGACCGAACGGGGGGCCGCCCCGCCGAGAGCCGGTGACACGACGTTACCTCGTCTGCTCGCGCGGCAGCGCCGCCCGCCCTCCCACGGTGCTCCTGTCCCCCTCCCCGTCTCACGGCACCGCCGCCGCCTCGGCCTCTTCGCCAGAACCCTGTTGGGGCTTCTGCTGGGTCAGTGCTTCCTGCATGGCTGCTGTGCGTGTGCGTGTGCGTGTGTGTGCACGCGTGCGTGTATCTCCACAAACGTTTGCGGCCTCTCGCTGCGGCCCTTCCGTGTTTCGGTTCGCGGGCCCCAGCTCGCCGGGCTGTGCTTCGTCAGCCGCCCCGGCGGTTCCGCGCACCCTCGAGGTCACCGCCGTCGACGGTGCGGGCAAGGGACCCCGGGGGTTTCCTGGGTCTGTCCGGAGAGGAAAGGAAGTTTTTCTGGGGGGGGCGGTCGTGTTTTCCTTCCGCCAGCGGGTCACTTCTTCCGCAAGGGCTAGGTTTGTCGGGGACAGACACCGAGAGGCGAACGGAAGAAGCAACACCCCACGAGACACGGGCTTGTCAACCCAGGAACGCATTTTAATGACAACTGATGTCACAGGTATAAATAAATAGCTCCTTCCCCCCCACCCCCGCCGTCTACAGTATGTGCTAGAAATATCTCCTTGAAAGGCCCAGCCAACGTCGTGAGGCTTCGAGGACTCTGTCTTAGCTATCGATTCTAGCGATTACAAAAATAAAACCCAGACACATCCTGGGGACCCACGAGCACCACCTGCCGACCGCCAGGTGCCCCGGCAGCGGCCACAACGCACGGAACCGGGGTCCCGGGGGGGCTGCCTCGCCCCGGCGCACCCACTCGGCCCGGGACGCCCCGCTCCGGGTGAAGGGGTTCTCTGGGTTCTGCACACAGGTCGGCGGCCACGCGTCGCCGCGGGCTGGCACCTCACACGGACCTCTGCCTTTTCGGCCTGTGTGGGTGCCCCCCGCCCAGCAGAGCTGGGAACGCAGTTTCAAAACGCTCCGTTTTTATCTGTGTTCATGCTCGGTGTCAGTGGGTGTCCCAACAGAGCCACCGTGCGAGGGGACATTGAGCACCCTTGGGGGTGGGCTCCCTCGGGTGTGGGCCCCCTAGGGCCTCTGACCCCACGTCTCCGAATGAGGAGGGCCCCCAGGACAGGGGCCGTGGAGTGGCTGGGGGGTCGGGGCCCCACTGGGCTTGTGCTGCTGGCTGGCGGCCCCGTGAGCAGCCTCTGACAGTGTCCCCAGGGCGGCTGTGCCCCGTGCCACCCGTGACTGCTGGTGCCTGTGGGCCCAGCCAGGCCCCTGGACGCTCTGGGAACTCCGTTTATGTGGAAATGCCCAGCAACCAGCGACAAGGCCGTGGTGGAGAGAAGCGTCCAACGTGCTCGAAGGATGAATTAAAAGCGACCGTTCCTAAGACTCTGTCTAATGCATAGGAATGTGATTGATGTTTAATCTCTGGAGAACACACCATCTGATCCTCGGAAAATCAACATGAAGTCGAAATCAGGTGGACGTCCAGGACACCCAAAGAAAAAAGGGAAGAGGAAACACAGAAAAAGGGAAGGTGAGTGAGTGAGATCTGGAAATTCTCGGGGGCTGTCCCCAGAGGGGACGGGGCCCTGGACCCCTGTCCTCCCGGCCCCGTGTGGACCGTCCCCGGGGAGGGGGCCTCGAGCCGGGATGGGGCTGTCCCTGGTTCTCGGTTACGCCCCTTCGTTAGAAATATAAACCAGCGGCGATGTCTGTCTCTTTTTATTGGTCTCTTGGCGTTTCTCCACCAGTCACCTTTGGTGGCTTGACCGTGTGATTCGTGACACAGGCTCCCGAGGGTGGCCTGGCGCGGCCCCGTGTCTCGGTCACCTGCATCCCCGGAGTCCCTTTGCCAATGCACGCGGCCCTGCCCTCATCCTCTGCTAAAAAACCTCTGATTACAAAAAAGGTCCCTCCGTGGCTTCCAACCCCCCAGCAGGTCTATAAGGGGCCCTGCGTGCCCCCACTCAACACCCCCTGACCCTCGACCTCCGTGCCAGGGGCCCAGGTCCACCCTGGGACTGATGGAGCAGGGACTGGCACGGGGCCCTCGGGCCCGAGGGGCCTACACTTTGTCCTTGAGCTTCTCCAGGCAGCTTCTGGGTTCCCCGGGGGTGCCCAGGCCCAGGTCCCGGCACACCCACTTGATGTCCTCGTCGTGGCCGCCGAGGACGCAGTTCGCGGTGGGGCAGCCGTCGCCGGGGGGCACGGGGGTGAGGGAGGCGAACTTCACTTTCTTCCTCTTGCAGGCGGGCGAGTGCAGCGGCTCGTGCTTCTGGTCCCGGCCCCGCCTGGCCCCCGACTCGGCCGGCCAGGGCCCCTGTCCCGGCGCCTGCCTCGGGGAGGAGCCGCCGTTGAGCAGGAGGCGGCTGCCGTCCACGCAGGCCCCTGGCCCGTGGTCCAGCACGGTCGTGTGCTCGTCCGGCGGCGGCGGCAGCGGCCCCTGGCCCACGCCCTCCAGCAGCTCGGCCTCGTTGCCCAGCCACACCCAGTCGTGCAAGTGGGTCACGGAGGCCGGGCCCTCCAGGGGCGCCTGCTTGTGCCGGTACCTGAGGGCGAAGGCGGCGCAGTTGGCGAGGAAGACCAGGATGGCCAGGCAGAAGACACCCAGGAGGGCGTACATGCCGATCTGCAGGTCACTCAGGCCGCGGGCGCCCGGCCCGGCCCCGGCCCGCGGGAGGTCCGCGGGCGCCGGGAAGTCGCCGGCGTCGATGGGGATGTTGGGCAGTGGGGCCTCCCCGGGCTGCCGGCCCCCGTCCAGCCGGCTGTTCTCCGCAACCGGGTTGTCCAGCAGCGACCTGGCGGTGGGGCCGCCCCTGCGAGCCCCCTCCTCACGCCCCAGGGACGGGCTGCCCGGGAGGAGCCCGCCCTGGCCCGTGCGTTCGGGGTCCCGGCCCCCGGGGCGCTGGTCGCTGGCGTGGTTCTCGATCTCGGCCTCGCCGCCGTCCCCTCCCCCTCCGGGGCTGGGGTCCGCGTCGTTCTGGCCAAACTTGACCCTGACGTTGGCGACACCCGCCGCCAGGACGCTCTTGCGTTTGGATTTCTGGCAGCTCTCCGCGATGGCCAGGTCCACGCGGAGCAGCGGCCCCTGGCCCTCCCCTTCGGCCACCACGACGGGCCACCGGGGAGAGCGGGCCTGGGGGACAGACACCACGGCCTCGTCCAGGGAGGTGGCCGTCAGGGTGAAGTCCTCGGTGTCGTAGATGTCCAGGGGCGTCGCGGAGCCGTCGCTGAACTGAAGCCAAGTGCTGACCACGGCCTCCTGCAGAGAGACAGCCTGTCAGGGGGCCCCGGGGCGGGGGGGGCCATCTGCTCACTGAGGCCCCTCCCTGCCCGGTGCTGCTGTGACAGGGGGCAGGGCTCCAGGCCCAGACCGGACGGCCGATAGATCCGGGGAGAAAACCTCCGTAATTAGACCAGAGCAGATGCGGACAGGCGGCGATGGATCCTGCGTAATCCGCCCCAGGGAAAAGCCCCACAGAACCCCCAAACGCCACGACACCCCACTGGGTTTGTGGGCAAAGAGCCCCGAGCGCAAGGCCACACCCTCGAGGTTCCTGCTGGCAGCCCGATGCTCCCATGTCCCTCTGATCGGGACCCTCGGGGCGACACCGGGGCCAGCACATCACATTGCCGGTCATCCACTGTGACCTCTGCGTCTCACGCTCAATCCCATCTGCACAGCCCCCTCTGCCACACACGGTGACCCGGTCCCCGGCGGCAGGAAGCAGGACGTGGCCCCTTTGGCGCGCAGGTAGCCAGGAGGCCGCAGCACTTCCTGGGCGGCAGCCACTGTCCCAGGCGCCGTGCACGTGGGCACACGGGTCCCCTGCCCAGGGACGCGCGGCAGGGAGACCAGGAGCCTCAGCTGGAGGGGCGCTCGGGGTGGACGAAAACAGTCACCAGGGTACGTCTCCACTGGTCACTGTGCCCCGGGCCGACACCGGCCGCCCGTGACGGGACCAGGACTGCAGGAGCCTGGACGGGACGGGTGGGGCCTCGCTGCTGGTGCGGTCACTCCCCCGGGGCTGCCTGCTCCACCACATGGGGTCCGCCCGGCCGGGGTCTCTTGTTTGCCTGTGTGGTTTGCTGCAGGGCGTGCTCCGCCCCCGGAACGCAGGTGGGCGGGCTCAGGGCCAGCAGCGCCGGGCGGCTCTCAGCTGAGGGCGGGCGGGCGTTTGTATCTACATACCTGTATCACCTGTATCATCACCTGTATCATCACCTGTATCATCATATCACCTGTATCATCACCTGTATCATCACCGGTATCATCACCTGTATCATCCATCACCTGTATCATCACCTGTATCATCATATCACCTGTATCATCACCTGTATCACCTGTATCATCACCTGTATCATCTGTGTCATCACCTGCATCACCTGTATCACCTGCATCATCACCTGTATCATCACCTGTATCATCACCTGCATCACCTGTATCACCTGTATCATCACCTGTATCATCACCGGTATCACCACCTGTATCATCCATCACCTGTATCATCATATCACCTGTATCATCACCTGTATCATCACCGGTATCATCCATCACCTGTATCATCACCTGTATCATCACTTGTATCATCCATCACCTGTATCATCATATCACCTGTAGCACCTGTATCACCATATCACCTGCATCACCATATCACCTGTATCACCTGTACCATCACCTGTATCACCTGTATTACCTGCATCATCACCTGTATCATCACCTGTATCACCTGTATCATCACCTGCATCACCTGTATTATCTGTATCATCACCTGTATCATCATATCACCTGCATCACCATATCAGCTGTATCACCATATCACCTGCATCACCTGTATCATCACCTGCATCACCTGTATTATCTGTATCATCACCTGTATCATCATATCACCTGCATCACCATATCAGCTGTATCATCATATCACCTGTATCACCTGTATCGCCTGTATCCAAGCCCATACCCCTGTCTGTATTCACACCCACACCCACGTCCACACCCACAGCCAGACCCATACCCACAGCCAGACCCAGGCCCCCAGCCCCCCTGCCCCCAGGAACAAGGACCTTCCAGCCCTTTCTGTGCTGGCTGACGGCTTCCTAGCCGCCTGGGGCCCGTGGTGCGGGCGGAGCCCGGAGCGCGCTCCTGGCTGTCTGTCTGCAGCGTCCCCTCCTCCCCGCCCTCTCTCCCCCACATGATGGGTCCCCGTCACCCAGATAAAGCGCGGGCGTGGGTCCCCTCGTGAGGCCCAGCGTCCAGGAAACCAAAGCCGCGACAGACGCTCCGGCCGCGGAATCCCACTCCCCACCCTATCTCTTCCGTCGGGGCGGCGCGGGGCAGTGTTGGGCCCACAGGTCACTCCGGGTCCGCGTCTCAGAGCTGAGACCCCCACGAGCAAGGTGCCAGCCCCCGCCCCAGGGCTGCGATAGCACAGTGTTGACCCCCCGCCGGTGCGCTGCCCCCGGCTGGCTCCTCGTCTTGCGCTAGCTTCCCCTCACAAACTGTAGGTGGGGTTCACGCAAAGGGGCGTCTCTCCAGGCCGGCTCTCCAGGCCGGGGTGCAAAGGAAGGCCCTGGGCGGCGGACAGTCTGAATGAAGCCCTCAGACCTCGGGTGGGGGCGGCGGGGCGGGGGGCTTGCCAACATCCGTCCCACCACCACCCCTGCGGTGTGACGGCGCCGAGACCCCTTCCCGTCAGTGAACCTCAGAGGCTGCAGTGGGGCGTCTTCTTGACGGGGGGGGAACGCCAGTGCGTGTCCCCAAAGAGGGGGGGCCCTGGACGACTTAAAACAACACTCGCCCCGGAGCAGTTTGGGGACCCGCCCTGTCACGGGTGAACGGCGTCCGCAAGTCCCTGAGTCGGGGCCACCCGCCCTGCCCCCTCCCCACCCCGCCACCCTGCTGCGGAGTCAGGGACGGTGACCAGAGCCTGGCCGCCCCTCTCCGCGCCCGGCCCCCGGGCTCCCACCTGTTTGGGGGCCCGCAGCCGCTCCTCGGCCGTGGCCACTGCGGTGACGGCCCCGCGGCTCTCTGCGCCGGGGTGCAGGGCGACCGACAGCCCCGCCACGAGCTGGACGGCCAAGTCTGCCAGTGACACTTTGTCGTCCAGCACGGTGACCGTCTTCTCTGCCAGGATGGAGTCGGACAGCGGGGACAGCACCTGCGGGTGCGCAGCACACGAGACAGACCCGTCACGCCGGTTTCGGGGGCTGGGCGCCCCCCCCCGCCGCGTTCCTGCGTCCCCCACGGGCCAGGGGTCCGGAGGACGGGGGGGGGGGGAAGGGCGTGTGCACCTCCCCCCCCCCACACGTGCCCAGGAGGAGCCCCCGTGAGAATCAGACAGAGTTGCCCCTCCCGGGACACTGCAGCTCTGCCCGTGGGAAAACTGACGCGGCGCTGACCCCCACGCTTGCTCTGCGGGGAGGCGACCCCCCCACCCCCCCGGGCTGGGGGACGAGGCACGCTCGTACAACCACAGCCTCGTGTCAGCGCTCGGAGATCCTGCCCGCTGACCCCCGCCGGGGGCCGCGAGAATCCCGTTCCAAGGGAACCACGGGACCAACCGGGGGCGCTGAGACTCGCCCCCCCCCCCACGGCCCCTGCTCGCGAGCCCAGGGTGGGGCGGCAGACGTCCGGGCGAAGGGAGAGGTGCGCACGGCCGCCTCCCCACACGGCGGCTGTGGGGGGATCCGGGAGGGCTTCCCAAACAGGAGGGGCAAGCGGGGTGGGAGTCTCGGGCTGGTGGAAAAGCTCCCAGAGCTTCTGGGGCTCGTTCAGAGACCCGCCCTTCCTTCGAGACTCGGCGGCAGGAGGGTGGCGCGGGGGCGGGGTTGTTGGGTGAATACAGGGGGAAACGAGGGAGGGACTTAGAGAAGGGGGCGGGCGCGTCTTCCTGGCCGTCGGAGGAGGCTCCGACGCATGGGGGAGGCTCAGGGTCGGGTCGGGGGTCCTGGGAGGTGGCGGGGAAGCAGGGTGCCTCAGGGAGAGGGGTCACAGGGGGAGCGAAGTGCCGCCGCCTTCTCCACTCTGTTCGGAAGGAGGCTGGGGCTCAGAGAGCTGGTCCGGCTCACGGTCTGGTGTCCCCAGGAGGCCGCCGCGCGGACAGGGCACCAGCCTCAGGGCTACGCCCACCTGGCAAGGCCCCCCCACCCAAGGCGCTCAGGGCTGGACGAGCGGGCGTTCCCGGCTCCGCCTCCTACCTGGATGGTGGTCATCCCGACCTCCCGCCCGACTAGGACCCGGCCGCCGTCCTGCAGGGCGGCCACGCGGGGCTCCTCCACCTTCATGAAGTCGGCCACCAGGTGCGTGACGTCCACCTGCCAGTCGGGGCCCAGCAGGTGGCTCAGCTGTCCCCACGGGCCGGCGCCCTCGGACACGAACTGGGTGAGGACCCTCACGGTGGCGCGCTGGTACTGCAGGGCGCAGCCCCGGCCACGCCGCTCCTCCTCCTCCTCGTCCTCGCTGTCCGGGGCCGGCCTGCGGGGAGCGGGGCGGCGTCCTCAGGCCCGGAGCCGGGCAGGTGCCAGGTGCCTGCCTCGGCCTCCCGCAGACGGCCTCCCGGGCAGGGCCCCCGTGTGGGACCCCCCGTGTGGGACCCCGCCGGAGCACAGAACCTCGGACATCCCTCCTTGAAGACCATTACTGACCCGGAGAGACCTGAGGGCTACTCTTGCCCGAGCCTCCACCGTCCCGTTAGTAGCTCCTAGCCACAGACGGCCATTTATAATTTAACTGAAATTGTAAAAGCTAAATTGTAACGGATAAAATTGTACCTTCTCTTTATAATTTAATTTAAATTGTAAAATTGTAATGGATAAAAATTAAATACGTGAAGAAACTAAGTTTCTCGGTGACACGGGCTGTGTTCCGCGGGCTCCGTCACCCCATGGGCCAGTGGCCACCCCATTGGACAGCCTGTTTCTGGAACATTCCGGCACTGCGGAAAGTTCTGCTGGGACAGAGCCACGTGGCACTTTGGAGGAGCAATGCCCTTCTGGGCTCCACGCGCACAACCTTCTCCCGCCTCATGAAACTCTGAGCCAGGTGCTAACTAACGAGTCTCAGGTTCCAGGTGAGAAAACCGGGGCACAGAGAGGGTAGGCGGCGTGCCCAAGGTCACACAGCAGGGCGGTGGTGGAGCTTAGGTTGGCTGCGGAGCAAGTCTCGGCTGTGCCCTCTGCGGGGACACGTGCACCTTCCTCGCCACATCCACAGGCCTGGCCCCTTGGCCACGCATGGCCACTAAGCCCCCTGGAGTGTTGGCTGCATTCACGGCTGCCCTCCCCGAGCCAGGCCAGGTTTTCCTTGCGGACGCGGAGTGCGTGTCCCACCCGGCCAGCGCCCCCTCCTGTGGCGCGCTCCAGCTCAGAGCTGTGACAGAGATGCCGGCCGGCCGGTGCCCGGGAGGCGGTGGGGAGAGGCCCCGGGGGTCACGGAGGGAGGACTCCAGGCCGACAGCCGGGACTCGCGTCGGCTGAGAGCGGCCTCGGAGTTGGGAAACAGGACCCCGACTCCCATGTACGTACGACGATCCGGAGTCACAGGGTGTATACATTAAAGGCCTTTTCTGTTTATTTGTTAGTGTAAGAGCAAACCGTGACCCCATGGTCCAGTACACAGGCAATTAGATTTTATGCAGCGACTCCCTAGGCGCAGAGCTTTGCAAGCTTAGAGATATCCTTAAACCAGAGAAAAGGGAATCCCCGTTTCACTAAAGGAAAATAAATCAAAGCTTAAACTTCCCTGGGGGCCGAGGGGCTAGGAAACTGTGTAACTTCCGGCCCGGATGGTGTGGCGCAGCGGGTTGGGGCTGTCCCGCGAATTCAAGGGTTGCCGGCCGGGTCCCTGGTCTGGGCTCAGGCCTGGCTACAGGTTCGGTCCCCGGTGGGTGTGCGAGAGGCAACCGATTAATGTTTCTCTCCCTCTTTCTCCCTCCACTCCCCTCGCTCTACAAATAAATAAAATCTTGAAATAAGTATAACCTCCACCTCGCTGTCTTTGCTGTCTTCAGGGGGGCGTATTCAGAAGAGAGCCCACTGCAAGGCCACGGGCAGGGGCAGCTGGCCCCGGGGGTCGGAGGCTGACCCGGATGCGGCAGCCTCGCCGCCGGCTGGCTCCTCCCGGCCTTGGCCCCCCGGGAGGGCTGGTGTGGGGCTGCAGGACGTGGAGTCACCGAGATGACAGCAGCACCTACTGTGTGCCGGGCCCTGCGCTGGCTCCTTTAACCTGACGCTGGGTGGTCAAGGCCATGGTCAGGCCGGGGAGCCCCTCCCCACCGGGCTCACCTCCTGCTGGCCACCAGGGGGACCCGCCAGCCCTTGACCTGGCTCAGCTCCGTGTCCGAGACCTCGATCTGCAGGGGCAGCCGGGGCGCCCACACCGTGATGTGCAGGGGTGCGCGCAGGTGCTGGTAGCTGAAGGTCACCACCACGTCCACCTTGCCCTTCACCTCCTTGCCGTTGACGAAGACGCGGTCGCAGCGGTCGGACACCTGTGCAGAGACAGAGGGGGTGCAGGCCAAGTTCACGGGCCCGAGACCATCCTTCCACTTGTCCTTGTGCGTGCAGAGCCCATGCGCTGGAGCCGGCTGCCTCCCAGCGAGGAGCCCGTGACGAGGGCTCAGTGCGGCTGGCTGACCGGGAGGTGACCCTGGGGGGCGACGGCCAGGGCGCAGAGAGGGGGAGACGGAGCGCGAGGGCAAGCCCACAGAAGGCGTGTTTCTGCGTTTGCCGCGGTGACCACGGGGCTGTTCCACCTGGGGCGTGCGGACCAGCTGCAGAACTGGCCCCCCGACAAACCGGAGGCAGGGGCGCCACCCCCAGCCCCTCTCTCTTGCTGGCTGAGGGCTGCGGGCCACCCCGTGGGTTAGCAACCCTGCCCTCGCAGGCGGAGACACAGCCCCGGGCGTCTGAGAAGCCCCTGGGGCAGCAAGCAGAAGGCAGCTGGAGGGGTTTGCTGCAGCCACCAAGTGACCTTGAACTGCACAGAACCGCCTGGCCAAGGGAATGTGCCGGGGACACCAGAGTGGCTGCTGTCCGGGCCGCTGTCTGCTCAGCGAGGGAGTCCCCGCCACGTCCCCCCCAGGCAGCGTCCCAGGAGACCTGGAGATTAGAAGCACCCACTCCCACCCCCCACACACGTTGGCAATAGTTACGTCCCTGGAAATTAGCTGGGGTCCTGTCCTTCCACCCTCTAATGAACTGAAAAGTGGACACAGAAATCAGGGCGGGTCGTGGAGAGACAGCACGGCCCATCCTGCACGGCCGAGTTCCTGAGACGTGACTGACACTGACCGTGTGACCGCACCAACTGCCAGACTCTGAGATCCTTGAAGGCAAGACGTGCATCTGGCTCACCTCTGACCTCTGGGTTCCTCGTGTCAGTTGCTCGGGAGGAGCTCAGCAAGGTGGACGTTGAAGGGGTGGGTGGATGGGGGATGGGGGATGGATGGGGGATGGATGATGGACAGATGGATGGATGGATGGATGATGGATGATGGATGGATGATGGATGGATGATGGATGGATGATGGTTGGATGGTGGATGGATGATGGACAGGTGGAAGGATGGAAGGATGAGTGGATAGTAAGTGGATAGATAGGCGGATGAATGATGGATACATGGATGATGGGTGGATGGATGGGTGGGAAGATGATGGATGGGTGAATGATGGACAGCTGGATTGGTGGGTGAACAGACCCTTTCTTCTTGGGCACACCCACTTCCAAACAACCAAAATCTTGGGGTCGAGGGTCATAGGATGAGAGACCGTGGTAAGACGAAGCCAGGGGCAGCAGAACCACAGGAAGTTAACTTGAAAACGTCTAGAAAGCACTCAAACCGGGTCTCCTAACTTTTGGGGGGTCACCGACTCCTTGGGGCTCGCACGCAGGGAGCTGACTGTGGCGGGAGAAGTGCACGCCACGCAGTTCTGCGTAAATGCGTCCGGGCTAACGCAGCCGCTCACGGAGTCCCCGCACGGCGCTTCCCGACCCTGGGCCGTAACTGCCGGTTTGCTCCTCTGCTTCCCGTCTGTCCGAGCCTCCTGCCCGAGACCCGCCCCCCCTCCGCCACCTGGCGCCGCACAGCAAAGCTCTCTCCTCGCCCTGCCCTTCCCCGGCTTCCGGGACGTGACTGCTGCCCTGGGCCCCATTCTCGTCCTCGCTCGTGCTTGCGTTTGCAGGGGCAGCTGGGGGGGCCGGGCTCAGAGCCGCCCCCCACCTGCTGGGGACCGCGGCAGGGAGCTGTGGGGAGGGGAGCCCGCGGACCCCGCTTCTCCCAGACGGCTGAGAGCGGTTTAAAAACGTTGGCGTGCCGATGGAGGGAGGGGACCAATCGTGGCCACTGTCCCTGGCTGGTCGTTAGCGTGCCCGCGCTGTCCCGGATCTGGGCGGGCACCAGCGTAACAGTCGGGCCAGAGTCGCCTCGGTGATCACTTCTTGGATCAACGTGGCGATTTTCAGGCCATTGACTCTCCTCGGTTGCCACCTTCCTGAGCTCCGGGGGCGGGGCGGCGGCCGCTCCAGAATCCGTACGTGATCGAGAGGAACTCGGAGGGTGCGGAGCCGCTGAGCACGAGGACCCCCGGTCCCCGCTGCCCCTGGCGGTGCCGTGAATGTCCCGGGGAGCGGCAGGGTGCGTCCATCATCTCCGAAGTGGCGGGAGCGGAGACTGCGGTACCGCCCCATGGCCGGCCCACCGGCACAAAGGAGCTGAAGCCTCCAGGAGTGTCCCTTCCGACCCTCGGCCTGGGTTCTGGAAACCCCCCTCGCCCGTTGCCGTGGGAGGGCTGGCTGTGGAGCGCTGCCCTCTGCGGACTCTGCCCTTGGCCTGAGCACGCGGTGGACACTGAACTGGCGGCTCTTAAGGGCCTGCAGGGCCACGGTGGGTCGTGTGGGGTCCGGTTGAGCAGCGTGTGGGCAGTGGGCTGTTGTCACTCTGAGTTCACCAACTTCCGGAGGACACTGCCCGCCTCCTGGGGGAGAGGCTGCAGACGGCCACTGCGGGTGTCCACGGTGACTTGCATCCTCTGAGCAGGGTCCCGGACCCCAGGGAGCATGCGGGAGGGCCTGTCAGCACAGACCCCGGCCCCCGGGTCTCAGACGGAGCAGCCTGGGGGGGCCCTCAGCTGCATTTCCAACGAGGCCCTGGGTGCTGCTGCTGCTGCTGCGGGGTTCCGGGGGCCACACCTGGAGACGTGCTCTCGCAACAACGCAGCGGCCCCGTCTGCGGTGCGTGGTGTTTCCATGGCAACCGAGGCCTCCCTCTGGTCAGCCTGGGCTGCTCTGACCGGACGCCATGGACTCGGGGGGCCTACACAGCTCGCAGTTATTTCTCAAAGTTCTAGAGGCCGGGGGTCCCAGGTCGAGGCGCCAGCAGATCCCGTGCCTCCTGACGACAGCCTGCTCCCTGGGTCCGGGGGGCACCTTCTCGCTGAGCACGCCCTCCGGGAGGGGCCAGGGAGCCGGGGGTCATTCTCATCAGGACACTGATCCCCACCCCCCGAGGGCCCCGCCCTGACGGCCTCAGCACTTCCCTAAGGCCCCAGCTCCCACCGTCAGCTTGGGGGCTGGGGCCTCAGCATGGGAACTGGGGGGACACACAGACATTTGGGCTGCAGCCCGTCCCCGGGGGGGGGTCACTGCTACACTCGGTCGTTCTGAAGCTCTGCTTTCCGTGGGTGTGCCGACGGCCCCCCAGACCCGCCTCCCGGCTCCCAGCTGTGGTCGGCGTCCCCCCCCCCAGCAGGGGAGCTCTGACGAGGTCGCACCCTCCCTACGTCCAGAAGTCAGACTCCTGCTTGAGTTCCCTTCCCGCCCCTGAGGGGTGGGGGCTGGGGAGAGAAACCAGCTTCAGGGACAGAATCGCCGGGATCCCGTGGCTCGTGGGCCGGGCCTGGGTCCGCCCCACGAACCGACCCTCTCTCTCCGCTCAGTGCAGCGGGCTCCTCGCTCTGCGTCTGCAGCGGGGGCTCCCCCTCCTCTCGCCCCAGGGCCCCCCCGCAGTTCGCTCAGGTGCAGACACCTCGGAGGAGAGCCTTTCTCTGGCGTTTCTGTTTCAAACGGCAGTCCCCCACACCGCCCCTCCTCTGGCTTTACTGCTCCCTGTCGGCTGCCGGGTCTTCCTCCACCCTGTCCAGGCGACCTGTGATTTCGGCTTCTTGTCCTCTGGACAGGAATCGCGCTGCTCTCCTCAGTGCTGTGCCCCCGGTGACCGAAACCCGGCACACGGGAGGTGTCCCAGAAACGCACGCTGACAAGGAACAGGTGAATCGGAGCTTGTAAACAGGGCCCTGGGTCCCGTTGGCCCCGATGGAGTTTTGAGAATGTCAGATTTGTTCCCGGCGCTGAAAAGCCATCGCCTTCCATCTGGTCACCAGCCCGAGCCCTGGATGCAGCTGCGTGTTCTGTCCCCGGCGTCCTGCTGGTGTCGGAGACCAGGCTGGGGTGCAGTGGGGGGGGGCCCTGGTGGGAGGGACAGGGGCTGGCCGCTGGCCGTGGAGGGGCCGAGAGTGGCCCCCGGGGCACCCCCACCTGCCGGCCGGCTGCCTCGGGGCTGCTCCCTCCCTGCTGTCCACCGTCACCGCTGGCCACAGCCGAGGGCTGGCCTTTACTGAGGGCCTGTGTCACCCTTCTCTGGGTTCCCGAGTTTGCAGGGTGTTCCCAGCCGACGGCGTGCAAACTGTGAACTCGCCCTGTCGGGAGCGGCCTGAGCTTCCATCCGGGGGGCTGGGCTGCTGGGGCGGCTGGAGAGCCCAGCCCGGGAGCCTGCCGGGGGAGGGGGGGCGCTCCTCCTTCACGCAAACAACACGCGGTCCCTCCACGGAGAACCGAGGGGGCGGGAACGGTCTCAGCACCCCCAGGGCAGAGAGTTGCCAAGGCAACCGCAGCCGGCGGCCTCAGTGAGGACAAAGGCGCTCAGGTGCCAGTCTCTGCACCCCCCATGGCACACGCGTGGAAGGGCACCCGCACACACACGGGAGGAGAGACTCTCTCAGGCACAAACACAACCCTGCACTGAGGGCTTGCGGTCAGCCAGGGGCACGGGGACCGTCTCCCGGAACGCCCGCCGTGGACAGGAGGGGGCTGCGTCTCTGTGTCGGTCCCGGTTCCAAGCGAGGAATCGCTTAGACACAGAGCAGTGATGTTATGTGTCCGAGGTCACATGGCCGTCCGCCCCAGGGCTCCGCTCTAGGCCGTGGCGCCCGCCCTCGGCCCGGCGTGGGGGGGTCACCGTTGATTCCCTCCCGTCTCCTCAACCGAGGACAGGCTCTGCTCCCCTCCCGTCAGCGGCGGACCCGACCACGCGACCAGCTTTGGCCGAAAGAACGTGGACAGAGCGAGAGCCGGCCAGTCCAACCTCGGGCTCAAGCGGCCTCCTGCATTTCTGCCGCCTCCGGGGCCTTTGCCCTTCAAGATCCCTCTCAGCCCAGCCCAGCCCAGCCCGCAGACACCGACCACCTGCCGGTGCCCGAGCGAGAACCAGTGACCTTCGTGTCAACCACACTGAACGCCGGGTCATTTGTCCCGCGGCACAAGCCCTCCGGGAAGGGGGACCCTGAGCGGAACTCTGGGCAGCTTTCCTGTCCCTCCCCCCTCGGCCCCACTGGTCCCCCTTTATCTTGCCCCTCCCCTCTGTGCACGGGAGGGGGGTCGCGCTGGGAGGGCCCGGTCTCCGGAAGCCTCCAGAGCAGCTGGGCCTGGGCCTGCTGTGGGCCGGGACCCGCCCTCCTGTCTCTGTCTGTGGGTGAGCTGGTTGGTGGCTCCTCTCACACCTCGCCCACAGCTCCCCTGCCCCCTTGTGGGGGGCGCACAGGTCCCTGGTGCAGCACCCACACTTCTTCCGTGACGACAGGGCATTGCAGCGACTTTCCCGACGCCGCTGCAGACGAAGCTCACGGGGGGTTGGGGGGGTGACTGGGCACCCCACACTGACCCTGTCCACGCCCTCCCTCGCCGTGCTGTGCACCCTCGCAAGGACGGCCGGCCCAGATCCCGGTAGCTTTAGCAGCCGCCCCACGGACCAAACCCCCACTGCAGACATATTTTTAAATTGCTGCCCATTGGGAAAATAAAAACACACAGCTGGTTGTCGACACCAAAAAACGAGGTGACTGGCACCCGAAGTCTCCGTTTCCCTCGACAAGAGGCGGCCCCCGACTCGCACTCACTCGCGGCCACGAGCGGCGGCGGCTGGGCAGGGTGGGTCTCCAGTACGGCTGACCCGCGGCTGAGCTCCCGTGAATCGCCGGCCCGGCCACTGGGGGCACCCGGGGTCCGGCGGCCCGGTGCCCCGCACACCCTCGATGCGGACGGCTGGCAGGACGCCAGCCCCGGGAGGCGGAAGCGGGGGCTTAGAGCGTGTGGCGTGCACACGCGCCGACCGGTTCCCCATCTCACGCACGCACACACACACGCGCACACTGGGCTCACCTTCCTCGGCGAGCTGCACGCCCGGGGCACATCCGTGCATGTGGGGGAAGAGCCACTTACTTTGACGACGTCCTCGTCTGCGGACCTGCACTCCACGGACTCCGAGATGTCGGCCACCGCGCCGTTCTCCTCCACGGACACCACCTTGACGGGCAAGGTGACCGTCTTCCCCGTGAGGATGGCCGTGTTCAGGAGCTCCGTGTCCTGGGGGGAAGCAAGCAGCCGGGGCAGGGTCAGGGGGCGGGCCTCTCAGGGCACCTTCGCAGGCGCGGAGACGAGACGCCCACCTGAGGGAGGGACCGGGCCGCAGGGCCGCCCTCCCAGACGGCTTCCCAGGCAGGCCGAGCGGCGCACCTGGGGTTTACCTGTGGCGGCCTTCCTGGTTCCCCCAGTAACAATGAAACCCTGGCTGTCTTTGCAGAGCCCCACATCAGCGGGGTCTGGGTGTGGGCGACAGAAGCGTGCCGCGGCCGGTGTGAGCGGGGAGGCCCTGTGGCCGGTGGAGGGGCACTCCCCCCAGGATGCCCGTGTCCGCAGCTCCGGAACCTGGGGCTGTGTCCCTGGCGTGGTCAGAGGGACTCGGCAGAGTGATTCGGGGCCTGGAGTGGGCGGAGGGGGGTCGGCGGGGAATTGCCCTGGCATAGCGGGGGCGGGCCGAGCGGAACCACAGAGCTCTCGGAGCGGGCAGCCGTGAGGGTCAGCGGGAGAGAAGACACCGCCGTGAGGGGGCAGGGGTCAGGGGGGACCATAACGAGCCAGGAGGCGTGGGTGGCCGCTGGGAGCTGGAACAGGGACAGGTTACCCCGGGTCCCTTGAAGGAACACAGCCCCTGGACGGCTTGACTTTGGCCCCACAAAACCCTCCCCTGCCGCCTGCCCCTGGGGACTGTCACAGCCTCGTGTGGATCCGCGGGCAGCTCCTCAGGGGCCGGGTCCTGCTCCTAGGACCAGAGCCGACGCCGGGGGAGCCCTGGGGAGGCCGGCCGCTGTGCAGCGTCTGGGACCCCGAACCCGGGAAAGAGGGGCCGGCTCGCCAGAGAGAAGCACAGGGGGCCCGCTCGCCGCCCGGCCCCCGAGGCACTGGGCTCTCCGCTGAAGTTCCCCGGGGTCTGGCCGGCTCCTTGGGGCCTGGGCCCCTCCCTCGTCTGGGGAGCATGGGGCCCCCGGCCGACAGGCCCGCCAAGGAGGCTGCCCCTCCAGGAGAAGAAAGACAGAAGGGATGCTGGCAGAAGACAGATGGACGGACAGACTCCCATCGGACAGACGGTGCAGCGAGAGGGCCTACCCCTGCCACGCCCCCGAGCCCGGGACTTCCACCCCGCACGCCCGCCATCACCCCGCCTGGGCGGCGACCACCCGCCCTCGGGGCTTCTCATTTGCACGCAGACGTCCAGGCACACGCCCTGCCTTCTTCTGTGCCCTCCGCCCTTGGGAGCCCGTCGTCACGGCCGCAGGGACCCTGGTGCCTCGAGGCCCGCTCGACCTCGGGCCGCGTGCCGGGGTCCCGTCTCTCCCGCCCGCCGGGACTCGCACGGTGACGGGGAGAACGCCGTCTCTCCCGGGACTGTGGGGGCTGCCTGCTTGCCCTTTGGAAACCCTTCCTCTGGGCCCGGGGAGGGTGACAGAGGGTCTGTGGCCTTGAGACACTTAGGGCCCCTCTGACCTTGGAGCTGATGTCTCCCGAAGCCGACCAGGAAACACTGCTCGACTCTGAAGTAGAAGACGCGAGGAGAGAGGGTGTCTCCGTTCTTTCCCCAAGGGCGCTATCGGCCCAGAACCGACCTTTAGAGTTAAACACGCGCTCACCGGGACTGGCTGTCCGTCTGTCCGTCTGTCCGTCTGTCCCCAGGGAGTCCCGGCCCCCAGCAGGGAGCGAGTCTCTGCCAGGAGCTCTCTCAGGCACGCGGGACGCCTGCAGTGGGGGCCGCGGTCTGGGCAGCTCCCGCGCCGGCGGTCACCAGTGCCAAGAATACCGCGGGAGTCCCCCACGTCCGAGTCCAGGCTCAGGTTCATTACAGGCAGCGGCTCAGAGCTCAGCCCTCCCACTTCCTCCCGTGGAACGGCCTGTGGCTAATGGCTTCATTAGAGCTGCACACTCCCTCCTGGGTTAATGATGAGCTTTTCAGCGGCGGCTGCAGCCTCTGTCTCTCTCTCTCTCTCTCTCTCTCTCTCACACACACACACACACACACACACACACACACTCCCTCCTCCTCTAACACGGCCTGGCCCTACACTGGTGACACCACAGTCACGCTTCACTGGACACTGTCAATGCAGGGGACTGGGTGCAGGGAGCGCAGCCTCCAAGGCCGACCGGCTCAGGACCTGGGGGACGGTCCCCGAGTTCCCCATCCAGTTTTGCTGGGCCTGTGTCCCCGTGAGCACCAGGGCCCCGGGACCCCGGCTCCCACTCGGGGCTGTGCCGTCAGCTTCCGTGTGACCCTGGTCCCATCTTCTCCTCCAGAATCTTCATCTCTTCCTCTGACCAGCTGGGGACCGGGCCACGCCCTCTGGCCAGCTGTCCAATCCTCGATGTCCACGAAGCGTCACCCGCCATTTCGTGAGTTCTTCCTGTGTTCCCGGTGTGCTCTTGTCGCTGGGTCACAAAGCAGTGATGAGCGCGGTGACGGGTCCCCGCTCGGGCCCAGGGACAGCACGGCGGGCAGAGGTGAGCACGCAGGCGGTCCAACGCGGTGCTCACGGGGACTCTGTCAGCAGCTGGCGGCAAAGACCCAGCTCACGTTGGTCTCGGCAAGGCAGGGGGACCGACTGCGTGGGGGAACTGGAACATCTCGAGGACAGAGGCTCAGGAGCACCGGCCCCTGCCGGCACCTCGAACTTGGGCTTCCCTGCCTCCAGCACGTGAGACGTGGAAGTTCTGCTGCTGAGTCTGCAGCCGTGGTGTTTCCCCTCGGCCGCTGCGGCCAACTCACAAGGCCTCTTCACATGCCGCGGGGCGTGACGCCGGAGAGAGGACCTTTGCCGGGTGTTTGGTGCCACGGAGGGCCTGTCGGCATGAAGACACAGGCGACTGGCAGTAGGAAAGGTGGCCGTCCTGGTGTGTGTGGAGGACGCTGTCCTCGGGGACTCAGAGGGCGCGTGTCTGGGGACCTGGGGCAGGAGAGAGAGGACAACCGCCAAGGGTGGCATGGGTCAGGGGACTGGCCCTGGCGTTGTCACCACTGAGGAGGAGCCCCAGCCGCCATGACGAGCCGTGTGGCGCTGGAGACGCCAGACGGTGAGGAACTGTGGCCGCCCACCGAGCCGCGGGGTGAGCCGCATCTGGGCTGGGTGGTGCCCTCCAGCTTTCCCCCATTACGGGCAGGGCGACAGGTCACAGACGGGGGCCAGCACCGCAGAAGCAGCACCCACAGGGGGGCCTGGCCGTGGGTGGGGTGCAGAAGCTGGGCCTGACCTTGGAGGGCCTGTCGGGTCCTAGGGACGGGAGGGCCCGGCCGCTGGCCCCTGGGGCCGAGATCCTGGAGGCCTCGGGCAGCCCGTCCGCCGCCTGCACCCTGCTCCGTGGCCCCCAGCCCCACCCGCTCTGGGCCTGGGGTCGCCATCGGAGCAGTGGGCGCGCCCACCCCCGAGGGGCCCTCTGGGAACGGATGAGAGAGCCCACGAGGACGCCCCCCGCTCAGTGCCCGGCACGGACGTGGCCACTCCAGAACCACCGGCCCCGCTGTCCTCAGTCCGGAAGCGGGGCCCGAGAGCCACAACCCTGGACCGCAGTCTCAACGTCCCCGTCCCCACACCGCTGCTCTCTCTCGGCCCTCGGGAACGGCGCGCCCGACGGTCACTCATTTGGAAGCTAATTTAGCGTCGCGCGGAAGTCGATGCAGGAGTCATTTAATTAAACTTCCCGGTCGATCAGGAGGCGCCGGCTGCAGGGCTCTGCGGGGGGCGGCGGGAGCGGGGCTCGCCGTGGCCTCCGGGCCCGGAACCTGAGCCCCAGGCTGTGCAGCCGGGGGGAGTGTGGGCTGGTGCAGGCCCCTCGGGAGCGGGGGTCTCGGACTGGCCTTCCTGGGAGGGAGTGATAAAGGCCCCTTCCTGACGCGGAGGGGAAGAGCTCCCCCAGTCCCTGCCTGCACCCACGGGGAAGCCAGCTCTGCAGAAGGACACTGCAACAGAGAGCACTCTGGCCGCCCCCCCGGGGGTCCTCCCCTCCCTCCCCCGGGGCCTGGAAAGCAGCCCTGAGTCTGGAGGGGGAGGAGCAGGAAGGAGGCAAGCACGTCCCCCCTTCCAAGAGGGGAGCAGGTTCACACACAGCCAAAGCACCCTGACCAACACCAGCAGAGACAAAGGGGGTCCCGCGCACCCATCCCCCCCGAGCAGAAAGTCCCCTCCTCTCCTTGGCGGAAGGAAGCTGACTTTGGACTCTCAGACAGGGAGACAAGTGTCCAGGGTGGCGCCTCTGAAGAGGCCAGAGCAGGTGGCTGCTCTGGGTCTACGCAGCAATGACGAAGGTCTCCGAGTCCCAGAGGTGGCCCGGAAGAGGCCGGGGCACCAGAAATAAAGCTACTGGGTTTGCAGGAAATAAAGACTCAGGCTGTTGCAGCAAGGAGCAGCTGGCTGCCAACTCAGTGCGGATTCTCTCCCTTTTCCTCAGTAACCGAGCCGGGGCTTTTTGGGGGGTGCAGTGGAGGGGTACCCAGCTCAAAGACTAAACTTCCCAGGTTCCTTTGCAGCTACGAGTGACGAAGATCTGGGACAATGGCTCTCAGAGTGTGGTGCCGGACCCAGAAGCATCGCCGGGAAGCTGGTTACAAACGCACATTCTTGGGCCCCAGCCCAGACCATGGAGTCTGCAAGGATGGAGGTGGGGCCCGTTCACCTCTGTTTTAACAATCTCTCCTGGATTCTGATGCTGAACAGTTGAGAACTATGGTCAGTCCAAATGTAAGCAGAAATAGTATGCAGCCCTTTAGGAAATTGGCTTAATGGGAGCTGGATTCAGTCGGTGGGGATGTTATTTTCCCCCTCTGGCTACCTGGAATACAGATACAATGGCTGGAACCCAGCAGCTATTTTGGACCATGAGGCAAACTTGGAAATGAAAGCCACTTCCTGAGGATGGTGGGGTAGAAAGAGAGGAGAAGCCTACGTCTTTGATGACTAAGGGATACTCATGGATTTATTTACATTTGTGAGATAAGCTTCCTTTGTGTTTCGGCCACTGGTTACACAAGGGTTTTCTGTAACTCCTGTGGCTCTTTCTTGGCGTGTTGGAGACAGTGAGTGAAGACTGAAACTTGGTGGAATGGCGTGCAGCATTTCCAGGTTTGGAACCGAGATGACAGCTCCACGGCCAGGCTGCCACATGGTTACTTGCGTTTGGGAATGGCAGGGAGTGGCGGTCATCCCGTTGTTCTTGGCTGGGGGTCGTGGCGGGAGCTTCTGTTGAGCAAGGCTGTCAGCGGAGCCAAGCAGAGAATGACAATTCAGCCGGATTTACAGCAGCAGAAAAACAGCTCTCAGAGGGCGCCCCGCTTTCCCGGTTCCAGGCATCCTCGTTAAAAGGAGGTGGGGGTCGCCAGGCAGCCCACTGGCGTGCTGAGGAGCGAGGGGCTCGCGAGGGGGGTCCCGGATTCGGGGCCGATGAGCCCAGAGCAGCGCCAGCTGATGAACAAGCTGACTTTGTTAGGTCTCCACCAGCAGCCTTCTCCATAATCCTGTGATTAAGAATGCATCCTGTGCGCACACTTGGGGGCTGGGGGGCGGCCCCTTGGAATTCCACCCGCTAACGTGGCTCCCCCCCCCCCCGCCAGGCCGTGCACAGACTCCCAGCCCCGCCACACGGCTTGGGCTAATGATCTGTCTCATCGGCAGGGTGGGCGGGGGGAGAGGGAAACTTTGTCACCTGCCGGCAGCGGGCGCATTGGGCCCACTTACCTGGCTGCACTGCCTCCTCCTTCTCCATCTCCTAACGAAAGGGTCTGCAAGAATTCCGCGTGTTTTGTTTGGGTGGAACTGATTTAAAAATGCTCAGGAAGATGCTGGTGGGGATGTGTGCCGCCAACAGGGGTGTGGGACCGGCAGCCTGTCACCTCCTGGCTGCCAGAGATTTGGGTTCTGCATGAACAGCGGGGACCGGGGTGTGCAGAGGCAGGGGCACGAGGGGAGGGGACCATCCCCGAGGACCCCCCTCTCCTCCTGACATGACAGGGAGCCTGAGCAAAGACCTCCAGCAGTGGCCTGGAGGTCACTGTGGCCCTTCTCCGGGCCACTCTCTCCTCCTCCTCCACCGTGTGTTTGAAACTCCCCCCGGAAGCCTCAGCACGGACCGCAGCGCACCCACCAGGGTGCCGCTCTAGCAGCAGAAAGCACTTGGCGCTCCGAGCAGAGAGAGCTGGAGAGTCACTCAGACGTCCCGGGGGCCGCCTCTGACGCATCACTGCGGCTCGAATTTACTGCCCGCGAGGCCCCGGGCGGCTGGCACTCCTACTCACGCCGGTCATCATCATTACGGCAACTGATGTCTCTGTCTCTTCGTGTTCCAGGGCTGCGGCTATAAAGTACCGCAGACCGGGAGGGTTGAAACAACACAGATTTGTTCTCTCTCGGTCCTTGAGGCCGGGAGCCCAAAACCAAGGTGTCGGCAGCCAGGGCCCAGCTCCCTCTGAAAAGAAGAGAGAAATTTTTCCTCTTGTCTTCTGGTTTCGGGCGGTGGCTGGCCACCTGGGTGTCCCTCGGCTCATAGACACACGGCCCCCATTCA
The DNA here is from genome assembly GCF_019186645.2 of Phyllostomus hastatus. NCBI lineage: Eukaryota > Metazoa > Chordata > Mammalia > Chiroptera > Phyllostomidae > Phyllostomus > Phyllostomus hastatus. The sequence continues at coordinate 12,630,677 of NW_025333537.1, read as the reverse complement.
TCTCATGGCCTGTTCTCCTCTGCGTGCGTCTGTGTCCACGTGTCCCCTCTCCTAAGGACCCCCCCCCAGCACTGGGCTAGGCCCGCCCCCGAGACCTCAGCCCACCTGCCGTGATGACAAAGACCCGGCTCCCAGAGACGGCTCCAGGCACAGGCAGTGAGAGTCACACTCAGTTTGCCTTTTCGGGCCTGTTTCCGCCGACTGCCAACGGGAATGGAGGGCCGGGAGCGGATTTCCGCACTTTCCTGGGCCTGCCCGTGGCGGCCACGAGGGTGCCCGAATTTCCCGTCTGGGGTGGCCCAGCGGTGGCACTTTTTAACCTTCTAAAAGTTAATCCGATTGGGGCGACGCTGGTTAACACAACGGCGACGGTTTCAGGTGCAGCATGATGTGAGATGAGACTCTCCTGGTGTCTTCATGGGGGGGGCGGGGGGCAGGGTGCCCGGACGGTCAGACACACAGGCAGCCGGACTGACGGCAGTGACCTCCGGACGCCCAGCCTGCGGGTTTTCGACCGCGCAGACCTCTGCCCGCCGAGTCACCCACGCGTAGTTCAACGCGCGCCTCGGCCCCCTTCTCCACCGCCGCGCTGCGCCCCCTGCCGGCTGTCCCCGCCCCCTGCCGGCTGTCCCCGCCCCCCGCCGGCTGTCCCCGCCCCCCCGCCGGCTGTCCCCGCCCCCCGCCGGCTGTCCCCGCCCCCGCCGCTGTCCCCGCCCCCCGCCGGCTGTCCCCGCCCCCGCCGCTGTTCCAGCCGCAGGACCGCGCACTACTCCGCAGATCCGTCCTGGGAGAGGGGGCTGGTCTCCCGCGGCGGCCGGGCACGCTGCCTCCCTCCCCGAGGACGCGCGCGCTGACGGCTCCGCGGGCTCGCGGGGACAGGCCCATCACTCTGGGCCCCGTCGCGACGGGGAACGCGACTCCCACTTCATTTACTTCCCACTCGCTCTCGGCGCGAACCGGGACGCGGGCGCCCGTCACTTTGCCTCCAATGCGAGATGGAGATGCTGCTCCGAACGCTCATTGAAGACGAGAACGCAATTCCATTGCAGGAGGCCCGCGTCGCCCCGAGGTGCGGCGTGGCGAGGGAGTTATTCCCCGGGGCCGTCCGTGGGATCAGCTCGCGGAATGTGCGGCGTCGGGCTCCCTGAGAAATGCCCCGTTTTTGCCACCGTCTTCACTGGCAAACGGCGCCCTCTTTTCTGGCCGTCTCCCGGTTCCTTGAGCCATTCCCCGGCTCGGGAGACCCCTGGGACGGACAGGGTGGGGTCACAGTGGTGAGGAGTGAGACGCAGAGTCCATTCCGTGTCGTTATTTCTTCACTGCTGTCGCCTTTCCCGCACGAGCAGCTGGGACCTGCCTCTGCCCCACCCGGTGCGTCCTTCCTGCCTCCGAGGCCGGAGTGCCTGTGGGTCCCTGGGGGGTCGTCCCAGTGCCGCCGCTCAGAATCCGGGCCGTTTCCAGGGCCAGTTCTGCGGGCAGAGCCGGCTCTGGTCCCCTTCCGCAGAGACAGCAGCGGCCCGTGGGCCCCTCTGCCACCGACAGCACACACGCAGTGTGGAAGCACTTTGGGAGCCTCCGCATCTGGGCCGCCTTCCTCTCCTTCCCAGGCCCCGGGGCCCAGGCTCTCTGCAGCCGCTGAAATGGGACACCGGGTGACGTGTGTCCCCTCCGGGCAACCCCGGTCAGGACCCACGGGTCAGCCCTCTGCTTCCTCTCTCCCTGGCGGGGCCGCCTGGGGGCGTGGCGCAGGCTGCTGGGAGTCGCACGGCGTCCGGCTGACCCGCACCGTGCTGAGTGTGAGTGTGAGTGTGAGTGTGAGGACCCCAAGGCTGGTACGTCACCCAGAGTGGACAGGTGTGAGGCCCGCCCGGACACGAGCGGACCCTCCGGCGCCCACGCTCCCATCCAAGCTCGGTGACTGGGCCGGGCAGGCGGCCCTGCGCCCTCAGAGGGACCCCAGCGAGAGGGAGACACTCTGAGGCCGCGTCACCAACGCCATCTCCTGAGCCCAAGGCCTCGGGCCCGCGGGGGACAGAGCTGGGGAGGCGGGCTTTCTTGGTGTCCGTCAGACCGTACGGAGCGCTTGTATCGAGGGGCTGTGGGGTTGTGAGCGCAGGCGTGAACTTCGGCTGGTGCGCAAGAGGAAGCTGGCCTCTGGGTCCTGGAGGTCGAGGGTCAGGCTGGGGACGGGGTGGCCCTGTGACCTGACCTGGCCAGTGTCCTTCCAGGGAGATGCGGATGAATGGAGACTGGGAAGTCCCTGCCTCCTGGGCCAGGTCATCGCATCCTAGGTGTTGGCACAGCGGACCCCTGCCCCCCTTCAGCACGGCCCGCCCACACCCACCCCAGACCCCCAGGAACCTAACTGGCCAAAATTAGAGAAGGAAGATGGACCGTCTGCCACGGAAGTGATGGCTGATACTGCCCCCTGGTGGCTGACACAGGCGACACACGACGTCCCTTGCAGGGGGACAGATGGCCAACTTATCCCGGGTTTTTCCGAAGCAACGCCAGCCACGGCCCCACCGCACTGCGGGTAGAGCGGAGAGGACTCCCCAATACAGCCGGCCGCTCTGGGGCGCTGCCCAGGTAAAATACACTTAGCCACTTTTCCCTGTCCAGTCTGATGACTTTGCGTGGCTCCTGTCGCCCCAAGGTTCGCTCGTGACACCTGCAATTCGTCTCTGCTCCGGGGCACCCCCTGCCGACGCGGCATGTCTGCTCTGATCAGCCCTCCGTCGCCCCGGGCCCGCCCGTAAGAAGTCTCACGTGCGCACGGCTCCCTACGGCTGCCCCTCACTGAAACAAGCAACGGGACGCCCACCACTGCTCACCGCGGCGCACTGCGGCGCCTCCTGTAACTTTGTCCTTTCTCGCTGCCAAGCAGCGCTCTCGTGTCTGGCTGTGCCTCCATTCCCTGGCTCGTGTGCCGGCGCAGGGCCACTGGGAGGGGCCCGGTTTGGGGCGATGATGATAACCCTGCCCAGCCACGTCAGCCCGCCGGTCTCCAGGTGGGGAGGTGTTCTCAGCGCCCCGCAGACCTTGGGGCGGACGTGCTGCCGCGTGGCGTGGGGAGCGTGTGTTCAACGTGCCGACACACTGCCGGGCCGCTCCCCGACCACCTACGGGCCATCCCACAGTCCCCACGCCGACCCGGGCCGGCCCCGCACCCGCAGCCGCGCCCGAGACAGCCCGTCTTCCCCGTGGGGCTGCGCGAGGGAGTGCGTGCGGCGAGACCCCGGGTGCTTCAGCGGGCATCTCCCAGTGACGGGCGACATCCAGCGTTTGAACTCCCCCAACATCTCAGATTTAAACGAGTCGCCGCAGTGAGTCCTGGCACGAATCCATCGCGGCGCGGCTCTGACACCGGATGTCATCTTGATGTTAACGGGATTTGAAAACAAGCAAATGACGGGGTGGCGGGAAGGCCATGTTGGCTCATCACCGCTAAAAAAAAAAAGGAAGAAAAATCCGGAGCCGGTGACAAGGGTCGCTGGAAGCAGCTTGATATGGCAAACCCCACCGTCATTCGTGCCACCCGCCGCGCCAATTAATTACCAACACGCAGATAATTAGCAGGGCTTCCCACTTCGCCGTGTCAGGCTGCCTTGTAAAGCCGGGATTTTAAACAGTCTGCCCGCAGCGGAGCGGTGACACGTCAGGGCGCTGGTGCCAGCTCAGGCGGCTGTCAGCTCCGAGCCCCGCGGCTGCCGGCTGGGCAGCTGCTCTCCGCCCGCCCCGGGGAGCCCAGCTCCTCAGCCAAGGGGCCGCGTCCTCCTCCTGCAGGCTGACAGGGGTCTGCTGGGGAGTCCGGAGACCCTACCGGAATGGGAGGTGCCCCTCAGGGACGTCCCCAGACGGCCGCAGCCACGGGGTCCCCACTGCCCCGGGGCTGACCTCTCCGACGAATGCCAACCTTGTGCGAACGAGGGGAACCGCGACCCAGGTTGCCCTGCCCCGGCCAGCTCCGCAGACACGATTTACAGATGCAGAAGCGGCGGCAATCCGGTCAAGTCCCTTGTCCCACACGGGGTCCCTGACACGCTGGGCCCAGCACACGAGTCTGGGGGGGCAAGAAGGAGAACCTCGCCTCGCTTTTCAGTGGTTTAAGGGACAGAGGGTGAGCTCGTCCCCCCCGCCCCACGGTTTCCCGGGCGCATCCAGGGAGGAAGAGTTCTCTGAGTGTCCGCGAGCCACCATGGCAGCAGCCGGGACAGGGGCGGCTCTCGGCAGATGCGACCGTGTCCACTGCCCCTGCTCGTGGGACGCCCGCCGGAGCCCTGCTGGGTCTCTGGCCAGCTGTCCCGGGGTCGGGGGGGTCGGGGGGGGACCCCTGGCGGCCAACCACCTGCTTCTCCACCGGCGGCTGCCTGTTAGCTGTGTGTCCGTGGTAAGCAACTCAACCTTTCTGGGCCTCGGCGTCCTCCTCTTTAAAAAGGGGGGATAATAGCGGCGACCCGGTCTCAGTTTTTCCCGGGGCTGCTGCCCGGAACCGCCACTAACCAGGTGAGTTAAAACCACAGCGCTGTGCCTCTCCCCGCTCCGGGGGCCGGAGGTCCGACGGCAGGGCGCAGGCAGGGCCGGGCTCCCCCGAGGGTTCCGGGGGGCAGGGGCCGTCCAGCCTCTTCCGGCTTCTCGGGGTGGCCTTGTCCCTGCCTGCCTCGGCTTGTGGCCACACTGCTCTGTCTTCACACGGCGTCTTCCCGGTGCCGGCGTCTGCTTTTCCAGCTCTTACACGGACACTGTCACGGGTCGGGTCCCGCCCCAAATCCAGGATGACCTCATCTGACCTTTGCCTTAGTCACCCCCGCAAAGACCCCATTTCTGCGCACGGTGACGCTGACGGTCACCAGGGGTCTGGACTCGGAAATGTCTCTTTTGGGGGGTTCCACCCACCTCGGCACCGAGCCCACGGGGGTGCTGGGACGGCTGTCCGCGGTCACTGTGATGACGTTACTGTCACTGAAGGAGACTCGGACACGGCTCAGCGAGGACGCCGGCGCAGGGCGTGCTCGGGCGGGGGCAGGGCGGGGTGGAGGCCTGCAGGCCGGCCGGACGCAGCTGTGTGCAGGGGCCCAGCGTGCCGCAGGGCCGGAGGTGAATCGTGGGAAGGTGGGGGGCCCGGGGCGGTGTGGTCTGGAGGAGCGGGGTGTCAGGGCCCCCCCGGGCGGGTTGCGTCTGCGTTCCCACCGGGAACAGGTCCGCCGTCGCAGAGGGGCCCGCGTCTGCGTGCGGAGCGGCGCTGGGCAGCGGCCCTGCCGGGCACAGCTTTCTCAGAAGCAATGCGCACGCCCCGCCCGCTGCCCACTTCAAGGGTGACTGCCGCGGTGTCCACAGACGCCTGCCTCTGGACCAGGGACGCCGGTCCCTCCAGCCTCCACGCTCGCCCGCTCCGATGGGGCTGTTCTCAGAGAAGGTGGTATCGCCATCACCATCACCATCCTCACCATCACCATCTTCATCCTCAAGGTCACCACCACCACCACCATCAGCACCTTCATCGTTCCCCACCCCTCCCCCGCACCTGTCCCTGTCAGAATTCCCCAGCAGAAGGTGTGGGGGTGAAGACGACGGACTCTGGGGTTCAGCGGGGTCCCTGGTGGCATTTCCGTGCCGTGTGACCGCGGACGTGCCGGCCTACGGTGCCGACACGGCCGGCTCAGACGCCGCGAGGCGGCCGCCGGGAGGCTCCGCGAGGCGGCGAGCACAGACCGAGCGCAGCGCCACCCGCTCAGCGAAGGTTCCTCGTCGTCACGCAAACGCGTCCCCGCGGGACCCAGCCAACCCCGACGTCCCAGGTCCACCAGGCCGGGCAGCTCTGACTTCTGAACGTGCTTCCCAGGTTTCCCTCCCGGGTCCCCGGGTCCCCGGGACCACACAGCCCACTTTCGGGGGGGCGATGGCGTTCGCCCCAGGGGAGGTTTTCCGGGACTGACACCCACAGGCAGGCAGCGGGGCCCGGCGTGAGAAGTCTTTCCCGAGCCGTGGAGCGCTCAGCCCTCAGAGGCGGGAGTCAGGAACCGCGTGGTCGGTCCCTGTGCTGTGCCCCGAACCCCTGTGACCCCGGGTGTCGCTGTGACCGGAAGAACGCTAGGGACAGGACGGGGAAGAAGAATCGGCGCGTCAGCGGAAGCGACAGGGCTTGGCCGCCCCGGGGAGGGGACGAGGGACCCAGAGGAGGGGGCACAGTGAGGGCAGTGGTGCCGTCGGGGACCAGCGGGCGGGGGCCGGACCCGCTCCTGGGGCTCCTTGAAGGCACAGGGTGCCCCACTCAGGACGCTCGCTTGTCCTCAGCTGCGGACGCCCCCACGGTGCCCGGGCAAAGGGGAACCCCCACGGGGACAGGGGCCGGGCCGGGCCGCCACCTGGTGCAGTGCGCACCGCGTGAGTGAGTGACCCCGGGGGCCAGCCGCGCCGCTCAGAGGTCCTCTCTGGACTCAGGACCAGGCCCATGCGTGGCCGACGGCACGTCCGGTCTCTGCCGCAGCCCCAGCAGCCCCAGCACTTGGCTGCAGGGAGTTTCTGGTTCACGGACACGTGTTTCCGGGGTTCACGGGACCCCGCTGTCAGGCGGCCCCTTGAAGCGAAACCCGGGACTCTCCCACACGCCTGCGTGGGAGGCCAAAGAAACACTTTTCAATAAAATAAATGGGCGCGCCGGCCTGACCTTTGTAAACGGCGTGGCAAGATCCAGATGGAGGCCGAGAAGAGAAATCTCATTTCATCTCAGCGTTCTCCTATTAATTTATAAAGCAAAACAGCGAGATTAATTCTCATTCAAACGGGCACCCACCTAGGGCCCTCGACAATGACATTCCATTAACAGTTCTCTCTCATTTTTCTGTTCAAGAATTTCCGTGCCGGCGGGCAGGGGGCGGGGGGCGGGGGGCGGGGGGCGGGGGCGGCGTTGTCCTCCGGCCTGGCGCGGGCCGGGGGAGCACCGGAAAACGAGTTTTTTCTGCCCGTCACAGAACACTACACGGCGTCTCAGAACATTTGTTATTTACATCTCGTAAGGGGCTGCAGGCCGGCCGCCGAGATAACACCGGGAACACGTTTGTGAGTGGGTTTAGGTCTGATTACAGCCCGAGATTGATACGCCTCGCTCCGAATCTCTGGCCGAGATGGGGTCGGGGGAGAGGTGCCTTCTCAGCCAGGACGGGGACCGCCCGCCCTGGAGCCACAAATGCCCGACTGGGCGCCCGAGAGGGAACTAAATACGCGTCCCTCCTGGTTGTCCAGCAGACCCTGCCTCGTCGCGTGCCTGCCAGAGAGGGTAAGGGGACACCGTGGATCTGAAGCCACTCCCGACAGCGGCGTCTGGCTGTGGCATGGCAGCAGAGTCACAGCCCCCGGCGCGGCGCGGAGCGCTGAGCTGAGGGAGGGAGGGAGAGGGACGAGGGAACACACGTCACGCAGACGGCCTCTCTCCCCGCCACTCAGGACGGTGGGTGCACTCGGTGCGCCGGTCAGTCCAGGCAGGGCCGCCGGTGCGGCCGGGCAGGCTGTGCTCCGCCCAGGGGGCTGCGGGCTCACCGGGCGCACATGGGGGGAGGGGGGTCTTCACACGGGGAAGTCACCGAGGGGCATGGCTCTCAAGGGTGCGAGGAGACGACGCTCGGACAGGCGGTTCTCTGGGACCGGCCCTGGGGACACCAGGGTCACTCACTGGGGGGAGCCTGTCCCCGGAGGTTGCAGCCGGCAGGACCCGTCTGTCCCGGGAGCCAGCTCGGAGGTCGCCCCGCACCCGCGCTGCTTCCCGCTCAGCCCCGCCCGACGCCCGCCCTCAGCTCCGTGCTGAGGGCCTGGGGATGTGAACTGCGGACTGTGATTCGGGGGCGCGGGGGGGGGCGGTGGCAGGTCGTCCGAAGGAGAAAATAATCATTCCCCCCCAAAGAGAGGTAAAGAGAATCCTAGATGAAAAGGCCGATACATAAATAAAAGCCCGCACTCACGATGATCTCCCACATTTGTTTGGTCGGGGAAACTGGATTCCTGGGTGAGAATCTGGGGTTTGGTGTCCCACAAACATCTGTTTTTACAAAAACCCTCCCCCAGGGACACGTTTACTGATTTCAGAGAGAGAGAGAGAGGGAAGGGGGGAGAAACGTTGGTGTGAGAGAGAAACATCGGTGGCGGGCTGCCTCCCGCGTGCGCCCCGACCGAGGACGGGACCTGGAACCCTTGGGTGTTCGGGCCGCCGTCCCAACCAGCCGAGCCCCCCCCCCCCCGCCACCCCGGCCAGGGCGGGGCCACATCCTCTTTATCCAATCAGCGGATGACACATCCCATGGAGGTTAACGCCCACAACTTATAAAGATCTCATACAACCCCCCACACCAAAAACAAGAAGACAACCCAATTAACAAACAGGCAGAGGACCTGAGCAGAGACTTCCCCAGCGAGGACACACAGAGGGTGGCCCAGGGACACATGAAAAGATGCTCAATGTCACCAACCGTCAGAGAGAGACGCAAACGGAAGCCACAAGGAGACAGCACCTCCCCCCGTCAGAACGGCTGCCGTCAGCAAACCCACAGACAGCAAGTGCCGGCGAGGACGTGGGGAAAGGGGACCCCCGTGCACTGCTGGTGGGGACGCAGTGTGGACAGACCCCCCCAAAATTAAAGACGGAGCTTCCTTACAGCCGAGCAATTCCACTCTCCGAGTGTGTCAGAAAAACCCCAAACGCCCGTTCCAGAGAGCACCCCCCCGTGTTCACGGCCACGTTCCCACAGTCGCCGGGATTCGGAAGCAGCGCCCGCCCCCCCCGCCCCCGTCTAACGAGAGAGGGTTTTTCTTATCCACATGTCGTCCACCTCCGTCCGACCCCCCCAAAGTTACATAATATTTAAAACGAGGACACGGCTTTTATTTCCTAAGTAAGCAGCATAACGGAGAGGAGAACCTCGGGGCGCCCGGGGCCGTCCCAGAATCCACCCCTTCCTTTACGAACGGGAGACCCAAGTTCGGAGAATGTTGGTCGTGACACGAAGGACCCGATGACGCCCCCATTTTCCTGGCCCTTGACCCGGGGGCAGGCAGCGGCCGGGCATCGCTTGGAGGACACGGTCAGGGCCACTCTGAGAACCCGGCCTCGGAGTTGAATAGCCGCAGGCGAGCCACAGATTTGCTTCGGAGACAGGCCTCTGTGCCGGTTGGCAGGAGCAAGGGCCACTTGGAAGTTTAATGCCCAAGTTAATCTCCAGCTGCGACAAGGACACTCTTCCCGTGCTCGCGTGGTTATTTTCCAACCCAGCGAACAGTGTTCGATTGCTCCGGACCACCCGAGCCGGCCTCGACACGCTCCTCGAAAGTCACAAATGTAAAACGCTCTGTTTGGGGAAGGAGCCCGGGGGGACACAGGGGGGGCGTTGTTGGGGAAACCGTAACCCATGGTTTTTCCATGGCCTCCTTGGAAGCAACATTCTCCAGCCCCTGTCAGGGGAGAGGCCCCCCCCACGCCCCGCCTTTGGAAGCGCCCGCCTCGCCGTCCTGGAACCCAGGGGACACTGCCGGCTGGCTTCCCCGAGGGCCCCGAGGCCACAGCGAGTCATCCACCACTCACGGACAGGCAGGCCGGCCCGGCCTCTCGGGGTGCCGCGGGCTTGTTAGCGCCCCTCCTGCGGCTGCGCGGGCGTCAGCAGCAGCAAAGCAGGCGGAAGAGCAGCCACAGGGCGCCCACCATGGGCTCAGGCACCCACCCGGACGCCCTCCCCTCCCCCTTCAGCGGGAGTGTCCGCAAGGTACGAGGAGGAAAGGCGACTCCCGTGACTCTGTCCTTTACTGAGGACAACCGTGGGGGGGGGCGTGGCAGGAGAGACGAGAGGGGGCACGTGGCTTGTCCCTCAGTAGCGCTCAGGCCCGGGCTGAGCTGGAGGCCGCGTGAGAGAGGCCGTGGGTGGATGGAGGGGGAGGGCGGGACCCCGGGGAGCAGTGAGGAGGAGCAGCAGCCAGACACCCGTCCGGCCGGGAGCCCAGGGGCCGCGCAAGGCAGCCCCGTGGCTGGGAGGCTGGCAGGCAGGGAGGAGGACCCCGGGGAGCAGAGTCCCCGCCAGCTCAGGAGCCCCGGGCAGACGACGTGAAGCCAGGGGCGGGGAAGGCGTGTGCTGGTGTCCAGGGCGGCTGTGCCACCTGCCACTCGCTCGGTGACTCACAGCAGCCGGACGCAACCCTAGTGGTTCTGCCAGTTGGAAGTCCTGGATCAGGGCGTCAGCTGGGCTGTGTCCCCACGGAAGGCCTGGGGCTCCCTGTCCTGGCCTCGCCCCTGGATTCTGAGGGCGGCTGGCAGCCCTGTGCAGTCCTTGGCTTGTGGGCACATCCCTCCAGCCCCTGCCACCATCCCCCCGGCGTCTCCTCCCGCCGGTCCTGTCCCCAGTCTCGGGGGTTAGAGCCTCACCTGAACCACAGCCGCAAAGGCCAAATGTCCACACCAGGTCACACTCTTAGCCATGGGGGAGGGGGGGCGGGGGACAGGAGGGTGGGGTGGCGTAGGAGGGGGAGTTAGAGCATCCACATGCCTTCTTGGGGGGACACGATTCCAGCCACTGCAGACGACTCCGTCTCCCCCTGCTCTGTCCGACCCCTGCGCACACCTCCCTCGGCTAAACCACACCAGAGGCCAGAATCCCACAGCCCTCTCCTGCTGCATATTTGCACGGGGTGTGGGAGGCTCTGGCGACCTCCCAAACCTCAGTAATAAATCTTCCCGACACCCAGAGAGGTGAGGGTGAACGCCATCACTCTGCATGCTGCAGAGCATGCAGCAATCTCTCCTGCAAGCAGCCCAGTGTCGGCCACTGTATTTGAAGTTTGATCTTATACAGAGAGGTAGGGACGCCTTCTAGACATCTTCAAGCTTTATACAAGAATCCCCCCACCAAGTTCCCGTGGTGTCTCAGGGACCATGATGTCATCTTAAACGTGCAAAGGCAAAAAAGCCAAACTGTGGCAAAGCTTCAGAATTCCAGGTAAATCCCACCACATCTCCGGAAATTCCATCGGGGACAAAGTCGGTCAGCCCTGGGGCAAGGGGCCTCTGGCGCCCCCTGCCTTCCCCAGACGTGGCCCCATGGTTAGGTTTTTTATTTAAAGACAAACTCTCGCGAGGAACGCGGAGAGAGGCACAGAGAGACACGAGTGGCGTTCCTCCCCGGTCGCCCGTGTCACCGGCCTTCACGGCAGCGTCTCGCCATGACCTGGTCTTGGCTGAGGGAGTGGCTGCCTGTTGGCCGTCCCCAGAGTGGAGGCCCGCCCCCCTGAGGGTCAGACTTGGCTGTTTGTTGCCGATTTCCGAGGTCTGCCCGGGAGGAGGAATTCCCACCGTGTCCGGGCATCGTCAGGGTGTTCGCCCAGCGCTTCCCCTGCACCCACTGCCCAGCCCTCCCGAAACCCGACAGACGGGCTCTGGGAGTCCTTCGGACCGGCCAGGCGTGTGTGGGACAGTGTCCCACATCATCTCTAGGTCACCGTTTAGAAGACTTTGCTCGCACGGGACTCTGCAGCGGTTTATTTCCCTGCCACGGAGATGGAGCAGGTTCCCGAGGCTGGAGCCACAAGGGGGCGATGCATCCATGGGGCGGGGCTCCGAGCGGCCCCCACCATCTACGCCAGGCCACACAGGCAGGGATACTAGGTTGCGTTGGGCACCTGCGCTTCTGGGGTTGTTTGTTACAGCAGCACACGCATGCCTCTCCTGACTAACGTGCAGGGCAACCTAGTTTCCTTATAAAAAAGAGAACCAGAACAGACTTAGAGAAGAAAAAGTAAGACAACATTTATGGAACACAGCGAACGTCACGAAGCTGGTCTGAAATAACCGGAAGTTGAGAAAGGCTGGGCTAACGGAACACAGCACCTTCCCGGGCGGCGGGGTCGGGGCGGGGGGAGGTGGGAAAGTGTTCACGCCAGCACCCCGTAAGAAAACCACAGCGGACCTCCTGGGGGACGACAGGAAGGACAGGAGGACACCGTGAGCGGAGGCCAGGCGCGCCCGAGACCCCCCACCCCCAGGCTTGCTTACCATGGCCAAGGGCACGATGCCCACCAGGTCCCTCTGGCTGACGAAGATCTCGGACGCGGCGACGCCCGTGGCCCCCTGGTGCGGGTACTCCACCTGCCAGCTGATGGGCTGTGTCCCCGACAGGCTGCTGGCGCCGGCCATCTGGAAGTCCATCTGCGCGACCTCGCGGGACGAGGCGCTGCCACTGCAAGGGGGCGAGAGGGAGGAGCTGGGTGCTCACGCTGCTCGGGGGAGACCCTCCCCCGCCCCTGGCCCCGCCGGTCACTGCTGCGACTGGAGCGTGTGGGCAGGGAGCACCCCGCAGGGACGGCTCCTGCGGCCCGGCACCCACCATGCGCCGGCGCCCGGGCAGCGGGGTGCAGCGGCACCCACAGAGCAGGGCTCTGGGCACAGAGTCCTCCGCCCTGAGCCTCCTGTCTGTGCTGACGAGTCTCTCGGGCGGACGTGTGCCTGCCCTTCAGGCGGGGAGCGGGTTCGGCCGCCTCGCCCGTGACCTGCGAACTGGGCTGACCTCCGAACCAAGTGGATCTGGTTCCGATTCAGTTCTGTGCAGCGAGCGAGGTGGGGGCACAGGCGGCCCCTCCCCGGCTCACCCCGCAGGGGCTCAGAGCACCACACGCCATGTCCAGGCTGCCTTGTGGTCAGAGGCAGGCCCGGGGCAGGGCCCCGCCGGTCACAGCCACCCCGCGGGGCTCGGGTGTTCACGCGGGCGATGAGGCGGGAGCGGGGGAAGGAGTCAGCGTCCCCTGGTCCCTCCGGGGAGCCCTGGTGGCCCTTCCCACATCCCAGCCCCCTGATGCTCCCGCCCGCTCTGAGCGGCGGCCTGTCAGCGGCCGCAGCCCCCGGGGACTTGGCCGTGGCTCTGTCTGCGCGTCACCCCCGACGCCGGGCCCCTGGCTGGGCCGTGCGTGCCCTCGGTCCGCTGGCTCCGCCGCAGAACTGCCTCGTGGCTCCTGATGAAACCTCTTCTGTTTCAGGGGGCTCGTCCGCCAAGGGGGCTCTGTCGCCTGCCGTTGAGGACTCTGACCCGCACCCTCGGTTTAAGGTGGGCCAGACAGACGCGTTTCCAGCAAGCTCTCCCCAGCGACCCTGCGGCTTTGGGAGCTGCTCACGGTCCAAACCTCGCGTTTTTCTCAGACGGTGACATTCACGCCCAGACTCGGGGGCGGGGGGAATGGCTGCTCGGAGCCACAGAGACGGTGGGTGGTGGCGGCGAACTGAGGGCGGCACTTTCCGACGCCCGGTCCCACGCTCTCAGTGTCCTCCCCTGTGACAGCTGGCGGTCAGTCCTGAGACCCCCGAGACCCCCGGTGAGCTCCCTGGATGGGGCTCTGGGGGCTGCACCCAGCTAGCTGCCCGTGTCTGCCAACAGCGTTGAGGGGGTTGGGGAGGCCGGCCCCGCCCACCTGTCTGCACTCGGTCCTGGGGGGCTGCTTCCTGTTCCGGGGACCGGGAGAGTGACTGCTCCGGGCAGTGGACGACCTGGAGCTCCGACACCACGGGCCGGCATGTGCAGGGGCCGGAGACGGGGCCGCGGAGGACGCTTCCGGACCTGCTGACTCAGAAGAGCCGGCGCCGGCGGGAGCAGGGAGGGAGGGCTTCCCGGCACACGGCGGGGGTCTCGGGGCGGGCCAGCGGCCCCCACATCTCGGCGGGCACCCGCCAGGAAGGCTGCCGTGTGCCGGGGAAGGTAGGGCCCTCTCCGCAGCGTGCGAACAGAGAGACGCTACAGGCACTTGGGAACCGTGTCCTAAGCGTGTTGTGCCACCGCCGTGACACATGGCACAGAAACCCCGTCCTCGGCTGGGGCGGGATCACGGAAGCGCGTGCCCACCCAGGCCCCGGGGCCTCCTCAGCAGCCGGGACACCCACTCCTCGCCTGTTGCCTCCACTCTGCTCGGCGGCTGGCGCGGGAGGTGACGGGGACGTCCCCACGCCCCCCAGCCCTGGGCCCGTGCATCTTCCTCACGTCCTCTGGGTGGGGAGTGCGGCCCCGAGGAGCGTGATTTACGGGACGTCGGGCACGGCTCTGGGGGAGACGCATCCAGGGCAAGCTCAAGAGAGAAGGATTCGCCTCAGAACTCGAGGGAGGGGCGCCTGGACCACCCGCCTCCCTCTCTCGATGTGCAAAGCAGGGGCACCAGCGCCCCCCATTCCAGGGAGCGGGAGTGAGGAGGCGGAGTCTCACCCACTGAGGACAGGGGGTGGGGTCACGGCCACGAGGCCAGCTCGGCTCCTTTCTCCCAGGTCCGGCCCTGCCCCGTTCTCCGGGGCTGCGGGGCTGGCTGCCTAAAGCCTCCTTCAGAACTCGGCCCTCTGGGTCGGGCCGGGCGCCCTCCTCCCCACACACGAGCCCCAGAAGGGTGTGGGTTCTGCACCGTCCCCCCGGGAACTGGGACTCATTCAGGGCTGCCACTCCACAGCTGCCCCCGGCGGGCAGGACGCCGCGGCACAATGAGGGCACTGTGCAGTGGAAGAGAAGACGAGTGTCCGGGGTTCCGTCGGTGGGCAGCGCCCTCCCGCGCGCTCCGAGCCGCTGGGGTTGCGACCGAGCCTCTGCTGGGACGGGACGGGGTGCTCTGTGCAGCCTGGAAGGCGCCGCGACGCTGGAGTGAAAAAGGGGGGAACTTAAACCCTGAAGTGACTCCGGAGCACCGCTCAGGACCACCGCTTGCTGAATCAATAGTGTAGACTTATTGCCGTAAAAATATTTTTCCAAAAGTGTCTTAAAAAAAAAAAGGCTCTTACTCCAGAGCAAATAAATCCTGCCAATAGCCACAATAAAACCTGGAGCGCTGGAAACCCGGCTCACCGGGCGTCTCGGCGGTCGGGCTTGATCCGGGAAACAGACGGGGTCTGGGGGCGTGGGGAGGAGGCACCAGGGCGTCCCCACCCCCCACCACGGCATGTCGGCGGGCCCGGCTCCAGTCACCACCCTCCCCCCCGCTGACTGCGGATGGAAATGGGACTCGCAAGGGGGAGAAACTGCCCTCATGAGGCGAGGCCGCGCCAGGGGACGGCACCGTTGGGCCAGGCGTGGTTTTATTCGTCCCAGTCCCTGCTTATTTCTTAAAAAAAAAAGATTTTATTTATCTATTTTCAGAGAAGGAAGGGAGGGAGAAAGGGAGAGAGAGAAACATCAATGTGCAGTTGCTGGGGGCCATGGCCTGCAACCCAGGCATGTGCCATGACTGGGAATCGAACCTGCGACACTTTGGTTCACAGCCCACGCTCAATCCACTGAGCTACGCCAGCCAGTGTCTCTACCTCCTGTTTACTTCACAAAGCGAAGGACACAGGTGTCCCTGGGAAGGGTTTCCTCAGACCCTCCCAGGGACCCCGTGGGCCCCCACCACGCTCCTGCTTGCCCAGAGCTGTCCCTGGTGCTGAAGCAGGTCTGCCTGCCCCGCCATGATGAGCCACAGGCACCTCTCTCCCTGCTGTGACGCCAGGGGAATTTAACGGAAGCCTGGGCGTTCCCGGGGAAAGGGGGCGGAGTGTAGGTGAGCGCCAAGGAGAGTCTCAGGACCGACACCTGGGGCAGCAGGTGCGGTGCTGGACGGGACACTCCGGCCGACGCCAGAGCGAATTCTCCTCCGTCCCCGACACGGGAAGGTGCACTATTGCTAGGTGGGGCCAAAGTTCGTGGAAGCTTCTGGTCCTCCTAGATGATCCCTCTGTGCGCACGCCCCGACCACCTCCCCAGGGGTCCCTCGGCCACGAGGCGGGGGCTCCGTCCTGCGCTCCTGCTGGCTTTGTCTTTCCACGCGGGCTGCAGTCTGCTGGGGCGGAGCCCGGGGCTCCCTGGGACCGGACGCACCGGCAGGGTGTGCGGGGTCCCTCCTCAAGGAGCTGACGTTTCAGCCAAGTCGGGTCGCACTCCAGGAAGCACAGCTGCCAAAGGACCTTCACTGTCGGGTGCGGGAGGCGTGGCCCCAGATGCCACTCCGTGGGGGCATCCACAGTGTCCACGGCGGTGGCCTCGGTGGTCCCCACAGCAGGGGGAGCAGGGAGTCCATCCTCTCAGGTCCGACTGGCCGTGAAGGCCCTCAAAGCAAGGCCGCATGGGGAGAGAGGGGACGGTCCATCCGCCCCAGCCCCAGCTACTGCACCGGATAGGTTCAGCTCCACACGGGGGGAGCCTGGGGAAGCCAGAGGAGAAACCGCCCTGTTTACTGTGGGGAATCACAGTTGTTGGAAGGCAGTAAGCTTGGGACCCTTGGTCACGCAGCAGCAGGAGACTCACGACGGCTCTGGCCAACACGGCCCTCCATCCGAGTCCTGCGGGGTCCCAGGGCCCCCTGCCGACTTTGCCGGGACGCGGCTGAGGCGGGGAGAACCAGGTGGGGTGCTGGAGCACGGGGTCCCGAGGGCCTGTCCCCCCTCTCCGCCGCCCCGCCCTCCGGGCCTGAGTGCGCAGGGAGCGCAGTGGGAGGTTCGCCCCCTCCCGGTTCAGCTGAGTCAGCTGACACACGGTGACCCTGCAGCGTGGCTCCTCTCGGCCCACGGGGAGGAGTTGGGATGGACCTGACTCATCTGGGGACCCGTACCCGAGCCCAGATCCGGTCCACTCCAGCCCCCACGCAGGCACCAGACGCACCGGGTGGGGTCCCGAACCCCGCGTGCCGGCGGTGAGATACCCTCTCTTCACCGGGGTCCGCGCGGTGACGGGGACGGCGCGTCCCTCACGGGACTGGCTCGAAAATGAGAAGCACCAGGCTTCCGGCCCGGCTGAGGGCAGAGAGCTTTCTCTCGGGTTAATTGAAGAGAGAAAAGGAGAAAGACGGGAGGGAGGGAGGGGGAGGGAGGGAGGGGAGGGGAGGGGAGCTTGCCTCCTGTAGGGAAGGGACGCGGCAAGCAGGAGAACTGCGGAGGCGTTGCGGCCGCCGAGCCAGGCTGGAGCCGGGAAGACTCTCGGTCCCCCGAGCCCCCGAGGGCCCGGCCCTCTCACCGCCTGATGGTGACAGATGGCAGGGCCGGGCCCCGCATGCTAAATGGTCCCTAAAGAAAGAGACTCGGTGATGGGATGTCACCGTGGGCTTCATCCCAATGAGGTCGTCGGACGTGGGGCTTCGGGGACACTGCTCTGAGGTGTGTTGGGCCAGCAGCGGGCACTGATGGGAGCACCCACTGCGAACGCCACCGCCTCGAGAAACGGTCTCGGTCTTGAGAAAGGCCCCTTCCATCCTCTCCCCCTCCGGGGGCTAAAGAATCCGTGGGTGTTGTCTGAGTGAGTGAAATGGGGGGCAGAGACGTGGACTCGGGGTCCCCAGGTCCCCGCCCTGCACCTCTCTCCACCCCTACCCCCTGTCTCTGTGCCCACGGGCAGACGAGCGGCTGCCCCGGACACTCAGAGGGATGCCGAGGTCACCGGGGTGTGGACAGGCCGCTGGGACGGGACCTGAACGTGGCTGCAGAGACGCCCTCAGGAGGAGACGGGGGCGGAGGGTCCCAGGACCGTCCCCCCAGCGTGCTTGCAGCTGGGTCTGCTGCCCCGCCCACGGCCGCGTCCCCTCCGATCCGCCTTCCCTTCCTCTTCCGGGCCAGTTCCTCTTTAATATTCGCCACAACGGTCTTGCCACAAGGGACGGACAAAAGAGAAAGGGGGAGAGACCCCCAGAAGATGCCCGGGTCCAGTCTCACGCATCCCTGAGGGGCAGTTAAGTCAAGACGGCACTTGGGCGGTTTTATTAGCTTATGTAACAGTGGAAAAATACAAGTCCAGTCCCTTCTCTCCCTGCAGCTAATAATCCTTTTAGCCACGACAGAGCCCAAAGTCTGGTCTTGCAAAGTAGGTCAGAGATTGCTAAATATATTCCGCTAAACAGGTCTTTAAGACACACACTGTATAAACAATGCATTAATAAAAAATATGTGATATAAATTACATGTGAGCGTACATCGTGTATTTATAACATATGCTGCTGAAGTACATTTGGCTATTTTTGTTATTTGTGGTCTTTTGGACGCATAAAAAGATCCGGTGCGATGCACCACATACATAGTAACAGTCCGAACGCTGCAGAAAAGAACTCGGTGAAACAAAGTTTCTCTCCCATCCCCGGCCCTTCGTTTCCCAAGTCCCCTCCCGCCGCAGAGCTTTCCCGGGACCTGCGACCCTGTTACAAATGTGCCCCTTTGTTTCCTTTTTAATGCTGGGAAGAGGCACCTCACGTACAGTGGACCATCTCGGCCACCGAGCGCACAGTCCGGCGGCACGAAGCACATTCGCTCTCGGGCAGCCGTCCCCGCGGGTGGTCCCCGGGACTCTTCCGTCTGGAAAAATCCCAGCCGTGTCCCCCCTAGACCTGAAGTCCCCTCCCCCAGCCCTGGCGCCCGCGCACACTGCACTTCCTGTCGCTGCGAGCCCCGCAGCTCCGGGGAGCCGTGCGCCCCACCGCACCCGCCTGTTCTGCCGCGCAGCGGCCTCGCGGCTCACCCGTGAAATTGGATGCTGAACCCTCCCGTCATATTTTACCCTGAAGCGTTCGGGCCCAGCCACACGCACGGCTGGGTCCCCGGCATTTTTTCCCCCCCTTAGCAATATTTCTCAGAGAGCGTTCCAGATCAGTGGCTGCAGATATAACTCATTTTAAATGGCTATATAATATTCCGTGGGAGGGAAGTGCCCGGGTTTATCCAACCGGTTGTTTCGGTCCATCACGGGCGATGCTGAGAAAAATGTCGGAGTAGGGAGACCCGAGGGCCGCGTTCTCACAAACGCCCCGCGGGGTCGTGGGTGCGGGCACTGAACTCTGCCTGCCACTGGAGAGCTGCCCAGGAGACCGCACCCGAGGGCGGCGGCAGCGGCACGAAGGGAAGGGCGCCCATGTGCGCCCAGTCCGCAGCCGCCCGGTCGGAGGCCACACCCCCCTTGCCACCCCACGCCCTCTGTCCGGGGAACATGTCTCCTCTGGGGCGTTCCCTTCTGCGTGGGTTCCCTGGTTCTCGGCCCCAGGATTCCACTGAAGAGATTCCGGGAAACTGGCCGAATTGCTTCGGGAAGGCGGGGGGTGGGGGGGTACCAATAATCCCCTAAAAATAAACCCTCCCCCTCATTTCTATTCGGAGCAACGCTTTCTACCACATGTTTGCTTTCTACATAGCCGTCTCGATCATTTAAAAAGACAGAAAGAGAAACAAGATTTCCCGGCCACCACAGAGGAGGAAAGAATCTATTTGGGTGACCCTTTGCACCCGATAATTCACGATCAGGTGGAAGCAGGTTTTGAAGGCGGGAAGGGCTTTGGTTGGGGGGGGGCGGGAAAGGGGGGTGTGGCTGGTGGGCGCGCCGGGAAGGGCGGGTGGGGAGCGGGCACCGAGGAGCTCTGACGACCAGGGGGGAGGGGGCGCTGGCCGAGGAGAGGAATTCACGGCGACAGTGACCTTCGCTGAGGTCTTGCGTGCCATGTGGGGTAACCCCCCCCTCCCCACCATCTGCTCGCCCAGCCGCCCCCGCAACAGCGGCACCGGCCGCCGGGAGCTCTCAAGATGACTCGAAGAGGGGCTCCCCGGGCGGGCGGGGGGCGGGGGCGGGGGGCAGGCAGCTTGCCGGCTTCAAGGCGTGACCTACATTCCAACTTCAAACGCGCCTTCTGCTGCTACAAAAGACGGGATTACGACGAGAGCTCTCCCGGGGCGGTCCGGGGAGGGGCCGCCTCGTGGGGTCCCTGGGCTGCCGCGGAGCGCGGAGCAGGGGGCCCCAGGCGGAGAACGCGATTGCATTTGTTTCTGCGTTTGCCTCTGGCTCGCGGGCGCTGGCACTGGGTGTTCCCGGGTGGGCACCAATACAAAGTTTCCTCCTGGAGTGCGTTCACTGAGGTGGGAGATAAAGACGATTCCAGGATAAGATGCCGACGGAACCGTAACAGTGCGTGTGGCCCGAGGCTACGGCAGACGTCACGCGCGGCTCCTAGGAGACCCTGCCACGGGCACCTGAAGTCCCCGCCCAGCACCCCCCGGGTCTGCAGCCAGGAGGGTGGCCTCCCCAGATTCTAACAGGCAGTGAGGGCGGGACTCGAGGGCCACGGCTCGCTTTGCGACCTCAACACAGGAGTGCAGAACCCCGAACAGACCAGAAGCCAGTTCGGGAGGGCAGAGCGGGAGCAGGGCGCGGGGTGTGTGCCGGCAGCGTGTGCCGGCAGCGTCCCCCGGCCGGTTCACGCCCTGGGCAGGGTGTGATCTCCCAGGAGCGCAGGGTCGCTGGTCCGGGGCGTGGGCTTCCGTTACGATGCAGGCGTGTGGTGGGCATGCTGTGCACGGCACCGGGGCTGCAGTGATAATGCTGCCTCGTGTGACTGGGCGGGACCTGCTCGGAGCAGGCCATGAACGCACGCACCTGTGCAGGTGACAGCTGGTCGGTGCACTTGACCGTGGCGACCGCTTCCCGCCGGGTAAGTGTGTCAGCCCACCCCCCGCCTGCTCAAGTGCAGGGTCCGGCAGCAGTGACGCCTGCCGGAGGGCGGCGGGCAGGGCAGCAGTAGGGGTGTGATGAGCGACAGCTCTGATGGGAGCAGCTCCCCCGCGGTGCCACGGGGCGTGCTGGGGCGTGCTGTGGTTGTGTGGCCGAGTGACGTGCTCAGGGCTGTGTAACACAGGAGGGGCGTTGTTTGTGCCGGGCCCTGTGCACTCACTTTCGTCTGCAATTCCACCACAACACGGGTGGGCGGACGGAGGGCCCAGGGGCCCACCCCGCGGCCCATCCACACAGTGGGCTGTGGCTCGGCCGCCGGCGGGAACGCGGCTCTGCCACCGGCTGCCGCGTGGAGGACCCTCGAGACGCGACGATGAGTGGGAGACGCCGGACACGGAGGCCACACAGCGTGTGGTCCTGTTGACGCGGGATGTCCGGAGGGCCGAGGGGGGCTCCCTTTCGGGGCGAGGAGAATGTTCTGGAAGACTGAGGGTGGGATGAGTCTGTCAGGTGCTGGAAAAGTTCTGCACTTGAAGAGGGTGGGTTTTGTGGTATGGAAATTGCATCTCAATGAGAAAACTGTATAAGAGCCCAAGAGAGGTTAATTTTTTTGTTGTTGTTAAAGATTTTATTTATTTATTTTTAGAGAGGGAAGGGAGGGAGATAGAGAGAGATGAGAGAGAAACATCAATGTGCAGTTGCTGGGGGCCATGGCCTGCAACCCAGGCATGTGCCCTGACTGGGAATCGAACCTGCGACACTTTGGTTCGCAGCCTGAGCTCCATCCACTGAGCTACGCCAGCCAGGGTGAGAGGTTAATTTTTAGAGCGCCCTTAGGCGTTCGGACCGGCCTTTTCCCAGCACAACAGAAAACATGCATTTTAGCTCCACCGTCGTCACATCAGCGACGGCAGCCACAGAAGCTGAGCTCCGGGAATCGGGCGGCCGGCCTGGGAGCCCCGCGGCTCCCCCCATCTCCGCGCCCTCACGTGTGCCACGGCCAGCACCGCCCAGGGGAGCACGGGGCGGTTACGGGACGCCGCGGGGCGGTGGAGTCTCCAGCACGCAGGGGCAGAGGGCTGCACACCTCTGGTCCCCCGGCCACCCGCGGAGGCAGAGGCGAGTCTCACCTGAGGGACGGGGCTCAGAGACGGCGGCCGCCGAACAGGAGAGCATGCCGCCGCCGCCGGGTCCCGTTAGCCCACCGAGCGCCCAGCACCACGCCCCACAGACCCACCCCCGTCCTTGTTCAATGGTGCCCTCTTCTTCACCCCAAATAATGTCAGAAGAGAGGGCCCTAGCCCCACCCTCGCAGACACAGGGGCTCAGCTAATTCTGTGACCCCCCCCCTCCAAGGCCAGCTGACGGCGGGGGAGGTCGGTGTCAGCCTCTGAGAGTCCGGAGGTCACGCGGCGTGGGGAGCCGCTGTGAGGACGGCTGAACTGGACCATGAGCTGCTGAGTGTCTGGGACTCGAAGTAACGGGTGTGCAGAGCACACTTTTCCAAGAGAAAAATAAACAACGAAACAAAAACTGAACAAAAAAATTAAAAAAGAACAAAATTTAAATAAAAAAGAAAAAACAAAAAGGAAGGAGAAAGAACGTCTCGTTCCTATTACCCGATGCTGCAGTGTCTGTGGTTTCCATCACGTTTGATTTATGTTACAATTCAGTAAGTTGTAGATAAACGGTAGCAATGTGTGTAATTCTTGGCGGCAGACGTGCATATAAACGGTGCCCATGGAGGGACAATTGATTTCTCGTCTCACCCAGATGCAGGGAGTTTTTCGCCGATGTGTAACTTTGTTTCGTGGCCTACATACGTCTCTGCTGCCTAAACCGTCCTCTGAGTGGTTACAACCTTTCTCCGGCTTCCTCATTAATCACCCGTTAACTAGGAGTTTGGACATGCTCGTTCTTTTGTGAGAGAGTCGTGACTATCCTAGATTTTCTATTTTTTTGGAAAAGTATCCTGTACCAAAGTAAAAGCTGGTCAAAGTTATCACTCCTAGCCCTGGCTGGCGTAGCTCAGTGGATTGAGCGCGGGCTGCGAACCAAAGCGTCGCAGGTTCAATTCCCAGTCAGGGCACATGCCTGGGTTGCAGGCCACGGCCCCCAGCAACTGCACATTGATGTTTCTCCCTCTCTCTTTCTCCCTCCGTTCCTTCTCTGAAAGCAAATAAAATCTTTTTTAAAAAGTTATCACTCCTTCAATAATAATAATAGTTAGTGATACTGGGGCCCAGGGCTGTCTGCAGTCCCCAAACAGGTCCCCAAACCGGACAACAGAGGGAGGCGTGTCCTTCAGGGGACGGGAGGGGCGTGCAAGAAACTGCCTCCCTGCCCATCCAACCTTCGTCACAGCTCGTGAGAAGGCTCCTGCGTTTCCGACCAAGACAGACAGGCCTGGCCGGCCTTCATCCGTCCCAGGGGCCACCGCCTCCCCCATCTGTCCTACCGGGAGCACGAGCAGGCAAGATGCGGTCCTGGGAGCCGGAGGGAGGGGACCCTGTGCCGAAGACTGTGGAGCAGGAAGTCGCAGCCGGGTCTCTGGTGGAGCCTCCCCACCAGTCCGGTGCCGGCCCCAGCCCCAGCCTGTGCACGCCACGCCGCCGGCACGCAGGCGGGCAGACACCCGGCCGGGTTCAGGACGGACCTCGAACCCGAGGCTCACCCACCGGAGCGGCCCTTCCCGACACCCACGTCCGGGGAAGATTCTCGAAGGCCCACGCTTGCGCTCGGGTGGTGAATTATCCAACAGCCGGAAGCACGTCCCGCGTGGCTGAGCTCCGGGGAATCGTCTGAGGGCGTCCCCCGTGTCTTCTCGGTGTGACAGCCGTGCTTGGGACAGGTGTGCATGTGTGTGTGCATGTGTGCATGTTCCCGTCCTCGCGTTTTCCTCCCGTCCCGTCCCCACCTCTCCCTGGAGCCGGGCGGCTCTCCAGGGAGGGGGGAGCCCCAGCCGCAGCCGCCCCGGCTTCCGGGCCCCTGGCTCCTGCCCCCGGGCCCGGCCGGAGTTCGTTCTCCGTCCTCCTTCCTGCCCCTCGTCGGCGGCCTAAAACCACCACCGGGGTGGGTCAGAGCGAGCGAGCCCAGGGGCTTGGGGGCGGCAGTGACGTCCGTGCCTCTGAAGTCGGCCGCGGATGGTGGTCGACTTTCTTTCCTTCTTTGTCGTTCCTGGTTTTGGCTCACGCCGCCGCGCAGCCGGGGTCCTGTCTGCGGCGGCCGTGCGAGATACCTCCATGGAGCGGGAGACAGTGAGGCACTAATCTGAGCCCAGTGCCGCCAAGTTTTCGCAGGAAGAAAAGGAACCCCTGAATGCTATCACCCAGCAGCTGTCTGCTGGCCGACTGTCTGGATTTACCCACTTACCTGCCGCGTTTCGCCACCCTGGGCTTGCGCGGCTCCAGGCGCCGGCTCTGCCTCGGTGCCGCCCGGCTGATGAAAAGCCGGTGGTGGGCACTGTTTCCCGCCGCCGCCCGTCCTGCACCCCTCACGCCCCGGGCGGGGAGCCCTCGGCTCCTTCCACGTGTGTTCTTTAGAAACACGCGCGCCCCTCTGTGCGGGCAGGGGCCAGCCCCTTCTCCTTCGGCCCCACTGGAGACCTGCCAGTGCCCTTCACTGTGTCTGTGTTTGTCAGGGGGCAGAAGCCGCACTGCGGAGACGGGGTGGCGAGGGGGTCAGGCCCCCATGCCCCCTCCGGCCTCAGGGACAGGCGAGGCAGCGGTCTTACGGAACCAAGGAGGCCCGGAGGAGGGTGGGGGAGGACCGCACCAGACACCGCCGGCCCGAAATGCAGAACCTGGGCCCCCCGGGAACACCGGGGCCATGCAGCGCCAAGGAGGGGACGCACGAGAACTCGTTTGCTCCCGAGGGCGACCTCAGGGGGGCGGGAGACCCAACCTCCCTTCCAGACAGAGGGACGCGGAGGCTCAGAGACGTTACGTGTCTTCCCCAGCGATGCGCAGCAGACACAGAGTGGAGCTGATTCCGAACGGCAGGCCCTTCTCTCGCAACCCCGCGGGGTCGTCGTAAGACTCAGAGGTCACCGCACTAGACGGGCATTTCTGCACGGAAGCAGCCGCGGGCCGCGGTGGGTGCATGAGGGGCCCTGCTGGGCGGGGGCTGGCCTCTGGGCGGCGTGGGGAGCTCCCCAGCAAGGCTGCGGGAAGCGATAAGAATCACACGGTACCGTTTAACGAGCCTTACGAAGTAACCACCGCAGCGCTCAGAGGCTGCACTGAACTTGCCGTTCGCCCTGCAGATCCTACCCCGGCCGGGTCTTACAGAGGAGAGCCTGAGGCCTGGGGGCGAGTTCCACGGTGGCAGGGGGCCAGCATGCACTGACAGCAGCGCAGCAGCTGCTCTGCGGAGAGGGACGTCTGGCTTTTATGTCATTACTGCCATTATCGTGGGAGCCGGGGGAGGCTCTGGCTGGAAGCGGGGAGGCCTTAATTCTTCAGCCCCTGTCGTGCCGGCCGGCGCCCCTGGGCCCTCTGGGCTCCCGCTCGTGCACCTGGACTGTCTGAAGACCCCGCCCAGGTTGTCCTCTGCCCTCGAGCCCCCTCCTTCCCGTCGGGGGGTCGTCCCACCAGACTGGGCTCCGGGGACCTCAGAGCCTCAGACTCTCCGTCTGATGAGTGGGCCGTCTCCCGGGTCAGAGCGCCCCCTCCTCCTGGTCACCTGCCTCCACCTCGGTTGCCCCTTCCCCTCCGCTCGCCAACGTGTTCACATTCCTGCGTGGGTCAGAGATGGCTCGCCGCCCCCGTCTGCCAGCACACCCTTTCGGCGTGGGACCCAACTAATTAGGACGAGTAATGACCCTTCCCTGCTTCCCTTGCAGCTAGGTGTGGCCCCCACAGGGGCCTGTGCTCTGTCCACGGGATGGGAGTGGAAGGGACCTGCATGGCTTCTGGGTCCTGCCTTCAGCAGCAGAGGCCGGCCCCCACGTCCCCCCCAGTCCCTGGTTATGGGCTGGAGGTTGCCCTGGAGACGAGCCATCCCGGCCTCTGCCCACCGCAGCAGCATCCTGGGGCGTTGCCATGACAAACGGGGAAGAGTCGGGCCCCCCTGCCTCTGCAGAGTGGACCTGCCTCACGAACTCACGCAGGAACCAAAGCAGAAACCAGCTTCTTTCTGGCTGAATCAGTGACTGTGGGGAGGGGGGAGCGGGGGGCTGTCACGGCAGCTGATCCGTTCCCCCAGACACGCGCACCCCTCCCCGGTGACCCCCGCGGGTCCCGGAGGAGAGCCCCCCGCCGAGGCGGGGAAGTGGCCCCCGCAGCCGGGAGCCAGCCGCAAAGTCAGGGGACTTGCCTGTGTCCTGAACGGCAGCACCCGCTCCGCCTCCCAGGGCTGAAAATTACCCGCGTGATGGATGAGACGTCCCGGCCACTTAGCCGGCCCGGCTCCCCCGCCGCGGCGGAGAAGACGCCGCGCCGCGCTGGGACGAGTGGCGAATAACAAGGACCCGTTATGAAGAGTTAATGTGACGGGGAAAACGGGGAGAGAGGCGTTATTAGGTTAGCCGGGGCGGGCTGGCGGCGCAGCCGCAGAGCAACCTGTCACCGCGCCGCGGAGGAGAGCGGCCGGGAGCGCGAGGACTAATTTGAAGTTATTAGAATAATCTCCCTGCGCTCAGAGGCTGCTCTCTCTCTGAAAATGTCCTAACGCGCGTCGCTGCAGTTTCTCCCGAACCAGCCCCTGGAGGCTCTTGCCACACGGGGGGGGGGGGGGGAGTGCGCTGTCCTGTGAAACGCCCGCTGCGCGGCGGCGTGGAGGCCGCGGCAGGGGCGGGGGCGGGGCCCCTGGTCTCGGGGAGATGCGCGCGGGGAGACGGTGGCGACGGGAAGGGGGCTCCTGTCTCCCCCCCCCCGGGGCCGAGTCAGGCTGATTTACTGCGCGCACCTGGTGGGCACCGCCCCCGCCCTGCGGGCACCGCGCTGGGGCCGGTTCCACGCGCTGTGCGGCACGAGGGCCTACCGCCGTGCTCGTGAACGAACGAATGGGTCTTTCCGAGTGTAAAAGTGAAACGTGAGCGTAAGGAAAACAAGTGAAGAAAAGGACAAGGGAGGGAGCCAAAGCCAGGACGTCTCAGCGTGGAGCTGGTGTATCGCCGGTCACGCCCTCAGGCCCCTGCCTCCGCGGGCAGCGCGCCGGACCTCGGCCGGGCCTGCGCGTTCACGCCGCGCTCGCCGCCGCCGCCTGCAGGGCGTGCGAGCGTCTCCGTCTCCCGGGAGAGGTGGAAGTTACTTCCGAACGCGGTTTCTAGTCACTTGCACCCACGTTCGGTCGGATGCGTCCTCCTTCCGAACGTCTCATCTCTCCCCTCCATCTCCCCGGTCGCAAGACCCCCCCACCCCCGCCGTTCGCAGGCGCCCGCGGGAGCTGCGCGGGGACGACGCGCACAGGGCAGGCCGTGGGGCGCCGGGCGCGACGGGCACGCACCGCCCGGCCGTCATTTAGGTTCCTGTGTCCCAGGCGCCACACCCACCTCCCGGCAGGGCCTGTAACCGCCGCAGTTCGACGACGACGCCCGAAAGGAAAATGTGAGAAGCCGGCGTGCGTGACCCAGCGTCGGCGCAGGCGTTGGTGAAGCGCAGTGGCCGGTGGGGCGAGGCCGGGCCCGGGGCAGGGGGCGCAGGTCGGCCCTCCCTGGGGAGCCGGTGTCAGCTGTGGCCGCGCAGCCCCCGCGTCCCCGCCGGCTTTGCAGAGACGCCCGCTTGGTTGCCGCGACGAGGACACCCACGCGGGAGCCATGTCCTGCTCCAAGCCCCGAGGATAATTCTCTGAAATAGCTCCCACAGTCCTGTCCTTAACGCAGTGCACATGAGAACACAATGAAAGCACCTCAGATGCATGATTCCAAAGATATTAGTACTAGACATGAAGGTGAATTTTTAAACACCAGGGCAATTTAACGCTGGTTCCCAGGAAACCGCAGCCAGCAGCAGCCCTTGCGGGACGGCACGAGGTGCAGTCTGGGGCGCATTCTGGGCTCTGGCCCGGTGCCGTCCCTGCTGGCACGGGGCACAGCACCCCACACCTGGGGGACGGCCGGGGGGGTGGTCCGCAGATCCCGTCGGCAAGGGAGCCAGCCGTGGGCATGTACCGGCGTGCGCCAGGCCGGCTTTCCGACGGCGCCAGACAGCCCTGACTCGGGGCGCCTGCCGGTTTCCGTGGCGTAAATCCTGCCCCCGAGGCTGGTGTCACTGCATGGGAGCCGGGGACAGGCACGCCCCGTCTAACCGGCTCTCACAGCCGGTTACAGACCCGCGTCACCGCACCCCGACGGCCGTCCTGCCTCGGCTGACGGCGCGTTGATCCCCAAAAGCACAGCCGGGCCCAGTGCCGTTTCTGGAAAGAGCTCAGAGCCAACAGGGCGACTCTCGGGGCTGCTCAGGGCTCGTCAGCAAGCCCACCCCCCGCCCCCCCGAGACACCTTCTGGGTGTGACACGAGCAACTGTTTACATAAGTTCGCTGCCTGTTAATTCACATGCTCCCTTTTATCAGCAAAACCCACCCGCATCAGGCGGGCTACCTAGAGCCCCGTGCATGTGACTCAGATTTAATGTGGCATCATCTCTTGCGTATAGAGGGGGACCGGGCACGCCTTTGGACACCCAGTCCCCGCCCGCGGGCGTCCGAACGGTGCCCGGGGGTGACGAAGGTGGAGGCTGGGTTTGGGGGCGGGAGCTGCTGGGGACACCAGGAAAGGAAGGGAGGGGGGGCGTTGCAGCCAAGTGAGAAGGGGCGGAGTCTCTCTCTGCAGCCTAACGCCCTGACCCAGCGTACCCGGAGCCCGGAAATGGCGGATCTCTCTGATTCTAAGAAGGAGCCCAGCCCTGGCTGGCGTAGCTCAGTGGATTGAGCACGGGCTGCGAACCAAAGTGTCGCAGGTTCGATTCCCAGTCAGGGCACATGCCTGGGTTGCAGGCCACGGCCCCCAGCAACCGCACATGGATGTTTCTCTCTCTCTTTCTCCCTCCCTTCCCTCTCTAAAAATAAATAAATAAAATCTTAAAAAAAAAAAAAGAAGGAGCCCGGAGCAAGACGAGAAGTGGACAGAGGCTGACGCAGAAAGGAGTTTCCTGTCCACGCGGGCAGAGCGTGAAAACCACGTGAACGTCCCGCGACGCAGATGCATGGTTCACCTCGCGGGAAGTCCCCACGACGGGAAACGGTGCAGGGACAGGGCTGTCAGGACAGGTGTTGTCCACAGAAGCCAGATGAAAGCGCAGGGGTTTTAAAGCCTGTACCCAGGTTGTGACCCCAAATTTGCAGAGCAGACGAATCACTCCTCGGCCCAGCCTCTGCACACCGACGCTGCAGGTGTGTGAGGCGTGGGAGGGAGGTGCAGCAGCCCGCCGGCAGCGGCAGCAGCAGGGCCCTGGGGGGCAGGGACAGGCACCCAGGGTCTGACGTCCGGGCCCCTGTCACCAGGTCTTCCCAACAGTCCACCGTGAGCGCGAGCCCCGGTGCGTCACTGCCACCGGCCGCCACCTCCTGCCCGTAGAGCCATTCCCAGTGAGGACGAGCCCAGCCCTGTGCACCAAGAACTCCCACTTGGCAAGCAAGCGGCCCGCCTCTGGTCCCGCAGGGAGGGCACCGGGAGGTGACACGGCCCCCGGGGACATGGGTGTCGGTGAAGAGGGTGCGCGAGCCTCGGCGAAGCAGAGTCGAGTCCCGCTGACTCAGCTCCGCTCCAACACCTGGACCACGGGCCTTCTGAACCAGCGCCCTGCCCTCCGGCTGACCTGCCAGACGGCGCCGCCCCCTCGGTGACCCTCTCCCAAGGACAGTTTCCTCGCTGCTTTTAGAGGGGGGGGGACATCGATCCGATACCTCCCGTATGCACCTGGAACAGGGACCAAACCCACAACCTAGGCATGTGCCTCGACCGGGAATCGAACCTGCAACCTTGTGGTTTACGGGACGACGCTCCAACCAGCTGAGCCGTGGCAGCCAGGGCTACACGGGGCTGCCCAGGTGTGAGGGCCGAGGGCCAGCAGCCCGGCTAAGCAGCAGCAAACGTGAGTGTCAACCAAGCCTCTCAGGAGGCCACCCCGCTGGGTCACGGGGACCCCGAGTGTCGGCCACAGAGGGAGGCGGCGCTTACCTGTCGCGTGCGCTGGGCCCCAGGCGCTGGCACACCACGGTGGCGGTGGCGTGCTTCCCGCCGTCTCCCACCTCCTGCCGCACGTCCCACTGCTGAGGCTCGCTGGTCCGGGCGCTCAGGATGCTCACGCCCTTCTTCACCTTGGCCCTGCAGCGAGACGGGGGAGAGAGAGAGAGAGGGGCCAGGTCAGCAGCCAGGGCTTCCCCCGGGGGCCCGAGCAGCTGGCGGCCCGGCAAACCCTGGTCCACTCGCTCGCACACCGGTGCGGCCACTCTCAGACTGTCCTGGACGGCTGTCACCGACGCACAGGCACAGCTGCCTGTCTTTCATTGACACGCGAGGGGAGCTGCAGCTCAGGAAGCTAACAGCTTAAAACACTGCATGTCCTGCTAACCGCCCGCGTGCAGGGCACAAATCCTGGAGAGAGGTTTAGACACGGCTGAGCAAACACGGGGGAGCAGGCAGGCGGTCACTACGAGGCCACCCGGCCGGGGTAGGCGGTGGGGGGCCACTGCCCACCTGCCTCTCACCCGCGGGTGTGCTCAGGGAGCCCCCCAGGGACGGGCGCGAACGGATCGAGGGCGGCACACACTCTCATTCTTGGTGCCCCTCCCAAGTCTTATGTTAAAGTGATTTGCTGCACGTACCGGCCCCCTCGGCCCCACGGAGCCCAGGTCCGCCGGAGGGACGCAGGTCCGAGACACACACCGGCACGTGGGAGCCCGTGTGTCCTGACCCCCACGCTCTCCCAGCGTGGAGACCTTCGCCCGCACCGCCCGTGAGGAAGGTCACGGAATGCGACTGCTCGGAGCTGGGCTTTGCTGCACTTGGACTTCGCTCGGGAGGGTACAGGCCCCACGGGCGCCACAGCCGGCTCTCCGCAGGCGGTGGCCCCCCCCCCGTGGACTCCCGTGGCTCCGCGCCGTGGCTGGCGTCAGCTCCCTGTGGGGTGGCACAGCGAGCCGCCGAGACGCGTGGGTGTCAAAGGCCGACTCTGTTAGCCGGGTGTCCTCCGGGGGGGCACCGTGGGGGTCCCCGACCGCGCTGAGGAAGCAGCCGTGGCAGGGATGCGGGCGCAGGACCAGAAGTTCCGCAAGGACAGGTGACGCTGACACACGGGGGTCTAACACAACCTACTGCGCGCCGGGTTCGAGGAGCGGAGCCGGTGCAGCCGGGCAGGGTGACAGCCCGCCTCCCCTCCGCCAGAATGGGCCCTGTGACCTTGGTCCTTGGTAAAGTCGCTCTTCCGACCTCTGCCCTCTTTCGTCCTGGGTCACCAGGGCGTGGCCTCAGGGCAGGGGCCCCTCACTTGTGGGACCGTCGTTGCTGGCGGCCGGGGAGCCGGTGGGGGGCTCCCAGCGATGGGGCGGCAGTGTGTGAGGCCGACGCCACCTTCCCACTCTCCAGGCCAGTGCTGGGCAGCGGCCGCCCCCGGCTCCCACCGGGCTGCGTGTGGGGCTGCGTCCACACGGGGTTCAGTTGTGGGCCCCCGTGGGTGCTTCCGGTCCCGTCTGGGGCACCCGAGCGGGCTCACGCCCCCCCCACCCACAGCAGCCACGTGGAGCCGACATCCCTACTCGGTTTCCAGTGGTTAAAGCCCCCGGACCTCCCCCGCTTCCCGAACCGCGCTCCACTCAGACGCGCCCGCACCGCGGGTGTGATTAAGTGCCCTTACAGAAAATCAATGCCCAGTACAAATCTCAAACACAGAAGCCTCATTTCCACCCTGCCAGCGTCTGTCCCGGGGTCAGCTCTGGTCCCCGCGTGAAATGCTCTTTCCGGACGCTTCTCAAAGCCCCTGGGCGTCCTGGAGCCGCTGAGGTGGCCGCTGTGGGGACGTGGGGGCATTTGGGGGTCCTGGGGCGGGGGTGGGGGAGGGGCCCGTCAGGCTGAGTCTGCCCAGAGGCTCCGTCTGACCCTCAGAACAGGTGCGCGAGGGGAAACAGAGTCAGCCGCTGTAACCGGCTGAACTGCCGTCTCCTCCCAGTTCCTGTGTTGGACTCCCAACCCCGGGACCTCAGGATGTGACCTTAGGTGCACAGAGGTGGTCAAGTTCAAGTGAGGCTGGTAGGGTGGGCCTTCACCCAGTGTGAAGGGCGTCTCCGTGGTTTTGTGTGTGTGTGTGTGTGTGTGTGTGTGTGAGAAAAGGAAAGGAATTATTTATTCAAAGGTTGCACAGACTTAGAGTCATGACTTAAGGCGTTCATTGAGACCCCAAAGTCCCTGAGAACACCCACAAACACACACAGTCCTTCCTCCCCCCCTTTGCCCAGTCCGGGGTCCCGCATCTCAGGAAAAGAACTAGAGGTGGGGCGGGTGCGTGGAGGAGGGAGGGAGGACCTGAGGCTGCAGATCTGGATGGAGGCTGGAGACGGGAGGAAATACTACTTCTACCCCGAACATTTCGGACTGTTCTAGAACAGGCGCCGCTGCGTCGCTGCGTGTCACGAGAACTCGAGGGCGGAGCTTCTTAATTCCGCTGGGAGGAGGAGCTGTGTCTCGGCGACGCCTCGCTGGGTAGGGTCAGGTCCAGTTCTGCCCATGGAGGGGGGGACTCGTGGGCTTCTGAGGGACGGCGCCCCTGCTTCCCGCAGTCTGAGGACCGTGTGCCCCAGCGACGGGATGAGGGGAACAGCCCCCCTGAAGCTGGCCAACCCAGAGACAGACGCCAGGGGGTGTGTCTCTGCCGTCCTGTCAAAGCCGCTGTCGGCACCACCCGCGGGTGCGCCGCAGAGCAGCTCGGGCCCAGAACCAAAGCCCCCGGAATGCATGCTCAGGGGCTTTCCGTCTCAGCGTCAGTCGTCGTCACCTCGTGGTTCGCTGTTCCGCACAACGAAGCCGGGGCTCCGCAGACACCACCTCTGTGTGCCCAGGGCCCAGAGAGGGCAGGGCTGAGCCCCGGAGCCTTCCGCGGGCATCGGCTTGCGCCACGGAAGCTGCTGATTCTAATAACAGAGGGGAGGCTGCGGCTCCCCCCACGCGGCCCCGAGGGGCAGCACGTCTGGGGCCCGAATTTCAACGCCGCTAGCAGGAACTTCCAAGGCAACCGCATCCCGCGGTCCCTGGCGTGCGGGTTTATTCTGGGCTCTGAGGCTAAGCTCCCCGGGGGCAGCAGACGCACCCCTCCTGTGTCTGGCGGAGGTGGCGTCCTCGGCATTTACCCGAAGCGGTGTGCGAACCATCTGGTCCCCAGAAGGCTGGCCCCGCTCTGGCTCCCCCAGACTCCGAGATCCAAACCCCGTTTCCACGACCCCGCCTCCACCACCGCAGCGGCGGGGCGTGGCTGCCAGGGACACTGTGAGACGTGTCAGCCACAACAACTCAGCCGTGCCTGCATCAACGCCCCCCCCCCCATCTTCTCCTGAGACGTTCCAACACGCATGGGAGTTACCAGTATCGGGTGGGGGACGATCAGTTCCCGCCGCTACTTGGGTTCCACCGCCAGCATTTCATTACATGTCACCAGAAACCCCTCCAGCCACCCGCCCCGCTACCATCCATCGATCAGACGTATCTGGGGGGGCCTCTCTAAGTGCTACAGTGCGATCCACCCCGAAATACTGGAGCATGCGAATGACTCCCTTGCCGAGTGCATGAACAGTCACAGTAACACAGCCGCCCACCTGTGAACCTGTGACTGCTCTCGGGGTACAGAACAGGACCCTCACCCCAGAAATTCCCTCATGCCCTGTCCCGGTTCCCGTCCACCTCACACCCTCAGAGACGTCAAGGGTGCTGATTTCTTTAAAACATAGGTTGGTCTCACGACCTGGCATCATCACACAGGGCGCAGTCTCTCTGCACGACGCCTCTCCGTGGGCGGAAAGCACCTGAGACTGCTTCCCGGTTTCCTACCGGTCACCCCTTCTAACGGGCGTCGCCCTGCTTGTCCAGGGAGCGAAGCCCCACCATACCTGCCGAGGTCTCGGCTGCACTCGGAGGGGGCTCTGCGGGACGCCCACCGCACAGCCGGTCCTTCTCCACGACGGAGCAGAGGGAGCGGAATGCGGGCAGAGGGTCTGTTTCTGGACATCGAGCGCGTTCGCTCTGCGTATATGGGCCGATGTGACCCGCACTCTGGGGTGGCCTGTCTCCTGACCTGTCCCCACCCTTGGGGTGTGGGGCGAGGAGGGCTGTTGGACAGCCTCCCTCCCCACCACGCACCTGCCCACTTCCGGGCCTCCCCCGCAGCCCTCCCCTCGGCCGGGACGGCCTTCCCCGTGAGCGCGTGGCTCCGGGTCACTGCAGGCAGGTCGGTCTCTGCGCAGAGGTCACCTCCTTGGAGAGACCCCCGCCCCCTGACACCAGCACTAACGCTGCTCCCCTCTGCCCGCCCCTGGTCCCCTCGCTGTGTGCTCCTCACGACCCTAAACGCGGCTGAGTGTTGCCTGCACCCACACATCACCTCTGCGCTGCTGCTGCTGCTGCTGCTGCTGCTGCTGCCGCGCTCGGCCAGCGTTCGGTGCGTGTGTTTGCGCAGGGAAGGTGGGCCCTGAGCCCCGGAAACCACACATCCCGGGGTGGGTGTGCAGTGTGAGGAACCGGGAGGCCGCAGGCAGACCCTCTCCGGCGGGGGTGGGGGGGTGTGCAGGACAGCGCGACCTGCAGAGGGACATCGGGCAGAGTCCACCCCGACCGCCACTGGCCTCCCCTGGGACCCAGCGGAGGGGGGGGGGCTCCCCGCGCTGGCTGGGGATTATTTCGGTTGATTTAAGGGAGAAATGGTGGGGAGTGAGAAGGCAAACAGGTTTTGAAGTCAACCGGGGGTTCATCAGGCTGCCCGGGTGGGCCAGGGCTGGCGCTCTCTCCCTCTCTCTGTGTGTCCTCTGTCTGGGGCCGCGGCCTGGCTGAGCAGGAAC
Organism: Phyllostomus hastatus; assembly: GCF_019186645.2. Taxonomy (NCBI): domain Eukaryota; kingdom Metazoa; phylum Chordata; class Mammalia; order Chiroptera; family Phyllostomidae; genus Phyllostomus; species Phyllostomus hastatus. The sequence goes on along the minus strand of NW_025333537.1, from coordinate 12,596,264 downwards.
TGGGCACAGACGGATGTCACCAGGTCTCTCCCAGCAAGACCTGGGCACGGGCCTGCGGGCTGAGCTCCCCGTCGCTTTGGATGGGAAGTGGGGGGACCCTGCTCACGTAGACGGGCCCATTGGACTCCCGTCGGGGAGACTCCGGGAGCCCCCCGTGTAGACAGCGCCGCGAGAGGCCTGGGAGACTCCACTGCATCGGGGTTCACGAGCACCGCTGTCCCGGGCAGGACAGGAGGGCGGTCCCAGCTGTGGACGAGTGGGAGGACCCTCCAACCCTCCGCCGTGTGGTCCTGTGCGTGCGTGACGGACCGGAGGCCGCCACCGGTGAGGGGCGTCTTCTCTACTCGGTCCGCCGACACAGACGCTGACCGAGCCCAGAAACAGTCTCGCCCCGGTTACCCGGGCAGTCCGCGGCCCTCGGCCCGTGGACACACCCGTCGGCACGCGACGCGCCCACCCGTGTCCCTGACGAGAGAGGGGTCTTCTGCGAGAAGGTCACCAGCCGCCCAGCTCCATCTGCGCAGAGACCGCTGCCCTCCCCACTGACCTGCCGCGACGCCCCAGTGGCCGCTCATTGAGCGTCCACCTAGGGGTTTATTTCCGGACTCGGTCTGATCCCGTCGATCGAAGTGTCCATCTCTGTGCCGGGAACACGGTCTCTGCGTGAACACGACCCACGGTGCTTTGCAGTAACTTTTTCCAACTGGGAGGTGCAAACCCTCCAAATCAGTTCTTCTTTTCCAAAACTGTTTTGGCTATTCCGGGCCCCTTGCATTTCCATATGAGTTTTGGGGTCACCTTGAAAACGTCCGCAGAAGGGGTGGAAGGGATGCCGCCTCCTCCCCCCCAGGGACTGCACTGCATCTGCAGGCTAATCTGGGGGGTCCGGCCCCCTCTCTACGAGAGGAGATCTCCCGGCCTCCGAACGCGACTTCCCACGCATGTGGGTACTCTCACCTTTCTCTCACCCCTACGCGGTAGTCTCCAGCGGCCGCGTCTTGCCCTCCTTGTTGTGAGCTCATTCCTAAGTACTGTATTCTTCCACATGCTACTGGAGACGGAACCGTTTCCTTCCTTTTATCTCCGACGCTCACTGCTCGCGTGCAGAAATGCGTTTTCGTATCGGTCTTCCGGCCTGCAACCTGCTGAAGTGTTGTACTGGCTGCACCAGCTCTGAGTTGCTTTCTCGGGGCCTCTGAGCTCGCCGCCACGCCGCCTGCACGCGGGGGGGGACTTCTGCTCCCTCCTTTCCAGCCCGGAGCCCGGCGTCGCCTGCCCCTGCCCGAGGGGCGCGGCGGGACCCCCCAGCGCCGTGCAGAGTAGACCTCACAGGAGCGGACGTGCTCACCTCCCTCCCGTTCGCCCGACGCTGTTTCACAGACAGTGCTGAGCGGTGCTCGCAGAGGTTCCTGCTTTTGTACAGACCGCAGCGGTGCAAGTGCAAGGGGGTCACTGATGGAAGTTAAAATGAAGCAAAAATTTTGGACCCTTCCAGAACACACAAACCCCAGTGGGCTGCCCATAAGAACGACTGGGGACTGAGAACCGCTGGTCTGAGAGAATCCACCTGAAGCACCGCCCACCACCCCCGCAGAGGGGTCCGTGGAGTCAAAAACGTCACGGGCGGGGAGCCAGCAGCTGGGCGCCAGGGCCGGGCAGGCAGCCGGAGGCACTCGAAGGGAGAGCTGGTGACCCCAGCACAGCCCAGGGCCCCCGAGGAGGAGCCAGGCAATGGCGGCCTGGGGGGGCGGGACGGCCGGGTCAAGCGCACGAGGCCCTGGGCGGGACCGAGAGCAGGTGAAAAGCCTCTCGGGCACCTGCAACTCTCAGGAAGCGCACGGGGTGCTGGCCGTTGACTCTCGAGCCCGAGGGGGCCACAGAGGTCGCACGAGGACCCGTGGCCAGCTGGCCCTCACCGCGCCGGGTCCAGTCGGCTGGTGATGGCCACAAAGGTGCGTGCTGCTGACAGATTGGGGCGGGGCGGCTGGCCGCTCAGCCCCTCCCGGGGTCCCCGGGCCGGCAGCGAGCAGGGTGAAGTGCCGATCCACGCGGCACCACGGCCATCGCAACACTGTGCAGAGAGACAACTCCCACGGGCACAGGGTTCCCAGACGGGCGACAGTGAGTGACAGGGGCCCATGGGACGGCAGCGCGATCCAGTCTGATGACCCCTGGGGGGCGGCGCACTGTCCGAGGGCCAGAGGAGAGCTTCCTAGGGGGACGGGCAGGCTCTGTGCCTCGGCCGGCAGTTGTGGAAGCGGATGGGATGAGGCGCTTCAGAGCCATGCGTCTCGCTGTCCTTCCTCACGTCCCTTTCTTACACAGGCGACTGCGGCCCAGATGGGGACGGGAGCAGGTCGCTCTGGAGGAAAGCTGCTAGGAAGAGGGTGGATCGTGGTCCGCTCCTCCACCCCAGGGAGAACCACAGGGCGAAGGGGATCGGAGAAGGAGGGGACCGTGGTGCTCACAGTGGGGGGTTTGGGGGCTCGCTGGAACTGGGTGGGTGGGGCGGGGAGAGGAGGAAGCTCCGTGCTGGCCTGGGCCGCCTGCACCCCCAATGTCCCGGTCCCCACTCCTGTGACGCTGCCGTCCACTGGGTCAGGCAGCGAGTCTCCAGACTCGAGCAGAACCCCCCCACGCGGGAGTGCCGTGACGCCCTGGCGTTGCCCCCCCCCAGCCCCCCAGATTTCCCACTCACAGCGGCTCGGGAAGCACTGAGCCGGGTGCCCGGGCCACACACGCGCAGGCCCAGACCCTAAAAACACGTTCCCGAGACGCCGCAGCCCGTCCGGCAGGTGCAGCGCGCTCTCCGCTAGGGCCGGGTCTGTGCCGCGTGGACCGTCGGGCGTGACGGCACCCGAGCGTCCAGCCACCACCCCCCGGCCCCCGCCACAGTCTGCGGGACTCGTCCTTGTGTCTTCGAAGGTGGCGGGAACATGGAGAAGCAAGGGGGGAGTGGGGAAGGAAAGAAGGGGGTGTGGGCGAGGCTGCGGAGTCCTCCCGCCCACTCCGCAGGGTCGGCGTTGGCGGGGGTGGGGCCCGGCGGGCGAGCAGGGGGGCGGGCGGGCACGGCTCTCCGTCTCAGAGCGTGCACACACTCGTCCGGCCAATTTCCACCCCATTTATTTTCCTCCTCGGTGTCCAATTCCGAGTGTTCCCGTAATTACTTTTCTCATCCCGGAGAAATATGAGATTTCCCCACATCTCGTCTCGCTCAGCAGGGCGCCCGTCTCGGCGGCGCGGGGACGGGAACGCGTCCAGGTGCCGCGGCCACTTCTTCGGGCCCGGTGGCCTGGCCCGGGGCTCCGGACAAAGCGGACGAGGAGCCCCGCTGGGGCGATGCCTGTACATGAGGCCGCGGGCGGGAAAGCCAGTGGGCATGCTTGCAGACGCCCGCCTGGCGGTGTTCTGAGTCTAGGAGGTCCAGCGGGTGCATGGCCGCGTTTTGCCGACGCCTCCCTGAATTACGCCGTCGTCCCGTTTCTGAAATGGAATCAACCCACGGCGTGTCCACACCCGTCTCCCAAATATGAAGAGAAATCTCTGCGCATCGAGAGGAAGGCCATTTTGTTTTGTTTTGTTTTGCTCCCACATCTCGGAGCCTAACCTTGAAGCGTTGCATGCTATAAATACGACACCCAGCTGCTATCCAACGCCATGTGGGCGGAAATCAGAGTGAGGAGGCGGCAGGGAGGGGCGACACTTGGCCGTCCCCGCCGAGAGCGCCTCGTTAGGATCTGCCGGGTGGCGGATGGGGTGGAGGGCAGTAATGCAACCAAAATTCTCCTGCTCATCGTAAGGACCCGGGAGCTCCGTCGTCTGAGAGCAGGTTTCTGCCCCCCCAGGCCACTGTGGCGCTGGGGACAGGCACGCCCGTGCTGGGGACTGCGGGTGTTTAGTAGCTTGTCCTTCTGTTGGGACGACCCCAAATGTCCCCAGACATTCCAAAATTCTTCTAGGGGAGGCGATATTGCCCCCCCACACACCCCCCCAAGACCCACTATGTCAGAGAGACAGGGTGGCCTGAGGGTCACCTCCTCTTGAAGCCGGGTCCCTGCCTGTCCCGAACAGCCCGCCCCTGATTACCCGCCTCATTACAGTATCGACTAATCTAATCCCATCATTTACACGGCGGCAGCCCAAGCCCGCAGTGCCGCTGCCATCAGAAGCCCCGCGCCGCACGCTCGCTGCGCGGCGTGGCAATCTGGCGCTCTCATTACGAGCACGAGTTCCCTGCTGGTGCGGAACAGACACTCCCGGGCAGCTGGCCTCCCCCCGCCGCGCCGCGCCGGCCGGCCCGCCGCATCTTTGCAAATCTCCCGGACGAAGCGATTCCGGGAGAAGCCACCCAGACAGGCCCGGGGGCGGGTGGGGCGAGCTGAGGGGGGTAAAAATAGTTCCCCGGGAGCGTGCTCCTTCCAGATTAGCAGGACGTGTCCGGTGCTTGCAACACGCAGGCAGGCGGCACAACACACCCGGGTGGATGGGGGGCTGTGGCGGCACCTCCCCCATCCACCCTGCCCCCGCCACGCTCACAGATGTCCACGTGAAGGAGACCCACTCCATCTCTGCGCCCCGGATGTGGATGTGAGTGTCCTGCTGTGACCGACCTCATTGTCGCGAGCCGCGTATCCGGTCGGGCGTCACTTGTGTGCCTTCAAACGTGGCCGTGAATGTGCTCTCGAGTGCCGGCCTGCGGGGCAGAGAGGGGAGAGGAATGCCCAACTGGTGGCACTGCCGCCTGTCGGCGACATCCCTCCCGACGAGGCCACCGGGAGGGGCGGCCCCGCCGCGGCTCCTGGCTCTGTCCCTGTGTCCCGTCCGGACAGTGACGGTGGCCTGCGGGCAGGGGACGATGTGTCCAGAACCGCCGGGCCGTCCATCGGTTCTGACCCAGTGTGCCCGTACTGAGTTACCCCGCCGTCAGGAGCGCCTCCGTGGGGGAAAGAAACACGAGGAAGAGAAGCAGGAAGGGGGGTGTGTCCTCTGGCGGCAGGGCCCCCATGTTTTCGCCGTGGCGAGGGCTCGCCCTCGCACACACGGGAGCTCTCATACCCACGTCACGAACGGCGCTGGGAGAACCGGGAAGGAGCCCGAGGCCCCACATGGGGAGACGGGGCGCCCTCAAGCGAGGAGGACTAGGAAGTCCGGTTTCAGGGCTGTGTCCCCGGGGTCACGTCCATCGCCCCCCGGACGCTGCCCTTCCCTGCCCTCAGACCCGAGAGGCCTCTGCCCGGGACCCGCTGGGGGAATCGCCGCGACACCAGCGCGCCAGGTCCCTGGTTCCAGAACGTTCTGACAGAGGGGACTTGGTGACGCCAATCACTGAGTCACTTCGTCCGAGACCCTCCGTGACTCCGGGAGACAAGTTGCCTGACAGGTGTTTGTTGGCCACCTACTGTGCGCTGGGCACTGCGCTAGGGGCCGCAGAGGGGAGAGGAGCGGGGTCAGCCCCTGGCCGCCGATGCCAAAGGGTGGAGTGGACTCTCAGGGGAGACGTGTACGGTCACGGCCGTGTCCCCAGGGTGACGGGCAGACTCGGAGAGCCCGAGGCAGGAGGGGCCAAGGTGGCCAGGCCAGCCTGCTCATCTTTCCTGGTTTCTCTTTATGGCCAGCGGGCCAGCTCTCCTCCTCCTCCTGCCCTTCCTGCTCCGCCTTCATCCTCATCCTCCATCCTCCTCCTCCTCCTCCTGCTCCTCGTCTGAACCAGCTTCAGACCCTGAGGGCCGCCGCTCCGACACACGCTCCAGCCACACTCCCCCGAGTTCTCTGTGCACTGCCTAACAGACGTGCTCCCGTCCGCTTCCGGCGCTGGAGTGTGCACGGCGGCGGCGGCGGCGGACTTCAACCGAGCACGGCTGCCGCCATCCTCCCCGTCCCTCCCGCGTCTCCTCCCGCCAGGAGGAGTCCGCGGTCCCCTCTCTCTCCTGGGCCCAGGGCCTGACAGCCTCCACGTGCGTCCTCTCGCAGCCTGCCCCGAGCTGCTGCAGGAGGAGGCCCACCGACGATGCCGGCGAGACCCCCGGAGGGAGAGACGCGGTCACTGAGGACGAGGAGGGAGCTGCTGCAGCTGAGCGGCCACATGGGGTGCGGCCCCCTCACAGCCCGGGGCCCCGATCGCAGCCGCACGAGGGAGCCTGGCCCTGGACACACGACGCGGGCACCGGCGTCCTGGCCGAGCCCCGTCCGGTGGCCCAGGGGGCGGGGAGCGGCGGCGGCAGCAGACGCAGACGGCGGAGCCGCGCCGCGGGGAGGAAGGGCCGATGCGTCCCGTCTGGCACGTCTTTCCTCGGTGATCACCTTCGGCCAAGGAGGCGAGTGCCCGGCCCACCGCACAGGTAGGTGCAGGCTCGCCCCAAACGGTCTCGCACCCACGCACGAAGACTCCCTAATGTACCGGATCCTTCTCTTCACAACCACGTGCCTTTGTCACGTACGCGTTCGCTGGGAAACGGAATTTGACGCCGCTGTTGGGAACGGAAGGCCGGCGTCACTGGGTGGAGAGGGAAGGCGTCCCTGCCGACCACCCTTGGGGTCACAGCCGTTTGCAGTCACTGACCGGCCAACGGGACGATCGGCGACGCACGGACCGCACCCCGGGACGCCGCCGGAGGGGCGCCCAGGGAAACCGCGCCCACTCTGCCTGGCCTCCCTCCTCTCTGCAATGCATTTCTGGGTGTCGGACACGGCAAGGACGACTTACGAAAGACTGATTTTTGTCTTAGTTTTCGTTCTTTGTATGTATCACCACCCTTTTAAGTGACCGTGTTTCACTGCTTGCTGAGGCGCCGGCTTGCCCACAGGCCACCAGTGCCCTCGAGCCCCTCCAGGTCTGGTCTGCTCGGTGTGGAGGGATCGCGCGCTTAGTAGGCGCCTCGTGAACGTTCACGGAAGGAGCCGAGGAGCCTGCTCATGGCTTGCGGCCCCACCCATCAGGAATACACTTGTTTGGTTACGAAGTCTCTCCCGGGGAATTTCTTCCCCATAAATCAATACCGTGTCACGCACACCCAGCGCGAGAGGCCTTCACATTCCAGCGGGCGTCGCCGCGCGCTCTGGATGCCGCATTTATTTTCTGCCGGGGAACGGTGGGTCAGATGACAGATGCGTGCCCCGGACCGCTGGAACGCGCGGGGAAGAAAAACGCCTGATTAATCGGGACACGCCGGGACACACGCAGCCCCCTTCCCCGCGGAGGGCGGCGGGCGGGGCGGGGCAGCGGGGGGAGGGGGGAGGGGGACGACACGCACAAATTAAAACGGAGGAAGGGGATCGATTTCCTGGGAATCCGGAGGCATGGGGAGCCCGAGAGACGTCGCATTTGTAGCCCTTCAGGCCCGTTTGTCTTTATTTCCCTCGTTTCGGGGACCGGGACCGAACCCCACCCAGCCCGTTCCCATTAATCACCGCGTCCCACCTTCCCCGTGACACAGACAGAGGATGGGACTGCGTAAACACACGCTCTTTAGAGTGTTTCCTCCGGGAGGGACGGACGCCTCAGGAGCCCCAGACCCACACTCTCCGCAGCAGACGCGGACGCGAGTGGCCGGCACCCGGCAGCCCCGGCCGGGAGGTTTCCACCGGGCGTCTGCTCTCGCGCGAGACCGAGGCGCCACCAACGGGAAACTCCAGATCCGTTTTTGTTTCCAATAAAAATCGTGTTCCACGGAGCCATGCATATGCATGCCCTCGGCTCACCTCCCAACAAAAACAACAGGAGCGCGAGAGACAAGGAGAGAAAGAACTGAGCTCACTCGGCCGCACGAAGGTTCGAAGGGCGAGATTTTGTGTTTGCAGACATGTGTATCTGTAAAAAAAAAAAAAGAGAGAGAAAAGAAGAAGAAAAAGAAGGCCTGGCCACCGGACCAGGAGCTGTGCCAGCATCCACGCCACCGGGCCGTGAATGTCAGTCCCTTCCTCGCCGACCTCACGAGGCTCGTGGGACCGGAGCGGCGGCCACCGAGTTCGCCGCCCAGGGCACCGCCTGTTTCTGGAGTGAATTCCTCCTGACCTCTTCAGACACTCAGCTTCTTATCTGGATGACATCAGCAGTTGGATGAGCTGGTCCTAATTTCCTTACACGTATTAAAATAAATTACAATTCATAAAATAAAGGACGGGTCTCCCCGTAGTAACTGGAATCGGGCAAGTGGCCAGGGGCCTGCTGAGCACGCCTGGACCAGGAGTTCTCTACCTGGATGATGGGCATCTCAGTGACCTTCCACCTCCACACCGCGGTCCTGTGAGGCGGCCCCACCTGCCGCGGGGCGGGGTGGGGGCGTGGGGGGGGGGGCACAGCGCTGCCGAGACCCGGCCTGAGCTCAAAGGCTCGTCCTTGGTGAGTCTCCGCCTCCATCGGGAGCCGGGCTCAGCTCCCTGTTTATTCCAGACCTGGGACAAGCCCAGAGTCAGGGGGCCGGGGGTCAAGGTCAGCCTTCCCCCACCCCCACCCCACCCCCGATGCTCCGTGCCAACCAGCATGGCAGCCGGCGGCCACATGCGGCCCTTTAAGTGAACACGGGTTAAAATTAAACACAACTCAAACCTCAGGACCCCCATCTTGCCTGCCGCACCCAGGTGCCTTCGAACCAGCCCCGGCGCGAGGCTGCCCCGCAGCCCAGCTCTCGCCCCCCGGGCCGTCCCCGTCCTCACCCAGGCCCCTCGGGCCACGCCCGCCACGCCCTGCGCTGCTTTCCGAAACTGGCTTAGAACACCCAGGCCCCCACGCCCCTCTCTGGGCACTCGGGGGTCCCCAAATCCTCCTGGGCACGGTGGCCATGTCACGGGGATGTTCCGGGATCCACTGAGCACTAAACTCTTCTCCGTTCTTGAGGAAGCTGCCTCTTCTCTGCTTGTGCACGGCACACGCGTCTCCGCCTCCCGGCAGAGCTGCCACACGGAAGCTTCCGGGCCCTTCGGCGGGAAGCCGCTCCTCTGCCCCCCTCGCTGGCCGCACGGCCGGCCGAGAAGACACCTGCTGAGTTGGAGGCGCTGGGCGGAGCCTGCGCTCCCAGGTGCCCAGCCCGGGAAGAGGCACCTCTCCCCGCCACCCCCCGAGCACGGCCCTCCCCGCCTCCCTAATGGGACCACGATAACATCCACCGAGAGTGAGATTTCACCCTGGCTCCAGGCCAAATGGAGAAGTCCTCCTAATTCGCCGCCAACAGGCCCAGAGCCCGGGCTAATGAGCGGCTCTCTGGTCTGGCTCCAGCGGCAAAATAGGTTTGCGTGATTAACTGGGGGCAGCGAGACCGGAGCCCACTCAGCTCCCAGCCTCGGACGGACGCGGGGAAGGGAAGGAGATGCCTCCAGGGGTCAGGAGAGCATTTAAGGGAGCCACGCAGGCTCTCCTGGGCGGTCCTGGAGGGGAGGGGGGAGGGGGAGGTGGGGGGTGGGGGGGGTGACAGCAGGGAACAGAGCGCCCCTCTCTCCCCCAGAGCAGCCACAAGTCAGCTCCAAGTACTGAAGCAGGAAAGTGAGCTTACTTTTCAGACCTTCTGGGTTTTGAGAGAACACAGAAAACCAGACTCTCAAATAAAATGTGTTAGTGCTCTCAATACTGCACGGGTCCCACAAACCACGCCCTCAGGGCACCATACCCCAAGCCGGGCACTGGGACCAGCCAGCCCCTGGTGCCACCAGAAGGATCCGGGGTTGGGGCTTCAGAGCCCCCAGTCTGACCCTGGCAGCCCCGGGTAAGAGCCACCGACAAGAGGGTGCATTCTGTGTGGTCGTTGTTTTTTTAAAGATTTTATTTATTTACTTTCAGACAGAGGGGAAGGGAGGGAGGAAGAGAGGGAGAGAAACCTCAGTGTGTGGTTGCTTCTCACGCGCCCCCTACTGGAGGCCTGGCCTGCAACCCAGGCATGCGCCCTGGCTGAGAATTGAACCGGCGGCCCTTTGGTTCTCAGGCCGGCGCTCAGTCCACTGAGCCACCCCAGCCAGGGTGCATTCTGTGTTTTAAAGATCCCTCTGATGACCTCCGAGGAAGCGCAGCTTTCTTCAGGAAGGGGCGTCCCAAGTGGCCGCGATCGCAGAGCGACACGCCAGCGGGTGCTGGTGTCCGGGGTGAATGTGAGATGCGGCCTCCGCCGTCTCCCGCGCATTGTTCCCACAGTGGGTCCGTCCCGAGTGACGGCCCCTTCCAGGTCGGAGGATGCTCCTGCGACCAGGTGACGTACCTTGAAGGCGGTAAGGTCTCGGAGAACCTTCCTGAGAACACGGATCCCACCCTGGAGGGAACAGGGGCCGAGGGGACTCGGCCACGGGGGCAGTGGGGTTGCTGGGCTGAACCAGGGAGACGGCTGGAGGCCGGGCCTTCGCTCCCCAGCCTGCCACCGCCTCCCCCTACACACACACACACACACACCCGCGCTCCTCGCCGGCCGGCCGCACGGCAGGACCCCTCCTGCCGCAGGGAGGCTGCGCCCAGCGAGCCCTGGGGATGGCACAAAGGACCAATGACACTAAAAACCACGCTCTCCAGGAACACAGGCCGCGGGAGACGCAGGAAACAGCGTCCGAGGCGGGGTTGGAACCAGGGGGCGCAATTGGAGTGCTTCTGAAAGCAGCAACGCTTGCTTTGCCCTCTCCCGGAGTTTTGAATCAATTAATAGCACTCAGGGCTGCAAGACATTAATGGTTCGAATTCCCGACACTGAGGCACCCCGGAGGAACGGCGTGACCCCAAATCGAGCAGCAGCAGCAGCAGACGGGCGCTCCCCAACCCCAGCGCGCCGGAACCCTGCGTCCTCCCCACCATCCTCACTCAGCCCCCCGCCGCCCCCCACCCCAGAAAGGTCCGGGTGCCGAGGGGCTGTACATCCCAGGCGCCCCCCTCCCGACGCCCGCATTAAACTGTTTGCAGCAGACGAAGCTGGGACGTGAGGGCTCAAAAACGAAGGGGACTCGTGAACGGGTTGAAGAGTGCGGCATGGGGGTGGTGGGCTCCACCGGCCTCCTCCTCCCACACAGCTGGAGCCGACTGCTCAGGGAGGCGGTCCCCCCCTCACCCCGCAGTCAGATGGTGCTCACGTGGCCGGGAAGTGGCTGCCAGGCAACCGGGACGTGTGCGATGAGGAGCGGGAGGAGGGGCGCAGGGCAGAGACGTGACGTCTCCCCTTCTTCCCCAGCAGAAGGAAACAGGTTTCTCTTCTCGGTGCCAGAGGAATCCCTTCAAAGCGCCGAGCTGACGAGAAGGAAGACAAACCTCTCCTTCGGAGACACGCGGCAGGGAAAGGAGTGTGGGACGGAGGGCGGGAAGATGAGTTTCCAGAACCTTCCGAATTAGCTCCCGAGGTGCAGTCCAGGCAAACGCGATGGCTTCTTAGGGTTCCGTCTGGATGGCCAGTCTGGGGACGGCCGGGTCACTCCTGCGGGCCGCGCTTGACCCTCTGGGCGGCGGCCGGGGTGGAAACGAGGAGGTGGAGATGAGCCAGGGTGAGCCAGGCCCCTGGAAATTGCCTTCGGGGGCCTCTCAGGTCCTCGGACACAGAGGGGCGGGGAGAGAAGCCCCTCCTTCCTGAGGCGGCGTCCGAGCGGCGCTCAGAGTTCTGCGCCGGGTCGCCAGACACCGGGTCGTGCAAGGGACCGCCGACTGCGCGTCACCTCGGGGTGGCATCGCCGGATGTGGCGAGAAGAGACCCTTCACGACCCTCTCAGCATCCCTAATGCCCGTCACAGGGCTGCAGGGTTGCTGATCGGTCACCACAGGAGGCCGACCGAGTCCTAGTCTCGGGGAATGACCATGGTCAGGCGGCCTTCGAACGGAATGTCCGCTGCAGCTTCGTGCCCCGGGGAGAGAGGGCCGTTCCTGGAAATGACCTTATCGGGGGGGCTCGGGCCGTGCAGATGGCAGAGGACCTATAACCCCCCTGAGAAGTCCTGGCTCGCTCTGGCCGCCGCAGCTGGGCAGCAGGCCGCAGGGCTGGGCGGCCACAGAGGGTGTCCGCGGGTTTCACGGCCCGGAGACACCTTTGGAGAACTGTCCACGGGCCCCCTGGCGAATCCCCCAGGGGGCAGGTTCCGGTGACGGGCCACGCCGGCCTCTGCTGGGAGCTGACCTGCTGGACAGAGGCCGCCGTGTGTCGGGGAGGAGAGATCGGGGCTCCCGGGGCCGCTGGGGGCCTGGTACAGAGGCCGCTATCGTGGCCGCGTTGGCGGACATGCCCTGTGGTGGCGTACTGAGTAGTTTTCCCTTAAAACACTCACATTAAAAGTGAAGGCCGTGGCCAGCTCGCTCAGTTGGGTAGAGCATGGTCCCAAGACACCAAGGTTACAGGCTCGATCCCCGGTCAGGACACGTGCGAGAAGCAACCAGTGGATACATAAGTAAGTGGAACAACACATTGATCCCTCTCTCTTTCTCAAAATTAATACATGGAAAAATTAAACGTTAAAATTAATTAAACGACGATGAAACCCGCTCTCTGAAAGGGGGGACCTGCTTCTCCCAGTGCGCCCCCGCCGCAGTCCCGGCAGCTGCCCCTCCCTGCACGCCCGACGCCGGGAGGCAGCACCACTGCCCCCTTCCCCCCTCCCCCGCCCCTTCTCCCTCTGTCCCCTGGACCGTGGCCCGCAGCAGGGGGGCTCGGACGGCAGCTGCCCGGATGGCAGCTGCCCGCACGGCGCTCAGCGGCGTCGGCCCAGAGCCTCGGGGCCTCTGTGCTCCGGAAGCGCGGTCGTTCCAAAACACGTGTTTCCTCTCCGAACAGAGTCACGGCGCGGCGAGAATCGACGCAGCCCCGAGGGTAAGCTGCGTGGCCGCTGTTTCACGCGGCACAGTGTCCTGTCCCTGCTGGACAGGAGTCGGAGCTCACGGAGAACACGGCCTTGCTACATTGTAGCACCAGCCCTCCCGGAAGCGCTGTTGGGTGCCAGACACACGCGGGGGCACCTTGCACCCGGACGCTGGCCCCTGTGTCCTCCCGCCCCCGGGGCGGTGGCTGCTGCGACAGTCCCGTCTGACGTGGCGACGGGGACACGGGGGCCCAGGGGGGTCAGGTGAGCTGCCTGCGGTCCCCGGCCAGAGTGCGGAACCAGAGCCGCTGGGGGCGGGCCGTGTGGCCCCCGTGTGCTTGTCCGTGTGACGAAAGCTACAGAGAAACAGCGATTCCCTCCAACGCGCCGGGTCCGCGTGCCCGGCTGAAGCACCATAGGCGCGGCAGCGGGGCGGCTGGTTCGTCCACACGCACCCCGCAGGGGCGGAGCCGGCGCGTCCGCAGAGGGAGCCCCAGGCGAGTGCGGACGGGAGGTCGCTGGGCCTCCGGAGTTCCCCGACCTGCTGGCTGTGCTCCTGGTCCCCAGTTCCCCGGCCGTCCTTCCCCATCCAGGGCCGGTCTCTTCATTTAGGGGCGGGATGACGTGGACCCAGGAGTGCGGAGCGGGGGGACAGAGTGGGGACAGAAAGACTCTCCGGACCAGCGCGTCCCCCACCGAGGCAGGAGGAAGAAACCCCGGCCCTCTCATCCAAACGGTCGCAGGTTCGATCCCCGGACCGGACGGGGCCCATACGAGAACCCACTGGTGAGCACAGCGGTGAGTGGGACGGCAGATCGTGGGGCTGTAAAGCGAAGACACTCCGAGAAAGCTGCCGACACATGACTGGGAGCTGACCCCCGGCACACAGCTCTGGGGGGCCGGGGGGCAGGCTGACCGCCGGGACCGACGGTGCCCACAGGAGGGGCGACCTGACCTCTTCTAAAGGAGGTGGGGTTTCATAAGGCCGTCAAACGTGATGTTGTAAACAACCCCCCAGCACACGCCGTGCAAGGGGGGTCGGCTGCAGGCAGGCCGCTCAACCGTGAAAACTCGGACGCCGCCACCGACAACCGGCCGTTCGGGGAGAACGCCTGGGATCCGCGGGAACGAGACGAGACACGCCCGGAGGAACCCACGGCCCTCCCCCAGCCCCCCACCCTTCCAGGAACAGCGAAGCCTTCAGAGGACCGTGCTCACGGCCACGCTGCAGGGCGCCCCCCGAAACCGCGGCCCGCCACCCCCAGCCGCCGGGCTCTGCCGCCGAGCTCTGCCGCCAAGATCTGCCCGAGCAGCCCCTCCTCCCATGATTGATTTTTATTCTAACAAGCACCGAGCGCAGCTGCGATCCTAACCTAAGTCCCTCTTAACGATACCAGGAAAAAAACCCCCAAAACACTGACTTTGATCGTCTTTATCTTTGGAACAAATCTCAATCAAATGCTCTCTTCCGTGATGATGAGATTCTGGTCCCCACTTTGACAGGATCTGCTCCATGCGGCCCCCCCGCCCCCCACCCCCCGTATTGATGACTCTCACACAGGAGGCCTTCCGCCCCGAACGGAACGTGAGGCTCAGCCGTGGTGGGGACGGCAGGGCCGCGCCGCGGAAACGCCACGCAGTCCGCTGAGCCAGCGGCGCCGGTGGCAGGCGCGTTCCTCCGTTGTCGATGAGTTTTCGTTTCTTTTTCTCTCTGTACGAGATGGGATACCCCTGCCGGACAATTGTCTGTCGGGCAGGCTCCTTAGATCGCTGCCAAACTACCCTCCCGAACCTGGGTCTTCCCCGCCCTGACCCGCGATATCTAACCTCACCACCAACGCGGCAGGAGGGCCTGCTCCCTGGCGGCTGTGCCGCAGACCCGCCCAGCGCGAGACCCCACACAGCGTGCACGTCAGCTCGGAGCCCCCGCCCCCCACGGGCTTTCCCTCCCGCCCTCGGGGTCCACGCATCTTCCAGACACTTCAGAGCTGGAGAAAACCCACACCCCTCTGCAGTCCGAGGGTAATTCAAGCTCAAAAGAGAGCGGTTAGTTTCGTCTCGCCTCTCTTGGGCCCGGTGTCTGCCCTCTCCCCCCACGCCCAGCACGCAGGTAAGCCTGTGGGCAGGTGAGTGAGTGGCTTCCTCCTGAAGGAGACAGGTCCCTGCAGGTTGGGAACATGGACCGCTCTGGAACATACACCCCAAGCACCCAGTCCCATCACCCCGCACGGGGCAGCCAGGCCTCCCGTGGGCCGCTCTGGGCACCTACCTCAAGATGAAGAGGTCCACGGTGGCGTTGCTGGCGACGGTGACGTAGGCTGTAACCACGTCCCCTGGTCTGACCGGATGGGAGGGCAGCCAGATGGCCACGTTGCCGTCCAGACGCAGCTCGCTGAGCTGGTGGTCACTGCTGTCCGGGTCCTGGCAGAGGCCCACGGCGCCAACCCTCTGCAGGTGGGACAGGCTGTCTTCTAGGCCGCCCTTCCCGGGGCGGATGGCGTTGCCCTTCTCGGCGTCCCCGCCAGTGCAGTCCCCGAGCTCCTCGCCCGCGTGCACGGCGTAGTACAGCTCCACTGTGCCGCCCTCGGCCGCGGGCCCCGGCTTCCTCCGGCCGGCCACCACCGCGGGGGCGCCGAACCAGCTGGCCGGCAGCCGCAGCTCAGCCACGCACAGCCCCAGCTCGCCGCGCGGCCGGCAGCCGCCCCGCACGGCCCGCGTCTCCCAGAAGGCGAACACCCTCAGGCAGGGCAGCTGCTCCGCGGGGCTGCCCTCGGCCCCGTCGCGGCCCAGGACGTGGAACAGGACCTGCACGGTGGGCCGGGCCGGGGAGATCCTGTCCTGCAGCACGTGGGCCTTCAGCGTCCAGCCGAAACCCAGCTGGTCGGTGGGGCCCAGCGAGTTCGAGGCCCCCGTCCACTCCAGAGGCACGGCCGTCTCCACGGAGAAGGGCCCATAGCTGGCGCTCAGCAGCGGCGGCCCCCGGGCGCGGTGGGTGAAGAAGGACTCCGCCCGGGCGCGCAGGCTGCAGTTGCGCGAGGGGTCCCGGCGGGCCTCCCGCAGGAAGAAGGCGGTCTCGGCCCCGAGGACGCGGTAGCTCACGGGCAGGTAGGGGGGCAGCGAGGAGAACTGCTGGCCGCCGTCGGGGGTCCCGCGGCCCTCGGTCACTGCAGGGGGCAGAGAAAGACAGAGAGAGAGGGGAGGTGACCGCTGGGCTCCTTACAAGTCTGAGGTCCGCCAGCAGGCAGGCTAGAAAGGAGGACACGCTTTCTGGTGTCCATGCGCCTATAGCTCTCGAGATCCTTCAGGAGTCAGCCGCGAAGGGGCTCTACATGCCCCCCCAATCTCGCACGTCGTGTGTTAGGGGGACACCTGGGGAACTGAGATTTCTGCCGGCTAAGAATCCTTGCACGTTGGTGATTTCGCGCGGTTTGCCCGAAGAGAACCGGGCAAGGTTCCCATGGGCGTGCGGTGAAGGTGTTCGTTCACTCATTGAGGCCGAACACCTTTCTGACGGCGCAGGGTCGGCAAGCAGGCCGAGGGGCCGGAACGGTCCCTCACTAAAGCCACATGCCCCTGGGAACTTCGTGAGCGCGTAAACGGCGCTGGGACCACGGGCCGTTGGTGGGGGAGACCGCCCACGAACTTGGACCCACACGGCACACCACCCACGACAACGCCCTTCAGACGGGTCCGCGGGCTGCCGGTGGGCGAGCAGGCAAGCTCTCCGTGCCGAAAGACGGACGGGACGGCTCCTTCCCAGCCCAGGCACGGGAAAAGCTTCTACGTGTGACTCCACCGCCAAATGCGATTTAAAAACGACAAGTTTGCCCGTAAGAATTTTTTAAAACGTCTTTTGCAGAGCTGAAAGATACACAAGGTAGCATCAAGCTGAAAGAGAAACAGCCCATTAGGAGACGGCGCAAACTGCTGACGTGCGGGTCCATGGCCGCCCACCGGATGTCGGGGGGGGGGGCCAGGAGTGGGAACCATGTTTGACCCCAGGGGTGCCTGGGGGTCCAGCTTCCCCTTACACACGGAGGGACTGGCGGTGCCAAGGCCCCACGCCCCTGGAGCAGGAGCAGGAGGAGCCCCCGAGCAGCCCACCTCGCTCAGCGACCGGCGTGACCTTCCGGGGCCATTGAGCTTGACGCCCCCCCGCGGGAACTTTTGGGCTGGGAAGTTGATGGACGCTGGGGGCGGAGGTCAGGGTCAAGGCAGGAAAGACCCTGAGTCACCTTCCTCTGCCCCTGTCCTCCACAGACACCGACAGCAGTGCAGCCAGGGGGTCCTTGCCGTTGGCACGGTGTCCCCCTTAAGAGCTCCCGTGAGCTGGTGTGTCCCCCGTTGGGGGTTCCACCAAGGAAGGACCCCCTGCACCCCGAGGGCACAGGGCCGGCATGTCCCCGTGCTGAGTCTGCAGAGCCCAAGAAAGCCAGCCCGTCACCTTGCCCTTGCCTTGCGAGACCGGAAACCCACACTGGCCCCAGCGGGTCACGGACCACAAGGACGCACTCCCCACCCTGCCCGCGGCCCACGAGGCCCAGCGGCAGGCGGGCAGCCCCGTGTGCCTCTCCCCTGGGTGGTCCCCAGATCCTGCCCCAGGGACGCCGGCTGCAGGATCAAAGCTGCTGCCAAAGGGACTCGGGCGGGCACAGCGGCTTTTCCACGACGTGACACCCCCCACCGTCTTTGCCCGGAGACCCTGCTCTGAGGTCCCACCAAGGCACCGTGTCCCAAAAAGGGCCCGGCCGCAAAGCCCTGAAACAGTCACTCACGATTTAAGCAACTTGTAATGTTTTGTAAAAACCAACGGACTGATTGCCACACGAGATGCTTTTCTTCTGACATCTCCGTCCCTCTCCCCGAAAGCTCTTAAATCTTGGCGTGCGGAGGCTCGGAGCCTCATTCCTTGGTGAGAGCAGTGGGCGAGGGCTCTCTGGAGGAACAGAGAGAGGTTGCTAGGGCCCCTCTGTGTGGGGAACGCTCCAGAACGGGGGGCGTTTCTCAACGCGCTTTCTTATCACACTCTGCCTGCACACAGTAGGCCTCCTTCCTCCTGCTTTCTTGCCTTTTTCCAAGAGGGAAAAAATGCCTACGAGACCATCGCTTGCTTTGAAGCAGAAGTGGAGTTTGTTTCCTACACAGTAAATCGGGGCTTGCCGGTTCCTCTCCTCGGATTCTCACGTCATTTGAGCACGTTGGTCTCCATCCTTCCCAGGATGCAACGAGTGCCCGGGTCACACTTGCTGGCTGAACCCAGTTCTGAAGTCTTCCAGTTCGAGCGAGATCTAATTTGAGCTAGAAGAGGCAGGCATTACCAAGAAGACAGTGGGATCTGGGGCAGAGGTTTTGGACATGAAGTTTGACCACAGAGGGATCTAGGGTTGGTGTACGCAACAGCCGTGTGGTGTTGGGCAAGTGCGTGCCTTCTTGGAGCTCCAGGTTCCGTGGACAAGTGAGGGATGATGACGGATGGATGGATGATCAGTGGACAAATGAATAAACGATCAATGGATGAATAAATAATCAATGGATGAACAAATAGATGATACATGGATAAATAAATGGGTGATTGGTGGGTGGATGGATACATACATGAATGATGGATGAATAAATGATCAATGAATGGATGGATGATAGACAGGTGGATGGCTGGATGAATGGATGGATGATGGATGATGGATGGATGATGGATGGATGACAGATGATGGATGGATGGATGATGAATGGATGGATGGATGAATGGATGGATGGTGGATGGATGATGGATAGACAGGTGGATGGCTGGATGAATGGATGGGTGGATGGATGATGGATGGTGGATGATGGATGGATGGACACACATGCAGACAGAGCGGTAGGGAGGCAGCCAGCGCTGGACATCCAGGACAGGACAGCAGCTTTGTGGAGCAAGGACAAAACGGCCCTGTTTCTTCCCCCACCCCCCACACCCCTGGGGTGTCCCTTCACCTCCTCCCTTCAGCAGAAAGAGCCCGTGGACTCACTCCTTGAGTCCAGGCTGGCCTTATAATTTGCTTCAGCCGACAGAACACGGCAGGAGTGCCGACGGGCCGGCCCCAAGCCCCCTCTCCAGAGGCCGCACCACACTCTCCCACGACCTCTCCCGTGGGCCCTGCCATCCCAGAAAGAACCGGCCCAGGCCAGCCTCCTGGGCGCGGGGAGCACGCAGCGGAGGGCGGGGCTCTCCCGGCCTGCTGCTGGGTGAGCCTCCCTGGCTCCCCACCTCGTTGGTGTTCCTCCAACACCAGCCCCGTGGCTGCTCACGGGGACGGCTCTCTGGGGCCTCTCAGGGCCCCCTCTGCACCCCCATCTTCTACGGCACCGCATGCGTCACCTACGCTCGCCCCGCATGTTGGGGAGCCCCAAGCACGCGGCTGCGGGAAGCAGAGGGAGTCCGCTGTCTTTGTCCCCCGACACTTCATCGCCCGACTTCGGGGAGGCGTTCTCGGGGGTCGCGGCGCAGCAAATGCGATGAACATCCGCCCGCTCACTGGGCTCCACCGGCTCCCGCCACGTCTCCCGGAAAGACAGGATTACCGGGTATCTGTTATTGATCCGGAAAAGTCCAATTCCGGTGTCCTAAGGCCCCGGGAGAGGGGCCCAGGGCGCCCGCTGACGGCTGCCCCTTTCCCTTGGCCACCAGCTAATAGCAGGCTTGTCCGCCGTCTCCCTGCCGCGGGTCCACCGTCCTTATCAGCGCGCTGCTGTCGGGGGCGGGGACACTGCGTCCTCCGTCAGCGGCTCATCCTGGAGCCCGAAGGTGCAGCCACTGCCGGAGATGGAGATTCCGAGATTGCGAGATAGTGGACCCAGGAGCTGTCTCGGTGTGTCTTAGCGCCCAGACAGAGTGACACAGGGGACTGACCCTTCCAGCCAAGGGCGTGCGCCACCACCATCACGGTGTTCCCTTTGGGGCGTGTGCCCAGGATGGGGCTCAGGGCTGGTCCTCTCTGAGCTGCGACGGGAAGGAAGGGGCAGACTGGGTGGCAAGCAGCCTGGGGAAAGGGCTTGAGGGCCTGGGAGCCCGAGCAGGGGGTCAGTGGAGGGGGGAACGGGGGCCCCGGGCTGTGTGGGGAGGTAGTCGGCCTAGGAGGGTGGGCCGGGGCCAGCCTTGCCCCGAATGGGGTCAGTGGTATGTGCCCAGGAAGGCCCTGATGGAAACACCAGGTCCCGCTTCCCTCTTCAACTGGATACAATAACACTTCCCTCTTCAACTGGATACCATAACACTTCCCTCTTCAACTGGATACCATAACACTTCCCTCTTCAACTGGATACCATAACACTTCCCTCTTCAACTGGATACCATAACACTTCCCTCTTCAACTGGATACAATAAAAACAAACACTCCTGGAGCAGTGCGGACACATTCGCAAGGGGTGCTGTGTCGGGGTCCTGTGTTGGGGTGCTGTGTCGGGGTGCTGTGTCGGGGTGCCAGGGGGCTTTCCCGAAGAGCGGCCAAGCCCGGGGTTCTCAGCGAAGGGTGACTCTGCCCCCCAGAGATGTGCCCCGGGACCGTCTGGAGACACCCCTGAGCCTCACAAGTGGGGGAGGGGGACCCAGACATCCACAGGGCACAGGCCAGTGAGACAGCTGACGCCCCGCAGCAGCCAGGACGGGGCCCGCCACCAGGAGGTGTCCCCCCCACCCGAGCATCAGAGGGGCCTGGAGGTTTGTCCCCGAGGCACAGCGGCCACGGAGGAGGAGGGGCTGTGACCAATCCAATCTGCAGGGCCCAGGGGCGGGGTGTGTCACCGCAGTTCAGGGTGTCCCTGCATTAGGCGACGGCGGAGGGAGAAGAGGCAGAGCCACGGAAAGGGGGCGTCCGGCCACCTGCGAGGACTCGGACAGGCCTGGGGGGCTTCGGGGTGAGCGAGGCGCGTCCGGCAGGGGAGGACGAGAACCACGTGGTCTCCCTCGCAGGTGGGCTGTGAGACAGAGCAGCAAACACACCCCCACACACACTCACACTCACACTCACAGACGCAGACGACAGAACGCCGGTCACCGGAGGGGGGGGGCCGGGAGGTCAGAGGGCGTGGAGGGGCCGTGTAACCCACGGTGACAGGAGGAGGCCCCCCTGCGGGTGGCGAGCGCCGACGCCTCGGTCAGCGGGACGGTGCGTGTGCAGCTTCGGTCCCGTGTTTAATCCACGCCGCCCCGAGACACTTAGTAAAATGCAATGAATCCATGTCTCCAACCAGCTAGGTAAGGTTCTCGTTTGTGCTGGGGTGTTTGTTAATATTTATTCACTTTTACAAACACCTTAAACTCATTAAGCCTCAGAACTCTCGCCCTCATCAAGGAAATCACACCAGAACCACCCCCAGTGAAGCAGAAGCAAGAGACGCCCAGCATGTGGGCAATGCCGTGCCCGCAATCGAGAGACGTTCCTGTCCCTCTAGTGACGACGACAGCACCGACAGTAAATCACCCTACTAATGATCACAATAATAACGAATGCTAATAACCATACTAATAGTGGTAACAGTAATACTATATGCACATGTTACTTACATACCTACAATACTCATTATTACTCCCATTATTTTAATCGTGTGACTATGTCATCACTGAAAGTTTTCAAGGACACGGGAACATGAATCGTGGGTGCTGCCCACAACCCGCGAAAAAAATCAGGTGGGAAAAGTCTGAACTGAAGACTCGGGCCCAGGTCCCAGGGGCACGTGCGGGGGGTCTCGGTCCCGTGTCCGCACACCCCCAGGAACGCGCAGCCCCACGGCGTCTGCGGCGCGCCGGCCGGCCGAGTGCCTGGGAGGGTGTTTCCCCCCCGCTCCGCTCCCCGCCTGTGATTTATGAACGCTGGCCAGACGCGGCGTGCCTCTCTCCGCGAAAAGTGCCTCGTCGCTTCTTTTTCTTGAAACAAGAGGCACCTTGATGAATGGGTGGTTTCATTTCAACGCTTCTCCTGAGCAAGCTGCCAGACCCCCCTGGCGGGCACTCCCCGGCGCGGCTTGCGGTCTCAGGGCGGTCACGAGCTCCTTTAAAAGAGCAGGTACGAGCGTCCCCTCTGAGCCCTGAGTGGAGATGCCTCCCCCCCTTACCTGGGAGAACCCCCAAATCTCCCTCAGGCCCCTGGAAAACGAGCCAGGTAGCCACGCCCTCCAAAGACACATTCTCGGAGCCGCCAGAATCTCAGACGCCATCGGCAGGAGAGCAGGGCCCGGGGTGGGCACGCAGGGAAACACCCCCGGGGCCGAGCTGCGGCTCTAAAACGCCGTGTTTTGAGGGCGGTGGGTCTGCGATTCCCGCCACGGAGCGTGGCACACAGCCCCCGCGGTGGCCACACGGCCGACCCCTGCACACCCCCCCCCCCCCACATTGGGCTCTGGGCCCAGGTCCACGAGGGGCTCCCTCGGGCCTCGGCAGGGTCACCCCACCAGGGAGGGTCCCCCCACCAGGGAGGGTCCCCCCACCTGTGAGGGGATGTATGAGTTCCTATTACTGTTCAAACACGGCACCACAAAATTGGTAGCTTGTCCCAAACAAACCAAAAATTGCAACTTCTGGTTAATAAAGACCTTAGCAGGGCCCACATACTTTCCCACTCATTACAGATCATTTAAAAAAACAACAAGGAACCCTCCGCCTCCCATCCGGCCGCCCCCGTTTCCCCCCCACACGTGAGCCTCGCCCGCCCTCGAGTCCGCACCCGCGGCCTTGTTTGGGTGCGCTGGCATTTAGGGTAATTACGGTAATGGGTCGTCTCGGGACACGAGGTACAGAATGCTTTCCCGGTGGCGCAGCCCGCAGAACGAGGGACGAACGAGCACGTGGGGAGATGAGGGCCACTCGTGCCTCTCCCGATGCGGGCTTGGACGCGTGCACGGCGAGACAGGACCCGGGCACCGAGCTCCCCCGCAAAGGACGGAGCACAGCGGGGGTGGGGGGCGAGGTTCTGCAACGCTCAGGGGACAGACCCGCCTCTAGCGCACGGGGACGCTGCAGCCTCCCGACGCCCGCGTTCTCGGGGCGGGGGGGGGGCAACGGTAGCACCCGCCTCCCAACACCAGGCCCCCGCCTTCAACAGCCCTGCGTGTGCGGTGCCCTGGGCACCCCCGTCGGACACGTACGGCACTAAAGCCCCGAGAGGCTAAGTGACTCGCCCAAGGTCGCCCAGCTCGTGTGACGTCAGGACCCAGGTGCCTTTGTTCGGTGCCGCTTCGGCAGGTGGCTTCACGGACGTGCCCTTTCCAGCCGGGTCCTTCCCGGAGCAAATGGGACCTGCACAGACCGACGGCAACCGGGTGCCGTGACCGTGGAACGCTGCGTTCGTCCGGAGATGCCGAATTCCGGCCCGAAAGTCCAGCCAGCCTTGAGGAAGGACAGGGCACGAGAGGGAGCCCCTGGCCCCGGGGGTGTGGGCGCGCCTCCCTTCCCAGCGGGCCCGGTGCGCGGCGGACACTCACCCACCCACGGGTGATCGGTGAGCTGGCCGAGCTCCCGACGGTTCGCGTGGGACACCGCAGGGCCGAGCCATCCATCTCCGTCTTCACGCTGACCTCCCACGGAGCAAACCCGTGCAGGGTGACTGTGAGAAGTGCCTCCCCATTGTGCAAAGAGGCATCGCGAGACCCGCCTGCGTCCCACACAGAACTGCCGGGAACTACGGGGACGTCAGCCGTCTCTGTCGGGTCCCCGGACCCAAAGAACGGGGAGAAGGCCGGCCACAGAAGGGAGGACTCCGGAGGAGCAGAAACAGCCCCGGCCGGGTGGCTCAGTTCCGGGGAACACCGCCCCGTACTCCGGAAGGCTGTGGGTGCAGCCCCGGGTCGGGGTGCAGGTGGGCGGCGACTGACTGACGTTTCTCTGGCACACTGATGCCCCTCTGTCTCTCACGCACTCGCTCTCTCTCCCTTCCCTTCTCTCTAAAAAACGGATAAACATGTCCTCGCGTGAGGATTAAAGAAAAGATGGGGAGAAGTAACCATGCAAACATGGTAAACGGGGTCAGATAAGACATGTGCCCCCATAACTGTCTAGGAGAGGCGGTCAAAAGGCAGCTGTGGGAGATTGGCATGATCCAGGGGGCGGCGCCGACGCCCTGGGGGAGGAGTCTGCACAGGCTCCGCCTACCTCTCTGCACCGCCTTCTCCAGCACAGGCCTTTTGCTCGTGGCTGCAAGGAGGCTGTGAGCCATCCAGCCATTGCATCTGCGTTCCAGGGAGAACGAAAGGAAGGACAAAATGTCCGTGCCAGGTGAGTGTATTACTTAATACCAGCTTTGCCCCTGGCTTTCCCAGAAGACTCCCCCAGGGACCTCGAGCTTGTACGCTCTGGCCAGGACTGGCTCCTAATCACACAGCTGCAGGCAGCCCGGGAAGGTGATTACTTCTCCCTGGGCACGCTGCCACCCCAGCAAAGCCGGCGTTCTGTCAGGCGAGGAAGGCGAGGAGGATGGGCAGGGAGCAGACAAGTAGCATGATCACACACTCATCACACCAGGGCCGTATCATTCACGTTTAAATAATTGCGTGAAAAATAATAACAGTATCGGCGTGGATGAAAGTCAATAACTATTAATTCATGCACCATGATCATGTTAACATAACAGGAGCGGCAAAACGAACGGCAACACGACCTCCCCACACACACTCTCACGTATGTAGGTGGCGTGTGTGTGTGTGGGACCCCCAGAGAGTGTGTCATTGTTGGGGGCAGGGTGGGAACGCGCATTTCTGACCGGCTCTCGGGGGGTGCTGCCGGCCCAGGACCCCACTTTGAGAGCCACCTGTGCTCCAGAAGCTGAGAACCCACATCAAGGGGGCGGGACACAGCTACACCTGCCGACAGCGGAGACAGCCGGAGGATGGTCCGGCTCCGACAGAGACCCTGCGTCGGCCCCCACCCATGCACCCCGTGTCCCCACCGTCACCGCCCTTCCCGCTCTGCCCAGAACGATCGTGGTTTATCTGCTGGTTTCCTCGCTTAGGTGGCTCGCTTCCCCCGCTAGGCAGGGAAGCCCGGGGAGGCAAGTCCTCTCTCTCCAATGTCAAGGTCGGTATCCGGAACACGGGGGCACTCAGTGCGTATTCACGGAGCGAATGAGTGAGTGAGCAATGCCCACGAGTCGGTGCCCCTCGAGCCACAGGTGGCCCGCACCCTGAGCGCCCAGAACTAATTTGCACCTGCCAGCCCCTCTGGCCTCGGTCCCTCCCAGGACTCTGGTGGCTGGTGCGGGGGGGCCTCGGAGCCCGACAGCACCCCCTCGTCACACCCGCCGCTGCCTGCACGGACTTTCTGAGAGCTGCCTCCCGCGAGTTCACTGCCGCCGGCATGTGTTCAGGCAGCTGCTGCTGCTTTTTTCCTCGAGCTACGGGGGAAGGCAGCACTCTATTAAGAGGTGGAAACAAGCTATTTCTCGAGGCTGCATCTAACCGGGGCAAGCGGAGACAGCCCACGCAGGGGTGGGGGGAGGGGCCAGGCTGCCACAGGACCATTAAACCTGCTTCCGGGGCGGCTGCCTGGCAGCCCGGGGGCCCGCAGTAATGAGGCTCTGGGGACGTCCGCCAGTCGCGTGCACGTCACCCCTCCGAGAGCCCCCAGACAGGGAGCTACTGCAGCAGAGGGCTGTCCACCTAGCTCCCCACGGGGCCGGCAGGGCCCTCGGGGTCATGACACGGCGGGGGGGGGGAGGGGTGGGTTTCCAATTCTTTGAAACGAGAGTGAGTACCCATACGCGCGGGTTCTCGCTTTCTTTTGGGAAAACTGGACCTGGGGCAGGATGAGGCCGGCGGCAGGCGACTGCTTCGCAGGAGAGACACTCTGACTCTGTGCAGGGACGGGTGTTAACAAGACATCTCGGGGGTGGTTTTGCGACAGACAGAAACACCAAGTCGTTCTGCTGCACACGCAGAAGGAATGCCACATGTCGCTTCCGTGTCAGGCAGGAAAGAGATGACCCTCCGGGGTCTGGGGGGCTCCACGCCACCGGCGGGGGTGGGGGGAAGTGAGAGGCCGGCGCGTCCCTTTGCAGGCTCACGGGTTCCCTCAAAGACCCGCCCACTTTACAACGCTCTGCGGAGTGGCGGGGGGGGGGGGGGCGGGGTGAGGCCGCAGCCGGAGGGTCCTCAGCCTTTTCCAGAGTGACAAATGTCGGCACTGGAGGCGGAGTCCTGAGCCAGGGCTGGGCACTGGGAGCGGGCAGCCCCGTCCTGCCGGGAGGGGTGCCGGCCGGGAGGGGTGCTGCGGCTGTTTGCAAAGCTGGGTAAGCCAGTTGTGTGTGCGTCGGGGAAGGGGGGGTGGGGTCCCCTCACGGGGCCAGTCTTTGGGGCCGCCGCAGTGGGGGTGGGGGTACTGGTGGGGACCGAACAGCGACCTACGCAATGAGGCCTGATGGAGCGAACCCCCAAACCCCTAAAGTACATGAAAAACTCCACACTGAGTGAGATGCACTCACGGGAAGAAAGGCCTCCCGCCCCAGCTCTGACCTCGGGGGACCCCGAGGAACCCCTGCGATCAGGAACCAGGACACATGTCCCCACACGGTGGCCTCACAGACTCCTGGTCGCCAGGCCCCACTCACTCCGAGTCACGGAAGCCGGCGTCTGATCTCTGACACACGGACCCCCCCTTAACCCTGAACCGGGTCCTTCAAAGCGCCGACCCCTCCCCATTTGATGGAGGCCACAGAGTCAAGTCCAGCCTCACGCGGTCACAGGGCCGGGACCACGGCTGGGGCAGGCCCTGTGGAGAGCCCACAGCACCCCTGCCCCCCACCCGGGGCTACCCACCCGCAGCACCCCACCAGCACCCCGCTCCCCGCCAGCCCTCAGCCCGAGACCTGTCCCGCACCCCTGAGATCAATCGCTGAGTTAGTCAAAGAGGAATTGACTCTCTAAATGGTTTCCTTTGTCTTCCAGGAAGGAAAAGGCCAGACTTCGCCCCCCCGCCCCCAGTACTGTTTAGGGCACTCACTGAAATTTTCCCTTGTCCCCCTTTTCCAGAACCTGGCTCCCCGCTTTGTTTCACAGGGTTGTTTTTTTTAATATTCCTTCTTTCTCTATAATTGTTTTTAACGGATCCACTCAGCTGCATCCCCCTGGGTGTCAGCCGTGAGCCACAGTTGCCAACCACGCAGACGACTGTGCCCTCAGCAGTTTAAACAGCAGTTCCTGGGGTAGCCCGTGGCACCCCCGTTCTGAGGCGGCGCCCCGGGACGAGGAGGAGGCACGGCACCAGGCACCCCCAAGCCGAGCGGACTCTGGCGAGCTGTCGGGGAGGCTCAGCCTTCCCCGCCCCGGCTCCTGACTCCCTCCTGCGTTCGCCGTGTCTTCGAGGGGACGTGTCGGAGGGCCA
Source organism: Phyllostomus hastatus (assembly GCF_019186645.2). Classification (NCBI taxonomy): domain Eukaryota; kingdom Metazoa; phylum Chordata; class Mammalia; order Chiroptera; family Phyllostomidae; genus Phyllostomus; species Phyllostomus hastatus. The sequence continues at coordinate 12,569,185 of NW_025333537.1, read as the reverse complement.
GGGGCCGGCGGCGAGGCCGGACCTGTCTGCGGGAGGAGGGGGCGAGGGGCCGCGGACACAGGTGGCTGCAGAGCACGGAGCAGCACCCTGGGCGCGGTGGGGCGGGGGCTGGTCTCCGGGACGTGCGCGAAGAGAGGGCGGTTGGAGAGCCGACCAGAGGGGGCCGGTCAGCCCTCCTCGTGACCACCCTCCTGTGCAGGGAGGGCCCCCTCTCCTCCTCCGAGGGGGGCAGCCCCACCACCCTCACGAAGAGAAGAAGTGGGGGGGCCCAGAGGGGCGGCTCCGTGAGCCCCTGAAGCTGGGGCCTTGCCGCCGGTGCTCTCGCAGCTGACAGATGTCCCCTGCCCTGGAGCTGCTCTTTGTCCTGGATTAGGTCCCCGGCGGACTCCCGGCGGGGCAGAGGGCTCCTCCTCCCGTCTGTGGAGGTGGCCAGGGGACCACAGCAGATGGGGGCTCCAAACAGCGCCTCCCAGGGTGGGGAGGGGGGGCAGGAGGCCCCGGGATTTACTCCTGGAGGGACCGGGGATAGAGAGGCCGCCTCCCCCACACTCACGGGTGTTCGTGTTGTCGCGGCTGTAAGCCCCTCCGACAGAGCCCCGGCCGGAGCTGCTTCTCCGCGGTCCGAGGCCCGCCCTCGGCCCTCGTGTCCAGCATCCGGCACTGCGTCCATTCCCTGGCGAGGTGTCCAACGCGCAGGGCACGGTCGCCGCCGCAGCAGAGCTGGACAGGCCTACGGCCGATCCTCGCCCCTCGTGAGCCCCCCCACGCGCTGAGGCTTGTCGGTCCAGTCCCATCGGCCCTGGCAGTGCCTCCGTGTCCCTCAGGCAGGCAGAGCGGGGGAGCCGTGGCGCAGCCCACACTCCGTCCCTGCCACGGCCATACAACGGGACGCCCTCTGCTCTCGTCGCAGCCCCCGGACTGCCGGTGAACAGGCATCCTGTGCGCGGTCAACCTCAGTCCCGTCTTCCCCTTCCTTGTGCCTTCGGCCGGTGGTTTTCTGTCTAACTCGGCCCAGTACGGAGTCACAGCCCGGGGGGCCCGGGCGGCTGCGGTGCGCCGTCTGGGGAAACCACACCTGACAGACGGGTGTCCTGCGGGCCTGAGTCACGGCGCCGCTCAGGGCCCGTGAACCAAGGCGAGAGGAGAAACCAGCTGTCGGTCTTCGAACAGGAACACCCGGGGACCAGGCTCCGCGTCCACCAGGGGACGGAAACGTGGTCCCAGGGGCTCCCGGGGACCCCGCTCTGCGTGTCGTCCCTGGAGCGACACGGCAGTTTTTACCGAGTCAGTGTTCTCGGCGACACTGGCAAACACCATCACCGCGGCCCCGGGGGACGATGGGACGCGGCCGCCCTGCTCGCTGGCCCGGCCCCCGCCCCCCCCCCCACCCGTTCCCCGGAGAAGGTGCAGGTTTGAGTAATGCATGGAGGTGCACGATGGGTTCAAACCCTCCGGCCTGTTCCCCGTGGTGAGTGACTGGCACCCCAGGCTTTGAGGACCTTCTGCGGAGAAGGCGGCAGGAGGCGAGGGCAGGAGGAGGGCAGGCTCACCCTCCGCAACCCCTGCCGGTTGCCAGCCCCGTGAGGGGTCGGTCACGGCCCAGGAAGGAACTCGGGCTGGACAAGCCCCGCCGAGCCGACGCGCCCGGACCGCCCTCGAGGGCCGGTTCGCCAGAGCGACGGGGCGGGGGCTCGGCAGACAGCTGCTCCGCGGCCTTGTGTGGGCGTCACTCAGGTCACCTCCTTGCTCTCTCCCCGACACCCTCCCCCTCAGGCCACACCTTCCTGCTCCCCGACCCACGAGAACCCCACCCCCCAGGGCGGCGTGGTGCATGCTGGGTGCGTGAGGCAGGGCCCCAAGGATGGGCCCAGCACCGCCTCCCCTGGCTGCCCCGCGGCCCCAGACACAGGGGACCCAGCCAGCCTCTGTGCCTCCTGGACTGGACCCTGTCTCACCTGCTGGGCCTGGAGGAACCCGTGTGACCCCAACGACCCCTCCCGCCAGCCAGGGCAGCGTGCAGAGACCTGTGATAGAGCCCACGCATGTGGGTTCCCCGTCAGACACGGTGAGGGGTGTTAAGTACATGTGTTCTAGCAAGTGTTCATTATTTCCCCGCTGGGTGAAGAAGGAGCCGATGAGTAGTTGAACTTAACACTTTACAGACACACACACCGACGCATCTGTTGTCTGCTCAGTTCTCCAGGCGACGTCTCCGAAAGGTCCAGGACACCCCTCAAGTCCTGGCTGCCCCATCTCCCAGCGTTCTCGTCCCCCGAGCCCAGTTCTGTGCGCCGCACAGTGTGGACAGTGCGTCCAGGGGGGAAGGACGTGGGCGGGGGGCACAAAGCGGGGACGTTAGAGCTCAGAGCCACCCTCGTGCCTCCAGCGGCCAGAGCAGAGAAGGAACAGGCCCCGTTCCTTTTTTCTTAACTCTCACCCGAGGACATGCGTATTGATTTTGTTTTTTTTTAAACTTTACTATTGGAAAGAACCAAATGCCGAGACCTCATTAGAAGGTTTTTTTAATAAAGATTTTATTTATTTATTGTTAGAGAGGAAAGGAAGGGAAGGGGAAAGAGAGGGAGAGAAACATTGATGTGTGTGGTTGCCTCTCTCACGCCCTCTACTGGAGACCTGGCCTGCAACCCAGGCACGTGCCCTGACTGGGAATCGAACCAGTGACCCTTTGGTTCCCAGGTCGGAGCTCAATCCACTGAGCCACACTAGCCAGGGCTACTTATTGATTTTAGACAGAGAGGAAGGGAGCAAGAGAGAGGGAGGGAAACATCTATGTGAGAGGGAAATATCGATTGGTTGCCTCCTGTACGCACCCTCAGCAGGGACTGAACCTGCAACTCAGGCGTGTGCCCTGACCGGGAATCGAACCGGCTTACCTAGTGCTCCAAGTTCATGACTTCTTCAGTCCCTTAACTCTCCAAGTCCACGTCCCTTATTTCCCCTTTTAGAGTAACAAGTATCAACATGATTCTTTGGATATATAGGTCAGTATTTTACCATAAGCAATATTCTGAAGTCTCTTCCCCCCCACCCCCCATCAAGATTTTGAGTGAATAATGAAAAATTTCATTGTGAGTCCAGTAGAAAAGTTTCAGACTCCTAGGAAAACATCCCAGAACACACTCTATCAGCAGTTTCACCGTGTGGACCCCGAGACCTTCATAAATCAGAAGGAAAGAAGTCCCTTCTTCATGCACCTGGTTACTCGGAGCCCAGGAAATAATTAGGGCAGACGGCTGCAGTATTTCTTCGCTTCCTCCTAAAAACCCTTAACTAGTGGTTTCAAACGTTCTCTTAGTGATTACGGCTTCCTGATGATTAGCAGCTGCGGAGCCAGTCATGCAGGCCGTCGCAGGCTTTCTCCACAGGGAAAAATGAAAAGCAGGAAAAAAAAAAAACCCACAACCCAGCTTCAAACGCTGCACAGAGTCCTAACTTCTCCTCTCGGCCACAAAGGCCCAGCACGATCCGCCTTTGCCGAGTTCCGGGAGCTCCCCTTCTGCGTGTGCCCCTTGGCGCCGCCACCCCACACCGGGCAGCCACCGTCACCTCCGGGGCCACATCCGAGTGGCTCCCACCTCGAAGCCATCCGTCAGCCCTCCTGGACCACACACACACACACACACACACACACACACACACCTGTCAGTGCCGCAGTCCCCCACGTCAACCGGATCTCAGCGGGCTTGTCACTGCCACCTCCTAACTCACATGACACGCTGACCCCTGTAAAGTGGCTTTTAGCGAACCGCATGGTGGCGTGGGCGGCTCGAGAGAGGAATGTGGCAGCGGGCGGTTTTGCGAACTCGTAAACACCACGTTTGAGAAATGAAGCCCCACCTGCCCCCCCCCCCCCACCGTTCATTCTGGTGGCTGTGCAGCCGGGGTCCGGCTGTCCCTGGTCGTCAGGACCCGCGCCCACGGCCTCCCGTGAGCGTTTTGTTTATGAAGCTTTTCCGTTCCGCTTCCTTCCCAGCCCACAGCTCCCCCGGCTTCATTTTTCTTATTTTAACTTATTTAATCTTCCTGTCTTGTCAGCATCTTTGTACGCCTTTTTTTTTTTTTGAGCAAGGCAGAGTGTAAGAAATTAATAAATGGGCACTCAGATATTTACTGTGCGGAGGGTGGGAAGCACATGACCAGCGTTGCTGGGATAATCACTTGCATGCATCACGTCTGGGCTTTGTCGCCAGCGCGCCCAAGCCTTCATCGTGAAGTCTCTCTCCCCTCCGTCTCCCTGTCTCTCCCCCCCCCGGGACGGGAGCGTCATTCACCGTTTGGACGGCAGTCAAGACACTCGTTACATTAAACGGAAACGTGGACCGGAGCTCCCAGATGTAGTTGCGCACACGCACGCGAGCGCACACACACGCAGTGGCTAAAAAGCATCGCACTGTCTACTTAAACGAGCGAATTTCAGAGGATGTAAATTATGCTTCAACGAGGTTGTTCGCATGAAAAAAAAAAAAAAAAAAAGAAAGAAAAGAAAACGATGCCAGCCATTGGACCTCGCTCCTGTCACCTGGGCATTCCCAGAGGGAAGATCAAGTCCCACCCCCACAGAGCCAATGAAAGCCCAGGATGAGCCTCACGGCCTCTGATTGGTCCAATCGGTGTTACACGCCCATCTCTGGACCAATCCCTTGGGCCGGGGAGATGGATGTTTTGATTGACGGGCTTGGGTCCCTTGTCTTTCCCTGGAGCCAAGACCCAGCTGCCCGTGAGTTACGTGGCCGAGGGGTGGGGAGGGGCAGGTCCCGGGAGAGAGCCCAGGGGCTGCCCCCCGAGGAGCGGGAATAAACCGCAAGTGGGCGGAGCAACAGTATCCGCGTACCAAGACTCCTCGGCCCCCGTGAGAACGCCGTGCACGCTTCAACCTTCCGTCCATGCAAGTCAACAGCCCCTTCTGCAAGGGCGCGGCACTGGAGCCACGGGGGGCGCCTCTCTTCCTTGAATGGGGCGGGGGGGGGGAGCAGTCCGAGTCCGGAGCACGCCCTGACCGTGCGGGTGCGGCGTGCACGGCGCCGCGAGCTCGTTCCAGGGACGGTGGCCCGAAGGGGACCGGTTCAGGCCCACACAGGTCGGATTGTCCATGCGGGAGGGTGTGGGCCTTGTGGCACCGCCGCCGCCGCACTCCGGCCCCGGCCCCAGGCACGCGGCCTCGTTTCTGTGTGGCCCGTGGGTCTCCCCCCTCCTGCCTCAGGGCTCCTGCACATCCTGCCTTCCCGTCCAGCCTCCCCTGCCCATGACCGGCTGCGTGGCTGCGCTGTGCTCTCAGCTCGAGCGTCACGACCGCTGCTGAGGAAGGCGCGTTCAGTGCACCCCGCTCCCCGGGGGCCCTCTGTCCGTCCGCGCTCTGCTGGCGTTCCCCCTGCTCCCCCTCGCCCGCCTTCACCTGGGCCATTTACGAACACAGCTCCTCGCTGTCCCGTCCACAGAGATGTCACACGAGACCCTGCCTTTCTTGTTCCAGACACGCGTCCCCATTCTGTGACGCAGCCGCCCGCCCGTCCCAGGGGCCGAGTGAGTGCGTGTGGGGCGGATGAACAGAGCCGAGAGAGGGTCTGAGAACGTGTCTAGTGCGGTCGCCGGCTTCACAGACCAGGACTCTGAGGTCTGGAAGGAGGGGCGCCCCTGGGCCTCTCCCCGAGTCCCCCCTGCCGCGGCCCCAGGCTGGGGCAGCCCGTCACGCCAGCCCACTCTGGCCGGCAGCGGGGGGGCCCGGGCCACTTCCGTGTCCTGCTCACTGAACAGTGGGACCGGCGGCACAGACCCGGGAAACGCCGTCGGGCGGGGAAGCTGGAATGCCACTGAGGGTGACTGCTTGTTCTCGTGACGCCCTGGTGCCTCTCTTTTTAACCCCCATCCCGCAGGCTGGAGAAGGGAAGCAGGGCAGCTGGCGCTGGGCGCTCGGCTGCCCTGGGAAAGGGTGGGGACAGCCAGCACCCGCAGCCCCGTTCCTCCCCCTGAGGCTGGCCTGGGCGGGGAGCTGCGAGGCTGGGGGCTCTCCCGGGAGGAAAGGTGCGAGTCTGTCGGAAAACCAGCTGACCTCGGAGAGCGCCCTCTGCCCCCCGGCGCGGGGAGGGCGCGGGAGCCGGGCCCGGTCCCGGTCCTGGAGCATGCATCCTGCCTCCGTGGGCCTGGGACCCGGGGCGGCTTCCCAGCGGCCGCGGGGTCCGGGCAACAAAGCGGGCAATGTGCCGCACCGGGGCCGGCGGTCCAGCTGAGCCTGCAGCAGCGGGAGGCTTTCAAGCCTGACACTGGATCAACATGAAAAAGTGGCCCTTCCCTTTCACCGGGTGACAAGCCTTCGCGTATAAATCACAGCCCCGCCGGGGCCCCAGCCGCCTCCCTCCCCATCGGCACAAAGCGGCTGGGGCTTCACGAGGGGCCCCGGGGCTTTTTTTAAAGGCCCCTTGTAAAAGCGAGACTCGGGCACTATTAGGAGCTGGATGGGGGTGGGGGGCGGTGGGGAAAGGCAGGGAGAGAAGCCGTCCTGGGAGATTTGCATCTCATTTGGCGTGAGGGCCCCAGGGAGGTCCCGGGCCTGCTGGCGCGGGCTCCGAGCCCAGCAGCCAGATCAGAGCGAGCCCGGACGGACGCCCCTGGGTCCCCGACACCACACAATGCCGGGGCCTGAGAAACGGAGGCGGGGGCCTGTGGGCTCGGTGGCGGAGAGCCGTAAGGATGATCATCACGGCGGTCTCTAAATTAGTGCCGTCACTTGCGGGTTAATAGCAAAGAGGTCACCGGTGAATCAAGAACGGGAACTGTGTCCGAGGACAGCAGTGAGAACAGCGGCAGTAACAGGTAGCGGTTTCCCTGAGGACTCACACAGAGCTGGCCGGCGGACACGCTTGGACACCCTTGGACACGCTTGGACACGCTCAAGAGCTGGTGGGACCCCACCGGACGCTCTGCGGCTTTGTTCCCAGTGGTTTGGAGGCTCACCAACAAAATCATTTTCAGGGATCTCCAGAGACTCTGCCTCTTTCTCTCGAGTCCACTTTGTAAAACTCCGCGCGGTGGTGCATTACACTGGGGAGGCGGCACTTCGGCACCCCCGGATCAGAGGGGGCTCGGGAAAAGGCTCGGACAGGCGATGCCCGCTGCACTTCCCCGGGTCTCTAACTTGTCACTGCGCCGAGTTAGACAGAGAATCTCGTCCTGAGACAGGAAGTCCGCCTTTTCCTACGACGACCTCAGGCCAGGCCGCCAGACCCCACACAAGGGGCTGCCGGGAGGCCCTGGAAGAAGGTGAAAGGCCTGGTGGGGGTGAGGCCCCCCACCCCCCTCACCTTCAGGCCATGTGTACCCCTTTCCTGAGTTTCTGGCCCCCTTTGCTCAGGACACGCTTCCGTGGTTTCTGCATGTTGCCTTGGGCAAAGGCTCGGGGCTGGCTGTGCGCTGAGCCGTGCCTGCTGCACCCCCGACCTGGCCACCTCACAAGCAAGCAGGTGGCGCGTGGACCGAGAAAGCAGCACCCCCAGGAGGGGACGAGCCAGCTCTGGGGGCCAGAGCCCAGGTGCCTCTCCTGGAGACGTGCGGGGCGGACGGAGCCCCATGCGTGTCCCTGGCCCTGCAGGCTCCTGCTCCATGCGTCCCGGCTTCTCCGTCGTCTCTCCCTCCAGCACACGAACTCCCCGCGACTCCAACCCACCGAGCCCCCACGGTGTGGGGGTTTGCAGCCTCCGTGTGGTTCCCATTGGCCCCTGATGGGAGAAAGGCAGCCTGTCTTCCCCAGAGAGAGACGCGCAGAGGAAAGGGCTTCTCAGCACCAGAGTCCCGGGAGGGACAGCTGTGCTTCCAACGGCCTGGCCGGGTCCCCCGGGAGAGCCGGGTCCTTGAAATTGGGGGCACATGGCCGCTTCCCCTCCCGCAGGCACGGGGTGGGGGGGGGCCCTAAACGAGGTCAGAGGAGGGGCAGTTCAGAGAGACCCGTGTCGGCGTCTACAGAGCCTCTGACGCCTGAGGCCGCTCAGGATGCCGCTCGTCAAGCTCACCAGCCGCCGTGCGTTCCCGTTTCCCGGTGACCGAGAGTCTCGGGACCGCCGAGGGAGACGGCAGCCGTTTGCAGAAGTCCCGACTTCAAAGGGCCTCTTCTCGCTGAGGGCGGCGTGACGGTGAGGGCCAGGCCGGCCCCTCCGGTTTCCCAGGAGCCCACACAGACTCCCAGACTCCCAGACTCCCAGGGGGCGGGGGGACGTCTGGCCAGCACGTGGGCCACGGGGGACTCGGCCTTGAACTCGTCAAGTAAGCGCCCCACTTTCCCCACTCTTGGTAAGCACCACGGAAACTCGGTGACGTCAGCCCTCCCTCTGCGTGGCGGTGACACGGGCTCGAAGATATGGGGGTGACCTCCTGGTGCACTTCGGACCGCCTGCATCACAGATGAGGGAACTCAGGCCACCGAGCTGAGCTGCGTGGGGACAGCCAGGGCCAGACTCGGGTGTGAGGATGTCCCCTTTGCCCTGACCTTGCCCCTCCAGCTTCCTAAATGCAGAGGCTGTCACCTCTCTGGGTCCCCAGCACCTGAGCAAGTCCCAGCACATTCGACGGGCGTTGAATGAGTGAACATCACACACAGTCACCCCCCACCCGCTGAGCAGAGGGAAGACATCGGGAAACGGCAGGCCGGTGACCAACACCCTGAGGCCGGGGAGTGACGCTTCCACCCAGGGACCCACTAGGAACCGCCTTTCTCCTGCTTCCGGCGGGTCTGGAGGTGTTTCTCTCTGGGCTCCTGGCCTCACGCAGCCCCCCTGCCCCCCGTGGGGGCCGGGAAGGGGCTTTGCTTTCCTTCCGTCTTCTCGCGGAGCAGCCTCAGACAAGCGTGGCCGGCTGGCCCTGCAGCAGCACACAGGGCGTGGGCTGGGCGGTGCTGACACCCGACAGACAGAGACGCACACAGAAAATAAAACACACAGACACCGTGGGGGACAGCCAGTGCTTTATAAAGTCAACAGACGCTCATGTCCTTCCCACGTAAATATCCAAAGGCCTGCCGGGGAGGTGGGCCGAGGGTGCTCCGAGGGTGCTCCGAGGGCGGGGACCCCCTTCCAACGCAGCCGCACCCTCAAACGGGGCTCAGATGAGAGGCAGAGAGGCAGAGAGCTGGAAACCCCGTCTGCGCTTGCCTTCCAGACGTGTGAACCCCCGCAATCCAGCAGGGGCGCTCAGAGGGCCTGGGAAGATCCTGAAACGCTTCATTTAAGTCCCCCTGAAGGACCTCCTGCTAATCACTTGAGCCAGCCAACATCTTTACAAAACTGAAGGGATTACCCAGAGACCCCCGCGCGGGGGGTGATGCCTGAGCAGGGACCCCGCAGGCCTCCCCCTCCCCGCCCGCACCCTCCCCGGACACCATGTGCGTCGGCTCAGGCAACAGCTAATAAATCTCAGGACTGGGGGATGGATTTCACCTTCTGTGCAGACAAAAAAAAAATAAATCAAGGAGGAGAACACAGATCTCCAGAAGGGAAAACAAGGAGGAACAGGGTCTCAGTCCATCGGCTCGCTGATCGGAAGGCTCTGTCCCGGCGGGCTCCGGCTCCAGTGAGAATTTTCCCCTGCGATTCCGCCGGGCCCTCCGCCGGGAGGCAGGAACGGGAGCCCCGTTGGGCACCGAGCACCGTGCCCGCACGTGAGTTGCGCCGGCGAGCTCGGCACACGCGCGGGCGGGGTTTCTCCCGCCGCTACCTGTCACGGCGTGCGCGGGCTCCCTGCGCCGTCAGGGCTGATGCGGCAGCGTCGCGGCACGGTCATTACATCCCACGGTCCGCCCTGGGGTTGGCTCCCTGCGCCGCGCAGCCCACGGGCGTCGTCAGCTGCGTTCTGTCCTGTCCCGGGTGAGGGCGTCCGACCGTCTAGTTGAGCATCTGACTGGGTCCCCTGAAGAAACCCCCGGGAAGAGAAGGCACACCCCTGTCTAATGCTTACCTTTCCCGGGCAATTCGGACCAGCCTGGTGAGCTCACGTTTCGAGGACCGGGTTCGTCGAAACGGGCCACTCTGATGGGGGGGGCGGGGGTTGGCAGGGCCAGGAGGCCCCGGCGTCCACCGACGGACCGTGGGGGGAAGTGGGACACGTCGCTGAGGAGGACGCGGGGGGGCGGGCAGACAGCCGAGTCCTGTGAGGCCACTTCTGTACCGAGAAGCCAGCCCACCGCCCGCCCCACGCTGTCCAGGGGCGCCCCGGGCGCTCAGGCTGCTCGCGGTCCCCGCGACAGGACCCAGTCCCCCGCGCCCGCTCCTCGCCTTCCACGCAGGCGGCGAAGAAGCTCCACGCCACGTGGGCCACTCTGAGCAATGACGCTGGTGCCGCAAACGCCCCTCGGTCAGAGGGGACGCACCCAGGGGTCCCGCCGGCACGGGCTCCCCTCCGCCTGTACGGGCGGCCCCTCGGGCGGCTCCCAGAGACGCCAAGTGCAGGCCCAGCCCCCGGCCCGGACGCCGGGCCACCTGCTGGGGGAGAACCTAGGCCCGCCCCTTCTGCAGAGCAGCCTGCGGCTTTGACGGCCTCCGCAGGTCAAAGGGGAAGGCACGGCAGGCGGGGGGCGGAGCGAGGACTCCGATGCGGAGACAGGGAGGGTGCAGCCGGGACGAGCGGGCCGCCACCCGCCGGGCCGCCCTGTGGCGGGCTCCCTCGCTCCGTGTCACCGCGGCTCCGGCTCCCGCGTGCTCGGGGACGGGATTAAAAACACAATCCCCTGTCACGTGAGGGCACCCCTTTCCAGAGCTCCACGAGAGGATGGAATCAGGCGGGCAGGGAGTCATCCAAACACGCAGATAAGACGTCTGGCGGGGGTGTTGGACTTCGGAGACGGGGTGATGGACCCCACCCCGGAGAAAAGAAATGGCAAAGCGGCCGGCCCACAGCCCCCAGGGCTCCGGGAGCAGGAGCTGCGAGGAGCCGGAGAGCTGGCGTCCCCGCGTCTGCCCCGCACAGGGGTCGGACCCCGAGGCCTGGGCTCCAGGGAAGGTCCCGGAGACGGTCTCCTCCGGGCGGCCTGACCTGAGAGCCAGGGCAGGGGGTTGGGGGGCAGGATGGGAAGCCCCGCCCTGTGGGAACGCCCACCCTGCAGCCAGAAGCCTTGTTTCTCCCAATTCCTCCGCCTGGACGAGGGGCCCGGCCGGGGAGCCATGAGCCTGAGCGGTGAGCACGAGGGAGAAACCTAGTCACCGTGTCAACCCCCGGCACAGGGACGGACCCCGCCATCGCCCGGTGCCCCTGCCCCCGCCCCCCGCCCGACTGCACTGAAGCAGACACTGTGGTCTTCAGGCAGAGCGCTGCAGGGACCACGGTCGTGAGGGAGACCCGACACCCAGGGGCAGCCCGAGAGACGCGGCAGGAGAAGAGACAGACAGGCGCCCTCCCCCCCCGGCCCACCTCCCCTGCAAGCCGGACGGCTGCACCGCCCGTCGCCCTGGCCGCCTCCAAGCCTTCCCTTCAGGGCTGAGTGGTTTCTGAGCTGACCGACGGCTTCAGACCGGAGTTGTCACGCCGACTCGGAAAGAGGCGGGACTGCAGATGAAACAGGAACTGCCGACCTGAAAGCAGTGGAGCCTCCGACCGCACACGCCGGAGCAGAGGGCGCACGCACGTTGCTCTGTGCCGCCGCCGCCGCCTCCTACGGGAAGCCTCCCTGGACTGAACGGACACTGGACTGGGAGGTGCTCTCTGCAGAGTCCTGGGGCAGAGAGGAAGACGACCGCCGGCAGAGACGCGGGGGGTCTACACAGGGTTCTCAACGACCTGGGTTGGGGGGCGGTGGCATGATAAATGGATAAATGACGTCAGCGTCCATCGCCCGCCGCCGGAGAGAGCAAACGCCCCTGCCACTCAGGGACAGAGCGGCGGCCGGGCAGGAGGGCCCCTCATCACGGCGGGGTCAGTTCAGCCCCCGGCACGGCAGCGACGGGAGACGCTCGGCCGCCTGCCGAAGGGGCATGACTAAAGCCGGGCGTTTCGGGTGCGGGGCCAGATAAAAGGGACGCCCGACTCTCCAACCTTTCCAAGGGACGGCCGTGCTGGAATTAGTAACCGGCTTTTAAATATAGAGTCGCAGCTGGGACGCCCTCCTCTCGCCACTCACTGGAGATGGGGCGGGTGGACCGGGCACCCGGTGGGGGCCCGGCCCCTGGGCCTCCCCCCCACTGCCCCCCAGGGAACTGCAGACTGCGTGGAGAAACTCCCCCCTCCCCACGCCCCGCGGTGGGCGTGGGGGTGACTCAGCAGGCACCGGGGCTTCCACGCCCATTGCTCTGTAAGCCCTGCCTCTCCCCAGCTAACGAACAGACTCCGACGCCATTGTGTGCCATCCAGGGCCGCCGTGTGAGTGGTAATTAAACTCCAAACCACTTAAACACTTATTGCCCTGTATTAGGCAGGCGTCTGCACAATGAGCCTGACTCTGCGTATTTGAAACACAAAATTATCATGGAAAATTACCCTAATCACTTAGACTCCAATACTACGCAGCCAACATAACACCCCTTCCCCCCGACATTGATCTAATTGAATGAGCCGAGAGAACTCATCTCGGGTAATTAAGGGCCAGGTCCGTGTTGCCAACAAAATAATTCCAGGGGAGGCGGTTCAGTGTGGCGGACAGAACTCACGGGGCAGGCGAGAGCTGTAGTTCTGGGTTCTCACCGTCGACGCCCAGGAGAAGGGTTAGCAGCCCGCGTGTCCACAGCCCAATTGCTTCACTATGAACCTTAGCCCCCCAGCCCCTTACTACGGGGGGTCTCCGGGCAAGTAACCTACCTTCTCGGTGCCTCAGTACCCCCGTCTGTAGAATGGGATAGTGCAAGCACCTCGCTTGGTGGGGGACCCTGTGGCGAGCACCAACAAGTTACTCCTGGCTTTGTCCCTTCGCCACTGGGTGACAAGTTAACCAGCGGGTTGGCTGTTATTTCTGTCCCTTGTAAAAATGTGGACCAGCCCTTCCACAGGCTACAATTACTGCTGAATGGGATTATCTACGGGTGAGGGCAGCTCTGCATCGCATTTGAAAAGGTCAGCTGTTACTGGTCCTTCTCAGCCCCATGCAACACAATGGTGGGGCGTGAGGACCCCTCAGAGATCGCCGGCCTTTCCCAGCGGCAGACCTCTCAACGCCAGTGCGCAATACACTCAAAAGGCAACGTGCGTGTGTCGTCTAAGTTCAAGGTGATAAGGTGCTTTACTAGGGTTGATCCATGAAAAGGGTGAGGCTATTTTAGTGAATGCACACACACAGCTAAAGTTCCTCTGCAAAAGTCAGAAAGTCGAGTATTAGCCACAAAGTCACACACAACGACCCCCCATCAAAACACTCTCACAGAGCAGATCATGTGTCGGCAACTAGTGGCACGTGGGGGTGCCTGGCACTCAGCTGAGCGTACAGACAGGGTGGGACTCACTTCAGAATTCTACACGGATTTAATGTGAAAATCTGAATTTACAGAAATTCTGCTTCAGTCCTATAGCTTGAGCAATCAGGAGACACCCCGATAACTCCTGAGTTAAATGGGAGGAAAAAAACCTCACTGCGAAACCCTGCAAGGATTCGGAACTAAGTGGCAGCACAGCGAGATGCAGCCAGAGCAGCAACGGAAGGAAAATTCGTAGCCTTGGGTTGTGTATTGAAGACAATGAAGGAAAATGTAAACAAACTAAAAACACTTAATGTCAAGAAACCACGCCTGGATTTAAAAAGGATGTTTGCCAATGAAATTACAGGTAAAGAGTTAGGTGTCCCCTAAAGGCAGTTAGATGCGTCTGTGGAACAGGTGCAAAGTCTTAGGCTCTGGAGGAAGGTGGAGAGGATTCTTGGCATCTGCCAGGCGCCGGAGGCACACTGGCCATCGCGGGAGCAGCTGCTGAGCCCCGCCTGCCGGGCATCTGGACGCCTTGAATCTCGGGGACACGGGCGGGAGTGGCGGTCCCCGGAGACAGGCTGAGCTGACGATGGGCTGTGGCCACTTCGGTGTGTCTGTAACCACAGGCACCTTTCCAGGACAGAGCAGGTGGCTGCACGCAAAGGTCAGAGGGCCTTCAAGATGCCCTCCAGCTTTGCGTGGGGTTTCCCACTCCTGCTGCGGAGGGCGGGGCCGGGGCGGTCGTGAAAACCAGGGCAAAGGGCAGCGGTTTCCTTCTCCCGCGTCCTCTTTCCCACACACACAGCCACACAGCCAGACGCACAACTCACACACGCAATGCAGACACACACAGATGTGACCCACACACAACACTGACACACACGCACACAGCATACGCACACAAACATAATCCACACAGGACACACTGTCACAGTCACACAAAACACATACAACATGAACACACACACAACGCACACTGTCTCACAGTCACGCATTCACACAACACACACACACACACACACACACACAAATACACGGTCATAACCCCCCCCACAATCTGCCACACGTACAACACAACACACCCACGTCCAGCACTGACACACACATTCTCACCACATGCCCTCACATGCATGTGCACATGCACCCACACACACACAGCCCCCCCCACAAACCCGACTTCCCAGAGCGTGACACTGTGCGCGCACCTCACGGCGGTTTCCGGCCGGTGCAGAGACCTGCAGCTTCTGCGGACTCCGTGCCGTCCCGCGGGCGGGGCCCCCGGAGCCCCCGGGGCAGACTCCCAAGACCCCAGGCCCCTGGGCAAGCCCTGCAGGGGCTCCGGCAGCTGTAGCTCCTCGGAGAGTAACGGTAACCCCCGAGATGACGGGGGAGCACCGACCCCTCTTCTGGGGGGAAAGGGGAGCCATCCGGGGCTCAGACACTCCCACGGGGTTCCCCAGGGGCCGGGCCAGGGAGGGAGGGCTGTCCCCGGGGACCGGCGTGTCCCCACGGTGCAGGGCACAGGGCCTTCCCTCTGCGTGCCTCGTGGACAGGGGCCCGGAGGGGCTGCTGTTGGGGGGGGGGCGGCGCCGAGTGGGCTCTGGCTTTCCTTGTTAATCCTTGGGGGAGTCCGAGGCAGTGCCGGCCGGCGGCCCGGGCTGAGAACTTGACATGTGCGAATTAGCCGGTCTCTCACTTCCAAGGGCAGCGCCGCAGCGCAGCGCAGGCAGGGAGAGAAAATTCTTGTTCGGGGAAGAACTGCTAACAACTCTGGAACAGAAGACGGCCTAGTGACCTGGCTCTCCAGGCTTCCAGACGACAGCGGCGGGGCTGGGGGAAAGGGCAGCATCTCCCACAGCCGGAAAAGCGCAGCAGGGGTTCAAGGACACCGCCCCGCCCCGCCCCGCCCCGCCCCGCCCAGATCCCCGCATTCCGCCTGCCAAGGAGCAGGAGAAGGGGCGGGGCGCGGCGGTCGGGGAGACGCTGAGAAAACACGTGAAATGATCTCCCTGCGAACCTGGGGCACCGTTCAGTGCCATCCCGGGAAGCTGGAGATGTCTCCGTGCCCATCGCCAAAGAGCTGGCGGCCCGCCCGTGGCACCGGCGTGGGCTGGAGTTAACCTCAGGAACGGAAAGCGGGAGCTCGGCCCGCGTGTATCCTTCGGACTCCAGTCTGCAAGCGCCAGGTTGCGTGAGCAGAGCCGAGCGCAGAGAGATACATTGTGACGGCCCGCGTGCCCCGCTTCCAAACGAGCTAAGAAACTGCGTCACCTGTGGGCACGACGCCCACGGTGCGAAAAGTTCAAAGGCAGGGACTGAAAACGAGTGGCAAAGTCACGCTCGTGGTGGCCTCTGGAGACAGACGGCGGGAGGGACAGGGGGCCGTGTCCTGGGTCTTGTGCAAGAAGGTTTAACTTTATCAGTAATGTCCGATTTCTCTCCGTGTTTTTTTGTTGTTGTTGTTGTTGTTGTTGTTGTTGTTGTTAGGGAAAAAAACTCTGAAGCAAGCATGCTGGGGTTTGTGAATTGGAACACAACAAGCATGAATTTTGTGTACCAATTCATCCCAAAATTACCATGGGATTAACACTGGAAGGATTAAAAATGTTCCTTCTATCATTCGCCGTACGATTCGCTGTGTTTTCATTGCCACGTCCCAGAAAGGCCTTTCTCCTCCCCATAACGGAAACACGTTATCGGTTGTGCACAGGGACATCTGGGGCTTATCACGGTCCTGTTCCGAGTCTCCCCTCCTAACTGAAAACCAACAGATGACACTTTCTGCTAATGGGAGATTTTTTTTTTTTTTCCTATGAGGGACGCAGAGTGGGGGCATGAGATGGGAGTGATGGCTGCTGGCACACCGGGGGGAGCAGGGGGACTCAGGAAAGAAAGCAGGTGATTTCTAATCACACAGAGCAGTCGGGAAACGATCTATAAAGTGAACTCCTCGACATCGATATATTAGAGGTAGGTTTTCTAAAAATAAGACTTTATTTTTCTTATTTGCAGAAAGAGAGGAAGGGAGGGAGAAAGAGAGGGGGAGAAACATCGATATGACAGAGAAACATGGATTGGTTGCCCCTCGTAGACCGAGGACTGAACCCACAACCCAGGCAGGTGCCCTGACCGGGAATCGAACCGGTGACCTTTGTCTTTGCAGGACGACGCCCGACCCACTGAGCCACGCCGGCCCAGCGAGAGATAGGCTTTTCAAACACTTTGCATTCGCACAACATGCCCAAGCTTAGTGACAGTGACGCGCAGCGAGAGCCCCCAGATTCTCCGATCGCACCGTCTGCCCTCGGCCATGGACGTGGGACCACAAAGCGGGCCTTTGTGACTGGATCCCCCCAGAAGCACCCACTGGCGGTACTTGTGTATCAGGCACGCTGCACACGCATGCGCCCACGTGCCAGGCGTCTGGAAAGCTGAAGAGACGCCCCAGGAGACACCCGAGAGCTGCAGCTGCCCCCCCCACCTCCTCGAGGTGCTTGCTCCCCACAGGACAGAGGGGCCCTCGGGTGAGCGGGCGGGCGGCTTTCCCGGGGCCTGGGCAGCGGCGCCGGCTGGGCGATGCTTCACTGTCTAACCCACTGGCTGCGCGGGCCCCCGCTTCTCCTCGGTGACACACGGTGCGTTCCGTGCCCCGTGCTGTGGATGGTGAACACACACGCACACACGCACACGCATGAACACCTTCCCCAGAAACTCCGTCACCTTCCAGGTTCACAAGTGTCCACCCAACGGGACAAATCACACCCCAGCACCTTCAACGAGGACGAACTTAACTAAACATTTGGCTTTACATCTCTGAGGAACATTCTTCCTCATTCTCGTGGAGCAGCCCAGACGTCTGGGTACCAGCCCGATGGCCTCCGCGTGCCTTCGCTGCGCCGCTGCCGGTCCCGCCCCTCCCTCGGCACCCCCCCCAGCGTTAGGAACCGGTGGGAGGCCACGGCGGGCGCTGGGGGCGGCCAGACCCCCCCATACCGTCCGAAGATCAAGGGGCCTCCCTCGGCGGGAAGAGAATTTAAACCGTCGCCCTGCATCTGAGCTCGGACAGAATGGAGGCGGCACGGGGCGCCCCCAGGTCCCGGGGGGAGACACAAATCTGCACCACTGCCCACAGACGAACAGAGGGGGACCCTCCCGCACAGGGCGTCTGCCCACTCAGGGCAGACCGAGGGCCAGGCTGGGCCGCCCCTCCCCCAGGGGTGGGGTGGGGTGGGGGGTGGTGGGTCATCTTCAGCCTCCCCACAGCTCCCTCTTCTTCCCGACTGCCCAGTGGACTTCACTGAGATCACGGCCCTAAAAAAACTTTTAAAACAGAATGGGAAAAAATGATCCAACTATGCTAATACAAGAGTTTTCATTTCCAAAATAATCCCCAAGGTCAACCAAGCAGGGGTCTCTGAGAGGGAAATACTGAGTGACTCAGATGAAACAGCACCCAGTAAACGCCCCTCAGAACCCGGGGCGACCAGACCTTTCCCCTGGCCGGCAGGGCCTTCACCAGCCCCGCCACCTGCCCCCCCTGCCCCCCGTGGGTGCAGCCCCGCCCCTTGTCCTCTGGAAGTCCCAGCGCCCACTGCAGAGAACTCCGGGACACGGCCTCGGAAGTTTCCATGGAAACCACCAGGGAGGGAAATGGGAAGAAAAGCAAAGAGCAAAATGCATAGCAAGGGATGAATCCCAGCGGTTACCAAGTCTCTGCTCCCCGGGTGTGGACGGGCAGGCGTGGGCAGGGGGAGTCCAGGCAGCCCCGCCCCTCAGCGCTGGGGCCACGCAGGGCTGGTCGGGACCGGGCCCCTCCGTGGGCTCAAGGACGTGCATGGGCTCCCGCTGCGACAGCCCCTTCCCCGTGGCCCTTGGCGACCCGCAGTCCCAGCCCGGCCTCCCCTGCACAGGACCCGGATTTCCCACGCAGTTACTGTGGGTCCCACCGGCTCATCTGAAAACCGGCCTCGTTTCCCCAGGCGTCCCTGTGGTGGTGCTCGGGCTTAGCTCCTCACGATGAACTGTTTCTGCCCGAACACACTTGAAGAAACAGCTGTCCGACCTCCCTTCCTCCCTTCCGTGTTCAGTTTCCATCCCACCTGGTGTTTTCTCCTTCAGGCCTTCGGTCATTTCTCCCCGTCTCCCCTGCTAGGTGGCCCTGGCTCTGGGACGGGTCGCCCATTCACGTCAGTCTGTCCGGGTCTGCCGGGTGAAGGAAGGAGTGAGCCGGTGCGTCCGCGAGTGAGCTCGTGGATGAGAGAGCGAGGGAGCAAATGAGTGAATGAATGAGTGAATGAGTGAATGAGTGAGTGAATGAGTGAATTGGCTGTGTGAATGAGTGATTAAATTAACTGATGAATGACTGAGTGAGCAAAGTAATGAATTGAGTGAATGAGTGAGAGAATGAGTGAATGAGTGAGAGAATGAGTGAATGAGTGAGAGAATGAGTGAATGAGTGAGAGAATGAGTGAATGAGTGAGAGAATGAGTGAATGAGTGAGAGAATGAGTGAGTGAGTGAGAGAATGAGTGAGTGAGAGAATGAATGAATGAGAGAGCAAATGAATTGAGTAAATGAGTGAATGAATTGAGTGAGTGAATGAGTGAGTGAATGAATTGAGTAAATGAATGAATTAAGTAAATGAGTGAATGAATTAAGTAAATGAGTGAATGAATTAAGTAAATGAGTGAATGAATTAAGTAAATGAGTGAATGAATTGAGTGAGCGAGTGAGTTGAGTAAATGAGTAAATGAGTGAGTGAATTGAGTAAATGAGTGAATGAATTAAGTAAATGAGTGAATGAATTGAGTGAGTGAGTGAGTGAGCGAGTGAGTGAGCGAGTGAGTGAATGAGTGAGTGACTGAGTGAGTGAGTAAATGAGTAAATGAGTGAGCGAGTGAGTGAGTGAATGAATGAGTGATTGAGCAAGCGAGTGAATTGAGTAAATGAATGAGTGAGTGAGGGAATGAATGAGTGAGTGAGTGAGTGAATGAGTGAGTGAGCGAGCGAGTGAGTGAGTGAGTGAATGAGTGAGTGAATTGAGTAAATGAGTGAGTGAGTGAGCGAATGAGTGAGTGAATTGAGTAAATGAGTAAATGAGTGAGTGAATTGAGTAAATGAGTGAGTGAGTGAGTGAATTGAGTAAATGAGTGAGTGAATTGAGTAAATGAGTAAATAAGTGAGTGAATTGAGTGAATGAGTGAGCGAGTGAGGGAATGAATGAATGAGTGAGGAATGAGTGAATGAATGGAGAGAGTGAGTGAGTGAATTGAGTAAATGAGTGAGTGAATGAGTGAATGAGTAAATAAGTGAGTGAATTGAGTGAATGAGTGAGCGAGTGAGGGAATGAATGAATGAGTGAGGAATGAGTGAATGAATGGAGAGAGTGAGTGAGTGAATTGAGTAAATGAGTGAGTGAATTGAGTGAATGAGTGAGCGAGCGAGTGAGTGAATGAATTGAGTGAGTGAGTGAATGAATTGAGTGAATTGAGTAAATGAGTGAGTGAAGGAGTAAATGAGTGAATGAGTGAGTCAGTGAACTGAGTGAGCGAGCGAGCGAGCGGTGCAGTACGACGCGGATGCAACCCGCCCTGCCATGTGGTCTGTGACACAGGCACAGGGCACACGGGAATAAGATGACCTCAAGGGATGAAGAAGTTCACTACCCTTTCTATTCTAACCTTCACATTTTCTGATGTTTTTTTCTGACAACACAGGTCATCCTGACCTTCCCAGAAGGACTCAGGTTCGTGGTTAAAAATTAATAAAAACGTACAACCAGGCTGCGCTCTAAGGACAATGCCACCCCTCCCCCGAGTGCTGTTCCACTCTGTTACCGAGGGAAAAAGAAGAAAAACGCTGGGAAGCGATGATGCCTTGAAGACGCTGGCTGCTCCCCGCCTCCGAGGCCTCCGTGTCGGGAGTGGGCACAGGTCTCCCAGGGGTGGGGGGTGGGGGGGTGGCAGAGGTCCCGCCCCACTCTCCCCCCCTCCCCCCCCCACCGAAGTCGCAGACTCGCCCCCGGGCTGCGGGCGGACGGGTCTCGGCAGGGGCCTCCAGCACACCCCCCGCTCCGGCCCGGGCTCCAAGCCCCGCTGCGGGCCCCCCCGGACTGTTGAAGTGCACACCACACACCGCACTCGGGGCCGGTGGGAAATCGAGACCCCCGGGGCGGGGACCGCAAAGCACTGTGAGTCTGTGTCTGGAGGGACGCGGGACCCCGAGGTGGGTGAGCCTCAGCCAGGAGCTCTGAAAAAACCACCTTTTTAGTGGTTTCGAGCGTGTGGGGAGGTCTGGAAGGCGCCGCTCTGCCGGGCGGGGTCCGGCGCCGGACGCGGTGCTGGGTGAGGCGGCGGGGACGGACGGACACGGAAAACCAGGTGGACACGAAGCTTTGCTTTAAAGCTTCCTGTGGACTTTGTCAGGCGATGCACAACCCCTTCCAGTTACCAGAAACATCACAGTGTGGCAGCCGGCACCACACTAACTCGTCAGGGAAACTCGTGCGTCCCTTCACTCCTTTGCCCGCCTGTCTGAAGAGAGACGCCGCCGGCAGCGCCCCCTCGAGTCCCCGGGGCCCCGTCCCCGCACGCACCTCTGTCACCGCAGGGAAGACCAGCTGAGGGCAGGCAGCTGGGTGAGACAGGGCTGCTCCTGGCCAGACCACGCGTGCCGACAGGTGACTTCCCGGGTGGCAGGCTGCACGTCTGGGCAGACACGTGTAGGACCGGCCCCTCTACTGAAAGGTCTGCGTGTCAACCCACGGTCCTCGGACAAGTCTCTGGCAACAAACCCTGCTTCGGACCGTCCTTCCCCCTGGATCCCTCCCTCCCTGTCCTCTCCGTCCCTTCCCTTCCTGCTTTGTCGCCCCCCCCCCCGCCCCCGGCATCAGCACCACCCGCCCTGCAGGTGACTGTCCCCGCACACAGGCAGCAGGCCTCTCGGAGTGGCCGGGTGTGAGTGACCAGGCGGGCCTCGCCCGCTCCGTCCGGAACGGTGTCCTGCAGGGGAGTCACAGGTTCCGGGCTCCAAACCATCCCCGAAATTTCTGACTAGAACGGCGTCGATTTGGCTCACGAGCCCGTGACTCGGGCACGGCTCAGCCAGGCCACCTTATCTCGGGGTCCCCTGACGTCCGCTGAGGTGGCTCCCAAGCCGGGGGCGGGAATCATCGGAAGCCTCGCTCACGTGGCCGGCGAGTCGCCTGGAGCCATCGGGCGGAACGGTCACGGGCGGCCTCTCTGGGTGGCCTCTCCGGGTGGCTTGAGCGTCCTCGGAACACGGAGGGTTCCGGGGGACAGTGGCTCAAGAGGGACCGAGAGGCAGGAGCCACGCCTCCCCCGCTGATCTGTCTCCTGTCACATGGCACAGGCCCCCGTCCGATGTGTCCCACACATCACCGCTCAGCAGCGAGGCTAGGGAAGCGGCTTTGGGGAAGCTTTGGGGAAGCTTTGGGGAAGCGGCTAGGTTCTGGAAGAGCCAGGGCTGGGGGCACCTCCGCCCCATTCCGGGGGTCCGTGGGTCCCGGCCCCCCCACCCAGGCTGAGCGTCTCCCAGGGGCCGTCCACCCACCCAGCCCCTCAGGCGGCGGGCAGTAGGCGGAGTGGCCACTTTTGTCCTGGAATGTCTTCCCCCACCCGGAAAGGTCGGCGGGGACAACTGCAGGTGTCATGTCGCTGCGGGGAATGTTCCAGAACCGCACACACTGCCCGGTTCCCCGCGGCAGCAGCCCTGCAAGGCCACAGCCGGCACAGCGACCTCGTGTGGGTCAGACGTCCCGGCCGCGGTCATCTGTGTGGGTCCACGCTCCGCTGCCCGCGGTGTTAGCCGCACCTGCGCGTGCCTGGGTGCACCTCGAGGAGGCTCCTCGCGAGGCCGCCCGCGGTTGCCCCTCCAGGACCCCACCCGCCCCCTCCAACACCCGCCCCCACGCCCCAGCCCCGCCCACCCCGAATCCGTCCTCCGCATCTACAATTGCGACTTTTCAAACTCGAGACTCAGACGGAGCAATGCCGCCGTGCGTGACCCGCCAAGAGAGGCGTCCTGCCACTCGGAGCGTTTTCTCGGGGGTCCGTCCGGGCGGCCACCTGCAGTCCGTTCCTCCTCCCGGCTGCGTGGACGCCCCGCCGTTCCGTCGACCACTCCCCTGCCGGGAAGCGCCCTCTCCCAGAAATGTTCATGACACACAGTGGCCCAGGGGCCAAGGGAAGGCTGGGCTCGCTGGTCTGTTTGTCCGCTTCTCAAGAAGGGCGCCCAGGAGCGCGACCCCACTGCGTGCGGGTCACGGCCGGACCCGCAGGGGTCTCTCCGACGACAGGCTTCCGACAGGTGTGCTTTCGTGTCGATGATCCAAACCCTCCCTCCCTCCCTTCCTTCCTTCCTTCCTTCCCTCCTTCTTTCCTTCCTTCCTTCCTTCCTTCCTTCCTTTTCCTTCCTTCCTTCCTTCCTTTTCCTTCCTTCCTTTCTTCCTTCCCTCCTTCCTCTTCCTTCCTTCCCTCCTTCTTTCCTTCCTTCCTTCCTTCCTTCCCTCCTTCCTTCCCTCCTTCTTTCCTTCCTTTTTTCTTCCTTCCTTCCTTCCTCTTCCTTCCTTCCTTCCTTCCTTCCCTCCTTCCTTTTCCTTCCTTCCTTCCTTCTTCTTCCTTCCTTCCTTCCTTCCCTCCTTCTTTCCTTCCTTTTTCTTCCTTCCTTCCTTCCTCTTCCTTCCTTCCTTCCTTCCTTCCCTCCTTCTTTCCTTCTTCTTCCTTCCTTCCTTCCTCTTCCTCCCTCCCTCCCCTTCCTTCCTTCCCTCCTTCCTTTTCCTTCCTTCCTTCTTCTTCCTTCCTTCCTTCCTTCCCTCCTTCCTTTTCCTTCCTTCCTTCCTTCCTTCCCTCCTTCCTCTTCCTTCCTTCCTTCCTTCCTTCTTTCTTTCTTTCTTTCTTTCTCTTTCTCTTTCCTTCTTTCTTTCTTTCTTACTGATTTGAGAGAGAGAGAGAGACTGAGAGAGCAAGAAAGACACTGATGTGTTGTTTCTCTTAGTCATGCATCTACTGCGGGAGTTCTGCAAGTTCCCTGACCGAGGATCGAACCCGCGACCTTGGGGCATCGGCACGACACTCGGACCAGCGCAGCTGCTCAGCCGGGGCCGGAGCCGGTTCCCACTGCAGGCACCCAGCGCGCCCCAGCGGACGCACCCGGGGCAGGGACCTCCACGTCAACAACCATCCGCGGAACGGGCAGCGGTCACGGCCCCCAGCTGCTCAGAAACCCGTTCTCCGGCCCCTCTTTGCTCCACCGTGCTCTCTCCCCCGTGTTCCCGTCGGCCGGACAGGAAGCGGCCGTCAGCCAAGTCACGGGAAGCAGAGGCACACGCAGACCCTGAACCGACACGGGCACAACAGGTATAATAGCTATTATATAGCTATTATATAGCTATGGCTGAAGCCACGCCCCCACGCCCACCAAGGGCAGCAAGCGCACACCCAAAGTTCATGCGACTCGGCCGACCGCGGCAGCACGAAGCGGGAGAGACGTGCCAGGGCGGGACTCTCACTCGGCTCCCCGCTCGCCGCAGCCCGACTCGGGGAGGGAAACGAGTTTCATGACGAGGGCGATGGTTCCCAGAAAGACACGCTTGGGTGGAAGGGCTCCCGGGGACAAACCCCAGAAGCGCTCCTCACGATTGCTCCTCCCTCTCTCCTGCGTCCCTTCTCTAACGCCGGAGCCCCTGCTGCTGACCACCAAGGGACCCTGCTCTCCAAGGAGCGGCAGGGACGCACAGCCCCAAAGATTTGTCTGATGACTGGCACCCTATCTCCCTCTGCGCCCCCCACCCCCAACTCAGGCGTGTCACCCTGCGTCGCACACAAAGGGCACCCGAGTCACAGGGGCTGTCAACACCTACCCAGCTGTCCCTCTTGCGAGGGAGACACTGCCCGCTCTAGAGGAGAAATGGATGCTTTGGGGTGTTGTGGGTCGTGAGGAAGGGTGCCCTGCAGGGCGTGAACCCCGAACGTCTGATTCTTAGGGAAAGCCCTCCCCCACCCCCACATTGCTGGCTCTCAGAGCAAACGGATTACTTTTATTTGCGTCTCTTTTCTGAACTTCACATGAGCGCCCCCCTGGTCTGCTCTCTGAGGGCTGTGGTGCCAGCATGCAGCCCCTCTCCCGACGGCCACCGAGACCTCGCCACCCCCTCCCCGCCCTCCTAGCCGCTCGCCGCCCCTGTTTACTCTCGCCCGCCAGCGAACGAAGCCTCAGACAAATGAAATACTGGCTTTTATTTAAAGCTCAGTTTTCTAAAAAAAAAAAAAAAAATGGCGTGCAACTAGCTGCCGACAGCCGCCGCCTCAGCAGGGTTTCAGTGACACGGTGGGTGATCGCCCCCTGATTCAATAAAAAGCTGGAATTAAGGAGGTAATCAACTCCCAGAGCCGTACGGACGCGGTCCACCACGGGGACGCGTAATGACCCTTGTTCCCCGGCAAGACCCTCAGGCAGGCCGGAGGGGTCCTCCGGGAGAGCGCGGCGTGGCTCACCACTCACGTACACGAAACGAGTCCCGACGGGCGTCAGCCCGCGGTTGGTAACATCTGCAATGCCAGGGGAATGCGAGCGGCAGGAAGTTTCAAGCATCTGCTGCCCCCCAGGGACTTCCGGAGCAAGAAACTTGGAATTTATTATTATTATTATTATTATTATTATTATTATTATTATTATTATTAATTGGTGATAAAGAGCCACTGTGGAATAATGTAACAACAGAGGAAGCTCCGAAGAGGTCCTGTAGAAATGCATCTTCAAACACAAAGTCGAGTCCAGTGTCTCTTCCCAACTTCTGACACTCATTCACCCTCCCGGAGCCTTGGGGCTGCAACTGTGTCCATTGCATTCATGACCTCGAAGCCACACACGCACCAACGTGGCGCCGTCCACCTCCTCCATCCGCACCGTTTGCATACAGAGGCCTGCACACTCTCCACCCTGTCTGTGTTTTCATACCCTATCCGCGATGGTAGAATAAATAAATGACAGAGCCAGACTTTACTTGCTTCTGAAACACCTACAATCTCCGCTGATTTACAATCTCCATGTTCCTCCGCAGTGCTCCGACCGCCTTTCTAAGGAGCCTGGAGGAAATTATGCAAAAAGGAAACAGGAGAGAAACGGAGTTTGTCAAACTTTCTTAGGCTAATTGGCTCCTCTTTTGTCTGCCGGTTAGTTTGTTTCCTGACAGATGTTCCTCTCTCTCCCCTTCCGAGAGCTCTCTCTGCCGCGTTGCATGGCTGGCACCGCTGTCCAAACCTCCTGCGTTTAGTAAACATTTCTGGCCTGAAAAGATACATTTGTTAGCTGTGGAGTTTACCTCGCCGTCTGTTATTATTTCTCTTTCTTATATAAGCCCAAGGGAACCCAGGTCACTCCTGGCTTTGTTCCTTAAAGAAACCAGTTAAGGGAGGAGAAAGTTCCGCTTGGGAGAAGAGAACGAGGAGGCGGAGAAGAGCTGCGTCGCCTCGGGAGACAATGGAGAAATGCTTGGTGTCGAACAATGAAGACTCCCACCGCAAAGTAAAGACACGCCTGCCACAGCCTGGGCTGCTGGAGCAAACATTAAAAACAAACAAAAATAAAACAAGCCTTCAGAGCATTTCTGTAACCCCCTTTTGCAGCGCTGGGGGGCGGTCGCTACTCCCCAAGTTCAAGTTCATGTTCAAGGGGAGCATGTCCAGCTCCTGGTTTGTGTTCAGGGCCGAGGGCTCCCGGGTGCTGGTCACGTCTTCAACCGAGAGATTGAAGAACCGCACAAAGACAGCTGCGGGAACGCCGTGCACAGAACGAGAGTTATGGGTAAGCCAAGCCGGCGCCATGTTAAAAAATAATTGCAATAAGGAACAAAGACATTAAACCAAGATGGTGCAACATTCAACCATTTACTTAAAACAAGCTAGTGAAGAATTGTTGACGAGAGACAGACGGTTTCTTCTCCCTGCCCCCACCCCCCGCCACCCCCCATCAGAGGCTCGCAAGGGGCTGAATCTCTGAATCTCACTTTGTGTCACGGCCTTGCACGCCCGCCCAGGGGTCGAGGCTGTGACCTTGAAGGGAACCCCCACCCCCCGCCCCGGCCTCCTCCGCAGGGGGCACAGCTGAGCGGGGCTCGGACACACCCAGACGGGCCTGTGGGTCGGCCGCCCTTCCCGGGCATGCAGAAGGCGCAGCTCCAAAATCCACCCCAAATCTACCCAAATCCCCCAAAACTGCCCCAGGAAGCCTGCCGGATCCGTGTTCCCGCCGGAAGAGGACACCGTGAAAACTGAGGACGATGACACACGGAAGCTGGGACCCCGGGGCTTTACCGGTGGCACTGAGGGGGGCAGGCCGCCTCAGGCCCCAGACCCTCAGAGCTGCCCCGACGGTGCCACCAGCAGGACCCCCCCGGGGCTCCCACGACAGAGCAGGGGCGCTGCATCCTCAGCCACGGGACAGGGTGCTCAAGTGACCACAGGGCCCCAGCAACAAAACAAAAAAACGCAGACAGCATTCCTGTCCCCTGCCTGGGGCCTTTGTCTGCCGCTCCAACCGCAGCCCTGGCCGTGGAGGATGGGGACTCCGGGGATGCAGTCCCCCACGGCTCTGGGGGTCGGTCGGCAGCCCCCGTGCCCCTGCTGGGCTCGCAGCCCCGAGCTCCAGCCTGTCTCGGCCCACCCGTGTCTCTGTCATCTGCGCTGTGTCTCTGTGCGTCCTCTCCTCCTCCCGCAACACCAGTCACGGCATTCAGGGCCCGCCCTAACCCAGAACCACCTCCTTGAACACGACTAATTATACCCGCAAGGGCTGTTTCCAGACACAGCCACGGTCTGAAGCTCAGGGCGCACACAGATTTTTGGGGGGGGTGTTGGGGACACACTATTCAACCCGCTCCACCACTGAATTTCCCAAAGGCGGACGGCACACAGTAGGTTCTTAATCAGACACTGGGGAATCCACGCGCAAGTGTCTGCCAGCTCCACACTTAGCTGTCCCTTCAGACGGCCCCCAAACAGGAGGTGCGACACTCAGCTCCTCACTCCTGCCGTCGCCAATCAATTTTTTTTTTTAATAAAGATCAGAAATCACCTGAAAACCGAGCCCCTCGGACCGGCAATAAAGACAGAATCGTGTGGGCAACATGTTCCGTCTTTCCTCACTCCGGGGATATTTTTGGCTCCGACAATAAGCGACTGAAGTAACAGATTTCTCCACCGAGCGAGATAAAAGTCCTTTGATCTCCGAGAGACTCTTGTTTGCTTTCTGTGCCAAGAGCTATTAAATAGACTCCAAGTTCAAGTGTCTCCCAGGAACCCGAACCATTTCTGGGTTTCCCACCCTTTCTTCTCAGCTGTGACTGATGGATTTAATCAAGTTCTCAGACAACCGGCGGTAGGGAGAGGGTACCCGGCCTCGAACAAGGGGGCGGGGCGCGTTCTCCCTGTGGGAACTCGCGGATCCTCTCAGGGGGAAGAGATGTGATAAAATAAATAAGTCCCCACAGGCCCCGCCATTTCTGGGCGCCCCTGGGCACGCCCCGCCGGCTCCCGCCGCTCCTGCCTCTGCGTCCTCACTGCGACTCGGCCCCCGGCGCCTGGGGCTGAGGGATCGCCCGGGCCACAGACGTGTCCCAGGCCACGGGCACCCGCCCTCTCCCCCCTCCTGAAGAGTCCCCCCCCTCTGCCGGCCCCTCCACTGCCCCGGGACTGGCCTCATGGGTCTGAGCCCACCAGAGCGAACAGAAACCCGGGGCCCTGCGGGGCCCCAGAGGGCAGTGCGGCCTCCGTGTGTGCGAGGGTGGCCCCCGGGCATCCACGGCACAGCCGTGGGAAATGCACACAGCTCCCGGGGACGGCGGATGGAGAACCGGCCGTGACGACTGCACCGTGCCGGCCTCTGGCGGAGGCTGCAGCGGCCGGCCGGGTCGGTCCCCGAGTGCAGCGCGGCAGAGGGCGTGGGGGTTCTGGCACGGAGACCGAGAGCCTGGCGTGGGCTCCAGTGCTGCGGGTCAGGGTCACCGGGGGGGCCTGGCCTGGTCACCGGGCTGCTCTGGGCCCTCCTTGGGGGCGGCCATGGAATGGGGCAATGGACACGAGATGTGGGGGTCAGCCGGTGTGGCCAGGGCCGTCCCACATGGGACAGTGGGAGCGGGAGAAAGGACCCTGTGAACTTTGCGGGCCTGGGGGACGCACCTCTGGGCCAGCCTAACAGGCTTGATGCAGTTTGAACTTTCACCCCTGAAAACAGGTAAAGAAGAGAGCCGGAGACACAGGCCACCCCCCCCCCTCGGGCGCAGGTCCACCCCCCGCCCACCCTGGGTGACCCTGCAGCCCCCGCCCGGCCCCGCACTGAGGACCCACTGAGGCACCCGGCCCTGACCTTTCGTTCCACGAAGCCGTCTCGGGGACAGTGGCCCCCGACACAGTGACAGCTTCCCTCTGGGGCGCTGGTCCCGTGCCCCGTCGACCGCCTCCCTGGGGACCCTCTGCTGTCCCAGCAGCGTGCTTCCGAGCGTGAAAAGCGCAATGAATTTCCCTGATCGGACCGCTCGCACGGTGGCAGGCGGCGGACTCGGTGAGACTCGGTGACACCCGCCCGCCGGCCGCCGCGCTCGCCGAGGCGCAAAAGAGAGCCCGTGGGCCGTCCAGGCCCGAGGAGCCCGGGGAAGTGCGGGTCCGGACGACACCGGCTCTCGGGCTCAGGTGACATCCAGCCCCCTGGGCGGGCTGCTTCCGTTGAGGGGGCTCCATGTGCGGGGGCTCCGTCGAGGGGGCTCCGTGTGTGGGCGCCGCGGCCACCGCGCGCCCCAGGACTCGCAAGCCAGGTGAGAGAGACAGTGCCCACTTCACGGTGCGGCGGCAGAGGCCCAGGTGGTCGCGCCTCGCCGCTGCGTGGCCCCACTTTGAAGATCTGCCGGCCCCTTGGCCAGTCACTGAGCCCCACTGGCCGGGCCCGGGCCAGGTGGCCTTCTCTGGAGGGGGGGTTGGAACCGCGACGCTGAGGGGCTCCGAGTGGTGGTGGGGGGGTGTGCCCCTAAGAAAAGGGGGTGATGACCCACTGAAAAATGGGGGGTGCTCCCGGGTGAGCAGGATCCCCGGGTGGGGACGCTGTCGGGAGCGCGTCAGGTGTGGCTCACCGCAGGGAGGGGGGAGACCAGCCCGCCGTTCCCCCGAATCCTGGCAGCAGCGCGGGGGACACATTCGTTCCAAAGAGAAACTCGAAAGTCAAAATGCCATTAAGAGCGAGCACAGCTTTTGCCTCCCTTAATTATTCACGGGCAAGGAGGAATCGTTCAGGGTTATATTACACCCGGAGGAAGGGCTTCACAGCACATCTGGGTCACAGGAGAGCGTGGAAGTACCTGGCCTCGTTTCCGTGTCACCTGGCAGGAGTGACTCCCGCAGAACGGCCGTGAACTGCGGCACCGCACGTGCACACACAGGCCTTCAGGAGCTTTGCTTCTTTTACCCCCCCCCCACCCCGGATTCGGAGACCTGGAGCTCACCGTTGCACATGCTGACGATCGGGAACACCCGTGCTCAAACTGTCCGAAATGCCCCCGACCAGCGTGGCCCCAGCTGGGGCGACCACTTGCACATTTTGACAAGTCGGAGTCCTTCGTCCCTCCCTGCCAGCACCCCGAGTTGTGGGCGGTACCCCCCCTTGTCCAGTCTCAGGGGAGAAGCACCAGGTTTCGCCGTGCGCCGTGCGTGCCAGGCTGCCCACGTTTCTGCGGGGAAAACAAGGGTGCGCATTACACACGGGCACCACGGCCACACGCCACGGGTGCCACAGTCCCGTGCAGGGAACCCAGCGACGTGGACCCCCAGGGAGCCGGGAGGAAGGGGGCCGCTCACGGCAGCGACGGCGAGAGCCTCGGGGAGTCCCTTCCTGCCCCTCCAGGTCGGACACTTCGGGGTCCCGGCGTCTCCTCACGGCTGGCGGCGGCCGGCCCATCTCCTCGGTGCTCACAGGGGCCACGGCTGTTTGTTGGCCGACAGCCCCAAGCCCCAGCTCGCCCGATGGTACCTACGCCGCGGCGGCCCCGGGTGCCAGCGTTCCGACCAGATGGCCCCCCGTGGGCGGGCAGGGGCGGGAGAGGGCGCGGGCAGACGACCCCGCCTCGTGTCTCTGCCGTCGTGGAGTGCTCTGAGGGCCCTCGTCGGGCTGCCAGCACGAACCCCTCTGCCGTCGTGGAGTGCTCTGAGGGCCCTCGTCCGGCTGCCAGCATGAACCCCACCTACGGGAGAGCCTGTGCACAGCGGACATTCAGTTCTCGTGCTCCCGGGGGCTGGTGCCTGGGGTCTGGGTGCCCGTGGGGTCGGGGTCCAGGGGGAGCCCCCTCCCCCAGGCCGCGGAGGGCTGCCTTCCCGCTGCGCCCTCACAGGGTGGGTGGGGCGGGATGCCTCAGAGGTCAGTTACAGAGGGCGCTGATCCCATCCTGGGGTCCCGCCCTCATGACCCGGTGACCTCCCAAAGGCCCTGCCTCCTGACTGCAGCACCGGGGCAGGCAGGGCTTCCACATTTGAACTTGGGAGGAAGGAAACATCGGGACCAGAGCAATGCTCCTTCCTTCTTCCAATTCTCCTCCTCCCCCAGGCCTGGGCCACAACCCACCTCATAGACGGGACAACAGGTTTGGGGCAACTAACGGACAGAGGCCCCCCTGCTTTTTTTTAAAGACTTTTTATTTACTTTTAGACAGAGGGGAAGGGAGAGAGGCAAGGAGAAAAATATCCATGTGTGGTTGCCCCTCACGCGCCCCCTCCTGGGAACCTGGCCCACAACCCAGGCCTGTGCCCTGACTGGGAATCGAACCGGCGACCCTTTGGTTCACAGGCCGGCACTCAGTCCACTGAGCCACACCAGCCAGGGCAACAGGCCCTGCTTAACAGCTCCAGGAGCCAGGACAATGAGCCGGCTGCACACCTGCCACACACAAACACTGGTGTCACACGCCCACACCTCGGCCGATCCTTAGACTCTCCCCATAGCCTTTCTGAAAATACCGCGACGGCTTGAAAACCCCGCGCCCCCGAACGGCACGGCGGCGCCTCTTCCCCGGAGTGCCGACAGCTCGCCCGAGATCCGCACCCGTGAGCACTTGGAACCCACGCCAACAGGATGAAAGCCTTTCCTGGAACGAGGGATTTGCATTCTGGGCTAACAGCGACCTCCGGCCCCCGGTGTCGCACGCGACCCTGTCGGGACAGACACGGGCTCAGACGGAGCTCGCTAACTGCGCCGCGCGAAGGGCCCCGAGTGCCCCAAGTAAGTTTCCCGTACACCCTGAGGCTGGATTCCTGACGTCTCAAGACGACCTCTCTCGTCAGGGTCACGTCGGACAGTAAACACCGCCCCACTCCTGTCCGTCCAAGGCACCGTCTGTACGGGCACCAGGCCCTGCAGGGTCGCCCCGGAAAATGCTGCCGGCGATCGGGGCGGCCTTCAAAGGCCCAGCCGCGGACTCGCTTGCATTGCACTTTCTCCGGAAGACCAAGTAATAGATTCGGGGGTGGGGGGGGGGGGGGGGGGCTCTGTCTTCTTAAAGGAGGCAATTTGCGAATGGCAGGTCTTCAGATGGCGATAGGGAAGCCTTGTTTTTAATCGCCGGCCAATTTTTCCATTAGAGACCAAGATAATGATGTTTAAATGTCACCGAGTGCCCACTGTTTCGCGGCGGCAGCAGCTTCGTCATCCCAGATAATTTCATTTTGAATCGAAAAGGAAAGAAAGACGCGGAACCACCCCGCGAAGCCGCGGAGCCGTGTGCGTTTGGAGGGACGCGCCCGGTTCCCGGGCTGGAGGGCGACCTCAGGACCGAGGTCTCCAGGTCGGCGCGGGGAACCGAGGATTAACCTTACAAATAAAACCCGCGCTCTTGTGCGGGCTGCACCACGGGAAATGCTCCCGAGAAGAGGCTGCTGGGAAGATGGTGGGTCCCGTCTGCCCTCTCTGCCAACAGGGCACCCCTGGGCACGGCCTGGACGCCGGCCTCAGCCTCGGTCTGCGGCCACTCCGCCCTCCTTCCTGTAGGTGGGTTCGGGTGGTTGCCAGAGTAGACCTTGCCCCTCTAACCCGCCCCCCCACCACCACGTCCAAACCCTCCTTCCTTCCCACCCATGCCGGCCCACCCACCCAGCAAGCTGTTCCAAAGGCTCCGGCCACCCCCCTTTGTCCGCGGGTGAGCCGTCCAAGCTGCAGGGTCTTTCCGTGGAAACAGCCGGAAGTTCGGTGTCTGAAGTCTGCAACGCAAATTCCCTGTGGTTTCATGTGTGCCGACCCTTTCTCCTCAGGCGGTATCCAGGGCGGCCTGAAGCTCAGCTCGCACACACGCACGCGCACACACACACACACACACACACATGCACACACACTCACTCCTACAGTTCTAGCAAATGCCGACTGCGAGTGCCGAGGAGCCTCAGCCATCTGCATCTGTCCCCAGGAGGAGGAGAAAGCACACGACCCATCGTGGGAGGTCAGGAAAAGGATGTGCGTGTGTCCTCAGAGGTACTTTTTAGTTGGGCAATCATCTGTCACTCGGGACTCTGGTGGCACCAACTTTATCTGTCAGCCAGCTTTTGCGTGTAATAAACCACCCACGCCTGTTTGGATTAAAACAATCGCCGTGTGATGAGCTCACAGTGTTGGGGTCACGCGTGTGTCTGCCGTGACTGCTGCCAACCTTGTGAGATCGCACGTGACCTCAGCGCCCTGGCCGGTGGCTGGGCCGGGGGGCTCGGCCGGGGGGAGCCTCGTCCCATGCACCCCGCAGCTGCGGGTTTGGTCCCCAGCCGGGGGGCGTGCGGCAGGCGAGTGACCGCTGCTTCTCTCTCACCTCGACGCTCCTCCCCCTCCCCGGTCCGCTCTCTCTAACATCAGTAGACAAATCCTTCAGCGGGGATTTTTTGTTCTTTAAAAACATGACGACCTCAGCTGGCGAGGTTCCTCCCTCGTCTCCATCTTCCAGCCGGTTCTCCAGGCTCGGGCACGGGGGGACCCTGGGGTCCCCACGAGGGAGACAGAGGGGAGTCTCCTCAACAACGCTCCCTCCGCGCTGGGGCTGCTCCCTCCCCTGGGGTCGGCCCTGCACGTGCGGCCCCCGCGTACGCCGGCCCCATCACCGAGCTCCTGCTCTGGTGCTGGTTTGCGCTTTGCGCACCCGGCCCCGAGCGGACGCCTTGGAGTTACTCAAACCCACCTCCGTCACGGGGTGGGGGACGGCCGGATAGTGCCACGGAACCCCAAGAACATGATCCAGGCGGGGGCCAGGGCTCGTGGAGTCCAGACCTAGGCGGGGGGATGGGGAGGCGCGCAGGCTCCAGACGGCCCTGCAGACCCTCGGCCGCAGGGGCGTGAGGTCCGCTCGCTGACCCCTTGCAAGCGTGCGTGGGGTGCCGTGCTGTGAACACCGGCCACCAGGCCGCCCGGGAGACCCCCGGAACGCTCGCACCTACAACCAGAAACGTGCACCCTGGGGCCACAGCTCCCGTTTCCCCCGCCCGCCCACCCCAGCCCCGAGCGCCCACCACTCCACTCTCTGCGTCCGGGTTACGCTTTACAATCACAGCAGGTCCCCGCACTCAGAGGGTTCCCATCGGGTCCCATAGGTGTCCCAACACAAAAGGTCAGACGAGACACTGAATCAAAAATAACAATAATAATAATAACAACAACAACAACTGTGCCAATGAGCACGTATTTCTGCTCTCCTAAAGGACGGTGAGAGAGAGGGAGAGAGAGAGAAGGAGAGAGGGAGAGAGAGAGAGAGAGAGAGAGAGAGAGAGAGAGAGAGAGAGAGAGAGAGAGAGGGGTGGGCTAAGGACTGAAGTCCACGCCGCCCCTGAGCCAGTGTCCCCTGGCCTCGGTCAGTGTCCGCCCGGCCCAGGAGGGCCATCGAGGGAGCGACAGCGTTAATTAAGGGAAGACGGTCGCCCCCCCGCCCCGGGGAGGCGAAGCTCATTAAAGCCGGGGAGCCAGCCTCGCGGCCGTGAGTCGCTTAGAGGCGAGACCAGGGCGCACCATCTAATAACCCGTTTATGACTCTAGATGGATCCGGCCCCACACGAGGGCCCTTCCGCGTTGATGAACCTGTGACATTCGCAGCCGCTGGCCCCATGTCCGCTGGGGGCCGGGGCGCTGGCCCCGCTCCTGCACGGCAGCGTCGGCGCTCAGAAAATGCACCGGGGAGCGGGGGCTGGGGGGGGGAGAGCGGGGGCTTGGGGGGGAGTGGTGGGCACTGTGTCACCTCCTTCCCGGCGGCTGCTTCCCCTGGTGGCCGCTTTGCATTTCCTCGCCAGCGCCACGTGCCGAGTCGGCCGGTCCGACTCCTGAGAACCACCTCTGGCCTCGCTCTGTTCGGTCATGAAAGTTTAAACAGGCGAAGACGAGAAGCTGTCCACAGCAATCAGAAAAAAAAAACCCACCTGGAAGAATTACAGGTATATCTCCCCCAACCCCGTCCATGAAAACATGGGGTTCGTTTGGTCCAAAGAGGACAGATGAGTTTCCGAGGGACGCGCAGGTGGGGAAAGTCCAGGGGCCCCCAAACAGCACGCAGGCCGGCACTCTCATCTGCATCATCCAACATTTATTTTAACGCCCGCTAGGAGAAAGGGTGACAAGGGCAGTAAGCCCTGAGCATCAGCACATACGACTGCCCAGGTAGACAGGTGAGTCAGGAGAGAGACAGTCACGAACGGTTTGCACGGTCGGATGCACCCCCTTCTCACCAGCCTCACGGCCGGGAGCCAAGCTGAAGTTCAAGTCCACTCTCCGCTCCCGGGGTCGGTTCTGGGCGGAGGCTGCCCCGGCTTCCTTTCCCGGGACGCCTGTGCGGCGTCCGGACGGGGGGCAGCGCAGGAAGGGAGGGGACGTCCCGGCCGGTGCCCCGGCCACGTGTGAAAGGAAGCCGTGCAAAGTGCGTGTCTCCTTCCAGCCTCGAGAACATGTCTCGCACCCTGAATGCCACGGACGACAGGCCTGCGACCATGCGGACCGCGGT
This sequence comes from Phyllostomus hastatus, assembly GCF_019186645.2. Classification (NCBI taxonomy): domain Eukaryota; kingdom Metazoa; phylum Chordata; class Mammalia; order Chiroptera; family Phyllostomidae; genus Phyllostomus; species Phyllostomus hastatus. The sequence continues at coordinate 12,533,795 of NW_025333537.1, read as the reverse complement.
TTCAGGGCGAGGCAGCCCCGAGAGTGCTGCGGGAGACAGAACAACAGTGACCACCGGGGCAACAGAAGCGCCGGGGCGGTGAGTGTGGGAGCCGCCCCCGCCTGTGGAGAGAGTGCCCGGTTGTACCGAAGTACCCCAACAAGAAGAGTGACCCCGGGACGGCTGGTGATCGGGGAACTCTGGCCCGCGTGTTGGGTCAGCCCCGTGTCCCCTCTCCTGGGCTCAGACTCCGGGCCCCCAGCTTTGTGGGTCCAACCAGCAAACATCCCCCAAAACGCTCCGCTGCATCGGCAGATAAAGGCGATGGAGAGACTCGAACGCGAGGCAGAAAGGGGGGCCTTGGGAGAGACTGAGGGAAGCCAGGTTCGTCCGCGGTTTGGGGACGCGTCTGACTCCGGTTCTGGGCCGGAGACCCCGCAGCGCCCCTAGGGGTGGGAGCAGAACGTGGCCAAGTCCGCGGCTTCAAGAATTCGGAGAGACGCGGCGGCCGGGGCCATGGAGTCTGACCCGGGAAGCACTGGGACCCCGGACAGAGGAGGAAGGTGGGGGGAACCGGGTTAGCTGCTCGACGCTGAGCGCGGTGGCCGGACCGACCTCTGGCGACCACTGGACGAGGCGGTTGGGGGGGCTTCGTGTCTTTCTCCTCTCTGGTGGCCCCCCCAGAAGGGCCCAGTCCCGGTGGAAAGCATCCCGGGAAAGGCGCCCACTGTGTGTCTGTCCCTGTCCGTCCCCTTCCTGCCCCGCCAGCCCGTTGTGACCGGCGCTGCTGTGCAGGCCACGCAGGGGGTGCCCCGAGAGAGACGCTGAGCTGGGAGCCTCCCGGGCCCTCCAAGAGACGGACCCCTCCCCTTCCATTTTGCAAGCTGCCCTCACCCCCACTCCTGGAGGTGAACGCCCGGAGGTCTCCCCCAAGGAGCAAAGCCCAGGACGGGTCCCCCCGGACTTCCCAGCATGTCCCCCAGAGACCCGGTCACCCGGGGCCCTCCAGGAGCCGCTGTGTGCCACATGGAGTCGGACCGAGGCCATCAATTATGAAAACTCACAATGATCACGCCGATCACATGAACATTACACCACCATGAATAATTTAAGAAGAACGTTGTTTTTCGAGAGCAGAGCAATTAAAATAAAACCCGGGGAGGCGACGGGGAGAAGGCACAGGACGCTCGCTCGGGTTGGTTGTGAGGGAGGCCGGGCTGTCACCAGGGCGGGCCCTCCTGGTCGTCGGGAGCTGTCCGTGACCTCCGCCGGTGCAGGGACATGTCCGTCACCTCCCCGCGGCCCGCTCACGCTCTGTCCCCGCCCACCGGCAGACCCGAGTCCTTGACGAGGAAGGAGGAGGAATGGGTCCCGTTTTACCCCACAGCGGCTGCCCGCACGCAAGGGCGCCCAGGGCCTCGGCACTCCGGAGGGTGCGGGCGGGCTCCGGGAGGGGACGCAGGTTTTCCGCCCCCACCCGTGGGTGGGTGGGCGGGTGCTGTGCCCGGCCTGCAGAAGCGGACGGACGAGGGGACGCTCTCCTTTGCACTAAAGAAAAAATAAAACCCCCTTTGCCTGTGACTTGCCTCACTTACCACCAAAAGTTGTTTTTAGTTTTTTGTTTGAATGCACGGCTAAGCTGTGAGCAAGGGACAGTTCGGCGGGGCTGTCCCGGGAACCTGTCGCTTGGAACAGCCGGACCGAGGGGCTTACACAGGGCAGAGGGGGACGATGAGGCCAGCTCGGGGCGAGGTCTGGATTTGGGGGGACGCCCTGCGCTCGCGGACATGCAGCAGCACAGCCAGCTTCTCACGCTCTGTGGAGCGCCGGCCGGGGTCTCGCTCACTGGTCTTTACACTTTCTGCAAAGACCCACCAGCACATGTCAGACACGGCGAGGCAGCGCACGACACACGGGAGCCGGCCGCGTGGCGGGCACCCGGGGGCTTCATCCTGTCCGCTCACCGAGGAGAAGGCCGTGCACGTGGTCAGCAGGAGACCAGGCCCCGGGGGCCGCCGTGTGGGGCGTGCACGTGTCCGGTCAGCACGGTGTGCGCCTGAAACTCACACAGCACCGAGCGTCCACGGTCGTGAAAATGTTAATTATCAAAAAAAAAAAAAAAGAAATGCCGGTGGAAACCCACTAACTGATTTCATCGCATTCTTACACATTCGTTCAACAGACACCTGTGAAGTGCCTACTGTGTGCTGAAGCGCCCACTGTGAGCCCAGACTGCTCTGGGGACGGAGGTCTCCGCGCAGCCGACAGAGACGAGACCCCTGCTCGGGCGCCGCTCCCGCTGCAGCGGAGGACCCGCACCCGCAGCGCCCACCGGCTCGCCCCGCACGGCACCCAGTGGGCGGAGTCGGGCAGAGGTTCACTCGGGGTGGGAGCGGGGAGGAGCCGCGGTCAGGGGAGACCGGCCCTCGTCCCGGGGCCTCCACCCAAGTGCTTCTTCTTGCCTCTTTGGATCAGGAGTCTCGACTACAGAGGCAGAACGTGACCTTGAACGTGCCTGGGGCAGAGGGAGGCTATTTTGTCAAGATTTGGAGAGAAAAACAGAAAGGGTCTGAGGCTGAACCCTTACTGGGGCTTGAACCCGGGACTGGAGGTCACGGGGACAGAAGAGCTGAGAAACCGAAGAATTCTAGACCTCCCCCTGGCGGCTGGCTCCACTGGTGCGACACTCCTTCAGCGCCCCAGCTCCCTCTGGGACCCCAATTCCTGCTCGGGTCTGCAGGCTCTTTTCCGGGCCTGAAGGCTGCAGTTCTGGGCCCCACCAGCAGGGCGGCGTGCCCACCCACAGCACGCGCCACTTGTGCAGGTTCTAGTCTGAAATGACAGAAGCTCAAATCTCCTCTGGGGCACGGGGCGCGGGTTGTGCGCCCCCCAGAACCCGGGGGGCCCTGGGCCATTCCCAGCGCTGCTCAGTGCTTCCTGCTGGGAAAGGGGAACGTGACGTCTGTCTTGTCGGATGACCCCCAGGAGGCAACGTTCCAACCTCCCTCGTCCTCCTGGCTTGCGGAGGACAGATTAGGGTTCTTGAGGAAGGGTCTCCCCTCTGGGGGCGGCAGCGGGGAAACACCTGGGGGTCTTGTGGGCTTATTTCAAGAGGGCGTTTCCGTTCCGGGCCGGGAAACGCTGCCTGAGGCCTGGGTTTGCGGACTAGAGCCTGGGGGATATCGTGGTCTGGGCCCACCCAGCACCCGACTGAGGAGGCCGCTACCCCGATAACTCGGTGGGGCTGTGTGTCACGTGCCACGCCAGCTCACGTGGCCGCAAAGCACGGTCCCCGCTCTGTCCACGGTTAAGGAATCGGTCTTCCCCCTCGTCCAGACGCCCCGGTTCCGAGTCACAGAGCAAAGGGTGCGAGCAAGGGACGGAAATCGCGAGAGCCAAACCCCGGCCGGGTACCGGCCCTTCCTGCCGTGCCCCCTCCCCCGCCCCCCGCGGCGGCCACACCCCGGGCCAGCGTGCACCCCAGAGCAACGACGAGACAGGGCGAAACACACAAGGGCGTGCAAACACCTTATCAGCGATGTGCTTATTTAAATATTTGGCAGGGGAATGCAATTAGCATGTAAAGTGGCGACTTCCACGGAGAGGACGGCTCCGGGCAAAGCTCCGACGGAGAGGCGAGATCTGAGATAGGGCGGCGCTCGCTAAGAGGCGGAGGCGCAGATAACGCTCTACTGTACAGCAGAAATTAGGGAGATTCGTCACGGGGCAGACTGCAAACCTCAGAAGGCCGACTCCCAGCTTACAGGCCGTGCTTCTGCCTTTGAAGACGGGCACGCTTCCGGGACACCCTCCCAAACGAGTTTCCAGAGGACTGTGTGAGTGTGAGTTGAGTGTGAGTGTGTGTGGCTGCACCCACAAACCAAGCGCCTGTGTCCCGGAGAAAAGTGTGAAGTCCCCTTCACGGACGGAGCTGTTCCGTTGACTCGCAAAGGGGAGCACTAACAGGCCGTTACCGCGGAGACGGGTTCGCTCCTCTCCCAACTACGGGTTTAGGTTCCTTGTGCCTGAGAAGTGACGTCGAGTCCGGAGGGTGTGCACGCCCGTGTGTGTGTGTGTGTGTCTGTGTGTGTGTAAGAACTTTCCTCAGAAGCGACACAGCCCAGAAGGGCCGGTTTTGCCAGGGGCCACGGACGCGGTGGGGAGAAGCAAGATGCCTGTCATCTTTCCTTCCAGTGCCACTGAAGGGAGCCGGTCACCTGGCGAGTGACACGCCGGCCAGTGCAGGCTGAGGGGGCTCTGGGGGCTCCCCTGCCCCGAGGAGAAGGGCACCGGACACAGAGACGTCTCGGCGCGCGGTCCTGCAGCTGGAGAGGCACAGGGTTTCCCTAAGAAGGCAGCAGTGAAATCCGTGCGGGTAAGACTACAGACGTCCGTATTCAGAATAGCTCTGTCCGACGCCCTTGGGGGGCGACCAAGGGGGCGATGGGTCCCGCTGTCCGGTGTCCAGTGTCACAGACGGAGTAGTGAGGGGATGGCAGCTGCTCGGACTGGGGAGGCGGAAGTGTCACGGCCTCACTGGGGTGGGGGCGGCCACCAGGTGTTGGAACCTGAGGGACTGAGGCGGGGCAGGCGGGAGGGTGGCCTGGCGAGGAGACAGGAGCGGGGGCCACGGATACGGGAAGGGGGACATCTGGGACGAGCCTCCTGTGGCGGGGGCAGGACTGGGGCCGCAGCGGGCACTCTCCGTGTGTACGATGTGGCGGCGTGTGAAGGGCAATGTCCCGGCTCTGTCCCCAAGAGCCGTGAGCACGTCTGGCCCCCGGGCTTTGGTTTCTAAACACCGCTGTCACTAAAGGGGACGGAGCTGATTCTAGGCCTGGGGCTGGGGAATTCCAAGGCGAGCCTCGTACCCAGAAGGGAGGGAATTGCTTGAAGAATCGTGAAGACGTGTCAGAGAGCCCGAAGCCACGGGAAAGCAGCCCCCCGGCCGATGGGGGGCGGGTGCCCTGAGCACCGGAGGAACAGACAGTAACCGTAGCGAAACACAAGCCGCAGAGGAGGAACACGAGGCGTGAGCCCGCTCTGTTCACCAGTTCACAAGTGAAACACTGAAATCCTACTGAGGAACCGGATACTGACATCGCCTCCAAACACTTTTTTTCTTTCACAAAGTACTTACTAATTTCAACATGAGTCAGAGCAACTCCACAGCAGACGAGCCCGGCAGACACCCCCGAATCCAGTGACCCAAGAGACCCTCGTCAATATTGCAGCGGGGTTCAATCACGCGTCACCTGATTGAACCCCTGTTCAATCACATGCAGCCCCCGGGACACGCCAGCCAGGGGCGCGCCCTCGGGAGCCGGCAATCGTGAGGAACCGTCACGCAGACCCACACGGAGGGACCGGCCACACCGTTGCCAGCCCCCAATCTTCCCGAGGGCCGATGCCATGAAATTCAAGGGCACACCGGAGAGGCCGACCGTGGCACGGCAGAGGTGACGCAGGCAAGAGGGCACAGCGCCCCGGGGTCTGAGGACCGGGGGAGGTGGTGACGTAGCACGCTGGGGCCCTGACCTGGAGGTTCCACTGTGCTTTGTGGGAGCACGTCGCCGCTGGCAAGGAGACACTCCCAGTCTTCAGGGTGTCCCCGTGCATTCGGTCAGGGACTCTGGGGTGGCCCCGGGGACGACGGTGCTAACTAGGCACTTGTTCCGGAAACGTCTCTGTCTCTCCAAACAAGAGCAACAAGTGTCCACCCATGTGTTCTCCGCTGCCTGCGAGTGAGCTGTGCCTGTACGCACGGCCGTGTCTGCAGGAAACGGGGCTGGGCTTAGACGGTTCTGGAACCTTCCGTGGTGGCTGCTTACGGAGAGAACGAAAAACTCAACGCCGGGCGTCGGAAGGTAAGAAGCCGTGGGCAACGGTCACCACCAGATGGGGCAAGAGAGGGGGCGCTACTGAGCCCAGTGAGAGCAGGGTCTCGGCCAGGGGCCCCCGACAGGAGCTAGTCTCGGGGACAGAGGGACAAGGGGCAGCAGCAAGTGGGGAATGAATACCCGCCTCTCCCTTCTCTCGCTCCCCAACCTGGGGCCGGCGCCCCCACAGCCTGCCTCCAGGGGCGACCCAGCAGGCCCAGGCCCCGCCCTCCGCGGGGGAGGGCGCCCCGGGACACCGAGGATGGAGAAGAATGGAGGTTGTATCTGCAATGTGGGCAAATGGCGGGGGAAAGGGCCAAACATACGCTATCGGCCCACTGGAGCCTTTTCAGGATCTCGGAGGGCCAGATGCGCTTCCCCAGGCCCGCCGCACAGGTCTGTCTGCACCCCGGGGCTCCGTGGGGCGCAGGACTGAGCGAGCCCAAGGGGCACCCCGGGGCAGGGGCTGACCCAGGCGGCCCCGAGCACCCGGCCTCCTCCCTGCCTCGCGCCTGCACCTGCTGAGGGAGGCCGCGGTCCCGACCTGGTGAATCCAGACCCCCCCCACCCCGTGGGGCCCGGCCTTTGCCTCCCCCACCTGCCTCCGCCCTGCTCTGCCTCTGAGGCTGAAGGCAGGGCTGGCTTGACAGGCGAGTGATAAATGGTGTTTGTTTATCCTTGGCTCCGGCAGGTACGGCACAGACTCAATTAGGAAAGCGTGTCTCCATCGCCTGCGTGAATGCAGCTCCCGGGCCGGTGGAGGTGGGTCCTGGGGCGCAGACAGAGGCGACTGGTGGGCGTGGCCGCTCTCCGCCCCACCCCCCCCCGTGCCGCCCACGCGCCCGAATCGGAGACGCAGAGGTATTGATTTCTTCCTCTTGCTCCAGTCACTCGCCCTTTCCTTGGGAGTGGGGCCCCCGTTTTCCCCTGCACCCCACTTTCCGCCCTTACGACGCCTCCACGGCTCCCAACCGGAATGAGCCGAGCACCCCGGCACTCACAGACCCGGCGGGTTGGTTGGGACGAGGCTCAGGAAGCAAAACCAGGCCCAGGGGGACCCAGCACGGCGTTTCCACGGGGCCTCGGGGGAAGGACAGCCGGCCCCTCAAGGGTGTGACCTCGGAGCTGCCCAGAGCCACCCCACAGAGCCTAAAAATGACACAGCACCAAGAAAAGAACTGAAAGAAGAATTCTGATGTCGTAACTGAACACCCGACCTGACGCATTTATCCCGCCCACCTTTTCCTTTTCTTTCCTGCGACGCCGCGGCTCCGACAGACGCCACCGCCGGAGCTGGGCTTCTCTGCGTCTGCCCCAGCCGCCGAGGCTGACGGGCTGGACGCTCTCACGCACATTGGCCCACGGCCGTCTCCACGCAGCCGGCGGGGGCGCTGTCTCGGGGCCCCCAACTCCAACCCCCCGTTTCCCACGGAGACAAAACCGGGGTTCCACGCCCCCTCTGTCCACGGTGTGAGTTGCTGTGGCTGTCGTTTCGGCTTAAAATCATCACAAAGCTGGAATCCACGAAAGGGCAGCTTTCCGTTCCATGTGCTGGGGGTGGGGGGGCTGTCTTCGGGGTCCCAAGTTCACTCTGCGAGTGAGGGGCTCCGTGGGGGCCTCCAAGGCCTCTGCTCACTGGCTGGCAGAGGCCCAAGGAGGCGGGGCGTGACATCCAGGCTCCTGCAGCCTGGGGGTCCCGGGGAACAGCGAGGAAACTCAGCCCAAAGCGAACCTGGCAAGGAGGGGCCCCAAGGGGGGGAAGCCAGCACCTTCCAGAGGTGGCCTGATGCCCTGCTGCCGTCACCAGGCAGAGGCGGCTGAGCGGCGGCTGCCTCCGGGCCCCAGCAGGGTGGGGCTCGCGCAGGCCTCTGGCTCGGTGATAAGGAGCTCCCTCGTTATCCCCAGTGGCGGCTCCCGTGGCGCGGGCCACGCGAGGGGTGTGGAGGAGGAAAGAGGAGAAAACACGTCCCCCGGAGAACACGCGGTCTCCGGCGCCGCGTCTGGGGCGGGCCCGGGACCCCAGACCCCGGCAGATGGTGCCTCACACCCCTCTCCCGCCCCCCAGGCCCACCCTTGATGGAACGGGGGGGGGGGAATGGGCACGCCACGGGGGACACGGGACCCGTCGTTCGGGGCAGCAGCGCCTCGCGGAAGCCGTGCTGCCTCGGACGCCGGCGGGCTGTACTCCACCTCGGGCCTCCCCGTGCCGGCAGCTTCCAAACCCCCGAGGGCACAAACGCTCCGTCCCGCTCCGCACGTGAGCGGCAGGCAGAGCCCAGGCGTGCGGAGAAACAGCTTCGGGGCCTCAGAAGCGCCCACTCAGGAGCCGGCATGAGCCAATTAAACAACTGCTACCCCTCCTCAAAGTGCCTACAGACAACGTCCCATTGAAAAGCATCCTCAGTCACACGCAGGACAGAGGATGCTCGCGTGCGAGATGCATTACAGGTAGAGGAAAAACATGGGGGGGGGCGTGTGTGTGCGGTTCTAACACCGCACCTAAGGCAGTGTAACGTAATTCCAACGCAGGCCTCGGTTCGTCGAAGATGTATTTCGGAAGCCATAAGGCAATGACTAAAACTTACAGAAATATAATAATAATTTAAGAGACGTCATAATAACATGTAAGCAGATGTCACAATGAGCCAATACGGAGATAAAACTGAATGATAAAAAAAAAGCACATTCCATTAAAAAAGGAGCCAGGAAGAGGGGAAGAAAGGGCAAAGAGGGGATGGAACACCGAGAAAACAACTGTATCGGTGACTGCATTAAATGTAAGTGGTCTAAACACAGCGGAGAAGAGAGAGAGACTATCGGGCTGGGCCGACGGGCAGCACTCCGCCACACGCTGCTTACAAACAACCAACACAGACACAAGGTTGCAAACGAAGGACAGGAGGGAGACCACAAGGCAAACCCCCGTCAGAAGGAAGCTGAGGCGGCTACATTGATCTCGGATGAGACGGACGTCAGGGCTAGAAGTCTCTTCCAGAACCGGGAGGGACACTCTGCGACGATCCAGGAGTCGTCTCCCCAAGGAGACGCACCTCTCAGCGTGCACGCACCCGAGACAGGCTTTCCCAGCGCGGGAAGGAGGAGCCAACACAACGGAGACGAACACCAGCCAAACCCACGAACTAGCTGGAGATTCTGACGCCCCCCGCCCAGAGACAGACCCCGCACAACGGCGGCCGGTCGGCAGGGACGGGCAGCACCTGGGCGTCACTGTCGGCATCTGGAGGGCCGTGGGGCCCCGGGTCAGGCACGGGCTTCTGAGAGGTGGCAGCGAAGGGCGAGGAGTAAGAGGAAGAGATTTGATGTGTTAAACCGCATTAAAGTCAGCGCACTCGGCTCTCCCGCAGACACACACCGGGAAGGAAGCCTGTGCAAACACGGCGCCGCTGAAGGACTCGCATCCATAATACATGAGGCGCCCTCCGAGATCGGTGACAGGACAGTAACAGGCAACGCGAGAAACTGGCAGAGGCTTGAAAAAGCCGTGTGCCACCCACAAAGGAATACAATGGCAAGTGCCCACGAGAAAGGGTCCTCCTCCCCTTCGGTCCTGCAGGGGAGAGTGGAAACCTCGAAGAAATACCACGAGGCACCTGTTAAAACTGCTAAAAAAAAAATCACACAGAACAACGCGGCCAACATTCCAGGGGCCGCAGGTCAGCACTGGCGGGGCCCCTTTCGTCTTACTTGCAGGGGGGACGCATGGTGCCGCCCCGTGGGAAAAGAGTCTGCGGTTTCTGATAACGCCGCCCGGCAACCCCAGTCCCGGGGTTTCACCCCAAACAAAGGAAAACCCACAGGCACAGGGCGCAGCCTGTGGGCAGAGACGTAGTCACTGTTCCCATCACTGCCACAGAGAGGAAGCAACCCAAAGGTCCTTCAGCCAGGAAGCGGATAAACCAGGGGTGGGGCCCCCGCCCAGCGGGACAGCTGGCGCGGGGATTACTGGGGTTCAACGGGGACGCACCACGGGCCTCGGGGGGAGCCCCAAACACACTGCACTGAGTCCGAGATGGAAGATTCCGGAGCTGCACGGGGACCAGTCCTATGTTTATGGAATTAGGAGGCAAAACCGTGGGGACAGGGCCAGTCCGCGGTGGCCAGGGCCCGGGGGAGGGGTCCGGGGGGTGACGGGGGTGCTCTGTGACTCAGCCGCAGTGGCGTTTACTCACCTGTGTGCATGTGTCAAAACCTGGAACTCCAGGCGCCGAGGGGTGACTCTGACTGCAATGCAAATTACACCTTAATAAACCTGACTTCGAAACAAAGTAGGCTGCTGCAAAAATATTCTATCAATCAGACTTTCCGCTGAATCCATTAATTCCGTAATGTTCCCTTGCACTGCAATTAACACGCCAAAGACGCGCTCCTATTGCCCTCGCTGCTCATGACTATGGATGGGGGAGCGTCTCCTGCCCCCCCCCCCCGCCCCCAGGCTCGGCTGTAACCTCGGCGGGGCGGGCGGAGGCGCCGACTGCCAGTGTGACTGGGGGTTCTGAGTGCTTCCCCGCCCGGCTCCGCCGCCGCCCCAGCTGACAGTGAGTCCCAGACGAGCCGGGAAGAGCTGGAGGCAGGAAGGGGCCGGGAGGGAAGGCGGGGGGTGCGCGGGGACCTGAATACGCCCCACCCCGGGGCACACACAGGCTCCGCTTTGGTGCGGTGGCGCCGTGGGGCAGGGGTGCCGAGGCTGGCACAGCACCCGCGCTCCGAAGGGAAGTCATAAATCTGGGGTTTTCTGTGTGAATGCAAGCCCCCCATCTGGGGCGCCCATTCACTTCTGTTTCTCGAGGGCGCCGTGCGGACAAAACGGTGCTTGTGGGCAGGCGGTGACGTGTCCCAGCCCTGGGGGGGGACCTGGGCGGCGCACACACAGAGGGAGCGCGAGGTGGGCCCCCAGCCCGGGGGTTAACAGGACGGCCTCTGAGACATGGGAGTCCCTCGAAGACGCCTGGGGGGGGGGCGGGCGTTTCCAGGTGAAGGGCAGGGAGGGGCGTGTGCGGAGGACCTGTGCCGCGAGCACAGGACGGACAAGGGGCCACTGTCCCCAGTGGCCCGGGGGGCGGCGCGTGTGCAGGCCCAGGAAGGACCCCGTCCCCCGATCTCCCCCCTCCCCCTGCTCAGGACACCGGCCGCAGGCCCGGTCCCCTCCAGTGAGAAACTCGGAATCCCGGAGCTCGGACAACCCCACGGGGCTTTGTTTTTTAACTCGCCGGGTGGCCAACACTGGTCCCGAGTAAAACGAGGCTTTTGGTGGCCTTTACCCCCCTTCGTGTGAACACAGGCACGTGCCACACAAAATTCCCATGTCTGCCACTGCCGGGCACAACCCCGCACCGGCGTGGGGCATCATACGACACGTGTGGGGCCCCACGCCTGGACCTGCCTCACCTAGCCACGGCCGACCTTGCCGTGCCAAGACCTCGGTAGCCCCGAGTCTCCAGACACGGGTGGCCCCACGGGTTTCGGAAGAGAGGTGGTGGTTGTGAACCGCCCTCCCAGGGGTCCCCGGTGCGACAGGGAGCAGCCGCCAGCATCTCGGCCCCACGACACACTTCCTGCGCTCCGTCTGGGCTCCTGGCTCAACCCTTGCCTCCAGGACGTGTCGGCGCACCCGCCGCGCCTGCCCGCACCCTTGGGACTCCTCCCCGGGGGGTGTAGGAGGCCTCCCACGAGCGGCAACCACCCCGAACCCCGGCGAACCGCAGAGCCTCTGAGTCCACAGTCAAAAGTAAACATACGGTCGGCATTAAAAATTGATCAGTGGTTTCAAGGATTCCAGAAATTAGCACTTAATCCTCGGGCTGGAAGAGCCAGAGACGCCTGTTTTTTTGTTTTAAGACAGCGCACGTTTCAACAAGGGCCAGAGCCCTCCCTGCACCCGCGGCCCACATCTCACCGGTGGCGGTGTCGGAGCGGGCCGGAGCGGGCCGGAGCGGGTCGGAGCGGGCCGGAGCGGGCCGGACCGGGGCTTCCGGTCGGGACAGACAGCGAGGAAAACGGTGCAGAGCGCAGGTTGCAGACTAGCAGGTCCCCAGACCACGTGGCGAGGACAAGCAGGAGAGAACCGCCCCCCCCCCGCCCCCACCAAGGTTTGTACTAAGCCAGCGGGAGGGGGCGGCTCTGGGGACAGGGTGAGGCCTCGGGGTCCCGTTATCTCTGGGCCCCCAACCCTGGCTGTGCGAGTACCCCCCCAAACACAGTTCCCAGCTCCCCTTTCCGACCACACTGCTCCCCCAGCCCCCCCTCCTGGGCTCTTGAGCCAGACACCCCTCTAACCCAGACCCAGAATTCTCCAGATGGGGTGGGGGGAGGATGCGAGCTTTAATTTCAAAGAGCCTGAAAGTACCTTTTAACAAGCACCGTCAGCATGCAGAGGTCCCGGCTGATCAAACCCCCTCCTAGAGGTGGGGGGACACCTGGCGGGTGGGGGGTGCTGCCACCCCTGGCGCGGCGTCCAAGGGCCGCAACTGCTCCTACCGAGTGCTTCGCATCCTCTGGCCGGTATCACCCAACAACCGCTGGGAAGTACTGGGGGGAGGGGGTTTGTTTGTGGACCGCCGCGCTCCGTCTGGGGAAACGGAGTCTCGCACACGACGGCACCCACAGCCAACAGCGGAACGAAGGCGCTGGCTTCCGGAAAGGGCCGCCCTTTCAAGCCGAGCAGAGAAGTACCCCCTCCACACACGCACTCGCGTGCACGCACACACCTGCTCACCTGCAGCTGGGGGGCGGGGGGGGGGCGGGCAGGCACCCTGCTTGAAGGAACCATTCCGCCCCGTCGGTGTGTGTCTGAGAAGCTGCAGCTTCGAGCACAGAGGATTCCTCCGGAATTTAAGGCTGCGCGCAAGGACTTCTGGAAAGCAAGCGCTACTTGGCACCTCCTGGGGCGGCTCGTCCCTCCGGACCGGACCTTCCCGGGTCCTTCCAGCCCGACGCTGAGCTCCGGGAGGGAGAGGCCGGGCTCTCTCCCAGGGGGAGGTGGCTGGTGGGCCCGGGGCGCAGGAGACTCACCTGGGGGTCCTGGAGGGGGACCAGCGCAGAGCGGGCGCGGACAGCGGTGGCAGGTGGCGCCCTCTGGGGTCTCCGAGCCGACTCCGCGGCCAGCCGCGCGCGCCGCCCGTCTCCCTGCCCGCGGCCCCGCGCCCGCTGCTCCCGCCTCGGGGGCCACCCCGCCCGCCCCTCGGCCCCGGGGCCGCCCGGACCGCACGCACAGAAAACCGCCTGACGAAACGACAGCAACGGCGGCCTCCATGAGTTCTCCCCGGGCCGCGCTGTCGCTGACCGGGTCCCTTCAGCGTCAAGCGCGCTGGGCATTCCCGTTGCAGAGGTGAGGAGACTGAGGGAGGGGACCTGGGACCCCACAGGGAAGCCGGTCTGGGTCCCACAGGCGTCCCCGCCCTCGCGTACCCCCAAACTCGGGGGGCCCCGGGGTCCACGTCCTGCCAAGCCGAGGGCTCCGGGTGCTGCGCGTCGAGCGCGCGTCCCTCCGTGGGCCGAGGTGGGTTCCTCAGCCCCCCGGGCTGGGGAGGGGGTGCCCGGGCCCCTTGGGCCCTCCTGGGTCGCCAGGCCCCGCAGACGCGGCAGGGGCGCGGAGGCGGGGGCAAAGCAGCCGGGTGCCCGCGGCTGAGCCCCCAGGTCCGCAGCGGAGCTGCGCTGGGTTCAGTCCTCACCGAGCTAAGTGGGGACAGACACAGTGTCCCTTAGCCACGCCCCCCGCCCCGAGAAGCTCCGGAATCTGCCCCAAACCCACGTCCGCGGTGCGCGGCTGGGGAAGGGGGCAGCCCCGCGCTGCCACAGGCGCTCCCGGTGGGGCCGGACCAGCGCCCTCGCCAAGGTGCTCACGACACCTCGCCTTTCGGCTCCCCCGTCCGGGCTCCCGGGACCGCCGCCCGCCGCGGCCTTACCTCTGCCCAGCAGCGCTCCCAGCACCAGGCTCAGCGCCCCGCACAGCGGCGCCGCGGGCCCGGGGGCCGCGCCGTCGAAGCGCATCCTGCGTCCGGCAGCTCAGGCCGCCCGCCGCCCGCCTGGGGCGCAGCGCCCGCCAGCCGATCCCGCCGGCTGTCCCATGTCCCGGGGCGACCCCGGCAGCGAGTCGGCCGGCGCGGCGCGGCGCGGCTCGGGTGGCGGCGCCCCGCCCTGCCGGGTGCGAGCCGCGGCGCCTCCGGATCCCGCGGCAGCGAGCGTTCTGGCCGGGACAACTTTTCTCCAGCCTCCGCCGCAGCCGCGGCCGCTCCGCCCCCGGCCCGCCCCCGGCCGGGCCCGCCCCCGCCACCTCGGGCCCCGCCCTCGGGCCCGCCCCCGCCGTCGCAGGCCCCGCCCCCAGGCCGGGCCCGGGGCCCTCTGCGGCTGCGGAGAAGGAAGGTCGCTCCCCGGGCCGCGAGCGGCGGGGTGCGGCGTCCCCCCGGGCCTCGGCGGCAGAGACGCCCGAAAGCGGACGCGGGGGGAGGGCAGCGGGTCGCACCCCGGGGCCGCCCAGCTATTGGCAGCCCCCCGCCTCCGCGACCCGGCGATCTCGGCGCAGGTGCCCGAGGTGGAGCGGGACCCTTCCCCTCCCGCCCTCTGGTGGTCGCCGAGGCCCGCCGGTCATCCCTCCCGCTGCCTGAACTTCGGGTCGTGCCCCGGTTTTTCTGTTTGGCCTGGAGAGCTGGGGGCGTGGAGCTACAAAGTCCCGGGCAGCTGGCGCAGAAGGAGCTCCCGGCGGCGAGGGGCGAAGCGCAGAGCCGTGCGAAGCGGGACCTGGGCTTGAGAGGGGCGAGTGCCCGCCTGCGCGCGTCGGCGCGCGTGGGGCGGAAGACGGCAGCGGTCTCTCTGGGAGGGGCGCCGGGGCGCCGGAACGCCGGGCAGGCTCCTCTGTCACCGTGTGTCGTTTCATAGTGTTGGGATGCTCCCCGTGTGTGTTTATTAACTGTTGCCGGGGCGGGGAGGGGGGATCCGCTCCGGGCCAGCCCTGCTCGCGCGCTAGGCGTCGCCCTGCGAATCCAGACAGGGCGGGCCCGCACCGGCCGTGCCACTCGGCGCCCGCCCTTCGTGGTTCCCCTCGGACCTCCCGGCGCGTCCGCCCTCCCCGCCGGGCCCCGTTTACTCGCCTGCGGGGCTGGTGTGGCCTCGCGATGATCTGAACCATCCCCGGGCAGGACCCCGACTCCCCTAGGGCTGCGACTGAAGGGCGGTCCGTTCAAGAACAGAGGCTTCGCCGGGAAAGCCCCAGCCGACGTCCCTCACCCCCCCCCCCGACCCCCAACCGGGGGCTCCCCCAAAACCTCTGCAGTGAGGACTCAGGAGGGAGAGGGTCTAGCGGCCCGGCTCTCGCCGGGGCTGGCTCAACCACCTCCGGAAGAGAAGCCCACCTGTGCTGTGGGTCATCGTCAGTGGTGGCCACTTGGACCCGGGAAGGATTTCAAATGAAAGAGAAAAAAACCACTTGACTGAGTAACGAGAGACAACAGTGAGAGAATCCGAGCCGCAGCAACCCCGTTTCTCAGGCCCCACCTCGGTTAAGGGGGAGCCTCGGGGCGGGGGACAAAGGCTTTGAGGGCTGGAACCGGCCCCCTGACTGCTCGGCTGGTGCGGGGAGAGGGCCGCTGGGGACACCAGCCAGGCCGCAGTGGGCGGCAGAAAGCCGGGGCTGACGGGCTCCGGCGGTGAGTTGGGCTCATTCCCACCGTCCGGTCTTGGGTTCGGGCCCTCGGGGCGGACCCGGCCCTGGGAAGCCGTCCTCAAGGAGAGCCCAGCTGCGAAAACGGAGGGCACACCCGCTCTGCAGTGTTATTCGTTAGCCTGGAAGTCACTGGAGAGTAAATACGTTCCATGTACAGGTTTCTAGCAAGAAAGACGACAGAGCTATTCTCCCTGGCGGAGGGGGCGGGGTCAGCTCCATCCTCCCTCCCAAGGGTCCGCTAACAGGAACAAAGACGCCCAATCATGCCCTCCACTCCCCCGGCCCCTCAAAAAAATAGTTCCTTTCCTCTCGGCCCAGAAGACTGCTGTCTCATCTGACAAAGCAAAGGCAGGTGCTAGGCCGGGACTCCAAGGCTCAAACAATGAGAAAGAGGAAGACGGGATGAGCCACCGTGGCCAATGCAACCACCGAGCAGGAGAGGGAGGGAAGGAGCGGCCGGGTGGCTGCCCCTCGCGGGCCGAGGGCGTGTGCCGTGCTCGGGGTCCCGCACCCCAGGTGCTCCCTCCACGCCGGCCCCAGGGAGGCCCGGGGACCGGGCCTTCTCCTCTGCAGACCTCACTTCAGGATCCGACCCTCTACCACCAGACCCTCCAACAACCGTGGGAAAAAGTTGCTTGCCAACCCAACCCAAACCAATCAAAGAGATGATGTGGCCAGTTCATCTTTGAAAGGAAAACCCACAGACAGAGAGGCGTGAACCTGGAGGCCTGGGGACTAACCGCTTCCTGGACTTACTTATTTTTAAAGGCATGTATTATTTAACCCCCAAACATTAACTCCTTAACTAGAATCACTTCCAGATGCTTCTCGGAACTTCGTGACAAACATCAGAGACGGCCAATCTCCTCAAAGGCTGGCTCTCTCGGAGCTCCCCGCGGGCCGCCGGCACATGGAGACAATTAGTGCGGGTTATAGGAGAGGAGGGTTATGGGAAGGGGAACCCGTCTGCTCCCCATGTGCCCAGGGCCCCCGAAGTCCAAGAGGCAACCCCAGAATCCTTTGTGTCCAGGATGCTAAGATTCCCAGTTCCTAATGTTGCCCAGCAGGGGGCGTGCGACTTGTGAACGTCCGCACAGGAGCTCCCCACGGGGCTGCCGCCAGCCGACGCACCTAGTGACAGGTGTATGTCACCGAGGGGGTGGGGAGCGGGGGCTACGTGTTGGCCTCACGAGGCAGCTATGGCCCTGCTGCGTGTCTGAGGGTGCGTTTGCTGTCGGAGACCGGGAAGAGGAAGAGGAGGAGGTGGGTGGGAAGAAGGAAGAGAGGGCGGAGGAGGGGGGTGTGCTAACGCTCCATGCCAGCGTTGCCCCTTCATTCGAACCCTCCCCCAGGCACCAACAGGAGTCCTGCTACCGTTCTCATGCATTCATCCAACCAACACTTGCTACTGCTTCCCCCTCGTCAGGCCCAGGTACGGGCGCCAGCAGTGAGCAAAACAGCCGGTGGCCGTGACCTTGTGGGTCTCAGGTTCTGGAAAACACACAAAAGAAGCAGACAGCTGAGCGCACCCTGTAAGACTGACCATGACACGGAGTGGGGGGGTCTGGTTTGGGGGAACGGCCGCAGGGAGGGGGGTGCCGTGAGTGGAAGAAGGGCGCTGCAGGCCGAGAGAACGGAAATCAGGGAGGGTACAGGGGGAAGGAGCACAGGTCTCGTTTTCTCGCCCTCCTTTCAGGGTCACTGGCCCCCTGGAGAACGCGGCCTCTAGGGGGCAGCAGAGGAAGCATGGGGTCCAATCAGGAGCCCGGGGGAAGGTGTCCTGGGGGTGCTGGGCGCGTGGGCTGCGGGGTAGCAGCAGCCCGGAAGCATCTCAGTGCTTGCCGCCACGTCCGTGGGGGGTGAGGCCTGACCTGCCCGCCCCCGGTGCCCAGCCCCGACGACGGGTACGGGCTCCAAGAACAAACCCGTGTCTGGTGAGTAACCACGGGGAAGCTGTCGATCACCAGCCCCATTTCACCTCCGAGGACACGGAGTCACACGTGGTGCCGCCGCTCCCCGCGCCGGTACGAGTCACAGTCACGACGACGATGCCAGTAAAGATGACCCTTAGGACGATAACACTGACCAGGTGCTTGCTACCTGCCAGACAGTTCTGTGAGCCAGCCCACCCTTGGGGCCCCATTCTACAGACAAGGAGACTGGTGCCACAGGGGCGAAGCAGTCTCCCCAGGCCCCCCGGCGAGGGAGCGGTGACTCTGAGACAGGGTCCGGGCCGTCTGAAGCCCGCCCTCCAGCGTATGTGTGCTCGGCCCTGCCCGCCCCTGGCTCCCGGCGCCAGGTGTCTGGGGCCCTGGCTTAGGGAGGTCTCGCTGGTGCACCTGTGTGCTCTGAGCCCTCACTGACAAAGCACCTGCCACGTGACTTCCAAATGGCACAAGAGCTGAGCTGTGGAAGCCTGAGGGGAGGCTGCAAAGGGAAGTGACCACACTGGTATTTTCCCAATCGTATGCGCTGCATCCTCATCCTCATCCTCATCCCCCCCCCCTCAACCGGGGACCGGGGATCGAACCCACCACCTTGGAGTATGGGGACGACACTCTAACCAGCAAAGCGACCCGCCCAGGGCCTTAATCTGCCTTCGAAGCCCCTGCTGGCCGACTGTGGTCAGCGTCCAGCCCGAGGTGCGGGGTTCCTCGCAGGTTTGCCCGTTTCTGGGGAGGAAGCAGGTGGAACCCTTACGTGGGACTGGCTGTTTCCGGCCGCGTCTCTCGCGCCCGGACGAGCCGGGTAACTAGGGGAGCGTTGCAGCTAGACTCTGCGTGCTGGTCTGAAACCTCTCTGATGGGCTGTTAAGGAGAGGATTGAGCTTCCAACGGAAAGCTGCCAAAACCGCGTTGTTTAGCCACTTGGAACAATGCAACGCCAGTCCCATTAATTTATGTGGGAACCAGCCCTGCTCCCCAGCCCGCCGGCTGCCTGTACTTACGTGGTTACAGGGTGAACAGTGCCCCCTGGTGGCGGCGAGCGGCATTTCCTGCTGGCGGTGGGGGCCCGGAAAAACGGCTTAGATGCCTGCGTTTCAGCCAAGTGCAGACCCATCCTAAGCGTGCCATGAACTTCAGCTGCGTTTCACACTGAGGGGTGTCCGTCTCCTCAAGCGGCAGCAGGGGTCACGCCTGGCCTCGGGACAGAGTCGTGATCCTTCCGGGGCGGGGGGGGGGGGCACCTTTGATGGGATTCCTTGCCTCCACTGAGCTCAGGAGGCCGACATCTGCTCTTTCTGGGGAGTTCAGAGGTTAATGCGCTGCCTGGCGGGGGCCAGGAGTGAGGCCGGTGGGGGGAGAAGGAGTCGCATCCCCCCGCCCCCACACTCATTCCGGCGCCCTGATGGGTACGGAGGGGGCTCCTGCGTGAGGGGAGGCCCCCGAGGGCGAGGGCGAGGCGTCTGTAATTTCGGAGCCTGAATGCAGGCCAATCGGGCTCCAGAAGGGGGCGTCGGAGGATCAGCAGACACCACCGCTGGCTCCCGGCAGCCGGCAGACGGGACTCGGGGACGGGCTGAGCGTTCGGGGAGGCCGCCAGCCAGCCCTGGACGGGGCGTCCAGAGAGGCGGGCGTGTCCGGCCCCCGCGTCCAGTTCCCGGAACGGGATTCCGCAAAGGGAACAGTGCCGGGGCGCGTGGCGGGGGTCAGCCTCCGCTGTGGCCGGGCGAGTGCCCCCCGGGTCCACTGTCACACAGGGGACAACGGAAAACGCTGCGTAAACCTCAAACAAAGGCCGGCCCGCCGGTGACCTTGAGCACACCGCTGGGACTCGGATCTGTGACAGCGCCACCTGAGGCGATCTCAGGGCCCATGGGACCCCTGACGTGGGAGTTTCCGTGGTGCAGCTTATTGGGGTTCAGGGATGGACCAGCGAGGCATCCCCAGGGGGCGCTGTTCTGTGGCGACCACCTGGAGTACACAGAGGGGAGGGGATGCATCTCTGGGACGCGCTGAGCCCTTCGAGCCAAACCCATCCCTGAAGGCAGCTCCGAGGCGGGGACTGAGCCCACTCTGCAGATGACAAAACCAAGGCCCAGAGAGGCTGAGTCACTTGCCCAGGGTCACACAGCCAGAAGGCGGCAGAGCGGGACACCGGCTCCTGGCCTGCCCAAATGCCCACGCCTGTGACTGTGCTCTCCCCTCCGTCTCAGCAAGGGGAGGGGGAAACACCCTCTTGGAGCCCCTGGAGGATGTTCTACCCATGGCAGACAGACACTCCCAGGTCTCAGCGGAGTTGACTTACTTCTCCATGAGGAGACGGGACCGTAAAACCAAGATGCTCAGAGGGAGCAGAGAATGGAGCCAGCAGGTGCCCGGGCTCCCGGCCACCTCCTGGAGCTTTTCCTTCGCACCGAGCCCAGGGGTCAGCCCGCGCCGCCAGCGAGCCAGCGCCGCAGACCCGCCCTGCCCCGGCCTCTGTCTCGGAAACCTGCGTCTGTTCGATAAGTTTTCACCAGCCCTGGGCTCCATTAGGCCGTTCGGCCAACTGGCCGACGCTGCCAGACGGCCACTCATAAGCCACAGATGTCTGATTCGTGGCTCCACCCATGTGGTCAGGCGACTAAAGGTGTCTGGTCAGTGCCTTTGGGCATGGGCTCTTGGCCTGCTGTCTCCTCGGAGTTAAAAACAGGCTTCGGCGTGAGCGCTCGAGTAATGGTGGGCGTGGGCCGCACCGGCCCGTATCTCGGATTCAACAGCATTCTCTCCCCTTAGTTCGAGTTAACAATGACCAGGCCGCCCTGCAACCAAGGGAGACAAGATCAACCTGGAAATCGCGACAGTCGCCTCGGTGACCAGGCGCAGATCCGCTCCAGGGCTGAGCCCCTGGGGCCTCGCCCTGAGGCCCCAGTGCGTGCGGAAGCCCCCGTCCCCCCGGGGTGAAGAAGACCAAGGCCAAGGCCCCAAACGCTCTGCGGCCGAGTCGGGGGCCCAGTCCCTGCTGCGGAGGCATAAGGTCCCGGGCTCGGTCCAGAGACCCAGGATTGCTACTTCATTACGCAAACAAACCAAAGGTGAGCGCCCTCGCTCCAATACGCCGAGGCCACTTTATGAAATGAAAATCAGATCAAGCTCCGTTTTCCCGAGCAAGCTCGGAGCGCAGAGAATTACATTACCTGTCTGGCCTTGTTAGGCTCCTTGCTAGCAAATGGAGGGAGCGGGATGATGCAATTTGCCCTGTGAGCCGGTGCTCTGAATTCAGATGTGCGGGGGTTGGGGGGGGCAGTGGAGGGGGCTGGGGACGCGCCTGCGACCCCGGCTGGACCGTGACCTCTGCTGAAGCTGGACTCAGGGCTGGGGGAGTGTCTTCCCTCTCCCCTGGCCTCGGGCGGGCATCGCCCCTGGAGCCCTGGCCGACTGAAGGAGAAGCAGGTCTGCCCCCGGCTCTCACCACCCCATTCCATCCCGGGTTAAGAGCAAAGAGCACTGTCTATGGAAAGCAGAAAGGGCCAATCCTGGTGTGTCAGAGGGGATTGCTTTTGGGGCAAGTCACAGAACCCCCAGTTAACTGTAGCTTAACCAAATAAGAGTTCATTTGAAGTGCATGACAAGACCTTATGAGATGAGACCCAGATTCTATTTTTTCTGCCATCATTAGCCATTGGCTGCCTCTTGGTTGCAAAATGGCTGCTGTGCTCCCAGGGGTCACATCTGTGTTCCAGGTTGGAGGAAGGGGAAAAAGCAGAAGGCCTTCTGTGGTAGGCAGCACTCTGAGATAGTCCTCCAAGCATTCTTATTCTGGCCCCAGATGCTGTCGCTCTGATGAGCACTGGTTATTACATCTACAGGATAAATGGAGTTTTGTAGATGTAATCGAGATTGCTTACTCAGTCAACTTCATCAGAAGGAGGCTCCCGGGTGGGTCCGACCTGATCAGATGTGGCCATCTCTGGGCGCTGAGAGGCAGCGACCCCTGGGCCCTGGACGACAGTGGGCAAGGAGACGGGGACAGGGCAGTTCTACCGCCGCCCGGAACGGCGTTCCGACCGCCTGGGCTTGGAGGCAGCTGATTCCCCAGAGCCTCCAGGTCGGACTCGGGCCGGCTGGCACCCGGGTCCCCACCCCGAGGTGCCTCAGTGCGGAGCCCAGCTGCGCTCGCCGGGCCTTCTGCCCTCCGGGACGGCAAGCTGACCAGTCGTGTGGTTGGAAGCGGCTGCGTGTGTGGCTTCCGTGTGCCATGGAAGCAACAGGAAATGAACGTGTCTCCTCGTGACGTCTACCCAGGCTCTGGGTCCAGCCTCCCTCCCGAGGGCGTCCACAGTGGGGGGTGGGGGGTGGCCACCGTGACGTCCCCGCAGGCCGACTGTGTTCGGCCGTGCGAGCTGGGGGTGGGAGGGAGGGGAGGGGGCGTGGGGCGGGACGGACTACTGACCCCGTGGGCCCCACTTCCGAAACGTGGGAGAAGGAGGGGGCCCCCGGGGCAGGAGGAAGAAAGAAGAATTTCCCGGGGCCCCCACCTTGACGGGCGCAAGGCTCCCCGCGGCCCGTGAACCGCCTGCACGTCTGGGGGGACGTGCGGTTCTGTGTGGGTGGGTGTCCTCGGGCTGCTGGGACAGGTGGCCGCACGCTGCTCTGGGGGAGGGGCCCGCCTTTCCTCCTCGGGGGTAGACTCTGTCACTCCGGCCTGCCTCTGTCACCTCGCGGCCGCCCCACTCCCCTGCGCGGCTCTGCGTGTCCTTTGCTGCCTCTCATAAGGACGCTCTTGCTGGGTCGCGCCCCCCCCATCCCGTGTGACCTCACCTGCATCATCGGCACCTTAGTCACTTCCGCCAAGACCCGATTTCCAGCCAACGTCCTGCTCAGGCTCCAGGTGGACGCCGGCTTTGGGGGCTTTTGCCGCCAAGGGTCTGACCGCAGGGTCGGGGGAGGGCTAGGAAGTTGCTTTCTTGCCTCTTTTGCCCCCTGGCCCCCGGGGTAAGGCCACTGGACAGGAGACATGGCCTTCGGTGGAGGGAGAGAGCCGGGGTGGCGCTGTGCCCCATGGACAGCTGGACACCGTGGACCCGGAGCCCACGAGGAGCTGCCGCCCCTCCCCGCTGAGAGCCCGGGGTGGCGGGGGTCAGATGCGCAGGGCCACGCGGACAGAGAAGACTCCGGCAGGGAGAGTCCTGCTGTCCGTCCCGCCGGGAAGGACGCCAGGCAGGTGCGAACGGCCCCGTACTGGGAGCTCACGGTCTCGGGCGCCTCGCCCTTCTCCCTGCGCACACCCGCTGGGGAAGGAACCTCTCCCTTCCCCGCCGGGAGAAACGAGGGGTGAGCACTGGGTGTGCTTCCTTGGAGACGCCGAGGTCCCACTGTCCCATCCCGTCCCGTCCGTCCCGGACGGCCGGGGTCTGGGTCCAACACCTTTACATGGGCCCCGTGACCCAGTGGCCACCAGCATCGGACGCGCACGGCAGGACTGGAGACAGCAGCGGGCGCCTGGGAGCAAGGCGAGGGCCCACCCTGGGGAGGGCGGGCGGGAAATGCAGTCCGACTGGGCCCGGCAGCACGTGGGGTGGGATCTTGCGAGTGGGCCCGGCTCCTGAGTGGGAGAGACCACATTTTGGCAGGTGTCTCCATGGGGGACGGCAGGCCCTGCAGAGCCCCACGCCCCGTGCGGAGCACCCGTGAGTGTGAGGAGCACCCTGCAGGCCTGGGGGAACCCACACTTGCAGGCTCACGGCCCAGCAGCCGATGAGCCCGGGTGGAGGAGTGACCTCCCCGGTGCCTGGCGTTCCCCAGGAAGGGCCGTGGGCCTGCACGGGGCAACCCCCCTCGCTGACCCCAGCTCTGAGGCGGGGCTGTGGGCCGTCCCCGCCTCCCAGCCCTCACGGACTGGCCGTGGGGGAGGTCGGGTTTGGGCGGACCGGTGGAAGCCGCAGGTGTGACTGCAGCTTCGAGGGCAAGGCCACCCCCAGCAACAGCCCGCGCCTGCTCCTCCTCCAGGCAGAAGGGCAGGCGAACGTTCCAGAGGCGGGGAGTTGGGGGGCGTCTGGGGCCCCGGGAGAGAACCGGCGCTGCGAGAGAACCGTGGGCTGGCTCCTCCCCTCCCCCACACCTTCCCTCACTCACACGGTGTGCGGGGGGGCGGGCCGTGTCTACACCGGTGGGCCGAAGTAAATAGACTCGGCTTGACTGCTGCCCAGCCGTCCCTGCTGGGGTGCAGCGCGGAGCCGCCTTTCTGTGCGAACAGCTGCGGGGCGCCGGACGCGTCCTGTAACCAGCCACCATGCAGGAGCGGGCACGGCCCCCTCCTCGTCCTCGCGGCTTCTAACTGCGCCTCGCCGCCCCTTACCATGGCCGGAGAGGCGCCTGTCCATCCACAAGGAAGGGGGCAATGAACGGCGTGGGGGGCGGAGGGCCCGGGAGGGCAGTGAGGGCTGGGGCCGAGACGGCCTGGGGCTGGAGCGCCCCTGCGGCCCCTGGCGAGCTGTGAAACTCCGGTAGGCTCCTGCCCCTTGCTGCCTCTGGGCCTCGGTCTTCCGTGCTGTAAAATGGGGTGCATGGCCGTCCCATCGCATAAGCTTGTGGGGAGGATTCACGGACTTGGCAAGAGGCAGCTGCGAAGGGCCACCGGGCCGTGGTCGCCGTGAGTGAGACTGAGCTTCAGCAGGAATGGGGCTCAGCGAGGCCAGGCGGCGGGTGGGGGGGGGGTGGCGGGCAGGTGCTGCGGGGCCTGGGGCCCCCGGGGCTGAGACCCCCAGTCTGGGCTCAGGACCCTTCAGTCCTGAAGTCTGCAGGGTGTGGTGGGGCGGGGAGCCCGTCGCCAGTCAGAGGCCCACTTTTCCCCCAAAAGAAAGAGCTAAACCGTCGGGCACGCCCGGCTTGGGGGCCCTGCCTCTCCCCCCAACATGGGCCTCTCTGGGTTCGGGGTCCGAGACGCTCGCTCCTCCCGTTTCTCCGCGCGGGGCCTCACCCCGCGCTCTCTCCGCCCACACACCCTCCCCGGGAGCTCTCCACCGCCGCGGGGAAGGAAGCCCGGTCCTCCGCGGCGGCGCCACCGCCTCCCGCCCGCCCTCCCCCCAGCGGCCGCGGGTCACCTGGTCTGGTCCCCGCGCTGCCCGGGCCCTGGCGTTGCCACGTCAACCCGAGGGCGTGCCGTCTGTCCCGCAGGGGCAGGGGGGGGCTTGACAGCGCGGAGGCCCGCCCTGTGGTGCTGGCCGGGCTGCGTCCCGGGGCCGGCGCAGCGGCACTGAGCACGCGCACCGACGCAGGGAGACCTGTCTCCGTGGGAAACGCTGGCAGCGCTTTTCGGCACCGGGTTTTCACATGTTTTTCTTTGCCCAGCACCCGGACCGTGTCCAGGTGGCCACCGTGAACACACTCGGGCGGCGTGCCGCCGTCCACCCCCCCCCCCGCCGGGTTCCCGGACCTCGCTGTGGCCCCCAAAGGGGACCCGGTACCTGCCACACGGTCCCCGTGTTGTTGGGAACAGGAAATGCAGTGGGTTGTGACGGTTTGTGCCGAACGACGAAGTTTCATAAATATTTTCTTTTTTTAAATATTTATTTATTTTTAGAGAGGGAAGGGAGGGAGAAAGAGAGATAGACAGAGAGAGAGAGACATCAATGTGCAGTTGCTGGGGGCCGTGGCCTGCAACCCAGGCACGTGCCCTGACTGGGAATCGAACCTGCGACACTTTGGTTCGCAGCCCGCGCTCCATCCACTGAGCTACGCCAGCCAGGGCTCATAAATATTTTCAAGTGGACGCGTTTCCTTTCCCGAGCACCAGCCGCCGAGCCTCACGCCGCTGCCGCTGCCGCGAGCTGCGGTCTCCGGAGAGGCGGCGGGCTGCGCGCACCGTGTCCCGCCAGCCGATGAAGCCGGCTGCGCTGAGAACTCGCGGAAAGATGGCCCTCGGGGCTTCCTCCAGTGCTTCCCCGTCCTCGGGGCATCACACGCAAGGCTCGTTTACAGTTAAGGCCGCCACGGTGCGAGCGCGTTACGCCCGAGAAGCCAGGCTTGGGATTCCGACACGGCAGCGGCGTCTCTGGGCGCCCATAACACTTCCAGATTCATCACAGAGAGATTTTATTTCCCCCCCAGGTCGAGGAAGTGCAAGCCGTTACTATTTAAGGAGCGTTTCGGTCAGCGCACGTGTTTCTGACGATACAATAGAGGATCTGGTTGGCGGAGGAAGACGCTGGGGGTGGGGGGGCACCAGCCCCACCGGAGGGGCGTTAGAAGCGTTGCCTTTGGGGCCCTGTCACAGCAGCGAGACCAGACGGGACTCGGGGGAGCCTCTGGGACTCCTGGGTGGAGGGAGGGGTTCCTGCCTGTGGTTGCTTCACTGCGTGCTCTGTCCTTCGGGCGGGAACAGAGCCGCCCACCTCGGCCCCTGAGGGGCCTTCTCAGGGCCGCCAGCTAAGGGAGCCCAGCCCGACCCCCAGGGACTCTGCGTCCTGCTGTGAATGACCTCCTCCCTCTCCGTGAGCCGGCTGCCGGGAAAACAGCCCGAACCTTGGCGGTAAAGATCTGTTATTTGGCAAAACCCAAGCAGAGCAAAGCAGCTCCGGGGGGAGGGGGGTGGGGGGGGGGTGCTGGGACGCCAGGGGTGGCACGTTGGGAAATCCTTCAGGACGCTAAAACGGTGGCATAGAGTGATAACGGGGTCGGTCGGCACGCATTTTCTGAGAATCCCTTTGCTCCCAAACGGAACTGGAAACTGCAAGGGAATACGCCGACTGCTCTGACCGTCAGGAAGCACGGAGCTGCGGAGGTTCCAGGGAGAGGGGTGTGGCTGGAGGTGGGTTTGAACGTGTGTGTGCGCCTCCCGGAGCTGGACAGGGAGTGGAAAACCGAAGTGGGATAGCGGGTGGTGACAGGGAGCGGTGGGGACTGCGGCGAACTGGCAACATGACGCCTGGATCAGGTTCCCAGTGCTACTGAACAAACTGCTGTCCCTCTATTGGCCGAACGCAGCACGTTTATCCTCTTACAGTCTGGAGGGCAGAACTGTCACCGCCGCTGACATGGGCGTCACCGGGGAGCCGAGCTGGGGGCAGCCTGGGCGGTGGCCCACGGGGAAGGCGGATGGCGGTCATCACGGGGAGGCAGGACGCCTCCTGCATCCACCGCAGCCCCCGTGCGTGGCCGCGACAGCAGATTGATATGCCGAGGTGCTCCCTGTACCGCGGGCCCTCTCTTCCCTCCCCTCTCTGGAGGAAAATCGATACTCCCTTTTCATCGCCTGGCCACGCAGGACACCCTGGCTCTCCGGCTCAGCCGCGAACTTCCCGAGCGCCGGCGCGTAACCGACGGACTCATCTCTCCCGGGGCGGCCCCGCGTGAGGAGGAAGGCGGCATGATGGACCGAGGCCATGGTGAGAAGC
Organism: Phyllostomus hastatus; assembly: GCF_019186645.2. NCBI lineage: Eukaryota > Metazoa > Chordata > Mammalia > Chiroptera > Phyllostomidae > Phyllostomus > Phyllostomus hastatus. The sequence goes on along the minus strand of NW_025333537.1, from coordinate 12,506,944 downwards.
CGGTCTGCAGCATCGGGAGACATTTTCCCCGCGATCAGCCGCCCCGAGAAGGACACGGGTCCCCGCACGCCGGAGGTGGTGGCCGAGCACGACAGGGAAGGGGCCCCATGCATCACGGTGCGGAGGGTAATCTGCAACCCATCTGCGTGTCCTGAATTTCTCCCTCTGACCCCGAGGCCGCACATTTGACAGAGACACCAAGGACCTCAGTTTCCCGAACTACGTGCTCCGAACTGGCGTTTCATCTTCCGGAAGAGCTCGTGGCTTTCGGCTTTCACGGGAAAGATCCGAGTCCCGCCTCCGGCACTGGCCCTGCAGGGGAGCACCCTCCCTCGTCCCCCGGGGTCCTCAAGTGCCTCCCGCTGTGTGCGGGGCTGGGGTGGGCTCCCGGTGGGCACGTGGGACTGGCCCTCTCAGAGGCACACGCCTCCCTCCCCCTCAGCACCGCAGACAGGCCCTGAGCCCCTCTCAAAAAGGACAGCTCAGCCCTGGCTGGTGTGGCTCAGTGCGTTGAATGCCGGCCTGCAAGCCAAAGGGTTGCAGGTTCGATTCCCAGTCAGGGCACACGCCTGGGTTGCGGCCAGGTCCCCAGTAGGAGGCGCATGAGAGGCAACCACACATTGATGTTTCTCTCCCTCTCTTTCTCCTTCCCTTCCCCTCTCTATACATACAGACACACACACACACACACACATACATAAAGGGAAAGCTCAAATAACACACAAATATAAATGCTCTTTTTCCTCCCAAAGTCCTTCTGATAACTCTGACCTCCTCTGGCTGTGCTGACAAAGCTCGAATTTGTAAAATATTTGCATCCAGTCTCAACATGCTCACGCTCTATGTTGAAAACAAAAAACCCTAATTCTTCTCTCCGCAGGGAGGACGATTCTCCTCCCACCGTGGGAAGCCGGCCGCCGACTCTCAGGTGGGGGCCCAGGCAGCCTCGAAGCCCGGCGCCTGCTTCTCTCCTTCCTGACCTGGCAGGTGTCACCCCGTAAGTCCTGCGCGCCGCGCCTCTGCGCAGCCTCCCCGGACGTCCCTGCAGGCCCCACCCTTCTCCGGGTGTCCTTCCTGTGCGCCCCGGGGCGGGGCGCCCCCCGCACAGGGCAGGGGTGCGCGGACAGAGGCAGGGGGGCGGGGCAGAGAACCGTGGCGACTGGCGCGCGCTGGCGCGGGGGCTGCAGCGAAGGGGAGAGAGAGGAGGACCCCCCGAATGTCCTCGGGAATCACGTGGCTGTTCCAGCTGGGCGTTGGGGACATCACGCGTACTTCCGACCGAGGGCATTTATTTTTTTAAGGCAGTGCAGGGTCTTAGTAAAGATCCTTCCAGAAAAGAAAAAAAAAGACTCAAAACAGCTCAACGATAAGGAGAGTCTAGCATCTCAAGACGTCCTAAGGTGGAGGCCCGCGAACAGGTTGATTTAGCGCACCTCAGAGTCAAGTTCTTTCTCTCTGCGCCCCTCTCTCCCACTCGGGAGCCTGGCCTCGTGGGGGGTCCCCGACTTCGGGGCCACAGCCGCTGAAGCCCAGGGTTCCCTTTACGGTCCGGGAGCATTCCGGGTTCTTTTATCAGCGAGGGCCCCGTTCCCAGGTTCCTTCCACCGCATTGGTCAGAATGGGGTCACGTGCGCGTCCCTAAGCCAATCGCTGGCCACGGAGAGGGTTGCCATGGCGAAGGGAAGCGTCCTGCAAGGCTGCGTGTGCGAACACGGGGCTTGAACCCGTGCATGGCAGCCTGTCGCTGTCGCGATCTCAGGACGCGCAGTGCATTGCCCTGGTTACTCTCCAGCAGCGCCGCGTAATGACCGATTGCTGTGGTCCCCGGGCGGCCTGGGAAGTGGGGTAGACCCCTTCCTCCGGCGCATCCGCCCCGCATGTCAGGAGCGACAGTAGAAATCCGTTCGCGGGCCCCTTCGGAATGGTCCTCTGCCAGGGGTTGGGACACACGGGGACGGCTCCAGAAGCCGCGAGTGTTGAGTGCCGGCGTGCGGGCCATGGGCCCCTTGAAGCTCCGAGGCCGCCGCCTGTGGCACCATCTGGCCCAGTGACAGGGCTTGGGGACCCGGCCAGACAGCTGAGCCGCCACTTCTCAGACCCCCCCCCCCACACGCGACACCCTCTCCGGGGCGATGGGGGTGGGGGACGAGCCCCTGGCCCCCATCTGGGTGCTCACCTGTGCTGGCCCAGATGAGAAAACTCAATGAGGTGTAAAATGGGAGCCTGGGGACAATGACAAAATACTGTGGGACAGTCACGTGGGGCAGAAGGGAGGGGGCGGGGAGCACACGGAAGTAGGAGTGTGTCCAGGTTAAAAAAAAAAAAAAAGTCTTGGCCTTTTCCCTGCTCTGGAGCAACCCGCGACTGCGCAAGTTGCTCTTTAAAAAGTGTCGAGTCGGTGGGGTTGCGTAGAAAGTGGGAAGGAAAATAATCACCAGGCAAAGTGGGTCTCTCCGGTCTGCAACCAGAAACGGCACACACACGGGGCGAAGGAGGAAACCAGACTCCCCGGTGGGGGGGGCCGGGCGTGGCGAGTGCGCCATGGGGTGCAAGGACATCAGATGACAGAGCAGTGCACCTAAAATGCGCGCGGTCACTCGCCAGGGTCACGCCACTCGGTTCCCCTGAGAACGGCTGAGCTGAGCCAGCGGAACCCGCGTGAGGGCGAGGGCCGCGAACAGGACAGGGGGACATTGTCGGGGCCGGACCGCGGGGAGTCTCTGCCGGAGAGGCGGCGCTGGAGCGGACCCCAGTGCCCCCACAGAGACAGGAGTCACCCAAGGGGGGGAGTGGACCGCCCGCTGACGTGCGGAGCTGAGGCCTCCTGGCCCCCCGCCCCCAGGGCCACCCGTTCGCGTCCACACTCACAGCCCGTTTGTTCCTGTTGCTGTCTCAGATCCGCCTTGTTGGGGCACGAACTCGAGCAACCCCCCTTGGGGTGTCCGCAAGCACCCGGTTTCTGGACACCCCGATTCTCAGGGGTGCTGCCGGGCCCACAGGCCGGCTTCCCCGGCGACCAGGTTCTCAGAGCCAGCGGCCTGGGCCTCCTTCTCCGGGGTCGCGTCCTGGAGACCGTCTCCGGAGGACCACCGCGTGCAGGGCCTCCTTGCCCCACGCGGCCCAGAGCGCCCCGGAGAGAGAGTCCGCCTTCCGGTGAGGTAGGCGGCGGAGGGGGAGGGGGAGGGGCAGGGGACGGTGACTCGGGAGTCAGCCTGGGCAGAAGCCGGCGGCTCCAGACTAATTACTGTCTGTCAATAAATGTCAGATCTTTAAAAACCCAGCGCGGTGCAGATGTCGGAGACGGGCTACTTAGCATTCCGGGAGAGGCGCCCACGCAGCCACGCGGAGGCCAGGGGAAATCTCTCAGGAGCTCTCCATCACGGCAGGCGTTTCGGAAGCAGGGACCGGGGAGAAAGGGACTCGCGAGTCCGCTGACGAACAGGGAGGCACCAGGCAGCAGGGACCCGCCCGGGGTGGAGCCGCCTCTGGCGTGTGGTGCCCTAAGTCGGATCTCCGCTGAAGCTCCCGTGTGTGTGTGTGCGTGCGTGCCTGTGCGTGCATGGGTGCGTGCATGCGTGTGTGAGTGTGTGGGTGTGCGAAGCGCTTCCAGGGCCTGCCGGGCAGCCGGTCGTGGTCCCTCCGTCTCTCCTTCCCACCAGCGAGGCTGTTCTGCAAGCAGGGGCTGGGCCGAGGCTGCGGTGCCCGGGCTGGCCTGGGCGTCGGGGGCCGCTCTGTATGGGGGAGACGCTGGCAGAGAGAAGAGACCAGTGCACGTCGGGGGAAGGTTCTGGTGCCCGGCGGGGTCTGGGCCGTGGGTGCCGCGCTGCCCCCTCCAGCCGTGTGGCTTTCTTTGGATGAGTCGCGTGAATTCTCCGTGCCTCAGTGTTCATCAGGGAAATGGGAACAGTGCGGGAGGTCGCCGTGAGGACCCGTACACCCGTCTGGGTGTCGGTCCTCGCTGGGAATCACACGGCTTCCCCGCGCCTCAGTGTCCTCACCTGGAAAACGAGGGGCGATCGTCCTACCTCCTATGCGAGGTTCCACTTTCAAAGGTTATAAAAATGACAGAGACGTTAAGTGCCACTTGACACCTGTAATATTTGTTACAACGCCCCGGCAGGAAGGGTTTGGTGGCCTTTTAGGGGGGTTCCTGTGTTGACTGACTGGGACCACTCTCTGGGGGCAGACACTTGCTGCTCTGTTCCCCGGCCCCTCGGAGCACAGCTCCCCGGGCGCGCAGGAAAGCTGCGAGGGCCGGGGCCGGGGCTGGGGCGGGCAGGCCCCCTGGGGGCTCTGGGGAGCAGGCCAAGCCGCACCACGCCGGTGGTTCTCCAACCTCGGTGGGTGCCGGGACCCTTGGGACGTCAGAGCCCAGGGCTGGTCCTCCCCCCGTGCGCCTGGCCCTGGCCCCTGAGCAGGGCGTCTCCTGGGGACAAGTCTGTGGTTCACGCCTCATTGGAACCACCAGGGCTCTTCCAAGAGAGACCAAGGCAGCTCCTGGGCAGGAGGCGGCGGGACGGCTCCCAAGGTCATCCAGGCCCTCGTCCTTGCAGCCTGTGAATGAATGAACGGTCATCCAGAGCCAGAGGGCCCACTGGTAACTAGGGTTGAAGGGTCACCTAAGGGCTTTAAGGCAGAGGGAGGCGGAATGATCGGCGTCACCCCAGCCCCTTACAGCGAGCAGACCGCAGCGGGGGACCACAGGAAGCTCAGAGATTTGCGGCAGGTGAGGGACTCGATCCTCCTGCAGGAGGCACTACATGCAGAGCCTGACACGGGCCATGGGCCCCAGGTGGACCGGCCCTGGCGGGCGGGCGGGCAGCGAGCAGGCAGGGGCTTCTCTTTGCGATCCTGAAGCGGCGACCCCCGACCTTCTTGACACGGGGGACCGATTTTTCCTGCGGCATGCCTGCCGGTTCTGTCTGACAGGAGAGCGGATCCCCGCCCCCCCCGCCGCCCCAGGGATGCTGATGGGGAACTCTGCCGTCGGAATGGAAGGTAGAGCCACGGAAATGTTTCTCTCTGCACCATCCCCAAGCACAGGCCCCTTTCTCCCCACGCGTCTGTGGACTGAAAACAGAAAGTCTGGTTCATTCTCTCCACACGCCCCTCTCCCGGGGTGGGGGGGGGAGAACCTGAGTGCAGGTCACACCCGGGGAACCCACGAACACCCAGGGGAGTGCTGAGGCGCTAAGACCAGACTCTGAACAGAACCCCGCCACTCCGCAGCCGCGACTCTGCAGAGAAACGCCCGGCAGGGGTGGGGCGCGGGGGGCTTGGATAGGCGGCTACACGGCGGGTGTTTATTTTTTAAAACTTAACATTTGTTTTTCTTAAAGGATCAACACATTCGTACAGTCATGTGGAAAAAAGCCAGACTAGATTACATCTGAACGTTACTCATGGCGGCGTGACTCGGGGGAAAGAAATACCTGTAGGAAACGCACTTGCAGGGATGTTATCTTCCAAAGCGGCCTCCATCCTTTATCGGGGCCTCGTTAATCTGGGGCTCACGGAACAGGCGCTATTGCAAACCTGTAAAACATGAAATAGGTTCGGGCCGCCGACATTTGCATATAAATAGAACTAAGATCCATACTAGGAGGGAAAAAATGACTTTCTACGTTTTTCATATAATTTCGGTAAATTAGACTTTAAAAATGCCCTTGTCATGTAGATTGATTTTTTTTTTATTTCCTAGTTAAGCAATGAAAACGAGATATTTTTCCCAAAGACATCGCTGTGGTTGAACTCAATGAAAGCCTGCGTCTCCGAAGCCCGACAAAGAAAGGGGACGCGGGAGGGGGTGCTTTTCCTGGCACTCTGCCCACTGAGTCTCCCCCTCCTCCCTCTCGGAGTCTGTCTCGGGCAGGGGGCTCAGGAGCGGCTGTCTCCAGCGTCCTCCAGCCCCTGGGGCCGCTCCTCCCGCCCCCAGGGACACAGTGCCCCCTGGAGGCCGGCCCCGGGAGGGCCTGGGCCGTGTTCAGCTCTTGGTGTTTTCTCAAGGGGATGGTTTTTCTCACGTGGGAATCGGGGGGCTGGCGTGTGCGGGAGAGATGGGAGACTGTCCCCTGGTTGCAGGGTCAAGAGAAAAACGTAGAAAAACATCAGCGCCGTGAGGTTGCAGGCGATGAACGGTTTTCCCTTCCCTTCTCCATGTTTTGTGACGGTTTAGCAGTGAACGTGAGCGGTCTGATTTTCAAGAAAAGGGTTGACGGAGAAAGACTCTGACTCGGGCCACCCAGCCCCTCCCCCCTGCCCGCTCTCCGTCTGCCCACTGGTGTCCTGCCCTCCCGGCCTCGGCCAAGGTCCCGAGTGAGCAGAAGTGGCTCCAGGCAGTGGGTCCCCCCGACACTGTGACAGTCAGGACAAAGGGAGCGAGGAGAATAAATGGACATCCCTGTCGTCTGGAGCTTTTCCCCCAAAGCCTCCTGGCAGAACGGTGGCCTTATACCCAGGGGTCCCGTGACCACCCCAGCTGCAAAGCATGCTGGGAAAATGAGGGTCTGCCGAGAGAGGGGGCCCAGAGGTGAGCGTTCACACCGTGTGGCCCCAGGGTCAGGCAGGAAGGACGGACTGTGTCGGAGACAGTTAGCGAGCTCCGGCCACGCCTCGGCCCTCCGCCACCCAGAGTCACAGACACACAGGCCCTCGGCGGGCACGGGGCCCATCGCCCTCCTGCGGCCGGAGCGAGACCGGTTTGCGCAGTGACGGAGCCTCCAGGACCCCATCGTGCGTGGCCGGAGACCACCGAGGCGGCCTCCGTGTCTCCTTGCTGTCAGGGGCGGCCCTGGGGCGCATGGAGAGATGCACAGAGGCCCCCTTGCCCTTGGCGCGGTTTCTCCCAGGGGTCTTACCTGGGGCAAGACCTTAGCCCGAATCGGTGCTAGTGGTGAGGGCGAGGCCTCGCAGGTGACAGCTCCCCAGAGGGCCGGACCCAGTGGCCGAGGACCACCCTCTGAGAACCTGGGAACCTGCCTCCTTTCTCCCCTGGCCCCCGGGGCGCGCGCTGCCGGAGCTTTGAGTCTGGGTCTCCCAGAGCGAAGGCGAGAGCCGAGCGCCGGCATAAACAGACGAAACCAGCCCGCCTCCCTTCCTGCGGGAGACGCCCGAGCGCAAGACAAAGGGCGAAGCCGACCCCCGCTCCTCTCCCCAGCGCCGGACCTTGTTTTCAGCTCGCGCCAAAAATAGACGCGCAGTTGCCCGCGCTGGCTGTCAGCAAAGATCCATCTTCTGCCCGCCTTCCTCTGCCTCTCGCCCCGCTCAGCGTGTGGCTGCTACGGGGCAGAGAATGTTCTGCTTTAAAACAGGGGCGTCTTCTCCGCTCGTCTCTGCGTCCTCCCTGCCTGCCCTGCCGCACGCCCGGGGCAGCCGCGGCCCGGCCTCACCAACCCCTGCGCCGGGGCGGAGGGATCGCTCTCCCCGCACAGCGGGGCTGCCCGCTCCAAGGCGCTGCGGGGCGGTTTTGGACGCTGAAGAAAGCAGGGTTGCCCACGTGGCAGTGGCGGATGCCAGTGCCGGGGTCGCCAAGCAGGACAAACCGCGCCCCCCGCCCCCCCCCCCCCCGGCAGCGTCCAGGGCCGCGCACGAGAAGCAGGGGAGTCTGGCTGATGGGAGAACTAGGAGACACCCCGTCTTTACGGGCCACGAAGACGGGGGTGTCGCTGCTTTCTGAAGGTTCGCACATTCCCAGCTCTGTTGGCCGGCCGGGTGGGGGCGCTTCCCAGGGGACAGGGGGCAGGTCACCCGCGGAACTCGGCTGGCGTCCTTGAGCGGGGGCTGGAGCCTGACCTTGAAGGTGCCCAGCCCTCGCTCCGCGCATCAAACACCAGGCACATGCAGTCGAAGGTTGGGCGAGTGGTTCAAGCCCCCAGGGGTGCGCTCGTCACCCCGGCGCGGCCTGTGGAACCTCAGAGAGCTGTCGGCCTCGTCGCAGACTGTGTGGCTGGCCCTGGACGCGGACCTCGGTCCCTACTTCCTTGTTTTCATGTGTTGTTATAGCTTCAGTGGGAGAGACTCCTCTCTTCCCCTCCCCCCCCCCGTCCTGCCTCGCCCCAGCCTGAGTGCACCTGGTCCACGCGCCCCTGGGGCCCCTGTCGATACCCGCCCCGCACACACCTGGGCTCCTCGGGCAGACGCGGACCCCGCCCAGCAGGGCCTCCGGGCTGCGTGTCCCCGTGGGGCGCAGGGCGGTCGGGGGACAGAGCAAGGGTCGGCCTCGCCCCTGTCTCGTCTCTGTTCTCAGCAGGCGGGGTGGGACCCAGAGGGGAGAGGATTTAGGACGGACCTGCCCTGAAGACACAGGTGCTCCCCTTTTCCTGTGCGAGAGAGGGCCCCCCGCCCCCCAGTATTCTCAGGGAAAGGAGACGTGTTGTCTCCTCCTGGTTGGCGTCCGAGGGCGGGACTACGGGAGAGCAATCGACAAGGGAACCTGCGGCCCCATTCCCGACCTCGGTGCCCCGGGTCCCCAGAAACCCCTGCCACCGGGGGTGTGAGTGTCGTGGGGCCGCTCCCACCGGCCAGGTCACGGTGAACCGGGCAGCGGACACCGCGGGAGCTCACCCTCTCACATTCTCCAGGCCAGAAGTCCGAGGGCAGACTCGGGCAGGCCACCCCCCGCCCACCGCGGTCCAGACGAAGAATTCTCCCACCCCCGTCCAGGCTCCGGGAGCGCCTGGGGTCGCCCGGCCTGTGGCCGCATCTCCCCGACGTCCAGCCTTGCCCTCTGCATTTCTGCGTCCCTCTTCACGGGGACGCCCCTGCCCAGGCCCACCCTGCTCCGGCCCGGCCTCGGTTTCACCACTCCCACGTCCACGTGCTGACTCGGCAGGGGACACGGATTCCAGGGGGACACGGAGGACACGGGTCACCTAAGGCAGACCCAGGGGACCCCAGGTGACCCCGGGAAAGGGCCCCCTGGAAATGAAGAAGTATGGGAGGAACTTTTGTGCAATTCCTGTGAAGTACTTGGATTGAAAGTGATTTAAATTTCCTGGCTATCACCCGTGTACGTGTCCAAACTCCCCCGAGTTCCTTTCTAATTCTAGTGACATCGATGAAAGACACTGAGTTTCATGCAATCACTGTGCCCAGGAGAACGTCCCCTCTGTTTCCGTCAGGGGGGTGCTCCCTGGGTAGGCCTCCCTCCCCCTCTCCCTCCCCCTTCCTTCCTCCTTCCCTCCGTCCTTCCCCCTCCCTCCTCCCCCCTCCCCCCTCCTTTCCTCCTCCCCTCCCTCCCCTTCATTCCCTCCCCCTCCCCTCCCTTCCTCTTCCTCCCCTCCCTCCTTCCCCCTCCCTCCCCCTCCCTCCTCCCCTCCCCCTCCCCCTCCCTCCCTCCCTCTCCCTCCCTCCCTCTTCCTCCCTTCCTTCCCCTCCCTCCTTCCCCCTCCTTCCCCCCCCTCCCTCCCCCTCCCTCCTCCCCCTCCCTCCCTGCTAATACAGTTTCCTCCTCCTCCTCTGCTTCGCTTAAGCAACCCAACAACAGGTCGCCTTTCAAACCCAGACGGAATTCCCCTCTTCACACAGCCCTCGCTCTCCCGGCCTGTGTTCCCCTTGGGTCATACAAACAAATAATTGTTTCAAGTTGCTGTCGTGCCTCCTTGGAAGTGAAGCTCAGAACATGTTTTTCTACTTGTCGGGGACGTCGAGCTCCCCGTCCGGGCGGAGAGCGAGCCGGGTCCCTCGTCTGAAGGACTCAGTCGCGCCCAAACACCGCGCCTGCCAGGCCGAACCAGCTCTGCATTCCAGGTGCCTTGGGCCGTGAGGTGTGAGCGCGCTGTGTTTCGGGTACATACACGGTTGTTTTTTCTTTTTCCTGAGGTCTTCGTTGACCCAGTCGCGCCCGTGGCTTCCAGGCTCGCGGCTCACGCGTGACTTGCGTCGGGAACACAGCTTTCTCCCCGGGCCGTGTCCAGTGGAGCGGCCAGCCTTCTGGCCCGCCCGGGCTTTCCCTGGTTCGAGTGCCGATGCCCCCACCTCGCCGTCCCGGGGGCCCGAAACGGCGGACCAGCACAGGCGGAGAGAGCTAACGAGACGTTTTATTTTTGGGTAAACTATTATGTCACGCCTGTGAGGACTCCAGCAGAAGCCAACATGGCACATGGGGAAAGTCACCACTTGGTGTTCGAGAACATTCATCGACGCACACGATTATCTGAGGGCCGTCGGAAGTGTGACTGATGGGACCATGTAGATAGAGGTGGCTGCAGGTGCCCCCGGGGCAACCCCGGTTCCCCTTTGGACGTGACAGGGCGACAGATACACTCGCGTGAGCACGCAGGAAGGAGGAGGCGGCATGCACGCCGGCCGCCTGCTCCACACGGTGGACACTGGGGGTCTCGGTGGGAGCCCCTGGAGCCCGGACAGGTGGGGCATGGAGGCCCCCGGAGACCTGTCTTTGGGATTAGCTCGGGCGTTTAAAGGTGAAGCAAGCTGGGAACCAGAGAAGCAGCGGAGTCCGAGGCGCAGCCTGCCCAGTATCTGAAGGGGTGTCGACCTGCCGGGCAGGGGGCAGCTGGGGGGAGTTCAGACCAGGCGGAGGGGTCAGTAAGTCAGCTGGACCCAGGGGAGGGCAGAACCAGTGTGGAAGGGGGAAGGGCGGGAGGGTCCAGACTCAGGCTGAAATGAACTAATCTGTGGGTGGCAGAAGCCCTCGTTTGAAGGGTGTGGACTTGGGGTCCCTCACTCTCATGGGCGTTCTAGAAAAATCCAGAACTTGGTCATCAGGGTGATGGGAATAATCATCCAGGTGTTTGGGGGGCTCCAGATCACCCGTTCTCCTGCCCCCCAAAATTTTTCAAGCAAACTTGGCTCAGTGAGGACAATATTCTGATTATTTTGGGGGTGACGAAACTCGTTTGGGACTGACACCTCCTTTGCTGCAGACGGTGAAATGATTTCCTCAGTGAGTCTCACGCCCAGGGAAATGGACCACTAAGCATGGACAGCAGAGGGAATCAGGACTGTTCACTGATGTCTTTGGTGTGTTAAGCCGAACGATTGGGAACTGTTCGTATGACAGTGTTTAAGTATGTAAGGTCATTTGTCCCATGAGGTGAGAGGTTAGCCTTGTGACTCCAGGTAAAACAGGGAGGTCAGAAATTAACCTCAGATCTGCAAGTCTGCCGCTGGAAACCTTGAAACCAGTGACCCGAGGAGAAGCAAGGTCGGAACGCCTGGGAGAGCGTGAGGCCCTGCAAGCCGTGTGGGACTCGCGGGGCTGCCGGAACACGGACGAGACCTTCCTGTGTCGGCGCGGCACACGCACGGCTTAAGAAAGCCAAATGCGTTGATGAGCACGTTTTGAAATATTTAAAGGAATTTAGTTCACTAATTCATCAACACTTCCTCTTAAAATGTTATCAAATAGTAGATTTAAAAATAGAATATCTCCAATTTTCCGCCGAACTTCAAGGCTTTAGAAAGAACAGTGTGTGTGTGTGTGTGTGTGTGTGTGTGAGATGTTCCCTTTAATATTAAAGAGAACAAAAACCAGACACGTAGCTGGGCCCGGCCTGCTCTCGGCTTAGAAGATACCTCCCCCGCACCCGACCCTCAGGGACGGAGCAATGGACTGGAGACGGGGGTGGGGGGCGCGGCTGGTGAGCCGGGACGCATCGGCTGAAACCTCGGGAAAAGTGAACCAGGGGGCTGGGGAGAAAAACCTGGGAACCGAGACGTGACCGTGAAGTAAGGCGAGCGTCTACCTACACCCCTTGGTTCCTGATGAAAACCAAACAGAAGACCTGAAGGACAGGCGTAAAGGACCCAACAGGCACATTCTCGCCCGGACGGACCATTCTCATCTGGCTCTGCCGTCCGGGGCCTTGGACGCAGCTCTTCGCATGCAAATGGGCGCAGGGGTCGGTGCGAGGACCCAGAAGTGTCCAACCCAGGGGGAGGCTGACTGGCCGGCCGGGCGGTGGGGACGCTGAGCGTGCCTCCGTCCCCCAGCCGGCCCCTGCCACCAGCATCGAATGCTCCCCGAGCCGCGGTGACAATGACCAGCTCTGTCCACAAATCAGACTTCACTTTCTGTTTTACAATGTCGTCGCCGTGTTGTCCTCCCGAGGAGAGGTCTAAGTGGAAGATGCCGTCCCGGATGGATGTCCTGGGGGTGGGGACCATTGGACCAGCCGCCGCCGTACCACACGCAGGCTGGCCACCCGCAGGAGGCTGGCTGAACCCGGCCCAGCTGACTGGCGCTGTCTGTTGCAGGCTGCCCCGCCTCCCACCTGTCCTCTGAATTTAGCCTCAACACAGTGTCTCCAGTGGAGCAGGAATGTGGTGTGACAGCCGGAGAACCGGTCACACCTGGAGCCCCGGGCCCTGCCACTAACTCCCAGCCAGCTGGTCTACCCCGGCGTCTAGGACACCATCACCGCGCCCCCCTGCAGACTTTCTACAGGGGCACCGCGGTCCCTGGGGCTTGCTGGGGGCCAGCCCTCGGGGTCTCCGCACCCCCTCCCTACAGGGGCAGTCAATATTGGGGTCCCCCTCTCTGGGAACGACCCCCTGAGCCTTCCCAAGGCGGTTCACGATCGGCTGACGGGGAGAGCGCCCCATTTCTCTGGGTTCAAAGAGCTGGCGGTGGAGACAGGAATGAGGCAGAGACGCAGGGGCCCCGCCCAGAGCCGTGCGCTCTGGCTCCCGTCCGCTCCCCAGCGAGCGCCGAACCCAGACTGTGCCCGCGGCCTGCAGACGGGGAGTGGCTGGTGTCACGTGAGCTCAGAGGCCTGGGCTGGCGCTGCTCGGGCCCCGGCATGAGGACAGGGGGCGCCCACACCTTCCCCTGAGCCTCGGCGGGGGCGGGGGGTCCTCGTCACTCAGTTCCCGCCGCCGGGCGGAGGCAGGGAAACACGTGACGACGACGATGACAGGCATGAAGTGCAGATGCAGTCACAGCCCCTACGTCAGGGCCCACGGGGTGGCGTTGCTCCGGGTTCACTGGGGCACCGGCCCTCCCGCAGACCCCAAGCCAAGGGCCTGTGGCGAGAGCCCACGAGTGACGCCCGTGCCTCGTGCTCCACTCCAGGTGTGACACCGATGGGGTGGATATGCCCACGGCGGCCTCGTCGACAACACCGACATCCCCAAAACAGCCACGTTCAGGGAGAGGTTTGTGGGTCCACGCCGCTTTGCGGACGCTCCGGGACGCGCCGGACCCAGCCCGTGAGCTCCCTGGGGGCTCAGGTCCCAGCGGAGCACCCGGCGCCCCGAGTCGCACCCGCCTCTCTCGGGCCGTCTTTGTCCCCCAGGAGTCTACGAACCAGGAGCCGGCTCTGCCTCCGTGCCCGTGGAGTGCGCGGTCTCGCTTTGGTGCGTGCGCAGAACCGAAGAAGGTGGGGAGGGGGGCTCTCCTCCCTGCCCGTGGCCCGAAGCCATCCGTGGGCAGCAGTCAGACGCACCGTTCCTTCCAAGTGACATTCAAAACATTTTTCCTTTCAAGGCCCAAGGACCAGCCCCCGCCCCCGCCCCCGCGAGGCTTGGGAGTCCCGTGGAGAGCGGCCGCCGCGGTAATTAATTTGTTCTCGGTGTTTATTACCCGCACCACCGTCCAGCGCCCGCCGCCTCCCGGGAGGTAATTAATCATGCACTTGGCGGCTGCGCGCAGGCTGGATCAGGTGGCCGGCGGCCACGCCTGGCTGGACTGGGTCCTGGAAGGCGTTCAGGCGCTGCCTTCAGAAGCCATGCCCGGGGTTTAATGAAGGCATCCTTCCCTCTGCATTTCTCAGGGGTGGGGGCGGGGATAGGAACAGCTTTTTCTCTGTGAAGTGGCCAACAGCTTTTTCCTTCCAGAGGCAAGCATTTCCCTAAACCCCCTCTCTTTTTTCATGGAAGAAAGATTTCCATCTCGCCTGTTTGTCTGTGAGATGGGAGAGGCAGGTGCTCACGTCCGTGTGCCATGAGGGACACAGCCCACGTTCGAGCACAAGGGGGCCCACGCTTCCTCCCCCACCCCACCACCCCCGGTTAACTCTGGAACCTTGTGGAAAAGGACAAAGAATGTGAGCAAACAGCTTTTGAGGGGGAAAAGAGACTTTACCGATCCGGCCAACAGTTCTAAGCTCTGTTTGAACGTGCCTTCCAGCCGCACATAAAACACCGCAGCGGCCCCGGCCCTTGTGGCTCAGTGGGTTGGAATGTGGTCCCGTCACCGGAAGGTTGCGGGTTCAACTCCCGGTCGGGGCACACAGCTGGGCTGCGGGTTGGATCTCTGACCCGGGGCGCGTGCAACCCCTGGGGTGGGCTCTGCCGCCTGGGCCGGGCTTGTAAGGAAGGCAGCCAGTCACGGCTCCTCTCCCTTCGATGTTTCTCCCTCTCTCTCTTTCCCCCTTTCCTTTCTTTCTAAAAGCAGTGAAAAAAAAAGAAAAGAAAATAGCCTCAGGTGAGGATTAAAAAGAAAAAAAAAGCCGCAGCTGCCCAAGGTCGTCCCTAATTACATTTCTGAAGTTGGACTTAAAACAATTTGTCTCCATTACTTCCCTCTACGGGCGGGTCCAGGAGAGCCTGGGGATTGATTTGGAGACACAGCCGACGCTCCTCCCAGCCGGAGCCCCGGTGCCGGGGCCCTGAGCGGGATCTGGCTCGGTAAGCGCCAGCGGGGAGGAGGAGGAGCGCGGGCTCGGTGGGCTGGGGGCTGCTTCCTCCCAGCTGACGAGGGCCTGTGGCTGGGGGGACGCGGATCTGGAAAGGGTGCTGTCCGTCCCCCTGACCTGCTGCGTGTCCCCACATGGACCCATGGGGACAGCGGGCGGCCCTGCACCGTCACCACCGGCGAATGGGAGAGTGAGATCGGGCGCCGTCCACTTGAGGCTCGGGGACGAGAGGTGGCCGGCACTCGGCAGAGCGGCAGGCCCCACCCACGGAGCCCACCGCGGGCCCACGGATGCTGCCCGGCGTGCAGCGGCGGCAGAAGCTGGGGAAGCATTTGGGGCCCGTGAGCTCACGGGAGCAACGTCCGACTGTGCCTGCCTTCATGTCTCGGAGACCCTGTGGAGACACTGTGTGTTTGTGACTACAGAGTGTCATCACACGGGCCCTTGTGAAGTGTGAGGCATCGCAACTTCTCTGTGGTAAAGGTGGCACCTCACACACACACGGAAAAGCCGCCCATGAGTAGCGCCCCCGCCCCCAGCCACTCTCCCGGGGAAGCCGCTCTCCCTCGCCTCCAAGGGGGGGTCCTGGGCGGCTCTGCTCTGAGCGACGACACCTGAAAATAAACTAGTAGAACTTTCGATACTATTATATGTCACTTGACTTCCCCAGTCCAGTGCACCCCCCCCAACGGCATTGCTAAGTGTGTGTGATGATCAGCCACTCCCTCCTGAGACCCCCTGCAAGACCAGTGTCGTGGTAAGTGCACACTTCCGTGGTGACGGCGGTGTGGCGTGCGTGATGCCCCCTGCGGCTCGGTGCCCGGCCCGCTCGTCTGTGCCGGTGGCCCTCCCAGGGCACGTCCACACGCCTGTCCCTGCCCCCCCCTGGCGGAGCAGGCCTCACCGACAACCCTCGGACTGTGTGGTGAGGTGACGTGGTCACACGACCCGGGGTGGAGCCTGGGTCCTCAGGGGTCACCCACCACAAGCTTGCGAGTCTTTGTGCAGCTCTCCTGTGCCCCGGTTCACGCAGGCACTTTGCAACACAGCAGTCACTCCGTCACTCACTCAATAAGCAGTGCATTCGACGTCTGTTCTGTGCGCTAGAAATACCGCACTTTGCTGTGTATGATGCCCACCCACGTTTTGTGTGTGTTATACACGGGATCATTACACCCACTGCTATACCCCTGTATAATGCGCGTCCTTATTTCCCCCTCAGAACCCGGGGCAGAAAAGTGTGCGTTCTGCACGGCAAACTGCGGCAGGCCCAGATGACTGAGACGCAGGCCCCAGATGTCTTCTTCGGCCGGTTCGCTTCCATTCGGCGTGGCTCCAGTCGGGCGTCTACGGCCCGGCGTGGATCTGAGTCGGACCCGTGCTTCTTGGCTGCGGGCTGCCGTTCTCCCTGGGCTCAGTGACGGACACGCACACGCCGAAGCACATTTTATATAAAACAAGTGGTTGACTTTTAGTGCTCGGGAAAATGTGAAACGTATAAAACGCCTCCTTGGACACCTGGCTTGAATTTTGAAATGACAGAGGCTGAGTTCTTTTCGGACTGTAGTTCTGGTGTGCGTGTGCAACGGTGTGCAATGGTGTGCAAGGGTGCAACCTCAGTCTCCCGCTCCCACAGTGGTCACATTCCCCGCCCCTGGTGTTTCACACCATGTCACACCCTTTAACTTCGCATTTGAGTTGGGACTTGGGGTCCGGTGTACCCTGTGGCCGTAGGGGAGCGGGAAGTCCAGGGGCCTGCTCTCTCTGGAGCAGAGAGTGACGATGATGATGATGATGTCCCCTGTCACGTGACGTCCCCAAGGTCAACGCCAAGGCAGCAGCTGCCCGCCAGCTTCTGCCGAAGCCAGTAAGAACCTGATAACTCTCTCAGGTGTCTCGTTGCCGCTTTGCTCCAGCTTCTCGGCGAGACTCCGCCTGGACTCTCGGGACCGAGAGTCCCCTTCTTAGAAAAACCGCATCCGACGTGGAGTGCGGTCCTCCGACCACATTCAATCTGTTGTCTGGGGGCCGCACGCGGGCCCCACAGCAGCCAGTTCCACACGCACCCGTGGGGTCCCACGGCCTTGGCTTTGACCTGTTTGCCCCGTGGAGCTCGCGCAGGCGAAGCCCGCTCTAACCCCTAATGACACTTCAGCAGGACGACGGAGCAGGCTCCCTCGCTCGTGACCAACCGCACGCTGCCCGAGGAAAATCTCCGCCTCCGTGCCTGGTCCCTCGGGCCTCTCCCCACGGGGCCTGCGTGGGAGTCCGCCACGGAACCCCTTGCCGGCGCCGACACTGCATGATGTCTGTGTGTGTGTCCACCTGGGGCTTTATTGGCGGGGGGGTGGGGGGGGTGCTGCCTGAGTCTACTTTAACCCAATAGAACGTCCAGGTATCTCAAACTCCGGTACAAAGTCTGTCCTGAACCGTGGGGTGAGGCCTGGGAGAAGCAGGGCCCTCACCTGGGCCCTCGGGCAGGCAGAAACGTCCGTCTCCCCTCCCTGCCTCAGGCGGCCCTGGGCGCTGAGGCGGCTCAGAAGCAGTGCCCCCCCCTTGCCCCAGAGGAAGGGCGCTCGCTCCTGGGTGGAGTGCTGGATCGGAGGACGGTTTCCCGGTTCCGTCAGCCAAGGACGAGTCCCGCTCCCTTCCTCATAAGAACACCCTTCAGGACCCAGCCTCAGACCCACGTCCTTCAAGTCTGCAGGCTCCCGGCGTCCCTGGGCTCCCACCCTCGGGCCCCCGTCCGTCCACGCGGGCCTCCGGCATCACGTGTCACAGTGCGTGGACAACGCGCCCCCTCCCCGGTGCTTGTCATGGGAACCGGGCCTGTCCTCCCCCACACGCGGTGCCGGTGAGCACAGATGGACACACACATGTGCACTGGGGTGCGTGTACCAGCACAGATGGACACACACACGTGTGCACTGGGGTGCGTGCACCAGCACAGATGGACACACATGTGTGCACTGGGGTGCATGCACAGCACAGATGGACACTCACGTGTGCACTGGGGTGCGTGCACAGCACAGATGGACACTCACGTGTGCACTGGGGTGCATGCACAGCACAGATGGACATGCATGTGCACCATCTCACGGTACGTGTGCCCGCTCACAGTACCCATTCGATCGCCAAGAAAATTGAGGCTTCAGCACACAGATGAGTCGGAAATCAGTGTCGTGGTGCCTTCTATCCCCCACCCCCGCTACCCTTCTCGAAGACAGATACAACAGGCCCATCGGAACACTCTGAAAACAGCAGCAGAACTCAGCCCCGTGTCCCCGGAGCAGCTCTCCTGGAAGTGGAAAGGAGCGCCTCTGTCGGCCGTGGAGGAGGTGGAGGCAGGACACGCCGCCCGCCGGAGAGCGACCTTACATCACCGCCGGCTGCAGGAGGGGCTGCTCCGAGGGCCCCTGGGAAACGGGGCGACGTGTCTCCCGGCCACGGCCTCGCAGTGAAGACGCCAGGCATCATGCGAACATTACTGTCCGAGCCCATTACGAGCAGGTTAGCGCCTTTAGGAGTGTGGGCCTGAGTTACGGCTTCCCTTTCGTGGACACGCAGCCTTGCCAGGAACAAAATGACCAGAGCTACGTCTCAGGCACCGGCTCACGGGGGGGTCGGGGGGGCGGGGGGGCCACCCTCCCACTGGTCCTGGCCGGGCGAGACGTCGTCAGCGTGTGAGATGCGTGTTCTCTCCCGGCCAAAGCGGCCACCGGGGTCCGGGAACACACCCCGGGTTCACCCTCGCCACCACGCAGGGGCGGTCACACCGAACCCACTCCCCTGAAGAAACAGCTTGGGCATCGAAGGTCTCCTCCCCGCGTTGGAACCTCAGCCCCAGAGGTGGGTCCGGGCGCTGTCCGCCGTGGCTCCCTCTTCCGCTGTCCCCGCAGTGGGAGGGGATGAGCGTGGATGGGTTTAGTGACGGGACATGTGGGCGCCTTGTGAAATGACAGTCCCCATTTCTCCCTGCCTTGTTCTCCCTGCGGGGCGGCATGTCACTTCTCATTGACTCCAGAGGTCTTCCTGCATTCTGGAAACAAGCCCTTCAGTGAGTGGATGCACCGAAAGGAGTTTCTCCCACGCTCCGGCTCCCGTGTAGGTGCTAGGGTTAACACAGTCCGACGTGTGACTCTTTAATGGTCCAGCTGCCGCCCTGGGGTCCTCTTAAAGGGGTGTCTGCGCACACGGAGGGCGAGCCGCTGGCCCCCGCTGCTGTTGCCGAGAAGCCCGACTGGCCTGCGGTGCCCTCCAGCTCGAGAGTCCGGCTGGAGTTCACCACCGAGTGCGGGGCTAGTCGTCTTGGCAGCGTGCCCACGGGGCCGGCATCGTCCGGTGAAGAGGGGAGCTCTCCCCGCGTCTCTGCGCCGATGGTTCTGCCGGAACCGAGCGCCGGTGCCCTGTGTGAGCACGCCGCCGTCACGCCGTCTCAGTCACGGCCACAGTCACCCGCCTCGCCCTCCGGGGACGGCGTCTTCCCACTTGTACGGCTTCTTCGGGACGTTCTTCCTTGGTGGGCGTTTTGATTCCCATGGGCGTTTCTGAACCAACGTGGGAATTTTGACCAGAAACATCTGCTGAGGGTGCGGCTGGGCGTCGTCGACGCCGACCGTCGTCTGGGGCTAGCCGACACCAGTGTCCCATCACCCAGGTCAGGACGGGAGCGCCGAGTACCCGTTCACGTATTTTTTAAATTTCTCATAGTACGGGTCCGTCGTTTGCATGTGAAAGTCGGACACCTCTCTCTCTAAATTTATTCCTAGCTGTTTCATTTTTATGCCGTTGTGGTGGCATTTAGAAATCACTTCCAGACAAATGAATGAATCTTGATAGCCCCGTCGGCTGTGGTGTGTTACAGATACACGGATTCTCAATTGACTTTTCTGTGCTGATTCGATAATAGCAGCCACTCAGGCGAATTTACTTCTGGATCCTAATAGTTTTCCGATAGATGCTCATAGATTTTTTTCACGTGTGTGTGTGTGTGTATATACAAATATAACATGAACAGAATGCTTGTTTGGTTTTTACATTCCTGATATCTTTTTAAAATTTAAAAAACATCTCTGGCAGGGAGCTCCTGCCTTTCCTAGACTCAGCAGGAAGGACTTCGGGGCGTGGCCGTGGGCCCTGATGTCTGTTCGGTGTAGGTCGGCGGGGGCTTCGTGGAAACCCTTCCCCCCAGTGGCCAGCTGCCCGCTGTCTACGCAGGGCTGGCTGGCTGGTCGAAACTTTAGACCCCGTGGTGCAGGGGATGTTTCTGTCCCACTGTCTAACCCCCCTTTGTCTCTCCTTAACGATGACGAGCCATCCCTGGTGTGCTGCCCGCCCCGCCACCCCGGAAACAGGGCACGGGCCATTTAATCGGAGGCCATAGCCTGTAACTCTCTGCCTTCCAACGGGGGGTTGGGGGGGGCTCCCCAGCGATCCCGTTTCCCAGGCCTTTCAGAAACCACACCGGGGCAGGGGTGCAGACCTCCGGTCTGAGGCTGTGGGGGTGAGGACAAGGGCCATGGACGGAGCGCCTCCCAAGTGCCAGGCCCGGGGTGGAATCTGCAGGCAGGGCCAGGGACCCTCCGCGGCCACGCTGGCAGGGGGATGTCGCCGCTTCAGAAGTAAAATCGGAAGCAGGGGCCGGCGGGCTGAGGCCTCCTGGGCACGGACACCAAGGCCGGACCTGAACTCCGGCCCGCCGCCCGCCGAGGCCTGCTCTCTGAGCTTCCTCTGCGAGGGTGTCCGGGGTGGAGTCTGGGGTGCAGGGTCGTCTCATTTCAGTCGCATCGTGACCCCCGACATGCTCACGCTCCAGCCTAGCACAGCGCGCGGAACAGAAAGGCACAGTGGCCGTCGGGACCCGCCCTGCTGGACCGACTGAGAGGCCGGTGCAAGAGGAGCAAAGCTGGCCCGGCCCTCCGCTCTGCCCCCCGCTCCTGCCTCCGCCGCGCCGTCAGATTCCCGAGACCCCTGAGTCCTGGGGGGAGCCCCGCCTTGTCAGACCAACGCTCCCGCGTTCCCATGAGCAATTTCAAATATTTGGCTTCTTTTACAGGCCCCACATTTGTGGGTCTGGGCAAATGTGTTTTCCTAAGCCTGCGAAATTTGCTCCGTCTGATCGCGAAGGCTAATGGCCCCAGGAGGGTGATTTACGGAGATTTGAAAAGAAACAGGAACATCTAATAAGGTTTGTGCTGAATTCTCATAACGCGCGCCCGAAAACGAGCCGTTCAGACACGCCACTGGCTAACGGAATGGCTTCATTTGTGTGAACTAAAAGGCCTTCATCTCTGGAGCTCGGCTGGAGGAAATGAGCAGAACAAGAATCGCAGGGGCGGGGCCCGTGGAGCCCACTAGGTAGGGAGTTAGTGGCGGTGAATTCGAGGGGCGGTGCTGACCCCTGACCCCGTCAAATAACCGCCCCCCAAGAGCAGAGAGGGGAGCCGGAGAGGGGCCGGCCCCCCCTTCGCACCGGAGGTGCACACACTCCACCGCACTTTTCAGACCCTCATTCCCGCCCACACCCCTGCCCCCCAACCCCAAGGGTTTCCCCCTCAGGTGGCCTGGGGTGCGTTGTTGACCCAAACTCGGGGAGGCTCTGGCCTTCTCTGTGGGGGGCTTCTGCCCGTGGGTGTGGCTCCATCCCAGAGCAGGGCTGGCCCCTGTCCCTGCGGCCGAGGAGGGCGCGGTGGGGGGGCCGCAGCCCGGGGGCCGGCTGGCTTGCGCCCCGCTGCCAGGACACAGCCGTGCGGAGCAAGGAAGTGCAGACGGAGGTGTTTCCAGGTTCTGCTCCCGTCGTTGCCCAAACGCCAGCTCCCGCTGAGGATGATAATAGTTAGGATTCAGGGTCCTCTTCTTTTTAACATTTTCAGTGATGGTGGACACTGCATGTTGCATTAGCTTCAGGTGCGCACACAGTGTGATTAGACATTTATATACCTTAGGCAGCGATGCCCCCGGCCGTGCATCGGACTTCCGGCCGCCGCCTCCCCTCACGGCGGCCAGAGGCCGAGTCTGGCCGGTGGGGAGGATGGAGAGCAGCATCATCTTCGCTTTTCCCGGCTACTGACGGCGCCGGCTGTCTTCCGGCGTCCCCGCTGCCCACAGGTCCTTGCTGGTGGAGCGCTGTTCCCGTCTCTGCTCGGTTTGAATCGAACGGCTCACTTCCTCCCCGAGTCTGGAGCGTCCCGCTGCGCCTTCCAGGCGCAAACCCTTTGTCAGACATGTGACCTGCAGATGTGCCCGCCCAGGCTGCGGCTGGCATTCACAGGCTCCCGGGAATGTCTCAGGAAAAGCGCAAATTAATCATTACAACGAGGCACAGTGTATCCACTTGTTTTTGCGGAGCCCGCTCTGCGCGCGGTCCCCGAGTGCGGTCCAACCTCGACCCTGAAGCGCTTCTTGCATTTGTCCCCTGCGCTGCCTCCAGATCTCCGATCCGGCTCGAGGTCACCTCTGCGTACGGCACGAGGTGCGGGTCAAGGCCTGGCCTTGGTTGTGGCTGCTCCTCACATGCAGGTGTCCGCCCTTTCAGGGCCGCTGGCCGAGGGAGCTCTCCTTTCTCCTCTGGCTCGTCTTTGCCATTTGATAAACACTCCAGGTGTGTTTGGAAATGGTGGTGGTGTTTCACATATGCAGTAACGGCGCACATTCAGGTCCAAGTTCTTTTAAAAGTCTTGTAACAACAGCGCCCTGCAGGCTTTGGAACTCTGCCTGCTTTCCATTTTCATTCGGTTCAGGAGTCTTCTCACTTTCCCCTTTGGCTTCTCCTCTGACCCCGAGGTCATTCAGAAGGAGCGATTTAATTGTCTAACATTTGCATATTTTCTGAAGACTTTCTCTCAGCGAATGCTAATTTAATTGCGTTCTGTTCCTAGCGCACACATTGTGTGAGATGGACACTTTTCAGACCCGTTGCCATGGTCGCAGGGCCTCCCGCGTCCCCCTCCCAGTGGCAGCAGGGACACTCCGGTGCACGTGGCCGGTGGTCCGCATGGGGCCGAGGTGCCCACTGCCCATCGGATGGGAAGCAGTTTCCTGCACTGCCGACGGCATTTCCTTAGGCTGCGCTCTTCCAGGAGAAACACGGACTCCAAGGGGAAATAACGTTTTCAAGGTTTCGGTGGCTACTGGCTTTCCAAAGCGTGCCGGAGTATGTGTACATGTGCCCCTGTGGGACCCTGTTCAGCGGTGTCAGCTACTCAGGTAGTCAGACCGCACTGGTGGAATCCCTCCCAGGACGCCGGGTGGGGTCTGGGTGACTGAACACCTGGCCCAGGGGTGCTCACCTACCTGCCCCTCGGGTCAAGAAAGGGCGGCAGCTGGGGGAGACCTTGGTGGGAGCCCCCGGACAGAGAGAGGCAGAGAGACAGACACTGCAGTTAAAGGGGGATGGGGGAGGGGAGAGAGAGACCGGAGTGCATCATCTTCGGAGAAGACGGAGCTTTCTCTCTCTGCACAGCTGCGCCTCGGTTGTCCTATTCTAACGGCCATTTTTCATTCTCTCTGATAGGAAGATCAATACCGAGTTTTCTTAAAAATTCCTTCTTAAAGGTAACGGTAAATTCAAATGGAGAAAATGAAAGCCAGAAAGGGCCAGAAAAGTCAGAGTGACGGCTCCAGCCTCCAGGTCTCCGCGAGAAGGAGCGAGGGACCGATCGGCTGTCAGCCTGGCACACTGCCACGCTCCTTCCGTGTCCCCGGCCCACCTCTCCCCGTGGCCTGGCCGCCCCCCCAGACGGTGATGCCCCGGCTCCGGAGGAGGGGCCGCTGCCCGCTCTCTGACTGTGGGGACCCCCCCAGCACAGGTGAGAAGGGAAGGGGGTGTCCCTGCTGCCCGCGGCTCTCTGGTGATTCCGCAGGAGCCGGAGGGGCCTCTCCCGGCCCCGAGTCCGGGAGTGCGGGACCGAGGAGCCAGCACCCGCAGGGCCTGCCCCTCCGTGTGTCTCCCTCACCCTGACCTTGAAGCCTCTGCGCGGTCACTGAATGTGCATTCGCGCTTGCATCCCCTGGTCTCCCTAGCAACCGCATCAGCCAATCAGGGCCGAGGAGAGGGATTCGGAGTCCGTCTGTTTGCGATGCTTCCACTCGATCAATCTGGGCTTTATCGACATCACGGCCCACGCAGCTCTTCGTGGTGGGGGCCGTCCTGTCCAGGGGAGGCTGTTTCGCAGCGTCCCCGGCCTCCAGCAGCCCCTCTGCGTGTGACAGCCTCACGCACCTCCACACCCCGCTGAGTGCCCACTGCGGGGAGAAATCACTCCCGCTTCAGAGACACCGAGCCGGGTCGCCGCCACAGGGGGCCAGAGGGGGCGGGGCCTCGGTCGCCAGGGGCTCTGGGGCCACAGGGCCTGGGTTCCCAGCGCACTGCTAAAAACAGGCTCTCCTGGGCCCCAAGCAGGAGACCGGCCTCTCCAAGCCGCCAAGCTGGGTGGAGAGTGGACGGGGGTCTCCCACCGGAGCCACACGCACCAAGCAAGGCCCTCCCGGAGACGGCCAGGGTGTGACGGCGTCAGGCCGAGGCCCCGCATGGCTCTCCTGCTTGTGCGTGGGAACAGGGAAAGTGTTGCCGACTCCAGCCAGCTGCCGGCTCCTGCCTCTGGCCTGTGCTGCTTTGGCCGCGGGCCTGTTCTCTGCATTCCTTCATCCTCAGCGTCCCCATGTGTCCCTGTGTCCCTGGAGAGGACGGCGCAGCCTGCCTCCGCCGCTCTCGGGGCGCTCATGGAATGCCGTGTGGGAAGCATGTGACAGGAGGCCCAGCACAGGGGAAGGGCCCCAGGCGGCGGTGCTTTCTCCTCGTGTCGTGGGTGACGGCCGGCGACCAGAACCTGTCCCAGGGCTGCCGGGGAGAGCACCGCGGCGTGGCCGTGTCAGACTCTCGATGAAACACTTCTCCGCGTTCCTAGTGAGTCTGCGAAGGTCTTCGAATGACGTGGAAAACGCCCACACCTCCCACCGGGCCAGGGGACCAAGGCCCGGAATGCGCGCCGGAATGCCCGTCAGAATGCGCGCACCACCCCTGCGCGCGCAGAGGAGGGAGAGCGCGGGAGCGGCGTGCCCGTCTGCAGTCCCTCCGCATGCGGGGGGCGGGGGGCGGGGGGGGGGTAGTTTCTGCTTCCGCAGCGTCTTCCCATTCTCCTAAGATAGTTTTCAAAGGGCACGATCTCTCTCACATTTCAGTGGCTGACCGGGGCCTGTGCTGGGGAATACGCCACGCGGCGGGAGGAGGCGTTTCCCGGGGGGCGGCGGGTCAGGAGGAGACCCCCTTAGGCGGAGCGGCCCCCCGCCAGCTCCCAGCCCACCTTCCGGCCGGAAGGCTCCCGCAGCCGCCTCTGACTGGGAAGGGCGCCGTGAGCCCTTCCCCCGGGGCCCGGGGAACATCCCCGTCCGCCGGTCTCCAGTCCCGGGGCCAAGGGCCCCGCCTGCGAGAGGGTTTGGGAGGGAAGCGCAGCAGAACAACACGTGACGGGAGCGCGTGCACTGGGAAGGGGGAAGCATCGCCCGAGAACGGAGCCGCTGGCGGGGGGCAGGCTGCCCCTCCCGTTCCCAAGGCACACTGTCCCCTCCCCCGCCCCGCCCCGCCCCCCGGATGCCGACCCCTTGTCCAGCGCGCACAGCGGGTCGGGGGACAGACGGCGGGCCTGCGGCGGTACAGCCAGGGAAACGCGCCGCAGGGGCCTTGCCCGCCACGCGTTTCCCTAAACGAGCCCGTCCCCACCGGCCCGGAAACCCCGGAGGCTCTGCGGCTGCAGCGGGTTCCGCGCAGCCGGCAAACCCTCAGACACCCGCGTCGTCCCGGGGAGCGCGCAGGACGCAGCGCGCACGTGCAGAGAGACTGCGCCCGGCGAGGGGCCGAGGAAGCCCGCATCCGGAGCGATGAACACGGCTTGACCGGCTGCCCGGAGCGCTTCTGCTCTCGGTCCGGCCTCGGTTAAACCGAGGACGCCTCCTTCCGCAGGTTAGGGGTTCGGCTGCCGCTAGGGGACCGGAAGGGGCGCTGTGTACGCGGGAGGCGCAGCGTGTGGCTCGTGGTGTGACGGAGGGTTTGCTCTGCAGGGCTGATGAGGGCCTCACAAGAGGGTGCGTGTGCATGTGAGTGTGAGCGTGTGCGTGTGTGGTGCATTGTTACTCTCATCCAGACAAAGCACTCGGGCTCAGAGCCGTAGCTTCAACAAGGGATGTAGCTGCGGAAATCGGACTGCGAAGGGGGAGTGTCCACCCCAAAGCCTACGCTCCCGGTCTTTCCGCGGGGGCTGCCGTTTATCCCACAAAATCCCACTTACCGCCCCCAGACTCCATCCTCACGTTGGCTGGGCGACAGGAGGTCAGGCAACGCCCTGGACGTCCGTTCGTGT
Organism: Phyllostomus hastatus; assembly: GCF_019186645.2. Lineage (NCBI taxonomy): Eukaryota > Metazoa > Chordata > Mammalia > Chiroptera > Phyllostomidae > Phyllostomus > Phyllostomus hastatus. Next base: position 12,480,993 of record NW_025333537.1, on the reverse strand, counting down.
CTGAACCTTTCGATGAGACTGAGGGTCCCTGAGGACACGCCCTCTCGTTTTAGAACACAGGTCGTGAGGGGGTGGCCATCCAGCCCACTGTGCAGGGGTCCCCACCCATCGGGCCGCAGACCCGTGCCCGTGGGCCCTGTTTGGAACCGGGCAGCGCCGCAGGAGGTGGGGGGGGGCACAAGTGAGCAGAGCTTCCTCTCATTACCGCCTGAGCTCCGCCTCCTGTACCCCCCACCCCCACCCGTCCGTGGAAAAGTCGTCTTCCGTGAAACCAGTCCCTGGTGCCAAAAAGGCTGGGGACTGACACACTACTAAATTGTGCACACACATGCACACACACACACACACACACACACACTGGGTGTCTGGCACACTGACTGCATTGCAATGCCTGAGAATCATGTGAAGTCTCAGTGTCTGGCGTGCGCGTGTGTGTGTGTGTGTGTGTGTGTGCAGCATTGCACGATTTGGAAACACGTGCTCACCTGGCAAAGGGGACCTGAGGCCGCCTGCCCTTCCCCCACCTGATCCCCGGGTGCGGGTGCCGGCCGCCCCCACTCCTGAAGCTTCTGTCCGTCCCCCGTGGACACAGAGGAATGTCCACCCGGGAGACAGCCGGGCTCGTGAGTGAGGGGATGGCGGTGTCGGGAAGGAGCATAACTCACTTTATCGCTGCCTGTTGCCCCGTCACGCGGCAGGGCCTCGCACTCACGACCAGTGATTCATTCAGAGGGTTTTCCCGGTCAAGATTTCTCGCCGTGCCCGACGGCCCATTTCGGAGCGGGTCCTGCACGGGGCTCACACCGGCCGCACAGGTTCACGGAGGAAGAGCCAGAACAGCCCTGTTGGCCGAGTCTCCCAGGACGGGCAGGTTTTCGATGGTGAGAGGCCCCAGGGTTCGGGGACGGGGCTCCGGGACCCGGCCGAGACGCAGCGGGCCATGGTGTGAGCGGCCGCCTGCCCCCGCAGGCCATGGAGTCGGCTGCGTCAGCCGGAGAGGACACCCGGAGGCCTGTTCCAGGGTCCCTGTTCTGTCCCGCTGACCTCTGTGCCCCGAGTGTCCCGGGTGTGGGCGTGTGCGTGTCTCAGAGTCGCAGACGCTGTGGGCCAGTCCCCTTCCCAGGTCGCTCGGCTGGGGTGACCCTTTGTATTAGCATTTATTTGGGGGGGACAGCATCTGGGGTTTTGCTGAGTAGGGGACCCACCCCTCTCAGACTTCGCTGCTTCCTAGAGGTAGCCAGGGCTTCGCAGCTTTCATCTGAACGAAAGGGATCAGAGCCCGCACCCCACTCCCTCCTCCTGGGCTCTCCTGTCCGGGTGAGTGTGTCCCTGCCCGCGTCCCCCCAGGCCCGGTGCCCGACAGCTGGTGGCAGCCTCGTGCCCCCGAGCCCACAGACACTGTCCCGACGGGCCAGTCCCCGTCCTGCTCACGGGCGCCACCCCCTCCCCTGCGGGAACCACGAGGAAGGGTCTTGCCCACGCTGATCCGCACCCCCTGGGCTCCTGGCACGCCAGGCCTCCCCCCAGCGCCCCGCACAGCCCGGCGTGGCCCTTCCTATCGGGAACAAACGGTCTCTTTAGTGACAGCCACGGCGGCCTCCCCGAACCTGAACACTCACACAACCTGCACCCAACGACACCCTCGGAGCAGAGGCCTCCCGCCAGCCAAGGCGCTCCCGTGACTGCCTGCTTAGTCTCCGAGGTGGGGGAGGGGGCGGGAAACAGGGCTGTGCCTGTGCACGCCGCGCCCATGACTCACTGTGATGCCGAGCGGCCGTCAGGCCTCCAAACGACGGTCGGGGGCACCTGCGGGCCGTCCGCTGGCCTAACGACGCCCGTCCCAGCGAGAAAAATGCACCCGTTTCAAAGACGTTCCATCAGGGAGCGTGCAACACCATAGCGGTGACAAATTCCTTTTCTCGTTTGTGGAGAAAATAAATTAAAATAACGAGTGCCGGTGACACGGCCGGAAGCGGAGACACTTCTCCACGCGGGCCCCCGGGGACAGATCGGCCCCTGGAAGGCCCCGTAAATCTGCGCTGGTCTCCGAGTTCCGCGACAGACGGCGGCGCGGGCTCACGGGGCTGGTCTCCCTCGTCCCGTAGGAAACCGGCTCCGGCCCCACCGCCTGCCGGAGGATCGCGGGTCTCACGGCGACCCAGGTTCCCGCAGTCACATACACACCCGCCCCGTGGAGGGACTCTCACTTGTCTTTCCCTTCGCCAGATCCTGAGCCTCCCACGCACCAGCGCAGTAGAAATACCGTGAATGCGAGTGAGTGCTTGCCCCCACCCCCCGCCCCGTGATTGGCTGGAGTGATTTCTGAGAAGTCCCACTTCTGGGCTGGAGACTCGGAGCGACCCTCAGGCCTGCTCGCGGGACCGTGTCTGTCAGGAGGCTGTCCTCGCTGGCTGTCCACACGGCAGCGGTGGGCACGCCGGCCCGTCTCCCCGCCCCCACAGGTGCTTCTCCCCTGGGCAGGTGTGTCTCTCCGTTCCTGGCTGCCTCCTCGGTCATGTGCGAGCGACACTTGTCACCCCGAGGTCTCTCAGCCCGGGTCCCGGCTGAGGGGGACCCCCGTGAGGACGCGCCCTGGGTGTGCGGTGCGTCTGGGTCAGCCCTCAGCTGCGGGGCCCGGGCTGGGCTCCTCCCGGACCGGAGAGGGGGCGTGAGACCCCCGCCCATCGGAAGAGATGAAGAGTCTGAAAATATTTCATGTTTTCTAACATCCCCTACGAGTTCTTTTTAAAAATTCTAACCGGAGGATACGTTCATTGATTTTTTAGAGAGAGAGGGGAAGGGAGGGAGGGAGACATCCATCGGTTGCCTCCCCTATGTGCCCTGACTAGGAACCGAACCCTCAACCCTCTGGTGTACAACCTTCCGACACATGGAGCCGACAGCCAGGGAGAGATTTTTCTTTTTGCCACACCTGCCAATTGAATGGAAGGGAAATAGCAATCCCAAGAGGCTAATTTATTCATCAGAGCAAGACAATGTCCCTTTAAGGAAAAACAGCGGAAGACAATGGGGCATAGATACCTTGAGACATTGGGGGCTTGCCCAGAGGGCGGACGAGGAAGAAAGCGGGCAGAGTTGAAGAGGCCCCGGCCCCGGAGAGGAACGGCCGCATCACTCCACCCCAAAGAAACGTCCTGGAGGATGACTCACCCCCAGAAATCGCCCTGTGTCCCCAGCACGGGACGCCGGACAAGCGCACAGCAGGGCACGTCTGCGTGACCGCGCCCGTCTCAGACGGGACGCACCAATCTCAACGCCCTCCCCGGGCACCCTCCCTCCAGCTGCGTCCCCCGCGCCCTGGGCCGTCACGCTAACAGATGAACTTGGCCTGCGTCTGCACGGGAAGGAAAGGGATCCATGGGAGTCTACGGGAGGAACCGACCCAGACCACTGACCACCGACCTCCGCCTTCCGTGGAGGGTCAGCTGTGCGGGGGCAGGGTGCGGTAGAGCACAGCTACGATGTGGTCTGCAGCTGTCCACTGGGTGCCCAGGCTCTGGGGTTTCCCGGGTGGTGAAGGTCAAGGTCAGCCCCCACCTGTGTTCTGCCCTGGGCCACCCTGCCTGAGCTGTAAAGCAATCTGAGACGGCTGCTACTGGTGCTGGGCTTGGAGGTTCCCAGGCAAAGCCAAGCTGTGAATCTGGGCTGTCTGCTGCCCATGCTGGGCCCGGGGCTCACTGAGGCCAGCTGACTGGGAAGTTGTTTGTCTGAGAGGATGTAGGAAGTTGTGCAGCAGGAGCTGAGACCAGCCATTCACACGGCAAAGCAGCTTGTGTGGGCCCACAAGTTGGGTGGGGCCGAGTCTCTGGAGATCTCCAGGGTGGGGCAAGCAGTGTTAGCCAGGTTGATGGAGTCTCAGATATGGCACCAGCCTGCTGGCTCTGTGGGGGAGGGTTTAGAAAAGGGACAATAGTCCCTGCTCGCCTTGACGCCAGACACGTCAGTGTCTCCCTGTAGGCCACTGCTGCCTTTCAAGCTGCTGCCCGGCTGCTGGAGCTCAGAGGGAGGGAGTCTGAGTGAGTCCGTGTGTGGGTTTGTTAAGAGGAACTGCTTGGGACTCCAGAAGTTTCTTCTACCGACTCAGTCCCTGCTGGATTTTGCAGCCAGAAGTTGTGGGGACTTAGCTCCCTGGCACTGGAACCCTGGGCTGGGGGCTGGTGCGGGGCTGGGATGCCGCACTCCCAGGATGTCCCTCCTGAACTTTACCCATCGCACGTGGACGTGAGACCAGCCTGTTCCACGCCTGTGCCCCTCCTACCAGTCGGGGTGGATGTGGTTTCTTTAATTCCGTAACTGTCGGACTTCCATTCAGCTCGCTTTCTGGTGGTTCTGAGTAATGGTTGTTGCACAATTCAGTTGTAATTCTGATGTGGTTGTGCAAGGAGGTGAGCCGTGTCCGCCCACGCCGCCATCTTGACCGGAAGTCCCTCTATATTTTGTATAATATTTATTTGTATAGGAGATACATACGTCACAAGTTACCTAGCTAGTTGGGTGAATTTGGTTAGTTTGTAGTTTCTGGCTACTACAAACACTTCTCATATGTCCATTCTGATGTATGAGTTTCGGCTAAAATAGGCGCACGCTCCTCTTGGGCGCATATTGGGGGCGGGGCCGGTGGGTAGCGAGGTGCGCCTGCATTCACCCCGCTGGATGCTAGCTTCACTGGATCATTTTACAAAGTGCTCATTTCAATTTCAACTCATCTTATACATTTTCTTTTTAAATCACTTTCTTGTGCAAACTTATTGCCTATTAGATTTTATTACTTTGTTTTGGTTATATAGATTTTTCTAAAATACAGTTTTGATTTTCTTTCCACTTTGTACCTCAGTGGGCACTGACCTCTGTTCTCAAGGGGAATCCAACACCCTTTGTGCTACCTGCCGGAGTCACATGGCCTGGGTTCGGATGCCGGCTCCGACTTGCACTAGCTGTGTGACACTGGGCAGGTTACTTAGCCTCCCTGTGCCACTGAAACGGGTTACAGACAGGGAAGAGGTGTACAGGAAGGGATTTGTGGGAACACACCAAGTATCCTTTCTCCATGCAGATCAGAGGTGCTGTATGCCAAGGGCCCGTACGGCCACGTGGGCGTTTAAACCCGCATGGAACCTGAAGATGCCACGAAGGAGGGATCTGGGGGGAAAATGATAAAAACAGACAAACCAAAAACTTCTTCTGAAGAGTATTTACGTGGCTCAGAAGTCTCAAAGTCATTCACCCTGGGGTCTGGGACACAGAAATGACAAGTGTCCAGAACAGTGACGGGGCAGGGTGCGTCCTAAGTTTGAGATCCACTTCAGCCCCTCACACCCACCTCGAATGACCTTCCAGAAAAGTCAAGCTTCCATGAGTGCTAACCACGGCCCTCCCGGACCCCGACACCCCCCAATCTGTGGGTGCTAACCGCAGCCCTCCCGGACCCGGAGACACCCCGATAGCGGCAGGAAGGCCTCATGAGGAAAGGCTCAACACGTGGTCACAGCGAAGCGGAAGCCCACCCCACCGACGAACTCCCTTCCTCAATAACACGCATGTGAGCTGCGTGTGTGTGTGTGAGAAGACACAGGATCCGATCACAGGTTGGGAACTGTCGCCCTCTCCAGTTTAACCCGCTGTAAACACCTTTCAAACACCTCTGGTCAGGCAGGCGCCAACCGTGTTCACAGCCCCGCGGTCCGGTGCGACGCCACTGAAGGCCGTGGAAAATCTCTCCGGGTTGTACGCCCTAATGATTAGCATCTCAGTGTTCTGTGCCTTAGTAATTAGAAAGCAGTAGTAGCATTTTTTTTCCTTATGACGAGAGAAAAAAAATGCCTTGACGGTGTTTCTGTTACAATGTATCACTTTTCTGCACCGTCTGTTCGCACTGTCTGTCCCTGCCGGCTTCCTCCTCGAAGGGCACGCGTGCCCCCCGCCCCCCCCAGGTACTTACAGCCTTCGGGCGTGCGACGACTCACTTCTGTTTGCTCTTCATTTCCCCACGCAGCAGTCCGCGGCGCGGCGGGCCGTTGTGAATGGTTTGGAGGTGAATTATGCCGTGGTGCCGCATGGCTTCTGATTGCCCGCACTCAACGAGGTTATTAAAACGGTGGAAATATAAATCGCCATGGCAACAAAAGCATAAATTTGTAGCCTGTTTCGTAATCTGGGGCTGGAGGAAACCGTACATGCGGCTCCGAACAGCTGAGGCCCGGCGCGCCAGGCACGCTCGGCTGCTGAGTCACGTGGCGGTGAAAACCCAGCCACGCCCGCCGGCGTCAAACCCTGGGTCGTCCGCGTGGACTAGCCCGGGCCACGTGCTGTCCATTTCCCCGCACCGGGAGCCCTGAGGGTCTGCGCAGGAAGTCCACGCCCCCCACCCCACGCCCCTGCCCACCCCCGGCGTGTCCGTGTGTCTGCCGTCAGCACGCAGGTCCTGACACTGGCTCGGTTGGTCGGGAAAAGTCACCCCCAGCGGCTGTGCCCCGTGGACGCTTTTCAGTGTCTGTCGATCGACTCTGGCCCGGCCACCTAACCTTCAGACACTTGTGCCAATGCTCCTGGAAGGCAAAAGCCCACAACAGGGCCCACCGGAGCGTGGGCGGGACCGAGACCCCTGGGGGGCTGGGACCCACGTGCACCGCGCCCCAGGTCACCCCCTCCACTCCGTGTCTTTCAAACGCCTGCCGAACTGAAACCTGATCCTGGCAAAGGCGTTTGTCCGGGAAACCAGGGGCTTCACCCAGCGGCAGGCCCCTCCGGGGCATCTGCGGTGGCGCGATGGGAGGGCTTCCTTCTCTTCGGCGCTAACACGTCATCGTGTGGGCACGCCACCGGTCACGCTGTGGGAGCAGCCACGTGCCCACAACACAGGAACGCGCCCTGTGCTCCCAAAAGACTCGCCTCCAGCCCCGGCTCGGGGGCTCCCGGCGCGACCCCGAGACAAGCGTCCAAGGTCCTGCCTCGTCCCGCCCTGGACCCTGAGACGGGTCGGACTGCAAACCGCCAGGGCCGCCTGCAGGGTCGCAGGTGCGGGAACCAGGTCTCCCACACAACGCCTCACCCCCACAGGGCGCCCCGTTCCCGTCGACAGAAGAGGGTCAGCTTGGAATTCTGTGTGATTTATGGGCGTCGGGGGGAGCGGGGCTGACACTACAGCCGGGCAGAGATGCGTCCTCCCAAGGTGTTCGGTCGCCAGAGAGACATCGGTCCAGAGAGTGTCCCGGTGCCTGCGTTTCCGGGTGCGGGTGACCGACCGCCTCCGCCCAAGGACAGGCCCCCCCGGACGATCCATCCCGCGGCCCCGGGCGCGCGTCCCGCTGACTGATGGGACAGGCGGCCCCTCGTCGTGGGACGAGACACTCACAAAGCGACGTTTGCTCTCTAAAAATATCCCCAGCCCACTGTTTAATTCAGGAAAAGGGCAGGCCATGGAGGGTATGGAGTGAGGAGCCCATTAATTTAGCTTTTATTCAAAAACCGCGTGGCAGTGACGGACGGGCAAACACGCTTCAGCCACTGTGGGTCTCGGCGGTGAGAGCCACCCCGCCGATCGCCTTCTGCTGAGGCTGCTCAGGAGGCAGGTTGGGGAGCCGCCCTCCGCAGCAGTGCCCAGGCCCCGGGAATTCCAGCTGCGAGACGCCCGCACGGCGTCCCGGTGGACTGAAGAGGTAGATGGGCCACGTGGGTCTGAAGGACGCGTGAAAATCTGCATCGATGTGCTAAAACCTATCGTTTATCAGATGCGTCCTAAAGGAAAATTTGATTTTAAGAAATCCCGCTCTAATACAATTTCAAATTGAACTGAGTGAACAAGCAGTGTTAAAAACAATGAACTACAATTTAGAAGTTTCTTTCGTCGAGTTAATAGGATGATTCCATTTAATACTTTTAATTTCCAAAAAATTAATTTAAACCGAATTATCTCACTTAACTAGGCGTCACAACAGCAGCCAGCCGGTGGAGTCATTTTCGGAATGAAATGAATATTTATACAACTGCCTGTGGCTTTCATCAAGGGCTGCGCAAGTGTGGACTATTACACTGTTATCCGTTTATTTCCATTTTCTCGGAAAGTTCAGCACCGAGTCGCTGTTAACCCTTGACGGCTTTGGGGAGGCCGGCTGGCGTTCGGCAGACCGGGAAACAGAGGGTCATCTCGGTGCTCACACGCAGGTACCGGCGTCCATCTAACCCAGACCCCGAGTGCTGCGCCCGTCTCTGAGAGACCAGAGAAAGGGCGGAAAATGTCACCCTCCCGCCAGAAATGACTCTTCTTTTTATTTTTAAAAAGATTTTATTTAATTTGTTTTTAGAAAGGGAAGGGAGGGAGAGAGAGGGGGAGAGAGAGAGAGAGAGAGAGAGACATCAATGTGCGGTTGCTGGGGGCCGTGGCCTGCAAGCCAGGCATGTGCCCTGACTGGGAATCGAACCTGTCACACTTTGGTTCGCAGCCTGCGCTCCATCCACTGAGCTACGCCAGCCAGGGTGAGAAATGACTCTTCTGACAGGGTGTTCCTCGAGGTGTGTTCCTGGAGGAGAACGGGGGGGCAGGGGGTGAGCTGCGTGTCTGTGTCTCACACCCAGACCGCACCACACACACCAGGAAGGCTTCACTGAGCTGTGAACATAAGCGGAGAGGTAATACCAGGTTTGCTTTTAGGAGAAGAGTAAGTAGCTGAGTGAGTCCAGGGGGTATATGGTGTTGGGGGGTCAGGAGCTCTTTTCTCTCCCACGCAGGTTTTCAGGTCTTTGTTGGGGTGCAGGGCACAGACGGACGGTCCACCAGGTGGACGGACACGGCCCAGGGCACAGCCCCCTCTCAGAGCACCCCGCCACCCCCACCCCACCCCCGCAGTCGCTCTGGAGTCCCTTTGCCCCTGTGCTCCGCAAACGCCCAGCAGCGACTTCCCGTCTTGTGGGTTCGCCTGTCTGCGCGTCCTGTGGGAGCAGGGACCCGCGGTCTGCGGTGTCTGGCCCCGGTGTTCAAGGGGCGCCCACGCCGGAGCCCCTCCGTGGACGCTGCCCCTTTCTAGCGACAGATAACACCCTCCTGCTCGGACGCGGGACGTCCTGTCTGCCCGCTCCCGCCTCGGCGGACGCGGGAGTGCTGCGTGTCCACTCGGCGCTCTCAGGCGTGGTGCCGTGAGCACGTGTGTGCGGGCTTGCGCGGTGGCCCGTGTTCACACAAGCTCGTGGTTTGGCCTCGAAGCAGCTTTCTCTCCTCGGATGGCTGCAAAGATTATTTTTCTCTGCCGCTGTGAGGGGTCCTCACCTGTGCGTCTTAGTAAATCCTTTCCATTGGCCGCCCACGCACATTCCCACCCACGACCACAGAGTGAGCGGGAAGGAAGCGAACCGCTCCCAAAACCACCTCAGTGGGCGAGCTTCCATTCCGTCTAAGCAGCACTTTCTCGGGTCGGAAGGGGGAGAGGCGGTGGGGCGGGATTGAAGTCTCCGCTCGCGTGTGTCTCTAAATAATGCGAATCCTCTCAAGTGTCTCCTCCGCGTAATATTTAATTAAAAATATTGTGATGTGCTCATTCGGTTTAGTGACTTCCAATTATCCCCCGACATCGCACGCAACAAAAGGGTGAGTTTTGTACGGCCGTGGATCTCCGAACTCAATAAGGAGAAATTAGGCAGCTACAGAGGAGGGGGCTCCTCTTGGCGCAATGAGAGGTGAGGCCCTGCCTGTGGGGTTGATGGGTTGATGCCGCCCCCACGAGCAAAGGTAGGGGGCCCCGACGGGAGTCACCCCGTCCAGGTGCCCCCACCCCACGCTGACAGGCTGCAGGCCAGGGCGGGGCCGGGGCCGGGGCAGAGCAGGGGCCGGGTGGCTGGACTGAGCGTGAACTAGCTTCCTCCAGGTCAGCAGGGGCCGAGCGCCCGGCCGCCGTCCTGCAGGGCGGATTTGGGCGGGAAGTAGAGGAGGGGCGGGGCCCGGTGAGCGCTGAGGTCTTCCCATCCGAGAGACCGGGAGGACGTCATGCCGTGGGGTTAGGGGGTGAGCTCCCCGCGCACCCTGTGCGTCCGGGGATGGAATGAGAGCAGAGCTGGTGCCCCTCCCCCCGCACCCCGAGCCAGTGGGCGTGGCCACCGGGCCTTGGGGACGCCGCGGCGCGCGCGCTGGGCGAGGAGGGCGCGGGGACGCTCACGCACAGACCAGTGCCGCTCCTCGGTGACCCCGGCCAGCGCCGTGGCCGGAAGTGCGTTTCCCGAACCTGTTGAAATGTGTCACCTTAGAAATGCTTCCGCCTGGCGTGTGTCCCTTCCGCGCGTCCTTACCTCCGGATCTACTTTCTGGGCCTTTGGAAAGAGGCGGCCCCTGCCCTTTCTCTGTTGTCTTCGGCTCTGCAAGTGGGTTTTTTATTTTTTCTTCCTCGGCCCAATTAATTTGGCTCAAGGCTTTTATATTTTAATTAAAGTGGCAGTTCTCATAAATATTCATCACACACAAGTAAGCTTCCGAGGGCAGCAGGCCGTGTGGCGGGAAGGGAAGGGCCGGATCCGCCCCCCTCCCTGCAGGAAGCGCCCGCTCGTGGGTGCAGCACCCGGGAATCCGGCGTTCGTGGGTGGGTTCGCCGAGGGGGCGCGGAGGGCCGCCCCTGGGAGGGGGGAGGAGGGGACCCGAGGACACAGGCCAGCGGAGCACCCTCGCCTCCCGCACCCCTCGCTGCCAGCTGCCCGCTACCTGCGGCCCACCCACGTCGCCAGCCACCCGTGGGTCTGTGTCCCTCGTCCCCCTCAGCGGGCGTGCACCCTAGATTTGCACACACGCACACACCTGTCCCCGGCATCGGGGTTCTCGGGTCCCCGGGAAGGAATGGAGAGGAGAACCCAGAGAAAACCAACCCACTGTGGGCCGCAGATTCGCTCGCTCCGGCCGCCTTGCGGGACCGGGACGTGCGCTCCGGCCGACGCCGGCGGCGTCAGCAGCTCCGGGGAAGCAGGCCGCTCCAACACGGCGCCCACGCCCGTGGGGCGGGAGGCCTGCGCTCGTGTGGCCGAGGCTGGTCCATCCAGAGTGGCCGAGAGAGACCGCTGGCCGAGTGCCAGACGCGCCGTCCTGTCGCTGCAGGAAGCAGAGAGCGGCACCTGCAGTGTCGCGGGGGGAAAGGACTCTTCCTTCCCCGCGGGGAAACACGACAGCGGTCCTCGGACAAAGCCCGGCAGGCAGACCTCTCCGGCCCGCAGGGGGCGCCCTTCACGGGTCGCGGCTGGGCAGCGGGCGGCCCGGCCAGGGCCAGTGGGGCTCTGCCTGCACGCGCGGTTTTCAAAGGGCGACAGACCCTCGGCAACACACCGGGTGACTCCGGGGGAGCACCCGCGCTCACACGCACACACGCACACACGCGAACACACAGGCACACTCACGCACTCTCATGCACACGCACGTCAGCGCAATTTAGCGAGTTCCCGTGGAGACGAAACCTGGCGGGGAGGGCGCTGTCAGAGGCGGCAAAGGAAATGCAACAACGTGCCCACCCCCCGTGTGCTCCTTGCTGCTGTTTAAGGAATTTCCACCATGGACCTGGCGGTGTCTCCTGACCACCTGGAAACATTGACTTGTTTTGTTGTTCCCTGTTTCGGCGAAGACAAGGGCAGCATTGACATTACAAATTGCTTCTTCTGTGCTCCACATCGCACCCAGGACTCACAGCCTGCTGTTTCTTCCCGTCTTCGTAGCGTCCCTACAGAAGGGGGAATGCTGCGGAGCCCCTCCTACCGACGGGAAACAGGCTTGGGGGGGGGGGACCAGCCCCCTAAAGGCGCGCCGCGGGTCTCGAACCCTGTCCTTGCGGCCCGAGAGCGCTCCACGCCAGCCCAGTGCGGGGCAGTGGTCCCGAGCGCACACCCTTCTGCCCGATTCCCTCTGCTCTCCGGTGTTTGACAGGTGGCACCGAGAAAAACTGGGCTGCACGTTTAGGATCGTTTCCAGGAGGAAAACATTTTCTTGGACTGTAAGTACCTTAGGGTCCTTTCTTGTTATTACCGTTTTCAGTATCAGTAACTGGGGAAGGAATTCTTGTTCAGTTTCCCAAACGGAAGACATTTTTGTAAAAAACAGTAATGTACTCTTTTTTCACAGCAGCTGGCTGCTGGGGTTCTTGCCGCCCCACTCCCAGTCTCTGGACGGGACTGCCCGATGTCGCGGCCTGTCTTGAAGTAGTTACCTGCACATTCCGTCAGCAATGCTCAGCCTGGAGTGGGGGCATTGTCCTCCCATCAGGGATTCCGGGAGCCAGAGGCACTGGTTGACCGACGATTAAGTAAGTATTTGATAGAATCCCCTGTGTGCCGGATGGGGGGTCAAAGGAACCCCGTCCCCAGAGCCACCGCTGGAGGGCGCCCATGAAATCCTTTCCCCTGGAGACAGGTGCACAGGTGACTGCGGTGTTTCCACCCCTTGAGTCCCGCGCCTGCTGCTGTGACTCGGGTGACGTGGGGAGGGGCAGTCACAGAGCCCTTTCGGCGTCAGAGTGTCGTGGTTGATGTCAGGGTCTCATGGGGACCCGGGACAGGTGAGGGTGGTAGGCTTACAGGTGAGTCGCCCCCCGAATCTCCAACTGCACAGCAAGACGATCGCGAGCAAGCACCTTTCCCGGCACTGTAAAAGCAAACTTAAATCACTTCTCTTTCACAGGAAATCTCCGTGTTAGCAGAACGCATACGAAGTCAGACATGACACTCCCCTTCTCCCCTGAAACCCTGCCTGCCCCGAACCTGACAGGTGATTCTTCGACACCGATGTCCCCACACGGCAGCGCGGGGACACCGGAGGGGACTTCAGAAGAGACGGGCTCATCCCTCACTCCCTCGGTGTAAATAACACGACAGGCCTTATTAAAAAGGCAGCCGCGGATGGATACGTATATGCAAATCATGTTTCCAGAAAATAAATTGGGAAATTAAACTCATCAGTTCAACCCTGAGCTAAAAATTGCATGATTAATCCTTACCGTGTTTTCCTTTAAGCCACGCGCAGCCTATCAAAAATTTGCATCTGATAGGTGGCTAAGTGAATTGCTTTAGGAAAGCAATACTTTTAATTTCACATGTTTTGCCACTTCTGCGTGACAGATCGGCAATTTCCTCCCTCTCTTCCAGGTGCTTTTATGTAGAGTACCTCCTTTGCCCCTTTACAAATGATGCCACTCGCGTCCTGCCTTCTTGCAAATGGCCCATCCTTTATCATCATCGCGGGCTTCGGACGCGGCGAGGTAGTTCCTCGTATCCACGGCAAGGTTCGCGGACCCCGTAACAATGAGTGTGCCTCTCGTCACGGCTGTGGGTCATCCTTGCTTTCTCCAGCGACCGAGCGCTCTCAGCAACTCTGGTGACACGGCCTCGCAATTCGACGCGTCACCGAGAAGCGAGCAGAGCTCTGAGGAACCGCTCACGCGCGTAGGAGCCACGGGAAACCGCAGGAAGAACTGGCGAGGCTAAACGCAGCCCAGACTCCCGTAGTCTGGTTTCGGGCGGCGGGAGCCTCCTGCGGTAACATCGTGGCGAGCCCTTCAACTGCGTTTCGTCCCCAGGAAAGCGAACTCTGGGTTTCTGTGGTTGCCGTGCGCGCGCGGGGTTTTCGGTGCGTCTTGGGGTTCGCGGGCTGTGCGCCGCCCGCAGGTGGGCTGGGCCGACGCGGGGAGGGGCGGTGCGGGCGCGGCGTGTGGCCCCGCCGTCCCACCCACCAGGGGTCACTGCACCCCTTTGACCTGGGTGTTCAGGTGCGTGGCGGTCCCATCCGTTCGGAGGGAGCGTTCGCTGCATCTTCGGGGAAGCCCGCCTCCGATTTGGAAGACTCCGGAGGCGAAAGCCGAGGTTCTTCCTACGGTCAAACGGGGCAGCCGTGTTTCAGTGCAGGCGCCTGCGGCGATTGCGCGCGGTCTAAGGCAGGGGGGTGGTCTGGGCGGGGCCGTCCGACCACGTGGTCGCTCCGCGGGGGTCTTCACCGTCTTCTGGGTGCGCAGCTGGGGCCTCGGAGAGAGCGAGTGCCGACCCCTGCGTTCTCTTCGGACCCGAGATCCCCGTGTGCGCGGGGTGGTGAGAGCCGACGCGGGAGACGGAGTCGGAGCAGCGCGGAGCCCCCACGGCCGCCGGTGGAGGTGCTGCTTCTCCTCCTCCTCCTCCTCCTCCTCCTCCTCCTCCTCCTCCTCCTCCTCCTCCATGTCCTCCTCTTCCTCCCTCCTCCGACCTCAGTCCCCGCACTGGTTCGAGTTCAACAAACTCCCTCAGCTTCTTCTTGTCCGGGAAGCTCCCTGTCTCTCCTGGGACTTGAGCTGGTGGCCCAGCCGGGGAAGCAGCCTTGGTCGTGGGCTCCTGCGGCTCATCACCTGGACCGTCCACACCGCTCCCGTCCGGCCCGACCTGTTTCCCACGGGTGATCAGTCAGGAGACGGGCTCCCTGGCCTCCCGTGCAGGTGACTCCCTGCTTTTCTCCGGTGGCTTTTAGGATTCTGTCCTTGTGTCTGAGCCTTGTCGTTTTAGTGAGGACGCGTGCCGGTGGGGGCCCCTCTGGGCCCAGCTTCCTGGACGTGGGTGTCTCTCTCCCTCCCGCGGTCAGGGACGTTCTCAGCCATCATTTCCTCAGATCCGCTCTCGGTCCCTGGCTTCTGGCGTCCCCAGGGTGCGGATGCTGTGACGCCTCGTGTCGCCCCAAAGGCTTGTGAGCTCCGTCCATTTTTTAAAAAGTCCTTTCTTCCTTTCACCGCCCTGCCCGGGTCTTCTTCAACCTCGTCTTCCGAACCACTGGTCCGGTCCTCGGCGTCCTCCAAGCCACTGTGCATTCCTCCCAGTGTGTGACTTGTCTCAGACACCGCAGTCTTTGTTTCTGGCCGTCCTTTCTGGTGGCTTCTAGGTCTTTCCTCACGCTGTTGAGGATCCTGATCATCCTTAGTCCAATATCTGACAAAGTCCTTGCCTCCATTTCATCGAGTCCTTCTGGAGAATTCTCCTGTTCTTCCATCTGGGGTCTGTCTCTTGGTTTTCCCAGTTCGGCTGCTTCTCTGTGTCTCCTTCTGCGTGACAGGCAGGTCCTCGAGGCTCTGGTGCAGGCCCGGGTCACACCCTGCCCGCCGCTGGCCCTGGGCAGCCTCTGTGGGTGCCGGCAGTCCCCGGCGCGGGGCTCCCCGTGGCGGGCCTGGGTCTGTGCGGAAGCAGCCAGGCCGCGCACCAAGGCCGGCCTTTCCCAGAGCCGGCCCGGGCAAGGTCAGCGGGACTCTCAGAGCCCCCAGCCACCCGCCTCTGCCCGCGGGCCTCCCACGGGTTGGTCAGTGAGAGTCTCAAAGTGGCTGCGCTCCCCGGAAGCCGGGCTTGAGCTCCAACTCGGGGCAGGGCTGCTGCTTCTCCTCGGGCCGGTGCCCCCGGGAGAGGGGGCCTCTGCTGAGAGGGCTTCATACGTGAAACTGGTAGAACGTCCTTCGTACAGCCTGGACGGGACGGGACGTCTCCGCGGGGAAGAAAAAGCAGGACTTCACACCCTGGGAAGGGAAGGACCGGGCTAACTGTATGCTTTCCAGCTTTGAAGGAACAAGGACCTCTCCTGCATTGCACACACACACACAGACTCACACACACACATGCAGGCACACTCATACACACACATGCACCTCACACGCACAGTTACCAGACTGAGGGGTCCGTCGGTCCGCTGGAGCCCGACAGGCCGTGAACAGGAGTGTGCAGCCAGAAAGCAGAGATTTACCGAGGAGACGGTGCCCAGAGCCGCAGGTGTGCCGGCGCTCGGAGACCACTGCCTGGAGCGCTTGCGGGGGACGGGTTGTGGGGGGCAGAGACCACTGATCATGGTGACGCGGGGAGCGGGGAGCGGGGGCTGGCTGGCGAGAGGGGAGGGCTGGTTGGTCACTGCATCTGGTCCGGACTCGGGCCACGGAGTCGCTCTGCCGGATCTCAGGAGGACCGGTTCCATGGGGTCGCTCCGCATTCCTGGGTCCAGAGCTGGAGCCCATCGGAGACCAAGAGGCTGTTTGCAGTGTGACCGGCAACCCCGTCTCTGCGGGGAACAGCCGGGCCCCGCTCCCCGGACCACTGGAGGCTGCCACCAGGACCCACTGTCCCGAGGGCTCCACGGCGAGACTCGGGGGAGGGGGCAGGGTGCGCCAGGGGGTTCGCGTGAGGCCAGTGGGAGTCATAGGGACAAAATAAAATAAAATGCAAGCCCGGATTACAGAAGGCAAGTTCCTGCACGACCGTGACACGGGCGTCTCTGAGCTGCACGGACGAGGGACGTCTGACGACCCATCTCGCTTCGCACTCACACCCACCCCCATACTCATGTGCGCACATGCAGTCACAGTTACTTACTCGGTGAGTACCTGTCGGCTGCGCGAGCCGAGGAGGAGACGGGGAGCTTTGGGGAAGGTCAGATCTAAGCGTGGGGACAGTACCCCCTTCCACCAGAGAACGTTTCAATGTTTCAAGCTCCTTTTGCTACCGTTACTATTATTGTGGACGATTTCTGTTGCTCTCAGTTAACTGGTTGCTTCCTGTAGCTTTTCCGTATCGATCTCAAGGCTGGAAGCGGCCAAGGGTTGGGGTGGGGGGGCAACCCCCAGAGTTCGTTCCTCCCCCCTCCCCCACTGCACCCACTGGTGTTCAGGCCCCAGAGGAGCCCGTGTGCCCAGCGGAACCTCGCGCCCTTAACCAGACTGCAAATGTGGCAGGGCGGCCCCCGCCATGCAAGGAATGCGATAATGAAATATTCGTACTATTTCTCCTCTTCCTCCACTTCCTAAAAAAAAATCCCTGCTTCCCTGTCATCTCTCACGGGGGGCCGAGCCTGGCAGAGGGTCCCCTGCTTGTGTCCAATAGACAGGAATATTCCATCATTCCTTCCTTGCCCCTGCCCCGCTCCCTAGCCCCCGATGACCACACGCCCCTCCCGCCTCTTGCACCGCGAGTGTGTGCTCAGCACCTGCCCACTTTGTCCCCTTTTCTCTGTATCCCCGTGGGCCCTGGGAGATGCCAGTCTGCGGTGAGAGCGCTGCAGGGAGAAGAGAGTTCCCGCGACGCCCTCTCAGAGCTGTCACCGTCACCTGTCACCTTCCGTCGCCAGGCAAAGTGAATTAAACACGCAGCCGATGCATAATCCGGCCGCGACAGGAAGCCGCCGTGAGGAGATCTAATAAATGCCAGCCTGGGAGACGGGACTTTATCAGGCGGCAATATTCATAGCCTGATCGTCCTAGGAAGGCTTTTATACTTTCAAATGTTTCCAATTAATATCTCGGAGGCTGCGGATTGCGCGGCAGACCTCAGGGAGCTCAGCCGTGGGAAACACTCATCGCTGGAGCCCCCCCCACTCCCTTCAGACGAAAGTGTTTAAGATGCTCGCTCTGTGTGTCTGAAGGCCGAGACCGCTGGGCGGGGTGGGGGGCCCTGTCTCGTGGGGTCCCCTGGGGGTCTCCAGCGCAGCTTCCAGGAGATTTCCAGAGGCCGCGCAGTCCCATGGAAGGAGAGAATTCCTTCGAGTTGTGTCAGGCAAACCCCGATGAGAAAGAGAGCACCTTTGAGCAAAGCGAATCGCTGACCTGCACTGGCTTCCCGGGCCCCGGGGGGGGGGGGGGTGGCCTGGGTCCACTGTCCCAGAGGGTCGTGTGGGAGGGTCCTTTCCCTGTAACCAGCGAGGGCGCCGCCCCCTCACCCCCCAGACCGTGAGCGCTGCCCCTCTGGAAGGCCTGACGTGCAGAGAAGGGGGACTGTGGCACCCGGCCCGCCCGCGCCCCTCGGCCCGGGTGTCAGCTGGCGGTCAGGGCGGTGACAGCGGCCTCTGGGAACGGGGAGGTGGGAGCGGCACCCCCCACAGAACCGCAGGGACGGCGGGGGTGACCTGGGGCCAGTGTGTGACTGGTTCTGGCCACTCTGCCGCAGGCAGGCGCTCCATCCGTGGCCCTCTGTCCGTGGCCCTCCACCCGTGGCCGTCCATCAGTGGCCCTCCTTCCCTCCACAAGGGGCACGGGTCCCAGGAAGACGTGGGTGAGTGGGTGAAGAACCCGGTGCACCTGAGCAGGCTTCATCGCCGCGGGGCTCTTTCCGAGTGGTCGGCGTCTCGCCCGCCCGTGAGGCCCCGCGCTGGGGGTGTGGTCTGCCCGGTCGCCCCGAGTGGGTGTGGAAGCGGGCTGGCTCGCCCAGTGTGAGTGTGTACGTGAGTGTGTGTGGGTGTGGAAGCATGCTGGCTCGCCCAGGCTGCCGCCCCACGGATCTCTCTCCCTCACCTAAATCACCGTGTGTCATTCCACTCAGCCGTCAGCCCGAGTGATTCTCTTCAAGGACCGAACGCCGTGACCTCTCCAAGACCCAGGGTCGTGTGGGTGTCCCACCCGAGTCGGGACCTGGCCCTTGTCCTCTCTGGCCGCGCGCCCCGTCCAAGGACGCCACCCCGGGGTGCTGGCCCCACTCCATCCTGGTGATTGGCAGGGGAAACCTTTCTCTTCTTTTCCTCCTCGTTTTTTTATGCACAACCTTGCATGTGAGAGCACAACAACAGCGTCTGGAGGCACCCGCGGGTGCTCCGGCGTTTGTCCTGATGATAACGGCGGCGGCGGCCATGCCAAGGTCGGCGCTCACCTACGGGCCTCCTTCTGCGTCAGAGCGGGAGACAGTAACCCAGAGATGAACGTCGTCCGTGGTGCGGGAGGGACGAGGCTCCGGAGACACGAGGAGGACAACGAGAAACCGGGCACGCAGACCCACAGCGGCGCTCTCTGGGGAGTCGGAGGCCGGGGAGGGGGGGCTCGCAGTCCCGCACACACGAGAACCCGGCACGAACCCTTCTGTTGCTCATCATCTCTGTAATGGGCGCCTGGGTCCTAAGAGCTGTAATTAATTACAAAGCGATGACGAACGGCCAAGGAAAAGCCCGTGGCCGTGATCCTGTGGCTGACAGCCGACGGTGACTCGAGGGCCTCTTGCCACCGCCGGGCTGGCTGATGCGGGAGACAGCCGTGCCCCCCCCGCCGTGGAGCCTCCAGGAGAAGTGGCCGGACACGCAGAACAACTTCGGGAAAGCGTGCCCCGGGGGACAGTCCCACACGGGGCGGACGCTGGGAGTCGGGGGAGCTCCCCTCTCCAGGTGGCCGGTTTGTCCCCTGAGTTGCCCATGTGTGGCCGAGCCCCACCCCTGGGTGCCCAGCACACGGACCACACACCCAGGCGCAGGGCAGGCGCTGATGAACCCCCTTCATGTCATCATCGGACTCGACCTGAGCAACACACGGCAGCACAGCACGGTGGGAAAAGAGCAGGAAGCCACGCCCCCACACCCCAGGTGGGGGAAGGAAACACCCCCCCACCCCCGCACCCGGCTCACTTCCTCAGCCATCCCGCCGCTCCCGGGACCGGGAGGGGCCGGGCGAGCATGCGGTGCCCCCGGCACGGGCGACCTCTAACACCGACTTTCCCCGAGAGCGTGTGTCTGCTCCGGAATCGGGCCGGAAAAGGAGGGGAGGACTCCTCCCCATCGGTGGTACGCAGCACAGCTTGGCGGGGGGGTCTGTGGGAGAGGATGCCCCCCCTTCTGACAACTCGGAGGGCGGGGCCCAGCACACGTGCTGCGTTCCTGTGGGACCCTCGGAGAGGCAGGCGAGCGGGGACTCGTGTGTTCGCCCCGCCTCCCCCGAGAGCTCGGAGTCTGTGGTTCGTGCGGAATCTGCCCACGACGGCGAACCTCACTCGGGGTGGACGATGCCCTGTCCCGTGGGAGGTGCGAGGGTCACTGGGTCAGGGACGAAGAAGCTTGTGGATGCTGAAGTTAGGATCGAGGCACTTTTTAAACGGCATACGATCTGTATATACATGATAGTGGTGACAATAGTCACAGTCCCCAAAGCAGGTAGTTCTGATCTCCCCCCCCACCCCGAGAGCACCACACGCCCTGCCCCTGGATTTATCAGGACGTCTCTATGGAGGTGCGGAGCAGACTCTGTGGGTGCCCCGTGACTCGGGCTTTGTCAGCCTCAGTTTTCTATTCAAAACCCAGGCTCCTAGAAGAGGCCCTTTGGGGCAATGGTTAAGGTCACGGGTTCTGGAGCCAGAGGCCCTGTGTCCGACCTGCCTCTGCCCCTGCTGGCTGTGCACCTGCGGCCACATGCCCCGTGCACCTGGGCCTCATGCCCTCCACACCTGCAGCCACATGCCCCGTGCACCTGCGGCCACATGCCCTCCACACCTGCAGCCACATGCCCCGTGCACCTGCGGCCTCGTGCCCCGTGCACCTGCGGCCTCATGCCCCGTGCACCCGCAGCCACGGGCTCTGAGTCCCCGGGCCTCTGTGTGTCCGTTTGCTCAGTGGGGGTGATGGTAACGCCGACTTCACCTGCGTCTCCAGGACTAAAGGAGCCACCTCCCGCAAAGCGCTCCGGTGGTGCCTGGATTCGGGGCGGTGTCGCGTGACGACGGGCTTCCCCATCTTTTCTCGCTCCCCTGAAGTGCCGCTCCCGGCCGTCCTCCTGGCCCTTCTCCCAGGAAACACACGGGTGCCGATCTGCCCTCCGGCGCCGAGGGGGCCGTGTACTCGGGCCCCGTATTCACTTCCTACAGCTGCTCTACTGAGCCTCCGCACCCAGCAGCGTGGGGAACCCCGCAGATCCGCCCCCCCCGATCGCTCTGGAGCCGGGAAGGCACGGTGCCCCGGGGCTGGCTCCTCCCGGGGGTCTGGGGCAGCTCCGCTTCCGAGCCTCTCCAGATTCCAGAGGCCACTCGCATGCCTTGGCTCTTGTCTTGTCATCGTCGCGACCTCTGCACCCCTCCTCACCCATCTCTGACTCCGAATCCCCCCCCACGAGGACCCCTGTGACCGCTGGGCCCACCTGCGCAGGGTGTGGCCCACCTCACGGTGCTCGGTGTAACCCCCCCTGCAAAGTCCCACCTCTCGTGTCAGCGCACACAGCCTCGGGGGCGGGGGTTCGGGCGCGGCCATCTTCAGGGGGGTGCCGTTCCGCATTTCCAAGCCCCCCAGTCCCACCCTCCTCTCCTGGACCTGCTCCCCTCACCCCCGGTCCTCCTCCTCCCACGAAACAGCAGCCGCTTTACTCAAAACACACTGGGTGATGAAGAAACGGCTGTAACTCTGATAAATTTCTCAAAGTCACGGCACCCTTGCTTGGCACTGTGGAAAGTGCCGATTAAGCAAATGCACGTTTACAAAAGAAAAAAAAGGAATAAACAGATGTCTCTCATTAGCAAAAGAAGGGCTTTCATTTCGCCCAACTTTAATTTTCTTCCTTAATGCTCATCAATAGATGTGGTATCATAAAGCCTTCAGCCCCAAATAATCGTACTTTGCAAGTCCCCAGACACAAGGAACCCGGTGGAGCTGAGACGAAGGACAGGTCGGCTTGGCTGGGCGCCGGGCGAGCAGAGGCTGCGGTCTGGAACCTGCTCAGAGGTTCCTCCCGACACACATCCGAAGAGGGCGGTCTCCCTAAAGGAGACTCGGTCGGCTCGTCTGGGGTTAGAAGGGCAGCAAGAGCCAGCATTGACCTTGACCCGACCCTGCATCCACCACCGTGTCTGTGCCCGGTCACTGTGCTCAGGAAAACTGGTCACAGAGGTGAGGTCAAGTCCACCGGCCAGGAGGGTCTCCCGAGCCTTCCCTTTTGCACTGTCCATTACTTCTAGCAGCGCTGAGCCAGTCCCGTGATGAGGCCCCTTAGCAAAGGTATGGGGTTCCCCCAGCTGGTCAGAGACCCACATGGGCATCCAGCACCCCACTGTGAGGTCCGGCACAGTCAGTCTGGTGTCGGGACAGACTGGGCCTGAGGGCTACTATGTCCATCTTCTCAGAGCCTGTAAATTGCCCTTATCGCCAAGGGCACCAATTAAGCTTCCAGTCTCATTTCATGCAACTGGCAGAGCCAGTGGGGGTGGGCCATGATCTGAGGGCGGCGGGTGGCCGGCGTGTGTCCAGCGTGCATGGCCAGGGCCCATCGCCGGGGCCCATCGCCGGCTCCCGGGAGGCCGCCGCAGCCTCTGGGCCTCCAGTGGTCATGCATTGCCGAGTATTTCAAGTTTGTAGAACCTCCCGAACAGTGTGGCGTCTCTGCCGTGCTGACGGGCGAGGAGGTTCTGTCCGTCTGGCCTCCGGGGGTGGTGCTGAGACGGAGGCAGGTGCGTGCGCAGGTCACGGGGGGCACAGGCTGCAGGGGACAATGGAGAGGGAAGCTGGGTGGGGCCAGGGGCTCTGCCCACACGGCGCGGGAGTCCACGGGCAGAGGTCGCCCATCGTTAGAGGCACTGCCCAGTGCCGGACAGAGCTGACCAGACCCTGTGTCCCACTGTCCCCTGCCCGGTCCCCCGGCTGGCTGTCTGGGGAGAGCGAACAGCAAGGCAGACCCAGGAGACAGCAGGGGGCCTGCTGGCCGGCTGGACTGCTCACAGCTGCATGTCCACCCGTGGACACGCACGCAGCGTGGCTGCCGCAGAGGCGCACCCACGACCGGCGTCCTCCCGCCCCCGAGCCGGGCCCGCTTTCTCTGGGAGTCTGTCGCCGCGGGTGCAGACCCCTCCACACATCGGTTCACGCACGGGCTCCCTCGCCCACCTGACAGATGTCTGCAGAGCCGTGACTCCCGCCACCCCAGTGCCAGGGCCACCGTCGCTGCTTCCCAAGGGTTACACTCGGGTGGGAAGGGAGGCCGCTAGCCAGGGCTCGCCGGGGGACAGCTGCGCATACAGGGGCCGCAGGGCACTGGGGTGAGCAGCAGGGGACAAGCTCCCAGCCTCTCAGGCCGGGAGTGACCTTCCAGGGACATGCAAAACCAGCCTGTCTGTCTGACCGCCGCAATGGTCGCGGTTCCGGGTCACTGAAAACACGCGGCGTAGCCCCTGCCGTGCACACGAACGCCGAACCCAGGGCCCGCGACGGCCGACTGAGCCGGGTCTCATTTGAGTTTCGGGGGGACTCGGGTTGGGACAAGCGGCCTCCTCCTCCCCTGGGGCCTCTGCGTCAGTCAGCTGCGGGGCACTGGCAGGAGAAACCGGGGGCCCCGGGGTCACAGGTTCCACGTGAGACCCCCAGAGCCACAGCAAGAAGAGACACCAGAGAGAGGAACGGAAAGGACCGGCAGAGGGGGCAGCCAGAACGCAATAACAAAAATAACAGCCTAAACTTGGATGCTTAATTACAAGCCAAGCCCTAATCTACCCATGAGGCAGTAAGACATTTAGTGGTGGGTGCCAATCATAACGGATGCTATTATTATCACCCCTATGTTCTCCGAGAGGGGACGGAAGCCGTTGGAAAATGGAGGAGAGACAGAGAGAGGCACGTTGGGGGAACGGGGAGCGGGGGGAGGGAGGGGGGGAGAGAGAGAGAGAGAGAGAGAGAGAGAGAGAGAGAGAGAGAGAAAGGTGGAGGGGAGGACAGGCTTTCAGCACCATGGACAGCGGTTGCGCACGCCCCTGCCGCCAACCAGAGCTGCAGGTGAACCCCGGTGCAGAGGGAGGGGCGTCTGGGCTCTCACAGGTGGGCCCCGGGGAGGCACCCCAACAGGAAAAGGAGGCTGCACCCCTCTTCCCCAGCCCCGGCCACCCAGGTGTGTGCTGCGTTGGTTGGTTAAGTGGCAGGCGGACCGCCCTGCTCCCTGCGTGGGCCTCAGGCGTGGCTGGGGTCGCGTGCTCGTGGCGTTTGCAAAGCTCCTCAGTTGAGTCTCCGAAGGACCCACAGTTGGTGTCTCTAGGCTACTTGCGTCGCCAACGGGCTGTCCGGCGACTGGAGAAACGCCAGCCCAGGCGGACGTGTCCCGGGTCGCCGCTCCCATCGGCAGTGCCGCTGGGGCCCCTGCTGCAGAGAGAGGGGTCCCACAGCAGAGGGGGACATGGGTGGGCTTCACACCAGCAGCCCCCAGGTGCAGACAACTCGACGAGCAGGTGGTGACGGAGAGGCCACCTTGTCTTTCCATCGCTCCAAGAGCACGAGAGCATGAGGATAGGAACTTGTTCGCCCCGTCCTGGACGAACAAACGGAGCACCGGGCCCGTGTGAGCACCTCGGGGAGGGTGTGCGTGTTCGGTGCGCGTGTCACAGACCAGACGGGGGGCGCTGAACGGTAGAAAAGACCCCCTTTTCCTCCGGGGGCTCCTCCCCGCCGGCTGGGTTCGTTTTGCCTGAGGAAAGATGTCTCTGAACACCAGAGACCAGGGAAAAGGAATCTATTGTTTATTTGAAATGACACAAAGTCAAGTTCCCCACAAATGTGCACAGTCCCCCAGCACCCTCCACGTGGCAAAGGGAGCACTTCCAAAGCCTCGTGGTCCCAACCAAGACACCAAAGCCGCGTGGTCCCAAAAAGAGAGGCACCCAGTGGCTGCTGCGCCTCCCTTTAAATCCCAGCGCCCATCTTCCTCTGCAGCCCCATTTCTGGCTCCTCCCATGATCGGCCACAGCCGCCCGCATTCCGAGCAGGGGTGCCCTGTGGTGTGGAGCCAATCATCTCCAAGTTCTTCTGGACCCCATTACAAACCCCTGTTTAGGGCCCCCCTCTTGGCTGCACCCTTGACACTCGGAGGGACGACAGTGGCTGCTCTGGTGGCACGAGGGGACCCTCCCCGCTGTGGGAGTGCTGTTCACACGGCCACCTTCAGTCCTCCTCCGGGCGACAATGTCCGCTGCTACCCTTCGCAGTGCAGGGCAGGCCACCCGAGTCCGCTGCCTACGTGCGTCTCCCCCCTTCCTCTCTCTCAGGGGAAACAGTGACTTAAACACACCCGGGCCCCCCCGCCCGGTCACGTCTGCAGGCCGGGGGCCCGCCCCGTGCGAGCCCCCTGCTGTTAACACGGACGCCAGGCGGCTCAGCCCCGGCGCCCCCTTGGAGGGCTGTCTTAAACACTGAGAGAATCCTCGCCGGCAGCATCTGTAACGCTCAGCAAATGTCCTCAAATCGCTCCCCCAGGAGCGCCTGCCGGGTCACCGGCTGATTTTCCATCTGCACAGAGTCACTGACGCACTTCTGTCTCCGGTTACAAATTAACTCGGGGCCTTTGGAAGTCTCCCCCATCATCTGTGAGCTGGAGAGTGCTATGAATTCCAATCTGCCGATAGCCACAAATAACCCCGGGGGCTCTCAGAACACGCGGGCCGGCAGCTGGGGACATCTGGTCTACCGGCGTCTGCACGCGGGCTCAGCTGTGGCGGAGGCTGGGGCCTGCTGCCGGGGGGCGCGGGGGTTTCCTGCGCGCGCTTGTCTTGCCGCTGGAGTCAGACGCAGTTAACTCGATCCACGGGGTTATTGTTCTGAGGCCGCACTGTCTCCACCTCATATTCCTGCCTCGGCCTCTCACGTGGCGGGAGTGCGATATTAATGTCTAGCTCGTCTAGCTCGGAGAGGCAGGGCGCCCGCAGCGCAAATACCGCGGGCGCGGGTGGAATTCCGTAACTAATCGCTTAAGTGACGGGGACGCCGATCCTCGACAGGTCTCATCCAGGATGTGCATCCCCTCCACCAGGCCCGCCCCTCCCGTCTGTGCGCCCTGAGCCCACGCAGGCGCCGGCCTCGGAGAACCGGGGATCCAGCAGGAGGCGCCCTCCCTCCACGCGCGGAAGGGCCGCTGCGGTCCTCCCCTCCCTCGGTTTCTGCCGAGCCCAGATGCAGGCCCTTGCCGCAGCCATGACCGTGCCACCTCGTCAGCACGAACTCGGAGACACCCCCCGAGCGCTGGGGTCCGCCCCCTGCTCAGGCAGCGCCAGACGGGAGGGTTACGGCGAGCTGCTGTCCTGCTTCTGGGAGGGACGCACTTTTCCGTGGGCCGGCGACCGCTGAGCCTGGGTCCCAGCTGTGTCCGCACGGCTGGTCCGCTGCTGCGGACCCACAGTGAGAAGGGAGAAACCCTCAGCCCTGGGCGGCGCGTCCCATCCCACGCGCTCGCGGGGAGCCTGGGCCGGCGCCGGGCACGGTGCTCGGGCTGCGGTCTTCGCCCCGCCTCCCCAGTCCAGGCAGAAACTGACGCCACACAGTCCGATTTCTAGAGAAAAATAAGGAAAAAAATAAGAACTCATGTGGTTTTGTTTCTTATACTTGACTTCTTCTTTTCCTTTATTGTCTCTCCCCTTCTGAGCCCCCACAGGGAACGCCCGTGAAAGCCTCGTGTGGTTTACTGTCCCCCTCCCCATAGAAGGTGCCCGTCGGGCCGCCGCAGGTGCAGCGACCACGGGGAGCCTCCCTCACCAAGCCGCGCGACAGCGAGACGGTGAGCGGAGAACACAGCTCCTTCCCCCACGGCGCTCCGCTCGGCCGCCACGAAGCCACCCGCCCACCCCCGGTTTATGCAAGGGGCCTCTCTGCTCCCTTGGCACGCGCAACCCGAGGTTGGCCGATGATGGTGATGGTGATGGTGATTTCGACAATTTAACCCCACCTCTCCTCCCCTCCAACGATTTCTGCCAGAAATTGTTTCCAATGAGAGGAGCTCCAGTGGGATTTGAGAGCAACGACGAAGCAAACCCGTGGTCCCTGGGCGGGCGCGGCAGGCAGGCCCGGTGGGCGGCCTCGGGGCGCTCCGGCCGAGGGCGGAGCAGCTGGTCAGCCCGCCCGGCTCGCGCCAGACGCGGCTCGGCTTCTGGCCCCCGAGCTGCGGCCTCTGGACCTTCTCTCCCAGGTCTGGTCCCTCCACCCGCCCCTGCCCCTGCCCCTGCCCCCCCCCCGCCCCCCGGTCTGGTCTAATCCTAATGCGAAACCTGTGACCCCCGACACCCGTGGCAACAGGGGCGGGCGGCTTCTCTCTGGATGCAGCCTGACGGGACACCCCGGAGGGTGCTCTTTGCGCCTGTCCCGCAGCGGCGCTGTGGGTTTCCGGAGCCTCCTCCCCAGACGCCGGGACTCCCGCCAGCCTCCCTCGCGCCTGCTTTTGGAAGCCGAGAGGGCGGCCGGGGTTCGGAGAGGTCAGCGGGAGGGCGCCTGTGCCCACGGGGAGCACGGGGGGCGGGGCGGCGGCCGGGCAGCAGCGTCAGACCCCGCGGACCACCGCGGCGCGAGCCCCACGGAAGCGCGTGGACCGTGAGTCTGGGCGGGAGACCCCGCCGGCCCCGCCCCCTCCCCCCCATCCCTAAACCATAGATAGAATATATTGTCATTTTCTTGGCCGAGAAGTCTGGAGGGAAACCTAGAATTCGATGGCTTTGCCGTCGAGGGCTTGGCCTCCCCTCCCCCTCTCTGACCCTGCTTCCCAGAACTCTGGGACCGGGTGGGGGCGGGGGCCCGCGGGAGCGACCGTGCACTGCCTTCGTCAGCGAGCGGAAAACGGGGCTCGGAAGACATCTGGTGTCTGATTGGCTCAAACTGGGTCACGTGCCCCATCCCTGGCCCGTTCACTGGCTGCCGGGGGAATGGGATCACCTCCATTGGAGTAGACCAATCACGATCCAGCCCCTGGGATGGGGGCGGGACTAAGGCTGCCACCGCTGTGGGCTCTGGACCTGGTCAGCCCCCAAGGGGTCAGGCGTGACTCTGGGGGATACACGCGTGAAGCTGAGATGGCATGAAATCACATGAAATCAGGACCTTCGGGGTTCTGCCTACCTCAAGGAGAAGTTGCCTGTTTGATGCACATGTATCTATAAGTATATATATCTGTAGGGGCATATCAATAAATATATACATAAACAGATACATGTTTACTGACTATACGTGTGTATATGGGTATTCTGGAATCTTCCTTCCTGGCGTCAAGCCGGCAGGACTAGGCTCAGAGCCCGACGCAGCAGCAGCAGCAGCAGCAGGTTGTGACATTTCTGTATTGATTTCCGCTGTCCCCACTGTTTTTGATAAGTGACGATGGTTTCCCATCGCTGCCGATGCAGCTTCCTGTCGGTAGAATTTCCCTCGTGCAGCCACTTTTAAAGGCACATTACAGTCAGTGTTATGTGGATAATAGGACAAGCACTGTAATTATGGACAAATTGTAAGAAGGCTCAACAAAAGGCTGAAACTGGACGATGGCGGGTGGTTAACGAACAGGAGAGAAGCAGGCCCACGAGGCCGCTGGACCCCCTGGGACTGCTGCGGCTGCCTCTGGGAGAACTTCTTGGGCAGGAGGAGGGGACACACAGCCCCCCGCCTGTGCCAGGCCTCCCCCCTCCCGGCAGCGCCCCACTGCCACGCACCACAGGCCCACACGCCGACTGCTGTGGGTCCCGCCGCCGGAATGCTGGGCCGTCTCGCAGTTCACTCCAGCTGGTCATGGCGTTTGCCATTAAGAGCCACCACGGTAACTGTCATTTCTGGAAACAGCCCGATACACTCCAGGTGTCCCGGAGCAAGCACAGACCGGCTGCTCATTTTCAAATTTGTAACGGTGACAAGAGCACACGAGATGGTGCATATGTGTGTGTGTGTGTGTGTGTATAAGACACACACATCTCTCTCTCTTACACACACACACACACACACACACACACAGTGTTTTCATAGTGTTTCTTAATCCCTGGCCCTCTGCAAACACTGTTCCAAGAATCCAGCAGGTGACATCAGTATTGCCTCCCCAGAAACAATGAAACAATGCCTCACCCCATGTATGTTACATAGGCTCAGAGGCATAAATATGTGGGTTCTGCATAGCACGTGTTGTAACAGTGAGTTTCCCAAAGATCGGACTGCCCCCCCACCCCGGGGTGTATGACGCCTTTAGGTAAGGCCCAGAGAGCATTTAACAATAGAATCATACAACTGAGGGTGTCCACAAAAGCATTTTTCATAAACTAAAGAGACACTTGACTTTGTCCTGTTTTTAAATATGGCTGTGTGAGGGTGTGATGCTGGGAGCCCTGGCAGCCATTTGGGGACATGAGGAGACAAACATAAAAACAAAGCCAACAGACTGAAGAAACTGGAGGGAAAGGACAGAAAACTCTGGGGTGTCTGAAGGCGTCTGAGCGCTTCTAAACCAACCATGTGATCACGCAGCTTCAGACCTCGTGTCGTACAAACAACAACCACCAACTCCGTCAATCCTTCTACCTGCGTGTTCATTGGTGGGCACTGATGCACAGGTGCAGTGACTTTCTAGTGGTAAAATTCTGGCAACGACAATACCTAGGTGAATGGCGTATTCTCGGTTCCCATGCAGTTTCCCAGAGGCCCTAAAAAAATTCCTTTAAGTAGAACATGTTCCGTCGCTTCACCATAAAACTGGCCTTGGCGTGACCACCCTCCCTTTGCCCATAAAAATGTCAGGCGCTCGTCCACACGCGTGTGAGCCCTGACTCACTTCAAGGGAGAACTCAGCAGCAGATGTGGGCTGTCCCCACGCGTCCGCTCGACACTCCGGGGCTCCGTCTGGGGTTGGGGGGCAGACGGCCCGATGAAGGGAGACCGCAGGGGGCGGCTGCAGCCCCGGGGGCGTGAGGCTGAGTGATGGGGGTCCGGCGCCTCGCCGCCTCGCTCCAGCCCCCCCTGAGCAGCACCCCAGTCCCCTGGACCATCTCTGAAGAGGCGTGTAAAAGTGCATTTCTTTGTGTCAGCTTGATGAGTGACCCTGTAAAAATCCCCAAACTCCCTGAGCAGGCGGAAAATACGAAAATTATTTTCCGGTTCAGATGTTTATTCCTCCTAAAACGAGAAACAACAGCGCGCCGCGGCGAAGCCCCGTCGGCCGTCTCCACGGCTGCCCCGGGTCCGCAGGAAGCGGTGATGTTTGTTGGCCTGCGAGGCCGCGGCAGACGGAGAAACCACGACTCAGAGAGATCAGATGAGCGGAATGTTATGTGCCTCCAGCATCTAAGGCGCGGGAAGACATCGGAATAATTGGGAAACGATGCATTGTGGACACCAGGCGGTTTCTCAGCTGAGCAGCTAATAATCACTCCTCGCGAGGCTCCAGATGTGTGTTTCCCGGAATAATGGGGGGCTAAAAATAGGGCCGGTCCCTCCTCCCGGCCACGCTCGGCTGCCCCGCCCCCACCGGGCGTCTCGCGGGAGGCAGCGCATCGGGGTCCGGAAGCAGCTTGACAATAAATAAATAAGCACGCTCGTCCCATTATGCAAATGCAGTCTTAATTACTGCAGAACTCGCTCCTGACTTTTCCAAGTTGGCTCCTCTTCCAAGGCCCGACTCTTCCGAGGCCAAGCTCCTGGGCGGTTTCCCGCCGCGCCCAGGGCCCCGCTGCGCCCACAGCCCCAGGGCACAGGGGGGTGGACTCGGAGTCTCGGCCTGTGGGGACACGTGTGTGTGTGTGAGCACGCATGTGTGCATGGGTGAGTGCACTGTGTATATTGTGCCTGTGCCTGTGCATGCATGTGTGCGATGAGTGTGTGTGAGCACATGTGTGAGCACACGTGTGCATGGGTGAGTGCACTGTGCATATTGTGCCTGTGCCTGCATGTGTGCAGGGTGTCTGTGTGCACGTGTGTATGCACTCATGTGTGTGAGCTGTGTGTGCATGCATTGTGTGTGGGGGTGGATGTGTGCTGTGTGCATGTGTGTGCGTGTGGATGTGTGTGCGATGGGGGGGTGAGAGTTTATGTGTGCGTGTACACCTGTTGTTTACCTCCCTCGGTGCACATCCCATGAACGCTGTGTCTCGCCAGAGAAACGGCCGGGAGCGCTGCGTGGCCATCGGGCGCGCGGGTGTGCGTGTGTGTGCATCCTGTGCAAGGGAAACACCATCCTGTTTACTTCTCCGCACTTCCGCCGGCATATGGCGGCCTCGTCAGCAGCTGTTCTTAGGCGCTTTCCTGTCTGTGCTGCCGACACCAGTTTTAGACTTCAGACTGGATGCAAAGAAGAAGATGCTCACACAATGCTTACAAACACACGGCAGAAAGCGGCTGGAGAGGGTGCATCCCTCAGAAGTGAACGCCATCAGCGCCCGTGAAGCTGCGCCCGCCAGGGAAACCAGCCAGACACGGCGATGGCTCCCGGCCCCTCCCCGGTGTCTGCGCAGACCGACCGCTGCGCCCAGGAGCGATCGGTGAGACACAACGTTCATGGGATGTGCACCGAGGGAGGTAAACAACAGGTGTACACGCACACGTAAACACACACACACCCATCGCACACATACATACATATAGCACACACATCCACCCACACATACAACATTTGATCTGTGAGGTAGCGCCCTTTGAGGGACACCCCTACTCAGTGGAACCTCCTGTCCGACTCCGAGTGCTCTAACGAGGAAAACCGGGGAGACCAGCGGGGAGGAGAGTCCGGGCTCCGTCCCCAAGCACCCAAGGGGGGACGAGCGGAGGGAGGGCAGTGAGGGCCAGCACAGACACCCAGCGATGACGGGACATCGCTGACAGGGAATGAGGCGAACCCTGTCTTCTGGAGTAACAGCGCCCACTCCAGCGGCTGCTAGACCTCACAGGACACAGACGCCGCTCTCTCTCACTCTGCTCGTCCGGCGGGAGAGGCCCTGCATCCTCACGGCCGCCCTCCTCGGCCGCGGGCAGCCTTGGGCTCGCTCGTCCTGTCCCCACGGTGCGGGCCTCGTGGCCACAGAGACACGCTCGGGTCCGGAGCTGACGACCACTCCCCAGGGGGAGGAAGACGGCCGCGGCACGAGCCACTTATGTTTGGTGGCTTTGCGCAAGTCTCTCTCTCCTTCCGCCCACTCCCCGCCCCAGGGGGCGTGCCCGGTGGGTCTCTTCCTGGGCTCCGCCACCCACGACAGGAGGGACTCTGAGTGCAGACCCGTGCTGCTGGCACTTGCTGCGCACCACTCCAGGTGCGCCGCCTTGTTTCTCCATCAAGGTTTTGGACACAGGAGACACAGGGGCGGGGGAGGCCTCTTAAGGAAGCAGCCAGAGCACGTCACTGCTTGGGGGGCGCCGTGCGGCCCATCTGGGGCCCTGAGTCCAGGGTGCCAACTCCTCCCAGTTGACGAAGCCACGCCTGTTTTGTCATTTGACACTTCCTGTCGGAGGACGCGTGCGGTGACTGACCCGTGTGCCTGGCTCCTTCCACGTGGCTCGTGTCCTCACGGGTCCCCCGCGTCGTCCCACAGCAACGACAGTGCATGACAGGGCCACCGCTCCGCGTCCCCAGACCGCCAGGCGAGCAGGACTCGGGCAGCCGCCGGGTTCTCTGCAGCAGCCACCGACACCCAGCGACGGACGGGTCCAGGACAAGCGCCGCGTCCCAGCCGACCGTGCTGGGCAGCACTGTAAACCCGGGAGGGTGGAAGCACACGGTCTGCGGGTGCGCATGCGTGTTCCGTGCCGTCTGTGCACGTGTGTTTGTGCATGTCCCCTAACAGAGACTCCATAACTCGGAGCTCAGGGACATCCAATGTTACGCTTGGGCCTGTTGTGACAGCACAGAAGCGCCGGCCATATGGCGCACACACACACCCAAACGGGGCCCTTCAAAAATTAAATCGGGAGGTTTAGTGACAGATTAAAATTCTACCGAGCAAGTGCCCAACAAAGGCTTTGAAATGAGTGCTTTTCTCCTCCTCTAAACGGCAATTCCGAGCGTGAAAGGGACGGGCGGTCTCCTCATTACCGTCTTTGTCGCCTGTCCTCGCGGGGGCCCAGTGATGGGCGGGTTGAGGACGCGACGCGCTAAAAGGCTCCGTGTGACTTCCCGCCTTCCTGTTGACGAACGAGACACCTTCTGACCGTGCGACCGAGGCCCTCGGAAAACACCGCGCACCTTCCCAGGAGAAGACGCCAGGTCCCTGAAGAGTCTCCTGGAATCTCAAGCACCGTGGGCGCCCAATCTCATCTTGGAGAAGCTGAGGCCCCACAAAGTGACGAGGCCCCGGGAAGCGACGAGGCTCGCTCACAAGGGCCCCGCGCCCGTGTGGTGCAGGCAGCCCTGGGCGTGGACGGCTCCCCGGGCCGCCGCCCCCCCCCCCCCCGCAGCCTGCCCCGCCCCCTGGCTCCCTGGAGACCTCCGGCTGACAGTGAAGGTCCCTCGGCCACCGCCGAGTGGGGGCGTGGCCTGCTCCCTCCCCCGGTCTGTCCCAGGTGCAGACCACACGGCCTGGCACACAGACACACCTAACAGACACTTACCGAACGTGGGCTCTGGTCTGCGTTTCTCTCACCATCAGAGACTCTGCGCACCTCCCGCACGTCCCTGGGCCCTCCGTGTGTCCTCTCTGGAGCAGAGTCCGCTCCGGTCCGTCCTCTGCCAGCTTTGTGATTGGGCTGTTCGGCGTTGAGCTGTGTGCGTTCTTCGCGGACGTTGGATCTGGGCTCCGTGCTGGCCCCTCCCGCTTGCTGGGTGCTCCCCCGCCTCCCACCCCGGCCTGTCGAAGGTGCCCTTTGCCGGGCGGAAGCTCTTTGATTTGATGTCGTCTCACCTCTTTGTTGTCCTTGTGCTTCCTTGGCCTGAGGAGACACATCAGGAGAATGTTCCCGAGAGAGACGTCAGAGGTTTTACGGCCGCGTTTTCTTCCCGGAGTTTTACTGGGAGTCTCCAGTCTCACACGGAAGCCTGTAACCCATGTCGTGTCTGTCCGTGTGCGTGGCGGAGGGCGGGGCCTGGTTTCCCGTCCTGCCCGTGTCTGCGGGGCCGCCCGGCCCCGCCTGTGCGACACGCTGTCCTCACCCCGGGGGGCGCACACGCTCACTCCCTGTAACGTGTCAGCCGGCCGCAGCGGCCTGGGTTCACTCCTGGGCTCCCCGCTCCATCCTGGGGACGTACGTGTCGGTTTTCATGCCAGCACCAGGCTGTTTTGAGTGGCCTTGTATAGTTTAATAGCATAACACCTCCAGCTTTATTCTTTTTTCTCAAAATTGCTGGGGCTGTTTGGGGCCTTTTGTGCCCCCCACACACACGCTCGGGTTACCTGCTCCGGCTCTGTGAAAGCCAGCACCGGTGTTCCGGCGGGCACTGCGCTCAGTCTGTAGACTGCTCTGCACAGTGTGGGCGTTTGAAGGATGCTGCTCCCTCCAGTCCATGAACCCAGTGCGTGCCCCCACTTATCTGTATCTTCCTCGGTTCCTCTCTTCAGCGCCCTGTCCTTTTCCGAGGGCCGGTCTTCTCCCTCCTCGGTTACACCTGTCCCTGGGCATTGTTGTTTGGTTCGGCTGTAAGTGGGGTTGTCTTCTCAGCTTCCCCTGCTGTGGGTTCACTACTGACGTATGAGTCTCCTTTTTTTTTAGATTTTATTCATTTTTAGACAGAGGGGAGGAGAGGGAGAGAAACACCAGTATGTGGTTGCCTCTCACGCACTCCATACTGGGGACCCGGCCCGCAACCCAGGCCTGTGCCCTGACGGGGAATCGAACCGGTGACCCTTTGGTTCACAGCCCGTGCTCCATGCACTGAGCTACAGCAGCCAGGGCTGAGTCTCCTGCTTAATGACAGCTTGTCGGTGAAGACGACACACCTGAGGAACACGGGCAGAGGCGGAGTGCTCTCCTGCTCTCGTGACCGCGGCTGTCCCGGAGCACCCCCTAGCCGGCGTGTCCTGGCGCGGCCGCTCGGCGGCACAGGCCGGGAGGGGGAGCCGAGACGGGAGCCGCCGGCCGCCCGGTGGCGGCGCATCCCCAGGGAGCAGGCCGGCCCTCCGCGCCAGGGCTATTTTCGGAACAGCCGTCCCCACAAGGGACACCACATGGACCAGGTCGCACTGGCACAGGTGTTCCCTGTTCATTACAGCCTGTCGGGCGGACTCAAGGCCCCACGGCCGTGCCCAGGTCTGCAGAAGGACAGCTGCAGCCGGAGTTCCGGTCAGAGCTCAGAGGGCACTGATGGCCGCTGTCTGAGGTCCTAAAACCCGGGGGTGCCGACAGCACCGAGCCTGCCCTGCCGAGGCCCCGGCTGGGGCCCCCCCTTGCCCAGGACATCCCTGCAGGGCACAGGCTGGGAGAAGTCAGGGTGTTTCCATCCTTGGGGGGTGACAGCAGCACCGCCAACACGTCAGCTCAGGGGATGCTCCAGGCCGTGGGGACCCACCGCCGCGCCCCAGACGGGCAGGTTCCCGGGGCCGGCTCCCCGTGCCGGCTCTGACGCGGCCCCAGAGCTGCCGGGAGGCCCGCTAACTGGCTTCCTCGGGCACAGAGGCCGGAGCCCGCGCTCAGGTGCCCAGGTTCACACAGGAATGAGCCCCCCCCACAGAGAAGCGTTCGGACAGGATCGACAGGTTTGCAAGGAAGATGAGACAGAGGGCGGCCGGCCGAGTTTTCCCAACTTGTACTAAAATGACTTAGGAACGCTTCTGTTAAAAAGTTTGCAAAAACAGGAAAATCCTGCCCTGGGACCTTGAGAACAGAGGTGGTTCTGTGATTCCAGGGAAATCAGCAGACACGAAGGGCGGCCTCCCACCCACCTGCCGAGCAAGGAGGACAGGGAAAAGGGCTGGAGGGTCCGCGCTGGTGGGCCCGGCGGCGCCCGGTGCCGGGAGAAGGCTGGGCGTCCAGAGCAGGCCGCGGTGGGCACATCCCCAAAGGCCTGGAACTCGGGCCCGCCAGGCCCCGGTGCTTCATGGGACACCCCCAGCCCGGTCCACACGCCGCACCCTCCACGGGACAAACTGTGTCTGTCGTCAGACTTCGTGTGCTTCCCGCCCTGGACAGAGGGCGTCGACGGCTCTGCTTCTCAGAGAACGTTCCGGAGCTCCCTGGGAAATGCCATCGGCAGGGACGGAAGCCCCGTGGAAACAACTCTCCAGTGGGGACCGTGCCATGTTCTCCGCCCACCCCCCACTCCCCCCACCACGCGGGGAAATCACGCTAGTCCCCCACGGTGTGGAGACCCCAGACCTACCCAGCCACGCAGACACAAGCTCATCACCGATGTCTCGCCTGGCGCCGTCTCACCTGGCGCCGTCTCACCTGGCGCCGCCTCACCTGGCGCCGCCTCACCTGGCGTGCCCACAGTGTAATTCAACTTACAGGAAGGTAATGCACCCGGACCTCCGCAGGCTCCTGGGCCGGAGGGGTGGTGCATGAAGGACCATTCAGGGAAGCAAGGACGAAAAGACAAAACAATGCCCTTTGTGTGGCCCAGGGGGCAGCTCAGTGTCTGGTGTGACGTCACCGGGAACACTGAGACGGGACTGGCCGGCGCGGCCCCGCCCCACCCGAGGGCCCCCGGGTCCCGCCAGGGGTCTTCACAAAGGCGGTCACACACCCCACTCTCCAGGGCCGCGACCTTCCGACAGCGCGCCCCGGAACTCCCAAAACACGCACCCCTGGCCATCGAGTCCAGGGCGAGGACCCCTGTTCCCCGAGAGCATCAAATGAAAAAAAGGACGACAGCCAACACAGACGCGGCCATCGGTGGGAAGGATGGGAATTGTACCCACTTTTCTGGCAGACCGACGGGCAGCAGAGCCCCCCCCCCCCCGGCGGAAGCGGGTCCCGAGGAAGGACAGGAGTGGCCGCTGTCCCTCTGTGAGTGTCACTTCCCAGCAGCCCACCCCTCAGACGCCCCGCCCTCCCTGACCGCCGCAGACCCCGCGTGGACACGGGACACTTCCCTCGGGCGGGGGAGGCCGTAGAATGTTCGTGGGACTCCTTCGGGCACGTGACCAGCTCATGAGCGCCAGCCCCGCTGGTGCTGGGAGCCGGGACTTGATTACTGCGGAGCTGCTGGCGGAGCTGCTGGCGTTTTCTTCATCTGGCTCCAAGAAGGAAAGATTCCGGCCCCTCGCTGACGCTGACGGTGCGGGGGGGCGGCGGGGCCCCGGAGTCTCAGTCGCCCTGGCCAGCGGCCCGGCCACTGGCCCCACGGAAACCCCACGGAAACGGGCCCGCCCCCCAGTCAGAGCCTGGGTCCTCAGAGGCACCTCCTCCCCGCACCCCGGAGCCATGCGCCCCTGCCCATCGGCGAAGACCTGCGGGAGCTCGGCCGAAAGAGGAAACAGGCCTTGCAGGCGACGCGGCCGAAGGCAGAAGCAGCGTTTTGAAAACCTAGAAAAGCTCGTTCCGACCCACTGGTCCCTCGGATGGCGGAGCCGTCGGGGGCCCTTCGCTGCTCGTGTCCGAGAAGCGCGGT
Source organism: Phyllostomus hastatus (assembly GCF_019186645.2). Lineage (NCBI taxonomy): Eukaryota > Metazoa > Chordata > Mammalia > Chiroptera > Phyllostomidae > Phyllostomus > Phyllostomus hastatus. The sequence continues at coordinate 12,444,076 of NW_025333537.1, read as the reverse complement.
CCCCTTCCAGGAAGAGAGGCCCGGGGTGGGGGGGGGACGCCGGCCCACCGGCCCCCGGTCTGGGGCGCCCAGCCTCCAGAGCGAGGAGAGCAGGGGCGCCTGTTGCCGGAGCCCCCACCCCCGCTGGCGCCCGCTCCCGGGGAGAGAACGGACCCGCCCTCCGTGCCCCGGGCGGCTCATCGCACCGGCGGCCGCCCTCTGCGCTGCCGCAGGAGACGGGACACCGTGTCCCCTCCTCCCTGTCCGCGGAGGCGACCCCGGGCCTCGGGAGCCCCCTGCCCGCGGTTCACGGCAGAGACTCGCCCCCCGCCCCGCCCGTCTCCCCCGTGGGCCGGGCCCTCTGCACGAACGCGCCGTGCTCTCCGCTGAGTGGCGCGGCGCTGCCTCAGGGCAGCCTGCGGGGCCGCCGGTCTGCTCCACAGAAGTCAGACGGGTTTCTCGCTCTCCGGAGGGTGGCAGAGGGGCGCCTCCTGAGGGACAGGCGGCAGCGCAGCGCGAAAGGGAGAGGTCCAAGCCGGCCCCCAGGTCACTGCGAAGGTCCCCGCGTCCTGTGACGCCATCTCTGACGGGCGAGCGGGGCCCAGGAGCACAGGCGGGCAGACGCCCCCGGGAGGGCAGGCGTGGCACGGGGGGGGGCGGCACCCGGGCACAGACAGAATGCACAGAAGTGGAAAACCAGCGTGTGAAAACCAGCGTGTGGGCACACACGTTTTGCTCGCCCAGCCGTGGAGCGCAGCTGCACGGGTTCCACGGAAGGACACGAGTGGCTGCTGTCCCTCTGTGAGTCGCCTGCGTCTGCTCCGCGCAGGGCGCTCTGCTCGCCGCTCCCGGGCAGCACCCCCTCCACGGGCGGGCGGAGGGGCGGCGGAGGCTCCCCAGGCTCAGGGCCTGGCCCAGGTCGCACGGCTGGGAAGGGGCGGGGCCCGTGCGCAGTCCGCCCCAGCACCGCCTCTGCGGCTCCTTCTCCGGCCGGGCGACCTCTCCCACCCCGCCGCCGCCCGGGTCAGATGACGGCCGGACGGACCGCAGACCGGATGTCCACTCAGGACTGAGCAGCCTGGCGCGGGTGCGCGTCCTACGTGGCAGAACACGCGCATCGTGCTGGGGAGGCAGGACCCCGACCTCGGAATCCGGGTGGGGCGCCGGCTCCTTCCGCGGGGTCTGCTGGAAGTCCTGGGCTGGCCTCCACCCCGGCCGGCCCGGGAAACCGCCGCCCTCCTCCCGGCTCCCACGGGGTATCTCGGCTCCCTTCCGGGCATCGGCCGCTGTGGACCCCGAGGTTGACCCTGTCCCGACTTCCCGGCCACCACCGACCCGTGACAGCCCGCGGCAGCCGCAGCCACTGTAAAGGAGGCCGGTGGCAGACCCAGGACGCCGGTCCAGGACGCCCAAGTGATGGCCGGCGTTCTCGCCCAGCGTGCAGCGGAGGATCGATACTAACTTAGGCTGAGGAAATTGAAGACTCCCCAATAAATTCTGCCTCAAAAGGGGAAAAAAGAAAGGAAGTCAGGTCCTCGTGGAAAAATATATGGATTTTACTGAGGAACACAAATCAGGTTAAGCAGAGTTACTTATCTCAGCTAAATCCTTTTTTAGAACCCTCTCTCCAGACGCAGGCGGGGAGACCGAGTGAGAAAGAGAGAAAATGTGCCATAAATCAGAATAATTGCATTACTTCCCCATCTCCCCGGCTCAGTGTTCTCCTGACAAAGTTTTTAAATTAGGAGATCTTTTTTTGTGGGTGTTGTGTTTGCATTGAAAACCTTTTAGGAGGCACACAGCCGCTCCTAAATGATGGTAAAATATGGATCATTCTAGAGAGAAGGGCAGGAATTCAGGCCCGACTCCCGATCCTCGGGCACCAGGGCGCCGGGGCCGTGAGGAATAAATCATCATTTGCGCGGGGCTGAAGGGAGGCCGGCCGGCCGGAGCCGGCAATAAATCAGGATTAGAGCAGCGGCGTCCCCAGTCGGGGTGGGTGGGAGCGGGCAGACGCCCTCCCCGGGCAGACTCAGCGCTCCACCCAGACCAGTCCCCGCGCGCCAGCGGCCACAAGCTGGGCGACGAGGAAGGCTCCGTTCAATCGCGACCCGTGGAAATCCCGTCCAAGTGCTCAGGTGGGGCCTGCAGTTAGGGAGGCTCCTCCGATCCTTTGTGACAAACCGGGCTCCCTCCGGGAGACCAGCTGGCTGCCGCCAGCAACCGGCTGCCAGAAGGCGGGCGTCCACCGGCGTCCGGACCAGACACTGAGCTGCTGGATTCTAGAACCACTTGCCAACATCATCCCTCTCCCCCGCTTTCCTTTCAGTGTGTAAAGAACTGAGCAGACTCACGTTGTCACGTTTTCCACTCCCTTTCCATCACCGCTCTCTCCCAACCCGAACTCAGATGGGGGGGGGTGGCTGGAACAGGCAGACAGGCCTCGGCACCCCCACACAGCTCGTCCGCACTGGGGGCGGGGCCCGCCGCCGGTGTCTGTGGTCGAGATCTAAGGAGGAATGACGTGTAGTCAACGATGCGAAGGACACCATCAGGGCTTGGAGGCTTCTGGCTTCCGCCGCATGCCTGGCAGAGGAAGGAGAGCCTCCTCATCACCACAGAGCAGGGCGCGGGGAAGTGAGGCAGTTGGCCGGCCTTTCTTCCGCGTCCAACATCTGTGGGAGGAGACACGCGCTCCGGGCGGTTCAAGGTCGTTAACGCAGGATGGACGGACACTTACCCGTGGCTGTGCGCGGGCCAGACGTGCTGCTGGGCCCTGCGGACTGGCTCGTTCACGGACCTGCCCCCCGCACGCTGGACGGGATGCGGGGGGTCCCTCGGGCACCCCCACCCTTCTCCACGCGTGACCCCGGGACACATTACTAGCCGCCGTCCTCACACCTGTTGAGCCCCGGGACACCACACGTGAATCACCATTTCAAAGAGCCCACAGCTGCAGACACCGTAGGAGACCAGTGCGTCCCCACCTCAGGGACCCTCTGCCGCGCTGCCTGCGGGACGGCCTCCCTGGCGGCCCTGCAGCTGACTCCTCCCCACGACGCACACCGACACCCAGGTGTTGCGGTTCTCAGAGCCGTGCCCCCGGCCCCTGCCAAGACCACACCGCGCCCAAGCTCTCCCAACACCATGCCCTGACTGTGCGCCGTGCCCTGACTGTGCGTGCCCGTGACCCACGCGTGCACTCACCTGTGCACTCGCCGTCCTTTCCGCTGGAACGCGAGCTCCCGGACACCGGGCGTCCCGCCCGGCTGGTGCCCCGCCGCTTCCCCGCTCCCGGACAGTGCTGGCCTCGCGCGGCTCCGTCAGTGGAGCAGCCCCACCTCTTCCAGGCGAGCCCTCGGAGAAAGGGGTTTGCAACGACTCGGCTAAGGGCCCGCGGACACATGGGGACAGAGCCGGCCTCAAATGCGAGGTCCCGGCGACTGGCGGACTCGGCTCCGCAGACGCCGCTGGAGAAGCCCGCCCCACGGCTGTCTGCGGCGGGTCTGGGCCGGGGGCCGGGGCCGCGGAGGGGGACCACACGCACGAGGAGGACCGCAGTCACGGCTCGTCCCTGCGTCCCCACAGCGCGGCCCGGCCACCCAGGACGCGGGCACCGGGCTCCCCGGGGGCACCCACACCCCACCTCCGGAGCAGACGGGGAGAGGCTGTTCTCCCACGCGGACGGGGGCGGTTTCGAGTGACTGCAGACGGAAGGGCATTTCGCAGCCACGCCAATAACACTTAGCCAATCTCGATAATAACGAGACACGCTAACGAGGAAATCACCGCAGTCCCGTTTCACAATGAAACCGCTGTAATTGAGTCAGCGCGTGTCTGTGTCGTTGAGGGAGACAAACAACCTCCCTGCAGGCGCCGGGCTGCGGCCCCGCGGTCTCATCTGGACCCGGGTCTGAAGGCCGGGCGTCCGGGACCTCGCCCGGCGCGGGCACCGCCTCCCTCCAGGACTCCCGCGCGCCTCGGCCGCGCCAGCCAGGGGACTGCAGGTCACGCCGCGTGCCGGGCCCGACGCGCACCGGGCCCACGTGTAACGCTGCAGGACCACGTGGCGGGTCCCACAGGCAGCGGCTCGCGGCTCCACGCGGGCCTGGGGGGCGGCCGGCGAGGGTGGTCGTCTGCCACCAAGGGGGAAAGGGGGAGGAGACGCCCACGCCGATTCGCCCACCGTGCCGCCTCGTTCTGCTCCTTCAAACAACACAGGCAGCTGCGGGGGCAGGGGGGGGTTCTGTTTCAGTGAGGAAGAGAGGAGGTTTCGGGGCTCTGTCTGCACAGAACCGGGCCTGCCCTCCGTGATCTTCTTGCACACGCGCGGTCACGCTCTGTGCCCTGAAGGTGGCGTTCATGGACCGGAAACGTGCTGTGACCGCCCCCGCCGTCACAGGACGGAGTCCTGGCCGTCCGCTCTCGTCAGGACAGTCGTCGGCGTGATGCCCGCGGGGCCACGCACCGACTGGTGCGCGCTCCCGTCGTGACGTCGGCGGGTGACAGGGGTATGTGTTACAGACATCACGTGAGAACCCGAGAGAACCTGGCTGTCGCCCAGGCAGGAGAGGGGCGTTGACCGTGCCGGGTCTGGAGGGAGTCGAGGCTCTGCTGAACTCGCAACCACAGCCCCCTACTGTCTGCCCAGAGGAGGGCGCAGCGGCCCCCTCGGCGCCTTCCCGGCAGGTGCGGCCTGACTCGCTCTGGGATCGGGGCTCAAAACCACAACCCCCCGGGGGAGCAACTGGCTCCGCAGGTGGGCGAATGCAATCTGGGGACACGCATTCCACTCCCGACCAGGGACACCGGGTCTTGGGCAGCCCCGCGAGGCGACCGCCGCCGTCCCAGGAAGGCTGGCGGAGGCACGTGAGCCGTCCTCGGAGAGGGTGCCCCTCGTGCAGAGAGGGGGCGCCGTAGTCCTGGCGGGGCCCCCCAGCCGGGCGGGCGGTGCTGCAGGGCCACGTCGCTCCCGCGTCCAAGCACACGGCTTGGCGCGCGCGGAGTAACGTCGCTGGTTCATCTCGGGCAGTCCCCACGGCCACGCGTTCAAGTTCACTGACGTCTACTCCGCCGGGCGCCCTTGCAGTGTCCCTCCTCCAGAGTCTGGGGGGGGGAGTGTTCCTCCTCAGACGCGGGGGCGCAGGGACCGCAGGTGCGACCGCCTCCACCTCGCCGCCGGCTAGGTCGAACTTCCGGCCGGCTCTGGCCTGGGGCAGCCGGCGGCTTGTCCTGTGTTGGGTTGCGTCGCTTGCTCCTTGGCGAAGACACAGTCTACACACCGGGCAGCTCTTCGTTCAAGTCCGGACCGCGTGACCTGTGCCTTGCCGGGTGCTGGAAGTGCTGGTGTTCCTGCAAACACCCCTGAGCCTGGTTTCCGGGCGCGATGAGGTTCTTGGCCTCGTTGCGCGGGAAGGGAGCTGGGCTGGGTCTCGTTACTCGCCCCCGCTCGGGGAGACTCCTCTCTGCACACCAGCCGCCTCCCCCGGGCTGGGGTGTTCCGGGCCGGCTGGCGGGGACAGACACCCGCCCCCCCCCCGGCCCTGTGTGAGTGTCAGCCTGGTCTCCTGCTCCTGCCAGCGATGGCTGTCTCCCACCTTGGCACTGCCGACCGCCCTTCTGCCTATCAGGGGGACCTTCAGCAGGTCTCTGGAATTTTCCCTGTGCTTCTTACTAGTCTCCCGAGCCCTGAAAAACAGGGTTGGCTCGGCCCCCTGGATTCCCAGCTCCGGGAGCCCACCGGCTCTGCCCACTCCCCTGCCGGCGCCGTGGTCTTGAAACGCTCCCAAGGCGTTTCCAACGGGGGGGCTGGAGGGCTCACCCCTTCTTTCTCTTTTCTCAGAGGTCGCCGTGCTGAACAGCCCCACACCCACCGTGTCACATGCGTGTGGTCTGTGCGTGTGTCAGGGAGTGGGTGACTTCATTCTGCATTACTCCATCCTGGCTTGAAGAAGCCTTCTTGTCATAACTGGGATTAATTATTTAGGGCTGCAAGAACTGCCTTTGCGGCAGGAATGACAATGCCTGGGACACCGGGCCCAGCCCCGAACCGCTGGCGGCACTCACCGTGCCTGGGCGGGGGGGCCTGGCGGGCAGCAGGCGTCCAGCCGTTAAACGCCATGTAAACGTGAGCGCCAGGCCAGAGGGCTACACGTCTCCTCGGGGACTTCCAAGGACGGATCAAGATGCCTGCTTACAGAACGTCACCTGGTCGCTAATGCAGGTGACGGTCCGGGCGCTGGACAGAGACCCCCATCCGTCCGGCCACACTGGCACCTTCCCGTCTCCTGATGATGTCACACCAACCTCCTTGTGGCAACTCCCCCACGTTCTCAGCTCACGGAGCCGAAGTGGGGGTGATGCGGCCACCAGCTTCGGGGGCGGGCTCGACGCCCAGGATGAGCCAATCACTGTGTCCCATTCCATCCTCATAGTTCAGAGAGAGGCATCAATCAAACTGACCCTTTCAGCAATCCAGAAAAGGAGTTTTTTTTTTACCGAGTGGCCAGTGAACCTGGCCACTCCCAACCTGGCCAGTGAAATGGCCTTGGGGGCGGGGTGGGGGGGGCCCGCCTGCCTCCAGGAGGAAGGGCCGGCCAGAGGGGTCGCCCGCCCAGAGGAGAGACGAGAGACAGGCGGCTGAGGGGCTGCTTGCGCACCTGGGCCAGGAACCTGGGTCCCCTGGCCGCTTGGACTTCACGAGTGTGGACCTAACGGCACCCCCTGGACAAAGCCCGCCTGATGGGCGCCCCAGACACCAGGAGGACGTCTCCTGGTGGGGACCGCACCCCGCACGTCCCAGCGCAGGGCAGAGGACGGGCAGTGACGGCCTTTGAGAGAAAGGAAGACCACTGGCTCCCGACCCAGGAGTCACTCTCTCGCACTCCATCCTCAGCAACAGGGTCTGCTGCCAACTACAAATCCCGAAAATGTCAAATATTCGCCCTACTGAACTCCTCCGAATCCAGGACCACTGTGGACGAGCGGCAGGGTCTGCGGGAAGGCTGTGCTCCCTGGAGAAGAGAGACACGTGAGGAGAACCATTCCCTTTATCGCTCCCAGAGGGAGCTGGGTGTGTGTGTGTGATGTCTGGGAGTGCTGCAGCCATCTTGTGGCTGTGAGGCAACAAGCTGGAGAACGAGCGCCTGAGCTACGGGTCTCCCAGAGCGGAAAAACACACACACTGGGCCACACGCGTGTGCCACCGCATTAACAAGCCACAGAGCCACCCACCTCTGAGTGTCTTGTCACGAGATGTCACTGACCGACTGCTGTCACGTGGGCCACTTTGGGGCGGTTTTCCAACTGAGGCTGCCATCATCCCAGGTGACGCCCAGCTCTCGCGGCCTCGTGCCCAGGGCTCCCACGGGACCCCACACTGGAACCGCGGGCTCCCTCCTCAGCGGGTGCGATGGGCTGCTGAGTCCGGGAGCGCCAAGGTGGCGCTCGGAGTCACCCGAGCTCCTGCGTGCGCCCCACCCCCACTCCCCGCGGTGCCCTGCCAGTCCTCGCTCCTCGAGAGAGGCCCGCTAAAGCGGACGGGGGGGTGGCCACGGACGAGACCGCCGGGGCGGCGAGGACCTCCCGCCTGCCCCACGATCCCCGGGAAAGGAAGCACCTGCTGGTCCCGCGTGGTCCCACCCCCTCACCCTCCGTCGGATACGGGCTCGCCGGCACGCGCTGTGCGTCTCACGCCGAGGACACAGATGGTTAAGGACCTGGGGGGAGGGGACAGAGGCCTGCAAGGCTCTGTCACGACGGCCCAGCTCCGCTCTCGGAGCCGGACAGCAGGCAGAGATGGCGTGGGATGAAACCATGGGGCGGGCCGTGAGCCGATAAAGCTTTATTCTTCAGATGGGGGGCCAGGCTGGTCCCGTGGCTCTCGCCCTCTGACCCCCGACCTAAGAAAGGGGAAGGAGCATCTGCACTCCATACACGGGGGCTCCGAGGCCCGTGCCGCTGGGGCGGGGGGCTCTGCGCGGTGGCGGCGCCCCCAGCCGGAGGAAGGGAGACAGACGGTGATGAATGGGGCCCGTGGAAGCGGAGTCGGGTCAACAAGCCGTTTACAAGTGCGCGGCATCCATTCCGAACGCCGTGTGGTTGGAAATGTCACAGCCCCCCTGGGCACCGACGACAAATTGCTCTGTGAGGCCTGGAGATAATTATGGCTGGGGAGCTGGCGAGTTATAAATGAGCTGGAGGTGCTACTTGCCTGAGTGACAGTTTTTAGTGTATTTACGTGGACCTTTGTTTCCTCCTCCCTCGCTCAGCCTTTGCTTCCCCGGAGCAGCCGCGACCCGGGCCCCCACGCCCCTCACGGAGCCCTCGTGCCCTCTTCCCCACGGCAGGGGGCTCCGGCCACGCACTCACCCTCTGCCCCCTCGGGCCCGGGGCTGTGGGCACGGGACCCACCGAAACCCTCGTTCAGGAAGGCACCGGGCAAGACGGGCTGCCACCCGCCCCACCCCCCCCAAGAAGTGAGGCCCAGTCCCCAGCAGGGAGCTCCAAAGAACGGCCACTTGCTCTGAGGACGGGCCACTGAGCCGAGGACGCCAGGAAGCCGGGAGCCTCCAGAGCCACCCACACGGAGCCCCAGGGCGTCAGGGGACCAGGCGGCCCTCTCAGAGCCCGACGGGGGCGCCGAGGAGCAGGCTGGGCCTGGGGCCCTCGGGGGCTGGGCCGGGCCGGGTGACTCGGGGCCTCCTGCTCGAGTCCCTGCCCCCTGCCCTGTGGTCTGGCACCAGCTCGGTCGGTCGGTGCACCTTTCACTGCTTCGGCAGGACCTCGGCTGGGCCCCGTGGCTCCAGATCTTGGTGGCTCTGACCCGTGACCCCGTTTCCCTCGGGCCGGGGGTCCTCTCCCCAGGAGGGCACAGTAGGGTCTGTCTCCTCAAGCGCATCGAGGGCGCTGCTCTGGGCGGCCTGGCCTTGCTCTGGCCCCCCAAGAGCCTGTGTGCGATGCTCCCGGGGGACACCCACCACGTCCCGTGGCCCCATCCTGCCCAGGGACCCTCCAGTGCCACGTGGGACGGCGTGTCCAAACAGGAGGGCGTGTGCACCGTGCCCGGGCTGCCGCGGTGCCTCCCCGTGGTTGGCCGCACTCGGCGCCGGGCGCCCGGCCTGCTGCACGGGTGGGACCCGGGCGTGCTCCCGGGTGGGCGCGTGTCTCCTCCAGAGCCCACAGAGGCCCCGCACGCTGAGCTGCCCCCGGGGGTGTGGGGCACGGCCCTCGGCCCCTCATTCAGGAGGCCACACTGCCTGCCCGCACGACCTCCGCACCCGTGCGCCCGGGGAGCCCACGAGTCTCTCCCAGGCCAGCAGTGTCCGCTGCCGCTCCCTCGCCCTGTGCGGTCAGCCCGACGCCGCTGACGGACGAGAGCGCCGTGACCCAGCAGGACGTCCAGCCGCCCCTCCCTCGCCGGGCTGGTCCGGTCCCGAGACCACACTGTCAACCGACAGTTCTGTCTGTCCACGGGAAGCCACGGGTGTGTGTGTGCGCGCGTGTGGCCATTCCGAGTCGCCGCACAGGCCTCCCGAGAAATGGCGGGGGGGGGGGGGCGGATGCTGAACCTCCGAGTCTGCACGTGCCGGGCGACCCCCGCCTGTGGGGGGCAGCCGCCCCTTTCCCGGGACGTGCGGCCAAACCGCTCCCCCAACGACATCTGCACTGTTTGCCAAGTGGCGTCTGAGCTGTGGGGGCTTCTTCCCTCCCCCAAGCCAGGGTCTCCAGCAGTGGGCGCCTACGTGCCTCACTCCGGGGCAGCGTGCCTGCGGCTGGGGGTGTCCCACAGGTCTCCTGCACTCGGTGCTCGGTCCCCCGGGGGGGGGGCGGGGCGCCGTCGGCACGGCCCACCCGGTAACACCCCACTGTCAGGAGGCCGGGTGGGGCCGCCCCTCTGCGCGGAAGAGCCATGGGGACGCAGGGTAATGAATGCAAACGGGCGGTGGTTAAACACCAGCGGACAGGCTGACGGATCGGCTGTCACGGAGATTAGGCTATAAATGGAGAAAAGTAATATTTAATCATTTGCAAAAACCCCAAAACAGCAGTGATGGATACAGTGTCCTTTGGCTCTGTGACTCACTGCGGAAAACTGTTATTTTCCAGTTAATGGAGGGGATAAAACGCGGAGAGCGGAGGAAAGCCACCGCTGCCAAGAACATGCCGCCGCCCCCACCGCCCGTTCAAACGCCGGAGCGGCCACACGGGCCCCGCGCGGGCTGAGCCGCAGCCTCCTGGGCCTCACCGCGCGCCGGCATGTCAATGTGGGCACTTGGAGGAGGGGTGGAGGCACGTGAGGCCGCGTGGCTGGCGCCTTTCCGAGAAGAGGAAGTCTGCACGCAAGTGCCCAGAGGGTCGGCCACGTGTGGACTCGGGGGGGGGGGGAGCCACGGAGAGAGGCCTGGGGGGGCGGCCCGGTGGGCCTGCGGCCCGTGGCTGCGGCAGCCTCCCCCGAGCTTGGCCCTGCCCCACCATGTCCTTCCCCTCTCCCCTGCGTCCTCTCCTCCTCCTCTTCCAGGACGCTTGTCACCAGATTTAGGTCCCGTCTGGCTCACCCAGGACGGGGACACGTCACGACACTTCCTTGGCCACGTCCACAGGGACCCCACTTCCAAAGACGCGCTCGTTCACGGGTTCTCGGGAAGACGGGGAGCAGGGGCCCTGGGAGCGGACACACGGCCGGTGCCCACTCTCCCCCAGCTCCGTCGACGCGCGCAGCTCCCCCACCCCCCCTCCCCACAGAGGCACCCGCAGACCGTGCCCTAGACCCAGGTCCCCGAGTCCTGTGCGAGCCGCGGCACCCGGGCAGGAGCACAGCGGCCTTTGGCCTCCGGAACAGGCCCCTCCCTTTCCCGCCGCCTGGGGACAAAGATGCCCCAGTGACGTCCAGCCCGGCCACGTGGTCTGGCCGCCCCTCACTGGGTGCGAGCAGGCTTGCAAGACCAAGGAAAAGCAGTTTTTAAAGCGCACACGGCTCGCCATGCCCCGTGTGCGAGCCCGGCGGAGGCCCGGCCAGACACCAGACAGAGCACTACCCCCGGCAGCCGCCACCGGGCGCGCCTCTCCAGGAAGGGAGTCCGGCGGCGCCCTCGCACGCGTGCGCAGAGTCGGTCGCCAAGGCACGTGCCCGCCATCCTTCGGCGGCGGTGGGCGGGAGACCCGGTCTCCGAGCCGCTGGCCTGCGAGAAGCTTCGAAGCTGCCGGACTGGACGCAGAGGCCCCGGGAGAGAGCGCGACCAAACCGCTGGGTCCCACTCCGTCGGATTCCGGGGCCGCGGGTTTCCCGGGGGAGAGCTGCTCGCGTGCGGGAACTTACACGCCATCGGATCTCGGGAGCGCAGACCCGTCCTCCGCTGAGCCTCTGCCCCGCTGAGGGCCCGCGAACCAGCCGACGACGAGGGGGCGGTCTCCAGAGTGACACCTGGCTCCCTGGGGAGGGGACGGGTCGCTCTGCATGTCCGCAGGCACGGGGCTCTAACCCCCTCCCGCTCTTCTCAACGCTTTTTAATTGCGGTAAAACACACGTATGTAACATGTAAAATCCATCGTCCTCACCACTCACACGCCCAGTCCAGGCACTGAACACACTCACGATGCCGCCCAGTTAGCACCACCACCCACCTTCCTAACGGTTTTCAGTCTGAGAGCTGACACCCCGTATCTATTAGACAAGAGCCCCTTCTCCCCTCTCCCCCTCCCGCCCCGGGAAGGCTGTTCCAAACACCCCGTGTAGGTGGGGCCGCACGGTGTCCGTCCGCCGGGCTGGGCGCCCTCCATGCAGCACCGCGGCCCCGGGGCTCACCTGTGCAGCTGCCCGCGGCGGAACTCCTCCCGGTCCCAGGCAGACGCCGTCCGGTGCAGGGACGGCCGCACTCCGCTCCTCCATCCTTCCGTCCCCGTGGGCGCCGGGATGCCTTCCCCGGTTTAGCCACTGTGAACGCGGGCACCGGAGCACGGGCCCCGTGTCTCTCGGAGACCCTGGCCTCCGTTCCACCTCACTCCTGACGTCACCCGGACCGGGCGTCTCTCCCCCTGGGGAGGTTTAAACGGGAAGGGGGTCCACACGTCGGTGGGCGCACTGAGTGCTTTTATCAAGGGCGATAATTGGAAGGGACAGAAAAAGAGGAATGGCTCCTAAAAGCTGCACTGAGGGAGTGAGTTTGAAGCGATTTTTGAGGCCTGTTTTCTGGGAGGGCTTGGGGAGCTGTCAGACAGACGCGGGCGGAGGGAGAAATAATTACGGCAGCTGTCGCCGCCGCGGCAGCCCGGCGGTGACGACGCTGACAGCACGCACCGGGTGGACGTGCATGGGGGCCGTTCACGGGAGGGCTGGGCCCGCACTCAGCAGCCGAGAAAGCAGACGCACTCAAACTGTTTGTTCATTATCAAGATTTATTGTTTTCGGCTCCGGGAAAGTGTCGGCAAAGCAGAAATAAGGTCACTCATACCAGTCGGCAGGTAAATTGTACTTAAAAATGAGAAGAAAGGAAGCGGAGGAGAGAGAGAACACAAGACAGTCCTCCCGCGGCTGGAAAGTAGGACGATCGGCGGGGCTGCTCCTCGGGAGATAATTAAAGACTCAGACGGGACGGTTCTCGGAGCATTTTACGCTGCACAAGGGCATCTGGAATGAAGATAGCGGCGGAGTCTGTCAAGTAAGGGGGACGTGGCGACGCGAGCGCTCAATTAAAAGAACAGGTCGGGCCGCAGAGAGCCACCGGAAACCGCGCACCAACACCCCGGTGCCGCACGCAGATGGCCCGCTCTCAATCCGTCCCCCGGTACTTTAGAGGGGAACAGTGGAGACTAATTGGGAGTCCTTCTGTGCCCTCTCCCCCGCCTTCACCCTCTCTCTCCTGGAAGACGCGCGTGGCGCTTCCACAGTGCCGCCGCAGCTTCCTGCCCAGGCACGGGCAGGCACTCCGCACAGACTCGCTCCCGCGTTTCCCGGACGTTTTTACAAGTGCTTCCCAGGTGGACCACCCATCCCTTCCCCTGTCCCCTGCGTCTTCTGTTTTCACGTGAGTCCGGCAAGGACACGTGCAGCTGTCCCCGACTGGTGCTCGCGCCCGGGGGACACCCCTCCTGTGGAATGCATCACGCTTTGTGAGTCGTTCTCCAGTGGACGGACAGTTAGACTGACTTGAGCATCTTCCTCTCGCATGTCTTACCCACTCTCGGGCGTGTGCTCTCGCCCAGCTGCGTGGGAGTGTCTCCCCCCCCACCCAAACCTCTCCCCCCGCAAACACTTAGCGAAAGCACATCTCCATTAAGCAAGCACGTCCCCGGGTTTGCAGGGTGCTGTTAAACCGCCCTCTGGGGGACATATCGATGCGCACCCCCTCGCTGTTGTGTGGGCTCCCGTTTCCGTACACCTTCACATGTCTGTCTGGTCAGAGCCTCAAACGTCTGCCAGTCTCTGGGACACTGAATTGCGTCTTGCTATGGAACTTACCTTTCCCTGGCCAGCAACACATTTCAACACCCTTCCGCAAAGCCGACGGACAGGTGAATCCCCTCACCTGTGAACGGCACGTGTCTGTGTCCGGACCACTGGCTCTTGAAACGGCGCCTCTTTCCCCACCATTCGCCGGACGCTGGTCTGAGACAGAGACAGAGACAGAGACGCGGACGAACAGGTGCACTTCGGAACTCTCCGCCTGGTGTCCGGGCTCCGTTTGCCTTCGTGCCGACCAACGCCGACGCCGCCTCCGTTCCCGTGGCCCTGCCGTCAGCCGCCGGCCGGCGGCGACCGTCCCCCGAGGCCGCCTGTTCCCCTTCAGAGTCGTGCTTGGTCGTGCCCTTGCCTTTCCGCACGACGTCTAAAACCACCTGTCAACCACCTGCAGGAGGCCACCCTCTCTCTCCTATCCCTCACCTTATATTCTCACCTGAAATCATATCTTTCATTTTAATTCAAATTTCAAAAATTATTTCACTTTTTAAAACTCTGGTTTTGTGGCTCCTGGGGTTGTTAATCCACAAACTCATACGAGCAATCCCTGGGACGCCCACTAGATGGCGCTCACACACCAGCCTGTGGCTCCCCTCCCCCAGGAGCTCCCTGGACACCGCCCCTGGCCCGTCCCCCTCCCCCTCCAGTGAAGGGGCTGCCCCTGGAACTGCCCTGTACTCACCTGGGCCCCCCCACCATGTCCCCATGTGCGGGAAGTGGAGGCTCCCTCCTGCCGCCCCGCCCAGCGCCCAGCGCCCAGCGCAGCCCCCGGCAGCCTGGAGAGGGGGTGCCCCCTCGGCCCACACCACAGCCCACCCTGCGGCTGGACGGACGCCTGAGTGTAGCTTATTTTCCTCGAAAGACTTTATCGTTTTTATTTTAAAAGACGCATGTTCATTATAAAAGGTCAAACATAAGGAAACAAAAGCCCGCACCCCAGCGCTCCCCGGCGTGCGGGCCGGTGCCGTCCCCGGCACTCCCGCCCACGAGCACCCGAGCTGAGCGGCGGCCCGGTGGACGGCGGGCGGCTACGCCGCAGCAGCGCGGGGACCCCGGGCCGCAGAGCCGTGTCTACTCTCGAGGGCGCCGACGCCCCTCTGCCTTACAGACACGAGAGGACAGGGAGTCCACAACAGAGCTGCGACACCGCGGAGAACACCCCAGCGGTCACCCACCGCCGGCTGCAGGCTGGGGTGCTGCAGTGCCCTGGTGAGGTTGGGGGAGGGGGAGGAGGAGCCCCTATGGGAAACACGTCAGGGCGGCAGCCCCGGGGTCACTGCTGGGACGTCCTCGATGCCCAGGGGAGCTCCTGGCGTGCAACCCAACTGACTCGGCCAGGGGCTGTCCGTATGCACGAGAGTGACGTCATGAAGAGGAGACGTCGTTGAGGACGTCTGTGTCACCGTGGCTGCTAACGCCACGCCCACCCGCACCCCCCAACCTCCAGGTGCTTCCCAGGGCAGTGTCACCCGGGGAGGAAGACGTGCTCTCGGCACTCTGAGATGTTTTCTTCTACCTTTCCTTAGTGTACGCCCCTTCTCAAATGAACCATTTAAATACCCTTGTGGAAAACTCTATCATGACACTTACATTAAAATTATTCCAGAAAAGCAACACAAACCAGCTCGCCCAAGACAGGACCTTTTTCTGAGAGTCCATACGGCCCCAGGGGCAGGGTGGGGCCTGAGCCGGAGCTCCCAGCACCGCGTCTGCTCCGCTGCGGTGGCTGCGGCGGCTGCGGCGGCTCCCCGTGGGCCTCCAGCCGCTGACTGTTGACCTGCGGCCTCCCAAGCCGCCGGGGTGACGCCGGCACTGGCATCGGCTGTAGGAACGGGCACTGCCACTGGGAAAGGAAAGGGGGTGACAGAGCAGGACTGACTGGCTTAATACCCAGCCGGTCACTGGCGGACAGTGGAGGGAGGCGCAGAGACCAGGCATCTGGTCCGCTGCTGCCGTCCCAGCCCTTTGGAGCAGCGGCGGGGGAAGCGGAGTTGGAGGGACCCCAGACAACAAGGCGCTAAAGCACCGCAACTGAGAGTGCCAGGACCTGGAGTCAGGCCAGCCTGGGTTCAAATCCTGCCTCGCCGCTTCCCAGCTGTGTGACCTCGAGCCAGTCCCTGGACGTCCCCAAGCCTCAATGTCCCCCATCTGCCAAGCAGGGATGGCGGTGCTTCTCGGAGGCCGCTGCGAGGGTCAGGGCGGGTGGGCCCCGGAATCCCACTCAACAGCCCCCGACAGTCCAACTCTCCGCCCCGCCCCACCCCCTCCGGCCTGCTTCACCCTTGGCACACGCGGTGCCTGCGGACGTGACAGTCTGTGTCCCCGTCCCACCAGCTCTGTCACGGAACCTTCCCAGATGGTACTCGAACTGCCTGGTGACACGGGGGATCGTCTCATCACGCCCCACCTCCGAGGGAAACTGAGGCACGGCGGCGACTTTTTCCAGGTCGCTCACTTGTTCCCCAGATCCAGAGAGAGTGTACTGGCCATACCCGGCCAGGCAGGGGTGGGGCCGACCTCAAAACCCAAATCTCTGGGGTCCCAGCTCTTCCCCAGAGAAGAGTAACCACGTGGCGTGTCGCCGTGAAGGTCACCGTGGCCTCTGGCAGAGGCCGTCCCTGACTTCAGCCGTGCGTCTGCCGGGCGTCGGAAGGACACACAGACCTTCACCGCCTCGGCCCGGCAGGTGCATCGCAGGCCACCGGGTCAGACGCTGGGTCTCAGGGAAGCTCCGCCTCCTTCCGCTCGCTGCCCACTGGTTCGGCGTCTCGCTCCCGATCGCGAGGGGCTGCTCGGCGGTGCCGATGTGAGTCCCGGTTCAAGGGTGTCCCTTGCACCCCCGAGAACGAGCCTCGTAACGCAGTGACATCCCCGTGACCCAGGTCACCTGTCCCAGCAGCCTTCGGCCAGGGAAGCAGATTGCAAAGGGTTCGTAAGGTCCTTCCAGGCCCGCCGTGTGAGTGCTGCACAAAGAGGTTCCCACCAGCCTCCCCCGTCTCAGCAGATGGCACGGCCACCCTCCCAGCTGCGTGGGACACGGACCTAGGGGCCATCGTGGCTGCCTCAGAGCTACCACAGCAGTTCTACCGTAGCTGCCACAGTGCCGTGGCTGCTGCGGCACAGCCACTGCCATGGGGAGAGTGCGTGGCCAGCCCAGCCTAAAGCACCCACTGCCCACCCCGGCTGGACCTGCGGTCTGGAGCCTGCATTCCAACGCTTTATGAACTAAGCAATTTCCAATAAAAATTAGTGTCTTCTACAAAACTGAAGAGCACGTTGCCTGTGAGAATTTAGAAATTGTGATGAATATGGCTTTTTGAAGGCACATCTTTAGGCAAAATTCCCATCCAGACGCTGTGTGTCTGCAGGGCCTCCCTTCCCAGGTGTGGCCAGAACCGGCTGTCACTGCGGAATCTGCACCTGCGGCTGGGGGACGGCGGTCTTCTCCAGGGGACGCGCGGCCCCCTCCGGTCTCCGTCACGCCCCAGACAGTCTCCGCGGCTGCTGGTGGCAGCAGCTCCTGTCACTGCACTCTGCACCGACACCCAGGCCCGTTTACCACTCCATCTGATAAGGCGGCCTGCGGAGCGCCTCCTCGGGCGCAGCGGGAAGAAAAGTCAATGATCGCCATGTCCGATAAGAACGCCGGCTCGCAGGGGGCTCTGGCCCCTGGTGACAGCGCAGACACAGGTGCAGCCCCGCTCGTGGCTGGTCTCCTGCACTGACGCACTTCACCAGGTCCCTGAGGGGTGACCGGGCGTCTCCGCAGCAGAGGCGGAGAGAGGGGACCCCTGGCCCAAGGTTTCCGAGCACTGCTGACCGCGCGCTCTGAGGGGCTGGCTCAGAAACAGCGCTTTGCTACCAGCTCCTGGGAGCCCCCACCCCCGCCATGTCCCGCGTGGACGTGAGGAAGGACGACTCGGAAGTGCCCCGAGGCTAGGAGGGTGGACACCGGGCCGCCATGCTCGCTGGCTGGGTGACCTTGGCTCAGACGTTCAATGTCTCCGTGCCCCCAACCCACGCACGGGGAGGCGACAGACGGTGTCGCCCACCTCGGTGTGAGGGGAAGGGGGTCAACGCGTGCCGCGTGCTCACCACACAAGTGCCCGTCACGCCGTAAGAGCTCAGCAAACGTGGGCTGCCGGCGCTCGTTAGCCAGATCACCTACGCTCCCAGGTGCAGGCCCGCCCACAGCTGTCTGCAGCCCCCTCCCCGCGGTGGGCTCGGGAGCGCTCCCAGGTGAAAGTGCCCCCCTCCCCGAGGGCACAGGGCGCTCTCCGCTGAGCCCCCGTCCCTCCACTTCACAGACGGGGGACCGGGCCGCAGTCCTGCGGGGACGCTCTCGGGCCAGAGACGGGCAGACAGACCCGGGATCCGAACCTGCACCATCTGCCTGAGAGCCTGGCCAGGGGCCCCACTACCTCGGCCTCCTTTTAGGAAGCTGAAAAGAATCCTTTCTAACATTCCCTCCAGAAGAGCCCAGACCCACCCTGTCCCCTCACGGTGGCCTTGAGGGACTTAGAAAGTGCTGTCATGCCCCCCTCGTCACCTCACCGCTGGGCCTTTTCTTCTCGTCACCGGGCCAAACGCTCCCGCCCCCTCCGGCCGCTTCCCCTGCGACTGGCTCTCAAGGCCCTCGGCCCGGACACTGTCTGGCCGAGCGCGCGGTCCGATGCCCTGCGCTCCTCTTCCGCCCAGAGAGGCACAGACGCCCGGCAGAGCCACAGGGCGAGGTCTGGCGTGTGCCATGTGTTTTCAGAGAGACCAGGGCACGAGAAACAGCTCGCTCTGCTTTGAGCCCTGCCCTCGGAAAGCCAGCCACACAGGTGTGACCAGGACTGCGACACGGGTGCGGAGAGGGCAGGCGGAGTGTGGAGCCACCCCTGCAGGTGGTGCCGACCCCTCAGCTGCAGGCGAGGCTGACAGGCAGGGACATGGGCCCCGGACAGCCAACTGTGTGGCTTTGCGGGAGAAGCTGGGGACCCCTAGCTCAAGGTGAACTGGGCACTGTTTTCACCGCGGGGGCAGCTGGCTTGGACCTTGACGTGCAGGACACACGGCGCACCCGCGGCTCACGCGGGCGAGTGGACCAACGCCGGCGAAGGCCACCCAGCCCCACAGCGGCCCCTCGCACTGGCTGATTCAGCGGGTCTCACCTGCCGAGGTCAAGGCTTTCCCCCGCAGATGTCGCTATTGAGTGGCATCTCCCAAAAGCCCTACTAGTGAAGGCTTCCTTTTTAAAAACCAAAGCAGTGGGACCTTACATTCATCCTCCTCGCCTGCCAGATTAGGTCAAGGTCGGTCTCCGGAAAATCCCTATATTCCTCCGGATTCTGGACTCGCACAGTCATTCCCAATTCCCCTCCAACCCCGACCCCACTCCTGAGCTCAGAGGTAACCCGAATTTTGAATCAGCACAACCTTTTCCTCTTTCCGCCGGATCCCAAACCGCGGAATTCCCCCGCCGCGCACTCTCCCCTGCAGCAGCTCCGCGGGGCCCCTGCAGTTCTCACGAGCGCCTCCCGGGGGCGCCCGGCCGCACCCGCACCCGCACCCGCACGTCCCTGGGGGTGGAGGTCGCACAGACTGGGGAGATCCGCACGGACCTAACGAGCGTCTAAGGGGGCCCCGGGGACGGACCGCGTCAGCACCAAGGACAGCGCAGCTCTGCGGGTGGCTCCCCGCCTCTCCCGCGCGGCCCGCTGCACGCACCGCGGGCACGGCAGCTCCGAGCAGTGTGGCAGATGAACTCATTAAGCCCTCTGACTCACAGGGACCCTGGGACCTGGCGTCGCCTGGAAACGGGGTGAAGCGGTTGCGCATGCCTGGGAGCGGCCGTGGGCACACGTTTCCCGAAGCGGTTTATCTACCAGGCCGGGCGGGGGAAGTTTTCAGCATTTCATCTGTGGGGGAGCGGCAACCAAGGGCGACGCAGGAATGGAGTCCCGCCCTCCACGGGTTTGGACCCGACTGAGGGGCGCGCACCTCCGGGCGGGAGAGTGGGGCCCCGGCAGGGGGCCGCATGCCGGGCTCCGGGGAGGGAGCTGCAGCACGAGCCCCTGGTGGGCCCTGACGGCGCCGCCCGCAGGCACAGTCTCTCCCGGAGCGCCGCCACGCTCGCCTGTGCTCCGCGCTGACGACGTGGGAGCCATGAACCACGCGCAGTCAGAGGCGGCCCAGGGACATGAGTCACCGGCCGTTCCCGCGCCCGAGCCGATGATCAGTGTTTCCACGCTCTGAACACGGAAGCCTCCCGCGTGTGTCCCCGAACGCGCCCAGAGGACCCGGCTGCCAGGTTTTGAGCATCTCCGTCTCCTGTCTCGCGGGAAGATGAGCGCTCCAAGGCTGGGAACAGGCTCGGCCAAACTCGGGCTTCCTAAGGGTGGTTGTTATTCTTCAACACCGGCCTCAGGAAACCTCACTGCTCCTCTGAACCATCCCTATCGCCTGAAACATCAACAAACCAGCCCCTCCCGGATCTTCGCCGCCGCAGGACACCCGGCCGGCTCATCTGTCTCCCGTGGCCTTCCACAGGCTGAGACCAGGGTCCCTTCACCCCGGAAACCAGCGCCAGAGGTGCGGCGCCGTGGGCGCTGTGCCAGTTCCCCCCCTGAGCCAACGGGTAGGAGGAGGGGCAGTTCTCAGTCGAGGCCCTGCCGCCCCCTGGGGTCCCTGCTACCCCAGGAAACCGCCAGCCAGTCAGCTGTGAGGACCAGGCAGGAACTGTAAACGTGGGGGTTCAAAAGAACCACGAGCCAAAAAAAAACCTAAAAAACCCTAAAACCCACACAGACAGGAAAAACATGGCAAAACTCGGGGTCACGATCCAACCCATCGGAACAGGGAGCCAGCAAACACCCCAGCCCCAGCCGGGGTCCCCAGCTATGAGATGGGTCGCGCCCAAGGCGGGTGGCCCAGGGAGGAACAGTTTTTTAAGTCTTTGGGTTTAACGTTCACTTAGAAACACTCATGCGTTTCCTGTGATGTATGGAGGCTAACACTGATTCCTAAATTTGAGAAAGTGACTCATTGAGAGGACACACGCTGAGAAGCACGCGCCGTGGGGAGTGGGCGGAGTGGGCAAAGACAGTACGAGGGGGCCGGGGAGCCAGCGCACCCGCGCCTCTGGGCCCCGCCTTCCCAGCCACCCGGCGCACCGCCGGGGCGGCGGTCCGGCCCGACCCGCGCTTTGCCGCCGCAGGCGTTGGACCCGCCCACAGAGCGCAGCGCCGCCAGCCGAGCAGGAAAAGCTTACGCGACCGCCGGCCCGGAGCACCCACGCCCCGCCCGCGGGACGGCCCCCGTTCGTTCCTTTGTGGCCTCCCCGAGTCGCACCTGCCCTCCCGTCGGCCCCGCCCCCGCCCCACGCGCCGCGGGATCTTACCGGGTCCGGAGGCCTCCGCGGACTCGGGTCGCCATCCCCTCGGTCCCCACGCGTTGCTCTGTCGCCGCGTCCTTGACGCCGGCTCCCACGTGACACTCCAGATCCGGGCCAGCTCGAAGGTCCTCCCCGTGGCCTCCTCCCGCGCGTGTCTAGGACCTGCGTCACCACGTGGGAAGTCATGGCCTCGCCTGGGTTTGCGGGGCAGGAAATGGCGCCGCGTCCAGGCCGGACTGAGAGCGGTGGCACGGGAACGCGGTGGATCAGGGCCGCGGGGGGCCGGGCCGCCGCCCCCGACATGGCTCGGCCGTCCCAGCGCAGGGGCCTCGCGGGCGGAGCCCACGCTGGGCACGGACACGGACGCGGCGGGCCCTCCACAGACCCTGACCGCAGCCTCAAGGGGAGGAGCCGGACCCGGGGTCCGCGCAGTGGCTGCTGGGAGCACCGGCTTCTCGCCCGAACTTCCGTTCTCACGGCTCCGACTTCCGGTTCCCACGGTGCCTCGGGGTCAGTTCCGGTCTCTGGGCGCTTGCGAGTCCGTCCTGGCTCTCGGGGTTCCTCCGAGTCGTTCTTCTCAACGACAGGCAGCCGGAGCACGGGAGACGTGAAGAAAGATCGAGAACGAGGAAGCCCAGAGGCGTGGGAGGAGGAAGATGGTCGTGGCCACAGTCAGGCGGGAGAGAACAGACTGAATTTTGGTCTCGGTTGCTTCCCTGGACGCGGCAGCCCCCGCGACTCTCCGCCTCTCAGCGCCGACAGCCGATCGTCATTATACGAGTCTTTTCTCTGGTTCTTTTCCTGCGCCCCGCTGTTACATTTCGGACAAGCTCTGCTTCCTTCCAGTGGCTACTCTGTTGTCTGAAACAAATCTTCTTTTCCATCTTGAGCTAAATTAAAATTTAATAAAGCTTCAGGTCGCCACCGACCCAGCACGCGGACAGCTGCTGAATTAAAACCAAACCTGATTAGATGGCACTGCGGAGGGAAATGCTCCAGAGGAAGAGCACAGGACTGTTGAAACTCAAGTCCGCAACAGCGACCTTATTTAAATATGAATAAAGCCTTGCCTGCGCTTTTACTGTGAACCGCCAGGTGCCTTAGTGACTGCAAAGGGCAGTAGGAGCCGTGGCTGGAGGCTCAGGCGATCCCCAGCCCTTCGGTCGGTCCGAAGGGTGATGCAGAGCCAGAATGAGAGGACCGGGACGGGAAAACACTGCGGGGGGGGGGGGGCGGGGGGGAGCGTCTGTCGGTATAAAGAGTGAAGGAGAATACATAACCGTAAACGAAGCCAGGCAGACTGAGAGAGAGGGTGGCCGCGAGACAAGCCCCGGAAAGACGAGAGAAGGGAGGCGGGTAGTGAGAAGCAGACAGAAAGGCGCGGAGCCGGCGGGGCGGCCTCGGGAGGGCGCCCGGAGGGAATGGCAGATGGAAAGACAGACACAGCAAAGAAACAGCGAGAGGGATCCCTGCGCTTCGCAAACAGAAGTTACTCGACTTACTGTAGTACACGTACTTTTTTCTGTGTAATCAGTTACTCGCTATCTTTTTCTTAATCGACATCTGTAAAGATTAACATAAAGTGAATGTTTTGCTCAATTATTAAAATCCCAAGTGCATTCCTAATGTGCTGCCCCAGCACTTATGAAAAGACTTCAAGAATCAAATACATAAATGAAAGTGTTAGATATAAATCTATTTTTGTCTTCACAGCTGTGCGATCTTAAATCCAACTCCATCACTCCCCTGCCTGCATCTCTGAGCACGTGCACGGGCTCATCTTTCAGGACTGACCTCGTCTTGCTAGAGAGAGACACACACCCGAAGGAAACTCTGTGAGCCTCTCCACTGTTTAGGGAAGAGTTCGATCTATCGCACCACCTGTCAATCCTGCAACTGTCTTGAAGCAGTTAATAAATGTATATTCCCTTTTCATAACAAACTCAAAGTACAAAGTAACCAATGACCCGTTTTCCTGACCGCTGGCCTGAACCCTACTGTTCTTTGGCCTCTCGCGAGGTGACATCGCACAGGAGCCCTCCGGGCTCAGCCGTCCTGCTTTGTCCAGGCCCCAAGTCAGGCTGCCTCCAGAGCGGCCCAGAAACGCAGCACGGCCAGGAGCAGCCTCACCGCTGTGGTCACCTGCCGAATCGTCGTGTTGTTAGTCGGTGTGCCGCGGTTTCCAGAACTGCAGAAGGCAGCCACGTGTCATGGGGGGAGAGGGGGGCCTCGGTCTCTGCTCTGGGAGGGAGATGAAGAGGCGGTCACACCGCCGCAGGGACGGCGCCCTCCATCCTATCCGGCCGATGATTCAGCTTCCCGGCTTCCCGGCTTCCCGGCTCAGCGGGGCCCATGCTAACTAGAAGTGGAAGGCCTCACGGAAGGGCACAGCCGTGCCAAGACCTCCGGTCCCCGGGGCAGCGCCGGGCCGTCCACAGGCTCAGCCTGGCAGCGGGTGAGGCCTGTGATGGATGCACCGGGGTTGTGGGGAGAGCTGAGGGGCCCTGCCGCCCCCGTGGTGGTGTCACCTCTGGGGAGGACACCTGCCTTGACAGAGCCGCCGGATTTCCGGGGCTAACTGTCAGCAGCTGCTGAAGGGCTCTGCAACACAGTTTTCCTCTGGTTCACGTCGAGAGTCACAGTGTCACAGGGACTGCTTTTCCCGGGGTCGGCGCTCCAGACAGACACGCCCGAGCTGTGTCATTGTTCAGGCGAGCCCAGGGAAGGGCTGGTTGGAGCCGGGTCCGGCCGGGGGAACCAGAATCCCACCATCATCTACATTTGGGCGTTTTGTTCGTTCACGGGGCACGGAGCCCAGCTCTCGTGGCCTGAGCCGCTGAAGAACAGGTGCTGACGCAGGCAACCGGAGGCCCTCGGACCACCCTCCCTCAGCCCAGTAACCTCCGGAGGCTGCAGGAGGAGCAGGTGGGGTCCCAGCCCCTCCCTGGGCTGCAGGGCAGGGCTGAGCCCGGGAGGCCAGCCAGCTCCGCCCCCTCCCATGCTCCCCAGGCCAGGTCATCAGCCGGGGCACCTGCACGCCGGTCCAGCAACCAGGAAACTGCAGGCCGGGAACCACCAGGCTCCTCCCCGGGCGAGGCCATCAGTCTCGTGAGCGCTCACGCAGCTCCGAGGACGACCGGGCGGTGTTGTTGTTCCAACATGATCACGCCTGGAAACATCTGCTGTTGAACACGACGCTGTGTGCACAGCCTTGCCTGGCTGGCTTCTGTTAATTCCACTTGTAAATCACGCCGTAAAGAGGCTGCCTTAAAGAAGCAGGGAGGAAGGCGGCGGGCTCGGGGGACGGGGAGCCAGCCACGGCCCCGGGGGGTCTCGAGGACGCCATCCCCCCTCCAGTTGGCTCCTTCCTTCCCTTCCTTTGATTTTGCTCTCAGCTCTGGGGCCGATGGAAACCTTAGGGACCCCGTGGCCCTGAGGAGTGGCCGGCCTAGGCCCTGGAGGCCACTCCCCCAGCCTGCGCTGTGGACCGCCCAGATGCTGCGTCTGCCTGGAGCCCAGGCAATGCCGGCCTGTGCTGCGCCCTGCACCAGCCGCTCCCCACTCAGAGGTCCTCTGTCCCTCCTGGTGCTCGTCCTCACCCAACACACAGCTCGTCCACCTCCTGTCCTGACCCCGCCAGCCTCTGCAGGCACCGCCGCCCAGGCCCGAGGTGGGACGCCCTGAGGTGCATTCCCGGAGAGCCCTCGGCCGGGAGCAGAGGCGGAGCTCCTGTCAAACAGCATGTGATGGGACTGCGCTTCTGTCCCCGCCTGAGTGACACTCGGGCTCCTTCAGACTGTCACGGGGGCGGCGGGGGGGGCTCCGGGAAGGCACCCTCGGGCCTGGACCCTGACCCTGCAGTTCACTGGGCCTGTCTGGCCACCTCCTTCCCCTGGCTGACTCTCGGCCGGCTCCCCGTGTCTCCCCAGCTGCGGGCCCGCCGCCCAGAGGTGACACGGCAGAGGCCCAGCCTGACCATCGCGCTGTGGCAGGGGCTGTCCTCGGGAGCACAGCGGTCACTCACACTGTGCGGGCTGGAAATGCGCACACTGCCCCGCGCCGAACGGAGAGCCCGTGGCGGCCGGGGCGGCACACTGCCCTCACCGCTCTCAGGGCGGCCGCCCCGGGAAGGAGCGTGCCAGAACGTGCCCGGGACTGTGTCTGCAGGCGTGTGTGTGTAGGAACACACCTGTATGGAAACACGCATGGGAGTGTGTAGGAGCATGTATATGGGAGAGCATCTGCATGGGAGTCTATGTATGAAGACATAGGACCGTGTCTGTAGGTACGTGTGCACGTTGGGATACACCTGTATGGGAACACGTATGTGACTGTGAGAACATGTGTATAGGTATGTGTGTGCATTAGAACATGTCTGCACAGGAATACATGTATGGATTTGTCTAGGCTTACACAAAGGAATATATTCACGTGCACGTGTGTGCATGCACACCTGCACACACCCATCTCCCAGACGACGTGTGTGCTGTATCCCCCTGGAGAGGCTGGGACGCCGCAGAGGGGCCCGCCCGGGGAAGGGCGCCGGGGAGAGGGCCGTGCACCAGGCACCGCACCCACAGGGCCGCAGCCCAGGCCCCACGCCCTGCACAGGCCTGAGGCGTGCGCCGAACACGCAGGGCGGCCTCCATGTTTCCAACAGGGACTTCCGGTCGCTCCTGGCTCTAAGACCACGCTCTCAGATTACCCTCTCTGCCGCCCCCCGTGCCCTCCCTGGCTGGCCTCCGGGGGCAGGGGGGGAGCGCAGAGGCCACAGTGCCTCCAGTTTAGATGCGGCAGCGAGGCCAGAGTCCAGCAAGGACTGAGCCTGGCTGCTGTCCCCTAGTCACCAGGTCTCCCCATCCCATGTCACCTTCACGCAGGTCCCTGACCCTGCACTGCCGGGACGTGGCCCGGAATGGGTTGCTTTCTTGCTCCCTCCTCACTCCCTAGTGAGCTGGCCCAGCAGCTCTCAGCGGTGGGGGCTGCGCACGCAGGAGAGGACATGGGGCGGGAAGCACAGCGCATTCTAGAAAACACTTGGGATTTAGGGTGTCCGGGGCCACCCTCGCTGTCCCACACCCAGCGCTGGGGGGCATCCAGCCTCTCTGAGCACCTGTGTCCAGTCTCCTAGCGGGCGGGTGTGGCGGCCACTCTGGCTCACAGCACCGCTGAGAGCATCCGAACCCAATCAGAATGACCCCGCCTTGTCAGACGCGGGCCCCAGTTTAAACAGCGGGACATAAATCACAAGCTACACGGAATAGGAAATCTATGAATCGCCAAATGGCCAAAGTATGCATTATTTAAAGTCCAAATTCAATAGTAATTAGTGAGAGATAAATGGAAGCCGTAACCAGGCCTCCAGCCCTGCTAACCAGGCTGCCAATAACCACTGAGCGGGTAGCCTCTCTGCGGGGACCGCCCACGTCGGGGTGGGCGTGGCCACGTGGCGACCTGGGCTCTACCAACGCAGGGCAGGGGGGCCCTTCCGCCAAGGAACGCCGTTCCTTTGGAATTACCTGGGAAGGCGCTTGCAGTGCTTTCTCATAACCACGACCACGAAAAATGTGAGACCGCCTCAACGTCTCAGACAGAGGTGTAGTTAAATGAGTTGTGTATGCACAATCACGGGATATACAGGCCTATGTAAAACAGAGAGATGACAGGTAGGCAGGTAGATGATAGGTAGCAGGTGACAGGTGGAGGTGAAGTCTGCCAGCTTCCGCTTGCAGACTTAGTTCCACCTGAACTGGGGGGATCACTCAGCTGGGAACACCCACCTGGACCCGAGGGTGGGGGGACAGAGCCACGCCCCCCATTCTGAGGATGGGGCTGACTCGGCTGCCTGCCCCTCTGCTGCGTGAGCGGCCGGTGCGCAAGGGGACTGCAGGGGCCGGCTGGGGCCTGCTGAGCGTGCCCGTGCAGGGCAGGGCGCAGCAGGCCCGGTCGGTTCCCTCGCTGCCGGGCCCACGGTTCCCGGGGGGAAAGGGGTTTCTCCTGGGACGGCCTTGCCTTTGACATTGGCTGCAGATTCCCAAATACCCGCCCCCTTGTCTGCCTCCACCCCCTCTGTCCTTGCACAGTTTGACCCAAAAGACAAGTAAAACCAGTGCATTTCTCCCTGGTTTCTAACTGTGAGAGAAAGTGAAAATCCCGACCCCTGAAATTCTTCCCATTCTCTCCGATCCTGCGGCGAGATCCTACTGCCTACGGCACGCACAGCGCACACTCCGAGGGAGCATCAGCTCAGTTCACGGGCATGTGAGGTGTGAGCCCTTCTCTCCCTCTCACACCCCCTGGAGTTCCGTGCCCACCAAGGAAAAAATGTAAGAAGGGAAATGAAGAAGAGAAAAAGAACAGGGCAGCATTGGCGAGAGGGAATGAGCAAGGACGTACAGCCCTCTGTGCTGACTGGTCTTCTGTCTGGACTCGGCAGCCTGTGTTCCCTGCGCCCCATGAGTGGGAAGTGGATGCGCAAGTCTCCCTCGATTGGGGTGCTCACGCGGCCGCTCCCGAGGCTGCAGCGCAAGGTGGCACCGCTGGACTGCCGCGCCTCCCCCGGGGCTGGGAGGGCTGCTGTGCCCAGGAGTGTCAGCCCCGGGGGGACGGGTGACCCTGAGCGCAGGGGCGAGGCCGTCGGCATTGTCTGCAGGGGTCTGTCTTAGCAGAGAGACGCGAGCGCATTGGAATATGTAACTTGCCCAGGGAATACACGGTTCATTTCGCTTTGAAAATTCAAATGATTTCTTTCCTTGGTATCTTTTTAAAATTTATTATTCCATTGTTATTGCCACATTAGTGCCTTGGACTCATGATAAAGCATGCATCGCTTGCAAGATGGTGGACTTGGGGGTGCAATGCCACTTTACGATTATTTTGATTTAAAGGATTATAGGCTTTTTATAGACAAGATTAAAAGCCTACCATCACAGGAGAGGCATCCGTGTCTCCCTCCCCCTCCCCGCCCCCGCTGCCAGACGCTGCGGCATCCGGCCGCCTCCAGGAGGAAGCAGAGGGGCCGAGCCGCACCCGTGGAGGGAGCCCTGCGCCCGCCCCCCGCCCCCGCGGCCCCCAGCCAGCCACCCCCCACCCCCGTGCCCCAGCGCTCCGTGGTCTCCCGCGTGGGTTTCGGAGAGCCGCCCACTCCCCGCTCTGTCTCGTCCGCCCTTTGCCTACAGCCATCTGAAACTCGCTTCTGTGAGAGTCACCTTTTTCCTTCTGCTGGAAAACCAGAACTTTCACTTATTTGTGCAGTGATTGCTCTCTGCTTCCCTGAAGAGAATGTCTGGAGGGAAACACTGGATAATGAGACACTAATGGAAGCTCCCGTAAAGAAGACTAATTGTCACCCAGCGGGGGGAGCGGGGCCGCGGGAGGCGAGCCCGCTCCAGAGGCGCTCGCGCCGCCGGCAGGGCGGGCCGTGCTGGGGCGCACCTGGGCTTCGACCGCCTCGCACGGGGATGGGTGCCGGGTGCCCAGCCCCCCAGCGTGGGGCTGCAGTCTGTTCATCTCGCGTGGGCGTTCGGGCGCTACAGGGACAGATGTGAGCCCTGCCCGCCTCTGCAGTGCAGGGGAGCAGCAAGAAATGCTTCAGAAAATTCAGTGATTTTCACTTGTCACAAGGGCCGGCCTGCTCCCTCATTAAACGGCCCAGAAGGACAAGCTCTTTGAAATCTTCCCTCAGTCTCTGTGGGGTCCCGCCGCCCCCAGGCTGCTGTCACTTCTGCCTGCTCTTAGGTTTTCCCTGATCCTGGCCCTTCATCTCTGAACTCGTTTCTCACGGGCGGCTCTGCCTCGGAGACCGTGTGTCCTTGTCACCCTGCGCACCTAGCCCCCGGCCGGCCCAGCGCCGGGCATTGTTAATCACAGGTGTCTGGTGACGGCTGTGCAGGCCCACTGCAAACTGCATGTCGGGGACGAGCAAATCGGTCCCAGGAATTCAAAGGGGTGTCCCTTGTCCAGAGTTGGGGGGCTGAGGCACACCCTCAGTGGGCACACACAGCTTCTAAGAAGCTTTAAAAACTGCCTCTCAGCCCTGGCTGGCATAGCTCAGTGGATTGAGCGCGGGCTGTGAACCAAAGAGTCGCAGGTTCGATTCCCAGCCAGGGTACATGCCTGGGTTGCAGGCCACGGCCCCCAGCAACCGCACATTGATGTTTCTCTCTCTCTCTCTCTCCCTCCCATCCCTCTCTAAAAATAAATAATAAATAAAAAATCTTAAAAAAAAAATCAACCATCCTTTAAAAAAAAAAAAACTGCCTCTCCGTCATTCCGGGCAATGCGGGGTTGCACGTTTGGCGCTGTGCCCTGTGGGGAGTGTTTCCCTCTGCCCCTCCCCCCGCAGGTCCTCGGGGGCCCCAGCGCCGGGGGACCACGACCCCCACACAGCGGCCGCACCTGCTTGTGTAGTGAGTGCTTTACGGTCGGACTTTGGGAAACGCAGTCCCCAGGGCCTCATGCCTGTCCTTCTTCTGTCACCAAATGCAACTGTAATAGCCATTCTCATAATTAAAATTTTAAGTGTCCTATAATGCCTTGTAGCTAGTTACAGCAACTCCAGTCTCTCCAAATCAGCAGAAGACCGTTGCCATTGTCCAAAGGGCTGGAGACACAACAGCTCAGGAACCGAGCAGAGCTTCAGCGCGCCCTCTTTCCGAACGACACCTCCCACCCAAACACTTTCTGCTAAAAACAAGGCCCCCCGGGCCCCGGGAAAGTGGCAGACTCGACAGGCGGCGTGAAATCCACCAGGGACGACAGGTCTGTGTCGACACGCGCAGCTGAGAGTCGGAGCTGGAAACGTGGACGGTACTGCTTCCTGTCGGGTCGGGTTCTGTGAGGCAGGACGTGGACCGGAAACCGTTCTGTTTCTGCAGACACTGCCCAGCGCGCTCCCTTCGAGGGTGCGCGAGGAGCAAACGCCAGACGGGAGGAACCGCGCGGACGCCCTGTTCAGAAGCACCCGGGTGAGCCTGGTCGCCTGCTGGCAGCCGCTGATGCCAGACCGGCCCGCACCGCCCGTGTGCGCCGAGTTCGCACGCTCGGGTGTCCTCATTGCCTTGTGCGCCGCTTACTCAGCATAGAAATATCTGTGTGCGTTAAGGGAATTAAGTTAGAAAATATATGCACTTAAAATGTAGCACACTTTCTTAATCCCTACACTGCCTTCTCTATTTAAACACCAACTTACTGTGTGTCTCTAAATCGGAGAGAGCGCTTGCTGTGTTCGCGATGGGGTCGTCCGGGCCTCTGCGGACCCTGGCGCGGGACAAGCTGCCAACGGGGGCAGCGCCTGTGTGGGTGGGCCACGGGGCACCCTGCCAGGAGGGCAGCTGGGGAGGGGCGGGGTCTCCTTCCCAGCAGTAGTCCAGCCAGTCCATAGGCCGGCGGGCAGGGTTCTCTTCTCCACGCTCACCTGTGACAGGGCACGGGGCACCCCACTCCAAGGGCGCCTCTCCATATAGCTGGGCGGCCTGGTGGCCCTCAGGCCCCAGGACCCTGGTCCCTGGCCCGGGAAGCCCCCATGACGTCTGCTGGACCCTGTGCCCCATTTACTCACTGACTCTGTAATCACGCCCCACTCTGAAACCAGCACATGCTGGGAGCTCACTTTTCCCTGGAAATTAACCTGTGCTTGTTTGGGAACACTGACCATTCTAATGAATAAAATATGAACCATAGCAGCTTCTGAATGTAAACTTTTAGCCTGGTCGAGGATGAGCAGGTAGGAAAATCGACTGCTGAGTACTGATAACACTGTTTGTTTGGTTTTTTTGAGTATCATTTCCAAGGTCTGAAGAATTCATCGGGACTTCATCCCACCGCGTCAGCACGCGGAGCGCCATGCAAGCGCGGCGCCCCTGGCACCCGTTGTCGCCACTGTCACACCGCTTCCTGTCTGCTTGGGCCGTCTCCGGAACTGGGCAGCGACATTTCTGAGAAAAACCACCCTCGCCATCAGCATCCCACCCTCTAGAGGTGGACACTGGTCTCGGGGTCCCACCCGAACCAGGAAGAACTGGCTGCAGGCTCCGAGGCTTAAGGAAGTTGTTTCCTTTGAGTTCCCAAGACGGTTCAACATTTTTAAAGGTATTTTCCACGAGTGTTCCAGGAGGTGAAGTGCTCCGAGTGGGGTAGCGTGTACGGCTCCCCTCAGCCTTGAACGCACCTTGGCATCGCTGCTCCCCAGGCCTGCACTCGACAGATAACTCCCTGGGTTAGAAAGGATGAAGTCTGCACACTCCCTTTTGTCTCAAAGCCCTGCCAGAAATTCACAGTGCCAGACATTCCCGGGGCTTTCCGTTTACCTGTCCGGACACCTGGAATAGATTTCAATTTTTGAAACCTCCCCAAAACATTATTCTAGGTCACATCCCACCAACAATTATAACATTTAAACCAACATTACTTTTTGCTGAAATAGGCAAAGGGAATTTTCCTTGCAGCTTCCTGTTCTCTCTCTCTCTCTCTCTCTCCACCTCTCTGTCTCTCTTTATAAGTTGTTTTTATTTCCCCTGCTGTATCTTTAAGAGAGTGGCTGGCCATGCTCTGCCCTTGCAGAATACCTGGGTGTATTGTTTTTGTTTCGCAGGAAACTGTGTGAGAGAGAGTGTGTGTGTTGTGTGTGTGTGTGTGAGTTCAGCAAACTTTGCCACTTCACAGAATCAACTACCTGTCACATCGGAGGGAAACAGTAATTATGAATTATGGATCATTTGCAAGCAGCAATACAAAATTAGCTCCCGGGCCTGTTTCCAAAGTTGGAGTGAATTTATGACAACCTGGATATTGATGAATGATTTATAAAGTCTGTTGAATTGATCAGCATGGGCTGCGAACGAGGCTTTGTTAGGTCAGATAAGTTAAACTGCAATGAAATAGATTGCTTCTTTATAAAAAATTAAAATGCATGAGATCTGGTCATTGTGAGTCTGAACTATACAGACACTTCCATTTCTGACAGTGAATGGTGTGCGCAGGCTCTGGGGCGGAGCAGCAGCTGAACCCCGCAGTCGAAAGGGCTGCTGGGAAGGGCGGGCGCCGACTCCAAAGTGTGCGGTGAGGGTCTCGGAAGCGCGGAGACACGGAGCATCTCCAGGCGGCGCCAGCGTGTTCACGCCGTTTTATTTCCCGAGTCACTGTGGGACGTCGCTCGCACTTCTAATAGAGTATTGGGAAGGGAGACTTCAGGGCTCGGCAGAGCAAGGAAGAGCCCCCGCTTTTCAAAGTGAGGTGCCGGGCCCCGTTATGCAGTCGGTGTCCGCGAGTCCTGTGCGCGCACGGAGCGGGGCCGAGCAGGAGACCCAATCCTGCTAGGCCGGCTCCCGCGGCGCTGTCCTCCCGCGCTCCCGTGCGCTAGCAGCAGGGGGCGCACTTCCGCCTGACCTTAAACTTGGAGGGAGGTGGATTTTGCCTTGGTTTTCGTTCCTCCGGAAATCGAACCTCGAGATGAGTCTTCGGATACAAGCAGTTTGTGTGGGAAGTGTTTCCAGGAAATACTGGTGGAGAGGGGGTGGGGTGGGGCAGGGAGAGAAGCCCGTAAAGGAAACTTCGGTCGTTTCCGTTTTGAGATAAAATCACCACGTTGTGAAATTCTCCTTTTAGATGTACAACCCAGCGCTTTGTAGCACGCTCGCAGGGCTGTGTCGCCATTGTCGCTGATCCCAAACGGTTTCCTCGCCCCCGAAGCAGCCCCGTCGTGGCCGTGACCAGCCCTTCCCCCGCCCCCGCTCCGGCGACCACCGTCTGTCTTCTGTCGCCGTGGCCCGTCTGGTCGCACCCCGTACACGGAGTCGTGGGTGTGCGCCCCTTCGTCACCGGCGCCTTTCACTTAGCATGGCGTTTTCAGGGCTCGTCCAGGTGGCCGTGTGGATCACAGCTCGCTCCTGCCATGTGCATCGTGGTGGTGGCTCTGAGCTCTGGCGGGTCCCCTGCACACACCGCGTCACCGCAGCCCAGGTGCGGAGGTGCCCAGGTGCCCAGGTGCAGAGGTGCCCAGGTGCAGGGTGCAGAGGTGCAGAGGTGCCCGGGGGCCTCTGTGCTGGGGGAGCTGCGGCGGGCTGGCCCAGAGCCACTTGGTTCAGCGGTTCGATGGCTGCCGTCGCGCGAGGTGGCCCCTAACAACCCGTGACCCGCACCCTTAGAAAGATAGACAGTGACACTTACCTGTCCCGGTGTCCCCGTCACTAATCGCAACGCACTGAATCGGCTCTGGGAGGGTCACTCGCCAGCTCCGAGCCAATCGCCGAGTCCAGAGAGTCGGGGCAATCCGATTGGCCAGCCTGAGTCACATGCTCATGATCCCAGCGGAGCTAAGGTGGGTTGTCTGATCCTGACTCTGCCATCACCAGCTGGGTGATTTTAGGGAAGCCTCAAATTCCCTTGGCCTCAGTTTCCCCCTCGGTTAAGTGCTGTCAGTCATAGCGACTCACCGGGCTGCGCGGAGCCGGTCAGGGAACGGTGGAGAGCGCCAGGCCGGTGGCCGTGACGCGGCAGCAGCGGCGGGGTCGCGGGGCGCTGGCGGAAGCCGCACCTGCAGGGGGCGCCGCTGGGCGGGAGGTGGGAACCGCGCTGTCCTCGTAGCATTGCAGTGCAGAGGCCGAGCGAGGGGAATGCTTGATTTTACTGACCTGGTTCCAGCTCCGGGACCGAGGGGAACCCCGAGTGAGCAGCGAGCTCGACCCCACCATCTGTAACCCCAGTCTGTGCCCCGCCCAGCCCCTCTCATCCCTCCCGAGCCCAGCACCCCGTGAGGCCTGAATCACAACCCCCTCCCCCCAGTAAGGCCACAGCTGGAGGAAGCACGGCTCGAATGCCCACAAAGAGTGACAGTAAACCACGCGTCGCCCTGCCCTGGAGCGGCACCGTCCCGCGGCTCCCAACCCGAGGCGGTGGCGGCGCTGGCGGCGCTGCGCGCCAGGGCGCTGTGGAGGCTTCTGCTCCGGAAGACCAGCTGAGCGCAGAGACGCATCGATAAAACCCCGAATGGCAGTTCCTTACTTTGTAACCCTTTACGCGGACGTGGGAGAGGGCTGGGTGCCCAAAGGATACAGGGAAAGCCTGCCGTCTGTAGGGTGGCGTGAAAGACACATGAACGTGTTAAAACTGAACATGGGAGGAATCTTCCAACACCCTCAACTCCGGTGCCTGCGTTCCCACCCAGCGCTTTCGTTTCATCCTGGCCCCACCTCCGGCGGGGGGTGACACTGTCCCTCACGGATCAAAGCGGACTCCATGTATGAAAAATGTATTTTGAATGCTGTTCAAAACTGACTTAATGTAACCAAATGGTGAAGTTCCCCTGGAGTAACATTTCAATTTAGCCCCTGCCTATTCTCATTAAAGAAAACCTGCATTCCCAGACCTAGCTTTTTGTCTTAACAAAGCTTTTGCGTTGAGGACGGATTCCACACAAAGTACTAACGGCAGAAATCGAGTACATTTGGATATTGTATTCAGAAAAGAGTACCTTCCACCATGTCTGTGGTTTGGATTTGAATGGTGAAAATGTTCGTGTGTGTGTGTGTGTGTCCGTGTGTGTACATATACACACATCGTGTGTGTGTGTGTGTGTGTGTGTGTGTGTGTGTGTGTGTGTGTTAGATGCACGATAGTCATTTGAGGAACTGAACTGTCGCAGTGCACCGTGAGGTCCAGTGCTGAGAGCCGAGTGTGAGGACACCGGCGGTGCTCCGTCCGCTCCCTCTCCGTGTCTGGTGGAGCTGTCCGGCGGCCCTGCAGCCAGATATCCACTCCTGGGCTCGACGGGCCGGCTCTGCCTCGCTGGAGCCCAGCAGAAGCGTCTGCTTAGATAAAAACTACCAGGACATGAAGCCCTTCCCACAAACGGTCGCATCTCGTGAGACATCGCCGCCGTGTCACCGTCTGGCCCACGCCCCCGGAACGCCACGCCTCGGCCTGCATGAACAGCCCGCCAAGAAGGTCAGACGCCGCTGCCGACCATCTGCCGGGCTCGGCCGTTCCGGGAATCTGCGCCTGGCTCACTTAAGAAAACAGCGATGACTCAGCCCAGAGCTGACCCAGTGTCCGATCAGGAGCCTGGCCTGGGGAGGTGACACAGGGTGGCAGTGGGCGTGTCCTCAGCCCGGTGCTGCAGAAAGGTGACCCGCCGTCACACTCCCCTGTCAGCACAGAGAGGCTGAGCGGTGC
Organism: Phyllostomus hastatus; assembly: GCF_019186645.2. Taxonomy (NCBI): domain Eukaryota; kingdom Metazoa; phylum Chordata; class Mammalia; order Chiroptera; family Phyllostomidae; genus Phyllostomus; species Phyllostomus hastatus. Next base: position 12,409,094 of record NW_025333537.1, on the reverse strand, counting down.
CCCGCCGGGACTGGCAGCCCCAGGAAGGGGCCAGGTGCGGTCCTCGTCCGAGACAGAGCGAGGGCTGCACTGTGGGGGGCCGAGGCTGTGCCTGTCTCCTGGGACAAAGCAGACACAAGTAACTGGGGTCCCTCTTTTATGTTGTCACCGCCGGCCCTTGCCCGCTGCCCCCAACACCTCGGCATCAGCTCTGCCCTCGTGCAGGCCAGCGGCGAGGCCCGGGGAGGACCGAACGTCGGGAAGGTGTTCGTCACCAGGGCTGCCGCCTCGTCTGCGGTCCTCACCTGTAGCTCATCCTCTGAAAGCTCCTCGGCGCCGGTGCATGAGCTCCCGGCCTCCTGCATGAAGTCCTTTCTCAGCCAGAACGAGACTCCGGCTCTCACAGGAAATCGGCCTTTGGCCGCCTTTAAAACCCCCGCCCCCGTTGCCGCCCTGTCAAGAGCCAGTGCCAGTGTCACCATGGCCTCGTGGTGAAGCTCTCTGACTGCCGGACGCTGCAGCTTCCAGCCAGCGCGATGCTGCTCATCTCAGCCCAGCCAGGGCGTAGGCAGACCAGCTCCTCGGTGGCTCCTTGGTGGCTCCTTGGTGGCTCTGGGAACCTCAGGCCTCCTCCAAAGGCGGTCACACGAGGGCCCTGCCTGTTCCATCCTGCTCTGTCCCTGGGGTGCTGTCGTGACCCGCACGATGGACCTCCACTCCCGTCCCAGCCGTGGGGAGAGGGGACGAAGGAGGCGGGGCAGACCACGGCCTTTGCAGCGCTGACCCGCAGGTGCACCCGGTGTCTTTCTGCTTCCTGCGGGCGGCGGTGCGTCATGTGACCACCGCATGCACGGGGTGGGGGGGGATGGTGACCGGCAGCTGGGACGGCCGAGCGTCAGCGCCGAGAGCGCGCGGGGGACGGCTGGGTCAGTATCGGCGCGACATGCTAAATTATCATCAGTGCCATCACCTGACCCTGGCAGACACTCTGCGGCCTCACCCCCAGAGGGAGCGTGGCTCGGCCACCCACGAAGGTGCTGCCCCCTGCCACAGGCCCGCCGAAGTTGGTTCACGGCGCAGAAGTTCTCCCCCGCGACCGAGAAAGCAGCTGACTCCTGGAGCGTTTCTCTCCGGCGCAGCCAGTGATTGGCAGAGATTAAGGACAGCCTTCCAGATCCTGGTTAACAGAACTCAGAAACATTTCAATGCGAGTTAATTGACACAACATTTCCAAGCAGCCCGTTCCTGTCATCCTCTTCAGCACCGCCTCGGAGCCATTCAGGAAGTGACAGGATTCAGGGAGCCAGCTGAGTCCCCCCGAACCTCATGATTAGGGATGCTTTTTTCAAGCCACAGAACTGCAAGACGGCACAAAGCCGACGGCGGGAGATGACGCATCGCGCCGCCGGCGGGCTGGATGGGTGCCTCCTGAGCTCGCGCCTGACGTGACACTCTTTCGGTGCCCGTGCTGAGCAGGTCCCCAGCCCGCTCCGCACCCACGGTGTCAGGTGGGGGCCCCGCGGCACGGGCCCGGGGCCCAGCGCTGGCTCCGAGGGACCCGTGGACAGAGCTGGGAGCGCACGTCTCCGAAGGTGGGCGCACCGCGGACTTCCCAGCCAGCCCCCCTGGGAGCCTGGCTACCATGGAGCCCGCACTACCCTCCCCTTTTCTCTGAAAGGAGACGTCTGACGTGCACCCACTTCAGGAGACTGCCCCGTGTCCCTCTGCCGCGCCGCCCCGAGGACTGGTGACTGCCCCGTGCTGCAGCCGGCCCGGGACTGCTGGTCGACGCGCAGCCACTCGGCTCAGTGCAAGAGCCTGTGTCGGCGGTCTGCCGGGCGCCAGCGCAGGGGGACGCAGCCGCAGGTCCCCCGCTCACTCGGCAGCCTCCCGCCCACCCCGACTGTCGGCTCCCCGAGGGGCCACGCCCGGGCACTGCTCAGGCTCAGGCTCAGGCTGGGACTCGTGTTCACGTCGTCCCCGCCCCTGGGTGCAGTTGTAGGAACAAAGGCAGCCGGAGCTGCTGGAGCGTGACGTCACGACTTCCCCTTAAAACCGACCGACTCCCAGGGCGGCTCACACCTCCATGGAAGTGCTTCGGCCGACACTGCTTCTCCAGATCGAAACACGCAGCGGGCGGGCCCCTCGCCTGGACCTCCAGAGCCCGCTGAGGGCTGCGGTCAGCCGCCGCCTCGGAGGTCGCAGGAGAGGGTGGTGTGCCGGCGGCGTGGATCGCCAGGCACCGGCTCGCACCTTCTGAAACTGTCACCCTGTGGGGGGGGGGGTGCATGCAGGAGCAATGCATGCTGGTCTGTGGGGCTGAGGTCCCGTCAGGTGGGGCCGAAGCAGAACGGAGCACACGGGCCTTTCCGGTCCTTCCTCTTCCCTCCTGCACGGAGCTCCTCCCGGAGCAGAGGGGCGTCTGGGGGCGTGGAGTGTGAGAGAGGCCGCAGGAGCGGGATGGGGAGAGCACCCGTGGGTGGCACAGCAGGCCGGGGTCTTCAGCAACAGTGAGGAAGGACGCTGGAGCGGACGCTCTTCTCCCGGCCGTCAGGCGGCGGGCGGCTCCGAGGGCTTGTCTGCAGTCGGTCGGGGAGAGAAGACCGGTGGGCGGGGATGCACAGGGGTCTCAGTGCGCCGCCTGGAAGGTGCCTCTGGCGCGAACTCGCGCGAGGGCAGGAGGCAGACGCTGAGTCGGAACTGAGTGACGGTGGGTGGCCGATAGCCCGTGGCGGTGTCCTCGGCCAGCTCTGCGCCAGCACCACCTGGTGACCCAGCGCAAGTCCCCTCCCCGGCATTTCCCCCAGAGACCGGGGCTCAGCAGTCCACCACACTGCGCGATTTCTTCCCAAGGGACACGCCAGGCTCCCCAGGTGCCCGCCAGCCGGAGAACGGGGAAGTAGGAGGCAGCAGGTCCAGACAGCTGGAGGGGGCCGCGGAGCCGTACACTGAACGTAGCTGCAGAAGTGAGCCGTGTCACACACGGCGCATGCCCAAACAGGACAGCCACGAACAAGAGCGAGAGAAGCCACGCGAAAAATCATCCGTGCGACGTGATTGCCTTTATGTGACTTTCGGGCAAGCACGTGGCTGTGGGCAAGGACCCATCTCCCTCCCCGCTCCCCTCGGGGAGGGGCGGGCAGTGGGGAGCTGACTGAGAAGAGCAGGCAGGCAGGGTCACCTCCGTGCGGGGAGCCCCCCAGGTCTCACCTGGACGTGGTGCACAGGTGTGCGCCACCGCCGCCGAGTTAAAGGGCCTGGGGCTGTACTTTCCAGGTTCGCCACGTTACTTGTGTAGATTACACCTCCGTGGAAGTAAAACACCCAATTTCCCGAGAAATAACAACATGAATAATGAACGAAAATTAAGAATTATCGAGCCTGTACTCTAAGTATTCTGTGTTAATTTGGTCATTTTCTCCTTAGAACGCAGACCCGTTTATTGCCTGGGAATTTTTAATTCCCTGTTCTGACACAAGAAAGCAGATGTGGGAAGGTGGAGTTCTTGCCCCGGGCCCGGGCGCACGCAGAGCAACGCTGAGCCCTGAGCCGTGGCGCGTGGGCAGGGCGGCCAGTCTGGGGGAGGCCGCAGGCGCAGGGGCCCGGGCAAAGCAGGGGCTGGTCTTGGAGAGCAGATGCGGCTGACCGGCATCACGCCGCCCGCCTGTGAAGTCCGCAGATGCGCTCTCAGCGAAGAGGGTTTAAAAAAAAAAAAAAAAAACCCACACAACTCTCACTTTGGTGGTCTGTGATTAAAAAAGGAAAATGCATTTTTATTTCTACAAAACGATTTCGTGATGCGTCTTTTCTTAGCGCCAGAACACAGGTAGAAAAGATGACCAGTAGCTCGAATTCCTCCAGCAAGGCTGCCCCCGCAGGGGGTGGGTGATGGCCAAGGGCAGAGACACACAGTGTGACCGCGACACCGACACGCTGCCGGCCTCACCGTCTAGCCGGGACGCTGGAGTTTGCCACGGGTAGCTCTCACAGCCACGGGGACAAAGAGGCCCGTCTCCTGGGCAGCGTCTCCTTAACGAGTGATGGGGACCGTCATTTGTGAGGTGGTGACTTTCCCCGGGCCCCCCAGCGACCCTCGGAAGGCAGGTTGTGTGTGAGAGGGAGCGGGAACAGGTCCCGTGGGCGAAGGGACTGCAGCCGAGCCCACCGCCGAGCGCCTCTGGGGCTGCACAGTGACGCGTGAGCGCCTCCTGCAGGCAACAGTGACTCCGAGCAGGACGCGATGCCCGAGCTCACGGGGCGCGGACCGAAAAAGTCTCAGCGGCAGCCGAGCCGTGAACTGGCCCACGCCTCGCTTTCCAGAGGCGTCGATATTTTTAGCCTGGAGAGCTAACGACGGGCTGTAAACTCTTGTTTGTGTTGCTATGGTAATTTGTATTGTCACGATTTTAATAACCCCATCACACACAGGCATTAAGTAGCAATATAACAGCTCTAGATAATTTAACAGCAACCAGTCCTAACAACTTGTGGCGGCGTTTGACATGCGATGCGGGGAAATTAAAAGCAAACGGATGGAAATGAATCACTCGAAACCTGCCGCGTGTAAACACCGGAGCTGCCGGTGCGCGCGCGCTGCCAGGGGGTGCGCGCGCCGCCCCGAAGCGCGCCGACGCGGGAAGCGCGCCCGGTGAGGCGGAGGGAGGGCTGCGGTGCGCGCCGGCGGCGTGTTTAGTGAGGCGCACAACGAGGGGTTCGGTGTTCTCTGCGGCTGGGGACGGCGGGGGCCGCTGCGGAGTCACGCAGCCAACCGGCCGCAGGGCGCGCGCTCATGGGGGGAGGGGGAGGCTTGCGCGCGGCGCTGTCTCCGCAGCCTCAGGTGCGGCCCCTCGGAGACCAGGGAGCAGCTCTGAAGCCGCACAAAGCCGAGGCGCCTGCAAACAGGGGTCCAGAGGCGCCAGTCCTTGAAACAGTCAGAAGGAGCCACTTGGTGGGCAGGCTGCCGGCAGGCCGGTGCACCAGGCCAGGGAGCCCGGCTCTGAGTGGGGGCCGTACACGAAGACTCTAAAAGTTTAGAAATTGATCAAATGCACACTGAAGACAATCAGTATGTCCGTGGGCTGGAGAAATGAAGGTTCTCATAGCCAAGTTTAGAGCCACAGCCACACCGTAAGTCCTATTTTTCTCGGTGCGGAGGGCTGGCTCTTGGGAGGGGGCTTGGCCACCCGGTCAGCAAGGTCCCTGGAGGCCTGTGCGGGGCCCTGGTGCCCTCTCTCTCCTCTCTGCCGTCACCAGAACACAGTGTGACCGGAGAACCCAAGGAACGCTCCTTCCTCCTTCTTCCTCTGCGGCTCATTGAGCCCAAGTAGAAACTTTCAAGAGCGCAGCCAGCAGTGTCCTCTGTCCCGACCCCCTGCTGATCGGCACGTGGAAAGGCGGGACAGCCCTGGCCAGCGCCGCAGCCCCCAGCCAAGCCTGGCCGCTCTCCGCGGCATCCACAGCTGCTCCCCGGGCCCGGCCAAGAGACAGAAGTCCTGGGAGTCTGAGCATCTGAGGCGTCCCGGCGGCAGGCTGCGCTGCCAGGGCCACGGCTGCTGCGTGTGGTGCAGCTGCATGAGGCAGGGCTGCGCGTGGCTGGCTCTTCTCACGGCAGGGCGGGCCCTCCCCACGCATGCTGAGGACCTGCGGGGGGTCACAGAAGGTGCCAGAGTGCCTCTCCCCGCACCCGGCCTCTCGGGCGTTCGACCAGCGTTCTTCTGCTCCAGTGACTCACGTAACTCCTTCCACCAACCTGCTGTTGGGCTTGCAGGCGATCTGCAATGCTTTAGCATTTTAAACAACTCTTAAAGACTCCCCTGACGTTCTGTCCGTGGATGTGCGTCTCTGTTACGGCGTGATGCACCGAGCAAGCTTTTCTTACCTGCAAGTACAGGTAAAGATGGGTTTTCGCTCTGAAGTCACTGGTGATGGCAGAGACCGTAGTTTACATGGGCTTTCTCTGGAAGGGCCTCATCGTGTTTCACTTTCACCTAGACAGGGACCCACGAAAGCTTCATCTCGGGTGGTCAGTCTGGGCCTGGGTGTGGAGCGGCCTCGGTGGGGACGGCCGTCAGACACGGCGACACCACAGGTCAGAGGGCAGCCTCTTCCCGGTCACGTGCAGCGCCCTCCTCGCCATCTCTCTTCAGCAGACGGCAGTCCGGGATTCCGGACGAGCTGGGACTCGTTGCCTCCGTCCGCCCGAGGGCTGCAGACCGGGCCTTCAGCCCCTTCGCCTGCGCCGTGTCTGCTCTCGGCACGGGTCGGGGGGTGGGTGGGGGCTTTAAGGATTGGGGAACAAGCTCCCAGATGGCGCTTCCACAAGCTCATTCCGGCCTCCTTCCTTGTTTTGGAAACTGCGGCATTTCGGCCCCTGCGTCCTGTTCCCACGAGCTGACGCCTCCCGCAGACAGGAGCACAGCCTCGCCAGGGGCTCCCCTTTGCTGGCGTGGGAGCCTCGTCCCGGGGGAGCTGGGGCCGTGGGGTCCCATTTAACCGTCCCCACGAGGACAGCTGTTCTTGGGGGGGCTCACGCACGGGTGCATCTGCAGGCAGCCGGGAGGCTTGGGGACCCTCCCCCACCCGCACTGGCAGCAGGAGGCGTCTTACAGGGACAGCGGCCCGAACGCTGGGACATCTGACGCTGCCTTCCATCTGTCCTTGTGCCGACTCGGCGACGCCGTCCCTTCTGGGCACCCTCGCCACGGTGGACGTCTCCCGCGCTGTTGACATGCGTGTTTCTGATAAAACGGGTGCCGGCGAAGACCGCCGGTTTCACGCTGCCCTGTGTTCTGGAGGGCAGGTCCCACGGCCCCCTCAAGTGACCGGTTCCCTGGGCCGTGCTCCCCAAGCCGCCCGGAGCGCCCGAGGCCTCGCTGCTGCTGAGTCACTGTGTGCTACGGGACTCGGCTGAGACCCACGCCCTTTGGAGTGATCTGAGCCCTGAAGTGAGACTCACACGCGTTTACAGTACGTGTCTCCACGGGGTGACCCTTCTGAGTGTCCTCAGCAGTAAACGCACCAGGTACTCACGTTACCGTGAAAGCTCAGGGGTTTCCAGCCCCCTGAGGACCGGCGGTCCCGGTTCACCTCGGAGGCCGCGGGCGTCCTGGGAGGACCGGCGGACAGCTGTGCTCACGACCACCCTGGGTGTCCAGCGTGCTCTTCGGTCCTGCGGGCGGCCCTGTGACCACGGCCACCACGAGTTTCCTCTGACGTTGAGCTTCTGGTTCTGCCAGCCTGTCCCCGTCAGAGCCCTGAGCCCCAGTTGGGTTCCCGGGCGCATGGCACCCGGACCAACTGAGGCTCGACCCCGCGTGCAGCAGGGCCTCCCGGGGGCGTGGCCAGGGGCGTGGCCGGGGGCGTGGCCGGGGGTGGCCCCTGGCGGGAAAGCCCTCTGGACCGGAGAATCGAAGACCCATCACCACTGGGCCCGGCCCCCGTGGAGCTGTAATTAGCGCCGACGGTGTCATTTGCACTCATTTGCGGCTCCATTTCCATCCCCTCGCTAACAAGCTCATCTGTCTCGGTGACGGAAGACTCTCTGAGCGGAGAGACGCCCGGGAGCGAGGATGGGTGGGAAGCGGGCGCCCTGGGGCCGCTGGCGGGTGCGGGGCCCCGCGGGGCCGGAGAGCCCTCGCGCCTCCGTGCAGGGGAGGCGTTTTGGGGCAGGGCGAAAACGCCCCCCGGAGGCACATGCAGCCTGGCCGCTCCCACTGCGAGGGCCTCTCCAGACAACTGGTTGAGACAGCAGCGCCTCGGGCCCGCGTCCCCTGGCAGGCGGGGAAAGGCTCGGCAGCCGGGGCGTGGCCGTGTCCTCCGCGCTCACCTGGGGAAGGGAGTGGGGGGGTGTAGCGCCCCCTGCCGGCCCGTGGCAGGTGCAGCTGGAGCAGCTGGACTCTCCGCCCGCCTGGTCCTGACACGCGGACCCGACCCGGGAAATGCCGGCTCGCTGAGCGTCTGTGTGCCATGCGCTGCCCCCCCAGCTGTCCCCCCAGGCCTGTCCCTGCGACGTCCCTCCCCACGCTCCAGCAGCGCACGGACTCCAGTACAGCCGGGGTTTCAGGGACGGTCTTCTAAGGCAGATTCAAGCTAAGATCTCGCCCCGCCACCCTCGGCACTTCTCACCCACGCCCCGCAGCTGGGGGTACAAGCACTGTGGGCACTGGGCAGAGAACACGTCCCAGCGCCCCCAGTGTCCGGCTGAGCAGGCCCCAGGGCCCCCCCCCACCCCCAAGTATGAGAAACAAGGCCTCACGGTGGCGCCGGTGAGTGGCAGAGAGGGAACCGCCCCTGACTCGGCTGGCAGCGGCTTTTGGACACACCGAGACGCCGCCCACAGTGAGGGGGAGCCACCAGCGCTCCGCCCCCTCGTGTTGGCCAGGCCGCGTGTGCATGCTCACCGGTGGGGTTGGCGGGGCTGGGCCTGGGGGTGCGGTGTCCCCCAGTTCCAGGTTTTCTCGGCTGTGCCCCCGAAGGTCTCTGGAGAAAGAGCATCCTGCTTACTAAGAGGGGGCCACGTATTCAAACTGAGGGGCCGGCTTCACTGGAAAGTATCCGTGAGTGGATGTTGTGAGACCGGGGACCCTGCTGTGCCCGGCGCTGGGACTCCCAGAGAGTGACGCAGCCCAAGGGGGGGCTGTGGGTGCCCACCGGCCTCCGGCGCCACGAGCAGGGCTGTGCGCTGGGGGGAGGGGACTGAGCAGGGGCCTGTCGCCCTTGCACTGCCACCCTCGTCCTCATCGTGTGACCGCTTCGTGTGTGCGTGTGTGTGTGTGTGTGTGTGTACAACAGGGAGAGACAGGGAAGGGGGGGAGGGAGAGACACCAGCGCACAGAGAAGGGAAGGGCTGGGCGTGAGCCAGCGCTGGGCCCCCGCCGGCCTTGGGGTGCGGGCCAGCCCCCCACGGAGCAGGGCTGCTGCGGGACCAGCTGCAAGCTGCCTGTGAGAAGCTGAGGGGGGGGGGCTCTGATTTTGGCCCAAAATGGTAAAAAAAAATTAATGTTGGAATCTACCTGAAAGTCGGGCCTTTCTACAGGAGACAGTGCAGCCCCTCCCCCGGGAGCACTAAGTGGTGGTGATTTAGAGCCGAGAGTGAACCAGCAGTCAGGCCTTGAGACGATTAAAATGCAGCCTCGCCTCAGCCCAACTGGCTACTGGATTGAGGTTAACCGTCTGCAATCCAGCCGCAGGCCCGAGCCGAGATAGAAACCTCCGGGAAGACCAGGACATCGCCCGGAGGAGGCTCAGGCTGTTTTGTGTGCATGTTTGGCATTTTTGGGGAGAAGGAACAAGGACCCCCGAGAGGATGCCAGTGCACCGGAGAGAGCCCGAGGAAGAGGAAGATCGAGAGAAACAAACTCGGGGCGGGGGGGCGTGCCCACAGTTCAGGCACAGGGGGCGGCGTTGTGAGTAACAGACTTGAAAAGCTGGACGGTACGGAACCAGAGTACGTTTACATGTGGCGTCTTAGAAAAAAAACAAAATGAAAATTCCAGCACGGAGGACATAAATAGCTGAAGTAAAGTGCTCCCTAATTTTTTTCTGACCAGCTATCACCCTGACTCAGAGTCCGTCCGAGGGACTGCAGCTGGGTGGCATGAGGAAGACCGCCACACCCGGGACCTTCGGCCTCCTCTGGTCCGCGCACAGATTGCAGTCCGGCCCGACCGCCGGCCGGGAACCTTCCTCTGCGGTTCCGTCCCGATCTCGGGTGCAGACTGATGTGTTAATTCGCAGGGGTGTCAGGGAGCTGGCCGTGCTTTCCCGGGATCCAGGAAGTTTGAGGCCTCTGAACACGCTGTGACTTGGCGAGTGTCATGGCGCCCCGTCCAAGTGGTGGCAGGTGGCTGGGAGCGCAGGAGGTCGGCGTGGGAAGTGCCGGGCCTGGCGGCGGCAGCAGGACCTCTCGCCGAGGACAGGGGCTGGGCCACCAAGCGCAGCTGATGGTGTGGCTCACTGCTCCCGGGACTCTCGGGGCCGGGGGGAGGAGAAACTCGGCGCAGGAACACCCACCCCAGTCCGAGCGCGAGCAGAAAGAGACCCCCTGCCCAGCAGCACCCGCTGAGCCCTGTGCCCAGCAAAGGGTCCCCAGAACCTTCAAGAAATTTCGCGCATTGAAGTCCGGAGGTGGTGGTTGGGGGCTGACACCCACAGCGGAGAAGAAACCGCAAATCAGAAAATGGGACTAAGCAACAGGCAGACGAAGCGACAGCTCAGAACGAGAGACGGTAAAATGAAATAAAGCAAACCCACGCACACACAGCAGAAACAAGAACTCACGGACGCCTCAGGTCCGGCCTCTAATTATTAGAGCGAACGAACATCTCCCGGGGTTTCAGGAAAACGGCGTCTGTCTTCCCGCGTCCTCGAGACATCACAGCGCAGGTCGGATGTCATTACCGTGTGGCGCCACGTGACCAGGAGGCAAGGTAATACTGTGTGGCATTTGGGCGGAGATGTAATATTTTAAAAACAGCTCCGCCCCGCCGGCAATAGCAGACCCGGGGTTCTCACCCGGGGGCGGGCGCTGTGGCAGATGCTCCCACAGCAACTCCGCGGGGGGGGGAAGGGGGGGGCGCGCCGCCCCTGTGCTCGGGTGGGCGTGGGGGGCCTCGGGATCCTGCTCCGAGACCCTCCAGCGAATGGCGGGCGACACCCGGGCCTGGACCCAGGAGGTCCTGCCGTGGCCTCCGCCCTTGTGCTACGGCGTGTGCGCCTCGGTCCCCATGGTGGCTTCCGGGGGCCACGGCATGTTCCCGCTCCGGGAGGTGACACCTCTGCTGCGCAGGTGGCCGCCGCGGAGATCGCGGGCCGCCTGTCGAGGCCAGCGGGGCCGGTGCCACTGCGCAGGGTGACAATGTGCGAGCACACAGGTCGCGTCAGCTCTCGCGAGCTGGACTAAGCGTCTTCAGTGGACAGGTGTGGTGACCACCCACCAGAAAAGAAACTCTGCGAAGGGGTCATCAGGACGAGAGGAACCGCGGTCGGACCCCAGCGCTGCGCCGACATTCCAGAACCCGTCAGTCTCGGGCGCTCAGTGGCTGGTGGCTTCTCGGAAAGGCAGGGGTCGGGGACAGAAGGCAGACCCATGCTTGGGGGTAGCGTGGCCCTAAGTAAACCCCGGGGGGCTGCCGGGGACGGGCATGGAGGCGCGGAGGCCAGAGGGACCCAACCGCCCCCGCTGCTACGAGACCTTCTTCCTCCAGCAGATGAACCTCCTGTAGCCTCAGTTTCCCCATCTTTAAAACTCGGGGTGCTGGGGGAAGGGGGCCTGGCCGTGCCCCAAGGACTGGGCAAGGACCCCCCAGCTGGACAGACCCCCAGGAGGCAGCTGTTGCGTCCACAGCCTCCACGGACTGAATTCTGCCCACGACCTCTGGATGACCTCCGAAGCTGACTCGTCCCCTGAGCCTCAAGGACGGCGGCCCCCCGCCGGCACCTCGATTCTGGTCGGGGGGCGTCTGGGTCGGAAGCCGTGCGGTCAGACGTTCGTGCACTGCTGAGCGCCCGAGTGTGGGGGAGCTTGTGTCACCGCGGCAGTGGGACCAGGTGCCCTGCGCCCCCAGCACCGCTGTGGGGGTCGGAGAGAGCGCCCGGTGCGTCTCCTGGGCGGCCCGCCCCCCCGGGAAGCCACCCCTCCCCCAGGGTCTGCCCTGCCCGCCGGCTGGGTTTGGAGAAGGAGCCGATGGCACCCCGGACTCCCGGGGGCGCTGCCCGGCACTGGGGAGTCACTGCCACTGTCACGAAGAGAGACACCTGCGTGCGGACTGCAGGAGGGCGTCTGGCTTCAAGAAGACCCGTCTCAGGACCCTGGGTCCTCGCCTCCCCGCGTCCACAGAGGTTGTCCACCGCGCGCTGAGTGTGATAAGTGAGCTGAGACGCCACTGCCAGTTTACACAGAAATACTGGAAGTAATTGTGTTTGCGTCTCCGGGATGAGCTTGCTCCGAGTAGAATTTCTTCTTTAGGAAAAGGTCATTTGCTGTCTCTGTCGATCAAACCCAGACCTTCCCCGACCTTGAGAGCTCCTGGAAGCTGAAGGCTTTTTCTGCTTCTGCACCATGTCCCTGCGTCCCCTCTCCGTCGGGAGTACGTGGGCTGAACGGGGTGCTTGGGGCCTCGGGGGCAGGGGGGACGCCGTGAGCCCCAGCCTCTGTGGGGGGGGGGAGGGTGCTCCGTAACCACGCCACAGAGGTCCCTGAATATCGTCAGCGCGACCGCTAGCTCAGACCTGGGCACACCTGCCTTCCGACGGCCCAGCACCGCGCCCGGGGTGAGAACGCCAGGAGGTCCATCCTTTTCCACGGCTCTGAGGCCCTCCCAGCAGCGGGGGGGCCCCAGCCGCCTTGCGCACACAGCGCCGAAGCCGGCGGCTCCCGGAGACCGAGGCCTCCAGCGGGAACAGGTGTGCGCCGCCACGCGAAGGTGGGACGCGGTTCCACCACCGGCCCCAACTGTCGTTGACGCCTCCAGCCTGACTCCGGGGAGGGGGCGGGGGCGGAACTCAGAGACCAGGTCGGATCTGCCTAAAAGCCCCGGCTTTCTGTGTTTCGTTTCCTCCTTCGTAGCACGGATCCCGGGTCCGAGTGGAACACAGTCTTTCTGGGATTCTGCAGAGGGCCCAGTCAGCCAGGACGTGCCCCGAATGAGTGAGTGTGAGTGTGTGAGTGAGTGAGTGAGTGAGTGAAAGCCGGTGGGCCTAGGGAACCGGACGCCGCGAGCAAACAGCTCGTGGCGACTCACCCACATCCCCGAGGACCCGACGGGTGCCCACCCCACTCTGCAGGTGAACACAGGCTCCAAACGGGTGGCTCTTGCTCCCCGAGTCCCAGCACCCTAACTCACACGCACGGCGGGACCGGCAGGTGCCTCTCGGGAGTCCCGGTTGGCGGTTTCCCCGCACAGACGGCCCGTCTGAAGGTGTGGGGGACCCGTGCCGGCGCAGCCGCAGCCCAGGAGGCAGGGAGTGTCAGGGGCTTCCACATCCACTGCTGCCCAGTGCCCCCCCCCACACCCCACATGAGCGACGCCCCCTGGGACTCGGGGCCTCCATCTGCAGGCACCGAACTCACGCGGCCCCGGTTGTTCGCACGCACAGCCATTTCCCGGGAATCTGTGGCGTTACACACTTGTAAACTGCGGGACGAGTCACGCCCATATTTTCCAGGAGTTTACAAGCCGGGAGCGGGGACTAGGCAGCTGAGACGCAAGGGCAAGAAGCTGCTGCAAAGAAGTGGGGACGAGCTCATCCCGGGGCGCAGAGGGTGGGAAGCCTCTGTGTGCGGCTGGAGCCCCCCGTGGGGGTGCCGTGGGGTGCAGGGACGTGCACGGGGCTCCGAGGGCCAGGGCCAGGGAAGGGTGCCCCAGGGGCCGGGAACAGCAGGGGCGGCGGCGCAGAGGGGGCAAGATCCGTGGGAAAGGACGCTACTGAAATCGCCTCCCACCCACGCCTGCCAAAGCCGCACAGAGCTCACGTACAATGATCTTTACTGAAGGTCCTAAGCAAGACAACTGGTTCTCTTGATTCTTTTTTTTTAAGATTTTATTTATTTATTTTTAGAGAGGGAAGGGAGGGAGAGAGAGAGAGAGAAACATCAATGTGCGATTGCCCGGGGCCGTGGCCTGCAACCCAGGCATGTGCCCTGACTGGGAATCGAACCTGCGACCCTGACAACCGGTTCCCTTTAAAAACGGAACGACACTAGCTCTCATTCTGGGTACCCACTGCAGCCCAGAAGCGCTGCAACAAAGTGTCCTTCCGTGGTCACAACTCCCTGCAAGACTGACGTTGCGTCCTGTGTGCAGACAAGGGAACAGAACACACACAGTGGAACACGGACACCCAGGAAGGGGCCGGAGAGGCCAGGGCGCCTGCTCAGAGTCCTCTCCGCGTGGTGCCCGGCAGTCCCAGCTCACGCCCGCCCCTCAGGAGAAGACGTCCGGCGTCTCCAAGGCTCCACGCTCGTCCCTGGCGTGAGGCCGGTGGCCCACCTAAGGCAACGCACTTTCCGCTGGTGCCTCAGAGCAGCACCGGGCGTCAGAGGGGAGCCCTGCCGTGCGTGTCCCTGCCTTCCCGCCGCAGCCCCCCGCCCGCAACCCCAACTCCGAGCTCCGTCCTGCCGGGAGCCGTCCTGTCCACTCTGCAGAGACCCAGCCTCGGGGCCCCGGGAACCGACGCCTGAGACGGAGCACTTATCCTTGGTCGTGGAACTTCTGGCACGTGCCTGGGTGTGCCTTTCACACTCATCACTCACTGCCGTGGTCCCGGGACAGGGCTGGGACCGGCCCTGTCCCAGGGACAAGGGTCGAGGCTGTCACCAGAGCTTCTGGGCCAATTCCTTCCCACTTGGTGGCACACTCAAAAAGGTAATTATCAGGAAATAAACGAAAATGGCGATGAAGCATATGGATAATTAACTTTGTAAGAAACCAAGAAGTGGTAAGCAAGAGTCATCTGTTGTCTGTACTTGTGGCTCCGGGACGGCCAGCCCTCCCCGGAGACGGCCGGAGATCGATGGGGGGGGGGGGCACACAGAGGAACTGGCAGCAGCGCAGACACAGCGAAGCCCCCCCGACGTGCAGCCACGCTGCAGAGAGAGAGGGAGGCATCAGCGAGGGACGCCAGGCCGCGCTGCGGGCAGCGGACACCTGCCCCTCCCCCCGGAGGACGGTGCGGGAAACCACGGCTGAGCACCCCCAGAGACAAGGGGCTGGCTCTGCGGGCGGGCGGAGCGCCCCCCACATTTCCCTCAGCCCCGGGAAGACTGCCTGCGTGGAGGCGGGGGGAGCGGAGGCAGCCACTGGTCACACACCTCCCCCGCCCTGCTGCCCCGACGCTGGCAGGGGGGACGGCTCTGGCCGGCGACTTTCCCGTCAAACTGTCAGCCTTGGCATTCACGCCGCCCGTTAGTGCCCTCGGTCGCCGCTAATGGCTCAGAGTGCTTCTCCGGAGCCATTAGCCGCCCTCCTCCCGCCCACTCAGCCCCACGTCCCCTTGATCCCCTCAAGACCCCTTAATCCCCTCAAGACGTCTTAGCCGCGCAGCTCTTGCGTGCTGGCTGGCTGACCGGCGGCTAGGAGGCGGCGTCCAGTTTTCTCCCGTCCAGACAGCACCCTTGAGCAGGGCCGGGGCGGGTTCTGCTCGCCCACAGTGCACCGTGGGCGTAATGGAAGACCCGCGTGGAAGGCTCCCACGGATTAGGGCAGGGAGGGGCCGGCACCGGTGGGGCGGAGTCAGAAGGAGCGCCGGTTCTGGAAGGACGACACCGTCTCAGTTGAATTCCTCCTTCGCTGGTGGATTAGGATGTTACTTCTGCAGTTTCTTTTGTCTTTCCCAAGACCTTACCTTTTCAGAGCCATTTGGGGGTCACGGCCACATGGAGGGGAAGGCACAGCGAGGTCCCGGGCGCCTCCTGCCCCTCCCTCGCGCAGCCACCCCCCCCCCCCCCGCGACAGACACCCGCCAGCTGCTGCGTGCTCACGGTCGGCAAACCCACACGGCCCAGCCCACGGGGTCCGGGCCCACCGTTCGCAGTAGGCGCCCCCCCCACCCCCCGGCTTTGGGGCGGGCTGCGGGTTTGCACAGGGGCGCGAAGGCGGGGGTCCCCCCGCGCCCCGGGCGTCCGTCGGTCCCGCCCACAGCCCTCTCCACCCTCCGCCTCGCTCTGCCGCTCCCAGGGCGCCGCGGAGACGGAGCCTCACGGGGTGCGGCCTTTCGCGAAGGGCCGCTTTACGTCACGACGTCACGCACACGTCACAACATCACCCCAGGTGCCTCCGCGTGTTTTCATTTCTCTTCTGAGCCCAGTGACGCCACACTACCTCCGTCTGGGTGTGCCCCCGTGTCTGCATCCACTCGTGAGGCCCCTGGCCCCGCGGCTCTCCGCTCGGAACGTGGTCGGCGTGGATTCAATCTGTGTAATCGACACCAGCCTGTTCGGGTGGCCTGCACCTTCTTGTCCGAGTGTCGGCTCGTTCTGTCTAGGTTACCGAGTTCGTCCGCGTGGAGCCTTTGCGCGTGGTCCTCCGTGGTTCGCCTTCTGGTTCCCACGGCACCGTGGTGACGCGCTCCTGCTCCTCGCTGGGGTTCGCGAGGCGCGGCCCGTCTCTAGGGGCTCGCGGGTTTTGTCCACTTTTCTGAAGAGCCAGGTTTTGGTTCCAGTGATTTTCTTTACCGATTTCCTGTTTTGATTTCATTGATTTCTGCTCCAGTTCTTATTTCTCCTTCTTACTGTGGATTTAATGTACCTTTTTCTAGTTTTCTAAGGCAGAAACTTAGATTACTTATCGTATATGTATATTTTTATATATTTGTATATTGTCTATAAACACATATTTATATATAAATTATTATATATATTACAGTATATCATATATACTGTATATTACATATTTATAAATTATGTTTATATATGTTTATATATATAAATTAATGCTATAACTTTTTTTTCCTCTAGGGGCTGCATTTGCTGCACCTCGAATTTTGACAAGTGTCTTTTCATTTAGTTAAAAATATTTTTTAAATTGCTCTTGCAATTTTTTTCCCTGACCTGTGCATTATTTAGAAGCATGCTGTTTAATCTCCGCAGGCTTCGGGATTTTCCAGCCGCCTGTCTGTTAGTGTCCCGGTTTACCTCCGTTGTGGATGGGGCAGAATCGCACGATTCCCGTCCCTCCTTCTGCACTTGTTCCCGTGCGCTCTGAGGCCCGGAGCACGGTCCATCCGGGAGCACGTCTCAGGTGAGCCTGAGGAAAGGTGTGTTCATCCCTCCGTTTCCTCATCCAGATCGGGGGCAAGAGGAGCGCCTGTCTCGCTGCACAGCGGCCCGTGGCCTGGAGCCCACCTGGCGAGGACCCCAGGGCTCACTGGGGTCACCACGTCCGCTCAGAGCCCTTCCTCCCGGAGGCCTTCCCACGCCGACCGCACCTCGGCGCTCAGGGGCTCGTGCTCAGGAAGCCCTTCCTGCGACTCCGCTCGCACCCGCAGCCCCAGTCCCCGGTCCGTGTGTGTAGTAACCCTTCTCGGCATCGGAAGCGATGTTCTCGGTTTACGTGTTTGTCGTGGTCCCCACACCGTGCGAGGGGGCTTCCCCGAGGGCCGGCACCCCGTGACCTCACTCATGGCCGCGAACCCAGCCCCCGGAACTGCACTGGCACCAAACAGGCTTTTCAAAAGAGAGTGCAAGAGTGAGTCAATGAGCTCGTGGGAGTGATGACGAGACGAATCTCCAGGAGGCAGCGCGAGGCGTCCGCCCGCGCAGAGATGAGACCCTTGACCCGAAGGAGGTGGCTTGCGGAATTTCTCTGTCTCTTCTCTCCACCATCATCTCGGAAACCTTGACTCCAGGGTGCTCCGTTTCATGCTGCTGCGTCGAAACTCCCTCCTCCTGGGCCCTGGGTTCTAATTCTCGCCGCTCTCCCCCCTGAGGTGTGGGCCCCGGGGTGGGCGGCCCGGGTGGCAGGAGGTGTTCGCGGTGTGGACTCCCGCTCCGAGCCCCACGGCAGGGACGGAGGCGCCCGCACAACCGGCTCTAAGGCCCAGGGCCTCCGCCGACACGCAGGACGTCGTCAGTCTAAGACCGTGGGCGTCTGTCTGTCCAACTCGCACTCACGTCTGGGCTCCGTGGGGACCGCAGCCTCAGCTGTCACTTAGGGACTCGGGGGAGGGGGAAGAACCTTCCAGGGATGGTGCGCTGGCCACCCTCCTCCCGATGCCGGGGCCCCCTGGCAGCCCCCTGGGGCGGTGCTGTTCAGCTCGTGAGAACCGCACCCGCACACCGCGACCCGGTGTCCGGCGTCTGGGCTGGGCCGTCGCAGGCTGGGTGAGCATTCCTGTTGCACTTGCTGCCTCAGGACCCTAAACAAACGCTCAGAAATGCGCTCTGCAATGTAACAGGATGAAATCGAGTTTAACTTAACGATAAATTGATTTTCCTGTAGGCAGAAAGGAGGCGATTGGGTGCTTCCTGGACTCGAGGCTGTTTTTCTCCGCCGGTTCGATTCCGCGGTGACACATTCAGCAGGCGGATCTGCGCTGTGTGACGGGGTTGGGGGGATGGGGTCAAACCTCCGGGCAGGGCAGGGCGGGCGCTGACCTCCGCCCGCCACGGGTGTCTGTCGGGGCCGAGGACAGCCGCGCGGGCTCGCTGGGCCCCGGACTCAGGTCTGGTGGCGGTGGTGGTGGCAGCGGCTCCTACACCGGCCGCGGTTTACTGCCTGAGGGCGGGGGTCGCGCTGCCTCGTGAACTTGAGCGCCTGCGAGAGCTCAGGGGCCCGTGCTCGTTCCGCGCCCGGTGGTGCGGTTTCCGGCCCCCAGAGGGTGGTCGCTGAGACGGAAGGTGCCCTCCCCCCACCCCGGGACAGCGTGACTGGTGCAGAGATAACCCCCCCTCCCCGCTGCAGGCAGCCCCCCTCCCGCGCCCCCAGCATCGCCCCCGCTCCGCCCAGAGCAGCTGGGCGCCACGCCCCTCCTCCAGCCTCTGTCCCCGACGCGGGAGGAGAGCGCGTTCACGGGCCTTTGCGCGCCGCGGAGGGGGCCTTCCGCCCGGGGCAGGGCTGAACAGACGGCCTTCCTTCTCCGCGAGCTCCCAGGGCCTCCGCGGCCACGTCGGCCGCTGTGCTGTGTTCGAAGTCCCGGCCTGTCTCTTCTGCCCGTCGTCGGAATAAACCCGTGTTCAGGACACACGTCACCACCTGGGGCAGTCTGTCCCCGCCACGGGAAACCAGGGCTCTGAGCGGTCAGCAGGGCAGGGCCGACCTGACACTTAACCTGTGAGCGTTTCCTCCGGCCCCAGCCCAGATCCGCAGGCACAGTGGTGCCTTTCCCTCCCCTGTGCTGTGTTCCCCGGGGACTCAGTCCACGCCGAGACGCAGCCCCCCGTGTCCGGGCCCAGGTCTGAGGGTCTTCACACACACTCTTCCCTCCCAGCATGCACCGCATCCTCGGTGACGCCACCTGGTGGGCCCAGCACCAGCATCTCAAACCGGAGCAGAGGGGGAACCGGGGAGCCGACTGCAAGGACTCGGAAGGCCGCCTGACACGCAGGAGCTGCCCGCGAGACCCCCTTCCCTCCCACCCGAGCACGCCCCCCCACTCCCCCCGCAACGCTCCCAGAGCCCATCCACCGCCTCTCAGGCTATGAAGGGTTCCAGGCCCCTCGGCCCCTGCAGCTCCACCCTCACCCACCCCGACGCCCAGGCCCCCTCTTCCTGCCCACTGCCCAGCAAATGCGCCCAGGCCCTGAGTGGCTCTCCCCGCCTGGCCGGGCCTCTGTCGGGCCCCCAGACTGCCAGCCCCTGAGGCGGAGCGGCTCAGGAGAGAGGCCGGAAGCCCCTCCCTCCCACCTGTCCCCCGCGTCCCCTTCGTTCTCAAAGAATTAAACAAGCGAGCAGAAGGAAAACATAATCCATAACCTACTAATTCAAGTTCACTTTCCTTAATAAAAATGGCTTATAAAACAGTTATTCGTGAGCAGACACTAAACCCGCGGACGGACAGCCCCGGCGGGGATCTGACATTTGCCGTGTGGGGAGCGGGCTTCTCCCGTGACCAGACAAGCGGTGACAGGTGTCAAGGGACGGCCTTGGCAGTGGCCATCGTTAGTAAAGCTCATGGTCCAACACAATAGCTGGAGATGCTCCGTGCCCATTGTAAAGGGACCAATAACTTCTCGGAGGTCGCGGGACTGTGAGCGTCTTCCATCCGCCGGCGCCGTAAGGAGATTTCTGACTCTGAGAAGCGTCACTGGACAGAATAAACCCTTAGGATTGGATTAGACGGAAACGCACGGGAGACAAGCTCCCAAGAATGGGGATTGTGATCACCTCCCGTCTCCACCATCTGTCAAGGTGGGAATCCCCCGTGACGATGGGACAACAGGGGTCCGGGAAAAGGGCCCATGAGCTGTGCCCACCCACGTGGGCTCACTGTGTTTCCCAAGGAAGAAACGAGGCACGGGGTGGGGGGTGCGAGCAGAGGGCAAGCTGACAGCGGGGACCCCACGGGACAGTCAGCGAGCGACGGAGCTCAGCGGCCCGCACGCCTGCGCCCAACCACGCGGCCGGGAACCCCCCCGCTCCTCTCCGAGAGCGAGGACACGGAGCCCGTCTGGGAAGGACACCCGTGAAAATGGCTGAGATGAGGTTCAGTTGCTCAAAGAGCCTGTGAATCTCTGGGGTGTCGTAGGACCGCCCACGTTGATCAGCCACACGCGCCTGGCTCGTCCCGGCTTCCCTCGGACATCCGGACGCCCACCTGTGCTGCCCCCTTGGCCGCTGAGGGTCCCGCGCACAGGCCCGCGCTGCTGAACCGGAGACGCTGCTGCGCCTCCGTGGGCCTCGCTCGGGGACTCGGGTGCAGAGACGAGAAGCCGGACGGGCCGGGGCAGCCCTGCTCAGCGAGTCAGGAGCAGGACGCCGAGGGGCCCAGCGGGAGAACTCGCCCACGATCGCGAGCCCGTTTTCCGGGTGGACTTCAGGGAACCACCGCCCGCCGTTTCCTGGCCAGGCCGCAAAGCCGCCCTGTCCGGGAGCGGTGACCCCATTGGCGGTTCTCGACCCCGTCGTCACCACCCCGGGCCTTCCTCGCTGTCCCGCGGGCTGCCCGGGGGCCAGGGGGACAGCGGAGCACCGGTGGCCTGAAGGGACTCAGTTCCCGGGGAATGGCGTCGTGTGGAACTCAGTCCTGGGGGCCGGATGAGTTTGGGGACCAAAGGGCTCGCCGCAGAATCGGATTTCCCGTGCGGGGCGCACTGGGGATTCGGCGTCGGCAGCAGAGAGACGCCCCTGGGCATCTGAAGGCGGCAGGGAGAGTTCCCCTCCCCC
Source organism: Phyllostomus hastatus (assembly GCF_019186645.2). Classification (NCBI taxonomy): domain Eukaryota; kingdom Metazoa; phylum Chordata; class Mammalia; order Chiroptera; family Phyllostomidae; genus Phyllostomus; species Phyllostomus hastatus. The sequence goes on along the minus strand of NW_025333537.1, from coordinate 12,388,296 downwards.
ACCGCAAATGACAAGACGCAACCCAGTTTTCCCTGCCATCTCTCGCTGCTGCGAAAACCTGGGAAAGGGAACAGAGCTGGCAACTCTTTCATGAGACTCTTAATAGAATATCGAATATCAACTGTAACCTAAAAATAAAAAGTACTTTGAGTAGTACCAAAAAAAAAACCCCCAAAAAACAAAAATAATGGAGCCGAAGGGCAAAACGAGAATCTGCGTGTATGGAGGGAACTACGTCTGCTGATTGTCCGGGACGGTTTTCGGGCCTGCGATGGTTCCGGGAGCCTTCCCCAGCCCATGGGGAGAACCATCCGCAGCGGTGGTACGAGGAGAGGAGCCCCCGGTGAAGCAGCAGGTTGCCGACCGGCGCGGGGACGCACTCAGGGGCCCTGGTGGCTGGCCGCTTGGCGCCACTGGCTCTGGCTCCTGCATTCTGGGGACCCCGACCCCGTCCCCATCCCTCCGCGCGGATGAAACTGTCTCTCCCGTGCGCGGAAGCTTTTCCTCGCTCCCTCTTCACGGGGAGGGGTGCGCGGTCACCGCGGCGCGAAGGGTTGGCTCCTTGGTGAACGGAGAAGGGACGAGAAGCTTCCGGGGAGGACAGAGTAACACGCGGTGAAACGGAGCCAGACTGAACGTTGCGCGGAGTGCCCACAAAGGCACACAGAGGCTGGCTTCTAGCGCACACAAACACATTAGCCACAGCTAATGGGTTATTTTCGCCTCTGATTGTGTGCGTTTCTTCTCTTTCTCTGCTCACAAAAAATACTGGGGGGGGGGTGCGTGTGCCGGGAGAAAGAGCAGAAGGAAGTGGGGGACTTCTCGGGGAGAGGGCCGGGAGGGGAGGGCGGGCGGGCGGGCGGGAAGACACTCCCAATAGTACATTGCTTCTATTTCCCATAAAAAGCATGTAATTCTCTAATCGTTTCAGGTGATTCTCGCCAGTCACAACATTTGTCTACCTCGTGGAGAACCCCCCATTTCCCCTGAAGCTGGCGACAGCCGACAGGACGGGGGTGACAACAAAGAGCGGAGAGGCGGAAGCTCGGGGACACACGGCGATTATCCCCATTTACACGCTGCTGCTTCTTCCCGTCGCCGGGCGGGCCACACAGTGAAGCCCCGCTCCCTTATTTCCCTGCTGGGCGCGCGGGGCAGGGAAAGGGAAGCCATGGCTGACTTTTCACAAGCTCGTTAATCACGGGGCCGGGGGAGCGCGTCCAGACCGAGGGATGACGTCGAGTGATCGTGGCGTGGCACAAAATCCATTCCAGAAGCTCGTGCATTCTGAATACATTCCAGATACATTGTGACCTTTGCCTCTGCCACCGAGGACCTCGGGGGGCGAAGCTGCACAACGGCCTCACGTGGAATGGGCTCGGCGGGCTGGGGGGTGTCAGGGCATCGAAGGGCACCAGGAATCGCACGCTGAGCCCAGGCAGGAAAAAAAAATAAGTTAATGGGCTTTGACATCCCTGTTGTCCTTTTTGATAAAAGTTTGATATACAAACCGTACCTATCAGGGGAAAAAAAATTGATTTTGCCATCACGAGCCCCCAGGGCTGAATTTTTATGTGTTCTACTGGCGATTGGGAAGCGCTAAAACTAAGACAGTATCCTAATGGAATAATAAAGAAATTAATTGGCAGTAATCACAGGGGGCAGGGAATAAATTAAAAGCTTGTATTTTGCAACCCATGATGCTGTGGCCTACCCCATATTAAGGTTTTCCAGATAAAAATGTTCAATACTCAGTGAATCCGCTTACGGTAAACACGTGAGGGTTGATGGTTTCCTTCCCCGCCCCTCGCCGGCCACCGGTGAACGGAGTGTGGAGGTGGCCCGATGCAGGGCCCAGGCCCCCGCGCCCACCGCCCGGGCGGGGAGCACCGGCGGACTCGGCACGGACTGCACACAGGGCCGCGGTTGTGAGGGAGAAACCGGCGAATGGAAAATAGGCATGAAGTGAAGCGTGCGAGCCAGCAAATGCGTTTTTTTTGTTCCCTATGCCTAATGCAATTTTATTTTCTCATGCAAAAGAAAGAAACAGGATTTATTGTTCCGCAGAGTAGGGACCATTTATAACTCAGTGCAAGCTACGGTCGTTCTTGGAAAACAGAAGACGACGTGGAAGAGAGGTTCGAGGGGGAAGGGGGGGAGGGAAGGGGGGAGGGACAGCAGGAGGGAGAGGCGGGCAGTGTCCCTGGGCTGGAATTTAGGTTTCAGCTAAACCTCAGCAACCAGCCTCCCACGGGCCGGGGGAGGGTAGGTGAAAGGGCAGCCTGAGCATTTCCATGGAAACCTCCGTCCTCTGCCCGGGAGGTCACCACCCTTTCCATAAAATGTGCCGTCAACGCTGACACCAACGTATCTGAAACGGAGAAAACACCTTCAAAATGTCATTCCTGTGAAAAAAGGAATTTTAATTGGATTGCGGATGCCACAAAGCAGTCGGTTTTGATAAAGAAGCTGTTCTGGGCCGATACCCGAGGGAAATAATTTCTAAAAACAATAATGAATTAGATTTCATGCTTCAAGAGAACCCTTAATAGAGGTCTCATATTGAATCCGGGATGGTGGGTATTTATAACCTTAACGCTAATGATTACCTATTCATTAGACATTGGCCCCGGATGGCTTTTTTTTTCCCTCTCGCCAGACCAGAAACAAAGGAAAGAGGTGTCGTGGGCCTGGACTCCGGCCAAACTGCTTTTCGGGAAACATCAAACAGCTCAGTCATTTCTGTGTTTGGAGCGGGCGGCCGTCCAGGAGCGCCCATGCGGAAAGGAGAGGAAGGAGGTTCCCACTTCCCAGGTTTGAGGGTCGCGAAGGCTCTTAAAAGGCAGAAAGAAAAGTCGATATCCAGGAATGATTCTCAAATCGCTGGCGTGGGAAATCCCGAATGACTAGTCAGTCACCATCCCTCCGTGTCAGGGCTCACACAGTCGGAAGGGCAGAGGCGGCCACGGGTGAGTGAGGGCGGCGCGTGGGGAGCGCGTGGGGAATCATTGTAAGGGGGGGGTGGGGCCCTGGCCGCTCCACTCACGGCCTTGTCCGAGCGGACGGTTGCCGTGATGTTCATGGAACCCTACACCCTCACTTATTGCATGACAGCTGGACCGAAAATATCTTGTAACTAACTCAAAATCTTTATTATTACACATTGGGCCGACTCCGGGTGGGGCCGTGATGTGGGCGGAGCTGGGGTGTGGGTGGGGCCGTGGGAGCGGGAGTGACCTTGAAATAGGGAGGGACCTCCACCGCTAGGACACTTGGGAAGCCACCACGGCCACACTGACCCAAGAAACACGCCTCGCTCTCGCCCCCCACCCCACAGCGGGGCGCACCGCGTCCCGGCTCGGTCCTAGCGAGGCTCCCGGCCCAGCCTCACGCGCGGCAGCGCCTCCTTGGCCCGCCGAGCCCCAGTCACCGGCCCACACGCCTGTGCCCGCCAGGACGGAGAGAGAGCTTTTGGGGACGGGGCTAGCTGGGAAGCTGCGTCCGCGGTGCGGAGATCCGTCAACACGCACAGCGAGTGCGCGTGTACTCCCGTCCCTACGCTGCCTTCCTTCCTCTCCGACCCACCGCGGGACTGCAGGCCCCTCCTCTGGCGCCGTAGGTCCGGCAGGCGACAGCCCTGGTCAACGAAACTCAGGCACAGTCCCCGTGGGCGGGGGGCACTCAGGGTGGGCCCCTAACCCCCGCCACACGGGCTCCATCCCCCTCTGTCCGCCAAAGGCAAAGAGCCAGCCCTCCTCCCCCAGAGTCTGGGGATGGCACCACCTGGGGCGGAAGGAGCCTTGGCCCTGGCAGCAACAGCGGGAAGCAGGCCCCTCCCACCCCACAACCGCGGGACCTAAAGCGCACTTTCTTGCGCGGGCCGCTATTACCCATGGTTCTGTTACTGCCGCTAGACTGCTCTACTTAATGCGGGGACCGGTGCCTGGGCTTGCAGCACAGCGTGAGCTCTAGTCTCCGAAGAGCGCCAACCGCGGTGTGGCCCAGGAGGCGCTCTGCTCCCGCCCCGTCTGACCCGGCTGAAAAGTCGGTGGGTCCGGTCTCGGCCGTGCCACCCGGCGACGTGTGTGACAACATGAGGACTCACGCAGCAGAAACGCAGGTGACAAAATGTGACAGAGCAGACGGTCGTCATTCTCAGCCACCGCGTCCCCCTGGAAGCTTAGTGAAGTGTCCCCCCCCCCCCCCGGGGCAGCGCTGCCCTGGGCGTGACCTTCACAGGTTTATCATCTCTTTGACGGAAACGCAGGACTTGGTGCTCCGTCTCCGGGGGTCCTCGACGCCACTGCGTTAAACCGGGAAGAAACGGGGCGCACGTGTGAGGCGCCGGTCACTCCGTCCCACTCGGTGCAAGTGCGTGCGAGCCGGGAGTGGCCTGCGTCCCCAGCGGGGGGGCGGGGCGTGAGTCTGGAATGCCTGGTCCTTCAGGCCCGGGGGTCCTGGGGGCGTTCGGTCAGCGACCTTTCCCTGCACTTGACCTTTCTGGTTCAGTCCCTCCGCTGTCCTCCAGGCGCTAACCACCTGCCACCCCGGGATGCAGAAGGAAATGTCACCGTGCAGATGCTAATGACCTTTTCTAAACCACGAAATCCGAGCGCCCCTCGACCCTGACGTCTGGACCGTTCGTGTCTTTGCGGGGAGGGGCGCGGGGCGGCCGTTTGGAACTACCGTAGCGGGCGTCCGGCTTTGCCCCGGGAGTCGGCCGTGCATTGGGAGGGCGTGGGTGTGACCGGGCACCCGCCCAGGGTGGAGAGCTGAGTGCCGCCCCCACTCACCCCTGCTGCCGCGACCCCCCCAACCAGCTGTGCCCCACAGCGCCGCCCGGGAGCCCCGGCAGAGAGCAGGTGCCCCTTCCCCCCCCGTGCACGTGGACTCTGGGTGGTTGGATACTACTTTCTGGAAATATTATTTTAGCATGGATCAGGAACTATTCGCTGCGCTGAAGGATCTTTCTTGAGGGTAATATCTGCTCTCTGACCACGTAGCAGAATCCAGAGTCAGGGTTTTCTATCTCCCACAAGTCCCCAAAGGAGGTGGGGTCACTGTATAGACAGGTGTCAGGTAGGTAGACAGACGACAGACAGCCAGACAGATGGACAGTTCTGTCTTCGAGGGGGACACGCAGGCCCAGCCCTGGGGTGGTGGAGAGGCCCGTTCCCGTCGCTGTGTGATCGCAGACCCAGCCTCTGAAACGGTCCGGCTCAGGACTGGACTCAGGACCGGTGCTGGGGGGCCAGTGGGGAGGGACGTGGGGGACAGTATCTCAGTCATGCCGGTCGGACACCCTGTGGAGTTGCGCTGTGCGGCGTGGCCACTCCAGGGGACGACACGGCATCGCGCCCCCGTCACTCGCCGAGCGGGCGGTGGACCCGGAGCGTCTGCCCCACCCAGCCCACACGGGGACAGATGGGCCCTGTGAGAGGCGGGGGACGCGGTTACGAACCCCCTTGTGGGGGTCACTTGACAGGTATACGGACTTCAAAACAGCCAGGCGTACCTTAAATAGAAACCATTTTCATCGGCCGATGGTAGCTCAGTAAAGCTGGGAAGTGATAAAAGCTCCCCCCTTCTCAAGCACAAGCGCTGTGCTCACGAGAGGAAGGCTGTGTCCGCCCCTCCTGCGGGAGAATCAGCCGCCCCCGGAAGCGTGAGAGCCGAGGGAGCAGCCCCCACTGCCCTCCAGGTGGCGCTGTCCCACGGGACAAGGTGACACGTGCGTTTCTTAACTGGGTTTGTTAGTGACGGTTTGGCCTGTTAATTACTGTAACATTGTGTTTGCAACCGATGTCGACCGTAATTGGATGTCACACTTGATCGAGGCTTAAAACAGAAACAGCGGCCCTGGGAGGCCCCACGTCGGAGAGGAGGGGCCCCGAGGGGCCGCCCCCCCCGCCCCCCCAGGGCGGAGTTTCTCTGCAGGTCTGGGGAAGCATCCTGGAGGGTTGAGGGAGTCACCACGTAGGCCCCAGGAATAAGGCAGCCGCCGCAGAAGGAGCCGCCGTCCAGGCCCGAGTGTTCCGGCTCGGACACCACGGAAGGCTGCGGGCCCTGCCTCCCAGAAAGTCAGGGGGGAGGGAGGCGGACACAGACAACCCCCCAGGGCCCCCAGATGCCTGCTCTGGCCTCCCCTGTGTCGGCCAGGGGGCCCCGTCCCTGCGCCCCAGTCTCCCCCTGAGCCGTGCTGACCAGAGAGAGGGCTCCGTCCCGAGCCAGCCCAGCACGCTACCTCCAGCGCCCGGGGCTCCCGGCCGGGCGTGGCGGCTCAGACCTCGAAGCCACGTGGAGGACACAAAGGGGGAAACAGCCACAGTAACTCTGCCACAGGCAGGGTGGTTCGCCGCCCCCCCACCCCCCGAGGGAGACCGGGAGAGCTGGCACAGGGCCCTCCACGGACTCGTGCCGCAGACCCGCCCGGCTCACAGAATGCTGCGCTGGGGGGCACCGCTCCGCGCCGGCCTCTCCGACACGGCGGTTGTGGGCGTGCTATCACGGGAGCGTGTGGCCGCTGCTGAGAAAACTGGATGGCACATCTAGAAACCAAGAAGTCACCAACGCACGTCTCGAGTGCATGTCAAAGCAGAGAGAAGAACTCTATAAACCGCTGTGTCCTACGTACTGTCGTGTCACAGCCGAGGGGGCGGCGAGGAGATGGCGTGCGGCCCCAGCCTCACCGCCCCGCGGCTGCAGGCGCCCTGCCCCTCGCTCGGGCTTCTGGTCCTCGCCCAGGGCCGGGCCGGCTGCTTCTGCCTCATGCTGGAGGGGAATTCGAGGTGGGGCTGTGTCCTCCGGTGCCTGTCACCCGGCAGCGTCTGGCCCTTCCTGTCCCCAGGCACGCCTGGGGCCTGGGGACGCTGGCCCAGCAGCTCCCGCTCCTCCTCACACCTCGGGGCCTGAGCCGCTGTGGGGGGCCCGGCGCCCCGCCTTGTGCCGGGCGTTTCCCGAGCCCCCAATGGACAGAGTCCAGGCAGGCGAACGTCCCTTGCAGAAGAGCATGCCCACGGCCACACGTCAGGTTATCGCTGGGCCCCAGGTCAGGTTCCCCGGGACCTTTTCTCAGCCGTGTCAGGTTTCATCCTTCCAAACTCCACAGGGGAGCTGCATCGTGTGCGTGTCTGACAGAGAGGACCGTTCCGCTGTGTGGGCTTATTGATGCCAACGCAGACCCACAGAGAGCACTCTGATGCAGCCCCCGGCTCCCCCGGGGCCTCTGTCAAAGGAGGTCGTGACCCCTACTGCCCGGGGCAATTTGGCCGCAGCTGGAAGGCCGAGAAGAAAAAAATAAGAAAAGTTAATTTGTGGCATTTTGAGCTTCTGAGGGTCCAGCTCTCAGTGAATTGATGATATTGGAAAGATTTGCAACAGTTATTTTGAAAATGGGTCCAGTTTGCCTCAGTCAGAACCCGACTTCTCATATGATCTCATGCTACTCTCGTCACCCCCGATGGCCGGAGGAGGAGACCGCAGCCCGGGAGGGGCGGGGGCGTCTCTGGGCCGCCCGCGGGAGGCCGTCTGGTCTGCAGGACGGGACACGGGCGTGAGCTCCGGGCACACGGAGCCGGAGAGCGGGGCCTCCGACCTGCAGGGCCCCCCACACCCTCCCTTCCCGGGAGCCGAGACTGCGCCCTTCTCGCTTCCCCGCTCCGTCCGTCTTAGTGACCAGCACACCCGCCCGCTCCCTCCTCCCCCGGCGTGGGGGGGGGCCTTCAGTGCACGGAGAGCTGGCCCGGCTGGGGTCTCCCCCTGCCGCGGAGACGCACGTCCCGGATCACCCGTCTGGGCGCCCACTCCAGGCCCGCAGCACCACCACCGCTGCAGCCCACACCAGCTGGGGCGGCCCCTCTGCCAGCCCGTTCTGCAGGGTCCAGGGCTGGCCCCACCTGCAGACTCCCTCCCTGGCACACCTGACAGTGTCCAGCCAGGTGTCTGCCCCCCTGGGGGTTCACGGACCAGACACACCCATCAGCCCGTCCTCACAGCTGCCGGCCGAGAGGAAGGCATCAGGGGCAGAACCCGAGGGGGTCTCCTTGGGGTCATTTCTGCCAGGACGTGGGAGAAGCCTGTCCCCGGGCCCCCTGGAGCTTCGAGGCGCCAGCGGCTAACTGTGACACCTCCCTCCGGCCGTCACGGTGACCCCGCCCGGCCCGCAGGCCACCTGTCAGTGACCGCTGGGCAGGCAGGCGACAGATGGCGGGTCCCTCGTGCTGGCACAGCGCCTCACTCTGCAAGAACGCCTGGAGATTCCCAAACCTCTGCGGAGGGTCAGAGGCGGGCGCTGAGCTCCGTTCTGCCCTGAGGCCACAGGGTAGCGACGGCGAGGGGACGAGGAGGCGTCTCCCTCAGAGGTCTGCAGGGACCGCGGGGCGGAGGGGCCGCGCCGCAGGCCCCGCTGGGGCGGGCGGCAGAGGAAGCCCCGGGCGGGGGTGGAGCGGCCAGTCGCCTGCACGCAAGGCTCCACGCTGATGCCCGGGGCGGGGGTGGGGGTAGGGGTGGGGGGCTGGACACCCACCACAGCCACGGCCACAGGTGTCACACACTCCACCAGCACTGCAGGGGCGAGGGATGGAGGGTCGGGCACAGCCGCAGCCCGGAGCCCGGTCCCTCTTCCACGCGGGGCTCCGTCCCCCCAGCCGGGGTGGCCCCAGGGCGTCTCAGACGGGACCACCAGCAGCCCTTCCCCGGGGGCCCCTGGAACACAGAGCAGAGCGCCGGAGCTTCCTCTCCGTTCTCACCGGCGCGGCTCCCACCGGCGCCCTTTGTCTCCTGTCAGAGGAGACGCAGACTTCACCGAAGACACGCAGGCGCCACATGGCACGCCCCTCCCTCGGCCGCCCGCTGCTCTCCCTGCTGTAGGCAGGTGCATGGTGCGCGCAGGTGACTGGAGTGGGGGCCCCGGCCGCCAGCGGCTCTTCCAGGGCGCGGCGACTCCAGGGAGTTTTTGCTCTCACCTCTGCGCGTGAGAACTCCTACAACAAGCGTGACCGTAACCAAAGGAATGCCGGTTGCCAATTGCACCGACCAGAACCTCGGAACCCTCCGGCGCTGCACAGGCCGGAGGCGAGCAGCGGCTGGTGGAGGCCGGGGCTCCGGGAGCAGGGCCGTCCCTGTGCGTCTGCAGGTGGGAACCGTGGGCGCCCGTGGCCGTGGGGGAGAGGCGGGGGAGGGGAGAAGAGAGCCCCGAGGGTGCCTGGCGGGGGGCGTGCCAGTGACCGCCCCTGCAGGGCCGCGATGGAACCCCGGCCGGGTGGGCCGCCCCGGCGTCCAGCTGAGAAGGAGTCGTCAGAGCAAGGGAGAGCCAGCGCGCCGCAGCCGGTCCCCCTGTGTGGGAGAGTGTTTGGGGGCGCGCAGCGTGGCACCGAGACGGACGAAGGTGCGCATGTCTGGTCACTGGCACAGTGTGCCCCGAGGACACAGGTTCTCTATGACGTTTTGCGGCCACGCCTTCCCGTCGTGGAGCCGTTCCTCTGTCACCGGGACCGCGGCTGGTTGCAGAGCACCAGGCTCCCTCTGCGTCGTCGGGGGCCGCGGCGGTGCCCTCCGCCTGCAGTCCGTTCTGGACGCCCGCTGCCCAGCCGCACGGGCAGGCACCCGGTGGCACATGGCCGGAGACGGCCCAGACAGACTGCCAGGGGACAGGGGACAGGCAGTGTGTCTGCCGCCCCCCCGGCCTGCGGTCGGACAGGAATGAATGCGGCATGCACTCGAGCGTGCGTCCCGTCTCAGCGACAGAACCTGCCGGACTGCCGCCACGGCCCCTTGTCCTGGGCGGCCCCTGGCTGGGGCCCGGCAGCCTTGGGGGGCCCGATTCTGAGTGGGAGTTCTCGCTGGAAACGGGGGGCGGGGGCGGGGAGCGCCAGGCCCCGGGCTGGTCCAGCACGATGTCGTCTCAGGACCTGGAACTCACCACACCTGCGAAGACCCTGGTTCCAGATAGGGCCCCATCTGAATTCCCAGAGGGGTGCAAATCTGGGCGGACCCTGTTCACCCCACGTGAAGGAGCAGGAAAGACCCCTGCTGACCCCCGTCTGACCCTTTGGGAGGTCTGGGCCTCATGCTTCCGTCTCAGCGTGGCTGGTCTCGGGGGTCCGCTCTGGACCCTGGGGAGCAAGGATGCTCCCATCCCCCGACGTACCTGTGCTCTGGCCCCTCGCTGTAACCCTGAGTTTCCCACCACAGCCCGGCAGCCCCCCGAGCCCTGGTGGCAGGACGCTGGGTGGTTGCCGTCTACTTGCCGCCGTCCCCTGGCCGGGAAGCCAGGTGTGGACGTCCCGAGAGGCCGTGACGAGCCCACCCGCGCAGGGTGGGATGAATGCCTGCCGCCCCCGGGGGCCGTGGGGCCCAGCAGGCGGTGACCGGGTGAGCGAGCTGCAGAGCACGAGCCGGGCGCGTGGGAGGCTCCATCACCCCACTTACCGCCGTGGCTTCGGTGAACGGGACTGTGCACCTCTCCCGCCGGCGGAGGGCCGGGTGGTCTCCGACCGAGGACATAGGACGCAGGAACGCCAGGCCTGCCGCGTGGACTGTGCTCAGTGCCACCAAGTCCCCCTTCAATGTCTCCCCGACCGTCCTCCCCGCTGCTGGGCCAGGGCGCGGCTCTTCACCACAGGGGGGCAGGTCGGCATGTGCGCTGGAGACACACCGGTTCTCAGGGGGAGGGGAGGTCGGGGAGCCGGCGAGGGGCTGTGTGCCCCGGCCGGGGCTCTGGGCGTCCGTCTCAGCGTGGCCAGAGGCCGCCTCCTGGACCACCTTCGGCCCGACCGCTGGCCACACCTGCTCCTCCTCCACGGGCCTCCGCGTGGCCTGGGGTCCACAGCCCGCTGGTCCCCGCCCCCGAGTTTCGGCCCCAGTCTGCTCAGGTGGCCGTGACCAAAACACCCCAGACCTGGGGGCTTCCACAGCGAACATTCACTTCTCCTGCGTCTGGGGGTGGGACTGCTAGGTCGAGGCTCTGGCAGATTCCGTGTCTGGCGAGGGGCCCTCTTCTCCCGTGTCCTCACGTGAAGGGAGGGGCGGGGAGCTCCTGACTCCGGTCAGGTGATCTGGTCCCCTCCCAGAGACCTGCCTCCCAGCGCCACCACCTGGCGGGGAGAGCGGTCAGGGTGCGAGTTCCGGGCACGGGTGCCCCTCGAGCTGGTAGTCTTCCGGAGCCTGTTCTTGGGGGTGAGCTGAGCGAAGGGTCGTGGGACTGGAGCCCCACAGTCTGGGGAAGGACCCCTGCCTCTGCGAGGAGGGGCTGGGGTGTCCCCTGTAAGGGGGGAGGCGCTCCCTCGGGGCCAGGCCCCTCCTCCAGCCCCGGTCCTCCCGCCCCCCCACCCCCACCCTGCGGGTATTCCGGGAACCAGGCCACTCGCCCGGCCCTGCAGTCTCTTCCCGGAAATATATTGTTTTTCGCCAGGTTAGAAGGGTATTTAAAAGGCCATCATTCACTCGAATTCAAAATGTTTTGAGATCTGTGGATTCCGGACCATTGTTCTTGCTGTCAAAGGAACTTCCCCCTGGCCTTTTAATTTCGGTAGAGACGGACAAAGTGCGAGATCCCTGGAGGAGCGGGGCCCTTTCAGGTAAAAGCAGAGCCCTTGTTTCGAAGTCTTGATGCACCCCCGGAGCGGCGGGGCCTGGCGGCACGGAGACCGCGGAGACGCACGGCCGTGTTAGCGTCCCGCCACACCCCTTCTCAAAGCTCCCCAGCTCCGGGAAACATAAGCGAAGGCGCATTTGCTTTTCTCTGCAGTAAATGTGCTATTTTTGCGAAACAAAAATAAAGCGTGCTCTCAGGCAAGCTCTGTGCAGGGCGACGCAAGAGACAGAAAAGTCCTTCCCTGGGGGCCGGGGACGGGGGGAGAGGTTCAGCTGTCAGTCACAGGGAAAGAAACGCTTTCTGTCCCTTGAATCCCTGAAGTCCAGCGGCCGTCAGCCCAGGCCAGTGGGGCACTCTGGCCACGTGGGAGGCCTGTGCCCCAGCTGTCCATCACAGGCGGACAAGTCCCCCTGGGCAGGGCCCCCACTGTGCAAAGCTGCCATTCCCAAGAGCGAGAGCCTCATGGTACAAAGTGGCTGCTGGAGCGCCTACTGTGTGGCCCAGATTGCAGCCAGCAGGACAGGGGACAAAGAAGGGTGCTTTCCTCCACTGAAGGGCACTTTCTGGACGTTGCACATTCCACTCCCTTTTACGTATCAAAGCTCGGGACCCAGCGACGGGGCCCCACCCAGCTGCCGGGGAGATGGGAAGAAGAGGCATTGTGGGGGCTGAGTGTCCAGTGGAATGTTGGAGCCCTGCTCCTGAGGAAGAGAGGGGACGATGGGCGTGCAGCCCAGGCCACGTGGGACACGCATTTTCCTGTCACGAGAGCGGGGCCCCTGCCCTCTGCCGGGGGGCCCCGCCCCACCTTCCCCTCTCTGCTCCAGCCCGGGGCCTGCTGGCTGTCCCTCCTGCACCAAGCTGGTCCCCACCCGGCCGCAGCACTCACTGTCCCCTCGCCTGGCCGGCCCCTCCCCGAATAGTCCAGGGCTGCCCCCTCACTCCCCGCAGGTGTGTGCCCCAAAGGCGGCCTCCTGGGGGACACTTCCTTGTGCACCCCGCCCCCGGGGGTGACCCCCGTCACCGCGTGTCTCTGCACCCCTCGTTCTGGCGATCCACTTCGCCCTTCCCATGCAAGAGAAAAAGGAGGTGCCTCCGACCCCACCCCCACCCCCAACCCCCTCCTCTGCCCAGCTGGGACTCTGGAAAGACAGGCGTCGCTTTAAAGCAGCAGAAACCATGTTTTTGAAAAAGAAAGAAAAGGTCCCGTTAGGCTCTCGGGGAACCGGAGTCTCAGTGGCGCCAGGTGTGACTTTGGAAGAACAGACGCCGCTCCCGTGTCTCACCTGGCAGCGCGCCCCTCCGCAGACGCAGACGCCGCCAGGTGAGCCGTCTGAGCCGAGCTGGAAGCGCCTCGGGCCAGAAGCAGCGGGACGGAGAGGACGTTCTGTCCCGGCTGCGTCATCCTGGGCTCGGAAGGCAGACTGGGGGAGACTGCGCCCCGTGCATGGAGGAAGTGTCACCTTCGGGGCTGCAGGTGCGCCAGCAGGAGCGGGAAAGCGCCCTTCTCACCATCCCCCGCCCTGCCCGGCCGCCCCTCCCCTGCCGCCCTGGGCCTCCTGTGCGCAGTGAAAGGGGCAAAGGCGATGGGCCCACCTCAGACCGGAGACGTGCAGCCCCGGCCGCACACCTGTGCGCCACCGAGCCGCCAGAGCCGGCCAGCAGCCTCTGGGCCCGGAAGTCCCGAGGAGCTGTGCGCAGGGTGATGATGCCCCATCTCTGAGAAGCAGGGGTCCCCGTGGGCGGCACGGTGAGCCGTCCCTCCATGGGCCAGAGTCTGCTCTCAGGACCCCATGGCTGGGAGGAGCCCGGGGTGGAGACCGGCTAACACACCAGGTTCCCGGGCCCAGCTGGACCGAACCGGCTGACATGCGGATGGGACCCTATGGTTCCAGAAAAGAGAATGACAGAGTAGTGGGCTTCCCGTTTCCACGGGCCCCGTCAGAGTACTGGGGTGCAGGACCACCCCTCATCCTCACCCCTCATCTTCCAGAGATCAGCGCCCGGTCTGCAGATGGTCTGAGGTTGGGGTGTCGGGCCACAGGACCCAGCGCATTCAGGTGTCCGAGGAGGCGGCGCCCAGCAGCAGCGCTTGCCCGATCCCCCAGAGAGACCTCACTCGGCCCAGACGCCCTCAGAAGCCTTGGGGACGCCCCCTCCCCCAACGTACCTTCCCCAGAGGCCGGCATGAGCCAGGCGCACCCACGGCTGAAGGAACGCTCTGGACACACCCCAAAGCCCCTCGGATCTCCTCTTCCTGCTGATCCCGGCGCCCGGTACCCAGCCCAGCGCGCCCAATGCCCGCGCCTGCAGGGTCCTGGCCGGCCTGCCGCTTCTGGCCTCCGCTTGCTCCCCGCATCAGCGACTGTCCTCCGGCCCCTGCCTGGAGCCCCATCTCCGCTCCCTGCCCCCGGGGGCTCCAGGGCTCTCCCACCCTCGGGCGGGCCCCACTGCCACCCTCTGGCAGATCCTGAGTGGGCGCAGGAGAAGGTGCACACTCACGGGGACCGAGCCCACGCCCTGTGCGGGGTGGGGGTGGGGGGACAGGACTGTGCTCTGCTGGGGAGGGGGAGGAAGACCAAGCGGACGGCGGCTCTCACGGGGGCGGAACGGACAGCTGGTCCCCCGGACTCGCTTCTCCTGGAGGAAAGGGTCTGTGGCTCCAGCCTCGGCCCTGCTGCGAGACACCCCCCACCCCCAACACGGCCCCGTCTCCGCCTGCCCGCCTCACTGCCCCTGCGGGGGTCGCCGCTGCCCCCCCGCCTGTCCACGGCTCTGCTGTCTCGGGAGGCCCGGACGTCAGGGACCGCAGCGCCCATTTCTTGGGTTCAGAAGCACCGCCTGCGTCACCGGGGGAAGGGGGCTCACGCCAGCGTGCACGGGGCTCTCCATTCGGGTCGGTGGGCATGCGCCCAGTTCGCAGGTGGGGGGGCTGCGAAGACTCCAAGTTCGCACCTGAAAACGTGCCAAACCTGGTCAGCTGTTCACTAGTGACCCTTGTTTACTCCCTCGGCTTTGCACTGGGTCCCCCATCTTCCCCCACCTCTCCTAACACACGCGTGTGCACACACACACACACACATGCACACAGGCACCTGAGTTCCCCCGGGAGCCCGCTGTCCCTGGCTGACGCACTGGGCCCCCGCAGCCCCCTCTGCCCACTCCCACCAGGTCCCGGGAACAGGAAAGCCACGAAACCAGGAAGCCCCAGCAGCCGCCCGCGCCCGTCCCCCGAGGCCGCGGCTCCACCTCGCAGCCCCCAGGCCACGCACCGGGGTCCCCGTGTAACCTCGGGTGCTTGGGAAGCTAAGTAAAACGCGCCACCCGGGGAGGCCCCCGGGTTCGCCGAACGCTGGAGCCGTCTCACCCCGGGGGGCGCCTGTGAGGGGCAGCGAGCCCAGGCAGGCCAGAGCCTGAGACGCGCTCCCTGCACATGGGGCGTCTGTGGGGGCGTCTGGGCGACTTTCACGGCAAGTCTGCCGACAGCGACGCACGAGCGGCGTGGAGAGAAAACAGGCCATTCTGCCCACGCAAACGTGGCGTAATCCTCATTAGAATGTAGCCGGAGACTGATTGGAATCTGGAATAATGGTCCATTAGCTCTGAAAAAAAATGTATGAAATCGCATAAATAAAAGAAATGTGTCGGCTGAAGCGAGTGCCGGTCCAAAGCAGGAGAGGAAACGCCACAGAAAACCCCCGTGAGTGGGTGTGTGCCCGCTCCT
Source organism: Phyllostomus hastatus (assembly GCF_019186645.2). Taxonomy (NCBI): domain Eukaryota; kingdom Metazoa; phylum Chordata; class Mammalia; order Chiroptera; family Phyllostomidae; genus Phyllostomus; species Phyllostomus hastatus. Next base: position 12,372,979 of record NW_025333537.1, on the reverse strand, counting down.
CCCCCGTGGGGCTGCCCAGGCCGGGGCAGCGCGGCGACTCCCAAGTGTCGGCCACTAAACAGCAGCTCACGGCGCCACACGGAGTGAAGCCAGGACGAACGTCTGTGTCTGCGAGCAACGAGATCAGGCAGGAAAGCACGCGGCTGACCCAGTGCCCACACGGATCCAGACACGTCTGTGTAAGTCTTGGGGCAGAGCGCACAGTGAAAATCACAGCGGAGGAAGCCCCGAGGCCATCAGCACGCCCGCGGCAAGGCCGGGGAGAATGAGAGCTCTAGTCCAGACTGTGGGCGCTGCTTGTCGGGAACCCCCACGGCCGACCCCGGCTGTGCCCCCCTCCCTGCCGCGCCAGCCGGGGCGGAGGGCTGCCCTCCCCCGGGGTCTGCCCGTCCCGCGAGAACAGTCTTTGCAGAGACGGGAGGCCGGGGGAACCAGGGTGGCTCGGGGACCCAGGACTGGAGGAGATGCCGGCGGTTCGGGGCCAAACTGTTCACAAGGTTTTGGCGGGAAAGACTGAAAACAACACGGTTCATGGTGCCGGCTCCTCCTCTTGGTGCCGGGGACCAGCGCAGTCACCTCTCCCCGGCGAGCGCCCCCCCCCCCGAAGCCCGAGGGTGCCTCCCGCCTTTGAAGACGGACACGCCACCCGCCGGCCAGCCGGGGGCGGCTGCGGGGCCTGAATGGGGCCCGTGTTTCTCCCACGGCGACGCCGGGAGGAGTGGTTTCACTCCGAGGCAGCGGGGAGGCGGCCTCGCGCTGGAGTCTGCCCGCGGCCTGTCCGGGAACGGGGGGTGGGGGGGCCCCCGAGTTTAGGGCAGCTGCACAGGGATGCTTCTCCTCCGGCTCGGCCGACTCTCGTTGCACGGACAGAACTGGCTGCTCTGTCCGGCCCTCCACTAGGTGCGGGGGTGGGGGGGTGAACGAGGGACTTGACCCCTGCCCGCGCCCCCCACCCCCCCCGCCCCGGAATCTGCCGGCACGGGAAGAGGCAGACACGGAACATCAAACGCCAGAGTCGGTCGCGTCATTACCTTCGCGATGAGACCTACCAGGCGGGCGTGTCTGACGCTTTTCAAACACACACACACACACACGACTGGGGGACCCGATTCACTTTTGGTGTGTGTCTTCACTCTCAAGTGCTGCCGGATGTGCGTCTGTGCCGTAATAAGGGAAGAAAGGCGTCCTTGGGGGGGTGGTGTTTTGTGCCGAGATAACGAGCGAAGAAGACCGCTGGCGCGTCGGCGTGGGGCAGCGGGGGAGTGGGCAGTGCCGGGCTTGTCGCCGCGCGGTGGTGTCGGGGCTCGGACCGCGTCTCAGTCACTCGGCCGGCCGGTTTCCCAGCTTCCCTTCCGCCCCGACCCCACACTTCCCCGAGACGCCCGGGCAAACTCTGGGTGCCTTGTGCAGGCCCAGGCTGGCCAACAGGGCGTCCCGAGATCAGCCCGGGTACCTGGGCTGCAGGTGCCCCGTCCGGCCCAGGCCGGCTCCGGGTCAGCTCTGCGGCTTCACCGCGACCAGCTCGGGGCATCGGTCAGGCCGGGGGCGCTGAACTAGGGTCACGTCGGCACGGAAGAGGCGACCGGTGAGGCCGTTCTCACAATGGCGAGCCGCAGGGACCAGCGTTCTTCCTCGCCCCGACCACCGAGTCGTCACTCGAGCAGTTCAAGCTCACCCGGGGAGAGAGCAGACCGTCCATTCCGATTTTCTCCGTTCTAGCATCTTCCGGACCCGCGGCTGTTCCTTCGAGGTTCAGAACCCTCAGGCCGTGTCTTAAATACCAAGGCAGGAAGGAGCTGCTGCTGTTGCCGCACGCGGCCACAGGGTGTCACTGTTGCAGAGTGGTACCGACTGGGACAGGTGAATGCGGCGTAGACCCCGAGGTCCAGGCCGCAGCAGGTGCCGGGACTGGGAATCGAACCCGTGGCCCTTTGGTTTGCAGGCCGGTGCTCAATCCACGGAGCCACCCCAGCCAGGGCCACAAAGTTTTTGCTGGCTGGTCGGCTGACCGGCGGGTCACACAGTACGGAGCCCTGTTGCTCCCCAGACCTGGGGCCTCGCTCCGGGCTGCAGCCTCCCACCTGCCACCTACCCGGCCGCCCCCCTGTTTGCTGTGACACACACAGCGTACGAGGCGCTGGCAGGAACCTTCAGCCAAGGCTCCCAAATCCCAGGCCACGCCCACAGCCCTGGGCTGCAGGGGGCCCTGGAGACCGGAGGAGGGGGGTTCACGAAAAACCCGAACTTCCTGTCTTTGCCAGACGGACCCACGTTTGCGTGGAGGCCGTTTTCTTGCGTCGACGCAACACCGTGGACGTGGGGGCTGCAGCCAACGATGCGCTGCAGAGACGGACGAGGCTCTCTCGGGCCCGCCGGGAGCCACGAGGGCCTGGGAGTCGCTCGTGCCCTCGGGCGGCCCCTCTGGCTGACGACTCGGGGACAGGGCCCAGGGTAGCGAGGGGCGGGGCCGAAAGGGAGGAAATCTCACGAAATGAACGGGGAACGTGTGCAGAGTGTGGCTCACGGTCCCCAAAGTCGACTGACTGGGTCGCACAGCCGGGGAGTCACCAGCATTTTTAGGAGAAGGGACGGGAGCTGGTCGCACCTGACGTCATGGAAGCCTCCGGTCCCCTCGTGAAGCCAAACGCCAGTGGCCGAGCCGGGCGGGGCCGGCAGCCCTGCTCCTCTGGGCTGCGTCCAGGCCCCCGGGCCCTAGAACACACCCTGTGCACTGGGACCCCGGCCTGGGTCCCCGAGGTCGGAACCAGAGAGAGCGCCCCCCGCGGGGCCCCGGGCGGGCCCCACAACTCCCGGCACCAGCCCCCTGGCATCCATAACTCCTCATTAAGCAGCAGCGGGCTGAAAGCAGGCAATTAGGACCGGTTTTAATTACAAGCTCCCCTCCCAAAGAGGACTTAAATTACAGCCAAAACAGAGACAACCCAATAAAACCCACCGGGGGACCCGGGAGGGGGAGAGGAAGCTGGAAAGGCGCATGAGCACAGGGCAGGGCACGGCGAAGCAGGGGCCAAGTTGGAGACCGCACCGCGTGGCTTGACTTGTAAGAGGCCGATGTTTCTCTTAAACTGTAAGGGTGATTTTTTTAAAAGATTTTATTTATTTATTTTTAGAGAGGGAAGGAGAAAGAGAGAGAGAGAGAGAAACATCCATGTGCGGTTGCTGGGGGCCGTGGCCTGCAACCCGGGCCTGTGCCCTGACTGGGAATCGAACCTGCGATGCTTTGGTTCACAACCCACGCTCCATCCACTGAGCTACGCCAGCCAGGGCATAGAGTGATTTTTTTAAGGCATCGATAAGTCATTACATCATCGGGAAGACAGTAAAGTCATTGCACTCAAATACAGAATGCCGCCTCGTGCCGCCCAAGAGCCGGTGATAGCAAGACGGCGTTCGGCTGCGACTCTCTCCCGCCTGCCCCGAGAGGACGCCATCAGTCTGACTTCATCAGGGAGGCAGCGTCACAGCGTGTAGGGGGTGCAGGCTCAGGACCCCGACATCCGCCCGCAAGCAGAAGAGAACTCGGGCTCCGACGGCCGGTGCAAACCCGGATTTTCAAGGTTTCCATCCAGCGTGCAACACGGTGTCATTTAGGAATGTCTCTGTGATGTGGTGTCAGTGTGTGGACCGGTGCTTTTTTTAACAAACCACGTACAAAATAGAGAGGAACCACCCCCCCCCCCCGGGGAAACAGCCACGCGGTGCCGTGGAGCCCGGGTGGGCGCCTCTGGGGTCTCCAAGCTTCGGCCAGAGTGAGAGAAAGCCGGCAAAATGCCTTCCCCTCGCCTCATGGCACGCCTTTCCGCTTTCAAGTCCTTTAAAACCTCGACGTAAAATCGAAGACTCCGAGGCCTGCGCCCTCTCGCTGACGGTGACCACCAGCTGGGCCACCCCGAGGGCCCCCGGGGTCAGGCCAGCCCTGCCCCCGCGGCAGGAAATAACCAGCCTGGCTCATCGGACCCCTTCAGAGGACTCCCTCCCCCTCCCCCCTCCCCCCTCCGCTGCACACCCCCCCCCGTGGTGTCCTGTGACAGCAGGTGCCCCCCCAAACGCACAGGTGACAACCCCGAGTGCACCAAACACTCCAGGTCAACAAATAAATAAACAGCGGGTCTGTTCGTGGTCCCGGTGCCCCCCCCCGCAATGCAGCTACGCCCACCCGTGGGACGGCAGGAAGGGCAGTCGGATTCCGACCAGGGGTCACCCGGGGGTCTCTGGGCAGAGGGCTCTCGGGGGCCGCCACAGAGGGCCAGGGGGACGGGACAGGAAAGGGCTCCCAGGGAACGTGACCCGCGAGGCTCTGAAGATTCAGCTGTCTGCCAGCGGCTCAAGCATCCGGTGACCAGGTGCAGGGGACCGTCCCTCGATCTAGAGACGGGCATCCGTGCCCCTGAGTGGCTTGTCCTGGGAGCAGCACGCATGACCCCGACCTCCACCGGCCCTGCAGGTCCGGCCAGCGAACCAGGGGCTGCCACACAGCTGGAGGGGGAGACACCTGGGGAGCAAGGAGGCCGGCGAAAGGAAGCAGGTGACGCACCCTGACCGCTGTCCCGTGTCACACCCACTTCCCAGCCCACGGCCACACAGGCCACCGACCCGTGTGGCGCAGAGGACACGGGGACCACAAGCTGCATCCGTTCCCGCCGAGCTGAGGGCTTCGTCCTGCCTTACGCCTGCACGCCGGCCAGACCCGGCCGAGGAACCGACCGTCCCTCCGGCCCCTCCCCTAACGCCCCTTCTCGGGCGGAGAACCCGGTGGGTGCCAGCAACACGGCGCTCCCCGTCGAAGAAGGCACACACCCTCCCTCTCTTCCTCCTCCTCCTCCTCCTCCTGCTGCTGCTCCCTCTTCCTGTCCGCCTCTCCGCCCCTCGTCCGGTCAGCCCGGGTCCTGCATCAAGGCAGCCTTGGTTACGGCCTTCGACCATGCAGTGCATTTTGCCCTGTTATTTCTACCTTGGCTAAGAGGTTTGACAGATGACTGCAAGCCTCCATAATTATTCTCTGCAGGAGAGGGAAATGAATTCACTGCCTCGTTAGTAGGTATCAAAAATAAACAAATTAATCCCATATTTATGCAGAGATATTTTGGCAATTTCTGTCTGAAGAACCCTGGAATGGAGAATATATCAGGGTTGGATGACGGGCATCGTATATCTGAACGCCTGAAAATACGATTCGACCGACGATCTCCTCACTGTTTTGGGACGGGGCTGTGCCCCCCCGCACCCAGCGTCGGAGAGGAGGCACTCACCGTAAAGGGGGGCTCGGACCCGAGGCTGACAGGCCGGGAGGGCCCCCGCCCCCCGCCGCCACCCCTCCCCCCCCCCCGTAACTCCTTCAGACCGGCTGTCAGCCCGCATTTCCCTTTAATTCACCGGTGCCCCGCCCCCCGCTCCTCAAGCCAGGCTCCGGCTCCCTGCAAGGCTGTGGGGTTGGACCTGCTCCCTCCGCTGCGGGCAGTGCGGCGGGGCGGGTCGGCCTGCCCGCGGGCCGAGGCCCCGATGGCCGCTGGGGAGCCGCACCCCGGGCTCCGTGGCAGTGGCCGTGGGTGTGCTGTCGCCGCGGACTCACAGTCACCTGGGAAGGTTATCGGGTTTGTGGGTCACAGCAGACTGGGTAAAATCTAAATCTGATCTGCCCCATTGTCGTTATTCCTGTTGAGGATGCGAAGTGTAGAGTGACTTCAGTTCGCAAGCAATGACGGAGACAATTAGAAGGAAGAAAAATGGGAATGGACGGATTTGTGCTGTTTCATTCCAACTGTACAAAACCCACACACCGAGCACACAGGATCATACACGCAACAGAAATAAACGCTACGTGAGAAAAAAGCGTGACGCACCACTAAACACCGAAGTCTGTACGTAAGGCATGTCACCAGGTCGTGCCGGCCCGGGCCCGGCTACACTCGATCTGGGGTTCAGCCGGCTTCCACGGGGAGGGGCCCCGGGGGGGCGGCAGCAGCACCTCGGTGAGACTCGCTCCGGCGAACTCTGTTTCAGGCCCCGGGAAGCTGGAGCCTGGGCGCTGGGCGGGCAGTGGGCGCGGCCCAGCCCGGGGACCCGGCCCTCAGTCCCCAGGGTGGAGGGCGGTGACTCAGCAGGTGCCTGGCGGTGGCGTCCACTCCCTTAAGGCCGAGGAGAGAGGCCCGGCCGTCCGCACCGACTCTGAACCCCCAGAGCACCCCACAACAGGTGCCCCCTCGCTCTCAGTTTTGAGGGACCGACCTCTGCCGAGGCAGCCTGTGGAGGCCAAGGAGCTGGCCTGTGACCACACAGCTGCTTACAAAAACAAAAACTTTGCATTTCTGTGTTTTCACCGCTGTATGGCCGTGCGTGGTCTGGTGAAACCCAGGCTACTCATTTCTCTGCGTTCCTGTAGCTGCTTATTATACTTTTTTACTATTAGCATTTTTCATAGGCTGTACTTCATGTACTTCCGGAAGGGCGAGAGGAGCGGCCAGTGTCACCAGACTCGGGGCTGACTCCCGGGCGGGGGACGGTCTCCCGGGAGCTGTCATTCCAGACAGGCGCGACCGCTGCCGGAGGCTCCGTGCCGAACCAGAGAGGGGAGCGAGGGGAGGGACACCCCGCCAGTTCTCTGGCCCCACTCACCCGGCTCAGGTGGGCGCTGCCCACTGGCCGACGCCGCTGGGGGCCAGACTTTCTGAGGCTCGGGACAGAGCTCGGCCGGTGGCGATCGGCCGTCCGCTGCTGGGTGCGTCCCACTTGGGGCGGTGCGGCTGGTTCCGAACCTCGGGGTCACTCCGGCTTCCTGCGGAGCCTGCCCACACCCACTCAGCTCCTCTGGGCCCACCTCCCCCCCAGTACCCACGGGGGGCGTCAGGGGAGCTGGGCACCCCCCTCCGGGCCGTGACCCTGAGCGCCTCGCCCGCCGCGCGGGGAGGGCCCTGCCCGGAGAGCGAGCCGCACCCACGCACGGGCTGTCGCCCCGGGCTCCCATCGGCCCGACGCGGAAATTAGCCAGTCGCCCCCGGCACGCGGTTGCCGTTCCTGATCTCTGAAATGTGGTTCAGTGACTTGATTTAATTTAACTGAAAAGTCATTAAAATGTATTTGCTCTAAGTAAATATTTAAATGAGCGTTGCACACACCAGGGAGGGGAGACGCTGTCGGATTCCGTCTGCCTTCTCTCCGGGAGCCCCTGCGGGTGCCCCCACGTGGGCCACGGCTGCGGGTGCCCGCACGCGGTCTCGGGGCCCCTTGAAGGCCCTGGGTGTCCCCCGAGCCCCACGCAGACTGGGTGCTGGGCCGGGGGTAGGGGCCGCCGAAGCTGGAGCGGGCCACCTTCCAGCAACCACCGTCCTGCACAGGTCGCACAGCTGCCCCTGTGTCGTCGGGGTGACACGAACCGTTGAACATGGCGTGCGTGTCCCCGCCTCCCTTCCCACTCCCATTTGCAGCTGAGCAGCTGGGGCCCCTCCGGCTCCCGGCCCGAAGGAAGGAAGACACGGGCGGTGCCCACGCACAGGAAGTGAACGAGTCCACGGTCCGTGTCCGAGACCCACGATGGACACGTGGACCTCGCGGCAGAGCCGGCGCTCCCGAGAGAGCAAGGTGAGGGAGGGGTTGGCGTTGCAAGAGCCAGGTTCTCTTGACCCCGAGGTGCTGGGTTCTGACCCGCACATCAGGCAGAGAGGTTTCCCCTGGACTACAGACCCCACATGCCGGGGCGGGGGGTCAAACGAGAGAGGGTCCGAGAGAAGAGCAGGCCAGGGTGCCTGGAGCCCTGAGTGGCTGGGTGATGGATGAGCCCCCCAAAACAGTCTGGGGGTCTGAAAGTGGGCGCAGCCCGGCACACAGTCCCGTTGGGGGGCCAGCTCCCCCTGTGGGGCTCGCCGTGCCTGCAGGTGCGGCAGGAGAGGAGGGCGGCCGTGGCCGCAGGTGACGGGGCCCCGGGCAGACCAGCCTGCGGCCACCTGGCCGAGAAGAAACCCCCCCCCCGGGGGACCAGGCCTGGCGAGGCGGCCCAGACCGTCAGAGTGCATCGTGGTTTTTCCCTCCTTGATGAAAATTGCATGAAATAGACTTTATCAGAAAACATAAATCAGTGCAGCAAGTAGAAGAAAACTCACATCTATTCTATTAGGCCTCATAAATATCAATAATAGGAAAAACTAGAGGAATACCTGACTTTTTAACGCCGTGATGGAAAAACGAGGTGTCAGAGTCGCTGCCACAGGCATCGGCCCCCGAGTGGGCGCCTCCAGCGAAGGGGGAGGAGCCTCAGCACCCGGGGGCGCGGGCGGTGCCGCCACGGCCTCCGGGGATTGCGTGAGACTCCTCCGCTTTTCAAACTGCGTAGATTCCCGTGATCGATTTTTTCACCCTGAGTAAATATGCTCGTCCATACCTGATTTCTATGTACCTTTTTATTCTTTACCGTAGAGGGCCCCTAAAACTGTATAAATCGCCAAGTCCCGCAGAACGGGGGCCGGTCCCTTGCTCTGTCCGTGCGTTGGAACCACCAGGGGAGACCGTACCGGGTAGAGGGACAGGCCCCAGCCGGCACCGGAGCACTCAACACGGGGGGGGTCTGGCGGGGGGCCGGCCTTCCACGCTGTTCCGAAGGTCCCCACGGAATTCTAAGGTGCGGCCGTGGTCGGAAAGAGCTGGCCTCAGGGCAGAGGTCACTGCTCCCGTCACCACCCGTTCCTGTATGTCAGCAGGACCCCAAACCCCACGACGTGAGAAAATGGGCACCTGGGTGAACCGAGAAGGAAGCAGGGGACCACCTGTGAGACCCCAGAAGCTGGGCTCGCCTCGTACCCGGGCCAGCGCGGAGCGGACATTACCTGTCCACCAGCCTGACATGAGGAAGGAAGGCCTCAAGGAGGAAGTCAGTGGGGTGTCAGAAGAGAAGGTGGGTCCCGCCTCCTGGACATCTCCGCCCGTGGGTCCACCCTTGCGCCCCTGCAGTCAGAGCAATCTTACGGGTTCACTGGGAGGGTTCGGAGCTCGCTCTCGAAAGAGACCCCGCTCGCCAACGTCGGGCGGCTGTCGGTCTGAATCCGTGCGCATCTCGCTTCCCGGTCGTCTCAGCCGGAGCGCTGGGACTGGTGGGGGCGACGCCACCAGTGTGAGGACCTGCCCTCGGCGGCGTGCGCTGGGCCGTGGGGCGGGGCTTATTGTCCCTGGTGCAGGGTTGCCGTGCCCTCGCTGACCCATGGGGCGCGCCTGGCCGACCTTTGCAGCCTCCCGGATTGAGCAGTTACCCAGCAGGGCGGGGAGTAAGCCGTGTGCTGCCTGTCACTCAGCGGCGCAGAAATGAAGGTTTGATCTCTAGAGCTGTGCTGCCAACAGTAATGTAATGAACGAATCTCGGAGCTCACAGGATTGTCTGCTGCTCGGGGGTGGGGGGGGGAGGTGTCCGTTTTTAGCTCGGTCACTGCCCCGTGGGGTCTGGAGGTGCGGCAGCGGCCACCTCTGCCAGGGGTGCTCCGGGCCGGTGCCCGCGTCCTCCTGACCCCACCGCGCCCCCTCCGGGGGTTGTTAAAGCAGTACGCAGCTTCAGCTTTTGTGGTGCTTTCGGGGAGCGCATTTACACACTGAAAAGCCAACTTCGTGTGCCCAGAAGCAGCCCCCCACTCCCAAAGTCACCTCCCCAGCCCTGGCTGGGCCGGCCACCGCTCCACAACGGGGCGCCCGGTCCTCGGGGCTAAGTCACCGTTGTGTCCCCAAGCCTGCGTGGCGGTTTCCCTTCAGGGATTCATCTCTTCAAATCCCAGCGTTCAAAGCCCAAGGCATTCGGAGGGAAGGCGAAGAAGGGACTGTAAGCGCAGATTAGCGAGCCCCGGCTCCTCGCCCGCCCGGGAAGGGTGGGAAGGGTCGTGGGAGGAAGGCTTTTGGAGCCGAGGTTTGTTGCGGCCCAGGTGCCGTCCTTCTGGTCCCGAAGCCGAGGGACGGGGGAGGGGACGCCCCTGGTGGGGGCGGAGGTGGGGAGAGCACAGTGCATGTTCCTGGCCGTGGTCCGAGAGAGGGCAGCAGGGAGCCGCGGAGATCAGAAAGGAAACAGGGAAGCCTCCTCCTCATCGCCAGGTGCGACTGCCTTCCCTCCGTACTTTTCCGCTTTTCTGAGCGGCCCCTGCCGGTGCGCGTGCTCGTGGGCTGGGAATGCCCCCGTGACGCCCCTCAACGCGGGCGATCTGCGGGCCTGAGGTCTCTCTGCGGCTCCGCCTCCACACCCAGACCCAGGCCGCCGTAAAAAGGGCCATCTGCTCGTGGAATGGGTCCCGTTTGGGGACCGGCTGTCTCGTGAGGTGACACCTGCAGTTTAATAGCAGCGACGACATTCTCATCACCTGGCTGACACCTGGCTGACACCGGGCTGGCACCGGGCTGCGTGGGGCCGGGACCCGTAAGTGAAAAGAGAGAAGGAATGCCTCGCTCAATAACATCAAGAGAAATGCGAGCCTGTGATCCTGTAATTCCATTTTCAGGGCCAAGATCACTTCAGGGCAAAGCGACTACGTATTTCTCTTCGAGAGAGGAGATTTTTTTTATTTTTTTAGCAGGAGTTTGGGAGACCCAGCTGGGCCGACAGATGCACGGACTGGACAGCCCAGGTCGCAGACCGAGCCCCTCCCTCCAGTCCCGTCATGCCCCGCTGCCACCAGGGTCCCAGAGCCGTGGGTCACTGGCTCCCAAACCAGGCACATTCTGCACCCCTGCCGGGGGGACATGGGACGGTGTCTGGGGAAATCTGTGGTTGTGACGCCGGGGACGAGGGTGGGACCTCCCGGCCGGGGACACTGTTAATGTGTGTAAGTTCCCCACCACGCACAGGACAGCCCCCCGATACGGAGTGACCAGCCCCGAATGTGAGCAGTGCCACGTACTGAGGACCTCCAGGGCGGGGGTCCCTTTACTGAGGACATCTGGGCTGGTGACTGGGAGTCCTGTCACTGGACCACTGGCCGCCCCGCCGGTCTCCGCCCCCACTTCTCTCCCTGCCCCCCTGGACCTCAGGGAGACAGTTCTCTGCTGTGTCTCTCACCGAGCATGGCCCCCGGTCCGGACACCTGCCCCAGTCGGTCAGACCCACAGACAGACCCCCAGCCCCAGGGGGCTCGCCCAGACGGCGCCCCAGAACAGGCCTCGGGTAAATCAGAACGGGGACAGAATGACTCCAGTTCTGTGACTACGTGCTGAAGTCATATTTTATTCAAATTTGGAACCTCAAATTAACGGTCGGGTGATACGCAATGCTAATTCGATATTATACTGCATTTGAATAATTGGAAATAATAGATACCACCCAGACGAGTCATAAATTGTCAGGAACCACATTCAGTCACAGCTGGTTGGCTGAGTCGATCACAAACGTACATAATGACATGGCTCCGTTGTGGTGCTGATTTAGCCGGGGAAACGAGGGGACAGGTGACTTGCAGCTCCCTGGCTCTGCCACCAGGCCTGGGAACCCGACCCAGAGCGAGGGGACCTCGGGAGTCTTTTTAAGAGCGTGACCTGGTTCCCTTGATGCCGTTTCTGCGCCGTGGCTGTTACCACGGCCCTTACTTTGCAGACAGTTTAACACAGGCTCAGAACAGCAAAGGCACAGTTTGTATAGCATTTCCTAAGATCTCATCTGCATAAAATTAAGTACTTAAAAATGCATAAACGTATAGGGAGAATGTATTTCACGTGAGTGATTCATTCTTTAAAAAAAAAGAATTCATCGCTTGAACGCAGAGTCACCTGGAGCGACGGGGACTTCCCCTGCCTGCCGCCGCCTCCCCAGGCGGAACTTGCCGCCACTGCCATCTGGCCACAGCCGGGGCCCCGGGGGACCATGTGGAGATGGAACGCCAGGCCCGGAGTTTATTTAAAACACACTCAGTGGGTGCCCATGACGTCCCCGCCACGGGGACGCTGGTGGGGAGAAGTCTGCGGATTCAGAGGAACTCCCCCGTCACTAACCTGTTCAAAAACCCAGCTACCGTATTTTGCCGCGTATAATTCGCACCCACGTTTCTGGCCCACACTTTCAGGGAAAAAAAAGCTTTTCGTGTCACAGTATATAGATACGGAATGGGCACTGCCTGTGTATAATGGGCATCCTTACTGTTCCCTCAAAATTTGGGGCAAGAAAGTGTGCATTGTGCACAGCAAACTACGGTGATAAGAAATGTCCTTACAGCTTCTGGCCTTCCAAGGGCTGCTCTGCTCTCCCCGGAGCTTCAAGGCCCCGCCCCCTTCCCCCCTGTTCCGAGCGAAACTGCCCCCCCTTCCCAGAGCCACACTCGACCTCCTTCTAACAGCCTGCTGACCTCTTTCCAAATGCGCGCTCCATTTTTATTCCCAAGTCAGTTTTCTGATGACCAGAAAGCGCCTCCTCCCCTGGAGATCACAAAGAAGACTGGGGGTGCCCCGGGTGCTGGGAGAAGTGGGGGCACCCTCGGGCGCAGAGGAGACCCCGAGGTTCGGACGTCTGAGGGGACCGGCGAGCGCCGGACCCGGCTGCAGGGTGGTGAGCCGTCTCCCCTGCCCCCTCGGGGCGCGGGGCCCACGGAGGAGGGAGGACCGGCGTGCACTCCGCACCTCGGCCTCCCCTTCCCGCAAGAACGTGAACGGCGTCGTCACGTCATCCGATGCCCCTTAGTGCGTGACCATCCTGACAGCGTCCCTTGGTGGCCACGTCCCTTTCTCGCCTGGGCTCGCCTCCACCTGTCCCACGTCCTGTGTTTCTGTTCGGTTTTCTTCTCCCGCCCAATAGTTGTCCCGACCCCTTGTCTGCAGTGCAACGATGCCGCCGCCGTGCAGGAGGAAAGCGAACAGACTGGACTCGAACTTACACGTGCTGGTTATTATCACCCAGTAACAGTGCGTGCCACTGGTGGGTGCCCGGCCTGGAGCCGGACACAGACAGACAAGACCGCAGTCCGTCCTCACAGCGTGGCAGCACCGGGAGGAGGCCGTCACTGCCTGTCGTCTGACCGGCGGCTGAGCAAACCACGTCCGAGTCCAGCCCACCCCGCACCGAACGCCGAGCTCGGAATCCATCCAGCATGGTGACCGGGGACGGTGGGGACAGAAGGAAGCTCCGCAGCAAATGTCCAGCCAAATGTGGACCTAGGGCACGTGGAGGGTGCTGGGCCCTTTCCATGCCGGGGGGGTTAGAGGGGTTCAGGGAAAAGAAAGAAACTTCTCCACCTGTTCCTGCCCGCACAGCTCGGGGCCGCGGGGTTCCCACTCTGCCGGACCGACAGCGAGCTGGGTGGCCGAGCCCCCCCGACCCCCACTGCCACCCCTCGAGGTCCTCCTGCCTGCTGCAGGCGGCGCCCGGAGGGCCCGGGAGCAGAACCCACGAGGCGCAGGGCGGCACTTCGTGCCCTCAGGACCGGACTTTCTGTGGTTACAAAGTTGGACAAACTGGACTTCCCTTCTGTTAAAAACTCTACCCTCTGATATTTTGTTAGCTCTCTTAGCCATCCCCTGCATCTCCCAGGACTGCCTGCCTCACAGCTCCGCCCGGAGCCCGCAGACTTCCGCAGCGTGTTTATCCGCACATCCAGACGTCACTCCCGCCGCTCCCAGAGGCCACGTGCAGCCTGGAGAGGGTGGCTTGTCGGGGCCCTGATGACAGACAGGGAAGCTTCTGGCGTGGGTCCCACTGAGGTCTGACACAGTAGATCTGAACTGATGCCCGCTGAATATATTAGACACAAGGAAAAATCACATTTCTTTACAGTACAACAGCGTTTGTCCTGGGCCTAGTTGCAAGCCCAACGGGGAACGAGGGCCGGAAGTGGGGCTGGCGCGTGCAGTTAGTCGGGAAACCGGACCCCAGTGGACAGCGTCCAGTAGCTCCCCCTCACCGGGGGGCAGGGAGGTGTCAGGGAGGGTGGGCGTCCTTCCTCCCCTAAGGCGGGGGCCGGGGTCTTTTCCACGTACACACGGGCATTCACCAGCTTCTCCGCCACTTCTGCGAACAGGGGCCAAACCCTTTATCTCTTTTCACTGTTTTGACGTGAACCGTAAGGAAAAGGTCGTGGAAACATCGCCAGGCTCCCCAGGCGGCGACTAGGACCCCCAGGGACTCCCAGATCCTCCTCGATCTGCAAACAGCTGGCCCCCCTTCGAGTCCCGTGCACACGGCACCTCCCCCGGGGGACCTCCGCCAACTGTCCCCGTGTACACGCTCGGAGACGAGGAAGGCCTCCCACACCCGTGTGCGTGTGGCGTGTTTGCCGCACGGATGTTTACAAACGTCTGATAGGTAATCATCGGTGTCGGGGCCTGCCACCTGAACCCAGCCTTCAGGTGCTGCCTGATAAACAGCTTCTTCTAAGACATCCCCATGATTCAGTAACAGAAAAATAAACACGCGATAAAAAATGACTCAAACGACTGACACAGGATCTGGACAGACATCTCTTCAAAGACGAGAGACGCACGGGCTCCAGGTGCGTGAAAAGTGTCTCCGCACCACAAATCCCGGGCACGGCTGTTGTCAGGAGAACCCAGGCCGGCGAGGGCCAGCGGGGGTGCGCAGGCATCGGAACCCGGGCCCCGCTGGCGGGCGTGTCGGATGGCGCAGCCGCTGCAGGAACAGTGTGCAGCGCCTTCAGACCATCGCTGCCGGTGACCCAGCAATCCCACTTCTGGGTGTTGACCCAGAAGAACTGGAGTCAGGGTCTCCCAGGGACATCTGCATGTCCCAGCACGTCAGCCTGGGGGGACAGCTCGGGCTGGCCTGGACTGCCTGAAGCCGAGGGTCCCACCCTGAGCCTGGACCGCAGCGGCCAGCATGGATCAGCGTCTCAGTATCTCGTCCTTTGCGTCCGTAATCGTGTGCCTTCCCAGACCTGCCACTCGGTCACAGGACAGGTGCGTGTGGAGGGTGTCTCGCCTAGAGGAGCCCTCAGCTCAGACAGGAGCACAGCCGGGCAGGCGATCCTGTGGTCAGGGTGCGAACCCCCCCCTCCGTCCCCCTCCGTCCCCCTCCGTCCCTCTTGCAGGCCCAGCTCTGGAGCCGCCGCGGCCCCCCCCCCCTGCTGCCCCGCCCCTCGCCGCCAACTCAGAATCCAGGTCGTCCGCCTGTGCACAGAGGCAGGGTGGCCGGGCCACCAGGACAGGGACCCCCGTGAGCCCCACGTTTTCCTGGAGACTCGTCAGGGACACGAGGAGGACAGGTGGCCAAGGCATGCCTGTTAAAAATGTCAGCACAGTGTCACCAATCCCTCCCAACAGGGATTTAAGAAAAAAGAGCTGGCAATAATGATCTCTATTCATGAAACAAAACCGTTTTTATCCAACCAGAGGAAACTGAAGTTCAGAAATAGAAAATAATAAGCTGAAGATGCAATCCAAGTATTCCACAGCAGAAAGACTCCGCGCTCCGCAACCCGGCCCCCACCCCCCGCGGACGCTCGAGCCTGTTTTCCATCCGTAAGAAAATGCAGAATCACACCCGAAGGGCAGGAAAAAACAAAAAGCCCAAATCCGGGAAGCGTGACTCACGCCCGCCTGCGACAGTGAAGACTGCGCAGCCGTCCTGAACTCCCCGATGACGTCATGAACGTGCCCGTGCGTCCCCACTCGGCGCAGGTGCGTCTCGGTGCCCACCGCCTCCCCGGGCCGCCCTCCAGGGGGCGCACCTCGGCCTGCTCTCCGCGTCCTGCTCTGCAGGCCAGCGCGCCGCTGGGGCCCCGACTCTTCAAAAGCATCGCGCTGCTTCTGCGATTAAAATTAAGTGTGCACACTATTGATAGGTGTGCACGCAGCTTTCCGGAAGGCCCTCCCCACCCGATCTGACGCGACCGCCAATGCCAAGTGGCGTTTTACCGCGTCACGCGCTGAGTGCGCGGGGCAGACCTGGAGGCTCGGGGACACCGGGGGTCCCGCTGCACTTACTGCGCTGGTGACGCAAAGTGCCGCTGCTGGCGCCGGCCGGACGTCCCCGCGTGACTGCGACTGGCCGTGGAGGCATTTCGGAAAGCTGAACGCGGAGTGTGCTGGAACCATTCTGCCGGCGCCTGGGGCTGGGAACAGAGTCTCACGCCACACCCCACTCCCGATGAACGCCTTTGACCGCGTCCTCTCTCTTCTGTCAGTAAAGAATTGGGTGAAGTTAGGCCTTTTTATCACCCCTTCCGTGGTCACTGGGGGACTCCATTTCCTCTCCGTAAACACAGGTGCGGTGGCGCGTAGTGGACAGAGTGGGTTTCGGAGTCCAGTCAGGGTGGGCCGGCTCTTGGCTCTGTTTCTGGTCTGTGGCTCTGTGGCCTGCCATGGCCCCGTGTCTCGCCAGTGGCTCCATGTCTCATCTGTGGCACCGTGGCTTCCCCTGTGGCTCCGTGACCAGCCCGTGGCTCCCTGTCCCATCTGTGGCTCCGTGTGCCGCCCGTGGCTCCCTTGCAGAGTCCACCACGCTGTGGGGAACGGCTTGATTTCTCCGTCGCTCTGTCTGTGGCGCGCCCGCAGCGTGGAGGTCAAAGGTAGTGGAAGAACTCCAGTCTGCTGAGCATTGCACCTCGCCCCTCTCACCTCCAGGCGTCGTGGTGAGAGAGGCTTGTCCTCGCCTGGTTTAGGCCGGAAGGTAGGAGCCTACACAGTCCCCCGGGAACCCTGTGGTCAGCACCCCACGCTGCCACTCCCCCCTCTCTTCCCGCTTGGAACATCCCAGTGGACAGCGGGGGTTAGTAGGCGGGAGCCAGGGGCACGTCACTGGTGCAGGTGACCTCCTGGCTGGTGGTGACTGCCCCTCAGAGGGCCTGTGGCTGGACACGAGGAAAATGCTGGGCGAGCCGGGCTTATCTAAGCCCGCCACAGCAGAGCTTCAGAAAGCAGCGTTAAGTTGTCACGGGCCAGTCCTTCCCACGGTTTTGTGGAATAATAGCTTTTTTTTTTATTATTAGCCTGAGCTAGTAAAAATAGTCTCCTTATGAAAAATGCATGCGATTAATAAAAGATGAGCATTTTTAATTCTGTTCCTGCTCTTCCCAATCCTAATTACGACTCTTTTTTTGTATTCACGCGAAGATTCTTATTTCCAGAAAAGCAATCACGCGTCAGCCCATTCAGCGTCGTGCAATGGTGACGCCGATCACACGTTTTTTTTTCCCAGATTGGGTCTGCAGCGCATGTCATTAAAATGACTTCTGCTCCAGGTTTCACCCGATGAATCAGATCTATGAAAACAGAATGAATGTGTCCTCCTCACCACCTGTTTCAAGAAGTCTCTTTGCACGTCCCCTGTTTTCCTGGAACGCTTCCCCGTCTCCTCCCCAGCGAATGTGACAGGTCAGGATGCCGGTGAGCACAGGAAGCGCCCGGGACCCACGCCCAGACGACCCTCCTGCCGCCGTTTACAGCCCTCGCGCCTGCGTGGAGACCCGAGGGGAGCTTGGGCGGGGGCGGGCTGAAGAGTCTGTGTCTAACAGAACGCCTTCTGGACCATTCCTGGGTCACTGTTTCACCATTGCAGATGGGTGGCCAGACAGGAGGACCTTTTCATGAGTTCATCCTCTGATTAAGATGATGCACGGAGATCACACAACTCACCCCTTCAAGCTGCAGGATTCGGTCCTTTCGGGCACGTTCCCGGAGTCACACAACGCTGGTAGCAGTCCCTCTGGAGTGTTGTCATGAAGCCGAGAAGGGAGCAGCCCTGGCCGCAGCCTCGCCCCCCTCGCCACCTTCCAGCCCCACGAGCTCTGCTCCCCGAGGCCTCACCCGCTCCGGACCCTCCGTATAACCCGGACCTCGCAGGGTGGGGACCTTCGCGAGCAGCTTCACGCGTTTGGCGTTGCCTTTTCCAGGTCCACTGACGTTACAACGGGTGCCTCACTCCCTCCGGTGGCCGACCACCGCCCAATGGTGCGCACGGACCCCAGCCTGACTCTCCACTCAGCGCCGGCGGACACCGAGCTGTCCCCACCGGGGGCCCCTGTGCGTGACGCCGTCGTGAGCGTGAAGGCACCGGTCTCGGCGTGGGGGTGAGTTTTCCTCTTTTCTCCCGAGCGCGTGCCCGACCTGAGGTGGGACTGCTGGGTCGAATTTAATATTAAATATATTGGTATTTCATGTTAGCCTGGATATCACTGCTCGGTACCCTGGAGACTTGCCACGCTGTGTTCCACGGCGGCCGGACCTCCCCCACCCCCACCCCCACCCCCACCCCCACCCTGTGGTGAGTGACTGCTGGATGCCACGGCTCCTCACGATTTCCTGTTACCCGATGGTCTTCTCTTCCGCCAGCCTGGGCGTTGCTCCCCACGCCAGCCCCACGGCCACGCCAGCCCCACGGCCACGTCGGTGCTGCCGCCGCGAGTCCTGAAACCGAGCGATGTGACTCCTCCAGCTTTGGTCTCCTCCTCCCAGACAGCTCGGCCGGCTGGACCCCACCCGTTCCCGCAGAAATCTTACAACCCCCCCCCCACCCCCGGTCGACTTCCCCGGAGACGTCCCCGGGGCCCTGACGGGGCTGCCTGCGCTCCAGCCTCAGACGGGTTCGGGGGCCGCGTCATCTCGCCGTGTCTAGGTCTGACTGTCCAGGCATCGTTCATGTAGGCCTTCCTCCACTTCTTCAAGTTTTTAGCTTTCAGGGTGGAAGTTTGCACTTCTTTTTAAAATTTATCTCTATGCCTCTCACTGCACTGGTAAATATGTTTTCTCGCTTTCATTTGCAGTTTGCTCCTTGCTACTGTCTGGAAACACAATTGATTTTTGTTTCTTAATCTCTTATTCTGAAACCTTGCTGCACTCCTGTGCTATTTATAACAATTTTATGTGGATTCCTTAGGATTCGGAGCAGACAAGATGATGGCCTCTGTGTGCAGATGTAGTTTTACTTTGTCCTTTCCGATTCTGATGGCTTCTGTTTAATTTTCTTGACTAATTACCCCAGCCAGAAAATTAATTTCTTCCAACCCAGCTTTGTAGCTTTCACGATGCAAGTTTTATGCTTCTTTTGTTACATTTGCCTTGAGTATTTTATTCTCTTTAGTGCTGTTGCAAATTGAACTGTTTGCTTAATTTAATTTGTGTATTATTTATTCCCAGGGCATAGAAATACGACTGGTTTTTTTGTATATTTATTTCATCTCCCGCAAGCTTGCCGCATCACTGAACTCTCTTATTAGTTCTAAAGGTTTTTAAAAATCAATGTCCTAGCATTTTCTAAATGCGAGATCACGCCATCTGCAAAGAACAGTTTCTCTCCTTCCTTCCTTCCGAATCGGAAGCCTTGCATTTCATCTTCCTGCCTAATTGCCTCGGCTGGGACCCGAGGCCCGGTGCCGCCGCACGGCCATGGTGCAGGAGGCACCCGTGTCTTGCACGACATCAGAGGGAGCTGTTCAGAGCTTCGCCCAGTGTGACATTAATGGTGAGGGGTTCGTGGACGGTATGTTTACTTGGTTAAGGTTTTTACCGTGACAGGGGATCAAACTTCACAACGCGCCCTCTCAGTGGGTCCCCGGGAGCTAACACAGTGCTTTCTTGCCCAGAGAGACCCCACTGGGCCAGGTCTCGGTCGGGTGAGCATGTCCACAGGCCAGGTCACGAGTCGGCCCGTGTGCCGCTGAGGACTCCCGAGCTGTGCCGAGCCAGGAAGAGCCATCGGTTTGGGGGTTTCTTTCTGGGCGAGGTGTCCGCGTGGCGGTGGGGTGGGCGGAGTCCGGGGCCTCGGCGAACGGGTGGGGAAGTGGTCCCTCCTCTGGGAATGTGTTGGGAGAGTCCGTGCAGGACTAGGGCTCGCTCTGCAGAAACAGCTGGATTCTCCGTGAAGCCGGGGGATGGGCCGGCTGGACGGGAGGTTCCCGAAGGGGTGACTCCATCTGTCGAACGGACGGGGGTGCGTGCAGAGCGTCCGGGACGTGGCCGCCGTCCTCCCCGACCAGCCTCTGCTTTCCACGGGGCGTCTGGGGTGCGGACCACCGCGCTGGGCTCAGTCGCTGCCTCTTCCGAGGGCAGCGGTGGAGAGGAGTCTCCTAAAGGAGTCCTTCAGCTCGGGCGGCTGTGTGCTCCCGGCCCAGCGAGGCCCCGAGCGCCCCGCCGTGTGGCCTGCGGCCTGCTGCACGTGCGCCCGGCCAGACTCTTGGCTCAAGCGCCATTCGCAGCACAGTCAGTAAAAATCTCTTAGGGTTTATGGGACCGGCTTCTGCCATGTGGACATAACTCATCACTACGCCCCCAGTGAGCGCCCCCCTCCCTCCGTCGGACACGGGGCTGGCCAGCGCGGGCGCACAGAGCTGAGCGACAGTCTGGGAGCTGACACCCCGTCCCGGCTGCACGGCCGCCGGCTGAGGCCCAGAAACCCCGTGCCCAGGTCGCTGCGACTGAAAACGCGCCGTCCCTGTGTTTGTTGCACTGGGCCTGGGCAGAGGCATCGGGAAGTGCCACTCGAGAACAGTCGGGGTGCTTATGGGCAGGCCCCCCCCGCAACAGTTTCTGAGATTGCAGCAGCAGCTTGCGGTCCTGGAGGTTTGCTTGTCACTCACATGTGACTCCCTGGCTTTGGCATTTGCCTTCTGTCCTTGCGTGACCTCCAAGGCCCTTGCAGCAGGGCACAGACGGAGCAGGCCCACGGGCCTGTAAGTGCCTCTTCCCACAGGTGACACCTGGCACCTGCCCTCCCCGAACAAGTCACGGCCCCGATTTAGCTGCGGGAGAAGCCGGGTGACAGAGGGGCATGCGGACTCCTGTCGGGCACCCAGTCTCCGCCACCTGTTCCCAGACCCTTCAGTGCTCCTCCCGGCTCACTGCGCACACGCCCGGGTTGGGGCAGAATCCCCTTCTCAGAGGCCCCGGGATGGAGAGCCTGGGCGCCTGCAGGTCCCCGACTCCCCGGACGGCAGCCTCTGGCTCACCCCCGGGGGCCCAGGACCCTGAGCGGCCGCGTCCCGTTCGTTACCCCGCGAGGAATAAACCGAGAAGGACGCGCGTGTGAGAAAACCGATTTGGACGGAGCCGGGGGTGGACTGGCTAATCCTCTCTGTCATCCTGCCCCGGGTCTGTTGCCTGCATCTATTATGCTAATAAGCTTTTAATGACTGTCCCCTGCTATCTGGGGGTGAGTCACTCTGCCCACCGCCTTCCTTCTCCAGGAGGCGAATCAATTCGGCTGCAGGCCTCCCTGCCGCGTCTGGTCCCCCCGACCCCGTCCTGACGGCCGAGGCCCCGTCAGCACACCTGGAGGGACCCCCCCCCACACACACACACCACCGTGCGCTCCTCCAGCCGTTTGTTTGGGTCACGGCGGGTCAGAGAGGATGAACTCTGCCTGCCCCCGGCCTGACCGAGAAGGGCTGGAGGCTGTGAGGCCGTCTGGGGCACTAACGCCGCCTCCCAGGAACGCCACTGCTGTCCCTGGCTGCGGAGAGATCCCCGGGGGGCCCAGCGAGCCCTGCTTCCGCTGGGACAGGGTCAAGGTCAGGCGACACAAACCCGTCCGTGCGGGTGGCAGGCGTGGCAGTGTCCCACTGTCCTGCCACAAAGCGGCCCGTGCCTGTTCCTGTGTTCGCACGCTCAACGTGCTTCCAGGTCGGAGAACACTCGTCAGCTCCCCGGCTTCGAAAGGACGGCTGGACGGCTCGCCGGCGTTTCCACACGGTCTCTCCGGCCGAGGAGAGCAGCGGCCGCCGCGCAGGTGAACGTCCCATGAGGCCGTCGCCGCCGATTGCCGTGAAGTCCCACTACGTTTCAAATGACCTTGCTTCGAGGGGAAGGCCCCTTTCATGGAGGAGGGGGACTGCTCTCGACACTGTGTGCAGGTGCGCCCTCCTTTCCCTGCAGCGTAGCCTCCCGCGCTGCGTCCGGCCGAGGTCTGGGCGCTCCGTCTCCCCCGGCGCCAGGCGCCCCCCGCCAGCAGCGCAGGCCCTCAGAAGGAGAAGCAGGGCTTTCACCGGATCACAGGGACCTTTTTGGTGGGTCCTGATTCCGAAAGGCGGCGAGAGAATTCCTCCAGCGCCGCCAGGGAGACGGGACCCTTCCCAGCGGCCCAGGAGGAGTCACCTCACCTGACCTTCGCTCGCATCCAAAAAACGGTTCTTTCATCGCCTGCCCCTCTGAGATTTCCGTCTCCCTCAATCTGATCAGTTAGTGACGAGCCACATTTCACCACTTAAAGATCCTCCATCCGCCAAGCTGACATCTTTTAGATGCGTCTGTTAGACAGCGGAGAGCGGTCTGCTAGCCCGAGGGGCCCGCGCTGCCTCCCATCAGGACGGCGGTCCTAGTCGCTTCCCAGCCCCGTGGAGCCCCCCCCCCCGCCCAGGGAGAGGAGGGGCGTCCGAGAAACAGGGGCGTCTCCTTCTCTGCGGGGCGGGGTGCCGGGTCAGCACTTGGTTGCAGTTTCTACCCGCTGAATCGCGAGCTTTCTGTAGAAGGTATTTATTTACACCTCCTTTTCTTCCTTCACACGTGCATTCATTTAAAGTAATAGTTTTGAACAAGCCTGATTAGGGGTGGGTATGTTTACAGAGTGTGGCTTTTCTTTTTCCATTTTTTCTCTCTTTGTTATGGAAGTTTTACAGGAGAAGCATAAACTGCATTGCAAATATTCCCAATTTTCTGCGTGTCATGGTAACCCTGGCACCCTAAAACACCTTTGTGGCTGGCTGCGCCCCCGGCTGAGCCTCGCGGCGAGCGCCCGGCTGGGCTTCGGGGACCGCGGCCGCTGGGGAACAGCCCAGCGCCGGCCCGGGCCGCCCCTCCCTGGGCCGGGGCAGACTCAGCGAGCTACCTCCCGCTCCTCCGCGGTCGCATTAACGATACTCGGCAGGGTGAGCCAACAACGGCCAGGCTAAGTTTTGAAGAACAAAAACATTCATTTTGTTGCTGTGGTTTACATCCTTTAAAACTGGGGCCCCAGCCCGGCCGCGCAGCAGGAGGGGAGTGGCGGCCTGCGAAGTTTCATCCCATTGGCTCCGGTTACCAGCTGAGCTCCGCCTCCGGCCCCCCCACCCCCACACTCCCCACCCAGGTCCGTGGAAAAATTGTCTTCCCCAAAACCGGTCCCTGGTGCCCAAAAGGGCTGGGGATCGCTGCTTTAAAAGACAGTTGTCCCGGGAAACACTGTCCCTCACACAGAACCCACAGCGCACCCTCCCGGCCCCAGGGGCCTGGCAGCTGGCCAGCCTGGGGCCCCAGCCCCCGCTCCCCAGCGCACCCCACAACTACCCGCGTGCACCGCACCGACCCCCATCCGGCCGTCTCCCTCCACCATGCCACACAGAGCAGGTGCGCAGGGCGCCGACCCACCTCCACCCCCTGCCCACGGGCTGCCAAAAACCGCTTACATCAAATGGTCGTGAAAGCACCAGCGAGGCAGAGGCCCTGGAAAACGCTTATAATTGGGGTGGTGGAATAATGTGTGAGCCACAGGGGGACGTCTCTGGGAGGGAAAGGACAGCACTATAAATAATGCCGGGACAATGGGCACAACGGGGCCGCAGCACCTGGCGTTGACGGCCGAGCCGCTCTGTTACCTGGTTACAGGTATCGTTACGCGCGGGAGCGGCTTCCTGCTCGTTTAAGTGGCGGTGGGTTACTGTGGACAACACCCCCTACTTTTGAGAATCATTTATCTGCACTTAGCGGGCAGTCGTTAATTATACGGAAAATAAGCACCCTTGGCTTTCGTAGTCAGAATAACAAGTACGATGAGTCTATGTGGAAACCCGGACTTACCTGCAGAGAGCAGGTTCCCCCCACTAAGCCGCTCCCAGGTCATTTCAGACATCTGGGGGCGACGGGGAGGAACGTGGGGGCGGGCAGATCTGCTGCCCCACCCCCCAGCCTTCGGGTCGGCCTCCTCCCCCTCGCCGGAGCCCCCCTCCCTGCGGCGCTGCGGCAGGGCCTTCTGGTCCCTGGGCTGAGATGTGCTTCACGGTCCCCTCAGGGGCCCGGGTCCCCTCAGGGGCCGGCTCCACACCTGAAGGGCGTGGCCCGTGGGAGCCGCGCTGGCCCAGGTTCACGGAGAGTGGATGGAGGCTGGGGACCAGGGGGGGCTGACGGTCCTGGCCCCTGTCTGCTGTCCCCGTGACCTCGGCAGCGTGGCCCTCCCCGTTAGAGTTTCTGGGCGTTGTGAGTCGCTCTCCTTTTTTAAAAAAGGCGAGGAGGGAGGCTTCTGGGCAGACCGAGGTCCATGTCCCCGGGCTGCGGTGGCTGGCGCGTGGGCAGACGAGCAGCAGGACAGAGCCTACAGTGCGGCCGCTGCTTCCAGAGCCGCCGGCTGGCCTTCTCCACAGCAGGGCCCCCCGGGGGTTGGGGAAGGCAGTGACCTGCGGGGGTTTCCACGGGACCCTATCATTCGGAGTGACGGGCTCCACCCCCTGCGGTCCCACTCTCAGGGACACAGCCAGAGGGGAAGGGGAAGGCGGTCCCTTGGAGGGAAGTCCGGGTGCTGTCAGCTGGGGAGTGGGAGGTGCCTACTCCAGCCGGTGCTTCATAAAGGGGATCCCCCACCATTTCCAGCCCCACGGGGAAGGTCCGGCCAAGGGGCCCGCACGGACAGAGCAGCGGATCCGGAGCACCGTTCGTGGTTACGAAGAGAGGGGCCTCCTTCGGACACTTGCGCCTGGACCCTTGGCTCTTAAGGACAAGAAAGGGAGGGAGGGAGGGAGGAGAAAAGGATTTCTCAACCAACCATTGTCAGCCTTCCACACTAAGGAACCACCAGTTTCAGCGGTGTCGAGCCCCAATTTGGGATGATTCAGACAGCTTAGAATATCGTTTTCCGTAAAAGCCCCATCTCCGGGGCCCTGCGGGGGGTTGTGCTCCCCAGCCGGAGGCTTCACGAAGGCAGAGGCTCCACAAGTTACCGCCTTTTCTAATGAGGGTTTTCACGCAACACCCCGCCAGTCCCTCCCGGGAGTTGTGCCTTTTCGGTTCCTGAAACGTGCTCAGGTTCAACCTTAGACTCCGTCTAAGCTAAGTGGCACGTTTCAGGCAATTCTCCGAGGCTTCCGCCTCCCTTCGCAAGCCGTGCCCGTGGAGGAAACGTGGCACGCTCGGGAAGGCGGTCAGCGTGTCCTCCCCGGGAAGCGTGGACGTGGAGAACCTCCTCCGGGGTTGGCGTCTGTGTGGCAGCGGACGTCCTCGGAGGCGGTTTGCTGGAAACGCCGTTCCCGCCCTCTTCCGTTTCCCGCCGCGTCCTGGGAGCGCAGGGGGTTGAGAACCGGGAAGTTACACTTCGCACTCCAAGGGGAGCAGCAGCACAAAGCCCGCCAGCTAACGAGTGGACACACGAAAGGAGATCTCGTGGCACACCCCGCGGGCTCCCACGCAGCCACGAGCAGGAGCCAGACTCTGACGCCGGCTGCAGCGTGGAGGAGGACCCTCGGGAACGTGGCGCTGAGTGGGAGACGCCGGACTCGGAGGCGGCGCGCTGCACGAGCGGGTCCCGCTGGTGTGAGGCGCCCCGAGTGGTCACATCCGTGGAGACAGGCGGCGGGGCCTGGTTGCCCGGGGCTGGACGGTGGGGGCGACTGCTGATGGGCATGGAGTGTCCTTCCGGGGCGAGGAAAGCGTTCTGAAACCAGGTCGTGGTGACGTTTCGGTATGCAGAGTTCGTCTCCGTGGAGAGCCGACCTAGCCAGTGGCTGGGACGGGCCGATGGGGCATGGGGGACGGGAGGAAGGGGGTGGGGTGTTTCTCCTCCCACAGCTCTCGGCAGTGGCTGATTCGTGTCCTCCTCCGAGCTCCGTCTCCGAGTCCACAGCCCCCCACGGCCCCCAGATCCACCCGGCAGACCTGGGCTTTAGTCACGCCACGTCCTTTCTCCCCTCCCTCCAACAAGAAGACGTGCAGGGAACTGGGAGCCCACGTGCCACAGCTACCACGCAGGGAGTGTGCAGCGTCGTCGGTGAACCTCCCGGCAGAGAGTAAAATCACAGAGGGCGTGCGCCTCCGGTGGTGCCCGTGGTCGTGGGGCCCTTTGACATTAAAAATGAGAGCGGACTCGTCCCACTCCACAGTCCCCGGGATGTCCCCGGGCCTCCCCGAGGGGTCTGCAGAATCTCGGTGTGTTTACGCGTGTGTGGCGTTTTCCGCAGGCGTGTTCTCTGGAAGCCGCGCCTCCGCCACCTCCCCTGCCTGCACCCCCGGCCGTCTCCATCCCCCTGTCCTCCCATCAGATCTCGGAGACGCTCCTAGTTCGCCAGGAGACACCCCGCCTCCCTCCCTCCCTCTTCTGTGACTCGGTCTAAGAAATCGCAGGCCACCAGGAGCGCTGGCCACCAGGAGCGCTGGCCGATGAAGACTTTTCAGGACAGTGGTCTGTGCGCTCTCGGTCCTGAATGCATTCTGACGTCCACAGAAGTCCAGAACCTACTTTTGTAAATCTACCGTCCCCCCAATTTCCGGGGGTCTTTCCGAGAATGCCCCCATCACCCCAACCGCAGTGAGTAGGGCTTCGGAAGTCGACCAGCATTCAGTCGACCCCAGCACACGCCACGTCTCTGGAGACGTCGCCGCCGCGCAGTGCGAACCGCCCGCAGACGCGTTGCAGAACGCAGCGGGGTGAGATCCTGGACGCGGCCCCCCCAGCCAGAGCCCTCACCAGCCCTCGGAAAACCTCTGTTGACAAAGCGCACCAGACCCGCTTTCCGACCTGCTCTGTCAGGTTCCAGGCGTTTGCATACTTAGAAGCTTTCACGGTGCAGAAAACCGTTCCTTTCTCTTCACGGGTCACGGCCTTCCCTGCACGCCCAGCGAGCAGGAGGAAGAACAGCTGACACTGACTGGACCTAAATATGCATGAGCGGCAACCACGCTCCGCCCACCCAGGAGCGCAGGGCGGGGCACGGGGCGTCCTGCGGGCCCCGGCAAAGGTGGCGGCGCTGCCTTCCCGGCCGGCTGTTCCCCGGGGATTCACCCCAAGAGCCCTGGATGGAAGGAAATTCCTGGTTCGACCAGCGTCTCCAGGTTTCCAGGCACTGGTTCCTCGGCACATTTTAGTAACCAAAGGGAGCAGCCTGAGGCTTAGAAAGAAATGGAGAGGTCACACGTGCGACCACCAATAATGACTTATCGATAACCGGCTTGGACTGTGGTGAAGCTGCTCTCGCTGATGGCGTGCACCCCGGCTGGGTCGGCGGGGGGGACGTCTGTGAACGCACAGACAGACAGACGGAGCCAGGGGAGCGAGTTTTGTGGGTGGGGATCGCATTCTAGATGAGGAAGCTGCCCTGACCCGGGCGTGACAGAGGGAGACGCACAGAAGAGCCAGATCATCGTCACTGTGAGGGGGACGGCGTGACGATGGTGACAAACATCTCCATGCTGCTTAGCACGTGCACGGTGCCGTCCCAGCAGCTCGCCTCCTGCGTCTCGATTTATGGGGGAAGAAACTGCAGAGCCAAGAAGGGAGAGGGGAGGCCCGGCCGAGGGTGCACGGGCCACAGCTGCGCAGACGCGGCCTCCGGCCCCGAGGCACCGTGGCCACTGTCATCCCTGGGCCACAGGAGACAGGGGACTCTTGTGTGCCTGGAAACAGGCAGGCAGGGCCCGAGAGTCCTGGCCCTGCCTCCTACCGTCCCTGTGGCCCAGGAAGTCAGTGACTTCCTGCTCCTCCTGAGAGCGTCAGTGATGACAACAAACCAGCTTCACGGGGCTGCTGCTGCAAAGTTCATTAAGAATGAGTTACGGGCAGGAAGCCGTTCTCAGGCACCCAGCACATGGACCCCACTCTACGAAGCGCACTGATGTCCTGCTGGCTGTCACCTCTTAAGTCAGGGTGGCATGGAGGGGGAGCCACCCAAGGTGCCCGTGGTGGAGGGTGTTTGGGGAATGCTGGTCCGTCCCCAGGCAGCCTTTCGCAAGGGCCCACCCCTCCCCACAACACACACACATTTCTTACTTCTCCAGCCGACAGACAGCATGGCCAGGGAGACCGGCCTCTGTTCCCAGCCATCGACAGGGACTGGAGGGGCGTGCCGACGGGAGGAGGGCGAGAATCTGCGGGGACCCCTGTGGGCCATCGTCCCTGGGCAGGAGAAGGTGGGGGTTCGGATGCCGAAGCACCGGGAGTCAGTGTCCGAACCCCCACCTCCGCGTTAATGCCCCTGCAGGAAGGGGGTGCCATACGAGGTCCAGTTTCAGAGCTGGCAGGACAACCCGTTGAGTGATAACCTGGCTGACGCCCACAGGAAGGAAGTGCTGGCCGAAAAGGGGGCCAGCGGGCTGAGAGAGAGAGACAGAGAGACAGAGAGACAGAGAGAGAGACAGAGAGACAGAGAGACAGAGAGACAGAGAGAGAGACAGAGAGAGAGACGGAAAGAGAGACAGAGAGAGAGAGAGAGAGAGAGACAGAGAGACAGAGAGAGAGGGGTAGTTCCTCGTACTGTGGACGTCGCAGGACCACGGTCTCCGGGAACGTGTTCTTTGTCTCCCCTCCTCTGTGTGCCCCTGAGCAGCCCCCGGTCTCCCGAGGAGCAGCCCCCGGAAAACAAGACTGACTGGGAAGCGGACTCCAGCTGCTGGGGGGGGCATGTGGGGCGAAAAGTCAGGGTGTCCAACACAGGGCGGGGCGAGCAGGGCAGCACCGCTGGGTGCTCGAGCCGGGCACTCTGCTCGAGATCTGCTTCCCGTCTCCCTGTGACCCCCATGCCCCCCATGTCCACTCGGGGGGCTCTCAGGAGCAGAGGACGGCGTTTGAGCCAACTGAGCACCTGCATGCATCTCCCCCTCCCCCTCTCTCTGGGCAGGGTTCTGGTGCCATGCCGGCCCGTCGGCCGGGCGTGGGGGCCCAGCATGTTGGAACGAACATGGCTGTGCAGGCGGGACTCGGCCCCGCCCCAGAGGCCGCCGCCCGCTGCTGTCACTGCTGTCCTGGACATGAAGAGAAACACTGGGGGCTGCACCTTGAACGTTCAGCAAGTGGCCTCACGGCGACCCCTGGGCACCCGTGTGGAGTCCGTGGCTGGCCTCCCAACCTGGCAGTGGACATGACTTCCTGACTGGGGGGCTTTGGAGCTGTCCCACACTATCTGCGAGACACCTGTCTATGCCGCTCCCTCAGTAGCTGCGCCTGGACCTAGGACGACCGGAGGACACAGGGCCCGGGATCTGGGACATCTGGTCGACCAGCCGCTCGCCCTCCAGCTCCGCTGCGGCATGGGCCCTGCTGGCGGCTGGCCATCGCGGT
The DNA here is from genome assembly GCF_019186645.2 of Phyllostomus hastatus. Classification (NCBI taxonomy): domain Eukaryota; kingdom Metazoa; phylum Chordata; class Mammalia; order Chiroptera; family Phyllostomidae; genus Phyllostomus; species Phyllostomus hastatus. The sequence continues at coordinate 12,343,845 of NW_025333537.1, read as the reverse complement.
TGCTCCACGCAGGTGGAGCGTCTGGCGGCCGGGGTTCCACTCGCTCGGCTCCATCGATAGCATTATCGTGCTGAGGCCACAGTGTCCCCGACTCATAACCTTGCTTCTGTCTCCCGTATCGACGGACTGCGGTATTCATTTCTAAGAGCTCCTTCATTTGGACGCTTCCCATATGGGAAAATGTCAATGTGCTTTAAAAAAAAAAAAACCGGCAAAACAAAGCACCCAGCCCCTCGATTCTACCTGGTCACCCGGAACGGAATCCAGGACTCGGTGCACACCACCATCGGCAGCCGCTCTGTCCTCGGGGCCGCTGTCGGGGACGGGTCCCAGGGCAGCCCAGAGGGGCTTGTCTCCACAACCCGTGGGCTCCAGCCGCTCCCGCCCGGGGTCGGCCAGGCCCAGTCACCTGTAAGGCAAGCAGTGGGTGACACCAGCCGTGCTGTCCTCCCACTGATTCCCAAGACGTGTTCCAACACAGGAGTGTCTTGCAACGATCCACAGTCGCTGAGCACCCAAGACCACGCTGCAGCCCCCCAGGGTCCCACAGATACCGGTGCCTCCGGGGCCCAGAACCGCCCACAGAGCAGACAGGGTCGAGCTGCCTCCGGACAGCGGGCTCCAGTCCAATCCTCGTTTGGGATTTCACGCCTGGAGATTCCCAGTGCCAGGCCACCTGGCACCCCTTTGTGAGCGAGAGCACGGGGAGCGGTTCCGGAAGGAGCCGACGGAATCTCACCCAGGAATGCAGCCCCCGCCGCACCCCCTCCCACAAACGTCTGAAACCTGATTTCACACCCAGACCCTCAGTTGGCCGCCCAGTGTCTACATCTCAGCGTCTGTTTCTCTTCATCTCTTCTCGTCTCACTTGCAATTACAGTTGAGATAAAAGGGAAAGACCACCCTTGACACGGCCGGAAGCTGGAGTTCATTCCATCAGTGCGGCCCCCAAGTGCTGTGCGCAGGGGCTGTGCCGCGCCCGCCCACTGCCTTCAACAGTGCTCCCTCGCTCAGGACTCATAACAACTTCCTTTCCGCTGACTTTGCCCTTTCCTGTCCAGCCAAATGCTAGACCACTCACCGGCGAGTGTATGTGTTGAAACAATTAATCGCCCAGGGGTTATTTTTAAAACACTGACCCCAGCACCCTCTGAAATCAGCTCCACCTTGCTCGAGAAAGAAAACACTGAGTGATCTCGTTTCACTGCCTAGGAGTCTTGGAGAAGCGTGTCATTGACTTATTTCCCTTTAAGACCAACTTCATCACCTTCATCGTCTTCATGGCAGGGGTGGACGTGGGCCCTGGGAACACACTGTCCACCTCCAGCTGGCCCTTCGGAGCAGAACCTTTTTGGTGGTTAACCACCCTGTCCACGCCCACCTAGCCGTCAAGGCCAAGTCTGTCCAAGCGGGAGACTCGGGTTCCCCAGCTCACCCGAGCAGAGCTCCGTAAAGCCTGTCCTGAGTTCACCCCCCCCCACCCCCACCCCCGTGCCTGAGTCCCAGGGAAGGTCCAGGCGACCTCGAGTCACGTCTGTATGTCCAGGTCTCCCGGGTCGATGACTCAGTCTGGAAGCAGCTTCAAGTCTTCCCGGTGTGTCTCTCTGAACCAAAAGGTCGGAGTGCATTGGCGACGCTCCCCCTTGCTCCTGGCTGTGAGCCGCCGCACACGGGAGCGCGCCCAGGGCCCCCAGAACGGCCCCCAGCCCCTCAGAAACCCCCTCGCCCACAGCAGGGGCCTGGGCATCCATCCGGCTGCTGACCCCAGCGGGGCGACCCCTCGGAGCTTCGAGCTGAACCTGGTCAGGAAAGCTACTTCCCTCCCGTTCTTCACAGCCTCCCGTGAGCACGAGTGGGCGTCTGCGTGCGGCCTCACCCGCCCTCGTGGAGAAGCGTCTCGGGCGCAGGAGGGACCGAGGAGGCGCCTCTCTCCGTGGCCCCGCTCACAGCCCTGGCGGCGAAGGCCCCGCCCTTCGACCTGCTCCCCGCCGTGAGTCCGCTCCTCCCCACCCACTTGTCTCAGAGCCCACCTCTCGCCCCGGTGTCCCCAGGAAACTGGGCTCGTTCACGTGTCCCTCCCCCTTGGGAGGCCCCGCTCTTCCCGCCAGGGGGAACACAGGCCGTAGGAATGAGTAACCGTCGGCGCCGCGCAGCCTCTGGGCCAGGAAGGGGCAGACTCCGCCTCCAGTGCGTTGACTTTCCTGCGCACGCCGCCCGCACCGGGGCAGACGCCAAGTGCGCCTCTCCCTTCCTGAGCTTCGTTCCTCTTCTCGTAACCGTCACGGCCCTCGGCCCTCGGCCCTCTCCTTACGGTCAGAGCTCCGTCCTGGGGGCCCAGCAGCCTGGCCTTTCTGGAACAGCCGTATTAAGGACTCATGTTTTATTCAGCCTGGACGTGGGGGCCGATTGATTGAACTCCAGGTGGCGCATCCTTCGACTAGAGCGGACGCTGACTGCTCTGCAGTGCGCGGGCCCTGGGTTGTCGGGTGCGCACGGGCCCCGGGGAGTCCCAGGGGCTGGTCCAGCCTCGGTTTTCCGGGGGAGCCGGCGAACGGGGCGGACCCGAGCAGGTTCCCGCTGGTGTGAACAGAACGAGTCCCTCCTCTGCCTCCAGCCGCTCTGCTGTCCCTGCGTCTGGCTTCGGCCAAGCAGTGAGTGCAGCTGCCCTGTGAGGGGTGCCCCCCCCGCCCCGTGTGCCGGGCGGTCAGGTCCTTCCCGGGGCCCCGCACGTCCATCCAGAGCTCTGACGGCACCGGTGCGGCTGTGCCCCACGGTCCGGCACCTTCACCTGGAAACGCTTGCTCAGCGAAGCGCCTGGTCCCTCCCGGCGTCTCCGCACGACCAAGCGCACCCCGACCCCCAGGAGGAGGTCTGGAGGACGGCACGTGGCTCTCACACTGCATAGGACATGCCTCGGCCGGCACCACACACCGGCAGAACTCGTGTCCCCGGCGGAACACCTGTCCTAGGGCGCCGTCCGCGGAGACCGCAAGCCTCCCGGAGCCCGCCTCTCCCCTGCCCCTCCTCTCCTCGTAGCACTCACAGCGCCGCTCATCGCAGAACGCCGGCGTGACTTCCGCCCGAGGCCGCCCCCTGCAGGGCATGCTGGGAAAGCGTCTGGCGATCCAGAGAGTCAGCAGAGACGTGGGTCTCCTTCTCTGCTGCCCTGAGCCGGGGGGGGAAGAGCCTGTGAAAACAGGGGAAAGACTGGGGGTTCTCCAACGTAGACTTATTAACGAGAAAACTGACAACGTTTTGTCTGGGTTTAATAAATCCCTGAATGTGCAACACGGGGCTGGTGCTTCTCCACAGGCAACGGAGAATGTGCCTGTCCCCATCTTCTGTACCCCATCTTCTGTACCCCATCTTCTGTACCCCTGTCTCCAGTACCCCCCGTCTTCAGTGAGGACCCCTCCAGAGAAGCGCCACCTGCCACCGAGAGGCTCCGCACAGCCAGCCCTTGGGGAAGCCTTGGCCGGCCAGCTCTCTCCGGCGGCCGCGCCCCAGTCCCGGCAACACAGACGCTCCTTGACAGCCGGCGCTTGGCTCTGCCCAGGAGCCGGCTCGCTGCGCGTCTCTGGGCGAGCCGCAGGACGATGTCCCTGGGACCGCCCGGCCATCAGAACGCACACACACACACACACACACACACACGGGGGCGGTGAGGGCCCCTAAGCCAGATCGCAGCCGGAGCGCTGCCCCGGGGCCGGGAGGAGCATCTGGATGATGGGAGTGTCTCTGGATGAGCCCTGCAGCACCTCACCCCGCTGGAACCCTGGAACCGGAAGGCCTGGCACTGAGTCGTCACTGGGAAGTCGGTGGGTGCTCTCCCGGGCCAGCGTGCATTTATTTGTGCTTCTTTGTGGAGAAGGAAAACAGTTAAGCACCTGCTAATGATGTGTGACAGGCTCGTGGGTCCCAGGAGCCAGGCCTGCGCAGCACCAGCAGGTAATTAGCGGCCTAGGAGAGCGTGGAGCCAGCGGTTCCGCAGAAGGAGGCGCGGGGAGAGGCGCCCGCTCCGGAAGCGGGCCTTTCATCCTCCCGGGGAGGCCTGCAAAGCCCCCGGCAACGGGAGGAGAGCACGCCTTCCGGCCCATGCCGCCGGAAACAGCCGTGTGTGCGAGACTCCGAAGAGCTCGCTCTGCACCTCTCCACCCCCTGAGCCCCATGTCCCCCCTGACGGGCAGCCACAGCCGCAGGAGGGGGCTTTGCTCCTGTGCCTGGGATGCCACCCCCAGCACGTTCCAGAACCTCCAGGAGGGACAGGGCAGGAGTGCCTGGGGGGGGCAGGGGGGCCCAGAGCCTCTGGGGGTGGGACTCCGGCGGGACTGGGGGACCTTACCTCCTTAATGCGCCGTGTCCCCATCTGTGAACTCGGGTCACGGCATCCCCTATCGTAAAGCCCCGTGTGAGGCCTAAATAAGCCGGTGCTCGGCCTCGAACAAACGTTAGCTGTTAACGTCCGTCGTCCGCACTGTGAAGGACCACCGAGGCCAGAAACCACAGGGTCCCCCCGTTGTGGGGGGCCCCCTAGGCGCTCTGCGCATCACACAGAGAAGCTATTCCCTGAACGTGGGCCGGCACGTGCGTTTCAGGGCAGCCACAGACAGCGGAGGACCGGCGGCGGGGCGCGCAGCTCCGAGTCCCCACCCGGCGAAAGCCCGCCCGTCCGTCTGGCTGTGGAGGGCCCGGGCTCCGCTGGCCGCCTGCAGCTGAGAGGAGTCCTGAGGTCGCGGCCCAGCACACCGGACGTGGGAGAACTCCGGGGGCCACTCACTCCACGTGGTTCCTCCCTCCCTCCCTCCCCCATTCCCTCGCTCCCACACTTCCTGCACCGCCCCCAGGACCCAAGCTCCCCAGCCAAGCAGCGGGAAGACACAGGGGCAGGTAGTCGCGCGTAGGCTTGGGTCTGGGCCCTCTGCGTGTCTGTCCCTCGGTGCCGCCATTTCCGTGTGGCTGTCCTACACGCCCCTCCAGCACCCGACGCTGAGGACGCCGGCGCTTCTCCGGACTCAGGCCCGCCCGGACCCGGCTGCTCGGCCGCCACCCCTGCGGTGTCTCGGCTGCGCCCCGTCGGGGACGTAGCTTCGCCGGCTGGAGAGAGTTCCCGTCCAGCCCGGGCTGAGTTACATGCAGTGTAACAAGACATCAGGCTGCCACAGGATAACAAGCAGACGACAGCTGCTTAATTAAAACTTACACTTGATTAGGAGGCACCACGCAGAAAACCGCTCCCAGGGGAGAGTGTACAACCGCTGGAGAGCTCGCCTGAGACACAGGCACCGGGCGGCGGGGACCGCAGATCCGTCCGCGGGGGCCAGGTGCTCCCGGTGGCCACTCCCGGGTCCAGTCTCGGCCCCACGCGGGCCCCGCCCCGTCTGCCTGGTGGTGACCCGGGGCCCCTCCAGGAGAGGCGCGGCCGCGTGGACGCGGCAGGTCGGGGTGCAGAGAAGGGCCTGGGGCCGAGCAGTGGGGACTGGCAACAACGGGATGCGCACAGCCGCCGCCGCCCAGCACTCCGGGCTCCGCTGGCTGAGGCCGGGGAGTGAGGACGCCGCCCCCTTCTGGAACCTGCACCTGCCACACCACCCAAGACCCAGCCCCGTGGGCCTGTCGGGGGCTCCGCAGGGCCCTTCCGGTCAGCCAGAAGCTTCCGCAGAACCCCTGGCAGACACTGAGGAAGACGCAGCCGGCGCTCCCTGGGAAGGAGGCCTTGCGTCTGCACGCTGCTGTTGGGGCCCGGCGTCTGCAGGTCCCCACGGTCGGGGGCCCCGGCTCCCTGACGGTCAGCGGTGGGTCTCACTCGCAAGCAGGGGCATTTCACTGCCGGCCCGAGAGCCTCCAAGGACCAGGGCCGTTCAGTCCCCGGGCAGCCAGGGTGACCGGTCACCCAGCGACCTGAGGTGGCCCGTGGCTTTAAACCCCCTGAGGGGTGTGGTTAACGCTGGGCAGTCCCCAGCACCTCTCCCGCCCTGACCATCGGGGCACAGGCAGGCAAAGGCGTGAGGCTGGAGCCCGAGGCCAGTCTGCCCTCTCCAAGCCCACCGAGGGGGGGACAGAGCGGGGGTGGGCAGGGGGAAATGCGGTCCCCGAGGGACGTCTGATACCCAGGGACACCGGGCTGTGCTTTTTCAGCGGATTCACTTTCAGGAGAAGTTTCAGATCCACGACCAAACTGAACAGAGGGGACCGACAGCTCCCACCACCCCTGCCCCACACGAGCACAGCTCCCCCACCATCACCCCCCTCCCACACACCCCACCCCAGAGCGACACAGCTCTGTCCCCCGGGGTCCACAGGGCTCCTCCGCCTGGCGTGTCCCGCGAGTCCGGGCAGATAGCTCACCACGCCTGCCCGTGGTCACAGCGTCACGCAGAGCGGCAGCGCCGGCCGAGCGCCCCTGCGCCCCTCCGCCTGCCCATCCCGGCCCTCGGCGGCAGCCAGTCGCCTTCCTGCGGGCTCCGCGGTTTCGCCTTCCCCGAGGTCTGGAAGCGCACAGCGTGCAGGCACGCAGCGTGCGCCCTGTTCACACTGGCGTCTCGCGCTCAGTCGCACCGGAACGTTTCCTGAGTGTCTGGTCCTGGCTCCACGCCCCATTTCTTTTCACGCGCCGGGCGACGCCCCGCGGTCGGGGCGGGCCAGGGCTCCTCCGCCCGCAGCCGCAGCCTTTGGAAGGAAGGGCGGCGTCCCGCTCGCGGGCGACCGGGCGCCAAGCTGCCGCGGGAACGCCCTTGGTCCGGGTGCCGCGCAGGCCTCGGTGTTCACCTCCTTCGGGGGCCTGGGCTCGCAGCCGCCGGCCCTGCACACGCGGGCGTGGGTCGCAGTGCGTTTCAGCTCACGTCCGGGGCACAGCGACGGCAGGAGGAGGAAGGTGCACGGACAGTCGCGACGCGTGGGGCGAGGGAGCCACAGCGGGCGCGGAGGACCGACCCGCGGGACAGGCTCGGGGCTGGCGCGCGCCGGGGGCGGGGCCGCACCGCCCACGTGACTGCGGGGCGGGGCCTAAAGCCGCCCTGGTCGCACCCTCCCGTGGAGACCCGGACACGGGACGGTGACAGTTCGCGTGCATCGTCACGCAGCAGTCCCCACACCACGCTGCTCCGCACTCGTGGGCAGACCAGGCAGTCCACCGCGCAGGGTGCCGAGCGCGTGTCTGGGGGGGCTTGGCGCCAGACCCGGGGGCGCCCTTCCCGTTCGCAGTGAGGGCTACCCCTCGCTCTGCCTCGCACCGCGGGCTGCCTCTCCAGCCCCACCCCCAGGGGCCCCTCGTGGACTCCTGGAGAGAGAGCACACCGATCGACTCTTTTACCCCCGAGGCCCTTTTGGGTAAAATAAACACAACGTGTATAGCAGAACTCGTTTAAATTGCTGAAGCGGGAAGGTTCTCTCTCTGGCAAGCGGGCTGGCCACAAGGACAAGTCCAAGGGCAGCTCTCGGAAGGGCAGCGGAGCCGCAGCGGTAACTCGGGGTGCTGGAAGGGGTACGGGGGGGGCATCCGTCAGGGAAGGTGCCCCCAGACCCTTGCACTTGAGGCCTCTGGTCCTGCCTCTGCGTCTCTCTGTCCCCCTCCCACCCAGATCTTTGGCACAGCTGTCAAACTGTCACTGGCTCATTAATTAAGACTTTGTGGGGGCAGCCACCCCCCTCACCTGTCGCCCACACCCCCTTCCCCAACGGCTGCTGTTTGCACGGTTCCGGCATCTCGACTGGTCCTCCGAACACTGTCCACACCTCGCACACTGCTGATGAGAGGCCCCTGACAGCTGGTGGAGCGCGTGTGCACTCAGGTCCTCACACCTCCTCCCCCCGTCCCCCCCAGACCACACGCTGGGCTGGGGAGTCAGGGGGGTGGGGACCTCTGACGGTCATTTCAGAGGGGGTCAGCCCTCCGTGATGCAGGTGATGCGCCCGGTGAGTTTGGCAGGGCCGGTGACGTCGGTGCCGCTCTCTCTGCCCGGTCCCCTGAGGCTTCGGAGCACAGAGGTAAGGCCGCGGCCCAGAGAGCATCCTGGGTAAGGCCGGCCTGGCGGGGCGTCATGCCCGGGGCTGGCGGGGAGTGTGTAATGGGACACCACGGTGCCCCCTCCCCCGACAGCCCCAACCCCTGCCCTTCGTGCTGCTCGTAGAAACCTGCCACGCCCTCGCCCGGATTCCTGGGTCCAGGTTTTCTTGTTGGTCTGTGTAGTGGAGGGTGTGCTGAGATGATTCACTTGTCCTAACTGCACACAAACATCCTCTGTGAAGCAGAAGGACGTCCTTCACGTTAGGGGACCCCGCTGGGCCGGCACGGTAGGAAGCGTCGGACCGTGGGACACTGCCCCTCCCGCACGGCCCCGGCGGCCAGGGACAGCGAGGGCCCGTGCCTCCGTGTGCGGCCGAGACCGGCCACCGTCACCTGTGCGCCTGAGGGGTCCCGGTAGGCGTGTCGCGGTGTCTCGCTGTGGCTGTAATTTACATGGTTCTGGTGACACACGCTGGTTGTTTGCCTCGTGGCTCACAGCAGGGGGGTCCGGCTGGCCCCCGCCACACACACACCCGGGCATCTGTCCCCCGGGGCGGGGGAAGGGGGAGGAGGACTGGCAAAGAGCATGCACCTCGGCATCAGGCTTGGGCTAGAGTCCTGCCCCCGACACCCGATCTCCCTGTGGCCCCGGGAAAGTGACTGGACTGTCTAAGCCTCAGTCTCCACATCTGTAAAGTGGGAATAAGGGTGATGCCGGCCTCCACGGGCGGCTGCGAGGACGACGTGGAACTATACCCATGAGGCCCCGAGCAAAGGGCCGACCACTCGTATGCGCCCCCAGAATTCCACAGGGCAGCATTCCCCCAGGTGGACGTCCACTCCCACACATGCCACCGGCTGCGTGTGTCATTTGGAGATGTGCCACGGACTGTGCTGGCCAGGCCAAGCAAGCTCTCACCGTCAAGCAGCCCCGGAGTGCAGGGTAGGGTTCCCCCGGTGCAGGCCAGCAGCCGGGGTTCAGAGGGTCCTTCCCGCAGGGGACGGGAGAGGCGTTGCGCGCGGGGTGACTGCCGTCTGCAGAACCCTCCGCCCGAGGCGCGGGGCCGGCGGGACCCAGTCCCTGTCACGCGTGAAGATGAAGCGCGGAGGCCGTGAGAGGGGACAGGTCCTCGAGCCTCTGCCACAGGAGGCCGCCCGAACCCTGGCTGTGGAGCGCACTCGGGGGGACCCACGCCCCGGTCCCCGCAGACCCTGCAGCTCCGACGGCCCACGTCTGCCCCAGACCCTCCCTGAACACAGACCGGCCCCCCGGTCCGGCCCCGGGGCCTCGGCAGCCCTGTCGTGCTCAGTGTCAGAGGAGGGTGCGCCGCCTGCCTCTCCGACAGGTTCCGTTTGAAGGAGTCCCCCAAACTCAGAAGAACCCGGGGAGGCGGAGGAGCGCAGACAGAGCTCTGTCACCCGCGGGTGCGCCAGTATCATTGTGGGGAGACGGTCAGAGTCATCCCCGAGGCACGGCCAGGCCGAGGTCCACCTGCTGCACCCAGGGCCTTCTCCTTCCGGCCAGAGCTCGAGGGAGGAATTCAGGCTGAGCAGGGACCCGGGCCGGTGCACCGTGCCGCCCCTTCAGTCCCCGCTCCGTGAGAGGGGGCACTCGGAGGGCGGGGCTGCAGGCGCCAGGGGGGCGGCCTTGCCACGGCGACGCCAAGCCAGGCCTCTCGGAGGGACACCTGAACCTCGGGCTCGTCAGAGGATGCAGGTCACTTTGTGTGTCTGTGCCGTGAGGAAGCAGCAAACCCAGAGAAGGGGAGGCCCACCCAGGACCTCGTGTGCAGCCGCCCCTGGCGCCCCGTGCTCTCCAGACTCCAACTACAGCTCGCAACTGGAGAGGCTCTCGGCTGCCATGTGCGGACAGCCGCGGTGCTGTGGCTCCCAGCCGGGGTGATGCACGCCGGGCCTGCTGACGAGCCCCCGCTCCGGCGTCCAACCCTGCCGTGGGGTGTCGCCCGCCCTCCCCGACCAGCGGGGGTCCCTCCTCTGCGCCTGCCTTCCAGGAATGGTGGCAGAGACAAGACAAACTGCATGTCAGTGCCGGGGACTCAGGACGCCATCCCCGTCCCGGCCCCTAGCCAGGTCCGGTGAATGTTAACTGTGTGTGTGTGTGTGTGTGTGTGCGGGGACGGGGGGGGGAGCCACCAAGTCTGTGGCAACCTGTCGTGGTGGGCAAGGAAAGGAACATTAACCCACGTCCCCAGAGCCTCGGGCGGCGGGGACAGCACAGCCCAGCTCCTCGGTGGGGAGGGAGCGCTCAGCGGCGGAAGTTCCCGTCACGTGGTCAGAAACTAGCGCCCGGGAGTGACCGCCGCCCGCTCACTTCTACACACAGGTAACGAGGGGCAGGCGCGTGGCGTTGGAAGAGAGGACCCCTGCATCACTGCGGGTGACGATGAGCCGCTGAGTGCTCCGGGGGGTCGCTGGCACTTCTGTGGCCGCCTGCGGCCACCCCGGGGCGAGGCTCAGCCTGACCCTGCCCGTGACCGGGAGGTGGCAGCCGCTGGGCTGATACTGGGACTTTCGGTGTATCCTCTCCTGGATGCTGAGCTGGTGGAAAACAGCCCACAGCTGCCGGGGCGGTGTCTTCGGCGTCTGGGAAAACCGCCTTAAAAGGGAGGCCCCACGGGAGCGGACGGAGCTCAGAGACGGAGAGAGGGACAGGGAACAGGAGCAGGCCCCCTGAAAGGGGCCTCCGGGGCAAGCCCCACAGACCCCCAGGGGCTCGAGCCGGTGGTCCCTGTGGAATTCGTCCCTGGGCTCTGCAGTCGGTGGCCCGAGGGATGGACCGGGGTGTCCTGGGGTCACGGTCCGCTCAGGCCCTCGAGGGGCTGGCTGCACCAGCCGGAGCGTTGGTCACACACCTGCCCTCTGTCCTCCTGCCCACCTGCATGTTCACTCATCGGCCGGGGCAGCGAATGGCTGGAGAGCGTGGGTCCAAGCCCAGCACCGTGATGCACCCCAACTTCTGGCACTTCCCTCTCTCCCCCGGAAGCCAGAGCGTTCGCACCCCCAACCCGGACCGAACACTCTCGGGAGCTCGGAATGCGGTCCCACCTGGTGCCGCTCTGACGCTCCCCAAGTTCAGGGACCGGACCGCCAACTGCTCACCGTCATGCACGTCAACTGAATGAAACGATTAAGTCAGAACATCCCGAAACAAAAAAAGCGAATTCGGAAACTTAATTAGTTTGAAGGACAGGCCCCCTGTGGCTTCCTCATTCCATGATGCCGGGACGGGAGGAAACGTTAATATCTTTCTCATTGTATCAACTTTCCGTTTTAAAGATCTGATTCTCATCTGTCCGTCTGTCAGGGGCCGTCGGGCTAGCTGCTTCACGCTCCTTACCTGACAGAGCGGAGACGAACCGGTGCCAGGGCAGTGGGTCGCACGCCCCTAAACTGGCCCTGCGGCAGTTAAAGCAGTTAAACTCACCCGTTTTCACGGAGGTCATTAATAAATGCGTTGATCAGAAATTCGAGTTTACGAGTTTTAATAGTCAGTAGTTTTCATGCAGTAACCCAAGGAAGATTGTGCTGTTCGTGGGTTGTATCCACACACCTGACTGTATTTCATCAGCGAAACAAACGATAAGAGAGACGGAAGGAGGAAGAGTTTGTCCACATTGTTGCCAATGGTGCTCCGTGAGTGCTCACGCGCTGTTCCAGCCCCAGAGAAACATAGCGCTGCTGGTGTGGAAGCCGTGAGGGCCTCGGTCTGGACTCACCGCCGGCCTGCAGGTCTGGGGGTGCCGTGCCGGGAGGAGGGAAGGAGCCACCCCAAACCCGGGCAGGGGCAGCAGCGGCTGGGCAGCGGAGAGCGCGAGAACCAAAGGTCCCACTGAGGGCACATGGGACGGACACCTCCCCCGACCCCTGGCCCCGGTGAGTCCTCAGAAACGACCGACCGTGGTCCCCCCAGCAGCAGCCAGCAGGAGGGCAGCGGGGTCAGACGGGGGGCCTGGGGGGTCTTCCTCCAGAATCCCTGCGGCTGGCTCCTTCTTCATCATCACACTCCTCCAGAAGCCTCCTCCGACCCTGCTCCTGGTCGTAGGGCCTCCCCCCGTGACTCCCCGCTAAACTGCCCAGTTCCGTCTGCTGCCTGAAATCACGCCCGGCTTGGACCCCCAGGCGTCTGTCCACTCGGTTCTAGGCTGACAGTCTGTCTCCTCCGCGGGCTTCCCGGGGCCGAGCAGGGAGCCCGGGGCGCTCAGCAAACACACTCGGTCAGCAACGGCGCCGGTGAGACCCTGGGCGAGTTCCCGGGGGGCCCACAGGTGCTCTGTGACTGGACCGGTCCCCCAGTGACCGGGGGGCGGCGCCGGGCACAGAGGTGTGGCCCGAGGCCATCCGTGTGCCCTGCTCCCGGTGAAGAATCCTCACACCCGGGTCCTCCCTGACATCCGGGTCCTCCCTGACATCCGGATCCTCGGGGCTGCGGCGGGGAGGATGCGGGAGGCGTGGGGGCACGGCCCAGTGTCAGAAACGCCTTCCTCGCGCTCGTCAACTCTCCCCCCCGGCCCCCCAGGAAGAACCGGACGCGGGAAGGCTTTCCGAAGGCTCTCCAGCATTTCACCTTCGCCGGGCAGCTCTGGAACCTTTGCGCTCCCACGCACAGCAGCATCGGCGGTTCAGAAAGCGATGGGAACCAAAGGGGCGTCCCCGAGCACTGCCGACGACCGTCAGCAAGTCCGGCTCATGAGACGCCGACGCGGAAATCGCCGCGGTCCCTCCGCGCCGCGAGACGCTGTAATTAAGCCGTGGCGTGTCCGTGTTATTTAGCAAACGGACCGTCTCACCGCGCCCTCGCGGCCGCTGCTGCTCTGGAACGGGGCCCATGGCTGCGCCAGCGAGCCTGGCCCCGAGGGTGACGAGCACTGCGTTCCCAGCCGCACTCGGGGTGGGGGGCTGCCTCATACTGGGGGGGGCGGGGGCCGGGGGTGTCGGAGCGGTAACAGCCGACCCGGAGCCGGCAGGCCGCATGCGCGGAGGCCGGGTGACTGAGAGATACTCAGACCGCGCTCCCTCCGGACCAAGCGGTGTACGTAGCTCGGCACCGGGACCCAAGCATCTCGCACGTGCCGGGTTCCGCCCTGGACACCCCGGCACCTGGGCCACGGGGCCCGGATGCGGGGGCGTCTGTCGGCTGCCTGTCCACGGGCAGCCAGAGACAGTCAGTCCCAAGAGGAACTTGCAGGGAGAGGAGGGCTGGGGGCTGCTGGCCAGGGGGTGGGCCCGGAGAGCAGCTCGTGGGTCTGGCGGGCGTCTCTGGGCAGAGAGACCCGGGGCAGCGCGGCGGGCGGCCCTCCCGAGCTCCAGGGCCTTGGCCTTATCTGCGGCCGGCAGGTGGTGGCTGCGCCTCTGTGAGTGACGGCGCGCAGACAGGCTGCAAGCAGCTGCACGTCTGTTGACTGGGCAGACGGGAGACAGCTGGGCGGTGCGTTCTGATGTCGGCGCCAGCGGGCCCCTCGGCTAACGGGCCTCGGCCTGCTGCGGGGAGAGCGGGCAGCAGAGGGCGGTGCACAGGCGGCCCCGGCTCGTTTACATCCTGGTCCCTGGAGCGAGCGCTCCGGAACCTGCGCCGCCCCGCATCCTGCCTGCCTGCCGGCAGCGTCGCAGGGGAGCAAAACGGAAGCAGCCGGAGCGGAGAGATAGCAGGGCCGGTCCTCCCGGCGGGGGGCCCTCCGGGGGCTCCCTGCCTCTCTCCCCGCTGTTTGTGGGGCGTGAGGGGCGCAGAAGCTCATGGATCTGAAACCCCGTGTGGCCTGCCCATGCGTGTCCACGTGGCCGCACTCACAGCCACGTGTGGCCAGCTCCGTACCTTGCAGGGAGCGAACAGCCGACCATCCCCGAAACGGTCCGCTCCTTCAAAAGACAGAAATCCCGAACCCCGCATGGCAGGGCGCGGCGCCTTGGAAATCCGGACGCTACGAGCCGGCGTCCGCCTGTGAGGCAGCCCCTGCGCGTGTCAGGGGCTCGAAGCGCGTCTTAGTTCAGAAACTGCAGAGGGATCGGCCCCACCGGAAACCTAAGGCCCCCGTGCACGGCGGTGTCTCTGCAGGGTCGCGCAGTACTCAGAACGCCTCGCCCGGGGTCGGAGGCCACGCTGCGGCCCGTGTGAGCGCTCCGTCCCGGGGGAGGCCCCAGGCAGGAGAGACCTGTTTCTGAGCCTTGCCTCGGACCCCCTCCAGGCCAGACCTGCAGCGTCTGGGAGCAGAGGGGCCGGGGAGGGGCCAGATGTTGGGGGGCTGCTGGTTTACAGACCCGTGAGCACCGGAGCCTCACAGGTGGGGCGGGGCCTGGGGGCAGGGCCTGGCGCCTGGGGCGGGGCCTGGGGCGGGGCTTCCCAGGAGAGCAGAGACTGAACCGTCTGCATCGCATTGAAATGGGTATTTCAGTCTCTCTCCCCACCCCACGCGCTTAAACTAAAGTGACGCGCGTGTCTGGCAGGTCGCCCACCTCTGCACCCTCTGAAAACGCGCATGCCCTCCTCTGAGAATCGCCTGCCGCCAGCACCCCCCGGGCCCAGCCCTCCACCCCCCGGCCCCCGTTGCGCTCCCTGGTGGCACCAGGGGTCTGGGCGGCTTGTTTCCCGTGGTCCGTGTCACGGGTCAGGGCGCCCGGAGCCGCGCCTGTCTCCTCCCTCCCGTCTCCCCAGCCGCCGCCGCTGCCGCGCCTGCCGGCCTGTCATCCCCTCACTCACGTCGCTGCACAAAGACCGCTCCTAAAAATAGATCGTGTTCCGAGTTCTTGCTGCCTTTTCAACTCAGCAGAATCCATCCGCTGTTTCCTCCTGACGCCTTTTCTATCAGGAGAGTCTTCTAAGAGAAATTTAGGGTCATAGATTTTTTTTTTTTTTTCAGAAGAGCAGAAATTCCCTATATATTCCCACCCTACGGCACTTAGAGAAATTCCTTCAGGCACTTGGCACATTGTCTTTCAAAGCGGCATCGCGCCCAGGGTCCCAGCCACAACACGGAGACGGCGCCCGGCCGGCTCTCCCGGGGACCTGCTCGTCTGCGTCTGGTGCGCAGCCAGAGGGACTCGCTCCGGGAGCGCGCCTCTCCCTCCTCGTTCAGTAACAGGAGCCAGGGGCCGCCGATGGAAAGAGGCCGTTATTTATTCCCAGTTTCACATGGGTTCCCCAGAGGTGTTCGCCAGGCAGAAAACATAATTCCAGAGGAAAGAAGTAGCAGCGCACTTCTGATCGCCCAGGCGGGTCCGGATGCGCAACAACAAGAAGGACAAGAAGGGGGAGGGGCGTGGACGCTCCTTTGGCTAAAGCGTCCCTACCCCCCGCCGGACGCGCCCCTGTACCCCATCTAAAGAACACAAAGAATCTGCCCCCGCAAATCAAAGTGACGACCGGACAGTGCCGCGCCTCCTCCGTCGTCCCTGCGGCGCCCAGGGCCGGCGCCCCCACCCGGGCTCCAGGAGCCCCCTGGGTGACGGAAGCGCTGCGCCCACTCTCAGGGCTACGTGCGGCGCCGCCCAGCCCCGCTGCCGGGCGTGCTGTGACTCCTCGCGGCCCTCTTCCGCCGGCACAAAGCCGCCGGGACCGAGGGGTTGCATGTCCGCTGCGAGAAGCGTGGCAGCCTCCGAGAAACTCCAGCGCGCCCGCGCGAGGGAAGGAATGAAAGCCAACAGACAAGCAAGAACTTGTTGCTGCCGCTGATGACGGCGTCTTGGGGACCCCAGGGCTCCGCGGAACCCACACTGAGAACCACTGCTTTCGCTCAGCACCTCCGTTCACCGCTGGGCAGCACCCAGCGGGCACAGAAGGCCGGTGGTCCGCGCTCCCGCCCGCCGCGCTGGAGAGCCCGCCGCTGCCCCGCCAAAAGGGGGCAGCAGCGGTCTGGCCCCACGGCCCGCAAACCGGCTCCGCCCAGCCCGGGGGGGCGGCGCGCGAAGATGGAGGAGCTGCAGCCCCGCGGGACGGTGCCCAGGGTCTAACCGCTGACGCGTGGAACCGGAACACGGGCTCTGAAGTCACGGCCGGTGACCACGGGCGGGTGCCCAGCCCACCCCGCGCCTCCACGACGGTTTGCTGGGCGGCACGACGCCTCTGGCTCACACGGTCACCGGCTCCGTCTGGCCCCACGGAGCCAAGTTCCCGAGATTGTGGACCTTGAAGATGGGGGTATTCCGGGGAGATGAACTTCGGGGACTTAGAGGGTCTTCATAAAAACTTTCTGGTTTTTTTTTTTGGAGGGGGGGTGTTATATGAAGAAGGTATTGTCTTTTCCTTTAAAGATTTTATTTATTTATTTACAGGGAAAGGGAGGGAGCAGGGGGGAGAGAAACGTCCAGGACGTTCCTTGCGCAGCAGCCCGCTGCCCGCGCCCGTGTCCAGTGCAGAGGTCGGGGTCTGCGGTCGGTAGGCGGGGACGCCCCACCGGCGGTGACAGCGCCAAGGACAAGATGCGAGCGCACTGCCCGGGCGGCCGCGGGGGTCAGCGCTGAGGACCCCGGAGGCCGGCGCGAGGGTTCCATGCAGGAGGTCCAACCCAGGCCACGGCGACCCCGGTGGAACGAGCCCCGGACCAGCTGCCAGTCGCGCCGTGCGCGGGGGCGGCAGGAACGCGCACCGTCGGCGGGAAGCTCGCAGCGGGAGGCGCGGGCACGTGCGCCCCCGCGTTCTCAGGCACGGAGAGCGAGCACGGAGAAGGGGGCGCGGACACGGGCTCGCGAGGAGCTCGGTGGACTCAGACAGTGGGGCCCAGGCGCCGTGCCCATTTGCATAATTGAAATATCTAATTTCGGAATTACGGACTATCAAGTGTAACGGTGTGTAATACATTATCTCCTCCCTCTCCCTCATTAAAGCGATCTTGGAAGTCCTCTGTCTCCATGACAGTGAGCGATCGCCCGCCCCAAGCTCGGCGGAAGTAGCGGGAGCTTTTTAATGGGGTTAATAGACAAAGATATACTCCATTCACAGAGGAAATACAATGGAATTGTCACCAGATACACCTCCAGTTAGGATTTTTAAAAAATGTCCTTTGTGTGCCTGCCTAGTGCTGACCCTTCGAATTTCTCTGGCGTCGCTGCCTGCATAAATCATTGCCGAGAAACTAGAAAACCATAAAAAAGTCGGAAGAATGGAACCAGCCACCTAGACATGAATTAAATGCAAAAATGTAACAGATCCACTCAGCAGACAGTTGCCTTTTTATTTGTTGGGTAATTTTAAGAAGCTCTGAAGTGAGCAAAAAAAGAAGGTTTCTGGGTAACGCAGGTAGGGAATAGGGAAGCTCTTCCAGGCCCCGGGAAAGGACGTGTCTCCACCTCCAGGACCCGGCTTCACAGCTGCCCCTGCCTCTTCTGGGTCAGGTCGGGCCCCTCGCGGCACTTACGGAGGGGGACACAGAGCCCAGCCCGACACGTGGCCCCTGTCCAGCCACCAGCCACGCCTTCCCTGGCCATCGGGCCTTTTCTGGGCTCTGAGCTCTCTGCACACCCCCTCGCTGGGAGCCTGGGGGTGTGCTCCTGCCTGGAGGCCAGCACACTGTCACCCTGGCCTCAACCCCCTCCCGAGAACCGCCCCCCCACCCAGAGGCTGGCTCCTGCCCGGGCCTCAGAGCGCCGCTGCGTCCCCGCCTGGTGAGCAGAGACACGGACGCACTCTCTGGGTGCCTCTGCAGAGCGTGCCACCTGCCGCACCCCGGTCGGAGTGTGGCGGGACTCACGTCGCCCCGTGCACCCCCCAGACTGGGAGGGAATGAATCCCTTCTCTCTCACAGGCCAGGCCCGGGTTCCGCTGTGGCGGCACGGAGGGAAGACCCAAGCAGAGCCGGCGTGGCAGGGCCCGCCTGTCAATCTTCCAGGACACTCATGAATCCATAAGCTCCAATTTGCACAGAGCAGCAGGGGCAGCCTCAGATGTCCTTGTCGATTAGATGCGGCTTGATTGGCAGGCCGGGGACATTCGGAGCGGGCCGTGCGCTGGCCCCGGTCCCAGCCGGGACGCCGTGGTGCAAGGTTCTGGCTGCCTGGCAGGCGTGCGGGGCGCAGGGTGTGTGTGACTGGCCCGGACGTCAAAGGACCCCTTCAGGGAAGGGAGCCGCAGATTCCCCCCCAGCGCAGGGGCCTGGTGGCCCGAGGCTCCCGGCAACCAGCCAGCCAGCCAGCCGGGCGCCGAGGGCGGCCGACCCAAGGAGAACAGCGCGTTCTGGCTCAGACTGAACCAGCGCCCCAGTAGCCGAGGCCGAAGGGCCGGCGTGGGGAACCTCGGGGGGTGAGCACTGTCGCTCTGTCCATGGAGAACACCCCATCTCCTTTCTGGGAAGCCCCCTGACTTGACTCAGTCCCTGTGATTTCACTGGAGCCAAAGGGGCTAGGGGTGGCCATGTGACCCGACGCAGCCAATCAGAGTGTCCCATCCTCTGGGTTCCAATAAGGGCTCAGGGACGGGCTCCGGACCCAGATCGGGCCAATGAGACCCAGCCCCGGGTTCTGCGTTGCCACCTGAGCGTTTCGGAGCGCGCCCGGCCCCTGCTGGGTGCTCCACAAGGATTTCATGAGTGGACATCGATGTGTGTTGTTACATATACATATATGTGTATTTGGCAACGGTTTCGTTAATGTTTATAATTACTGTCTCTGTAGTTTCACTCGTGTTTCGGAGGGAGGGGATGTCTCCCTCGACAGACACTGTGTTTCCCCCCGGGGCCGGGGCCGCACCCCTGAGAACGTGCCCCCGGACCTGCTTACAGGAGAGGCACGCCGGAAACGGAGGTCCCAGCGCTCTGACTCGGAACCACAGCGGGGTCTCGGGCGCCCCACGGATGCACACGGGGTTTTCAGCATTCCGGTTGTGGGAGAGCCCGGCAGGGAGCCCAAGGGTAACGCTGGGTCTGTCTGTGCCGCCCGTGAGTGACGCCGCCTGGCCGCAGGGCCGGGGAGACGAAGGACCGGCCTGGCCCGTGTGACGCGGGCGCGCTGCGTTCCGACTGGGCACTGCGGCGCTAAGGGTGCTCGGCGCTGCGAGAGCAGTGAGTGAACACAGAACACGGGAGCCGGCTCCTGGCCGTGAGACGGACGCCCTAAACAAGGGGAGGGGGCGCATCGGCCGAAGCCTGGGCTGGTGGGAATCAGCGGCAGCCCTCCGGACCCCGTTGGCAGCAGGAAGGCGGGCGGGCGGGCGGGGGGATGGGCGTGTGCGTGTGGGCGCCTGGGTCGGGGTGCACACGACGTGACTGCCCATCCCTCTCTGGTCTGTGGGCTCGGGGGCGGTGACGCCGCAGCAGCCGCCGGCGCGCCCGGCGTGCTGAGGCGTGCGAGGTGGTGCCGTGCGAGACCACGTCCCTCGAAGCCCCCCTGTGGCCGTTTCAGGGCGTTCTCCGCCTGGGGCGCCTGGACGCACGCGGAGCCCGGCTGGAGGCAGGACGTTCAGACTGGGGCTCCACGGAAACCTTCCAGTCCTCGATGAGGTTCATATATTTTATACAAGAAAATTAAGGAAAAACACACTGTAAGTCAGTTTTACTTCCAGATGGTTTATTACAGCTCCTGAAGATTCGTCTACAAGGAACCAAAGGCCCTGGCCTCTCTCGGGGACTGGGGACCTCGGCCGTCTCCCCGGGAACTCTAGGCCGGGCTCTGTCCTGCCATCCTCCTCCGACCGCTGGCCACGAATGTGGTCTCAGAATTCAGGGACATGTCCGACGCCGCGGGGACTTGTACTGACAAACGCCGCATGGCCAGACGAGCCATCACCCTCTGTCTCATCTCCGAGTTCAGAGTCACGGCGTCGGCCATGGCCCGTCAGAAGGGGGTGAGGCTGCCGTCCATGTGCAGCGTGAGGAGTGGAGTCATGTCAGGTCCTGCATGTCCTGCCTGAGACACTGTCCTTGAGGCCTTTGGGGGACCGTCTGGTGACACCCCAGCTAACGGTGGGCCCCCCTCACTCGCCTCATTGTGCCCGGAGTCCGGAGCTTCTGAGACAGAGTGTGCGCCCGTGACGCCCCCCCCCAGACACAGAGAAGTTTCCAGATGACGCCCCTAGGAATCTGCACATTCAGGTCCTAGCCGGACGTAAGTTTTCACCCACACGTGACACATGGCCGGGGCACTCACTGGCTGGCACGGTACACGTGTCTGCATGTGTAAGAAAATGCCAGCCTATCGATCCATATTGCCCGGATTGGCTGCGCCTTCCCACCAGGAATGTCGGGGGGCTCCGGGTCCCCACGTTCTCGCCAGCGCCTGCCAGTGCCCCGGTGTGTCGGGGGGGGGGGTGCACCGTTCGAACAGGTGCAGGTCACTCCTCATCCCGGCCTGGCCTTCGCGTGCATTTCCCGAACGGGGCGCACCCCTTCCCCACCCGCCTACTTCCCGTTCGGATTCCCCTTCCGGGAAGAATGTCAGCCCATTCGCGCTCAGTGACATTGGTTTTGACTGTCGTCGAATGTGGCTGTATTGTTCTAACCTCAGGTATGCTGTTTGCAAATATTTCCTTCAGTCTGTAGTCCTTTCATCTTCTCAACAGTCTTTGGCAGATCAAACCTTTTTAATTTTGATGAAGTCCCGTGCATCAACTTTTTTTTTTTTTAACGTGCCACGCCCCCAGGGTTGGGTTCCGGAACTATTTGCCCATCCTAGGCGCCCCCCCCCACCCCGAGACCGGAGAGGAGCAGGCGCTGTTCTGGCGGGGAATGCCCGTCTGGGCTGTAAATCTGACGGGAGGCTTTTAAAGAGATTTACGTCTCAGAGCAGCAGAGAAAGAATGTATAGCGACAAGTCTTCTAAAGGGGGGGCCCCGTGGACGGGAGGGGAGGCTCCTGGGTGCTGAGACCCTCGGGCCCCCCCGAGAGGGCCACCGGCTGGAGGCGCAGCCGGGGCAGGGGCAGCCTGGCGGGGGCGCGGGGTCAGGCTGGCCCAGGAAAGCCGTTTCCCGCAGGAGAGCGGCAGGCGGCGGAGCCTGTCACAGGCCGGGAGCTGCGCTGGCCGGGGCCTCGGGCTCCCCCGGAGGGAGCACAGCAATGCGCGCCGTCGACAAGAAGCTCTGCCTAAGGCATTGCCGGTGGGGACCGTGTAGGGAACAGGGCTCGAGCTCCACAGGACGGCGTGGAACCAGATGCACAGAGGCACCGGGAGCAGGCGGGCCGCCGTTAACACACCCAGGTAAACGGGAGAAGACCCCGGGGCGGTCGGGGTGCGGGAGTCCACGTGTCTTGTGCCTGGGACGGGGCAGCGGTGACTCTGGGATGGCGCCATGCGACACGGCGGTGGCCTTTGGCAGAGGGTCACAGACCGGCCCCCGTGACCTGCAGGGGGGGAACAGGGGGGAGCCCCGTTCCAGGTGGCCTGGCCACGGTCCATCGGCCTTGGATTCCGAAACCTCGCAGGCTCCCTGCCGGCTTGGGGAGGGGGCTGCGGTGGGGGGGTGGGGGACAGGGTCCCCGAGAGCCCCAGGAACAGGAGACACCGCGCAGCCCGGCCCCCCGCCCCTCGCCCGGCTCTCCCGCCGCCGCCGTGCACGAGCCCGAACCTGGACATCCAGGGATTCCTGCCAGGTTGGCCTGTGGCTTCCTCCCCAGATTCTTCAGATTGTTTGGCACAGTTTGGCCTTACTTAAAAAACAAACAAAAAAAAATAAAAACTAGATTTTGAAATGGCCAGTGTCTGCCTTCCAAACTCACGCCCAAACCCCATTCCCGCCCTCACCACTGGCTCTCGGGCAGACACCCGGGTGCTCCCGGGAGGGCGCAGCCTTCCCGTCGGCTGCAGCCAAGGCCGCGGAGGGCTTGGGAGACCGAGGTCACCGTGTGCGACACCCTAGCCGGGGAAGCAGAGGGCGGCTCTCGAAGCCTGAAGTGGGGAGACGAGGGGTCTTTCCACGACGCGGGGACCCCTGGGCCCTCGGTCGGCTCCGGAAAGACGAACGGACCACAGCCGCTTCCTCCTGTCCACAGCAGTCCCTCAGGGGGCCTCTGCGGGGCTGCGTTTTGACCCAGCGGACTGTCACCAAGGCCGGGGAGGAGAGAGCAGTTTCCCACCCAGAGCTCTCGAACGAGAAGAGACGTTTGTAACCAAACACTAAAGAGCGTGGCCCTCTCCCGAGGGGAGTGGGAAGAGACACTCCCCCCCCCCAGGACCATGTCACCCCCAGAAGCTGGTTTGAAACGTCCAGATGTTTCCATGAGTGCAGGGGTCAGACTCCGGGGCACCCACGTCCTCTGCAGTCAGAATGGATCCCAAAGAAAATACAAAGTCACCCCATCAGCCAGGAAACCCCTCGGGGCCTTGGGATGTGCCTCTCCCGCGTTCCGTGTGCCAGCTACGCAGCGCCACGTCCGGGCGGAGTGGTCCCGGAATCGCAGGCGTGTGGGGTCCAGAGCGAGCTTGTAGGGAGGTGAGATGAGTCGCTTCCCGGCCGGGTCCGGCTCTGAGAGGCCCAGACGGCGCGTGGAGAATTAACAAACACAGCGGCGGTCGCTCGGGTACTCAGAGACATGCCCTCCTCGCTGCGCTGTGGGCTCCCGGGCCCCAGCATTACCTTGTGTTTGCTCTCGGATCACGGGCGCCCAGAGCCTCGCCCGGGGCCGACTCGCGCGCTGCGGCCGCTGGAATTTAAAAGCCGGGCTCTGCGAGCACAGGAGACCGGGGGCTGAAATGTCAGGTTTGCATTGCAGATTAAAGGACGGCGGTGACATTTGCCGCTAATGTGAACAGGAGGAGCAAGAATAACCAAAATGACGTCCCCGGGGCTGAGGGACGTGCCTGTGACGCTGGGTGACTTCTGACCAGTGTTTGAAAGGCAAGGAGATGTTAAAGGGATGGATGCCTGTCCCCGGGGAACTCCTCTCGGTTGCTATTTCTGGCCCCAGGAAAAACGGAGGAGTGGGCGGTGGGCGTGGGGACCCTTCCCTAGGGGCCCTCGAGCCTCCGCAGCCTCTCCCCTCCCCCCACCAGCCCGCTCCTCTCCCCCCCTCAGCCCCACCCGGTGCGGCCCGGCCTGCGTGGCCTTCTGTCCTGTCAGTGGGTCCTGCAGAAACTGTTTCACACCGAGGCTGAGCTCCTGTGCGTGGAGAGATCGGCCGGCATTCACTGGATCTAATGCGGCCGGCCAGGCGCCCGCGCCTGCATCACCCAGTGCCTGGTGTCACCGCCGGGGGCCCAGGGTGCTCCTCGCACAGCCGGGCAGGGTGGGGCTGGGGGGCTGCCCTCCCTGGCCTGGGGAGGGGACGGCCTTTGATGCCGTCAAGCGATTTCATTGTTCATCCGACCCTTTCGCTCCCATCCTCTCCGAGAGCGGCTCTGACACGGCCCCTCTTGCTGTCCCCCACAAGAAGCTCACAGACCACGGGAGGCTCCAGCCCCGTCTCCGCCACTCCTTCTCCATCGTCCTTTTTCTCCTTGTACCGTCATCGCTGTGGGAACAGGAGGGCTGTTACCGGGGCAACCCCGAGCTGCCTCCGCGTGTGGTCCAGCCCGGCCGCCCCGCCCCGCCCCGCCCTGCGGGCGAGGGGACACACGGGCCCCGGGCCTGTCTTCTCCGAACGCCAAGACCTCCCCTGCGTCTTCCTCGGTGGCGCACACGGCCTGTCTGCTGGCTTGCGCTCCCTGATGTAACAATTCTCAGTCCGACGCAAAACTCAGAGCGCCCCCTGGACGGCGGGCGATACCGTTACAAAGATGACGGCCAGCCCCGCCGCGGGCGACGACGCAGCGCAGAGTCCAGGCGGTGGCCTGTCCCTCCCGCCGACGCTCCCCCCCTCGTCGCACACAGACTCCCCTCCGTCCCCCGCTCGTGCGCTCGTGAGGGCGACGGTGGTGCTCGCCCCCCCCACCCCGCAAAGGTCCCGGAGCTCCCCCTGCACGCGGAGCCAGCCGCTGCACTCGGGCGCCGCACCCCTCTCCCCGGCAGGGGGCGCCGTGCTCGCCGCTTTGCAGAGGTCGGCCTCCGCGGCGCAGGCGGGAAGGGGGCCCCGGACCCCTCCCTCATTTCCCAGCCTTTCCTGCACGTGGGAGACGGCGAGGAGCCCCAGGGAAAGCGCCGGGGCCTTGTGTGTCCCCTGCCCTGCCCCGCCACCTTCTGAACAGGCCGCAGCCCTCCCGGTCCAGTCCACGGACGGAGGGAAGCGGAGCGGAAGGGACCGGCCCCTTGGGGGGAGCGGTGGGCGGGGCCTCCTTGGTCACTGCGCGCCCCGCGGGCTCCAGACTGTTTTGTAATTTCTCAGCAGGCGGCAGCTAATTAAAAACACACAATTAGCAATCATGTTAATTATAAGCTGCTCTCCCCCAAAAGGAGTTAAAATGCCGTTAAAATGGAGGCGACGAGACAGAGGGAAACGCACAGAAATGAAGAGCGGACACTCACCCGGACAGACGGCGGGTTGCGGGCGATGGGGCGGGGTGGGGCGTCGGCCCGCAGCCCCGCCTTGGGGAGGGGGGGAGGGGGAGGAGGGGGGAGGGGAGGGGAGGGGAGGGGAGGGAGGGAGGGGAGGGGAGGGGGGGAGGGGAGGGGGAGGGGGAGGGGAGGGGAGGGGGAGGGGGAGGGGAGGGGGAGGAGGAGGAGGGGGAGAGCCCGGCTCGGCCAACTCCGACCTCCTTCTCCACCTAGTCTCTCAAGAAGGGACCGAGGTCAGGCCAGTCCTCAGGAGCGCAGAGGAGGGTGTCTACCGAAGCACATTTTCCAGCACAAACGTGATAATTTACAGCCAATTACCAACGCTTTCTCTGGCCTCGGTCTCAAATGCCACGCTCCGGTGTTACCCGGCCGTGCTTCTAATTGCCTGGAAGGCGTTCCTGGGCGACGCGCACTGTCACTGGGTCAGAAAATCTTGACGTGACCCAAATTCTAGAGACGACTGTTTGTTTCTGTTGTCGGTGCAAAATATGGGAGTAATTGAAGCTCCTGCTGACCGGGAAAACCAGAGGAGGGAGAGGCAGGACTTCTGCCTTTCTAAACTCTAGCTAAATAATTCAAAGACGCTTGGATAAAATCTATGGTACAAAGTAAAACTACCCGGGAACCCTTCAAGGCCCTCTATTATGTAACAGCAGGGGGCGAGGCTGAGGCTGTTAATAAGATTGCCCGGCGGGGGGTGGGCGGGGGGGGGGGGGTCCTGCCCAGGTGTGGTCACCGACGAGGGCATGCTTCACCGAGTGGAGTCCGGACTCAGAATTCCTCAGCCCGGAGCCCCTGCCCAGACCTGCCTCTTCCAGGGGGCGGGGGGGGGGCCTGGAGCCGGAGGGCACTGGGCCAGGGGCGGCCCGGCTGGGGGCCCTGCCTCCTCCCTCCCTCACGGCTTTCGCCCGAGTGTGCGCTCAGTAAGCACCATTTTCAAAACCAACCAAACGAATCCAGGAACACATGATAGAGTTTTCATGCCATTTCTGTATTCCGAGTTTCCATCCGGTCCATTTGAAGCCTCAGAAGGGGACGGACCTCAGTCTGGGACACCTCCAAGGAGGCACCTCCTGACGTCCCTTTCTGCTCTCCAGATGCCGTGTGCAAGGAGGGGGACCGTGGCTGGGACCGAGGGACCTCGCCAGTGTGAGTCCCGGATGCCCCAAGTTCTGGGAAATGAGCACACAGGGTGCCTGCCCCCGAGAGCTGGCCCCAGGCAGGGCCAGCGCAGCCGGGGTCGTGCGCGTGGGGACCCGGGTCTCCGGGGCTGGGCACCTAACACCGTGAGCCCACTCGCTGTCCACGGACGTGCAGTTCTCCCCGAACAGGCCAGCGGGGCAGACCTGGGGGAGGATGTGCGAAACACTGAGGATGCACCGTGGGCAGAAGAGGGAGGCCTGCGACTGCCTCAGCCTGGGAGTACAGACCACCGCCCCCCCCCGCCGCCTCCGGTGTGGACTGCAATCGGCTCCCCCCACCCCCAGTCCAATGCAGGGTTTGCACTGGAGGGAGGAAAGCAATCCGTCACCTCCTACGGGGTTGGGGGCAGGGCCTTTGGTAGGATCGACCAACTTCTGTGCGTTCCAAACAGCATCACATGGACAGCTCACCAGTGTGGCTGCCCCCGGGGGCAGCCTCGGAGAATCCTCCAGTGAGACCGCAGCAGGGACCCGGTGACCGAGGACCCAGGGCCCGCGGGGTCCGGCCCTCAGGCTCTGCATCCTGGCCACACCTGCTAACCGGGGCGACAGGGGCTTGAATCAGAAATCAGAGTAACATCCAGAAAATGGAGCCCTTTGACCCCACTCCTGTGCACCTGGGCCGGTAGACGGGCCGTTTACTCTCGTCCGGTTCTAAAGGACGTCCCCCCTCACAGATGGACAGCAGGGGGTGGCTCCCTGGAAACAAGGGACTCACTGCGTCCTCTGCATAGCTCGGGGGCTGTCACGCAAGAACCGCGTTGTGTGGCCCGTGGACGGACAGCGTCCACTCCTGACGCGGGGTGTGGTTGGGGGTGTGGTGGTTGCTTTGTCACCCGCCTGTCCGGTGTGCCCACGGTGGGGGGCACCGGTGCCGTCTGGTCTCTGCAGCCGGGAACGTCCCCCTGGACCCGAGACAGCCCCCCAGACCCCTCCTCCGTGAACTCGACTTGGGCTATGTGATTTTCTCTGGTCCACGGAAGTCGAGCAGAAACGACAAGTTAGGGGCCGTTGTCTGTTGTTGCGAGAAACTATCCCAGACTCGGTGGCTCCGAACAAAGGAGAAAAACACTCTGACTGCCCAGGAGTCCGTGAGTCCTGGCCGTGCTGCGGGCCTGGGCCCAGCTCCCCTGGTCTTGGGCAAGCTCCCCCCGCACCTGCGGCCACCCATCAGGTCAGCCCCGTGCTGTGCCGATGAGAAAGGGACTTCGAGGCCAAACCCCAAGGACAATCACCTCTCCAGCTTCTGATGACATCACTCTGGCGGCTGCCCCCGGGAGCCAAGCAGGTCACAAGGCCAGCCTGTGTTCGAACGGCGCAGCAAGACGCCACCTCTGGGTGGGGGACTTCCAAGGTCACTCCCTGCAAGGGCAGGGGTCCAGGGAGGGGCTGCATGTGGCCGGCTTTGCCACCTACCACCTGCCACTCGCAATGACAGCTGTCCAGCCCAATGCGGTGTTCACCGCACTCATGACGATGCCCAGCCGTGTCCCCAGCGGCGACCGCCCAAGCAGCCCACCTCCCAAAGGGCACAGGACGGACTGACCGAGGGGCCGGCGAACCTTTCCCACAGGTGGGGGGCCCTGAGAGGCGGGGTCTGCTTGTTACCACAGCGTGAGGCGGCTCCTGCTGACGAACCCACTCTGCACGGCCACCACTGCGTGTGAGCGTGGCCCGCCAGGCCACCGCCCGGCACGGGCCACAACGCGGGGATGTTGTTCTCCGACCGTCAGGGTGCCGAGTGGCAAAGCCTGTCGGCGAGGCCCCCTGTCGCTCTCGATAAATTAATTAGCCAACGGCAGGCTTCGTAGGATCGCTTGTTGTTTCAGAAAGCGGCCTGCTGTAATTAACCTTCCACACGGCTGCCCGCGTCCAGCCCGAGACAAGGCAATTTCCCGCAGCAGCCTGGAGCCGCCGGCAACGGGCGTTCTTTCTGTTCCGATCGCCCTCCACGTCCATCACCGGCCCTCGCTCAGCACGCAGCCGGCACCCGCGCCGAGCGCAGCCCCACACCCCAGTGCTCCGCAGAGCACACGCAGAGGCGTCCGTCCGGGGCGTGCGCCAGCAAGTCTGGCCGAGTTCTCGCAGCGGGGCCTCGCAGGGGAAGGACGGGCTGCCCTTGGCTGGTGCCGACAGACTCCGCGTCTGGTCGGCATCGAGAGCCGTCCGGGCCGTTCTTTAAAATCCCTTTTTGCTGTCCTCCACATGTTTACGTCCTTTCAAAACACCGACGCTCCCCGTCGCTCCTGCGCCCCATCTCCCCCCGCTGCAAGGCCACGCAATCATCGGGGTGCCGCCCGGGAAGCACCCCCTCGCCGGCGCAGACGCTGCATTCTCTGGGTCGCCCGCGGGTCCCGGAAAGGCCCGGCCGAGCCGCGTCCCCCGGCGAGGAGGAGATTTCCATCTTTGCGAAGGCCTGCCTGTCACCGCGCCCGGATTATCTGCCCATAAACGGTGGCCCCGCGGCCGGCCACCTCTCCGGAGACAGCAGCCTGGAAGGCGACGCCAGCGAGAGGCCATCTGCATGACGAGCAGCTCCGGCTGCGGGAGAGCGGGACGGGCCCTCACAGCGGGCTGGTCTCCGGGTCTGCCCACAGCCCCGCGTGCCCCCGCCACGCCGGGGACTCCGGAACGTGAGCACCTGCAGGAAAACGTGTACACACACACACACACACCACACACACGTTTGTGTTTGTATTTCCATATGTTATCTGGAGAGTCTAGATGAACACAAGCCCGGTTCCACGCAGGAAATTATCGGCGTGGCCGAACGGCACAGAAAATGTCCACTCCGTGGACGGGGCGAGGGCGGCAGAGCTGA
The DNA here is from genome assembly GCF_019186645.2 of Phyllostomus hastatus. Classification (NCBI taxonomy): domain Eukaryota; kingdom Metazoa; phylum Chordata; class Mammalia; order Chiroptera; family Phyllostomidae; genus Phyllostomus; species Phyllostomus hastatus. The sequence continues at coordinate 12,315,457 of NW_025333537.1, read as the reverse complement.
CTTCCTCCTGTGGGAGTGGAGGCTGGGGGCCCGGAAGCGGGGGCACCGGGACCACCGTTGCCGCCGAGACCAGAGAGGTAGGCGGCGACAGGGGCGTGCAGAGTCCCGGCGTGGGTCCGCGGGCACCAGGAGGGCGGAGCCCCGGAGTCACGTGGGACAGGATTCCGCAGCCGGTGGGCTCGTCCGCTCGAGGGCTGACACTCTCAGGGCCAGCCGCCGTGGGACCCGTGTCCAGGGTCTTGGGCTGTGGCATCCCTCTGCGCAGAAGTAGGGACCCACCTCTCTATTGACCGACACAAAAACCCCTTGAAAGACACACAAGGCCGCCCGGGGGCCGACGTCCCTGGGAGCAGGGGAGAAACTCCTTCATCACAGCAGAGAACGAACAGGTGGGCTAGACCTCGGGCCACCCTCCCCCCGGAGTCTTCTTGCCCAAGGAGCAATAGGAGATCCCATCCCCCCAACCCGCAGCTTCTCCCCCCGCCGCCCCCCCGCCTCCCACAGGGTTACTCCAAGAGAGGCAGGGCAGCCCACTGGGAGTTGGAAGCCACTGTCCCGGACACCTGACAGTTCCCGGTGACCAAAGCTGCCCCATTCCTGCGCCTTCGGGCGGTGCGGCGGGCAGCGCGGTCGCCAAATGCAAATTGGATGCAACCGCGTCCTCAGATAAAAGAAGTTTCAATCCTTCCGGCTTTGCAGGTAGAAAACAGCGGACCCACACACGTTTTCCGGACCGAGGAGCTCTTTTCTCCGCTGAGCACCAGGGAGGGTTGGTGGGCAGGTGGGAGGGGCAGAGCGTGCGTCTATTGATCCTGCCGGCCGCAGAGGCACCGGCCGCAGAGGCTCCACTCGCTCGGCTCCCTGACGAGTGGGGCGGCGAGCGGCCCCAGCAAACGCTCCTCGGGATCCGAACCCCGTCTGCCGTCAGCCCCGCGTGATTTAGTGAGATCCGTGCCCCGCCGGTTTGCCGTGAATTAGAGCCGGAGTGTCATCTTGCGGCCTGGCGTAAATTACGGGGAGATGGAGATGAATGAACTCGGCAGGTGTTCAGAAACACTGTATCAGGATCACCGGAGCAGAACCCAAGGGAGGGCAGCGTTAGGGAAAGGGAGGGGGCTCCAGACCAGAAGCAGGAGTTACACCAGGAGCAGGGCTGGGCGGGGCGGCGGGCCCCCAGCTGCCGCAGCAGCGCCCCCAGCAGGCTCCGCCCTCCCTCCACCCCACGGACGCCCTGACAGTCCCCGGGATCAAAGGGAGCGTGAGCAGGGGGCCCTTCCAGGCGTCCCCACCCCTGTCCAGGCTTCTCAGGTTCGCACGCTCAGAGAGGTCAGCCCAGACCCACGGGACTGCGGCCGCGGAGGCGAAGACCGTGGCGGTGCAGGGGCTGGAAGGCGTGGGTCCTCCCCGCCCCTGTCTCACGAGGCTCCGAAGATCTGGAGTCTTGCGGGAAACCCTCCCGTTCTCCACCTTAGACACCCATGCCACCGAGTTCACCAAGCGTGCGGGGTGCCCGGAGAAGGCCGCCTGCCGGGGGCCTCTGGGCCGCCTGCTCCCTCTCCGCACGCTCCGGGTCGGAGGTGACTTTCACGCAAGACTTGGGAGGGGCTCTCTCTGCAGCAGCCAGAGGAGGTGGGGGGCTGTGGGGGGTGCATTACAGTTTTCCTTGTTCCGGAAAGTTCTGCCGTGACCCAGCCAATCAGCGCCGGGGTCCAGAGGTTTGCAGGAGACTCTGGGGAGGGGGCCGACCTCGGCAGGTACAGCCCCTGGCTCCGGCCCGCGGAGGGGCCGCCGGTGACGCCCTCTTTCCTCTCCAAGGACACTGCAACGCGGCAGCCGGAGGAGGTCATCCCGTCCCCCTTCCAACCGCATCAGCGGCTTCAAGGAGAGGCTGGCGGCCTTTGTCTCTCGGCGGGAGGGGGGAAGACGGGCTCCCTCGTTATCCTGGACGCCGGCTGCTGCTTCCCCACGGCGTCTGGCGTCCGTGTCGGATTCCTTTGTTTCAAGCCCTCCGGCGGCGGGAGCGCGGGAGAACCATCTGGACCAGTGGGTTCCGAGAGGGGCCGGCTTGGCGGGCGCCGGGGGCTCCGGCTTCCCGCCCTGCGGGGCGGCGTGCTCGGAAACACGCAGACAGACGGGAGCGCCGGTGCCAGGAGCGTCCTCGGACGCTGTCGGGGTTTAATTAACGTGACAGGTGACCGGGGTGTGGGGAGGTGGGGGCAGGAGCTCACGGTGGGTGCGGCTCCTTTCACCGACAGCTCCAGCGGAAGCCCCGCTGGAGATCCATCAAAGAGATTTCTCTGCCGGCTCGTCCTCCGCCTCCACCCAGCGGCGCGCCCGCCATGACGTCCCCGGGCCAGCAGCCCCCACCCCCCCCCACCCCCGTCACCAGCCGGGGGAGGAAGAAGACAGAAACCCAACAGGCAGCAGCGTTCAGGTGCGACGCGGTCGTGCTCGCGGATGCCAGAAGGTCCGGCAGGGGCTCTGGCTCCCGCGTCTTGGTTCCGGGGATAATTAAATGGGCAGGGGAGCCAGAGAGCACCCCCAGGGCACGCGGGCGCCCCCGACCTGCCCTTCCACGGCGGCGCCCCCCCCCCAGCGCCGTCTGGCCACAGGGCCCTGGTCACCGCAGAGCAGGCAGGTGCCTGTGAAGACGCTCCCGTGACCTCCATTCAAGACCATATGGCCCTGGCGGCCGACGGCCTTTTCCCGACACCGAGGCGACTCTGCCAGCAACCGGATCCTCTGTGCCTCCTGTCTCCCCTTGAGTCGTGCTCAGGTGACACCCGAGGGTCCGAGGAATGATGCAAGACGATGCCATCAGGCCGGTGGGCTGGGTCCAGGCCCCCAGCGGTGACGCCCAGACCGACCGGGCGCCGGCGTGCGGGGCGACGCCCCTGGCAGCGTGTTCCGGGCCCATGGTGCCCGTGTCAGAGATCAGAAGGAACGCCGGGGAGGGGCTGTGTCCCGGCTGGTCCCTGGCCCCCTGGCCCTGACGAGGACTCACCGGGGGGGACGCCCGGGGAGATCTCGTTAGCAATACCCGGGGTCACGCGCACGGCCCCTCCTCCCTCCCTGACTCCCGAAGGCGCCGGCTTCGGACCGGCGCTGTCTGCGTGTGAGCCACCGAAGCACTCACACACGCAGAGCACACGCACACGGGATGCTCCTCCCTTCCCCAGGCCACGCGGGTTGCCCACGGGGTGCGTGTGATCGCGAGAACAGCCGGGGCCGCAGCTCGGAACGCAAGCTCAGATCAAAGCAGCGGAAGCACCCCCCCTCTCACGGGGTCACAGAGGGAGGACGCGGCAACCCCAGGGGGAAACCCCGAGAACAGCAGCCCCCCGAACCCGGGGCCCTCCAAGCGCCTTCCTGACCATCGGCAGCCGCCGGCCCGCCCGTGGCCAAGAACATGAAAGTAGGACGAGCCGCGGGAGGTCGGCTTTACACCGAACGCGGCTGCGGGGGAGGCCTTTTCTGAGGGGCCTTTGAAGCGGGGCGATTCGTGTTCCCGCCGCGGTCTCTCCGCAGAGAGAGGGGACCCTGCCCCGTGTCTCCGACGGCCGCCGCCCCGCCTGGCACGCCCGGCGCCGCAGAAGCCGGCTCCCAGCAGTGACCGTGTTCCGTGTGCGAGCACGCGGGGTGACTCAGGGCTGCTCCCTGCGTGCATCCTGCCTTTGCTGGAACACAGCCGTTCGCGAGCCCCGGCGTCGGTGAGCTGGTGCCGCTGCTGGGGGGGGGGTGTGGGGGGGGGGTGTGGGGGGAAGTGAGGGGGTATGGGGGGATGTGGGGGTATGGGGGGATGTGGGGGGTGTGGGAGGTGTGTGGGGGGAAGTGAGGGGGTATGGGGGGGGGGATGTGGGGGGTATGGGGGGATGTGGGGGTATGGGGGGATGTGGGGGGTGTGGGAGGTGTGTGGGGGGAAGTGGGGGGGTGTGGGGGGAAGTGAGGGGGTATGGGGGGGGGGATGTGGGGGGGGGGTATGGGGGGGGGGTGTGGGGGGAAGTGGGGGGGTGTGGGGGGAAGTGGGGGATTGTGGGGGGAAGTGGGGGGATGTGGGGGCGGGAGCAGCTTTCTTTTCTTCTGCTTTTCAAGAGAGCCCGCTCCCCGGGGCTACACATGGGAAATGGGGTTCTTTCCCGGGGACAGCGGGGCTGGACACAGCTCGGCGTCCTGGCACCACGTTCACCCGCACCCAGCCCGCCGGGACACCACCGGGTCACGCCCGTCTTCCAGAGCAGGACGCTGACCGCAGGCCTGACCGCCGTCTCCGGAAAGTGTCCCCCAACCTCCTGACCTGCCCCCGTGTGGCCCCGGTGTCCTCTCTGCCTGGGCACAGCTGCCCGGGCGTCCCTCTGCCACCCCCCGGGGGTCCCTGCCCTCCCCCGTTGGGAGCCCCCCCCGGGTAATTCTGCCCATCAGTCTACACCCCGGTTTGAGCCACATGGATGGCGGGCGTGGCCGTGTCCATGGGCCTGGACAGTGAGGGCCAGGGTGTGCGGGCTCAGGATGGGCTGGGTCCCCAGCACTGCAGGCCGGGCACCCCAGGGCACTCGGGCTGGGCCCATTTGAGGGCGGGGCGCCCCCCTGGGCCTTCTGAAGCGGGTCCGGCACCAGGGAAGCCGGCTGCAGTCGGTGGGGGGAACCCAACAGAAGGCGCAAGCGTCCGAGCACCACTCCATCGGCCCCGACGGCAAAGGCACGCAGGGTGGGGACGCCCGACACAGGAGCCCCCCCCATGCCACCTCGCTCCCCAGCGGGCACCGTCGTCGTCCCCCCGGCACAGCTCCCCGCGCTCTCTGGGCCGCCACAGCTGAGGGGCCGGGCGTCGTCTCCATTCACGGCGCAGAACCGCGGCCACACATCCTCCCGCCGTTGCCCTCCTGCCCGCCCTGAGCGCGGGCCGGCTCCGACCGCTGCGTGCGAGCCACTCCAGAATCATCCGACCAGCGGGCACACCTCTGACGGACGGAGAAGCCTCTTCTCCAGGGAAGCCTCAAACGATCAGATGAATGTCCTATTCCGGTGCTGACCCGTCTTCTGTGTGGAGGTCGAATACCTTCTACCCCCCACCCCCCACCCCGTCCCTCTGAGCCGCCGCCGCGACCCAGCCCTGCCCGCGTCCGGGTCTTGGTCTCTGGCCTCCGGACCTGGGGGACGATGGTCTCTGTCATTGAAGCCGCCCAGTGGGTGGGGCTTGTTTACATGGCGGTGCCAGCTAGGGAGACGCAACTGGACGTGAGCTGAACAGATTCCTGGGGTCGGATGCTGGGGGCCAGCCCGCTGCCCACTGCCTACCGCCCACTCCCACAGGCATCCGCCCGCGCCTATGGCCCCTCAGTGGGCCTGGATCGGGACAGGTTACTATTGGGGAACTGACGACACTTGCCAACCACAGGGGGACAGCTGGCCGGGTCAGTGGCCCCAAGGACTCGCTTGTGGTTAAGAAGACAAGTGGGCAAGGAGGGGGGGGTCAGCTGATACGCTGGGAAAATGAGAGTTTTGCAAAGCACAGTTAAACTGTCACAGGCCAACTGTTCCCACCGTTACATACAATGAATCCGCGACATCAGCCCCAACCCAGAGGAATAATCTCCTTTTTCAAAATGTATGCGATTAATAAAAGATGAACCTTTTTATCCGGCGGCTCCAGCCCTTCCAAATACTAATTATATTTCTCGCTTTTTATTCATGCAAAGGTTTCGACATGAATGCCACCGCGGTTCGGGAAATCCACGGCGGCGTGTCGCGCAGGGGACGCCGCCCGCATCCCCGCAGCTGGGACCGGCGAAGCCTTTCACTCGCTGCACCGCGCCCGCCGCTGGCCCCGGGTCGGACGCGTGGCCGCAGGAGGAGGCTCTTTGCGTTGGCCTCTTTGCATTAGCGTCAGCCCGCCACAGGGAATCGTCTTTGTCCCCAGAGCCGTGGGGGTGGGGGTCAGGGTGACGGTGAGCCCAGGGGCACCCCAAGACAAAGGCGTTTGTTCTCGCCTGTCCTGCCGGGGCAGGGCGGGGCCGGGGAGACCGCAGTGGAGGCAGCAGCCCCGCAGGAACGGCGCAGGTGGGCGGGAGAGCGCAGAGCCCCCACAGAGCCCCACTGCGGGGGGGGGGGGCGGCCTTCCCAACACGGCCGGCCGTCACCGGGCCGGAGCCCACGCTCCCCCACAGCCGCCCGCTCCAGCTCCCCCCGGGTGACCGCGCTGGGAGGGAGGGGGCGCCTGGGAGGGGGCAGTGAGGGCCGTGCAAACACTGCTTAGGGCACGCCAAAGCCCCCTGGGGGCGAACGGCTCGTGGGTGACAACTCCAACACGCACCGTGCACGCGTCAGCGGAGTGAGGGAAATCGAACGAGACAATTTAATTTCCCGCTCGTTAAGGAAATCACTCACAATTAATCCCGTCTCTCGGACTGGCTTCTCCCCGACGCACCCCCCCGCCGTGCGAAAGGCTCCCCAGGAGAGTCTCACGCCCGAGCGCCTGACCTGGGTCCTCGCGGGGATGTCGTCCCTCCCCTGTCGAACCAAAGCATCGCAGGTTCGATTCCCAGTCAGGGCACATGCCTGGGTTGCAGGCCATGGCCCCCAGCAACCGCACATGGATGTTTCTCTCTCTCTCTCTCTCTTTCTCCCTCCCTTCCCTCTCTAAAGTAAATAAATAAAAATAAAACGTCTTTAGAAATAAAAAGAAAAGAATCTAAGACACATTCCTGACACCCCAGAGCCTTGAAGTGGAAGAGCCAGGACGTGAACCTCGTTTCCCTGGCTCCCCGTCTGGGGGGGGGGGTGGCGACAGAGGGGAGGAGCATCGGCGGTCAGATCGGCGACAGAAGTGGACGGTGATCCCTGGCTGAGAAAAAATTGCGTTTCCTGCTGGCAGAAACGTTTTCGGGGAAACGGATAACATCAGCCCCTCATTCTGTCTCGTTCTCTTAAGCCGCAATCCGACCCTCATCTCAGCCGATAAATTGAATTCTCAGAAGAAGAGATAAGCTGAAAAATGGGATTCTGGGCACTTTTCGCTTTGATTGAGCCCCCACGCCCATCCCGCTGGTCCTTTCCCTGAAATCGCTGGTTAGTGTCACCGCTGGTGGGGGCCGGGAGGCGGCACAGAGGGGCCCTAAGAACCCGGGAGTTTCTGGCAACCCCCGGCGCTCTGGTCGGGACAAGACAGGAATTCCCGGCCCACCCGCCCTTCCTCGGCCCCTCCCCATCAGCCCACCCCGAGGACTCATGCTGCCCTCGCTGGGCCCCCTGCCGACGACGGATGTCACTGTTGACCATGACCTTTCGAACCAGGATCCTGTGTGTCTGTCCCCGGTTTACAAGCTTTCGGCCACCGGCGAGCCCACGGCGGCCTCCTCGGGCTGCAGGCGGCAACACGTGTGCGGGTGAGAAAGCCCGCCTCCGACGGAGGGCTGGCGGACACCCCCTCTCGGGTCCTCGCGGGAAGGGAAGGTTCTGGACAAAAGATCCCCGGGGGGGGGGGCGGGCGTGGGGGGAGGGGTCTGATCAGCGCTCGCCTGCCCCGTCTGTGAACCGACGTGTCTTCCACCATTTTTCCTCACAGCGGAAGCAACAGCGACATTTAAGGAAGGTAGTAATGGCCTCCTTAGTATTGTCCATCGTTGTTACCACTCCGTGTCCTGGACTTACGGGAGGTCAGTGCCACACGTATTGCCGGGGTGTCTACTTTGTCTCGGGAGCCAGGAGGGCGGCTGTGGGCCACGGAGCCCTTTCTTTTGGCAACACGGGAAGTTTTTAAAACGTCACGTCCTGAGCTCTGAATCCAAACCCCTCCCGCTGACTCGCGCTGCCGGTGGGACTTGGGGCTTTGAAGTCGCATCGGCGGGGGCATTCTCAACGTCTCCCTGACAGCGGCGGAATCTAGGAGTGGCCCCGAGACCCGACCTCCAGCGGAGTTCAAGTTCGTAAGATCGTGATCTCGGGGGGGTTTTCCCGGGTTCCCGTGGCCGCCCGTCAGCCCCAGGGCCGGACTTGTTTCCGAGGAAGGTCTCTTGAAGGTGGGCCCCTTTCCTGGATGCACCGGGACACAGGACGTCCTGGCCACTTTCTCCCTGTTTTCCAGGGGCGGCGGAGACCCCCGCTGGGAACGGTCCCACAGGGCAGCGAGCGGAGTGGCCTCCGTGAGCCCGCGAGTCCCTCGGGGTTGGGGCTGGGGCTCACGGGGGACATTCTCGCTGCGTCTCCTGCGAAGAGACACGTCCCTTGCCCGCAGGCAGGGGAGAGGTGAGGAGGAGGAACACGCCCGGGGTGACTGCTAGACGCGCCTCCCGGGAGGCTGGTAGCCTCAGGGGGAGCCTGAGGGAGGAACCTTGCGCGTTCGCTGTTCTGTCTGAGAAACGGGAGTGCAGCTCTGCTCTCGCGTGTGCAGCTTTGCTCCCGCCTGCCGCCACCGCGGGGTGGGGGGTGGGGGGGCGGAGGGAGGCAGCCGTAAAAACAGACACAAGGAAAAGCAATGTTGCAACGCACCAAATAAAACCCAGCCACTCTTCCGGCCGCGGACTGTGAGCCCGAGGGCGGCTCTCGTCTGAAAGGGGCCACACACTCACCCGCACTGAGCAGACAGCCCGCCCCCCGACCCCCGACCCCCGACCCCAGTGCAACTGCACGGACCGAGGGGGAATGACCTGCCAGCACGGGATGTCACGGAACTTCACATGGTGCCGCCGCCCCCTGCGGTCCCCGGAGCGGCTGCGGGCGTGTGCTCTCCGCCCAGGGAGGCGCCTCTGCTCCAGCAGCCGCCCGTCAACGACGAGATCTCCCCGACAGAGGGCGGGACCGTCCACCCCCTGCGGCACGGGAGGGACTGGGGCCCGAGTCCCTGGTGTGTCCAAGCCCACAATCATTTCCTAAACCTCTTCAGGTCTTTAAAGTGCCCGCCAAGTTGGGAAATCTGGCGTCCTGAGACTTGGAATGCGAGTTTCGTGACGGGAGCAAGAACCGCGCGGGTCTCGGGGAGTCTCTGCTCCAACCCACTAGCCAGCCACCTGCACGGCGTTAACAGCTACATGGACTGGCCCACCCACCCGCACGCAAACACAGGGAGCCCTGGCCGCGTGCTCAGTGGGTTGCAGTGTCGTCCCACACACCAAAAAGGCTGCAGGTTCGATCCCCGGTCAGGGCACACCCCTAGGTTGTGGGTTCAGACCTCGGTCGGGGTGCGAACTAGAGGCAAAGGATCGATGTTGCTTGTTCTTTCTCTCTCTCCTTCTCCACTCGCCTTCCTCCATCTCTAAAAGAATATGAATACACATATCCTCGGGGGAGGATTAAAAAGAAAAAACACAGATCGGTTCTGTGTGTCCAGAAGGGCAGTCACCATCCGTGACCATCTGCCAGACACGTGATCCGGCCACACGACTGCCCCCCCCCACCGTCCCGCCTGCCCCCCAGCGCCTGGTGGTCTGTGGTGCACGCCTCCGCCCGGAGGTGTCTAAGGCCCCGTCCCTGGACTCTGCGCCTCCCTGACCTTTCGTGGCTCCGGGAGTCGAGGCGGCAGGGGGAGTTAGGGGTGCAGGCCAGCTGGCCCTGAGGTGGGGGTTCACCCGGTAGTTCCCCAGGCGAGCCAGGTGAGCCCAGTGCAATCGCCGCCCTCGCGCTGGAGGGAGGAGGCGGGGAGGGAGAGCCAGAGAGCGCCTGGAGGGAGGGCTCGCTGCCGCTGGCCTGGGGGCTGCAGGGGGGCCTCCGGAGCCTCAGGCGGCAGGACACGGGGTCTGGCCTCCGGCATCCGGGAAGGGGCGCAGCCCTGCAGACCCTCGGAGCGAAGCCCAGAGAGACCTGTGCTGGACGCCGACTCCCGGAACCTCGAAGTAATGACTGATGTTGTGTGAAGCATTATGTTCGTGGAGATTCGTCACAGCAGCAAGGGGACTGATCTGAGGCAGGGTCGCCACCGTGTGGGTCACCGGGAGGGCCTCTTGCCGGGCGACCGTGAGCCCGGAAACACAGCTCCTTTGCTCGGAGCCGTGGTGGGGTCCGGGGGCAGATGGTCCCAGAGGGGGCGTCTGGTTTTAATGCTGCACTAGGGCCCTGGGACACTCTCGCACCCTGCCGTCCCTGGTGGGCACCCAGGGGAGGTGCCACCTCGCTGCCACCACAGTGAGGATCTATCTGCCGCTGGAACCGGCCTGAGCAGAGACGGGGGGTGGGGGGTGGGGGCAGGCCTCCCAGGTTCCGAAGCAAGCCAGGGGTGGGGGCGCCCCGGGGGGGGCCAGGGGAAGGAGACAAGGTGTCCCCACTTCTGCCACCTGCCTCTCCCTTTTCCTCCCCGCCGCCGGCCTCACAGGGGTGTGCTCAGGACGAGCGGCGGCAGACCGGGGACCTGGCTGCCTGCCACACGCCGCCCCCAGCCGCCCGCGCCCGGGACCCCGCAGGAACAGTCCCGGCTCTGTTCTCGCCCAGGGGCGTCTCGGAGCCCGGGGAGCAGATGGCGGCAGACACGGGCGGCGATTTGGAGAGGGGGCTGAGGAGATAGAGTCGCTTTATCTCCGACTCAGAAAGTGCTTGTGCAGATAAGCCGCCGCAGGTGCCCGCCCGCAGGCTCCTCCGCGCTGCCGGGGAGCCAGCAGCCGTCGGAGCCAAAAACCCCCAACCCGCCGCAGAACAGGCCCCTTCTGTGAAGGCACGCCAGGCACGCGGCACACAGCCAGGCCCACGGCGGCGAGCGCGTCTCTGTCTATTCTCCAAGACATGCAAATGCAGGGGCAGCGAGAACGCGAGTCCCCCCTCCCCTGCCCCTGCGCCGTGTGGCCCCGGGTGTCCCTGGAGGCTGCTGAATCGCCACTGGGGCCGGGGGTGCCTGGTGGGAGAGCGAGTGATCTTGACATCAAGCGGGGCCTGTTCCAAAGCTCTTCTTCTGACCGCCGCCGCTGGCCGACAGCCCTTCTGCCGCGTCTCCATGCGGCTCTGGCGCCACATCAGACACCCCGGCCCACCCGCCCGCCCGCCCGCCCGGCGCCCACAGTGAAAGAACCAAGGCCCAGGCGTCTCCATCCGTCTGAACCCGCAAGGGCACGTCAGCGAGAGCCTCTCCCTGAGCGCCCAGGGGACAGGCAAAGCCGTGGCCCCCTCACGGTCCGTTTCAGCTGGACCCCTCAGGGCCCTGGCTGTCCTCTCTGGGTCTGGTGACAGTGCCGACATTTGTCACAGCGGGCACAGACGGGGGGTCGGGCACAGGAGGGAGGCTGGAGAACATTCAGGCGGACCGTCCTCGTCAACCCTGCAGCGGAAAACCGCACCGGTCGCCTCGCCGGGGGCGGGGGGGGGGCCTGGACCTGAGAAGGCCCCTCCATCACGTGGCCCGTGACCCCCGGGCCTCCAAGGCCACTGCACCTCCCTGACAGCCTGATTTTTTCAAACAAGATTACTGGGGGCCAGGCAACGGGAGAAATGCAGTCTTGTGAACACACGCATATATCTGTAAACACGGCATGTGCTGTGTGCTGCGGCCCCAAGGTTTGTGGCCCCCACTCCACACACCCCCCAGGTGATGGGGTGAGTGGTGGGACTTTGAGGGGTCACGAAGGCAGAGCCCTCAAGAATTGGATTGCTCTCTCTGTCAGAGAGGCTCCAGAAAGATCTCTGACCTTCCCCACCGGGTGAGGACACAGCCGGAAGGCCCCGGCTGTGACCTGGAAGCTGCCCACATGAGCATGTGACCGTGTGGCACCTTGACCTTGGACTTCCAAGCCTCCAGATCGTGTGGTAGACACTGAGGCCTAAATGCCGCTGTTTCCAGCTGTTGCTGAGGCACAGCTGTGCTGAGCGAGCTGTGGAGGATGTGGGAGGGCCAGACGGGAGGGGGAGGGTCTCAGGACGCGCAGTGGCCCCAGGGCCTTCCTCCCCACCCACCAGCCCGTCTGCCCACCCCCCCGTTGGCAAACTCAGAAGCTGCATTAGCATCAGGGCACGATGTCACCGTGAGCTGCAAGTACAGTTAAGCAGCCGCTTATTTTTACTCCCACAGCAGCAGGAGACATTGTCGATGACACAGTGTGACGCATGGCGTCCCACACGGTGGATGACTGGTGGGGTTTTGGGTGCCGTTTGTGAATAGCGGTGCCTTAGAGATTTGCATTAGATTCGGGGTGATTTCCTTCCCCCCTGCTGACCGTCCCCATGGCTTTGCTCACGGAGCCCATCTCTGTTCCCGGATCCTAGGGACCGGGCGTTGGGGTGCAGGCGCCACCGACCCCCCGCCCTCAGCTCCGGGCGAGTCTTCACTGAGTTCGGTCACAGCCCTGTCAGCCGAGACTTGAACTTGGGCCTTCCCCCGGGCTGGGCTCTCCCGTCTCCTGTCTGATGTGCCAGGCAGCCGGGGGCGGGGGGGCGGGGGCGTCCAGAGACGCTGCGGGAGGCAGAGAAAGGTCACGTCCCTCCGATGCCAAGTCAACCTGGAGACAAACAGGGAGCCAGACACTTGTCTTCCGCAACGTGACAGCGCCGTGGCCAGGCCGTGTCCGCCTGTCACAGTGTGTACTCTTTAATTAATCGCCGGCGGTGCAAATGTCAGAATACGGCACACGGAAAAGGCCTCTCCTTCTTCCCTTAAAACAGGGGAGATGAATCGGCCTGGGGCTGGGCTCTGGCACGGAGACGTGCCCGGTTTGGCAGGCCACACGCCCGGCTGGTCACTCAGCCCCGCCTCCCACCTGTGACAGCTGTCACTTCGTCTGCCCGCACAGTGGCCGGCCGAGCGAGGCGCGCCACTATGGAAACCAGGGAACTGGCACAAACAGTGATGTCATCGCCTCTGTGGCTCACGTCACGAAGGAAAACGTAAGGGGTGTGTAGCTGGTAACCAGGGCATCTTACCTGGGCTCAGGTGCGGCCCGGGGGCTTCGCCCGGGGCAGGCGGCAGGGGGCGCGCTGGGAGGGCCGGCGGGCGGGGCGCAGAGCCGCCGAGCCCCCCAGACTGAAGCCACTTCGGGCCGCGTTAGGGACGCCTCCCTTCGACGCGCGCGTGTGCGCACGCGCGCTTTAATCTGGCAAATGCGCCCGTGCTCGGGCGCCGGGCCGCCCCACGAACTCCACGGGCGCGTCCAGGCAGGGCCGCGTGTTACTGTGAAGGCCTCAAAGCTGTTGAAAATAGTCCTGTCCCGAAGAAGGACGTAAATCCTGATGTTTTTACTTAAAGCAAGAGGCTCAGCTGCCACTGTGTTCAGTTATTGAAACGCTGCGAGGGGCGGTCCCCACGCCTGACACCAGCATTTCCCTGACGTCCAGCCAATGGCGCTGTGTTTTCACAGTGACTGACACCTGTCACGGGGGAGGGACTCTGCCCTTCGCCCCGCCCCCGCAGCCCTAAGCGCCCGTGAATTCAAGGATGGCTGGCAGAGTGGGGACACAGCTAACTCTCTCGAGCACACGTGTGTGTGTGCGCGTGTGTGTGCGTGTTGGTGCGTGTGCAGCGTGGAGCGCACGCCCTGCAGCCGGGGGCTGGCCGGAACTATCACTTCAGCCTGTGACTCAGGACACAGTCACTTCTTTTTTCAGTAGCAGGTTGGTGGAGGAGACACTAGTCACAGGCCACAGAGGCCGCCCTCTTGGAGGACAGAAGTCGGCGGCTCCTCTGTGTTCCCAGAGCTGAGCCACGGTCACCACGAGTGGGAGGTCACTCCCCCACGTCCCCAGGGAGCCCCGTGCACGCCCTGGCCGCCCCTCCCCTCCCCTCCCCTCCTCTCCCCTCTGTCTCTGTGGATCGGTTATGGGTGGGCTACACAATGTGTGTCCGGCTTCTTCCTCTGAGCGTGCTGTTTTCCGAGGGGGGCAGTAGGGGCGGGCGCCAGGGTCTCCCTGATGCCACACCTCCCTGAGCTGCCGGGACTCAAGGTCAGCCCTCCGAGTCCGTGGGGTCGCGGCCTCGCCTTCCTCCAGCCCGGACTGAAAACAGATACGTTTTGAATGTTACGTTGGCGCCAACGTGTGCTGTGTGGTTAGGTCTAGGACGGTTGTGTCCTGAACATGTTCACGTGTTAAAATAGAATTTTCGCCCTGCCCCGGAATGCTTCCCCTGCACGGAGGCGCGAGGGCTCTCCGGCCCCGCGGGGCCTCGCTGGGCCCCGCACCCGCCAGCGGCCCCAGGGCGCCCGCTTCCCACCCGTCCTCCTCCCAGGCGTCTCTCCGCTCGGAGAGTCTTCCATCACCGAGACAGATGAGCTTGTTAGCGAGGGGATGGAAATGGAGCCGCAAATGAGTGCAAATGACACCGTCGGCGCTAATTACAGCTCCACGGGGGCCGGGCCCAGTGGTGATGGGTCTTCGATTCTCCGGTCCAGAGGGCTTTCCCGCCAGGGGCCACGCCCCGGCCACGCCCCCGGCCACGCCCCCGGGGAGGCCCTGCTGCACGCGGGGTTTGAGCCTGCTCTGGAAGGGCCCGGCACTGAGCACTCCTGCGCAGAGCCGCAGGCGAAGGCTCCAAAGGCGGGTCTGTCCCCCAGAAGCAGGAGGTCAGAGTGCGTAGGTCAGAGTGCGCACACAGCAGCCGTGGCTCCGGGCCGGGTGGTCACGGGGCTGGGCCGTCACGCTGGTTCCCAGATACCCACGTGGTCAGTTCCACATCAGCCCCTCACAGAAGCAAAACCCCTGAAACATCTGTGTTTGCTCTGTTTTTTTCCGGCAACCTTTGAAAATCCCTTTGCAGAGAGAGTTTTCGCCTATGACCTGTAAATATTTCAGCTCACTTCTCTGAATGACGACACCATTTGTAAAGGAAATCGCAGCACCTCACCCTGCCTGGCATGCACACAATAACTGTGTCCCCAGACGTGTAGCGGGCATTCACGGCTCTCACACGCGTGTGGCTGTTCTGCGACCCTGCCCATGGCCTGCCCAGCCTTAGGTCTTACCTCCGCAGACCGGCGTGCCGACCTTCCACTGCACCCCGCTCCCCACGCCGCGGCCAGTCCGCCCCTCTCAGACCCGCTGCCCCGCGCGGCCAGGGCTGCTGCTTCCCTGGAGCCCGTCCCTGCAGGGCTGAAGCTGACCTGCTCCACGGTCGGCACAGGCTGAGCCTGTTCTCCCAGGGAGCCGGGTTCCCACCCCCGAGGGAAACCGAATCACCTCTGGGAGAAGCAAAATCCGTTTTTGTCATGAGCGTGGGGACCTGCCGCTCTCACAGCTGCCGTAACCAAGGGATGGCCGGGTGCGGGGACTGACCTCACCCTCTCTGATTCCAGCACCACCGTCAAACATTCGGCGTGCGCTCTTTAAACCCTCTCCCCACAGTGGGGAGCACCGAGGGTGGGGACACCCCCGGGACGTGCCTCGGAGTGGAGCACCAGAGGGCGGAGCCTGTCAGGCCGCCTTCCTGGGTCCCCGGCAGGAGGCACGAGCCAGGCCCAGGGCATTCAGCTTCCAGGGCCTGGGCCCTGGCTGGAAGCTGGGGAGGCCACGGGGGAATATGTGCTCTTCATCTTCCAACCAAAAGTGCTCTAAAAATAGCCACGTTTCAGCCTAAAAGGACGGCAGGTCAAGGCCACCCGAGGACCCTGCCGTGCAGAAATGAGACGACGTGACTTCTTCTCACCCGAGTCGAGGACGCACCCACGTGGCAGGGACTGTGACGAGTCTCGGGGTGCCAGGAGCAGCACCGTCTCACACCTGCGTGCACAGGGGGCGCGACCGGGTCTTCTCGGGTCCTCCCCCAGGCGCATGCTCAGCTCCTCCGCCTCGTGCCCTGAACTGCTGTCCTCGGCTCCTCGGCACCCGCACCCGCGCCAACCTCCTAAAGACGCTCTTTCTGGAAATGTCACCGGTCCCCACAAGTGGCAGGGAAAACAGAGGGACAACAAGCTCCACGTGAAACCAGACCTCTGTTAGAAACGCGGGGTTTGAGCCCCGTGACGCTGTGGGGGCCCGAGAACCTGGACGTCACGCCATCCCCGGGGTGGGTTTCCCAGAGTGCTTTGCTGGGAAGAGACAGTCTTCCCGGGCCTCCAGGTGGGGGTCTCTGTGGAAATCGGGGCTGGCTCCAGTGTGGACCCTTCTCTCACTCTCACCCAGGGGGCAGCAGCTGAGCTGAACACGTCCACCCCCCCTCGGCGTGTGCAGGTGGGACCCCACAGTCCGCCCCCACCCCCACTGTAGGGGGGCGCGTGTACAGGGCGTCGAGTCCTGGAGACCAGCCTGCAGAAGCGGGCAGCATGAACCCGGCAAGGACACCTGCCCGCGGTCTCTACCATGCTGTCCTCAGGACCCCCCCGAGTTTGGGGGCCCCCTGAGGGTTGTCCTCGCCCACCAGGCTGCCGCTGCGCCTGCCGGGACTGACGCCAGGACTGACGCTGGGACTGATGCCGGTCCAGCAGCGTGGGGAGCAGCCTGCGCAGCCTCGGCGTGAGAACCGGAGGAGACCAGGGCTCTGCTGCCGGGAAGCGCTGCCGCCTCCCCCTCTCGGATCCGGAGGCCGGAGGCTTTCACGCCAGATGCACGGATGCTCCCACGCGGCAGGCGGAACCACGTGGGCCTGACTCCACCGCGAGCAGCCAGGTTGTCACCAGCTGGGGCCTTGCCCGGGCCCAGCCCCTGCCCAGGGCAGATGCTGGTACACTAATTAGTTCGCTAATTAGTACACTGATTAATACACCCATTAGTGAACATGGTGGCCCGGGGTGAGCTGACCGAGCCCGTCAGGGACACGGGACTCCCAGCTCCTGGGGGCAGGGAGCCCGTGCCCGGGTGGTCTGCCTGGGCTTCCGCCTTGGCGCCCCGGCTCCGGGCCCCGCCGTGGGTCTCCCAGGACCCGGGTGCGGTCGAACGTGTGCCCAGCTCCGGCCAAAGACATAGCCCCTGTCGCCAGAACATTTCTCCTGGTTCACTGTCAAGTGTGGCCGAGGGAGACCCGGGGATCGTTACCGAAGCAGCCGGAGGTGAAAGGAGTGTGTGCATCCGTGGGCCTCCTGGAGAACTTCTCCCCGTGCACTCACCAGCAGCCACGGGACCTCGCCTGCATCCTGGGAGTCGAGAGACATTCCTCTCTCTGTTGAAGGGGTGGGAGGGTTTTGCCGCTTCTCCCGGAGCCGCAGTCTTGGCCTGTGCCCCCGGGACTGGCAGGCGGGCGCCCTCCCCGCCTGCACCGCGGCTTCCTGACTCGTGGGAGGGAAAACCCCGGGAAGCAGAGGAGCCGTGAGCCGCCCCCGCCTGCCCGCCTCAGCCGGCAGTCCGTCTGGGCAAGGAGACCCAGCGGCTCCCGCCTGGCCCGCCCGCTCGCCCGGGGTCCTTCAGAGGCGCTCACGGCTCAGCTCCTCTCTCGCCCGCCCGGGGGGCCGCCGCCCGTCTCCCCGGACTCTGGCAGGGGCGGAGTGAACTGTCTCTGTGGCCTCGGCTGACCCGGCGGCTCTGAACCCCAGCCTTCCTGTGGACCCAAGAAAATGGGTCACTTCGAGGCCGACCCGGCTTCTCCTGTGGTTACACCGGGGCTCTGGGTCTTTGCGCCTCTCCACACCCTACGCAGCACCGAAGGCTCACTCTGTCTCCCCGGTCCTTGGCTCTGACTCAGGCGTCTCCGCACTCCTGTGTTCTCTGCCCATTGCAGTGTGACCCCTCCGTCACCTGACCCCTCCATCACTTTGCCCCTTCCATCACCTGACCCCTCTGTCACCTTGCCCCCTCCATCACCTGACCCCTCCATCACCTGACCCCTCCATCACCTTGCCCCATCACCTGACCCCTCCGTCACCTGACCCCTCCATCACCTGACCCCTCCGTCACCTGACCCCTCCGTCACCTGACCCCTCCGTCACCTTGCCCCCTCCGTCACCTGACCCCTCCGTCACCTGACCCCTCCGTCACCTTGCCCCCCTCCATCACCTGACCCCTCCGTCACCTGACCCCTCCGTCACCTGACCCCTCCGTCACCTGACCCCTCCGTCACCTTGCCCCCTCCGTCACCTGACCCCTCCGTCACCTGACCCCTCCGTCACCTTGCCCCCTCCGTCACCTTGCCCCCTCCGTCACCTGACCCCTCCGTCACCTTGCCCCCTCCATCACCTGACCCCTCCGTCACCTTGCCCCCCTCCGTCACCTGACCCCTCCGTCACCTGACCCCTCCGTCACCTTGCCCCCTCCGTCACCTGACCCCTCCGTCACCTTGCCCCCTCCATCACCTGACCCCTCCGTCACCTTGCCCCCTCCGTCACCTGACCCCTCCGTCACCTGACCCCTCCGTCACCTTGCCCCCTCCGTCACCTGACCCCTCCGTCACCTTGCCCCAGTCCCAGGGCCGCGCAGGCGCCTGAGCGGGGATCTGACCGCAGACGGGTGGTCCAGTCCTCACCCAGGGGGCGCGGGAGGCCACGAGTGTCACATTGCACGTCCCGGGGTACTTCAGCGAGGACAACACCACTCCGAGACCTACTGTGCCCGATGGTTCGATATTAACTTACGCCACCAAGATAAAGCTTGCGTATCTCTGAGATGGTACAGAGTTTAAAGCCTTAATGTCCCAGCACAACAAGAGCTGTCGGTGTCACAGAGGAAAGCGGAAGAACATAAAGAGGTGATTCTCTGAGAAACGCAAATGACCGGCGAGCGGACGAGAGGCATCCAGCGGCACCGATGCCCGAGACTGGCCGGCCACGCGGCACCCACTACCCGGACGTCATGCAAAACGCACACGTGTCGAGAAGACCCGGGCCAGCCGCGGGCCAGAGCCGACACGGAGCGAGAGACGCTCACTCGCGTCGCTGCTGAGAAAGCTTCACGGGCTTTGGGGGAGGAGGGGGCTGTCACAGTCGCCAAACGCACTGGGAACCTCCGGAAAACACACAAACACTGGCGCACCCTCTCCCGTCTCGCTGTTTGTTTACCCGCACGGCCGACCGCAGATGGCTAGCCACGCGCCCGTTCAAATCTGCTCGCTCACACGGTGCTTGTCGTCACAGCCTGTCGGGGACAATCTGTGTCTGGCAGCGCAGAGCCGGTCGAGGCGAGACGCACGGGCTGGAACCCGGGAGCTGGCACTCGCGGAGCCGAGGGCCCTGAGCGCACACGCTCGGGAGAAGCGCGGTCGGCTGCCGGCGTTTACTAAGGTGGTTCCCACAGAAAGGTCCAGGAGGCTGGCTCCTCCTCAAAGGGAAGAGAAGGTCGAGAATGCTGTGTCCCAGCGTGAAATTACAAAACAGGGGGGTGGGGATACAGCCCCACCCCACCCCCACCCCCACCCCCGGGCTGTGTCTCTGCAGGAAGTGCCCCTGGAGACCGGTCACGCCACTTCTGGGCCTGTGGTCACCCCGGCCCCTTGCAGAGCCCCCCACCCGTGAATGAATCCCCAGTCCTGTCGGAACCTTGGAAGTACTCGTGTGGGTCACACTGGCGTTCAGGCCCCAACACAGCCTCCGTGGGAGGGGCCCCGGGCCCTCCATCACACACCACGTGATGACAGTGTTCCCAGGCATCACGCCCAGGGTCCCTCCTGTTCATCTGTCCCCGTGTCAGAGGACTGTGCTGTGTGACAAGTCATCGCAGGCGGTGTGGATGAAAAGGACACAGAGGTTGCCTCTCCGCGGGCCGGGAGTCTGGGTGCGGGTTGGCTGGGCCCTGGGCTCCAGGCCCCACAAGGCCATAGTCAGCATCAGCACCGGGAGGCAGCAAGGGACTAACCACCCAGGTGTGGAAGCCTCAGTGGGCGCGGAGCTGCCACTCACCCAGAACAGAGTAAAAAACGGCTGTTTTCTCCAATTTCCTCTCATTTTGACCACACTCTGGGATGACACACCAGACCAGGCTTTTAATAAACACTCCCCGTAGGTGCCACTGCCGATTACCCGCCGCGCTGGGGACAGCGGAGACGCAAACCGGTTTTTCATGACCTGCAAAGGCTCGTGTGCACCCCAGCGCCGCCTCTGCGTCACGAGACGCATTTTCTTGTGAGTTGGGAAACGAGCTCGGAGCACGCTTGGGCCGGGGCCGACGGCCGGCCCCTGCTCGGGTGGGCGCAGTGTGGGCCCGTGGGTGACACCGTTTCACTGTTACCAAACGTCGAAGCTCGATGAGGTTATTAAAATGATGACATCATCGGTCGCCATAGCGACAAACGCATCAGTCCACGTAGTCCGATCTATCGTCCTGCAGGTGCTGGCATCTTCTGAAGCCCTTCAGAGCTCAGGTGCCGGGCCCGTGCGGCGTTCGGCTGCAGGACGCTGGGGGCCAGGTGGCCGCCGGCTCGGGCTGGAGTCCAGTGTCCGGGGGTGACCAACAGTGAACGGCACTCGCGGTCTCCTTTAGACCGCCCAGCGGGGAGAAGGCCGGGGCGTGTGCGCCCGCAGGCCCCGTGCGGGGCGGGCCTGGGAAACCCCTCGGCCAGCCCCCCCCCCCGACCCCACCGTGAGCTCCGGACACGGGAGGAGCCTGTTTGTGGCTCACGTGGGGCCATTTTTGCTGAATAGCTGTCATTTCAAAGTCGCCAGTTGCAGCCACAACCTGAAAGCGAATGAGCCACGGTTAAATCACACCTGTGGCATCTTCACTCGGAACGTGAAAGCCCAGCGTGGGGGCTTCCCCGGCTGCCCACGAGCGGGCCGCCTCCGAGGCCCGGGCCCGGTGCTGTGCCCTGCACAGGTGCGGCTCACTCGCTGAGTGATCATCGTGGTATCACTTTCCCTCACACCTGTCGACCTGCTACCCCAGGGGGTGCGCCCCTTTCAGAGGCGCCCTGCCGCCCAAGAACACTGAATTATTCATGCTGTGACGGCTGCCGCCCCGAGGGTCCCAGGCGCTGCTCCCGGAGAGAGTGTGGGGAGAGGCCCCCCACTCAGCCCTCGGGACTTAGAAGCCTCAGAAGGCGCGCTCAGAGCAGACAGGGGCTTTACGCACGGCTGCGACCCCGTGACCCCCACGTGTCAGCCCGTGTTGGAATCCCCTGGGAACGATCGAAGCAGAGGCTGCCGGTCTTGCTCCTGAGTCTCCTGTGCCCCGGGTCTGGGCGGTGGCTGGGGACCTGACGTCTAGCACGTCACCCGGGGGGGTGACAAACAACCCACCACACGCCACGCTGAGGACCGACCTTTGTCAGAGCAGCCGCAGGACAGACAGACACGGCCAGGCTTCCCCGGGCCCAGACCCTGGCCACACTGCCCCCCCCCCCACGCTGAACCCCCATGAAGAGCACGCGTGTCCTCCTCCGTCACAGGGGGGCCTGTTTGCAGATCACACGGTGCACATGCGTGCATCAGCGAGGCCCACCCGGGGCCACAGGCGGTCAAGCCCGACCCCGGTAACTCAAATAGCGAACGGGTTTGTTTTCCTCGCCGGGCACGGGGTGCAGGGACAGACGGCTGTAGCCTTGGCTCAGGGCATCCGTGGGGTCTGGGCCGGGAGTTTGGACGTCGGGGTCCCTTGACTCATAGTCCCAGATGGTTCCTCCCCGAGGAGCTAGTGCAGGTGGTGACCCCAGGGGGCGCACCGGGGAGTGCGCCCTTGTTTGCTACCCACTGCGCCCCGACGGCCTGACGGCCCCCGGACCTGGCAGGTGTTAGAAGCAGACTCGAGTCCTTGTGGAGCCTCTGCCAGACCCCCCAGGGACCCCCCGGCCGCTGCTGCCCAAGCCCCCCCGTCCTGGGCGTAGACAGATCCGCGTCTCCCGCGGGGCCTGTCTGAGCCCTCAGCCGTCAGCCTCTTCCGCTTTGGTGTCCTGGCTCTGCCCAGACGCCCTCTTTTAAACACCCCAGATGGACGCGCCTGCGGATGGCTCTGTCGGCACAGGCCCCCAACCTCTGCGCTGCTGCGAGCTGCCGCCGGAGGCGGGCGCAGAAGGGTCTCCCTCCGCGCCGGAAGCTGCCGCCTGGGCCGCTCTCGAACCCTCGGCCGCCCCGCGGGCCGCGCAGCGATCGGACCGCGCAGTGGCGCCGCGGGCAGGCACGCTGCCAGGCCACACCCGGGGGAGAAAACGCGCCGGCTCCCGCGCCGCCCAGCAACGCGCCTTCGTGTTCCCATGAGCAAACGCGCAGCCTGTCGGAGACGCCCGTCTGCAGGTGAACGGGCTGTCGTGCGCCGCGTCCTCACTCCTGACGCACGTCTCTGGCAGACCAGCCGCCCAGGTGCCTCGTCACAGACGCTTTCACCTTCGGTAATGTGTCACCGGCCTAAATGCCGCTTTATCGTCTTGAAAATTAAAACATTCTCCCAACTGTAGACAGAAAACGATAAATAATTTAGCATACAAATCAGAGAGTGCATGGATGGTAACAATGAAAAGCATTACTGCCCTGCCTGGTGTGGCTCAGCGGGTTGAGCGCCAGCCTGTGGATCGAAGGGGCGCCGGTTCGATTCCCAGTCAGGGCACGTGCCTGGGCTGCAGGCCAGGTCCCCAGTAGGAGGCGCCCAAGAGGCAGCCACACATGGATGTTTCTTTCCTTCTCTTTCTCCCTCCCTTCCCCTCTCTCTAAAAACAATTTTTTTAAATACTATGTATCATCTAGGAAAATGGACGCATTTTCTGAACGCACATTTTTTCCCAAGGGAGCTTCTCTCTGGTCACCTAAGAAACTGCGTGGAAGAGAATCACGTGGAACTCAGGACTCAGAACGCCCTTCACCGCCCCTCTGTCTGCCACGCAGCGCCCCTCCCACTTTCTCCGGTCTTGTCATTTTGCTGTTAAAAAAAGCCCAATAATTGGGCTCAGTAACACAAAGCGTTCCCTCCAAACCCCACCATTGCTCCACTCCAGAACCGGCAGCACTGCCGCAGCCACGGTGCGGGAGGGCGATGGAGCGGAAAGTTCCGGAGGCCCAGGGGGCGCTCTCACGTCCTAACAGGCCCTCCCGTGCCCATTGCTTGGGGGTGCACCAGGCTCCCGGTGGCCCAGATAAACAGACCCGGACCCGCGCGTCCGCGGCAGCACAGGTGTGCGTGAGCGCCGTGCACAGCAGAAATGAAGTCCCAGGGCGAGCGGGGGGCACTCCTCCTATCCCGAGTCAGACCCCCGCGCAGGCCTCTGGAGGAGGCAGCCACCCGGGGAGACGGATTTGGGGAAAGCCAAGCTCTCCTCCTCACGCACAGCTCCGACCCGGGAGGTGAGACGCCCCTCGGGGCAGAGGAAAGCCTCGGCCCCCACTGTCCACCTGCAAACAGCGTCCTCGGCGTTGAGCGCCTCCGCCTTCCACGCAGCAGCAGCAGCAGCAGCAGCAGCAGCAGCAGGAGCAGCGCGTCCCTCTTGCGTTGGAGACACTAGGGTGCAGAGCAGGGGGAGGGTGGGCAGCCCTTGTCCAAGGCCCAGGCAACCTCGGTGAGCGGGGGTGGGGAGCCCCTATTCTCGCTTTGCCCCGCCCCTCCTACCGGGGCCGGCACCTTCACTTCCACTGGAGAGGTCCGGGGCTCTCTGGTTCCGTGCGGGCGCACGCCTGCCTTCCTGGGTTCTCACTGGAGGGAAAAGAAAGTTCTCGTTCTGGGCCACCCCCCTGCGAGCAGCCTCGTCCTCCCTCGTCTTGACAGCGGGAACTTTTCGTCGCTGGGAGCTGAGCAGAGGAAGACGCTCTCGGAGCATGCGCAAGAGGGCCGGGTCTGGAGCTTCGCAGGCTGGGGGTCCGGGGTTGTCCAGTGGGCGAGCGACGAGCCAAAATCCCGCGTGTGTGTGAACCCGGACACCTCCGGATGCTCGTTGACGCCGGTTAGGACGTGGGTTTCGGGGAAGGAAATCGGTAATGACCACAGCAAATTGGGGGTGCTGTTGGGGTGTGTTTGTTCACGCCAACAGGTGTTCCCCCTGAAAACCCCTGTTTAAGGGGCCAGTTAGAGCCAGAGGGGAAGTAGGTCACACACAGCCACACCGGGACCTCGGTGACGATGTCAGCTGGCCCTTTGCAGAACGAACTGGACTGCTCCATCCAGCCCAGTGACGAATGTCTCTCTGCTGAGCCAGGAACCATCTAAAATGACAGATGGGACGGAGGACATCCAGAACCCCATTGGCTGGGGGCGGGGAGGGGGGCGCACCCCAGGGCGCTGGATCTCTGACCCTCGGCCTTAAAGGAAAGTAGGGGTCATTACTCCACAAACTGTTTTTAACACTGAAAGAAAAACGCCCTCTTGGGCGGCAACAAATCCATGCTTCGCGGAAACAGAACTGCCCGTGGTCCGTGTTTGAGTGGAAGTCCATGCGAGCGCCCATTCTCAGTCAGCAGAGCCACGCGTCTGCGACAAAGACGCGGGGAATTCCAGCTGGCTTCAGTGTGGCCGCCGGGTGTCCCCTTCTGTGAATCGCCCAAAAGCTGTTCTGTTCTGCTAATGTCGGGTGCGGGAGTGCCCCCTCGTCGTGCAACTCACAAACACGTCCGAAATTTCAAGTGGGAGTGTACGTGACGGAGAAGTTATATGTGCTGTTGCCTGGAACGCCATCTGCATTGTACAGCACTGGGGGCTCATAAATTCTTTATAACCAGCGGTGCTGAGAAATGTTAAAGGCTTTTAAAATATTATTGGTCAATATCGGAGCCGTCGTAAATCTGCCCGGACCTTGGAGACAAGCCCAGGAGCTAATTTTGCCTCGCTCCCTGCAAATGACCCATAATGCACGGTTATCGCCGGCTTGACGGCGACGAGGTATTAAATCCCGTGAAGTGCAAGTTGGTTTGAGTAAAAAATGATTTCCCTTTAATTGTAAGTGTTGATGAAGCTAATTTCACTGAGCCATTCAGCAGATTGGTTCCACGTTGGCAGGGACACTTGCAACAGGGAGAAGACCTAAGGTCACACCGAGGGCCGAAGAGCAGGGTCGGGAAGCAAGCACATTGGAGGCCGGAAACGCGGAAAGCTGGAAGGGGAGCTGATGTTGCCTATTCCAGCCATATATATTTACATATATATATAATATTATATAGCATGTATTATATAATTATTCTATGTGTAATATATAATTATTAATTAATGCATTATTAATTGATATATCATTGATATATGGTGTGTGTTTATAATATAATGTGTTCTACAAATATTACTTATATACAATTGTATGCTTTATAACAAATATGTTATATATAGTTATATGATATGATATATTATATGTTATATAAATATATATAAGTTTAGGTTCTTTGGTTGTGGTGACGTGTGATTGGAGCAATCAAAACACATTAGCGCCCCGGCTCAGTGGCTCAGTGGGTTGGAGCACGGGCCCCTACACCAAAGGTTTCAAGTCCAATTTCCGGTCTGATTCCCAGTGCTTGGGTTGCAGGTTCAATCCCCAGTCAGGGCACTTACAGGAGGCAACCGATCAATGTTTCCCTCTGTCTCTCTTCCCCTTCCTCTCTAAAATCAGTGAAAACATATCCTCCGGTGAGGTTTAAAAAAAAAAAAAACATGTTCAAGAAGACTAAGTTTAGTCTGGGTCTCCAGACGGGTGTATTGGAAGCTCTGGGTGGGACTTGGGGAGGAACGGGGCACAAGGGTTCCCCTTGCCTCCTGGGCTGTGCTCTCCCCGCCAGGTGCGGGGCGGGCTGCCGGTGACAGATGCGATCGGTGCTGGCGGAGGCCGCACACGCGGTGCCACCAGGGGGCGCTGCACTGAAGGTCAATGGCTGTAACCTGCCAGTGTTCCGATGTCATTTCTGCTCGTGGAAGCTGCTGAGACTGGAAGCAGCGACGGACAGCAAGACCAGTGTCCCCTTTAGGGACGAGGGTCATCTTGTTTGCGGGGATGCATTTTGCTGCGGGATTGAGATCTACCCACACAGTCCCAAACAGAAAACGTTTGGGTTCAAAAACACCTGAATCCACAGCACTGCGTTTTTGTCGAGTTTTCCAGGTTCGAAGCTGTTGAACAACTCGACAAGCCGTTCTTCCGAATCGGGGGTAAATTCCCGTCACGCAGTGCAAACGTCACAACACCATCCAAGGCAAGTTTTCAACAGACTCCCCTTCGTCCCGGCTGAGTCTGTGCTCTTGAAACAAACGTGTTCCAGAAAACATTTTATTTCTATTCGAAGGGGTCACCATTCCTGCGTGTTTGCGTGATTACCGACCCAGAATCACAATCGGGTGAGTGAACGTTGACCTTGACCATCCCTCCCGCTGAGACCCTTCCCGCTGGCTGACGCCCTCTCATTGACATGCGGGGACTCAGTCATGCCCACAGCAGCTCGTCTACAAGGTCACGGCCCATCCAAAGGCACACAAAAAAAGGCCCAGTTAATTTCTTTTGGCTTTCTTTTTTAAAGACAAATGCCAATGCAAGTTGGCAGACACTGCGGAGTCTTGATTGTAAATGTTGACATTTGTCTAAATAAATATTGTCAACACATGCAAAAAAAAAATGCGAGTAAGGGGACCAGTCACGAGGCAGCCTGGCATTTAGAAAAAGGGTGTTTTGCGGCAAGCACAGGTTTCTAGTGGGGTCACGAGAGGCGCAAGCTTCCAGTCCTTTACTGGCCTTCGGTCACCTCCCGGTCCTTCAGTGGGACTCTCCTGCGCCGTCGTGGCTGCCACGCCGGCGATGCTGACCTTCGCCATGAAAGTTATTTTCCCAGCAACAGTGGGCTTTTTCCGGGAGAGCAAAGAACCACCCCTGGAGCACGCGCACTAAGGCAACACCAGGCGAGTCCGGAGGACAAAGGAGAGGAACGGTCTTTTGTAGCAGAAAAGTTGGGCGGAGCTATGTGAGCAGAGAGCCCATTGGAGGAAACCGGGCACTCGCAGCCTACTGCCTTTCCATTGGCTGGGTTGTGCCAGCCTCTCATTGGCTGGGCTGTTGCCAGGCGAGGAGAAAATCCTCCTCCCTTCTGCTGGGTGAGTGGAAGGGCCCTCCAGCCTGGCTCCTTTATTACGAATTTTCACAAAAATGCTGAAAGTCTTCCCCTGCGGTCCCCTGTGGGCTGAGAGCAGAGGCCAGATGGTCCCGGGGCCCCACGGACCCTCCTCCCGTGGAAAGCCCTCCTGGATCGACGGGTTGTCCGAGTGCCCAGCCCGGCTCCGGAGTCGGAGCCTGGGTGATGCCCGCCCTGACCCTCGCGCTCTCCAGGTGAAGGTCGTCCTCAGGGACTCGCGGCTCCCTCGGGAGCCACGCGGAGGGGACGGCAGCCCAGCGCGGGGTGCCCCGGGATTGCGGGGTGTCGTTGGCACCACCGCCGTCTCCTCCCGAGTGGACTTCGCAGCGCGCAGCCGCCCGCGCTACTGTAAAGCGGTGGTGTGAGAATGTGTCGAACAGTGCGAGTTCCTGCGAGGGTCCGCGCTCACCCTGCGCGTGGGAGTTCCTGCGCGGGAAGGGCTGCTTCTGTCCCCACCGCACCCCGCCCCACCGCGGCCTGGCCCTGCGCTACTCGTGGGGGCGGGGCCGGCGAGCCCAGAAACCGGGATCCGAAGGAAAATGCCCCAGCGCACCCTCCGGCGCTTTATCTCTAAAAATAGTTCATGGCAAAAAATCTTATAATCATCTAATCCAAACATGCACAGACGTGTAAGGAGCTCTCCCACCCCTAACCGGATTCGGGCGGGAGTCACGGCTGGCTGCGGAATTGGAAGATTATTACTTTGCTCTCGAAGATAACCCTTCTGCGCCCTCCTCCTCGCTCGCTCGCTCGCTCCGGTCTGGCCACACACCAGTTAAAGCGGGGGGCGGGGCCGGCCGGGATTCCCGGGGTCACTGAGAGGCACCTGGCAGCCGCTGACGCGGGGTTTCCAGCGGGGGGTGGGGGCGGCTAATAGTGAGGACCCCCGAGTGCACTGTTTCCCGGAGGCCAGGCACTTCAGCCGCCCCTGGGGGCGTTGGGCAGCCAGCCCGCCGAGCGCCGGGACTGGGCAGCTGGAGCGGAATGTGCTGGAGCGTCTCTGAGGCGCAGACCCATTCCCGGGCTCCTAGCAACGACCCATCTCTGGGGGAGTGACTGACTGACTGGCTGGGTAGCGGACGGGGCACAGGGTCTGGAACTGGGTGTCTGTAGTCCATGGTTGAGGGGGGGAGGGCTTAATCTGCTGCTTGCGCAAGATGCATGGGGGCGGGCAAGGAGCTGGGAGAGAGGTCACTGGGGTGCCAGCGCGGTAGCCCAGCTCCGGGCGATTCTTCGATCATCAGAGAAGCACCAGGTGCCGGAGAGAGTCGGGAGCTGAACTCAAAGGCAGTGTCTGGGCGACCAGGGAAGCCGGTGACAGCCCAAGCGGCTGTGACTCAGTGGTGGTCCCAGGCTCAGGGGTCCCCACCCTGGGTAGGGACGCGCCTGAGAGAGGCAAGTGGCTGCGGCACCCAGCCACGGTTCCTACGGTCCCCACAGCCCCCTGCCCGTGAAGCGGGTGCTCGTTGCCTGTGTGGTGGGAGAGAAGTTTGTGGATACTTTGTAAACGTGAGGACGCTGGAGTTCAGTAGGTTATGGCTGCTGTACTGTTTGAAGTCTGGGGAGGGCGCCAGCGCTGCGGACAGTGATTCCGGAACCGGGAAGGAAACAGCGGCCACCGCCTGGGCTTTCTGTTCATTGCAAAGCCTCCGGCACGAAATCGCATCCGTGTTTCCAGCGCCCGCACGAGCTGACGAGCGGAAGACACTCGGGGAGGCGGGGCTGGCTGAGCCCAGCAGCCGTCCCTCTGCGCCTCGGTCCTCGTTGGTCGCGGAGGACGCCCCAGCGCCGGAAGGCTGGAAAGTAAGGGCTAAGCTGGGCTGTTTGGGCTTTTCCTGGGCTCAACTGTATCACACCTGTGCTCGGTGGGAAAGAAGTCTCCCGCTCCTGCTAAGTCAGCTCAGGCGCGCCGGCTTCCGGCACGCCCCGCGGTGAGGGGCGATTAATTACACATCAGTCATTGTCACGTGGGAACCGATCGAGATGCAGATGTTCTCACGGAGGTGAGACCACCGACGTGATCATCAACCAGCAGAAAGGAGGCAAAATCCCTCGGGTGTGTGCAAGACCGGTGGTGGTCGCCACCCTGTCGCGGGGACAGAGCTCACCGCCGGGAGAGGGCAGGTGCGAATCCCAAAGCGGACTGCAGAAGGGGCGGGCAGTCCCGGCGAGCCGGCCGCGCCTCCCGTCTCTCTTCAGGACGGCCGCCCGGTGTGTGGCGGCACAGTTACTCCGTGCTCGTTGGACGGCTTTGGAGTCAGCCCTGACGCTGAGGCCCAGTGGCGTGTGCTGCCCAGACAGCGGGGGAGCCCGGAGGCCCCTCTGCCTCTGCTGCCACAGCTGCCATCACCACAGCAAGACACACACATGCACACACGTGTGTGTGTGTGCATGTGTAACTACATGCAGCACATACATGCATGCACATGAGCACCTGTGCATGCACGTGCACACACCAGTGCGTGTGCACACATGGGACCGACACGTATGTGCATGTGCACACACATGTTTACGCACAACAGGCATTCTGTGGTCCTTATGCCTGGCAGGACCTGACCACGCATGTGCTGGTGCTCACCCACTCCCGAACACGCTTTTGTGTGGATCTCCTGCACTGCCAGGGCCGGGGGCCACACGGTGCACACACAGACCCAGGCCCGGGTCCCCGGGACACGCAGCCCAACAGATACAGGCTCCTCTCCTCCCGGATCCACTCTGACCACGGGCCTGGGTCAGCTCTCCCCGCCACACGGCTGGACCGCAGGCGGGGGGGGGGGGCAGGGGCTGCCGGCTCCGCTGCCGGGTGCGACACTGAGGCCCAGCGAGCCGGCACGGGTGGTCGGCACGGGGCCGAGTTTCACGAAGTCCCGAGTCTGGACGAGCCTGGGATTCCCGGTCTGACCCCCCCTCCCCATCTCGGCCCATGGGGCAGGCCGGGCAGCCCCAGCACGTTTGCACACGCGATCTCGGGGTGGCCAGGGTCAGGCCCGGAAAGACGGGGTCGGGCAGTCCTAGAAACGCCATCACCGCCCGGTGACAGGGACTCTGCTGTTCCTCTCTACCCCGGGGGTCACCCAGTGACCCCTCCCCTCACTTCCTGCAATGCTGGTCTGGGCTCCGAAGTGTCTGGTGACAGTCCCTCCGGGTGACAAATACGTGGGGCCATTCTCTTCTTTCCCTGCGTGTCCTCACTGTCCCCCTTCAGAACGGGGGTCACGGGCTGACATACGAGACAGCTGACTAAATTTGGATTTCACGTAAAGGATACCTTTCTAAGAAAAGTACGTCTCAAATATTGCTTTGGTTGTCCTTTTAGGAAAGTTATCGATTATTTAGGTGAGGATTAAAATGATCGATTCTCCATCTGACGTGGACGTCTCCCAGGGGCCCTGCGTCCGTGTTCGGGAGACCTGCCCGCCCCCTCGCCGCCCACCTCTCCCTCCTCCTCCTCTTCCTCCCCCTCCTCCGAGGGGGGTGTGCGGCACCCACATAATTATTCCCACTTTACAAACGGATAAAAGACTGACGTGCAGGGGGAAGATTTTAAGTAATTCCTGACTACGTGTATTCCTTGCGCCTCCAGTTCCAAAGCGGGGGAGGCGGACAATAAAGCTACTGCTTACTCCAAATGCCCGATGCAGCGTCCCATTCATTCCTTGAATCCGTGCCACTTTCCAAACCTGGCATTTATGAGGAGGCAATGTATTCTTCAAGAGCCCCGACATTCCTGTGCAGGGTTTGCTCGATATTTCCCGGCCCGAGGAGTGAGATTGGCACAGAAGACAGAGAGCAGACTCCTTTTGGGAGACAGAGAGTCAGAGGCAGTTAGTCAGACTGCTTATGGGGCCTGCTCTGCAATTTCGAAAGGACGAGGATTTGGGGGGAACGAGGGGGCATTTGGGGAATTTTCACTGCCTTCAGTGCATTAACAGCTTTAACAGATTTCTGAAGTTGCAAGCTTACACTGAGCCAAAGAAATCATCAGGTCCCTAGCAGGCACAGTGCTGTAGGACGGCCTTGCCCTTCGCAGCGGTGACACAGCCCCGAGTGAGGAACGGGGCTCATTTCCATCGTAATCTTGAGAGCCTGAGAGCGAATTATTTTCCTGCTACAATGAACAGAATTACAGAATCCTCCGCCCGACTCCCCCCCACCACGTGGAAGGAACACGCTGCGTCCCGTCCCGGGTACACGGAGGACGTGCCGCCCCAGTGCTGGCTCCTCCTCCAGACCACTCCCCCCCCCCCGCCCCGCAGTCCCATCTGCCTCGGCCAACCCCAGGGGACAGGCCACCGGCCCTGCTGAGAGGAGGGGTCTATGGGGGGCTGTAGCGGCTGGCAGCCACACAGCGCAGCCTGCAAAGGACTCTGGGGCGGGGGGGTGGCCAGCAAAGACAAGAGCGAGCTACGGGAGGAGACCTCTGGGTCCTCTTGTTTGGGAGGGTGCGGCCTCCTGGTCCGGCCACACGGCCAACCCCGAGAAGGGCCCGAGCTGACCGCAACGTGGGTTCTGGGGGGAAGCGTCTTCCCGATTAGGGGGCGGGTCACCCGCACGACCCTCTGGGCCGGGCCTGGCGGGAGACGCCCCTGAGTACCCGTCCCTTCCTGTCATCAGCCCCTCTCACTCAGGTGGCCTCTCTGGGCTTCGTGCAAGTTCAAGTTCACCCCGGGTTCCCGCAAGATAAAAACGTGTGACCCCATGACCTGCACCCTGGTTGACGAACCCGGTCACAGAACGTTTCAAACGCTGCCACGCCAGTGTCCCGGCGGCAGGAGACGAACCGCACAGAGACTGGGGAGCTGGTGGCGTCTCTCGAGGAAGCTGCTTGGCTGGACCGCAGGGTGCTCCGTCGCCGAGGGAGTCGTCGGGGACACGGCGTCCCGGAACACCAGGACTTGAGCGCTGATGATCGCCAGGCATCGCTCACGTGGCGGGCCAGGCCCGCCGGCTCCTTCCCACGCCGTGGGGCCCCGTGGAGACGTGTTACCCAAACAGCCACGCGGCGGTTCGGCGTGAAGCTCTTCACGGCCTGTTTGCAGTTATAGATGGGAGCGTCGTCTTAGAGGAGACCAGGCGCGGGTGACGGAGCGAACGCGCCCCGACCGCCGGCTGCACCGGAGCCGCCACTGTGTGGGGTGGCGGGACGTCGGGGCAAGCGGGGGCCACTTCATTCGGGACGCCAGTGGAGCCAGGAGGGCGGCGGGACCGACGTCCTCAAGGACCACCTTGGGACGGGGCAGGATCTGGGCTGCTGTTAGGTCAGGGGAGGGGGGCCGGGGGCGGTTAATGACCGCAGACGTCAGGACCCAGCCAGAGCCAGGGAGGGCCGTGGGTCCAAAAGCAAAAACCTCCTTTGCTGCCGACCGACAAAGTCCCGTCGCTGTGGTCCCAGCCACGAGGCCCCTGGGGATCTGTCCTAGGGGTCTGTCCTAGGGGTCTGTCCTAGGGGTCTGTACGTGGCTTCCTCCTCTCCTCGGGGTGGGGGTGGCGGCGGGGGTGGGGGTCGGGGAGGCGCGGATCTGAGCACAGGGGCGGTTCCAGCAAACCCTGGGCTACAGGTCCGGGTGCGTCAGTGATCAGCAGGACCAAAGGACAAAGCAGACGCCACGGGACCCGGGCAGATTCGAGCAAGAGGGGGTCGGAAAGACGGACGATGTTGTTGTTACAAAGATATGTGCACAGGAGCCCTCTTTGCAATGGCTCTGACGCCAGCCACCACGTGGACGATGTTAAAGAAAGCCAGCACAGCCCTGGCTGGTGTGGCTCAGTGGACTGAGTGCCGGCCTGCGAACCAAAGCGTCGCCGGTTCGATTCCCAGTCAGGGCACCGGCCTGGGTTGCAGACCAGGTCCCCCAGTAGGGGGCGTGCGAAAGGCAACTGGTGGGGATATTCCTCTCGCTCTTTTTTTCCCTCCCTTCCCTGCTCTAAAAATAACTAAGTATTTTTAAAAGAGAAAGAAAGAAAGAAAGAAAGAAAGAAAGAAAGAAAGAAAGAAAGAAAGAAAGAAAGAAGGAAGGAAGGAAGGAAGGAAGGAAGGAAGGAAGGAAAGGAAGGAAAGAAAGAAGGAAGGAAAGGAAGGAAGGAAGGAAGAAAGGAAAGGAAGGAAGGAAAGAAAGAAACAAAGAAAGAAACAGAGAAAGAAAGAAAGAAAGCAAGCCGCAGAGCCGGGCTTGGCCAGCTGGGACGGTGGAGGGGGGGACAGAAAGGACATGAGGGACGGCAGTGAGCGTGGGTCTCCGACAACAAGAGGAGCCCCCACCCCGTGCCCACCCCCGGCTCCAGGAGGGAGGCACGAGACCCCCTAGGAGTCACAAGCGTCACAGCATGGACGGCAGGACACAAGGTCGAGAGAGATAGTTCCAACGAACCCCGGACCCCACGGGACTGCAGCCCGTCTGCCCCGGACACCCGAGCTTTGGAAAACGTAGCCGTTCCCCTGTTGGCTGGAGCCGACCTGAGTGGGATTTCCTGTTCCTTGCAAATGCAAGAGGCCAAACGGATACGTTTCATAAACTCGGGAGCACGCATGCATTGCTAATCAGACGGTATTATTCACAAAACAAAATGTTCTATTAGGCTTAGCTGTCTCTCCCGGGGTGCTTTGTAAACCACCTCTAAAATTTTTGGGAGAAGTCAATGAAGTCATCTTAGCCGGAGAGTGAATTGCACAGACCAGTGGACTCTGATGAACAAGTCTGCGTTCTCAGTCGATACTCTAGCAACCGCACTTCTAAAGCCGTCTGTCAGTGTGGATTGGGTTGCTCGGGCCTCGCTGGGGGTCCAGCGATAAAATGGCCCCAAACAGGGGACCCTCCCTGAGGACCCCGGGAGGCGAGGACCTAGCTCCCACCTGCCTCGGAAACAACCACGTTTGCAAAGCTCCCAGAGTTCCCCTCTCCGGGGAAAGGGTCAGGACTAGGAGATGCGCACGTGCCGTTGGCCAGAGCGCGGTCCAGGCACGCTGAAAATGTCACTGAGCTCGGTGTCCTGGGGGCAAAGGCAGCGTCTGGGGACCAGACAGCCCACCGCTGCCACCGCACATGGCCGGCCCGCGGGCCCCCGAAGGAGAAGATGCACCGTGAGCGCCCGGCCCCCCTCCCCCCGGCTCCTGGTTTCGTGAGTGTCAGCTGTTTTCCTTCCAGGTGAGCGCATTGGCACCTGAACGCATTTGCAGGCTCTCGGCGCAAGGTCCGATGCACAATAAGCATTTGTTATTATTATTATTTTTTCATTATTTGGGAAAATGCGTGCAGGAGCCCCATTCTGCAAAGCCAGGAGCCCGGAGCGGCATGAAAACCTTCCTCCTGGAAAGGCAAATGCCTGTAAAATTGCCTGATGTCATTTTCCTGCGGACAAACGGGTAAGGAAACGCACCGCATGCAAAGGCGGCTGTCCTTGCGGCGGCGTCCTCTGGACGCACAAAGGAACTCGGAGACAAGGTCTCCTTTCTCCGACAAAGCCCTCCGCCTCCCCGTGGGATTAGGCTGCATGTGCCCCGATTTGTGGAGGAAAAAGAGAGAATTCAATCCAAGCGCGGAGGGGCGGGGGGCGGGGGGGACCAGAACACCCCTTCCTCCAGCCGCACGCGGAGAGGAGAAAGCCACGAAACCGGCTGTGACTGCCTAGAGCGATCGGCAGGGACAGAGTTTTTAAAAAACACACATTTTGATGCGCGGCTTTGATCCCATGTCTTTATCACAGCAAACGGCGGCCATCAGATCAGGCCACCGCACGCGTCTTCAGAAAAGGAGCTGCAGCGCTTTCAACCCGCTGGGGCCGGCCGCGCTTCCAGGGATTAAAAGCCTTTTCAACAACACCTGCTGGGCGGCGTCTCCCCCCGCACGCAGAGCCGGAGCGAATCGTCGTGCGACCCTCACAGCCTGGACCGGGAAGAGGACGGCGGCGGCCGAGGGGCCGTGGAGCCAGAAGGGGCGACCGCGGACAGACACCTGAAGGGCAGGCGGGGCCCTTGGGCTCCGTGGGCACCGGACGCGCGGGTGTTTATCGGGGCCTCGGGACCGGAGGCGGCGAGTGTGTGCCCCAGCTCGGGGATGGAGAGAGGGAGGAAGGTCCCCACAGCGGCGTGCGCGCAGGTGGCAGCACAGACCCTGCCTTCCGGTGACACAGGAACCCTCCTGCCGCGGCGCCCTCCAGCCTGTCTCAGGGACGCCCCAGGACACCGGGGCGGATGTCGCCCCGTGTCCCTGGGTCTGGGTGGTCCAGCATCTGTGCGGCTCGGTCTGCTGCCCGGCCCCTGGCCCCGCGCTGAGAGCCTGCTGGAAGCACAGCCTGTCCCATCACCCTTCAGTGACTGTGCCTTTAAAATAACTTAATTAATAAAACTCCCCACAGAGACAGGGGCACGGGGCCCGGGCACGAGGGGCAGTGGGCGAGAGCCGGAAGCATGGAGAAGACATGTGAGGCCAGGGTGCAGCCCAAAGCAGGGAGCAGGGCTGCCCAGGCCTCTGGCCTCATGTGACCCCTGTGGGGGTCAGGGTTGCCCCACAGCCAGGGGCCCCGGGGGCAGGAAAGGCAGCCGGTAGGGCCGGCCCCGTGGCGGGAAGCTGGAGAGGCGCAGGCAGCCACGGGCCTGAGACCAAGGAGCCCATGAGCGGGCCGAGGGGGCGAGACGGGAAGGGTCCTCCTTCGTCCCTCCCGCCAGCTGCTAGCCGACAGTGGACCCCGAGACCCGCTTCCTTGCCCCCAGCCAGCGCCCCCAGCCGCCGGGGTCTGTGTGGGGACAGCCACGGGGGGGGGCTTCATCGCCACCGAATGCCACGGTGGCCCTTGCCATCGATCACTGTCACCGTCCCAGTCGTTCCTGAAGACAAGTTGAAGGACGCAAGGCCATGAATCAGCGCACATTGATCTGTGTCCCGAAATTTAGAATTATAATGACAGAGGGAGCCACGGGCTGATGTATTTATGTCAGTGGTGCGTGATTTGTCTTCAGATGACGTGTTTAGAGTTCAAGGAAAATGCCAGCGTGCACAAACCTGGGTGAGCGGGTGTGCAGGGGCGGGTGGGTTTCGAACGTGTCCCGGGGACGAGGCTGGAATCACTGGCACCTGGGGAGGGCGGAGCACCAAGGTGGGGAGGGAGCTGAGGGTGGGGTCAGGGCCGGCCAGGCAGAGCCTGGGGTCACGGAGGGCTGTGTAGCAGGCACACGGACTTCACCTCTCCTGGCTCCACAGAACCCCACGGCTGCGCCCAGGCCCAGGACTGCTTTGGTCTCTGAAGCCCACCCCCCCATCAAGGAGCTGGCAGAGGGCATCACAAGTGAGGTGCCTTTTCTGTAGCCAGAGGGGGGCACAGCGCACCCTCCCCTCTCCGTCCAGACGACTCCGCGTGAGGAGTTTTTAGATCTAAGACCCGAGTTTCTAAGCAGAAGGGCAAGTAAGGACGGGCTCTCCCGGAAAAGATGACAGACCCCAGGAAAGTCACACACACGCGCCGGCTGGTGACAGCAAGCTCCGACTTCCTGTTTGGTGAATATTCATGTCCTCCTCTTCAAAGGGACTGCCGAGAGCTCAGAGGAGAAAAACATCAAAACCTCTTCAATCCTAACACCGAGTCTGCGTTCCCTTAAAAAGTTTCAAGGATGAGGCGTGTGAACGAGAAACAGAATGTTACTGCCGTCCAATCCACGTGGAGGGTAATTTAAACCAAAACAGCGAGCTCGGCCGATTTACATAAACGGGGACAGATGGTTCGTGCGGGGTCCGGCCCCCCTCGGTGGGGCCTCAGGGCTTTGTCGCTGGGATTTGTTTGTTTCTGTTTTCGTTTTCTGCGTTTGCGATGACGCTGCCCGCTCCTTGTGCTGGTAATGTTACCTCGGGCACGTTTACTTTCCCACCAGGTATTTCCTTAATGAGCTTCCAGCTGGCCTTGTGCCAGCCGACGGCCACGACTCTGAAGGTCAGGGCCCAGGAACATGAGATTCGTGGCATCCTCACGGGTGGGCCAGCCACACCGGCAGCAAACCACGGAGAGGGTTTTCTACGAGGCGTGTCCAGAAACACGGGACGCGCTCTCAGGCTGCGTGGTGGCAGAGACAACACCCGTCTTGTTCGACGTCCTCTGGCCCAGTGTCGTACGTGGTGCTGACCCGAGGTCGATTTAGAACCCCAAAGAAACGGAGGTGCCAGCTGTGGAGTCCCAAGCCCCGTGATGAGAGTCTGAAGGGTGTTTTCTGGGGTGGGGGTGTCCCTCCCCAAAGCTCTCACCGTGCAGAGCGCACAGCCCTGGGTAGGTTTATTAAGACGGGTCCTCCCTGGAGCACTCCGCCCGGTCTGTTCCAGGAGAGTCCCGATGCTGTTCCCTGCCTCTACGAGCCTGTGCCGGTGCCGATGGGGGTCCTCGCGGTGTCACGAGAACAGCACGGCAGGGGCCACATGTGGGAGGCCGAGGGACGGAGGGGAGACGTCCTGAACCTGGGCAAACACGGAGGGCTGCCCCCCGCCCCCCAGTTCAGCTGCAGTCCGTCATCTGTCTGTCCATCCCGCTGTGGGGGAGGCCCAGGGTCCCGGACTCCTGTGCCGCTGGTTCGGTTCCCGTCAAAGCTCAGTCCCGCCCAGCCTCTCCCCCGTCCGGCTGCTGGCACAGTCTCTGTCCCCGGTGGTACTCAGGCTCGCACTTGGAGCCTGTGCTGGGAGCCCACGTGGCTGCTGAGCCCGCATGGCTGCTACAGAGAGAGAACACGTGAGAACACACGTGAACACACACATGAACACACACGTATCGGAGAGGGAGCTCGCGTTTGCCTTTGCTGGCCTGAGTTACATCATCTCGGGCTTGGGAAGGACCAGGAGCCGGATCCTTCCCGGGCTTGCGCTGGCCCCTGCCCCTAACCAGTCCAAGTCCTAGATCCTGGGGGAGGGGTGCCCCTCATCCAGTCCGATCCTTCCCCAGGCCAGACGGCCCGGTCTCCACAGTTGCCCCCTTGGCTCCCACGGGCCCACGCGCAGCAGAGAACTTCCCCTGGTTGTTCCCTTCCTTGGCGACCCTGGGGGACGGCTGGTAACAGACCCTTCCCGGCCCTCGGGAACGAGGTCCCCCCAGGCAGAGGACGCCGCAGCCCCCAGGGCGTGTGGAGCCGCAGCTCCCGACCTAATTAAGCCCAGCCAGCTTCGCCCCCTTCTCTTTCATGAATTTCTAGCCCCCTGCACTAACAACGACCCACTCGTGAGAGTGCACACGCCCCTCTGACACTGTTGCCCACAGCCCCCGGCTCTGACCTGCGTTTCTGGGGTGCACAGTCTCCACGGAGAAGGCCGCCGGGCGCGGCCCGAGCCCCGCACGTGGAGCTCAGCTACGGGGGTGCACGACCCAGCCGGCTCCGTTCCGGGCTGCGTGAGACGTGCGGCCGCCCCCGCACCCGCCTCCGTCAGGAGCCGCAGGGAAAGTGTTCACGCGAAGGTGCCTTCGGTCGCCCGGTCGGCGGCCCCCCAAACGGCTCCCGGCCCCCGGTCGCCAGCTGTGAGCTCACACAGTTGCTCTTCAGCTCAGGGCACCGCCCTCCTCAGAACCAGGCCAGCATCCAGCCCAGACACTGTCCGCCCCCAGCGCCAGCCGCGTCTGCCCCGGCCAGCGGCCCAAAGGGGGGCCGGAGGTCGGGCTCCCCCGCCGGGCTCCAGCAGACACCGCGCGAGCCCATCACTGCAGCCGAGAGGGCTTGGGGAGGTCCAGGGGCCCGGGCTCCAGCGCCCACACTGTTTCACGACAGTGGGCGTGTCAAAGTGGGTGGGAAATAACGTTGGGCCAACCCCGGGGAGGCCGTTTCTCAGCTGAACATCTGAGAGCACCGCCTCCCACCCCCAAAAAACGGGCCCCACGCGCCTCCCCCAGCAACTCGGAGTTAAAGATAGCCCCTCCTCCTCCTCCCAGAGGCACGGGGCGGTCGGCAGGGAGGGAGCCGCGTGGCTCGTCTCGGAGAAGGTCCGGTCAGATAAACAGCGTGTGCGCATTATTCAAACGATGTTGTAACTCATTCACAACGGGCTCCCCGACTCCCCGAGATAACAGCCTGGGTGGGCGTCTCCTCCCCCACCCCCACGGCGATGTCATGCCGAGTGGGCCACGCAAACGCCGAGGGGCGGGGTGGGGGGGGACCGATGAGGGCCGGACAGCGGTTCGACTCTGTGGTTTCAGCACCAGGTACAACATCGAACCCCCTCCCACCCCGAGCCTCCCCGGCCCCTGTTGGGGAGAAAGAGCCGGTTTTGCATAAGTTTCTAGCAGCTCGGGAAGGTGCTGGGCTCCAGGTGTCCGAGATTTTCCTTCTTTAGTTTGGGACCGACCCCGGGCCCGCGTCCAGCCGGCGTGCCCCAGGAGCCGCCCAGAGGTGGTGCTGACCGCCCACGGCCCTCCGCCCCGCAGCTCCCAAGCGGCCCTTCGGCCCCCCGCTGGCAGCCGGTCATCCCCTGGGCCTGGGGCCCGGGCGTCAGAGGGTGGAGCTCTGCCCCGGAACTCCGGCCACGCCCGGTGCTGGGACAGCAGTTCTGCCTGGGACACAAGGTGACGACGCCCGCCCCGCGGCCCACGGGTCCTGTCCAGGAGCAAGGGCGTGAGGCGGGTGTGGCATGTGAACGTCCCCTTTCAAATGGGCTCACGGGGCGTGTCCTCCTGGCCCCTGTCTAAACGGTCCAGCAGGTCCCACGCGTTTCCGCCCCCGGTGAGACAGCAGGATGCCCCGGGCTCAGGTCGGGCCATGCGCACAGTCCTGTCACGTTGCAATAACACGCCGTCCCCTGAGGCACAGGCCTGCCTTCTTCCCGCCCCTGGCTCGGCCACTCCGGGGTCCCTGTGTCCCTCAGGCATGGCGCCCGCTCCCTCCCGAGCTCTGTGCTGCGCACGGCGGTCCCCGCCTCACCTCAGGGAGGCGTCTCCCACCGTCCCGACGCTCTCACTCTTGAGATGCATCCTCCCACTCTTGTCCGGTTTCGGGGGGCGGCAGCGATAGGATGGGTTTCTGCATGGAAGCCTGCTCAGCGCTGGGCACGGTCACCCGACAGAGACATTCTCAGGCGGGAGGCCTTGCGTTCATTTTAGCTGCACTGTTGTGGGGGAACCCACGAGCGCCCCCATCCCAACCTAGCGATGACGCCACAGCCTACCGACTAGTCCAGTCCCACCCCCGCAGTGTGGGTGGGCCCCTCGTCTAAGCCTGGGAAGACGCGGTCACTGGTTCGAAAGAAGGATTAGTCATTTCCACTCTCATTCTATTGGCTAGTGAGGGTCACATGACCAAGGTGAAAGCCAACAGAGTGGAGCGTTTGCATAGCCTGATGGGAGGAGCAAGTAATCCAACCCACCCTAGCAGTCACCAATCGTTCCCCCCTTCACCATCGTCACCGTCTCCACTATCACCACCATCACCACCATCATCACTGTCACCTTTACCACCATCACCATTACCACTGTCAGCACCACTATCACCATCATCATCACCATCATCGTCACCATCTCCACTATCACCACCATCACCACCATCATCACCGTCACCACCATCACCATCATCATCACCGTCACCATCACCACCACCATCACTGTCACCATCACTACCATCATCACCACCATCACCTTCACCACCGTCACCACCATCACTGTCATCACCATCACCATCACCACCATCACTGTCATCACCACCACCATCACCATCATCACTGTCACCTTCACCACCACCACCATCATCACCATCATCACTGTCACCTTCGCCACCACCACTACCACCACCATCACCACCACCACCCGTACCACCATCATCACCGTCACCACCATCACCGTCACCATCATCACCATCACCATCACTGTCCCGTCATCACTCCCGTGGAGAGGCACACGGGAACCCCCGAGGCAGGAGCAGAGGCGCAGGGCAGGGGTCCTTCCATGAAGCTGCAGGCAAAGGTGCCCAAGGAAGCAGGGGACGACCTGACGTTGCACGTTCAGGAAGGGCGGATACACCTCGGGCGTGGGTGCGTGTGCAGGGGCGTGGGCGAGCCGCCGGGACAAAAACAGCGCGTCCCCGGAACGAGGATGCAGCCGCCACAGCACCGACTTCCCTCCGGAGAGAGTGAGTCACCCACAGGCAGACACATCTACGTTCCAGATAAAATACAAACATCACATCGTCGGCGGCTGACGGAAGCGACACTCGCTGCTGCGCGAGGGGGTACCAGTCGCTCCAGCTGAGGGGTCGTCCCCCCTGAGTCCCTGAACTCCAAAGCTGAGGGGGTTCCAGTCGCTCCGTGAGCCACCACACTCCGAGGCCAGGCGCACCATGTGGCTAGTCGGGGCGGCTGCGCCCGCCACCCCTGCGTGCATCCTGAAACCCTGGGGTGATGGCCGTGTTTTCCGTTTCAAGAATGACTGGGTCATTTAGTGCAAACTTCCTGCTTTCTTCCCAGAGAACAGAACTGTCTGTTTGTTAAAGCTAATAGGGGTGGTTTTTTTGCTGTTTTTTTGTTCGTTTGTTTGTTTGTTTCTCCCCTTATGGTTTCTGGCCTATTTGGGATCTCTCGTCTGACCGCAGGGTGAGTGGCTGACAGCGGCCGGCCGGCCGGCCGGAGCAGGCTCCCGGCACCCCGGCTGCTCGGAGAGCAGCTCCCTGCGCCCCCCCAACGAACGGCCCCCATGCAGGAGCCTGGCCGGGTGGGGGCCGGCGCCAGGGAGATAACGCAGAAACACAGGTGGGCCTGTTGCTCTCAAGATGTCCATTCTCCCTGCCCTCAACCCCAACATCAAATAAAAAAGAAAAGGCACGAAATAAGTCTACAAATTGCTCTCATTCAAGATGCCATTTCCCCATTGACCGTGGGCAGCAGAGAGAGGAAATAAACGCAGCCATTTATTTCATCGCCCGCTGCTCCTTCTCCAGGCCGCGTCGGGGGCGGCAGGGGCGCAGGGGCCTTCTGACGGAGGCTCGGGGTTAAAAGCCGCTGCTGCTGATTCTGGGGGGCCGTGCACACCTGCTCTCCGGCCCCCCGAGTCCCCGGACCCCCTCAAGGGGCGCTGCCAGCTTCCTGAGGCGTCCGGGGGTCTCGATTCTTCTGCTGCGGACGAGCCCCACGGGCGTCCCTTCCGCGCCCTGGGGAAGTTCCCCTCGGCGCTCCCGCGGTTCACCTTCCTCGGGTAGCTCTCCGTGGAGCCCCCTCCCGTGCCGTGCTTCCACTTTCTGCTCCAGCACAAAACGTTCGCTGTCCGGCTGCGTCTCCCGGCGGCGGCAGAGACGCGCACCCGGTTTGGGGAGTCGAATCGGACGCCGAGGGCGCTGTGTACCTGGTTTTCTCCGGCGTCTCCTAACCTCGCCCCGCCCTCGAGTGAGCGGCATGGGTGGGCTCCCACGAAACACCGTGGACATGACAGTGCAGGGGTCCCTGTTTCCCGCTCCCTCGAGGAGGTCTGCCCAGCTGCCACTCGCCGTGTGGCTTCTTGGACAGTGGCACCCCCCGCCCCTCTCCGCGGGAGACTCCCAGGGCCGCTCCCTGCCCTGTTTCCCTCCAACCACCACCTTCCCTCGCGCCCGCCCCACCGGCCCCTGCGAGCCCTGACGGCGGCTCTTACCCAAACCGCCCGTGGTGACGTGGGAGCTGTCGAGTCTCCTCTAAGAGGGTCTGCGGCTCTGTGGGGGCTTCCCTCGCCTGAGCCCGGGGGCGTCGGTGTGTGAGGGTGTCCGCTCTCTGGAACAGGAGCCACAGACGGTCACGACGGGCGGTCCCAGGGCTCGCCGGCCGCCCTCTGGGGGGGCCGCCCCGTCCTCCGCAGGACGGGCCCCGGTCGCGAGGGTCTCCAGCGCGCTCGAAGCCGCAGCTTCCACCGGAGGGGACCTCAGGGGCCCCCAGCTGTGCCATCAGGCTGTGCCTGCCGTGGATGTTACGGTGCGTTCTCACGTGCACCCCAGACCGCTGCACTGCCCTCCTCCCCTCCTAACAACGATGTGCGGGTGAGTCCGACAGCGTCCGCCACCCGGCCCTCGAGGGACCGGACCCAGGCCCGGCTCAGGTCCTCCGGCGGCTCCACGAGGCGGCGCGGCTTCTGCAGCTCCCCCCGGGGCCACATGCGGGCCTCGACCCCGGCAACGGGGCGTTGACTCCAGGCCACCCAACGGTGCACTTTACACGCGTGACTGGTGTGGCGTGTGGGTTCGGTGTCAGCGCGGCTGCTACACGCGAACGCCCGAGGGGGAGGAGGAACAGCCCTGACCGGCGCGGCGGGTTGGGAGTGGTCCCTCGAGGCCCCCGAGTCCCGGTCAGGGCACGCGCCGGGGCTGCGGGTCTGGCTCCCGGTGGGGGGGCGGGGGGGCAACCAACAAGAGGCAACTGATCGACGTTTCTCTCACGTCCACGTTTCTCCCCCTCTCCGTCCCCTTCCCTTTCCCTCGCTCTAAAAATAAATAAATCTTTTCAAAAACTGAGGAACAGCAGCGGCTCTCCAGTTTCCCGTGAGAAGGTCGCCTCCGTGTTTGGGGCCACAAGAGGCAGGACGGACCTCTGTCACCCCTACCTCATCACCCCAAGGGGTCTCCCCGGACGAGCAGCCCCCACCTCGCCCCCCGCGGGTCCTCTGGTCCGGCTGGCCGGGACCACAGAGCCCTGCTGACCCTGGGCCAATGTTCGCACACAGCAGGGGGCGAGGGGGGGGGGGCAGGGAAGCGGCTGCTCTGAGAGCACACACAGTGTCCGGTCCGCAGCCGCCCCTGCGTCACTCCCTCCATTTCGTGGACCCCCCGACGGTGCTCCCACGGCAGAGGGCCCGCACCTCCGACGGCACCGAGAGACGGCTCAACACCAGCGGCCGTGGAGTGCGCCACCGCCCACCAGGGTTTTAATCCACTTTCGACAAACAGGAGCGAATAAGTGACTGAAGAATTCATGGGTTAAAATGGGGGAAATACACAGAATAGAAGGGACAGCCCTCGCCCGGACGGGGGCCTGCTCGGCTGGGAGAGGGCGCCCGGGCCCCTCGGGGGGCCGCTCCCCCCACATTCAGTGTCTCGGCCGAGCCAGTGTCCCCGCCGGCTCCCTCCGGTGAGGGGACAGGGCCCCGGGCGAGGCCAGGCTGCGGCGGGACACACCGTGACGTGCCCAGTGGTGCCCGTCTCACCCTAAAAGCGAGGGTGGCATTCGCCCAAAGGCCTGAGAGGAGGCCCGCAGCATCCGAGGTGCCCCCCACCCAGAAGGCTCACAGCGCCCAGTCCTGCCCCTCCCCCGATCCTGGGGGGAGGATCGCACAGGCGGCCCCCGCCGAGGAAGGACCTGCAGGGGGATGGAGGCCGGGGCCACCACGCCCCTCATGCCTGCTGCTGGACCCGGCCCGGCCGACCCTGGGCAGGGACGGGCCCCCACCGGCCTCCTCCTGAGCCCCCAGGAGGCAGTGCCCCAGCGCTGGCGGGGGGGGGCCCACACCACACACAGCCACGGCCCCCGGACGCCGTGGGAACACACGGTTGAAATAACGGCACCAGCGAAGAAGGTCTAAGCGTTTATTTCCGGGTTAAAAAGGACGCACTACCCTGTGGTTAGAATATACTTTTAGGCTGGAAAATGAAGTCACTTTATTTCTGAAATATTTCCAGAAAAAAAAAAAAGGAAAAGGGGGGAAAAGATCCAAAAGCAATGACAAATGAGATTAAAATGTTCTGGCAGGTTCCACGCACAGTCACGGGGCGAGCCCCGCCCGCCCGCCCGCCCCGCCCCGGGCCGGCGCTCCCCCCGGCGCCAGGTCCCCGTCCTCCCACCACCGGCGCGGGCGCGGGCGCGGGCGCGGGGCGGGGTCTGTACAGTGAACGCTACGGATTTCATGCTTTTAGTTTAAAAAGTGTACTTGTCGTGACGCACGGCTCGGTGTCCTAGTATATTGCCTATATTACATACAAAAATATCTGCTCCCCGCGCGTTGGCATGACCTGGCCACCGCGGTCCCTCCGCACGGCGGGCGGCACGGTTACGTCACACGTGGGAGTTTCTGACGGGGGCGGGGACAGCTGCCGGGGGTGTGACCCAGACGGTGTCGCAGACG
The DNA here is from genome assembly GCF_019186645.2 of Phyllostomus hastatus. Taxonomy (NCBI): domain Eukaryota; kingdom Metazoa; phylum Chordata; class Mammalia; order Chiroptera; family Phyllostomidae; genus Phyllostomus; species Phyllostomus hastatus. Next base: position 12,270,677 of record NW_025333537.1, on the reverse strand, counting down.
CAGACAGCAATGGAGAATGGGGACCACTTTTGAGATGGACGGAGCAGGGAGCCCAGGGGCCCAGGACAAGGGGGAGCAGAGGAACCTGCTCGCTGTGGCCGCTGACCGGGGTCAGAGGCTGGACCGTGGTCACGAGACCGCTGACCGAAACACGCACGACACTGTCTACAGACGTGGCCGCGGGGACGGATGGGGCCCACCTTCCCGGCGTCCCTGTGGACGGAAGAAACCCCGCCCCGAGTGGGAGGGTCACTGCCGCCGGGGGACCCGCGCCGGCCAGGGTGCCAGACAGGACAGCCAGGAGGCCACGGGCTCCCCCGGGTGGGGCGGACGCGGCGTTCTGGGGTTTGCTAGGGGGCGTTCTTTCAAGGGAAGGTTCCGGGAGAAGCTTCCGGTGTCTTTTCTCCTCGCGTTCTCTCCCACGCCACAGTCCTGTGCTGTCTGGGTCCCCCCGCACCGTGACTCAGCGCTGGCAGCCTGGTGCCCACCCCCCGCAGCGGCGTGCTGGAGTCTGCCCTGGGCGGCCGCGGCGTCTCGTGGGCGTGGAAGGGACTCTGCCAGAGGTGTTTCTCCTTCACACCCTCAGCTCCGACCCGGTGGGGTGCTCAGGGGTGAAAACCTGCAAACCCCAGGCAAACGGGCAGCCCCTGGGACACTGTGTTTCCTGTCGCTCCCCCACCTTTGCTCCGATGTCCTGGGGCATCGTCTTCCTCTCCATTTCAAACCGAGCCGCGGGAGGACACGCAGACGCGACCCGTGGCCCACATGGTCCACGCTGAGAGCAGAGAGACCTTCGGCGAAGCTCTGTCCAGGCGCACGGTGCCCACGCCAGCGGACGGTCACTGCCGACTCACTAAACGCCGTGTTCCGTGGCTCCTCGCTGTTCACGCTCCCACACGTGGGTGCACGTGTGTCTGTGTGCAGAGATGTGAGACGCGTGTGCTGACCGGACCCCTCCTCTACGACCTTGCACTTGACCTTCAGTTTGCACGGAGTTTCAACACAAACCGAGGCGGCGACTGTGAGGAGCCTGTGTCACCCCAGGTGGCTCTCACGGACCCGCAGGGGATGCCTCCCGGTGGCCGTCTGCTCCGGGCTCGGCTGCAGAGCCCCCCGAGGCCCCGGCCTCCCCCGTTTGCCCCTGGGCCACAGCCGGCCCTCGGAGCTGCGGAGGGCGCCACTCAGGATGGCCCGGCGCCCAACACGAAGCCCCCACGGCCCCGGAGACAAAACCGAAACTGCCCCACGGGGAGCACGGCTCCGGAGGTTTCCGCCCACTCGGGGCCTTCCCCCCAGCCCCGCCCACCCAGCCCCCGAGGACGGCTGGTCCTGTGAGGCGTCAGCCATCCCCTTACAAACAGCCAGCACTTGGGGCCCCAGCTTCACCCCCTCACCCCCACGTTTAACACGAGCTCGCCGGCCCCGGGAACACGGGCCTGCGTCACTGGTCACGTCTGCAGCGAGCGGGTTCCGTGGGCCAGACACAGGCAGGACCTGGGGGCCGCCGCATTCCAGCTGCACGAGACTGGGGGGTCACCTTCCCGTGCGCATGCATCTCCAAGGGAGCCGTCCATCGCCTCTCCGAGGACCAGCCAGTCACCAGCCGGCCGGGGTCCGGGACCCGCTCCAGCAACCTCCTGCAGGCCGGCGCCCACCCCCTCCCCCCCCGGGCCTTTCCAGCGCCATCTCTCCGGGACCCAGACGGCCCGGGGAGCTGGGAATGCGGCTTCCGGATCCGGTGCCCAGGCATCGCCTCCCCCCACCGCCGCCGCCATAAATAAAGTCGTCCTCACAGTCTCTCAAGTTCAAAGCCTCGGTCTGCTTCACACGGTTCACGCTGCTCTTTGAAAAACATTTGTATTTAAAACTTCTGTAGGAACCATGCTTCTCTCCCTCTCTCTCTCCCTCTCTCTCCCTCCCCTTTGATTTTCCAACAGCTCTGCGTTTCCATCAAGCTGCTTCTGGGGCTCTGAGAAGCCACCTACTTTTACGGATTTCGGGCTGAAAACGCCTCCCTTTCCTCCATCGGACCACACCCTGGGTGGGTTCATCGCTGCCAGAGTCATGGCGGGGAGACTTTGTTTTTGGAGGGGTTTTTTTGGCAGGGGGGAGGGTGAGGGTGTGGGTGGGTCTGTACATATTGCTGAGTGAAACCATCACTCTGTGTTTTAAAAACGTGTCTGTGTTCCGGCGAGACGGGAAGCCCAGCCGGAAGCCGTTTCCTGCGCAGTTTCTGCCCCGTGCGCGTCGCTCTCACATTGGACTTCGGTCCGGACGACAACGGGCTGGGCTGAGCCGACCGAAAAGCACTGGTGTAAACACAGCTGTTTGGGGGCCTTTTGCCCCAGAAACGCACCCCAGGCGCCCCCGGCAACCGCCCACACGCGGGAGGTCAGGCCACGGTCGGCGGGCCCCCGCGCCGCCCCAGGGCGGTCACGCTTCACCGAGGGAACAATGGTGAAGACACGGCCCCCCTCGCAGTGCGCACACGGTCTCAGTAAAACCCCACGTCCCCGCCGGACGCCAGAGAGACTCGGGCCACGAGACAGAGGGGAGACGAGGGAGCGGAAGCTTCTGGAATGGCGCCCCCAACAGGGGGAAGCGGGGAGAACCAGGGAGAACCGGGCTTTCTGCGTGGACACCCCAGAAGGGACGTGGCGAACCTCCTGTCCGCCCCACGGGGAAGAACGTGACGCGACGAAACGCATGGACATCGAACAGCTCAGAGAGGAGGGGGAGGGGGACGCGGCCCGTCCTCCTGTCCCCGGGAGGGCCGCGGGGGGGCCCGGGAAGCGGGGGGGGGGGGGAGAGCGTATAAAACCCAGGAGCAGCGTCGTCCCGAAGGGCGGCTACATTCGGCGTCTCTCGTGCGTGTCCAGCCTCGGGCCCGGGGCCGGAGGCGCCCACTGTGCTTTAGAAGGTCGAGGAGTAGAAAAATCAACGCCGAGTCCTTCCCCACTCCGCACGGCCGCGCGGCAGCAGAGGACCAGCAGCGCCCGTGGGGGCGGGGCCGTCCCGGGTCGGGGACGGAGCTGGGGCCAGCCGCAGACCGGACTGGTGGTAGGGCGCACCCGGGCCGGCGCGGGGCTGCTCTGGAGACGTTCCCCGGCTTAGCCAGCTGGCCGGCCCCGCCAGCTCTCCGGCCCCTGAGCCGCCCGAGCACGGGGGGGGGGGGGGCCCCTCCACCCCCCAGCCGGCCCCCACGACGTCAGCACTGCCGAGTCGCCCCCTATTGCTAACCGACCTCGCCGCTCCAGCGCTGCGAAAACAGAAGGCATAAAGGTGAATACGAACTCCGGGGCGCGGCTCACAGCTGGCCCTGCAGCCCCCCCAGGTAGTCCCGGAAGCCCGGGGGGGGGCCGCCGGGCCCCACGTCCTGGCACACCCACTTGATGCTGTCCTCGCCGTCGAACAGGATGGAGTTGGTGTAGGGGCCGCCGTCCTCGGGCAGGATGGTGGTGTAGGACGTGAACTTGACCCTCTTCCGCTTGGGGCCCGAGGACGACGGCGTGCCGGGCTCGTTCCGCGCGTCCTTCTCGTAGACGTAGTCCGCGGGCCCGAGCAGGTGGCTGTGGAAGGCCTTCTGGGAGCCGCCGCTGAGCAGGAAGTCCCGCTCCTCGAAGGGCAGCCCGCGGTCCAGGACGGTCGTGCACTCCTCCGACGGCAGCGTCACGTCCACCGGGTTCTCCAGGAGCTCCACCTCGTTGCCCAGCCAGACCCAGTCGTGCGAGTGCGGCACGGGCCCCTGCTCGCTCACGGCGAACCGCTTGTGCCGGTACTTCCAGGCGAAGGCCACGCAGTTGGACAGGAAGACCAGGATGGCCAGGCAGAAGACGCCCAGCAGCGCGTACATGCCGATCTCCAGGTCGCTCAGCCCCCGGGAGGCCACGGTCAGCTCCCTGGACGGCTTGGGCTCCCGGGGCCGCCCTCGCGCGGGGAAGCTCGTGGAGGCGTCCGGGCCGCCGCCCCTCAGCAGCCCCTTGTCCTTCCTCTCTGCGGGGGGTGGCGGGGCCACGCTGCTGCCGTTGCCTCTGTCCTCCGGGCCCGCGGCAGCGACGCCGCCGCGTGGCAGCCACTCCTGCGCCGCCCTCTCCTGGTGGCCCTCGCGCCCTATGGCATTGCTGAGGGGGTCCGTGTAGTCCCGGCTCGCACCCTCGATGTCATTGGTGCCCCCTTGGTGCCGGTCGACGTGCGGGTCGAACTTGACCCTGACCTGGCCTTTGCCCGTGGCCAGGACGCTCTTCCTCTTGCTCTTCTGGCAGGGCTCGCTGATCATCATCTCCAGCTTGATCAGGGGCCCCTGGCCCTCGCCCTCCGCGGCCACCACCGGCCACTTGGGCTGCAGGCTCGCCTGGACGGACACCACCATCTCGTCCAGCGAGGAGACCGCCAGGGAGAAGTCCTCGGGGTCGTAAAGGTCCATGGGCGTCACCGCGCCGTCGCTGAACAGGATCCAGGAGCTGACTATGGCTTCCTAGGAGAAACGAAACCAAGGCGTCTCGTTGCCATCGGGGTCTCCCAACTCGCCAACACACCAGCGATTCCCTGCCTCGAACCCCTCACACACAGGCAGGAAGACAGACGAAGTTCTACGTCTTACCGCTCTGAATGGCCGCCGCCCGCCCAGAACCGGCCCACGCACATGAGAGACGGACACTTCGCTTCAATAAGCGCGCAGAAGGGCACGTCAACCTACTGCGCGCCGTACCGCAGACTCTGGCTCTGACCCCCGGAAAACGCACTGAAAGGCCAGGCAGTTTATCCGAACCAAATCCAGGGGCAGCTACCGGCCGTCGGCGGCACACGGTGTCACCGGGGGCCTCTGTCCCCGGACGCCCAGGCGGGCGGGGCGGAGGACACCCACCGGCCAGGAGGGCCCCGGGGAGAGGTCTCGAGATGCTCACGGAGGCCTGCGGTCCTCACGAGCGGCGTGGGACAGTTTAAAGGTGTGGGAGGGTTTAAGCAGTGACGGTGAACACGTGATAAGCAGCAGCCACCCGGTGCCCGGGAGCCACGCCACCGTGGAACTCCCAAGCACCGAAAAGCAGGGGCTCCCGCAAAAGGGAAACGCGTGGCCCTGTGGCCGTGGGCCGGCAGCAGACGGAGGGGGCAGACGGCCCACGGGCACAGGGTCCGTGGACAGGAACACGCGAGGCCTGTCTCTAGGTCCCCGAGCACCTGGAGAGGAGCCGCCCGGATGAGACGCCGGAAGCACCAAGGAGACTGCACCAGGGGCCCCGGAACCCTACCTGCTGGGGGGCCTGCAGGACCTCCTGGGCAGTCACCGTGGAGACGATGGCCCTCCGGTCCGCCCTGTGGGGCTGCAGGGAGAGGGACAAGCCGGCCACCAGCTGCACGCCCAGGTCAGCGATGGTGACGCGGTCCTCCAGCACGGTCACCGTCTTCTCCGCCAGGATGGAGTCCGAGAGCGGCGACAGGACCTGCAGAGGAGGGAAGCCAGAGAGCTCCGGTCCCCGCCCCGCACTCCGCTTTAAACCCCGAAGGGTCCCCCCAGTCCTCCGCTCCCCGGGGGCCCGTAGGGAAGGCGTGTGGGCTCGCGCCCCACCTGCGTCCACTTCCCCCCGTGACTCACACCGCGGTAGCGGCAGCGTGTTTTCTGAGAAGAGCTCGATGGAACGTGCAGGCGACACCTACACGCTGCCGGCCCCGGTGCCGCACGCCCAGGAGGGGCTTCCCCCCGCCCCCGCCCCGACCACTAACACTCGGGGGTGGGAGGGGGGGACCGGCAGAACTGCGGGGAAATGGCGGAGAAGGGCTCATCGGCCACCGCCTGCGCATATGGCCTCTCGGGGCACCTAGCTGCCCCCTGCGGGGAGTGACCACGGAGTGGGAGAGGGAATCTTAACCTGGGGGAGTCCCCCTCCTCATTCCCCACCTCGTCGGGAACCCGGCCGATGAGCCCACGGAGCGGACTGCCCGGCAGGCAGAGCTCCAGGCCCCGCTGCCCCCAGCCGTGGTGGCCCACCTCGTCCGTCCCGCCTGTGACCCCGGGGTTGCTCTCGGGGTCGTGTTATCGTCACACGGCGCAGGTGGCCTTCACACGGGGGCACTGCCCCGGTTCTCCAGGCGGGTCCAGGGCAGGTGCGGGAGGCCCTGAGGGCGGGGGGGATGGCCCCAGCTGCGGGCGGACGCCGGAGACACTCACAGTGTCAGGGGGACTCAGTGGGCGCGGCTGGTGGAGCAGGGGCCGGGGAGGAGGGCACAGGAGGCCCCGAGGGGCAGAGGGACGTCTGGGCTGACAGGCAACCAGGAAACGGCCCCCCCGCCATCCCACACCGGGGGAGGGGCGCTCTGCCTGCCGCCAGAGCTGATCTCGGAGGAACCCTTCTCCCAAGTCTCCACCGGCCGGGCCACCCCCGTGGGTGGGGCCCCGTGGCCCCCCGAGCTCAGAGCCCAGGGCTGGACCGGAGCCCAGCCTCCTGGACCCCTGTCACCAGCGGCGTTGGAAGCCGCTGGCCTCCTGGTGGCTTGCTACACAGCCACAGAAAAGTGATACAAAACGTAACACGTGTAATTCAGCTGGGTCGGAATTTACCTTGGGTGACACCTCAAACGCCCCAGCTATGAGCCATAACGTTTTACACTGTTGTTGAAACTGTGCGACACCATCTCTGCCTAATTGTCCTATCAACACCGGCTGAAAGATAGTTTTACTATTGCTCTGGCAAAGTAGACAGCACTTAGCTGTAGATGTTTAAATTACTTTTAATGCAAATACATGCTTTGTAAAGACCATTTTGCCTGCTAGTCAAGGCACAGTGGGGCTGGACGGCTAACCCCCGGGGGGTGAGGAGAACAGAAGTGGCTCCCCCCCCCCCCCCGCCCGCCGCCCTCCCCCAGCCACGCCAGAAAGCGCGTTAGCTCGGGAAAAGGCCACTCGAGCTATGCACGGGATTGAGCCTGGGTCAGAGAGCTTCAGTATTTTCCCTGAATCTCTCTAAAATGCAAAAAATGGGTTTGGGTTTCGGTGATTACCGGTGGCGTCCGGGCAGACGCCGCCCGAGACTCCCGGGCCCCGCCCCCGCCGGCCCCGCCCCCGCCCGCACCCTGAAGGCGGAGGGGCCCCAGCCAGTGGTACCTGGATGGCGGTGATGCCCGGCTCCCGGCCCACCAGGGTCCTGCCGGCCTCTACCTGGGCGACCCTCGGGTCCTCCACCGTCAGGAACTCCGCCACCAGGTCGGTGACGTCCAGCTGCCAGTCGGGGCCCAGCAGGTAGCTGGGCGGGCCCGCGCCGGGCGCCTCGGCCACGAACTGCGCCAGCACGCGCACCGCGGCACGCTGGTACTGCAGGGCGCACCCGCGGCCGCGCCGCTCCTCGTCCTCCTCGTCCTCGCTCTCGCGCGTGGGCCTGGGCGCAGACAAACCACACGTGGGTCACCATCCCCGCGGGGAGGCGGGCCGCGCGCCTCGACTCGCGAGTCCCTAAGGCCACGGGGACGGGATCCCGCTTCCTCCCGCCAGGGCCGCTCAGGCCCCGCCCACATTCGTCCGCCGGTGCCCGCGACGCTCCTGCAGGCGCCCCCGTGGCACGTGGGGGGGAGCCCGTCCCTGCTCCCCTCCCCCACACACAGAGGGGGAGGCTTCTCTCTGCCCCGTGTCCCGGAAACCTGTAATTTCAAAACCACCCCCACTCAGGGGCGACGCCGGCCTCCGGTCCGTGCGGGGGCGGCAGGTTCGGGACCGGCTTCCAGCTCCCTGCTGGCCCTGGGCTCCGCCCGCGACGGCCGGTGTCCTCGCCTGCAAGTGGGAGAAAGGCCGCTGCCCCTCCCCACCCCCGGGGTGTCCCCGAGACTCAGGTCTGTCCAGGTGGGAAGACCTCACCCGTCCTCTCTGGCTCTGGGATTCCAGAACCTTCCCCTCCAGACCAACCGTCCCTTGTCCTTTCAGGAGAGGGCCTTGCTGGGTGGCTGCTGACCAGCCCGGGAGCACCCGTGGGTGCGGGTTTGTGTCGGAGAGGAAGGGGCAGCCGCTCACAGGCTCGGGTTAGTTAGACCTACTGTGCGCTGCCCCCGCCCTACGTGCCCAGGTGGCGATGGGTGGTGACCCGGGGGGGCCACACGTTAGACTCTTTCCGCCCCCACAGAAGCCCGAGGGGTGAGGGCGCTGCGTTATCCTGGCCTCCCGGTGGGGAAACCGAGGCAGAGAGGAGCGGCAACTTGGTCCCGGCCACACAGCTGGTCACAGAGACACCCAGGCCCCTGTCCCGGGTTCGGAGCCGACTCCTCTGAGAGTCCCCGCGGCCCAGAAACGGGTGCCTGCTGCCCCCGGGAGCCCGGCCGGCTGGCGGCGAGCAGCCCCGGGGCGGGGGGGGAGACCGTCTGAGGACCGCGGGGAAAGCCACCGGGAACTGCGTCTGCGGCGCCGTAACGCGGCGACGTGCGTCCCCCAGAGCGGGGGGCGGCTGTCCCCACAGCGTGACTTGGGGGGACAGAGGGACGCAGGATCAAAAACACTGGACGACAGACTGAAAAAACGGTCCCCGTTGTATTTTCCAGCCCCCCGGCTCTGCCGCCGGGCACGGCGCTGGGGGACCCGTGTGTCCCCCCTGCCCAGCTCGGCCCAGGGCCCCAGCCCCCATCCTCGCTGGCAGCCGCCCTCCCCGGCGCCTCACCTCCTGTTGGGGGCCACGGGGACCCGCCAGCCCTTGACCTGGCTCAGCTCTGTGTCCGAGACCTCGATCTGCAGGGGCAGCCGGGGCGCCCACACCGTGACCTCCAGCTGGGCGGTGAAATGCTGGTGGGTGAAGCTCACGGTGGTGCCCACTCTGCCCTTCATCTCCTTGCCGTTCACGAACACGGAGTCGCAGTCGGCGGAAACCTGGAGGAGGGGCGGGGCGGGGCGGGGCGGGGACCGAGAGACGCATCAGCAGGAAATGCGGCGGCAGCGGCAGCGGAGGCCGGAGGCGCGTGCCCGGGAGCTGAACCAGCCCTGGGTGACCTCGGAGGAGCCACCCAGGTACCCCCACGGGCGGGGTCTGAACCAGAGGCCGTGTGCAGGCGCCAGCCAGCGACAGACACCGAGGAGGGCGCCCCGGGGAGACCACTCCGTATGACGGAACACTGACAGGTGAAGCCGTGAACGTAATTTAACAGTGTCATGTAACCTCCGTTGCCTGCTTTTGTGTCCCTGTCGTCACCCTGTGCTTTTGTATGTGCCCAGACCGCGGCTGATCAACCCCAGGTGCGGCACAGTTCACTCCGCAGCGTGTCCGAAGCAGCAGGAAGGAACCGTGTATCACTAACACACACACACACACTCTCCTTATTCAAGCCATAAAAAGGGTCTTATTTGAATTAAAAACCAAGAGAGCCTTGCATGAGATTGAAATCCTGGTAGGAAAGCACTCACAAAACGCAGTGAGACGTGGGTACAATTACTTTCGCCCCGCTAAGCTCTGGTGCTGCGGAACAGAAGTGCGGGGCTGCCTTCTGGGCCCGCCCCCGGGTCAGGGAGGGGCCCTCATAATGCACGCGCACCCGCCAGCCGCTTGTTGGCCAGTCCCCCCCTGCGTTCGCCTCACGTCTTCCAAATAAGCAGCTCAAATATTGATGACCTTCTCTCCGGGACCGTCAGGAAAATGTCCCTTATGTGTCTCAATGTGTGGGGGGGTTGCAGGGGGGTGACGGGGGGGGGGTGGGCCAAGGGTCACTTAACGCTCAGGAGACTCCGAGTCAGCAGTCAGTCAGTTCGCCGGGGAACCACACACTGCGAGGGGTGCGCACACTCACCCCACAGGCGACGGCCCCGAGGCCAGCGGTGGGGCGGACACACCGCATTGGGGGCCCCGCTGGGCCGCTGGCTGGGCCCCCCCCACGGCCCCCAGAGCGCCACCGGGTCATAAGTATTAAGTGGGGTGGTCCGCAAAAGTCATCCCGCCTAACGCCTGCCACCGCTAGGACCCCGGAGACAACGCGTCTCGCCCAGACGGTCGGCACGGCTGACCCGCACGACCCCGGCAAACAGACCCGCCCCCCACGCGGCCTCACCAGGCTCGCTCAGAACCCCCCACCCCAGGCGGGCCGAGCGGCCAGAGGGGGCGCTAAGCAGACGCAGGTTTCCCCGGGTTCTCAGCGTGAACCCAACGACCCTCGAGCCCCACACCAGTGCCGGACACGCGGCTACTGCGGTCCCGGGAGAAACTGGGTGGCTGTCCTCCTGGGGCCTCAGACACCAATCAACCGAACGAGATCCAAGTTCCTGAGTGGCCGACGTGACGCTGCATTCTGATGTCACACGCCCCCCCCCACCCCCCACCAAACACCTGGTGGGTAACCAGCAGGCAGAGGAGAGGGGGGAACAGGCCTGGTCTGCAGCTGACGGGGGGCCCGGGCCAGGGTCCAGTGCAGCGCCCAGCACTCGCTTGTGAGCGGGTTTTGGGGGGGGGGCGGGGGGGGCGTCTCAGAGACGCCTGTGGGGACGGGCCCGGAGGACAGAGCGCGCAGGAGGAGACGCTGGCTGCGGGGCTGGAGGGCGGGCCCCTGGGATGCGGCGAAGGCCAAGAACCAGAGCGTCCCCCAGGGCTCCCAGCAGGCGGGCGGCCCAGCCACCCCCTCCCCGGGCTCCTGCTGCCGGGTCTGCCCGCCGCCGGCTGTGCCCCTTCAGGCCGAGCCCGAGGCGGCCGTGCCAGCAGCCGAGGAAGCACCTGCCTTCCAGGCGACGGGGCGGAGGCAAGCCCTCCGCACGCCCAGGCAGAGCCTGCCACCCACGGGCCCTGACGGGAACACCGCAGCTGCCTGGCCCCCGGCTCCTGAGACGCCCCACCCCGTGCCCCACGCGACCTTAGGCCACGGCAATTCGGGGAGCACGGAGGTGCCACGGGGCAGGGTTGGGGGGGACCCTGCGCCCGCCTTCTCTGCCGGAGGGAGCACTTCCCTTCTGCGGGCACTCGGACGGGCACCGTCACCTGTCCGCAAGGCCCGTCGTGAGGACGGAATGAGCCGATCTCCCTGACACCCGCACGAGGACAGCGCCTGCCGCTCGAGGAGAAGTGTCCGGTGAACGTTAACCATCGACGCTCATCAGCTGTGCCGCCAGCCCCGGAGGACCCGGCCCGCGTGGAGACCACCTCGGCGGCGCCTACGGCTCCTCCCTGGCACCTGGCACGCGTGGCCGATGACCTCACACGCCGACTCCCACCGTTCGGCACAGAGACGCTCGCGAGGACGGGGTGCAGGGGCTGAGATGAGGGGGCGCCGTCGCGTGAGCAAAGGGGGGAGGACGAAAACCACTGCCGCCCCCGGGGCTGTGTGCTCGGTCGCCCACCCCTCACCGGGGTCCCCCAGCTGCAGCCCCCTGGGGCCCGGGACATGCTCTGCTCCGTCAGAACCAGGGCGGGGGCAGGAGAAGGGCCCAGAAGGAGTGGGGGGTGGGGGGTGGGGGGGAGCAGCCGTACCTTCACGACGTCTTCGTCCGCGGACGCACACTCCACAGGCTCCGAGACGTCCACCACGGAGCCGTCCTCCCGCACGGCCACCACCTTGACGGGGACGGAGACCGGCCGCCCGGTGAGCACGGCCGTGTTCAGGATCTCCGCGTCCTGCATGGGGGGGAGAGGGGGCGCGGTCAGCGACGGGCACGCCCCCCGAGTGTGCGGTGGGGCGGAGCGGGGGGGGGGGCACCCAAGGCCTTACTCTGCCACACCCAGCAGGCTGTGCGTCCTGCGGGCCCGTCCCTCACACGGCACAAGGGCCCTTCCCGAGTTTAGTCACGCCAGTGGTGGCCCATTTTCAGGGCTTATTAATAACAACGCAGTGCACCCGGCCCCCACGCCCAGCCCCAGGGAAGGAAGGCGAGAGCGTGGATGGCAGAGAATGGGCCACAGCACCCCGGCCCCGTGAGCTGACCACCAGCACCCTCCGCCCCCCACACCTCCAGGGACCCCCGAGATGCCCCCGCTGGCCGGCCCGGGGGTTGTGGGACGCTGACAGCAGGTCGGTCCCTCTCTTCCCCTGACGACCGCTCAGCGTTCTGAGCTGCTGTCTCCAGAATCATCTCCGACCTGCCGTTCTCGCCACCACCCGCTCACCAAGGGAGAGTCCTCTGACTCGGACCCCACTGTCACTGCCCGGGTCCGAAACGGGCTCGGACTCTGGTTCAGGGGCGGCCGTGTGGAGCCGCAGCCACGGGAAACCCGAGGCCAGCGAGGTGACCCAGCGAAGGTGCGTGTGCTTCTCGTACAACCAGGGGCCTGGAGGAGTCCGGTCCAGGCATTTAGCAGGGTCAGGGCTGCTTCTCTGCAGCCCTCAGGGTCGCAGAATGGCACCCATCACACCAGCCATCTCTCCCACTGTCCCAGCAGTGGGGAGGCTGAGCGGGCGGGAGCACACCTGCTGCACCTGCTGCTTTGCACCGGATGTCCAAAGCCCGAGCCGTGGCTGCGCCAGCGGCAAAGCAGGCTGGGAATGTGGCTCCTGTAATAGAGCCGGCTGTGGAGTGGGGGGGGGGCAGGGCGTGAATACCTTTCTGGTCCACTACCAGCATCCACCACAAGTCCCCTCTCCCTGCGCCAGGGCCCCTGGGCTAGACCCGGGGCTCCTGTGAGTACCTTCTGTGCGTGAACCCTGGGAGTGTCATGGGTCAACCTGCGTGCAGAGCTGGGAACAGAATCGGGACGCAGGGAAGGACGCGAGTTGGCGACCACAGCCACCACGGGGGAGGCTTTCACACACTGGCGGGGGAGCGAGTTACAGAACCACCACGTGGTGCCCTCGGGCGCTCGGAGGAGACGCCACGCCCGCGCCTGGCTGCAGAGGAGGTCACCCACAGACGCTGGCAGACACCCGGGCAGCCCGGCTCAACGGTGAGCGCCACCAAGCACTCCTGACTGGCTCCCACGGAACTGACCGAAATAACAGTTATTTCCAGGGACCCTCCACAGCTCGGCCCCTCGGCCCAGCTCAGCGCTTAGTGAGCGCCACATTGGGCTTGGTAAGTCCGCCCCTCCCTCTCCACCCCAGGCCTGAAAAAGGGTAAGAGACTGAGTAAACTAATAAAATGAAGAAAGAAAAAGAACAAGAAGGAAGAAGGAGAAAGGAAGAAGGAAGATGGAAAAGAAGAAAAAGAAGAAGAAGAAGCAGCAGCAGCAGCAGCCGCCCCCACCAACCTGGCTGGTGTAGCTCAGTGGACTGAGCACAGGCCTGCAAACCATAAGGGTCACTGGTTCGATTCCCAGGCAGGGCACAGGCCTGGGTTGCAGGCCAGGTCCCCAGTAGGGGATGCACGAGAGGCAACCACACATGGATATTTCTCTCCCTCTCTTTCTCCTTCCCTTCTCCTCTCTCCAAAAGTAAATAAATAAAATCTTTTTTTAAATAATGAGGAGAGGAGGGGGAGGAAGAGTTCTAGGCACTTTACTTGTATTAACAATTAATTGCTCACTCATTTTTCTCTAAAACTCTCCCAAGGTAGCTGCTAGTATTATTCCGTTTATAGGTTGTCTTTCATTGATATTAAGCCTGAAGATAATAGATGTTGTCGATAGAAAACACCAACTTTATACTGTATCTTTGAAAACGATGCCAACCCAATATAAAAAGATGTTTTATACATGACATGATTTGGCCAATGAAACGTGAGAGCAATGATGCGCTCGCCTCCAACCGGAAGCTCTAAGATCACGAGACCCCACGCTGTCTCTCCCTGTCGCTGCCCCAGTGACCGAGGCTGCTGCATGGGCCCCACGCTCCATCCCGGGCCCCGGAGTCCGGCTGCGGCAGGCACGAAGGCCCCGCCCACCTGTGTTGGACCTGCAGGGTGAGCACGGACAAGTCTCCAGGGCTTTAAACTCTTAAAAGCTACTTAAGCTATTTAAAGGACTCGCATGTAACTTTCCCGCATATTATGTTGATTGTGTGTCTCAGGCTAAAGATAAAAATATCTGTAAACATACTGAATTCTAGTTACGTTTGCCTTCCATGGCGGTATGGGGTTAGCAAGCCCAGAAATACTCTGGTTGATTCTAGGTTTGGGCAAACAACGCACGCTGAGGGACAGCGCCAGGCTCCTGGCCGCCGGAGCGGGGAGGCCACCCACGGACAGGGCCGCGGGCTCCGGGGCCTGAGTCGGAACTGCAGGCACCGCCACGAACTCGGGGGAGGGGTGGGCACGTGTTTACCTGTGTGTGCCGGTGGGTGTGCACAGCGCCGTCCCTAGCTCTGGTCGCTCACAGGGACAGGACACAAACAATGACGCCGCGAGCACTCCGCGTAGCTACAGCCAGGCGTGAGTCTAAACACCACCCCCCCAGGGCAGGACATGGGTCCAGGGGGGACATGGCCCAGGCCAGGGCCCCCCACAGGCAGCACAGGGCACGGAGCCCACAATGTACCGTGAGCCAGAAGGTGACAACATGCTCAGGAAAATGTCTCGAGGCCCCAGGAGCCAGGTTGAAGCAGCTGCCGCTAGCCAACCTGGGTCGACTGAACAGCCTTGTGAGCAGCTGGTGCGGCCCGTTGTAACAATGTATCACACACAGACAGTGGTGTGGCCTGTTGTAACAACGTATCACACACAGACAGTGGTGTGGCCTGTTGTAACAATGTATCACACACAGACAGTGCTGTGGCCCGTTGTAACAATGTATCACACACAGACAGTGCTGTGGACTGTTGTAACAATGTATCACACACAGACAGTGCTGTGACCTGTTGTAACAATGTATCACACACAGACAGTGGTGTGACCTGTTGTAACAATGTATCACATACAGACAATCTACTTCCTATATGGCTTGCCTACTACATGTGATACCTATCACACGTGTTATATATATAATAAGCTCCTGAGTCCTCGCTGATAGAAACGACAGGGGAGAGAGGAAGCTTCGTCCTTAGAGAGAGTCCCCAGGAATAAAAGTACACAGCACGATGAGGTCAGAGCGCCGGCGTGGTTTACTGAAACCATTTCCCATCTCAGAGCCGCTGCCGTTCTCCGTGGTGACGCACTAAGAGGCAAGCACTGCTTTGGGGAGATTTTCACGTCCCCATACACTTGTAATCTACAGTGAGAGAGTTTCAATGCTCCGACAAGACTTTCTGACGTCCGCAAGCAAACCCAGTTTCCCCGCCGACTGCTGACATCGCTGTGGTCTCTGCGCGCGCGGGTGGTGCGGTCCCGCGCCACCACGCAAGGCGAGGGAGACCTGTGATTAAAACAAGGCCGTGTGACTACGTTGCATTGGGAGACTGTTGCTGTCCAAAGCTCTGGGTAAGGACCACAGTCTCTCTGTGAAAAAACGGAGAGTAGGAAACGCACGTTACAGAGCTGTTCACAGCACCGCAGGCCCGGGTGGGCCTCTGCTCTTGCCGTGACGGGAAAGACCGACAGGGGGTCCCAAGGAAGTCGTTTCCTCTCTCCACAATGCAGTGCATTTCACGCACTGTCCCTGCGCTACACAAACCCACCATTCCGTGGGTGCGCATGTCTCCTCCGCGCAGGGGACCCTCAGCGTCCTCGGGTTCCTCCCACAGGCCACCTGCCCCGTCACCCCACCTCCCCTGCCCTCTGGTCCTCGTCACCCCCTGAGCCCCCCTTGGCCCCCATGGACCTGCTCCCGTCCCCACTGGAGGCTCTCGTGACACCCAGACCGGCCCGTCCGGGCACCTGCCACAGCCGTGAGCGCCTGCGCGAGCGTGCGCTCGGTTGTTCCACATCCGACGTCCCCGTTCGGATGCAGGGACCAGGCTCCTGGTCCCCTGTCCCTGCCGCTGCACCCCGCGGGCGGGCCCTGTGGCCGGGAATTGTAGGCACTCGTCACACCTTTGTTAACGTTGCCCAGTGCATTGCTTCTCTGGAATGCCGCGGGAAATAACGCACCCCCCCCCAAGGTGGCCAGTGCGGAGACGCTTCTGTGAGTCCGAGTTAGAGAAAGGGGCCCCTCCCACCACCCAGAAGACTGTCGACGTATCCGTTTGTGCAGAGGAGGTGCCTGCCCGCTATCTGCTACACAGCCGTCCCGCCGAGGCTCCCGGGTCTGCAGTGTCTGCGTGCGAACCGCGTCGCCGGGGGTGGCCGCGGCCCCCCGACCTTGCTCAGCAGCCCCCAGGGGCTCAGCCAGGGGCCCCGCTGCAGCCGCCTGGCCGGTCACACACCCCTCCCCTGACCTCCGCTGCAGGGGTGAGCGGCCGCACCCCACGGGACATCCAGATGGCATCGCCTACTGAGACCCGGGGACTCTGGCACCCCAGGGAGGGATTTCAAGTGAAGTTTTAAGATACAACAAAAATAAGTGAAATAAGGCAACGAGGCCACTGTCCAGAGGTTTATTCACATCATAAAATTAAAACCCTGTCCACACAGCAGGCGCAGGGACTCCCAGAGAGTGGCGTACTAGGAATGGCCCAGGAAGGGCCTGGGCGTGGCGGGCTGGTTCGTTGCGGGGGGAGGGGCATGTGGCCTCAGGTTTTCCGTCAGTGGGACGGCCTCCCACCAGAGCTCCCCGGGCCCGGGCGACACCGCCTGCCCTGTCTGGAACACGGCTACGAGGCACGGAGTGGTCACAAACGGGCAAGGCCAAGGGCAACCCCAGCCCCGAGGCCCCGCGCTTCCATCCCTGCTGAGAAAACTTCCAGCCGCCCAGCCGCCCGCCCACGGGGCAGCGACGGGCCTGCCTCAGGCGGGATCCCCCCCCGCCCATCTCCATCTCTGCGGGGAGTGACTGTTGGAGATCTTCATCAGCAGCCCGCCGCCGGCATCCGGTCCCCGGCCGTAATCTAATAATGTCCTTGTTACTCTCCCCCGGCCGTCTGCGGACAAAACTACGCAGGCTATTTCATCGGACGCGGTTCCCAGCGAGCCTGAGTGCCCGCGCATAATGCTCCGCAACAGGGGCTATTACCGAGAGGAACTGGGGAAATTGAGAGCTTATTCCTCCTTTGCACGCAGGGGGCTGGGGGGGGCGGGGGGGCAGCGAAGGAAACCACGTGCCTTCCCGTGCGAGGAGAAGGAAGACACAGCGCCGCCGTTCTCAGTAGCCACGGCCTCAGACACCCCCGCGTCCCTGCTGGTCTCCTCGTCTTTCCGAAACCTGCCAGGCTGGGCGCCTGGCCCCAGGAGACGAAGAGAGCCCGGTGGCCCCGAGGCGCACAGCTGGCCCCGCGGAGGGACCCCTGCCCAGCCGCCCAGCCGCCCAGCCCCCACACCCGTGACCATAAACCACTGCGGCTCGAAGACGCCGCATCGGTGCCGCGGTGGCCAACCCACTCGACGACAACATGAAAGAGCGAAAGGCTAAGAAGTCGAACACGACCATCAGGCGTCAAAAACAAGGCGCGGGGAACAGGAAGTGCAGGCGCAGGTGCCGAGGCAGGTCTCCAGGCGGCGGGGGGGGGGGGGGGAGGCCGCTTTTGCTTTCTTCTCTGCCACGTCTGTGTGTCAGCCCCGGGCGGTCCAGGCGGCCAGCAGCGGAGACCTCCGCGCCGCAGAGGGGTGGGGCGGGGAAGGGCGGGCAGAAAGGCCGCTTCCTGGAGAATGAAACCGCAGGAACTCAGCATCCAGCCGTGAGGCCCGAGAACCCCCATTTTCAGCCAGACCCCTGAGATTCCGAAGCTCAGGCGTGAGAATCTCCAGTCTAAATGACCACGAGACAGGGGGAGGGCACCATTACTCTCAGGAACAAGTCGATGCTTGCCTGACACTGTCCTGAGAAAACTCATTTAGACACGGTCGCCAGCGTGAGGAGGTGCAGAGCCCCCACCCCTTGGTCTCCCCCGAACACCCCCGTCCCCCTCCCAGAGGAGAACCGGCAGGGCGTCTCCTGGGTCCGAGTTCCCGCCCGAGGACGGCAGCCTTGAGCTGGGTCTTCAGCCGTGGGGTGAGCCCCGCCCCCTCCATTAAAGCAGCCTACACTTCCAGCCACGAGGGCGGCTGGCAGACACGGCCCCCTCCTCCCACCGCGTCACAATTGCAACTCAGACACAGCACAGCCGTCACCCAGAACCGTCCGAGACCAAGCTGAGTGGAAGTCCGACAGCCACCGGATTACAGGAACCCGTGTCCATCCCGACGGGTGGGAGGGGGCGGATGCGGGAGGGGCTTGTCCCACACCCACAGGTAACGGGCAAACATGGACGAAAATTGACTTTCATTTAAACAGACCCGTGTCGTCAGTGGCTGCCACGCTGGACACCGCAGACGCTGTGTCATCTCAGACGCCTGCGCCCCGTGTCCGGGAGGCGGCGGCCACGGCAGCAGCCACGGGACAGAAACCCCCGGATGCACCAGCGCACGGAGGGACACAGAGAACACGGTTTGAAAGGACCAAGCGCTGCCATTCCCGCGACACGGACAAGCCTGGGGGACACGGGGCCAGGCGAGGTCAGCCAGACGCAGGGACGCAGGTGCCACGAGATCCCTGTCAGAGGTGGGATTTGGAAGGGTCAGACTCACAGAGGCCAAGGGCAGCTGGCAGTGGTGGCCGGGCAGGACTGGGAGAGTGACCGCCAAGGGCACAGAGTTCCCGTCCTGCAGGGCAGATGGCCCTGAGGGTCCAGTGTACGGCGAGGTGGCCGCCGCCGCCGCCGCCGCCACCGCACTGCGCGCCTGAGACGTGTGGACACGGCGGAGCCCGTGTGCGCGCACCGGCCCCCCCGCCCCCACGCAGGACCGGCAGCTGCGTGGGGTGACGGACACGCTGACTCACCGGATCGCGGTCATCCCCTCATGCCGCGGTGTGTCCGTGAAAACGTCCCATTGCTCCCCCCAAATACACACCATCCTGCTGGTCTGTGTTTACACCCCCACGAAGCTGAAACACAGTCCTAAATAAATGAAAACTTTGTTTTTTCCAGAAAAGACGGTCTACAAACAGAAAGGGCTGGCCTCAAAGGACTGGACGCCGAGGCTGTGGCCACGAGGGGACGTCTGTCGTAACCAGGACAGAGGCCCGGCCCGAGCCCCGAGTTGTCTCCACCATAACCCCTCCCCCCGCCCGGGTCTCAGCACCGCGTCTCAGAGACCAGCGGCTCCTGTCCTGACTTCTGTTTCCTGGAGCCCAGAAACTTCACGCCGGAACTTCGTCTTCTCTTACTGAGAGTGAGGGGGGGGGACTGCACGCCTGAAAAGCTGCCTGTCGGGGGGGGGGGACCTCGTCGTCGTCACAGCGACCGAGGCCCGTCTGGCCGCAGCCCGCCCAGCTGGCTCTCGCGCCTCCGTGGGCTCAGAACCGTCCGTCGGATGATGGTTCCTTAACGGCACTCGGATCCCCGGGTGGGGGTGGGGCCGGGTTTTACTCTTCTCTGGGCTGTTTAACACGTTGTAATGAGCAGGCAGCCTGTGAAACAGAAACGATAAAGTCTTCCAAGGAGGAAAAAAAAAGCCACACTCAGGCGTCCGTCCAGCCACAGGGCGGGCCGTGGTGTGGGCCGAGGGGGCACCCCCTCTCCAGGCTGCCGGGGGCTGGGCGGGACGGCAGGAGGGAGCCTCCACTTCCCGCACGTGGGGACATGGTGGGGGGGCCCAGGTGAGTACAGGGCAGTTCAAGGGGCAGCCCCTTCCCTGGGGCAGGGACGGGCCAGGGGCGGTGTCCAGGCAGCTCCTGGGGGAGGGGAGGGCAGGGCCAGGGAGGCCACAGGCTGGTGTGTGAGCGCCATCTAGTGGGCACCCCAGGGACTGTCGCCGGTGAGTCCGGGTTCAGGGAAAAGGAAGTTCAGGGCCATCACCTTTGGGGACGGTGTGTGCGGGCGTGGGAGAGACGGGTGTGCGAGAGACGAGCGTGGAACCTTCGGGCGGTCGCGCGCCGTGCTGTCCCTCGGGCCGTCGCCCCGTGGCGTGGGCAGCTCTCCAGCAGGGGCCCCTGACGGCCGGTCTCTCGAGACGGGCCCTAAATACCCACGGCGTGTGCAGAGCCTTAGAAATCCACCCGCACGCTCCCGCCGCCACAGAAACCCCCGGGCCCCATCCCCCGTCCCCCCGCCTGGCAGCCACTGGCGTCCCTCGGGGCCTGTGTCCGGGGTCCGTCCGTCCCGCTCCTCGTCCGACCCGGGCGTCCGCAGGTCCTCCGGCGCACGCAGACTCGGGCAGCAGAACCGCACGCTCCCGTGGGTGTTCTCTCCCCCTTGTTCCGCGCGGCTGGCTGGCTCCAGGGGCTCCCTCCCCGCGGGCGAGCCTTTCCTCCACGGCGGGACGCTTCAAGGGCAAGCTGGGAAATGACCTAACAGCTGGGTCCAGCCCCAGGGCCACGGCGGTGACGGGCTGGGGACTGTCCTCGCAGGTGCCACACACGCGCGGGGTGAGCGCTGGGCGCTGGGGGGCCGCCCTCCGCCCGCCGGCGCTCGCTAAGTGCACGGCTTTAGTCTCGGTCAACCGAGACGGTTCTTTCTGGTCCCTTGTGACGTGCGCCCGCCGGACTCCGCTCTCGGCAGCTTCAAATTGCTCCTCTCGGCGGCGAGCGGCGGGTCGGCCGGGGAGGCCGCGTGTGCGCGACCAAGGAGACAGCGTGTGCGCGCGGGAGGCCCGCCGGGCTCCCTCTGGGACAGGGGGGCCCTGGGGGGCGGAGCTGTGCCAGGGCCACGCGGGACGCCTGCCGCCCGGGGCCGTGTGCGGTCCCCGACGGGTGGCTGTGCCAGCCGGCATGCGAGTTTGGGTGCAAGAACAGGCCCGCGGGCCTCTGCACAGACCTGTGACGTCACACTTCCCCCTGAAACCCCCCCCAGAGTCCCCGGAGACTCTTCTAGCCCCGGCAGAGCCCCACCAGCACGGCAGCACTCGGGTCCCCTGCGGCTGAGTCCACTGCAGACCGAGCAGCCCTGTGGGGTCACCACCCACAGCGCTGGTGTCCCCAGGGACTCGGGGGGCATGGGGCTAAGCCGCCCAAACCCCATCCAGGTCAAAGGTGACAGGTGCACGTGACAGGCGGAGCCGACTCCTGCTTCCTGCACCCGAAGTGGGTTGGACACTGCGCCCCCCACCCACCCTCGCGTCCACCGGGACGTCCGCCTCCCCACGCACAGAACTAGTGGACGTGAGGTCCCACTGGACGAGGGTGGGATCTGAGTCCAACGGCCGGCGTCCTCCTACAGACAGGACACAGAGGCGGACAGACACAGCCCTGTGCAGGCAGAGGCACAGACTGGAGGAGTGGGGCCACAAAGGGGGGAGGGAGGGAGGCCGGGAGCCCCTGGGGGGGCCGGGAGGGGCAGGGAGGATGGGGAGCCCGGAGCCTCTGGAGGGCGTGTGGCCCTGCCGACACCTCGACGACGAACTCCCGAGCCGGGAGAGGGCGCGCCCCTGCCGCTCGCAGCCTTCTGGCGGGGCCCCTCGGCCGGCAGCCCCGGCAGATCAGACCGGCCCCCGGAACAGGCCGCCGGCTGACGGCCGTCCCCCCTGCTGCCGCCCAAAACGACTCATTCCCAAGCCTTCCGTCTTTCCGGGGGGCCCTCCTGCTTCAGGGGACAGACGCCGAGGGGCCCGCGGGACACCCGCTGGACCTCCCCTCCTTTGTCCCAGTCAGAGCTGGGGCTCCCAGGACACAGGCTCCGCCGCCAGGCCCAGCTGCACTCAGAGCAAGGGGACGAAGGGCAGGAGCCACCTGAGGGGGCGGGGGGGGGGGAAGCCCCGCGGACGGGAAGCCGGAGGCTCACCAGGTCAAGTCCACTGTCGGCCTGGGGCCGTGAGGCACAATCACCCCGGGAAATGAGGGCCCCCTGCGGGCGCACTTGGGGGTCTCACTGGGACGACAGGAGTGGCTCACGGCCACCTCGGGGCCCACAGCCGGGACACTCAGAGCAAGCGAGGGCCCGGTGCCACAGCCCCAACGCCCAGGGAAGAGCCGCACCGGTCGGCCTCCTCGGCTGCGAGAGGACAAGGGAAAGGGAGGGCCCTCCGGGGCTGCGGCGCCCGGCCTCGCTGTCACGCCTCAGGTCCCGGCGGCCACCGAGGGCTCGAGTCTCCTCCTGCTGTCCCCGCAGCTGAGCCCGTGCGCCCTGTCGCCCAGACACTCACCACTCGGGTTCATGCGCTGACTCCTCCCTCGTGGGAGGACAACGGGTTTTCAATCTGCAGGGGCTCCGAGGCTGAGAACCGTGCTGGACGAGGGGCTGCGGCCCCCAACTCCCAGCCGCCCGTGGACACTGTCTCCAGGCTCCAAGCTCGGCCGACACACGGAAAACCCACGAGGAGTGGCAGGAGGAACGGGGCACGGGGCACGGGGCCGGGGAGGAACAGGAAACTGCGCTTCCGCAGACGCGCGAGGGAGAAGAGGAAAGAACGGGAACAGTCACCGGCATGTCCCAGCCGCCGAGGGGCAGCGCCAGAGCACTGGTCAGCGTTGGGTTTCAGTCCTCGCCTGAGGGTACGTGTGCGGATTTAGAGGGAAAGCGGGAGGGGGAGGAAGAGGAGCACCGGTGTGAGAGAGAAACATGTACCAGGCTGCCTCCCGAACCGGCGCCCCGACCAGGGACCAGACCCCACCCTTTGGGTGCACGGGGCGGCGCTCCCGCTCCCACCGGCCGAGCCATCCGGCCGGAGCTGAGTTTCGGGTTTCAGAGACGATGCAGAACGCAGACAGCGCTGTGGCCGTCGCCCTGGGACGTGGAGCCCCTCGTGTTCGGATGCCCTTTCTGAGACGGCGTTTTTGGAGTTTCCGCCATCTGTGCTGCCCTGCCAGAGCTGGGACTGTTAGACGCCAGTGGCTTCCGAGGCCTGGCGAGTTCACCCCCGAATCTCCACCAGTTCCGCTCTTTCCCTTTCCACTCCCCGAAAAGTAATGGACCCAGCACACGATGTGTGCTGGACAAACGTCCGTTGCATAGCGACTGACCAGATGGGTGGGAGGGTGGATGGACGGATGAATGGATGGACAGATGGGGACACGACCGTGGCTCTCCTGCCTGGTCCGCTGCACCAGCTCCCGTGCCTGGGGTCTCTCCGCGGCACTCCCAGGCACCCCCCCCCAATACGAAGCTGCACACTGACCTTCACAGAGGAGTGAACAGGCTGGTTTGCTACCCAAGAGGCATCCGCAGCATCCGACCCAGGCCAGGGTCACACAACGTGGTGGCCAAGTTCTAAATCACAGGCCTGGCTGGGGTGAATCCCCAGGATAACAGGACCCACTTTTTTTTTGGGGGGGGGGCATTCTCTGGGCAAGGACACTAGTACCCTCACCTCATGCAAGTGTTGTCTGGGGTTCGTTGCCACGGCGAAGGAGGGAAGGAGCACGTCCACTCCAAGCGGGAGCAGACACAGTCCCCCCGAAGGCTGCCCGCCCTTCAGCAGAGGCAGGTTTGAAAAGAAGCCATGACGGCTGATTAAACAAAGATGAACTACCGACTCTGGTCCCACTGCACTCTGCTAACAGCTCAGGGCCCTTTGAGCCATGTCAGAGTCGCTCTTCCTCATGCTCAAAGGGTAACATTGTAACACACTACTGTACTGGCCAGCCCAGGAGTTACATTGTAACACATGACCCCCACTCAACCAATCTAAGAGTTACATTGTAATGCACAACCCCACTCAACAGATTCAAGAGTTACATTGTAATACATGACCCCATTCAGCCAATCGGAGAGGTACATTGTAACACACAACCCCACTCCACCTTCCAACACGGCACTTCCTAGCCAATGGGAATTAAAGCCAAATGCAAGAAGCCGCCCCCGAGGGGAGATCAGCTGGCTGCAGAGACACCGACAGCCAGAGGCGTGCAGCGTGCGCGACTCACAGGAGCCGCCTGCCTGAGAAGCAGGGCGCTCGAACAGCACAGCCAGTCGTAGGGTACAGGGTTTCGTTTGCAATGACCTTAACCCTGGCACCCACCTGAGCGTGCCAGACAAAAGCACCCACAGATTGCCTGGGGATATCTGGGTGGGTCAAAACAGCACAGAACTGAATGTGTATTTGAATATCTCTGGTGTGGAAAAGGGTACCCAGAACACGCCACCCCCAGGGGCCGACCACCCCGGCGACCCACCAGCACCCTCCTTTCTACGTGCTGGAACGTCGTCCTGCTCTCGGGTGCAGCCCCTGAACCCAGTCGTGAATGGGGCTTCGGCCGCAAGCTCCAGCGAGACATCCGGACCCCTCCAGGCCAATGCAACAAAGACGCAAGAGGGTCTGACGGACGCTGGGGCCCTGGCCAGGTCCCGCTGCGCGGGTCCCAACAAGACCCTGTGGATCCACCTGCATTTTAAAGTGTGCCGATCCCGAGCCACCGGGGAACCCTCAGGGCAGAGCTGGCTGCCCGGGGGGTGGTCACTCAGCAGAGGGAGCCACTGTTCCCACCGTGCACACCCACCCCCCAGCGCCGTTCAACGAAACCGTCTTTGCTCAGCGCCGCACCTGGTCTGACACGCACACAGGTTGACACGGTGAGAAGAGGGCCTCCCCGGGAACCAGCTCAGTGACATCCACAGAGAGAAAAGGGGATTTGTCCCGAGGACTCTAAGTATGTCCAGGTTGGCGCACGGGAAGGAGCAGGCGGGGAAACGCCGCGTGTCCGAGGGACCCCACGAGCACGCGGAGACCCCCCTCCTGAAGCCCACGCCCCTCACCATGGCCAGGGGGACGATGCCCACGTAGCTGGTCTGGCTGACGAAGATCTCGGAGACGGCCAGCTGGCTCCGGGACTCCTCCGCCGGGTACTCCACCTGCCACGTGATGGCCTGGGCCCCGGCCAGGCCGCTGCTGTTGTCCACGCCGAAGTCCACTTGCAAGATCTCAGAGAAGGAGCCGTTCACCCTGGAAGACAAGCACACGTCCAAGTGTGACTTCGCACCCGAGGCTCCGCACAGGGTCAAGAGCACCACGAAATGGCCACACTCCTCGCGGTCAACCAGAGGAAGCGTCACCGAGCGCCACCAGAGCCCAGTGTCCAGGCTGCCCGTCGTCTCTGGCCCGAGCTCAGAGCGGTGACCAGCCACTGTCAGGGCCCCGGGGAAGCAGCTGGCCTTCCACGGGTGGCACCTCCCCTGTGTGCACACCCCACGCACAGAGCTGCCCCCACCCCACGCGTGCACACGCCACCACTCACGCACCACCCCCAGAGCTGCCCCTGAGCTTCCTCCACTTGCACCGTTGCTCCAGCCGCGAGGCCCGGCCTGGGTTCCTGCTTCTACTGGGGCTGCCGGCCGCTGGGTGCATGGGTCCAGCTCTCTGCGCTCTAGGGTCTCTGGGCACCACACTCAAGACCGAGGACACCCAGGGACGTCACAAACTGCGAGTGACAGGATGAACTGCAGCCATCAGCTCTTCCTCTCGTCAGCCTGCAGCGCGGCGGTAGGAGCCACCTGCAGCCACGGCTTCGCAGGTGCACTCGGAGGGGGAACCAGGTGGGCGAGGCGCACACAGGTGGCAACGACAGGTGTTACCCCGGGTCTGTGCGCACGGGAGCCCACCGTCACGGACACAGACGTGGGGACTGAGGCCGTGCCCGCACAGGAGACTCGCCTTGCCCGGGTCCGAGGGCTGTGACAGCAGGCTGACCGAGCCAGTCACGGCAGCTCCTTGGGTCCGAGGCACGCCAGCCGACCTGTGTCCTTCCCGCCCGTGGGCCTGCCGGGCCCGAAAGGGGCTGGGAGGCCCGGACCCCGGACAGCGCCCCTCCGCGGGGGTCGTAGAGCGGCAGACACCCAGGACCGGCCGCCGGCCGCGCCTACGCCAGAGGCGCCCGAGGCCATGCACACGCACAGCAGGGGTGCTGGCGGAGCCGGCCGCCCGGGGCCGAGTTCTCTGCACAACGGGCCGCGCTGGACTCCACAGAGAACGGGCCGGGTCCGACCTCTGCCCCCTTAGTGCAGCTTTGGAGGAACTCGGGTGCCCCCAGCCCAGTGCAACAGCCCCCAGCCCCACGTGGCTGCTTGCACTCAAATGAACTTCCCTCAAAAATAAACCAAACTAACCCTCCCGTTCCTCCCCAACAGCAGCCTCCTCCCAAGTGCTCCACAGCCACACGTGGCCGTGGCTGCCGCGTGGACGCCGCGGACGGAACCGCTGGCCTGCTCCTACCCCGCGCCAGTCACTCCCATGGTTCCCGCCTCGGTCTCCCCACCCGGAAAATGGGCGGGCGATCAGTCACCTGCCCGCTGCCGGGACAGCTGCGGGGTAAAACGAGGGACCGGATGTGAACTCGCGCTGTACGTTGCGGAGAACTGGGGACACAGACTGCGATGGTGCCGAAACCATCGAGGACACGGTTCCCGAACCGCCCACGGGCCCCCACGGGCAAACCCAGCCGGGGCCTGCCCGCGGAGCCGCCCCCGGGCGTGGGGCGCGGCGGCCTCGAGTCCTCGTGGATCCATCGGGAGGCCCCTTCGCACGTGGGGAGCGTGTGCGTTGACTCCTGGCCTCACGAGGGGGCGGGTGGGCGCCGGTGGGACCCCTACCGGGGACCCTGCGTGCCTGGGCAGCTCCAGGGAAAAGGCGGAGAAGAGACAAAGGAAGGGCTGAAGTTTGGATTTCAGGGGGCATCTCAGGACCATCTCAGGAGCTCGGGCACTGAGGTCCCAGCTTCCGTCCCCCTATGTCCCATCCGTGCCCCTCTGCAGTCCCCTGTGTGGGCCCAGGGGCCCCCACACGCCCGTCTGCTGAGCCCCCTCTAGAAGGCGCTCTCTCCGCCCAGATCAGATCTCGGATCTCCCGTCCAGCGCGGACGGACGGAGAGAGGGCGGCGCTCCCTCTGGTGCCAGCGTGTGATCCTGCCGGGCGCACCCTGGTCTGGGGCTGAGACCCTCGGCCAGAGGGGGCGGGGCCTGTGCGAGGCCCCTCCTCCCCGGCCGTCCAGGCCAGGAGCAGGGCCACCTCCGGGACCTGCCCGAGCGCGGCGACGAGGGGAATGACCGTCAGGCTGGAGTCACTTTCACGGGTACGTTCTTACTTCGAGGGATTGCTCTCAAACTGGGGGTGGGGGCTTTTCCATGGGGTCGGCGGGCACGCTGGCTAACGAGTCCACTTCTATGGAAACGGGTCTATAACCATTAATTCTACTTGTCCCTGGTCTATTCCTGATGTGCCTTTCAGTTTTAGAGAACGCTTCGTCTCTCAGTTCAGCAAAGACCAAGTGAGGGGTCGGTGTTCAGCCATGAGATACACGTCGTCACCAGACACGCTGCCCCAAGGTGGGGAGGTGCATGTGTGTGCATGTGTGTACATGTGTGTGCATGTGTGTGCACGTGTGTGTGCGTGTGTGTGTGTGTGCACTCCTCACACTAGAGCACGCACACGGCCCCCCCCCATCCCTCGATATGAGCCGAGACTCCTCCCTGGGCCCCGGGGCCCCGGGCCTGGACGTGGGGCTGACACAGCTCAGGCACGTTTCGTGTCGGGAGGGGGGCCCAGCAGCTCCCTCCCCGGGAGCCCCGTGCGGCCGCTTCTGGGCTGGTCACGGCCACGGTACTTGTTCCCGGGGCTGGGGGAGGGGGGTGGGCCAGAGGCGGAGGGGAAATAAGGGAGAAAGGAGCAGAGAGTTTCAGAGCTGGAACCGGTCTCCGGAGGCTGTGCCTGTACGCAGATTACTGCCCCCCCCCACCTCGGACGTGCAGAAGCCCCCCCACACACACACACAGGAGGGTTCACTTTTACGGTGGACACCGGGTGGGGTGACAGTGAGCAAACGCCCAGGCCGGGATGGCCGGGGGCCCTCGGGGAGCACGAGAGGTCGGACCGCCACACGCCCCCTGCGCCGCTCACCGGGGGACCACGCCGCACGTGCACGGCTCCGGCTCCGGCTCCAGCTCCGACTCTGGCTCTGGCTCCGGCTCCGGGGGAAGCAGCCAGTGCACGGAGCCTGCAGAAATGCCGGGGTGCAGCGCGCCGGCCGGGCTCACTGGGCCCCCTTCGAAGGGCCGGCAGGGCACCCTGTAAAATCCGGGGCGGGGGGGGGGCGTCGCCCACATCCTGGGAGACAAGCAGCCACCGGTCGGCGAGCCCCGAGCCCCATTCCTCTGTCCGGCCGCGAGGCACGCTGGCTCACTCTCCGCTCCGAGGACACTCGTCTGTCCGCACCCCCCGAGGTGCCTCCCGCCTCTGCGGCCAAGGGTTCGTTTCCGGAGCAGTTTTAGGTTCGCAGCAGAACTGGGCGGAGGGGACGGAGGGGCCCCGTGTCCCCCCGGCCCCCCACGCGCGCAGCCCCCACTGTCAGCGTCCCCACCAGGCGGTGCACGTGGCACAGCCGCGGAGCCCACACGCACACGCCATGGTCACGCAGCGCCCGCAGCGGGCGCAGGGCTCACTCCTGGTCTGTGTGCCCCGTGGGCTGGACACACGGCCTCATCCAGAGGACGCTCGCCGCCCCAGACCCCTCCCTGCACCGCCGGGCCCTCCCTCCTCACCCCTCCCAGCGTCTGCCACCCCGGATCTTCCCACCGGCTCCTCGGTCTGCCTGTTCCGGAAGGGCGCGTGGCTGGACCCCGCAGCGCGCAGCCGCCTTCTCAGGCTGGTCCCTCCTCCAAGGGACATGCAGTCACGGCTCCTCACGCACCTCCCGGCCCGGGGCTCACGCCTCCCAGCGCCGAGTGACATGCGTGCCGCGGTCCGCAGGGGCCTCGCGTGTCCACCCACCCTCCGCTGAAGGACGTCTTGGTTTGTGGAAATAAGTTTTTGATTCCTTCGGGCCAGTGCCAAGGAGCATGAGGGGTAAGTACCTGAACCCAAGTTCTCCAAAGGCCGGGGGCTGTGGGACGCCGTGGTCGCCAGCGCGCCCGGCGCGTGTGCTTACCCGGTGGCACTGGCCGGGCGCTGGCTCCGTGCCGGGCGCGGGAACTCGCGAGCAGACGCCCGAGAGGAGACGACGCCTCTCGGGTTCGTCGAGTGGACACGCAAGGCAGGTCCTGGCCGACGAGGGCCCACCGCCCGCCCTCCTGCGCGTGAAACAGCAGGGCTCCGTTGCTCTCTCAAACGCCGGATAAGCTTTTCCAATTTTTAAAAAGTGAGAAATGTACGTCAAATTTCAAATTGTCACTTCTGGTTTAAAGTAGGACACGAGTTACCATGGAGACGAGGAAAGGGGGTTCGGGGCGGGCCGCAGCCCAGCCGGCCCTCAGCCAAGGTCTGGTGACCCAGTGAGTCGCCCCGGCCTGAAGCTTGAAAAAAAACTGGGAGGCAGGGGGGCGGTGGGGGGACCCACAGGGAAAGGGCGTCCCAGGCCACCTGCATGGACGCCAGGAGCTCGGTCGGAAAGAACAGCCGTCAGGCCTTCGCTCAGACAGCGCCTGCTCACCAGACGCCTTTGGGCCCCCCCCCATGCTGAGAAGTCCCCCCCACACACACACACCCGTGCCGGCCACTCTGTGCCCACCATCCCCCCAGGTTCCCAGAGCTTCCTCCCTCCGACACGTGCTGAGAGTGAGTGATGACAGCGATCCCCTCCCCCCCTCCCCCCCTCCCTCCCTCTCTCTCTCTCTCTCTCTGCCCCCCTCTCAATCCCTCTCTCTCCCCCTCCCTCCCCCTCCCTCCCCCTCTCTCTCCCTCCCTCCCATTCTCTCCCTCTCCCCCCCCCACTGTGACAGGTGACAGAGAGGGAAACCAGCACAGGGGTGTGTGAGGGTCCCGCCGCTGCTACCTGGAGTTTCTTTTTTAATTGGATGAAAACAGCCAGGTGCCAGGGGTTCCCGTCGCGCGTGGGTGAGTGGACGTGTGTCAGGTTATCTTTCGTGCTCCGTACCTGTTTCTGATCAGGAAACGTTTCCCTTAAAAATAGGACACGGCCGCTGCCAGCCCCCCCGACCGGTCTCCCCCCGCCCCGTCTAAACCGGGAACGTGTTTCCCCCCCACCACCACCAAGCCCCCCCCCCCGAGGTTCTCGTCGGCGCCGGAGCTGGCTCGGGGTGAGCAGCCGACCCACCGCCCCAGTCCCCGCCGCAGGAGGAGGGTGCGGCCGCCTCCCTTCTCTGTCCCCACATCCTCCACGCTCCCTGCACACGGCACGGGTGACCTTATTTCCGCTCCCAGCGCCTCCCGGAGCCGACGACGACGACGCGCCTCGGTGACACGCGGGAGCGTCCGGCGCCTCCCCCGGCTCGGCACCCACGCGAGAGGCCCGCCCGCCCTCCTGGCTGGACCTCGACCCCAACGGGGCCGTGGGGCGAGCCCGGCGGCGGCTGAGAAGGCCGCCACCACCACCCGCTGTGCCTGGCTGCCCCCGTCCGTCTTCCCGGCAACATCCCGAAGGCCCTCCCGGGAAATGGCCTTGGGCCCGCCCCTCAGTGTCAGGCTCGGGGCGCCCCCCCCCGTTCCCGCCCTGCCCCCAGCCGTGACGAGGACTCTTGTTCTGTAACAGGACCGCGGCCGCCTCCACCACCGGGTGTCCCTGAAGGGGACAGCAAGGCCCCGAGGACAGACGGGAGAGACGACACAGAACGGAAGCCGCCTCGGGGTGTGGGTTGGGACCCTGTCGGCTCTGCGGGGCTCACGGGCCGGCGCGCAGGGGGCACCTGAGACGGAGGCCGGTGACCAGAGCACGGGGAAGCCAGGCTGGGGCTGGCCACCCGGCGGGGGAGGGGCCGCCAGGAGCCACCCCGTCTGACCCCGGAGCGGCTGCTGGAGACACCGTGTCACACTCAGTCCCTCGTGTCTGCACGCTCGTGGAGGGAGGGCCATGTCCCCAGCTCCGCTCGGGGCCCAGGGACGCATCCAAGGGGAAGTGGGGGGCAGAGTCACACACACAGTGAGCGAACTGGCTGCTTTTCAAAGCGTCTGCTTCTCCCGGAGACCCGCTCTCCCGCCCCGTGGGGCCGGGGCCTCATTAAACGGGGTCCTGCCTCAGCCTCGCAGGCAACTTGGCCCCCCGGTGGGAGCAGCCACTAGTGATGCCAGGGTCCCGGGGTCTCGCCCCGTGTGTGCCGGTCAGCAGGGCTCCTCCAGATGGCCACAGCTGCTGCAGGCCACCGGGTCACCAGGGGCCAGCCGACACCTGCCATCGGCACCAATTTACTCCCCGTCCCGGTGTTCCCCCGCTGAGAGCTGGGGCGAAACCCCTGCCCAGGAGTGGCCGGTCTGCCCGTCAGGGGCCGAGACACCGCAGGGGCGGGGCCGAGCCCGTGGGCGACCCAGCAGGTGCGCTGCCCACACAGCACAGGTCACGAGGATGCCCACGTCCACCCGCAGTGGACCATAATAAGACCGCAGGCCTCTGCGTGCAGGGACCAGGGAGCTCACTGCTCGTTGCTTAGAAGGAGCAAGAACTTTGAGTTTTCCCCCAACTTTCAGACTTACCCAACTGCTGTTCAGCAGCCCCAGTTACGCATCCCTCCCAAGTGGGACACTGAACTTCCGCTCCCGCCCCCGAGACCACCGCCCATGGTGCCCCCCTCCCCCCCACCCCAGAGGCGGCGCCCTCCATCCCCACTGGGGTCAGCGCCCAAGCTGTCCTCTTGCCTCCGCGGCCCACGTCCGGCCTGTCCAGAGACCCCGCCGGTTCCAGCCGGGAAACACGTGGGTTTTTTTAATAAAGGTAACTACTTTTTTAAAAAGATTTTATTTATTTATTTTCAGAGAGGGAAGCGACAGCAAAAGAGAGAGAAAAACATCAATGTGCGGTTGCTGGGGGCCATGGCCTGCAACCCAGGCATGTGCCCTGACTGGGAATCGAACCTGCGACACTTTGGTTCACAGCCCGCGCTCAATCCACTGAGCTACGCCAGCCAGGGCTGAAACATGTATTTTTTAAATGGTTTCACCCCCGTCCCCCAACACGTCTACTACGTGGTGGACCCAGCCAGTGTCCCCTCTCCCCCGCAGTCAGGAGTGCCACAGTCCCCTCCTGAGTGAGTGACCGCTTGCTGCCACCCGCCCCTGCGCCCCGCCGGGCTGTCCCTCCGCGGCAGCCGCGTCCTCCTGGGGAATCGGAAGTCAGGTCCTTCCGCTCCGAGTTCGGGACCCTCGAGGGACCCTCGCCTCATTCTCGGAGAAGCCGACGTCCGCACAGAGCTCCCCACGGCCCCGCGCGAGCAGCCCTTCTGGCCCCGTGCCCGCTGCTCCCTGCGCACCTCCGCCTCCACCGTCCCCGGTCACTCTGCTCCGGCCGCCCGGGCCCCGTGTGGCCCTCGTGTCCTGAGGCCCCTCAGGTCCTCGCCCCAGCTGTCCCTTCGGCCTGGACCTCCTGCCCCATGGCACCTGCACCCCCGACCCCTCCCCCGCAGGACTCCCCTGCGACGCTGTCTTCCGGGCGACGAGGGCTCCTCGGTGCCGCCGCTGGAAGGCCCGTCCCCGGCACCCGCCGTCCCTGTCCCCCCCCGACCCGGCTGGGTCTCGGCGGCTCTGGGCACCTCCGAACGCCCTGCGTGTCACCCGCTTGCCTTCCCCACGGGCCGCTCTGTCTGCTGGGCTGTGAGTGTGTGGGGACGGCCTTCTCTCCGCCTTTCCCATGATGCCTTCGATGCCCAGAGAGGCGCCCCTGGGAGCACCCCACGGACGCCCGAGCTGGGGGGGCCCGGGGTGCCCCCTTTGACTCCCCAGCCCTCAGCGCGCCACTCTGACCCGAGCGTGAGGTCGCCGCCGTCCGTCCCGGGCGGGGCCCGTCCACGCCACGCTCATGCCCACCCATCCCCCAACGCGGACATGCACCCACGGCACCTTCCCGACCCCCGCCCCACCGGGGGGACTGTGTTCTCCGGGGTCAGCTTCCCCGCCGCCCGGGCCGCCGCGTCGCCACCCGGGAAATGCACGCACGGCCGCCCCGCCCCCAGGGCCGCGGGCCCCGGTCGCCTCGACGCCGGTCCGGCCACTGCTTCTGCGCGTTCTCCGGCGTTTGTAGCTGACGGCGTGAGTGCGCCCGTGTGACGGCGGCCCCTCGGGCGCCACCAGGCTGGCCATCACCGGCGCTAACGCTTCCATCGTGGTGCGGACGTTCAGCACAAGCTCTGCCTCTTAACCGAGTGCAAACGTGCGGACAGGGTGCCAGCCACGGCCGGTGTTCCCCGGCGAATTCCGAGCACTCGTGCGTCTCACACTCAGCGCCGCCGTGTCGAAGGCAGGGCCCGTGACCGTGAACCCAGTGAGACCGCTCTTCCACGCATGTCCCACGAGGGACAATGACCGTCTGCCCTCTCTAAGGAAGTGCCCACCGGAGTGAAGAGTGGTTTCTGCCCTGGAGGCCGAGCCGGCTGCAGCAGCAAGGGGCGCCGTGGCCGTGGGATGGCCCCTGGCATGGTGAACACGGCCCCGCACCCCCCCCCCACACACACACACTGGGGAGGGGCGTGAGCTCGCTGGGAGGCTGCACAGCCTGGGGCGGCGAGGGGTGGGTTTGGTCTCCGGCCTGACACCCAGGCCAAGAGAAACCGCTTCCAGGTCCGAGCTGCACAGCTGCTGTGATGGCCATGACTCTGTTCCCTCTGGGGCCGGCTGGCTGAGTCGGCCCCAGGAGAGGGGCTGGGGGCCCGGGAACCACACTTTCTGGACGCAGAAAGAGGCCGCGGGTGAAGATGCATGAGCTTCCCAGGGGAACGGGGTGTGGAGGAGGTGACGAGTGTCAGCTCCAAGGAGGCCGGCACGGCTAGGAGGGCAGGGGAAGCAGCCAGGTCCGCGCCC
Organism: Phyllostomus hastatus; assembly: GCF_019186645.2. NCBI lineage: Eukaryota > Metazoa > Chordata > Mammalia > Chiroptera > Phyllostomidae > Phyllostomus > Phyllostomus hastatus. The sequence goes on along the minus strand of NW_025333537.1, from coordinate 12,237,199 downwards.
GTCTCTAACCCTGTCCAGTGTCCCAGTCGTGCGCTCGCTGGCTGCGTCTCCAGGTTCAGAACTACAGCTCGTTCATTCGCACGCCCAGCACACCTGAGTGCACGTCCAGCACACCTGAGCTGCACGCCCAGCACACCTGAGTGCACGCCCAGCACACCTGAGCCCAGCACACCTGAGTGCACACCTGAGCCCAGCACACCTGAGTGCACGCCCAGCACACCTGAGTGCACGCCCAGCACACCTGAGCTGCACGCCCAGCACACCTGAGTGCACGTCCAGCACACCTGAGTGCACGTCCAGCACACCTGAGCTGCACGCCCAGCACACCTGAGTGCACGCCCAGCACACCTGAGCTGCACGCCCAGCACACCTGAGTGCACACCCAGCACACCTGAGTGCATGTCCAGCACACCTGAGCTGCACGTCCAGCACACCTGAGCTGCACGCCCAGCACACCTGAGTGCACACCCAGCACACTGAGTGCGTGCCCAGTCCCGTTCTCAGCACTGGGGGGGTCGGGGTGGCCAAGGCGGACGACACCTCTGCTCTGCTGGAGTTCGTGCCCTTCCGGAAGGAGACACTAACACGCAAACGGAAGAACAAACAGGGCTTCTCGTAAGTGGGGAACTCGGGAGCCCTGAAGGGCCTTCCCCCAACACTCCAGCCCGCGAGCTGGACACCGGGGGCGACAGCAGCTCCAGCCTGCGTGAGCCCGGCTGCGGCCGAGTGACCGCTTCAGGGCGACAGGCAGCGGTCTCCCTCCCACACACGAGCCCAAGCGGTGAGTGCCAGTCCGCGTTTCCCACGGCCGCAGGGACCGGCGACTTTCAAAACCAGGTGCTATTTGGCCGCCCGAGAGGCTAGAGTGGTCAAAGCCGCCCCCACCCCTGCCCCACCCCCCGCAGCTGGACCCCGATGGGCTCGGTGTGCGCGAGGAGTCCGCCTCCGTTGACTTCAGCCACTGAGCCCCGGGGGGGGGGGGTGTTATCACGGCACAAACGAGCCCACCTGACCACAGGTGCGGAGAGGAGGGCGAGCGCCGTGAAGTGACGGGCGAGGGGCCGCTGGGACCGTGTGGGGAGGCCTCGCTGAGAAGGGCCGCTTGTCAGCTGAGAGGCTGCAGTGACGGAGGACGAGGGGCAGTGTGCCAGACGAGGGGACCAGCCGGGACAGGCCCCGAGGTAGTAAATTTGCACACGCCCTACACACGCATGCACACACACACACACCTGCACCCCACAGAGACCTAACTCCAGCTGGTTCTCTCTCAGCACAAACTGCTGCAACAGCTCCAGACAGTTCCGGGGGTCTGGGGGGCTGAGGCCCCCAGAGAAGGGAGGGGTGCCGTGGCCCCCCAAGTCGGGTGGACGTTGTCCCCCGCCGACGGGCTCCTGGTGCACGCACAGCAGGGAGCCATGGCCCTCGGAGACAGGCTCCATCGCGGCCCTGAGGCACAAGCCGGACAGCCCCCAAAATGCTGGGGCACTTGCCCACGGTGTCGCCATGCAGGAGGCACAGCACCGGGACTGAAACCAGTGTCGGACTCCGAAGTCATCGGAGTCACACCAGCCACCCGCTCCAGGAAGTCTCAGCGGCGCCGAGAGCGAGGGGCCCCTGAGCACGGCCCCCGGGTGCAGGGCGTTCTGAGCGGGGGGGTCGCGCGCCCGGCGTGGGAGAGCGGCGCACCCGCCTGAGGAGGAAGGCAGGGGACACACGGAGGAGGCGGCGGCGGTGGCGGGGCGGGAGCCAGCCGAGAGCCAGCGTCAGCCCCAGCGGCCCCGCTGCCTTACGCCAAAGCCTCTCTCTGGTACTCGGGTAAGCGGATGTAAGCTCCTTCTGCTCGCAGCTACAGCAGAAAAATGAAAAACAGAGCCCTGGCTGGTGTGGCTCAGCCGGTTGGAGCTCCGTCTTGTAAGCCGAGAGCTTGTGGGTCCAACACCCCGTCGGGCGCAGGCGGGAGGCGGCTGGTCGGTGTGTCTCCCTCCCGCCCCCTCTCTGAAGCCAATGCGTGTGTCCTCCGGCAAGGATGTTTTTAAAAAGCATAACATGGCAGCGTGGAAGTCCACGAGGACGTGGGCAGGCAGGTGGCCCCGCCCCGCCATTTCCGCCACGGCGACATTCCCCGGGGTCGCCCTGCACCGCACCTGACGGGCGCGGCGAGCCAGGGGGAGCAGCACATCAGGACCGAGAGCCGGCAACACACCTCGCTTCTTACAGCCTTGCGCCTCCTTCCGTGGGCAGCCCGACCTTTCCAGAACACAGGCCCCACGGCCTGCACGGCGCCCCCCACCCCCGGCCGGTGAATCTCCTGAATCGCAAGCACGCCAATGACAAACCTCCCAGCCACCATCCGGAAGCTCATCTTGCCACCCCGGGGGGACGGTTTCCCCTCCTCCCCTGCTCCAAAGCCGAGCTAGGAGACGTCTGAGTCCCCCCGTGGCCCAGACAAGGGAAGGGCCCCCCCCCCCGGAGCAGAGGGCGATGACGTCATTCCCGGTGCCCTCACCGTCGCCGTGGCTCCGACCCAAACGGATCAGGGGCATGAGGGGCCTCGAGCGGCCCCCGAGCCCGCGTTCCCTTAAAACGCGCAGAGAGACCTCTGCAGCGACTGCGGCCACGTGTTCGAAGCTCCTTAAAGGACTTTCTGTTGAAGGAGCAAGACACACCCGTGAGCTGCCGCCAAAGGCAGGCTGGCCGCCCTTCCAGCCCCAGCGCTGCTGGGGACCTGCTGACCCCACTGTGCCTGTGACACCGCAGGGGACAGGGGTGATTTCACGGTTCCTGGGGTGAGACGCTGGGGAGCCGCTGAGCTGAGTGGTGCTGACCCAGGCCCCTCGTGAGACCCCCGAGAGGCTGCGGCCGCCCGAGGGCTCGTCTGGGGCTGGAGGCGGCTCGCTCCCCCGGCTGTCGGCAGGAGGACTCGGCGCCTCACCTCGCCGGCGTCTCCCCGGACCTGCCGTACCCTCCTGGTGACCCAGCCCTGGCCTCTTCCGGGAGGCGGGACCCCAGACAGCAGGGGGGAAGGGGCGATGCTCCCACGACCCGGCCCCTGAAGTCACACACCTCACTTCTGCCAAACCACCAAACCAAACTCCTGAGCAGCGAGTCACGGCGCCCTGCCCACAGGCCCTGCCCACACACAAGGGGGACAGAGGGAAGCCCCGCCTCCCCGAGCGGGAGTTTCATGAGCACATGCATGCCCACTGCACAGCCTCACGGGCCTGCTGGGCAAATGTCTGCGGGGGGCGGGGGGCGGGGAGCGCGAGCCCTGCCCGCTGCGGCTCCCTGGGCTGGGCATCGACCCTCGGAGCACAGGCCGCCGGTTCACTCCCCGGTCAGGGCACGCGCCCGGGTTGCGGGTGTGGTTCCTGGTCGGGGCGTGGACGAGAAGCCACCGATCGATGCTTCTCTCCCTCTCTTTCTTCCATCCTTCCTTCCCCTCACTGTAAACATAAACAAACACAATCTTTTTAAAAATAAAAAATCGAGAGCTGAACTCAAAGCCCAGAGGCTGGCCAGAGCCGGGTCTGCACCCCCTCGGCCACTCAGTGCCCGTCAGCCGCCAGCCCCTCCTCGGTGAGCGCGGGCCGCGGCGCCTGGCGCCTGGCGCCGTGAGCGTCGGGTTGGACGAGGCTCGCACAGCGGTCCACGCAGCGCCCGGCGCTCAGGGGGAACCCGGCTCGCCAGGACGCGCAGCCTAGCGACTGTCCAGAGTAAAGGGGAGCCACTGGCACTCTCTGCACGGTAGTCCCTGGTGCCACCCTGCCCCGAATATAATTAAAGCTCGCGTATATACAGCTCAATAACAGGTCACTGGTTTTAATTTATTAAAACTCTGAGTTTTGAACAAACGAAAACATGGTGCCAGGTCGTTGAGGCCCCCAAGAAGTGCCCTGGGGGGTGTCCCGGTCCTGTGAGTGCTCACCGGCAGATTCTGCCTTCCAAGCGCAGCGGGGCCGACAAGGCCCGGGTGTCAGCCCCTCCCCTCCGGGGCCACCCTTCCTGGCCGCCCCTCCTGTGTGGGGGCGCGGGGAAAGCATGGGCACGGCGTGACAGGACCCCCGACTCGAGCAGATGCATGCCCAGCGTCCGAGACGATGCTGCTGACGCTCACGCGAGTGGCACACTCGTTCGCCGCAGCCCAGCTGCGCGGCCACGGACAGACTCCCTCTGGGAGCCCTCTCTGAGTCCCGGCCGTCAGAGGAGCGCCCGAACCCCAGCCCCCCAGTCTCCTTGGGGCGGGCCCCTGGGTGAGGTCGGAGGCCAGGCAGCGAGCACGCCCGGGCAGATGAGCCCGGAGCAGGAAAGGGACAGCGGCCGGCGGGGGTGGTGCCCCAAATGCACCGTTTCAGGGACGAGTCTCTCAGGACCAACGCCTGGCGAAGAAAAAGGCGGCTGAGTTGTCGTATGTTTAAATACACGTCGACGCGTGAGATAAAAGCCCGTGTCTCCATTCAGCCTTGTCCCTGACACCGGGTCCTCTTAGCAGACTGGAGCGTCACCCACAGACCCCGCGTCCCGCGCGAGTCCCCCCGTACCCCGCCGCGTCGGGGAGGCGTCGCGCTGGATCGGAGAATCCCCAACTGAGCGGCCCCTGCCAGACAGACGCACGGACGGCCTCCCCCAGCAGGCCGCTCCGGGGACGCGTGGGACCGCCCAGCGTGGGGGAGACGCCGGGCTGAGACACGGGAGACACGGAAACAACAGGACGGGGCGCACACACACGGGCCGGCGGGAACGCGGACGGGACGAGCTCAAGTCCAACAGGAGGTCGGGGGAGAAGGCGAGCCTGGCCCTTTCGAAAGTGAAACGTGAGAACGAGCGTCTCGGGGTGGCCGAGAGAGCGTGCGTCTTTCTCCCGGGCGCGCAGGGCGGCTCCGCTCGCTGGCCTCCCCGAGGCCGCGCCCCCGGGCACTGCCCGGCGAGAGGTGCGGAGCGGCCAGGCGAGCCAGGTCCAGGCTGGGCTCCGAAAGCACCGTGGATGCTCTCCCGCGGTTGCCATGGCAACCTCCAGGCGGGCGGGGCCCCAAGCAAAGCGTCCAGATGGCAGGCGAGCAGGGCAGAGCTGCCAGGCCATGCGGCCCGCCGCCCGGACCTGGCCGCAGCTCAGAGACCCCCTCCAGGCCCGTCGGGCGGCGTTCAGCCGTGCGAGATGAGGCTGCGTGTCATCGCAGCTAACCGTAATTACCCCAATTACCACCAGGCGCTGGACGGGGCAGAGCCCAAAGAATCCAACGACCGGAACAGGCCGCGGTTCCCGCTCTGACTTCCCTTGTGCAGGGACGGCCTCCGCCCGGTGGCGCAGGGAGGAGGAGGAGCCTCGTGGCACTTCCTGTGGAGAGGGACGCACCTGTCATAACCAGCCCACCTGGAGGAAGGTGGGAGACTAAGTGGGGCCACGAAAGACACGCTAAGTAGCGTTCCAGAGTCAAAGGTCAGAGCCGGCCGAAGCTTTCCGTCCCGGGCCAAGCGGAGAGCCGGCGGGCAGCCCGGGTGACAGGACCCAGGCTCCCCGAGTCTCAGCGCGAATTTTAAAACCAGCGCCACCAGGCAGCGGGGGGGCGCGGGGGGGTAGGCGGGGGGTCTTCGGGGCCTCGCACCTTCTCGGGGGACCTGGAGCCTGTCCGGCTCCCACGAGACGCTCTTAAATTCAGCCAGGAGACCCGCAGGGCGAAGACCCCGAGACACCGGCCGCCCACCAGGAAAGCTGGCCACCGACCCCAGTGACGACACGAAGTCCATCGAAGGACAAAAAGACGAGGACCACCGCCAGCAGCTCAGCACATCCCTGCTGCCAGGGTCTGTGGTCTTCCCACAGCGGCAGTGCCCGCCCAGCCGGGAGAGGGGCTCACCCAGACGCCACCCAGACCCCACCCAGGGCGCCCGCTGTCTCTCTTGGAGGGGAAAAACCAAACGAACAAACAAACAAACAAAAAACCCTCAACCAGTAGAAACAAGACCAAGATGCTTTTATCTACACTTTAAAAGGAAGCAAATTAAAAGCCAAAAATGCCCAGCTAAAAAATATTAGGACTTTACCCCTTATGACCTCGATGGTTGATCAGTTCTTAGTTGAAGTTGAAAAAATAGAAGAGTCTCGACACCAACAATATAACAATTTTGCCTCACGGTGGGGAGAGAAAAAATGTAGGTTCTTGGAGAGAGAGAGAGAGAGAGAGAGAGAGACTTCCCTGAAGAACCACCAGGCGAAGGAAGGGCGGACCGGCTGAGCTCTAGGGGGAGGGGAGGTGTGAGAGGGCAAGACCGGGGGACCACGCCCCGGAGCTGAGTCCCTGCGTCACCTGGCTGTCTGCGTGGCCCCATTTCCTCCTGATAATTTGTTTTAATTATGATGAGGTCGGTTTTGAGTTCGAATCTCTTCATAGCCCACTCAGGTTGGGCTGACTCCACCGCAGCCCCGCCCAGGTGTGGCTCAGCGCACTTCCCCACGGGAGACCCCGGGACACGCTGCCGGAGCCTCCCTCTGTCCCCCACCCGCCCCCCTCCCCGGAGGACTCCATGGCCGGGGCGTGGGAGAAGCCACACACTCGAGAGTCAGCGCTCTCACAGAGCGCCCCCTGCAGGCAGGCACCCCCCACGCCCCCGCAGCGGGCACGGACCGCACGGATGAACACGGGGTGCCCAGGGTTCACTGCCCAGGAGCACAGAGCAGGGGGCGGGGCATGAAAGGGGCGGTGCTTTGCACCGAGTGGTTTCAGACCCTCCGAGAGGCAGCCAGGAAAACGGAGCTGGGACGGCGAGCATTCCGTTAAGGCTGGTACCCGCGGGAGGAGGAGGAGGAGGAGGAGGAGAGGACTGGACAGAGAGACACTCGGACCGCAAGGCAGACCCGGGAAAGCCTCCCCTGCCCAGCGCCCGGCTCCGGGGCAAAGATGCCCAGGGGATGAGTGGGCCTCGGCCGGGGCAGGCCAGGCGCCAGCATCCCTGAGGTCCAGTCGGCTGGCCAGCGGCCGCCTGGGAAGGGAGTGGCCTCCACCCGGCCGGGCAGCTGCAGGGGCCCCCGGGGGCGGTAGCCGCTGGAGGCCGTCCCACACCGCCCTCCACGCTGTCACAGACGCCCGTGGACAATCCACAACACAGGAGTCCAGCTCCGCGTGGGCGACCCCAGCCATCGCCCGCAAATGGGATGTTCAACCTGCGCACACCCATCAGAAATAATCGCTGGAAAGCAAAATAAATTGCGTTTTAATGTTGGGAGATTAAAACCGCGCCCCCGCCCCCCGCCCGGGCTAGGGCCGCTGTTGGGCAACACTTCCTGGAGCAAACCGGCCTTCCCGGCCCCGGGAGGGCCTTCTGGGGGGCGCAGAGGAAGGCCCACGGGGAACAGCACGCTGCTCTGCGGGCCGGCGCCCCGGGCACGTGTCCTTCCTGGGAACGGGGCGGGGGAGGAGCTTTCACTTCACAACCGAGCCTGCACCCCCACTGCCAGGCAGCCGCTCCAGCGAGCGGCTGTGGCCAGAGGGCTCCCCCGGAATGGCTCAGAATGAAACCCAGCAGCTCACCATTCCGAGGGTCAAAGGCCCTGGGCTGGAAGCCGGGGGGCAGCGGGGGGGGAGGTCCGGGCGGGGGACCGTGTCCCGTCGAACTTACGACAGTCCCGTGAGGCACGCCCTACTGTTACTGTCACAAGAGTCTGGGAATAAAAGTCTCTGCCCCAGACACTGCCGTGCTGAGGGTCTCCAAGTACCGGCCTTTCCTTTACACAAAGAGCCTGCGGAGAAATGACACACCGCCACAAACGTTGGTGAAGCCCGCGACCCTCACGCTGACCCTCGCAGGCAGGGTCGTGCACTCAGTCAGCGAAACTTGAAGAACCGCTACTGTGTACCAGCCTGCCTTCCAGGGCCCGGGACACAGCGGCAGTGAAAGAGCCAGCCAGTCCCCGGCCCCCTGGAGCTGACGCTCCAGAACAGCGAGACCAATGACAACGAACACATGGAGGCCCCGGCGGGTGGGGCTCAGTGCACTGAGCACCAGCCTGCGAACCAAAGGGTCACTGGTTCGATTCCCAGTCAGGGCATGTGCCTGGGTTGCGGGCCAGGTCCCCAGTAGGGGGCGCATGAGAGGCAACCACACATCAGTGTTTCTCTCCCTCTCTTTCTCCCTCCCTTCCCTTCTCCTTAAAAATAAATTTAAAAACACATGGAAACAGCTTCCAAATGTAACTGCCAGAAAGGAATGAACACAGGGTGGCCTGAGAGTGACAGGCAAGGCGGACACTGTTGCGTTGTGGGCAGGAAGGTCTCTCTCTGGAGGTGACATCTGAGCAGAGACCTGGGGACCGCCAGGGGCCAGTGGTGCCGAGACCTGAATGCGGCAGCGTCTAGAGCATTCTGTCACGTTTGAATGCGAGTTATTACACTCAACACCGTCGAGCTGCGTCTCTGATGGGGAAACCAAAGCCGGTCCCTAGGCGCTCGGAATGGGGGGGCGCAAGTGTACATGAAGGAAGAAGGAAACACAGGAGAGACTGAGCTGCCCCAGGTCGGGAGACTAGTAAGTGGGAGCCGCGTGCTTCTACAGACGGATCCTCCAGGCGGTTTTTAAGGACCAGACAGACACCGGCCTGAACGAACAGGCCAGTCAAAGCCACACTGGAGCCTTGGCGGCGCCAACGTGTTCATGCAACACGGGCCATCAGGAGGGGAGAGCCCTTTGGGCGGCACTGAAACCTGGGCCAAGGGTAGGGCTTTGACATTTTGGAGGACACCAAGAAGACTCAATAATCAAGATAAAGCACTGTGCTGAAGATGGGTTGACCAGGTGGCCCGATTCATGGGTTGACCAGATGCCCCAGAGTGTTTGTTTATCTAGAGAAAGGGGAGGAGATTGGATCCTGGAAAGCATGCCCCACGCTGATGGCGTCCAGCCACCACCCAGCCCATGGGACCACAGCGTGTGCGCCCACTCCAGCCTCAAGGGAGGCCCGGGTACAAGTATCCTGCCACAGACAACGCCCCACGGTCCCCCCAGCGCAGTGGTCCGGGCGGGGAGAGAAGCCATGGGGTGATCGAAGGGGGGGCTTCAGTTAGCCGAGCGGCAGTTCACCTGCTTCCAGCGAACCTGGTCCTGGGGACAGGCCGCCTTCCCTGCGGCCGCTGATGCAGCCGGACAGGTGCTGACACAGGGCTCTCCACTCTCTGAGAGGCAGGGCTCCCACACCCTGGGGCCAGTGAGCTCCCAGAGGGAGCTGCCATCACCGGGCCCAGACCCCTGCCCTGGCCTTTGCCTCCCGGCTGGTCACCACGGGCCCCGGAGACCCGTGCAGGAGGCGGCACGGACGGCTCGCCACAGTTGAGCAAACGAACAGAAAAGCAAGACCCGCCGGAGAAAAGCGTCACTGTGCAGACCCGACGGCCACGGGCCCTGACTGCGGGCCGGCCACGTTGTCCTCCAGGGAGAAGACAGCCACGCCGTGGTGATGGTGAGCGTCCGTGGGACGTTCGCAGACACGTCCAATGGGGAGCCAGCCCACGCCGCCGCCGCCGAGGAGGGCGTGCAAGCATGTCCGCAGCCCGGGGAGCACCTGGTCGGAAAAGCCGAAAACAGTGACCACCGGGTCCCTTAGACAACGTGTGTGGACGCCTGGTCCGGCCCGTGCTGTCTCTGCAGGGCCGATCTCCTGGGGAAGAGTTCCGGAAAGTTCCGTGGCAGTGAGTACAGGCTCTGACATGAAGTGACGCGCAAAGTACATGCGACTTCACACGGCTCCGCCCGACCACAGAGAGGCCGGCGGCGCCCCCACGTCACTGATGAGCTGCACGAGTGCCCGCCCGCATTTTTTTTTTTAAAGAATCCCACAAACCCTTGAAAACAGCCCACCCCAGGGCAGCGACTTGTGGAAGCGATCCGGTCCCACAGCCTTTTCGGGAAACTCCGAACACAGTCCAGCGAGGACCGGGACACCCCTCCCAAACAGCCTCACGCGCACACACGGGCTTCCTTCCTCGGCCGGCCTGCTCGCACTCCCGCCCCGGCTCGGATGCAGTCCTGTAACATCCCCCGGCCCCTCCAGGAGAGCCCCTGCGCCGTCCTGGGCCGGGCAGGGCTTCAGGTCGGGTGTGTTTCAGCGGCCGAGAGCGAGCCGGGTCTCCACGGACGCCCTCGGTGACAGGCCTGCTCCCCGTCAGAGCTCTGAGCTGAGACCCCCGCCCCCCGCCCAGCTCTGTTTCCAAGACAGCAGTTAGTGCCAGTGTTTTCTGGCTCTTCACTCGCATCCCCTCCCCGTTCTCCCCGCCTCGGGGCGCCAGGTCCTCAGTCTCACTCCTTCCCTCCTTTCGATTTCCTTCGACCCCCCCCCACCCCCCAACGAGGCGCCACTCCAGGCCCCTGCCCCATCAATGGCTGTTTGTTGCGTTGTACTGGACGCGGCCGGCTCACTCGGCGTTGATGCACAGACGCCTTCTGTCCCAGCGGCCGGGGGGCCCTGCCTGGCGAGGCGCGTTGCGAGTTTGTGACGAGTCCAGCGCGGCGCGGACTCGTGTTCAGCCCTACAACTGCAGGTCCTCTCGTGTGCTCGCAGACGCGGGAAAGAGGGTCAGCACAGAGCACTCAGAGCCTCGCCTCCCGACCCGGAGACGGGTTGCAGCAGCTGCTGCCGTCGGGTTGGGAGTGAGCATCAAGGGAGACGCCGCGCCTGGGAATCCAGAGAAAAGCGACAAAGGACACAGGCGAAGGACGCAAACCGGGAAGGGCGGCGGGCGAGATCGCCCGGGACGCGTGGTCTCCGCCTCCTGGAGACTCTGTCTGTGGGTGTGCTCCCTCCCGAGAGGCGGAGCAGCAGAGGGTCTGGGACGTCTTCCAAGCTCCGGGGGGTTCCGGAGGGCCGGGATGTTGTCTTTTCTACACTGGAGCATGGGGTTCGCTGCCCCGGCCCCGTCTCGGCAGGTGCCTGCAGGGGAGGCTGGCTCTGCCGAGAGGCCAGGCTTGCAGCTGGCACTTGGTTTCCAAACAGGCGGACATGTGTCGTGGTCACCTTCGCATCCCGTGGGCTGCCGGGAGTGACTGAGAGCATCACACGCACATGCACAGAGACACACGTGTGCACACACAGAGACACGCCTGTGCACACACAGAGATACACCTGTGCACACACAGAGACACGCCTGTGCACACACAGACACATGGGCTGGTCCATGCAGGCGGCTCCTCCTCCCACCCTCTGCTCTCCGCTGCACGAACAGACTCCCGGTGGGACCCTGAGCCGGGGAGAGGGGGGCCGTGAACTCCCCGTCGGGACCCTCTCCCCCACCCAGCACTTCATTTCAGACGCCAGATCACGGCTGGGCGCTGGTGCCTTCCAAATGGAACGTCGTCACCAACACTCGGCCGCTTGTTTCTGGAGACGGAAATCTGGCAGGGGCGAGCGGGCCGCGCCAGCAGCGGTGGGCCGCCGCCAGGGCCCCCGCGTTCCGTGTCCGACGAGCCCCCCGTGAAAGCGCCATTCAGCTCCGTGGAGCCACGTGCAGCCGCCAGACAAGAGCAGATTCAGCGCGGACAAGCGACGCCTTCTGTCGGGCCTGGCCCCGCGCCTAGGGCAGGGGACGGGGACAAGCTGCCCCGACAGCAATTAACACGGCAGCGACAGCCCGGACGGGCCGCGTGATTGGCCGCGGCACAGCGACCAGCGGGGCCGGGGGACCGCCACCTGCCCCCGCAGACCTGCAGAGTTTAAGGAGCTCGTGTGCCCGTGGGGTCCCCACGAGCAGACTGGACGGAGAGCACAGCACGAAGGGGCTTCCGGACCCGCGTGGCCACCCAGGCTTCAGGCCACTTCCCAGGAAGTCTCCAAACAGACCGATACTCCGCACTCGGCCAACGGGGACGGGCTCTGTGCCGGAGAGCTTTTCAATAACCTCTTCCTTGCCCCCGGTGTCTGATGCATAATTTACTTCCAGGCCAAAGGTCTCCAGCAACACCGATATGAACCTTTTAAAAGATTAAATTTCATCATGATAGGATTATAAAAACATGAGCACCGGAAAAAAACTCGTGGAGGTTGCAAATAAAGGCTCTCGTTGCGAGGCTGAGGACACTGGCCAGAGGAAGGGACGTGTCTGTTTGCAGACACTCAGTGAGCCGGGGGCAGCCGGGGTGCGCCCCCCCGTCCGCCGGCCCCCCTTCCCCGTGCTGGACCAGGGGCTGCATCACCACTGCACACTGAGGCTTCCTCCCGTCGTCCTCAGGGGGGAACGAGGGAGACGGAGGAGAGATGTGACGAGAAAGGCAGCTCCTTCCGCCACCGACAGAAAGGTCACCGAGTGCACTCATTTGAAATGCGTCCCACAGAATTTGAAAGTAAAATGCAGGCCGCTAGTGCTCACGAAATGTGAGTGAACTAAAAAAAAAAAAGAAAAAACACCATCTAATGTTGGAGTGTCTGTCCATGCAAGTCACTGAGATGCAGAGGAAGTAAGTGAGGTTATTAGGAGAATGACAGGAGACGCGGTTTAAGACGGATCTTGGTGTCGGAGATGAGAACACTTGCCTCGGAGAGCAGCAGCTCGGCCCCTGGTTCCCCGGACAGTCTCGGACACACGGCAGACCAAAGGCTCCGCGCGCAGGGAGGGGAAGGGGCCAGCGGAAGAATATTCAATTCAGAAATAAAATATTCATGCCCAAAGCGCATACAGAGCATCTCCAAAGCCATAAAGAAATGCCAGTTGGTAGCCAAATGACACGAACAGGGCTCTCGCAGAGAAGAAAATACGAATGGCCGATAAACAGATGAACAGATGTTCGGAGTTGCCAACAGTCGCTTTAGTGGGAATCAGAACAGCAAGGAAGCATCAGCGCCACTCGGCCAACCGGCCGCACCAAGGGGCAGGGGGCGGGGGGCTCGGGACACGTCCAGCCCCCGGAAGAGCGCAGAGGTGAGAGTTGGCCCACATCACCGGGAGGGGGGACCGGCAAAGCCACTTGGGAAAACGGTTTCCTGCTTCCAGATGCCCAAAACACGCCGCCACCCTGGGCCTGAGCGCTCCTGCTACCTGAAACTTTTCTAGAAAAGCGCTTACACCCGTGGGTCCCCAAGACGACGTGCGAGCACAGTGAACCCACCACACGGGAAGGAGCAGAAATGCGTCGCCCAGCGGCCCAGGCGCACGCACTGCGGCGTCATTCACGGTGGCCGGGACGCGGGGTGGCCTCCGTGCCCGGGGACGGGTGGGCAGGCCGTCTGCGAGGCGAAGAGGCGGGAGTCCTGCCACCCAAGACGGCGTGGGCGGGCCCCGAGGGCATGGCGCTGAGGCGGTCGGTGGGGCAGACAGAGGAGGCGCCAGGGAGCTCCTCCCCGGGCAGCTGCGGGGTCAGAGGGCGGGCACGGCGGGCGCGGTGGTCAAGAGGCGCGAACTCCCAGCTGCAAAACAAACGAGTCTCCGGGATGGGAGTGCGTGTGCGGCCGGGGTCAGCAGCGTGTGTGTGGTGTGTGTCGCACGTGGAGAAGCAACGTGCAGACCTCGACAGCCCCCTCAGGAGAATGAACGCTCCTGTGACCACGGGCAGTGGCGCGTGTGAACCAGACCTGGTGTGGCGGTCAGTCCGCAGGAGACAAAAACAGCCGGTCCGGACACTGGACACGTGGCACCAATGTCATGTCACACGGCAACCGTACCTTCACCTTTCCTAAGTCAGGGTGGGAGGAGACGCCTGCTCCCAGCAGCAGTGGCTGGTACCCCCAGCCAGGTGGCGAGAAGAGCCGGCCAGGGTACAAGGATGATGAGCTGACGGCACCACAAAAACAGGCCAAAAGGTGAAGCATCGCCGGGCCGGACTCCAGGGGACGAGAGGAGCCCGGAGAAACCACAGCCCAGGGAACCGACACCCGTGCACACGCGTGTGCCCGCACTCCGGCTCGGGAACCCCAGGGCCACCGCGTGGGAACGAGGGTGAACCAGACACGGCCACCGCCCGAGTTCTTCCCGCCCATCAGGTGGGTCCCTCACAGGGTTCGTGACGGAGACCCGCGCCGACTCCGGTGTCCCAGACCCCCGGTGCGGGGCCCCGCAGGGCACACCCAGGCCCTCTGGAAGCCAGGGGACACCCTCCGAGGACTCGATCCCACCGGCGTTTCTGAAAACACAGCGAACCCCAACCAGGCACCGGGGAGACGGGGCCGGGTGGGCTGTCGAAGCTGGGCAGTCCGGACGGCGGACCACAGACCCTCGGGGCGCGACACAGCGTTCCCAGGCAGAGACCCCGGTCACTTTTTAATGTTTTATCACGTCATCGGGAAAACAATTCCAATGTACAGAAAACTACGAGAACAAGAATATTGTGACAAATACCCAGATTCACTTTCCCTTGCTTTCTTCTTTGCTTTTTTCCCCAGATTCACCAGTTTCCACTTGATTCACCAGTTCCACTCTGTCTGTCCTGTTGTTTGCGTTCTTGCCGGCTCACTCTCACGTACATGCTCGCTCTCTCTCTCTCTCTCTCTCGCTCTCTGACTTGACATTTGAACACCAGTGTTTACTTCACCAAAGCAAACAATCTCTAAAGAAAGAAGTATGATGATTTCCATCGACGAAGAAAGACAATTTAACACAATGCAATATGATAAGTCCTCACCGCAAGGCAGAAATAGAAGAAAACTACCTCAATCTTATGAAATACATCCACAAAAAATAAACACTGCGGCTAGCATTGTATGTAGTAAGTGGGGAGAGACCGAATGCTTCTCCTGAGATCAGGTTCCCAACAGCAGCGTGAAAAGAAAGAAAGAACGGCTCTCCAGACTGGATGAGAAGTCGCCTGTCCCTGTTGCCGGGTCACGTGACCGAGGGGCACCCACACAGAGAGTTCTCGGAGAGCCGCCAGAGAAACGTTTTTAGAGTGACTAAGCGAGATTAGGAAAGTCACGGAAGATAACGTCCATGTAAAAAGCCAATTATACTTCTAAATTAATAGTTGGATATTAAAATTGTAAACAAGAATACCCTTTGCAACAGCATCAAAAAGCAGGAAATACTTAGGGGATACATTCAACAAAGTATTTGCAATGCCCTTACACTAGAAGTAGGAAATGTTGCCCAGAGAAGTTTGAAAAGGCCCACGTGAACTGATAGCGATCACCTATTCATGGATCAGAGCACTCGCTATTGTTAAAAATGCGTATGAACTCTCCCAACTTGGTCTCCGCATGCAATGCAATCTCAATCAAAACCCCGGAAGGCTTACTTTTTTTTCTAGAAATTAATAAGCTGAATCCAAAACTGATTTTGAAATTCAAAAGACTCAGAATAGCAAAACAGCTTGGAAACAGAAGATAAAATGTGAAGAAGTTACAAACACCTGGTCTCAAAATAATGAGGATGACGTGGCCCAGCAGACGCACCCCTACCTGGGCCAGAACAGAGTCCAGGGACGGGGGTGCAAACACCCGTGCGGCCGACAGATTTTCAACAAGGGCATCACGGTACTTGAGTGGGGAGTTTGTTCTCAACAACCGTGCTGGGCACTGGGCAAAAAGCGCCATAGGAAAGAAGGGAGAAAAGGACAGAGAGGAGAGAAGGATGGGATGAAGGAAGGAGAGAGAGAGAACCAAAAAAGGGGGGGAAAAAAAGAGAGCGGAGAACAGGATCCTCACCTCAGCCACACACACACACACACACACACACACACACACACACAGCAGGGGGCTGGGGGGTGGGATTACAGCCCTAAGCATAAGATCTAAAACCATAAAACTCCTACAAGGAAATACAGTCCCAAGTCTTCATGACTCTGCGTAGGGTAAAAAATAGGACTCAAAGATCATGAACCATAAAATTAAAAAAATCAATAAACTTTCTACTAAGTTTAAATTAAATTTTGACACGGTAGAGGACCATATCAAAATTTAAAGCTTTTGTTCCTCAAAAGGCAAAAAATTTAAAAAAGGAAATAAAAGAAAAGGGGAAGCCAGACTAGAAGAAAACGTTTCCAAATATTTATCTAGTAAGAGTCTAGTGCCCAGAACATAAAAACAACTCTTACAATTTAATAATTAGAACCCAGCCAACCAGACTGTTTTCAGTGGACAAAAGGTTCGAACATACATATCCACAAAGACGACATATGAATGGCACGTAAGCACAGGAAAAGATGCTCCCAACACTTAGCTAGTAGGGAAATGCAGATAAACCACAGTGTAACGAGTCTACACACTCACTAGAAAGGCTAAAATTAAAGGCAGACACTGTCAAACGTTGACGAGGGCGAGGAGCAACTGAAACTCCCCCTCCCCACAGGATACAATGATGCGCTCACTTTGCAACGCCTTCTGTAAGTTTCGTCCGCCATGAAACGTGCGCTGCCCTGTGACCCAGGGACCCGCCCCCGGATACTAACCACAGGAAACGGTAACGTACCTCCTTCACACGCGGATTTGGATGCGAGCCTTTGTGGCAACTTTGTGGCAACTTCCCTCACAAGAGCATGAAGCTGGAAAGGGTCTAAATGTCCACGCACAGACAGACAGGCAACAAATTGTATCTACGCGGCAGCACGCCACGGCGGAGCGGAGGAGGGGCGGAGTGCGGACACACACGCGCGGCGTGGGGACGGCCCGAAGCAGCACGCCCAGTGAGCGCTGCCAGACCCCGCGCCGGCCCCGTTACACGCTAGAAGGAGCCCATCTGCTCCACCGAGCCGGAAAGTAGGTCAGCGGTTGCCTGGGAACCGGGGCGGGGAGGTTGGATCGGGCGCGCGAACACCTCCGGTCGTCATGGCAACGGCAGGCCTCTCGCTGGCGGTGTTGATGAGTCAGGTGCGCACCTTTGTCAAAACACATCAGAGGTGCATCGACAGTGGATGTGTTTCATTGTATCCAAATGAGACCTCGAGAACGTCTGATTTTTTTCAAAAGCAGCCATAGGAAAGAAAAAAAAAAAAAAAGACGACCTTGGAAGGAAAAATAGTCAGACTGTCGGCAACTGCCTGGCACAAGCCGCAGGAGCCAGAGGCGGCGCGATGATCTACTCGGAGCGCGGCGCGGTGAGTGCCGGCTTCGATCCCCACCCCGGGCAAAGCGCTCTCCGAAACAGGGACGCCGCACAGGCCTTTCCAGCAACCAGTGGCAACGTTCACCCACAGCAAACGCCGCCCGGTAAAACACCAGTGACGGCAGAACAAGGGCGAGCCCGGACGGAAGGAGGGAAGCGGGGGAGGGAATAAAAGAGTCGAGAAAAAGGCAGGTACAGGGGAACGAATGAATATTGACCGTGCACAGTAACACGGATGGAGCATCGGCCTGCCCCATGACGATGGCGCTTCATTAGGGAAAGTGGTCCGTGGCATAACGTACGGTCAGGAGCCGCCTGGAAATACGGCCCAGGTATCACATGACACCAGACTTCGGCACAGAAAAGTGGAATGTGGAATTCTCTTTTTTTTTTAAGATTTTATTTATGTATTTTTTTAGAGAGGGGAGAGAGAGAGATAGAGTGGGGGGGAGAAACATCAATGTGTGGTTGCTAGGGGCATGGCCCCGCAACCCAGGCATGTGCCCTGACTGGGAATCAAACCTGCAATGCCTGGTCCGCAGCCCACGCTCAATCCACTGAGCTACTCCAGCCAGGGCAAATGTGGGATTCTCTAGAGCAGCCCTCACGCAATGAGTGTGCAGCTTCGCAGCTAACTGAGAATGGATTTATGACCAACCTTCTCCTGATCAATCTACAAGAAAGCAAGGAAGGGATACAGGGCAGGAACCGTAGAGGGAGACCACACAGTAGGACCACGGATAAAAACACACGCAGGATCAGTAACGATAACACTTATCGAGGGCTCACTCCCCCCAGGCCGGCCAGGTCCACCCTCCTGCCAGGGAAGGCACCACTTGGGGTCTGGTCCGTCATCTGAACAGCAACGTTCACTACAAAAACCGATGAGCCACAATGGGGGGAAGGTATCAAAGTAAAATGGGAGCTCAGAGAGCGTGGACAGAGACAGCCCCAAAGCGGGGCCCCTCGGCCGGGGCTAGAGGGGTCCGCATGGGCTCAGGCCCGACTGTGTGGGTGCTCTTGCAGCCGTAGCCCCCAGAGGCAGACTTCCCTGGGTGGCCCGGCTCATCGCCAGGCCGCAGGCACACCCAGAGGCCCGTGGGCAGGCAGAGCCGATCAGCCAGTCTGGAGCCCACACGCCAGCAGGGCGGCACCAGGGGTGGGGTGCAAGACGCCTGCACCCGGGGCCCCAGGAGTCCAGTCTCCCGGGTAGAGGAGGGCCGGGCGGGCGGGTGGGCGCGCGCGGAGGGCAGAACCAGATGATGGCCCCCGCCCCCCACGAGCATTAGCTGGAACTTCCGGAGAAGCAATTTTCCGAAGCAATAAACCTTTAAAAAACACCCACCACCAGCACCATCACTTCTGGAAACGCACCGAAGAAAATCATTTAAAAGATGAAAATTTAAGTACTAGTTGGAACAGCAAGCTGTTTAGAAATCACCTAAGCGGCCTCAACAGGGAAATTAGGGAAGCGACTCACCGTCCGTCTGGAGAACAGGGAGGGGCTCCCGAGAGGCTCACCAGAGTGTGCCGTTCCCGCCACAAGTGCCCGCGACAGAAAACGAAGCCCCCCCCCAAAGGAGAGAACCTGCCGAAGTCGGGGGGTGGGGGGCAGGGCAGGGACTGCACCCGGAAACAGCGCAAACGGGGTCCTTCACACCCTGATTGCCGTTTCCCAACGGCGACCGCGCATCCCTTCCTGAAGCGCGCGGGGCCACGGACAGACGGGTGCAGCGTGCGAACCAGGAAGCCCCCGTGACAGTGCGGCACCGTGCCGGCGGATGGGAGGGCTGCGTCCCGTCCCAGACCCCACGTCTGTGCAGGCACAGGGGGCGAAGGCCTACAGTTCTCACCTTTGGGACAAGGGAGGGGACCGACAGGGGAGAGATCACACGCCCCTCCGCCCGGCAGGCGCCCCCACCAGGTCTGATGCTTCCCGACCCAGGGGTGGGGTGGGGGCCCCAATGTTGATAAGTTGCCGCAGGAAAAACCACAGTCCCCCCGACTCCGCCCTGCCCGACGCGGCTCAGTTTCACGGTGCGCGACCCTCGTCTGAATTACCGTCACTCAGGCTCGGGAGACGACAAACGGAAGCGAGACTGTCTTGTTAACAGATGTTTTCAGAAAACAAACAAACAACAACAAAAAAGAACCCAGACGTTTTTCTTACCGTTTCAATGGGTTGTTGAGCGCCGGTGGCACCTGCTTTGGTGGAAAATGCTTAATTGCACTGCTCCCGCTCAGCCCCTCCCCAGCGTC
Organism: Phyllostomus hastatus; assembly: GCF_019186645.2. Taxonomy (NCBI): domain Eukaryota; kingdom Metazoa; phylum Chordata; class Mammalia; order Chiroptera; family Phyllostomidae; genus Phyllostomus; species Phyllostomus hastatus. The sequence continues at coordinate 12,217,937 of NW_025333537.1, read as the reverse complement.
TGCCCCAGAGAACATTCTGGAAGACTCATGCCATTCAGTGTGGATATTATTACACAGAGAACAGCCACACGGGCCCGCTTCCCAGACATGTTTATTTTTAGGCCCCTTTAAACTCCCGCCCACCCTTTAAGGACCAGGTCAAACGTCACCGCCTCTGAGAAGCCTTCCCGGATTCGTCCCCACAGAACACACTGTGCCCCCTTTCTTCCCTGCTGCTTGCTCCTCGGTCTCCCGTCCTAGAACTGTGCAGAGCACCCCTTGCTGGCTGAGCTTCTCCATCTCAGCGTCTGTCTCCTGGACCAGCGTTCTGAGCATCTTAGGAGAGGGAGTGTGAGTCCCTGCTTCTGAAAGGGACTGTGAAAGTCCAGCCGATTGTCTAGACCTGCAGAGACGGGCGACAGGGAGCCACCAGGTCATGACGAAGGCAGCGTTTTAAGATCAGCCTGGCCACTGGTAGCGGGAGGGATCGGAGGGGGAGGACCACAGCCCGAGGCCAGGAGGCAGCCCCAGGGACGTTCCAGGGATGACCCGCACGTCACCCACCGGGACACCGCGCTCAGCCCGGGAGGCTTCCCTGGTCAGCAGCCTCGGGGGCGTAAGACGAGACACGTTTGCTTCGTTTTTTACCAACAACTCCAGAACACCCAAACATGGGTTCCTTTTTTCCCCCCAAACTATCCATCTTGAGAATCAGGAAAACTACTGAGTCATCTACAGGTAGCTGCTTTGAAACCTGTCAGTTTATTCCAGACAGGGTGTGGAGACTCAAAGAGGTATGTCTGATTAAGAGATTGAGCAGACAAGCCCCAGACTGGGAGAAGGTGTTTGCACACCACACAGCCGACCACGGACCGGTGTCTAAAGCATACAAAGAGCTCTCAGCACCGCAGCGAGAAAACAGACAGCCCAGATAGAAATGGGCCACGGTCTGAACAGACGCCTCACCAGAGAGGACATACAGATGGAAAATAACCACACAGAAGATGCTCCAAACAGCATGTCATTAGGGAGCCCTGGCTGGTGTGGCTCAGTGGATTGAGCGCCAGCCTGCAAACCAAAAGGTCGCCAGTTCGATTCCTAGTCAGGGCACGTGCCTGGACTGTGGGCCAGGTCCCCAGTGGGGGCCACATTGATGTTTCTCTCCCTCTCTTTCTCTAAGAATAATAAATAAACTCTTTTTAAAAACATGTCATCAGGGAGTTGCAAATTAAAACAATGAGATGCCACTACACACCCGTGAGAACGGCTCAGTTCCCAAACACTAACAGCCAAATCCTGGTGGGGCTGTGAAGCGACAGGAAGGCGCACTCACTGCGGGGCAGTACAAGGTGGTCCGGCTCCTGCGTATGACAGTGTGGCGGCGTCACACACAACTCAACACACTCTTACCACACGGTCCAGCAACCACGCCTCTCGGGGCTCACCCAAAGGAGCTGAAAACTTCTGCCCACACACACAATAAAATATGCACATGGATATTTACGGTAGCTTTATTCATCACTACCAAACCCTGGGGGCACCCAGGGTGCCCTTCAGCGGAGGGTGGGTGAGCGAGCTGCGGTCCGTCCAGACGGCGGGCGATTATCCGGTGCCGGAAAAAGGAGTGACCAGGTCGAGAAAAGACGTGGAGGAACCTAAGCACACAGACTCGGGGGAAGGACCCAGGCGGAGGAGAGTGCTGCACACCCTGTGTAATGTCAGCTACCGGGCCCGCAGCACAAAGGCAAAACTAAACAGACGGCGAGAAGGGCGGGGGGTCGTTGCTGTTTTGAGAACGGGGGTCTCACACAGAGCTGGCGGAGCGAACGGGCAGGAACATGTCACAAAAGCATCAAAAACGTAAAGTTCCATCTCGTCTTTTGACCTCTTCACTGGCAGCGTTCTCTCCTAAAGATTACCTACAGGAATATTTAACAGAGACTTTATGTTTAAAAAGAGAATGTGTAAAAGGGGGAAATGGAAACATCATAACAATAGCCAGCAGCAATGTTTCAAAGAGGACGGAGATGAAACACGGGGGATGAACAGACAATCCAGCTATAGTATCAATAGAATGCTACACTGCTATTAAACGTTACATTCAAAATGATTTAAAACGACAGGTCGTTGCAAGGCCCCAGGAATCCTGAAACTGTTGTAAAGAGTTACTTATGTGTGTGCCTGTGTGTATTTGAAGAGGAAGAAAACCACCACTTTGTATCAGGTTTTTCAAGGGGGTGGGGGTTTACTGTTATAGTTAAACAGTGTCATTTATGTATTCTACCTGATTACAGTAAAACTGTTTTCAAAGCTAAACCAATTCTAGCATTGACCAAAGTGGCATGTTAGTGTGTGTGCATATACACGCATCCACATATTAGCCGCGCCTGCCCCTGGATCACGCACGGGTTCGGGGACGACTTTCATTCCTCCCATTTCACTCAGCGCTGTTTTCCAAACTTCCCCAGCGGAGCGGCGGCTACTTTTGAAGTAAGGGGCCTTTTCATACTGGCCAGCAGCACACGCTCACACAGGGTTTCCTGCTGGGTGGAGAAAGAGGTGGAGTGTTTTTAAAATATTTCTTTTTTTCTTTGCTTCGGCTGGCCTGAGCCTGTTTGGGGCGTGAGGGGGAGCCCTCCACTTCCCGCAGGCGGACGCGGTGGCCACGTTCCGGCGGAAACCACAGACCAGTTCGGGGCCTGCTGTGTTCCTCTGCCTCGGCTCCCGGCTCCCGACCGCCGTGTCGCTGGTGCTCCAAGGTCCCCAGGAGCCCCACGGCCGCTGCCCCTGCACATCCGGGAACTGCGTGTTTCTAAGTCCACTATTTTCGGGTCCCGAAACTGTTCGAAATGAAACACCTGTGTCTCCTGGCGGTGTTTCAATTCACCAGCACTTCCTTCGTTCCTGTGTCTGTGATTCTCAGCTCCGGCTGCCGGCCCAGGTGACCTGGGGAGTCTTCTCGAAGTCGCCGAGGCCGGGCACCCCGAGGATAGCGCACGTCACTTTGTAAGCCCCCCCCGCCCACCGGCCATGCGGACAGGCCTCCGCTGCTGCGGAGCCTTGACTCACTCGGTCCGCCTAGGGACGCTGTAACAAGCGCCACACACTCCAGGGCTTGAGACAAGAGAGGCTGGTTCTTTGCAGCTCTAGAAGCCGGAGCCCCCGCTCCCTCCTGAGGCTCCGGGGGAAGGCCCCTCCGCTGCCTCTGGCGCTCTCGGTAGGTGGCTCCTGCGCCCACCGGCTCGAGCGGCGCCCCCCCCATCTCTGCCTCCGGCTCTGCGGTGCCTTTTTCTCTGTGCGTCTCCCTTACAGGGTCACCTCATCGGATGGAGGGGCCACCACATCGTCTAGGGTGGCCTCAACTCAAGACTCTTAATGACAGCCCTGGCCAGGTGGCTCGGTTAGTTAGAACGCTGTCCTGTACACCAAAGGCTTCTGGGCTCCATTCCCAGTCAGAGCCTTGCACCTCGGTTGAGGGTTAGATCCCCAGTCCCGGCACGTACGGAAAGTGACCGGTGGGTTTCTCTCTCTCCCTCTTCCCCTCTCTCTCTCTCATCAATAAACATCCCTTCGCGGCATCTCCTGGCACCTGGTGGCCAGTCCAGGGCAGTGGCTTGGCGTGGGCTCTGAAGCCGTGGGGGAGCCAGGGGACCCGTGCCTCGGTGTGCCCATCTGGTAAATGGGAATGACGGCGGCTACCTGCCCGACGGGGCTCTCAGGCTCCTGACTGTTAAAGTCCGCGTTCCTCCAGGGCTCACCGAAGGGTGATGCATGTAATGCGTGTAACGAGCGTTCCATGGTTGTTCATTTTCTACAAGAAAATAAGGGACAAACGGCAGAATCCCACAAAATCGCCCTCAGAGCCACACAAAAACATTCCGCGCACTTTCTCCTCTCAGCGCGGGCTGTCACAGGAGGGAAGAACCCAAAGGAACCTGAGTCTCGTAGAAACACAGGACTTTTCCCAGACACAGAGGCGGCTGTTGCGATCGCTGCACTGTCTTCTTTCCTTCTTTTTACCCATTGTTTCCCCAGTCCCGGGGAGTCTTTATTTTATGTATTTTTTGTGTATGTGTCCTTCCACTGTTCACGCCCCTTCGGCCACCCTGCCCTCTGACGGCCATCAGCCGCTGTCTGTCTGTGGGCCTGCTTGGACTGCGTCTTGTTGAGTCTTCGGGGGAGGGGGTTCCTTTTAGATCCCACGTACGAGTGGAAACATGCGGCATTTGTCCTTCTCTGTCGCACGCACTTCGTGGAGCACAGGGCCCCCCGGGCCCATCCGTGTCGTCACAAGGGGCCAGATTTCATTCTTGCTCTTGCCGAGTAATATGCCAGTGCGTGAACACGTGTCTACAGGTAAATTGGTCATTTCTTTCATTCTCGTTTCTCACCTGCGTGAGAATCCCTAAAGGCGACGGGAGACGCCGCCTGGTGCACGGTCACAGACGCACCCAGGGACGCTGGGCGCGGTGACTTCCTTCTGGCCACACTGGTTGTGGGCGTCCGTCTCACAGGACGGGCGACGAGTCGGCCCGGCCAGTCACAGCGAAGTCCTCTGCTGCTCAGGGGGCCCCCGCGTCCGGGCCGCCGCGCTAGGCTCCAGATTGCCAAACTCGGTCGGCAGGTGACTTCGACCTTGACTTCACCTTGAGCGGGGCTGCAGCGGAGCAGCCAGTTCAGGGCCCCAGGAGCGTTTCAGTGGGCGGGGAAGCAGAAGCTCCTCCCACAGGCACCGCTAAGCCCCGCCCACCCCACCTCTGCTCCAATCTCCGGACGCGCGCCGCGTGGAGCACCCGCCCACGCCTGCAGTTGCGGCCAATCTCTGGGGCCCGGGGCCCGCCGGCCGGGAAGAAACCCTTCACCTCCCGCCCTTGCCTCCAGCCCCCCGGCCCGGCCCGGGTTTCCCACCACCCGCCTCTCGCCGCGCCCCCCCCGCCCCGTTCCCTCTGGCCCCGAGTCCTCCACCCGCCGATCGGTCTCGTCGCCTCTCGCCCTCCCCCCCCGCCGGCAGCACCAGCCCTATCGGCTGTTTGCGTCCACACTCCCCGCATTCCCGCACAACGCGGGCTCATTAAAACCTTTCGAATTAAGACCTCCCCAGCCTCGCCGGCTGAGCGCCCCGGCCCTGCCCGCACGCACAACACGCTTCCGGCTCTTATCGCAGACTTCCAGGCGGTTCGTACATTATATCCTATTAGAAACTCCGTCCCACCCGAGGTTGTCACAACTCAGAGACTACAGCTTTCCGTGGGAGGGTCGGTTAGTGATACGTGCGCCTGTTCCCTTTGTTCGCCGGGGAGCCTGCACTTCACGCCTCATTTGACAGCACGACTCCACCGAAAAGCACAAGCAGCAGCAACTACTTGTCTCGGTTAAGGAGCGGGTCTTCCCGGGGCAGGTGGCGAGCTGGGCGCGCCCCTCCCGGCCGGAGAGGTCGGACACCGGAGGGGACTGAGAAAGCGCTGGAAGGTGAGTGGCCGCTCGTGGAACGACGTTTCTCGTCCCGGAACCTTCCGTCCCTCCTAAAGAGAACGGGAAACCGACGCCCACAAACCCAGAAGTCATCTCCGCAGCCCGAGTTCTTCCTTGAACTTAAAACACCACCACCAGGGTGGCCCAGAATTCCCACACGGCGCCTGCGCTGTGCACGGCCCCGGGAACCGCCACCGCGGCCCGCGGCGTCTGAGGACCTGAGTCCGAGCACAACAGGAGGCTGGGGCGACTGGCCGGCCACCCCTGCGCTGCGCCCCTGCACCCTCCCTGTGCAGGACCCTCTCTGCGTCCCACACTGGAAGCCCACCCACGTCATCCGGCGGGTCCGTTGGCCCCCACTTCCGGGGCTGGCTGCAGAGACGGGTTCTGGGGGGGTCCAGGAGCCACGTTGCCCCAAACAGAGAGATGCAGCGGTGGTGCCCCAGGCCTGGTGCGGCCCCGATGGGGAGAAGCAGCTTTCTCCCCAGGGGAGTGAGGGGCCCTGGGGGCGGGGGGCGGGGGGCCCTCCTGCCACCAGGAGGAAGAGCCGGCCAGAGGGGTCGCCCGCCCAGAGGAGAGATGAGAGACAGGCGGCTGAGGGGCTGCTTGCGCACCTGGGCCCAGACACCCCCAAACTCCCCCACGTACCCGAGGAACCTGGGTCCCCTCGCCGCTTGGACTTCATGAGTGTGGACCTAACGGCAGCCCCCGGACGAAGCCACCATGATGGGCCCCCAGCCACCAGGAGGGCGACTCCCCGTGAGGACCGCACCCACTCGTCCCAGCGTAGAACGGAGATCGAGCCCTGCCCTGTGACGGGCACCTCTGAAGAGCGCGGCAAAATACGGCCGCCGAGCCCCGTTCTTGCCATTCTTCCCTGACGGCAGCCCGCCCCACCCCCACGACAAAGCCCGGAACAATACCAGATGGTCATTTTCCTGGCTGACCCCGCTTTGATGGGCAGCGACACGGAACCCCGTCTTTACTGGTGAGATCCCAAAAAAGACCTCCAGGGGCGTAGCTGGAGAGGTCCTCCCCGGGAAACCAAGGTATCTGAGGAGAATGCTGGCTCCCTTCCAGTCTTTGTCTACAACTGGATGCGTGTGTGATGGCTGGGCCTGCCGCAGCCATCCTGCCACCATGAGGAAAGAAGCTGGAGGATGACAGCCAGTGGACTGGGTGCCACAGAGCGGACAGGCACAACCCGCCTGGTGACGCACCAACCACACAACCCCCCTCTAAATGTCCCCCAGGTGAGATGAGAACATAACCTTACTGTTGCAGCCTCTCTGGGGGCGGGGGGGTCCTGCTCCCTGTAGCGGAGAGCATGTGTGAGTGTCCGAGGCTCTCTGCGTCTCTGACAGCCCAGGGTGTGGGGGGCACGCTCGGCCGGCAGGAGCAGGTTCCCAGGGGAGCCACGCGGGGGTGCAGACTGAAACCTCTGTCAGGAGGCGTGCGGGACGCTGACCGGGGCGCTGAGTCTGCAGCGACAGGCACCGACCTTGCTGTTCCCAACGGGGAGGCTCTGGGCCCCCCAGCCCGAGTCCCTTCCCTCCCTTGGAAAGAGACCATGGACCGCGGGCAGGAAGACATCTGGCTGAGGCCGGGGTCCCCCGTTAGGGGCAGCACCCAGCGGGCACCCGGCTGGGAAAGGCGAGCTCCGCCCAGTCTCTCCTCCCCCCCTGTCATCCATTCATTCATTCGCTCACTCATTCATTCATTCGCTCACTCACTCACTCATTCACTCACTCATTCACTCATTCATTCATTTACTCACTAATTCATTAACTCGCTCGCTCACTCACTCACTCACTCACTCATTCACTCACTCACTCACTCATTCACTCACTCATTCACTCACTCATTCACTCATTCATTCATTTACTCACTAATTCATTAACTCGCTCGCTCATTCACTCACTCACTCACTCATTCACTCACTCACTCACTCACTCACTCATTCACTCACTGACTCGCTCATTCACTCACTCGTTCATTCATTCATTCGCTTGCTCATTCATTTCACTCACTCATTCATTACTCACTGACTCACTCATTCACTCATTCATTCACTCATTCACTCATTCATTCACTCACTCATTCACTCATTCATTCACTCACTCATTCACTCATTCATTCATTAGCTTGCTCATTCATTTCACTCAGTCATTCACTCACTGACTCGCTCATTCACTCACTCGCTCATTCATTCATTCACTCACTCATTCATTCATTCATTCATTCATTCCCTGCTGTGGCTAAGACTGCGGTGGACCTCAGAGGGTGTGAACACCAGAAAAGAGAGAAGAGACAACCCGTGGTGACAATCGGAAAGAAAGGCAAAGGGACCTCGGGGTGAGAGATCTCCCTGCACACTGGGTGCCTGGTGCACGGCCATCAGCTCAGCCCGGAGAGCCCGAGGCTGGCACCTCAGTCCACGCAGACAGGTGCCGGCCGTCCACGCCACGTTCCCCCGACTTAACGCTCTGAGGCCACGCGCCGACACCCGGCGTGGCCCCAGCAGGACGGCCACTTTGGGACACCAGGAGGCGGCCACTCGGCAGCCACAGTCACGTCAGCGTGCCCCTCACCAGGGACAGCTCCTCTCGCCTCCAAGGAGTTTGCACTTGGCCCCTTTTGTGCTCCACCTCCCCACTGCAAATAATGACGATGACAATGATAATGACAATGATAATATTCTCAAAGCAAGCCTGTCAGGCCCAGCACCGCGACAAAGGTGAGCCCTGGTCGTGTCTGAGGCTGCGGGGCCAATCGGGCGGCTGCAGCCCAGAGCGTGAAGAATGAGGGCCCCCCCCACCACGGGGCAGCCGCCCCGAGCCCCCGCCCCCCCCAAAGTCTGGGGCCCAGCTCAGGAGCGCACGTCGGCCAGAGGGGTCTCCGCCGTCCTCACACGCACGTCCACCTGCTGTCAGTGTCCCCCACGCCCGCTGCCGGGGCCCCGGCAGGCCCTCGGCGCCTACCTGCTCCGCGGGTCCAGGTGCTGGCCCACGCAGGTGAGGGCGGCCGTGGTCCCCACACCATCGTTGTCGATCTCTTCCTGCACGGCCCAGTGGTCTTCGCCGCTGACCCTCACCGCCGCGATTCTCACACCGGCCGCAGCCTTGATCCTGGGGGGTGGGGAGACACGGAACCACCTCAGTTGGAAACAGGCAGTAAGAGCACACCCCAAGCACAGACGCGCCCTCGCCTCCGGGGGGCGCCGGGGGCGCTGGCTGTCCGTGGCTTTCCCCTGACAGCTAAGTGTCCTGCAATGTTCCCAGGCGCCCAGAGTGGGGGGGGGGGGGGGGGCCAGAGCTGCCCCCTTCAGGGGGAGTGTTCTGTCGGCAGCCCTCGGGGAGGGAGGCGCCTTCTGCCTCAGGGGCCCCGGGACGGGAAGGGACGACGTGTCGTGGGGGTGGAGAGGATCGGCGGGGCCTGCGCTTCCCCCGCAGGCGGGGAGAGGTCCCCCGGGGGAGGGAAGAGGAGAGGAGGGTGTGGGGACCTGGGAGGCAGCCCGGCCAGGGGACCGAGGAGGAGGCACCGCCGCCCCCACGGCACCTCCCCCCGGAGACTCTGGATGCCTTCCTTTGCCCCGACTCGCTCTTCCCTCCCGCGAAGTTCCGCCGGCGGCACGTGCTTCTGCTCGAAGCTGTCCGTCCCGCCCGCATGACGCCCCGGGGACTCACTCGTGCGAACCACGAAGACAGGCACCCTCTCTTCTCCCCCGCTTTCGGCCGCCCCAACCTGCGGCCCCGCGGGGCCCTTGGCGAGAAGTTCCAGAGCCGGGCCTCGATGGGCAGAGCCCCCCGCCCCCCCGGGGACCTCGCGGCCCCGCTGTGCCCCGCACCTGCTGCTCGAGCGTCTCGTCACATCCTCACACGGCTGCTCGCAGAGAGCTTTCATCAGGCGGCCCGAGGTCAGGGGTCCTCAGCGTCCAGATGCACCCACAGCGGCCCTCCCACCCCGTCAGCGAGCGGCCAGCTGGGGGCCGCAGAGCCGGTCACTGCGGAGCCGGGACCAGGAGCCAGCCCTGCGCCCGCCCTGCCCCCACGCGCACAGCCTCCCCGTGAGCCCCGCGGGCGTCCTTCCCTGCCCGCCCGGCGCACACTCGGGGCTCACGTCTCTAACCAGAGTCTCGCGCGCTCAGCTCCCTAACCGCGGCCCCATCGCCAGCCCTCTGCCCTTCAGGGCCGACGCGTCCCAAAGCCAGCACAGGCCCTCGTCCTCGGGGCCTTCGTCGCGCAGCCCCTCTGCCCTGATGCCCAGGGCGAGGAGCACCATCCCCCCGCCCCCCCCCCCGCTGTCCCCCCCCCTATTGCTGTGCGTTCTGTGTTTCCCGCCCGAGAACGCCGCAGCAGTTGAGCTCGCCCTGGAGTTTCAGAGCCCGGTGACCCGCCAGGAGTGACCACCAGCACTGGACAGCGGGGACAGGGCCAGCGCAGGCCAGGAGGCCACCCAGAGTGCCCGCCGCGGCTGCCGCTGTGCTCGAGGATCGGAGAGAGACCCGGGGTCCCAGGGGGAGGTGGCGGGAGACGGACTCAGGGCGGGGTCCTCCAACCAGCAGGGTCAGCGTTCTCCAGGGCGGCAGTGGCCTCCAGCAGGGTCGCAGGGACAGAGGCGGGGACAGACCCAAGTGGCCTCGCAGGGCATCCCGGGGATGGGGTGACGGGCCCCGGACACCACGAACACTGGTCCACTTGCTGCTACGCCGTCGGAGCCCCGATGGGCCCCCTCCGGGTCGGGCCGGGTGAGGTTCCAGCCGCCGCAGCAGACGAGGCAGCCGAGGACGGGAGACCCGGGCAGCGACCCCAGCGGCCCTGCCTCATTCCCCTCCGTCTCCCCAGACCTGTGCAGGGCCCGCCTCGCTGGGCACGAAGAAACCTGCCAGGCAAGGGCACCCAAGTCCTCGCATCTCCTGCTCCTCACCCTCCATCTCGGAACTAAATGTCTCCTCTCCCCGGGGTTCTGGTTTATTCCGTTTGCTGGCACACTGGGTGTGCGGACAGGGGTTCGTCTTGCACAAAGAGAACTTCGGTCTCCGCCCTCAGCTCTTGCGAGCTGACCTCTGAGGCCCCGGAGCAGGGAGCTGACTGATGGGGGTGGGAGGTCAGTTGACCCAGGCGCCTCGGGCCACTCGGTCCCAGCCCGGCCTCTGCGGCGCCGGGACCCTGAGGTCGGCCGAGGGAGCGGTGAGCCGTGCCCACGTGACCCAGCCCCATCAGTCTATTCCTAAGCTCCAGCTCTCCGGCCAAATCCTGCCCAATTTTAGACCACATTTGCTAGAACAATTTAAGCCCAGAAAGATCCATGCCTTGAATATTCATTGTGTGTTTCAGAGAAGTATTTTTAGGCTCGGTGATATTCTCGACGCGTGTTATTTAGAAGCCCCGGCATCTGAGACTGTGCGGTGAGGGGATGACTGATGGTCCCAGCGCCGGGAGGCGCCTGAGGGCCCAGGGGCCGGTCCAGCGCAGAGCCGTGACCGCGAGGTGGCGGTGGCCCACAACCAGCTCGGTCTGGGCGACGACTGGACAGTCCACACGTTGGCTTAGTCCCCCCCCCGGTGTAAGACCCCCGCACAGTAGGGCAAGGGGGACCCCCACCCAGGAGGGGGAGAGGGAGGGAGCCCTGGGGAAGAGGAGGATGGCGGTGGGACGGTGGGGGGGGTGGTCTTCAGTGTCTGGAAGCTGTCACTGGGCAACACAGCGGCGGTCTCGGGGTCAGAGGGCTCCGGAGTGCAGCTGCGGGGGCGCCTTGGGGCCTGCGGGTGCCTCACCTCGGCTAACAGAAGGGGGCGCGGCTGTGCCGGGCACGCGGCGAGGGTGAGCCGGAGAAGCAGGAGAGACGCTCGTTGGGGTGTGACCAGAACAGTCCGATGCGTTCACGTCCAGTTGGGCGCCGGCGGGCCTTTGCGGGAACAGGCACCCCCGCGGTGAAGGACAGGGGCCACATTCACGGGCCACCTTCGGTCCATTCACGTGACACCTACTTCCCGATATCCTCACGCACACGCACACACACAGAACGTACAGTCACCATCCTGGGGGGGCTCCGTCCCACTGACACTTGCTGCCCGACGTCTTGGGGCCGGGAGCACAGAGCACAGGGCCCGTCGGCAGACAGCGGGATGCGTCAGGAACCCCCGCTGGAGAACGGACCGTCTATAAGGGACTCCCCTTCTGCGCGCACACTTGACCTTGGACGACGGCCGGGCGGACCCCACGCTCGCCGCCGGCGTCTCTGCCGTCGGGGTTGGCCGGCCGTGCCGACTGCAGGCCGGAAGCAGGGTGCGAACGCACTGCCGGTCTGTTACAAGGGGACAGCGCCAGCCTAGTCCCCCCCGGTAAGGGGGCTGACACGTGCCGGTCAGGCTGCCGAGAAAGGGGACTCGGCCGGGGCCCACCGCCACCCGGCCCTCGGGAGGGGTTGCTGACAGTGAGCAGGGACTGGCAGATGGGGGGGATGGAGGGCAAAGCCCAGGGGGGCCCTGGGGGAGCCGGGGAGGCCCTGAAATGTTTCCGCTAAATTGGGTCCTTTGGGGGGCCCCCACTGGCAATGCTGAGTGAGAGATGGAAACCGTGGCCCTGCACAGGACGGGGGAGAGAGCGCGCGGCCAGCGGGCAGCACCTTCGGGCCCCGAGTGGCGCACAGTGGGACTCGCTGGACCCACATCGTGTTCAACGCGAGATAAGCAGCCTGTCACCCTCGTCTCCCTCGCACCTGTGCGGGCAGACCTGGCACGTGTCCGGGCAGACCTGGCACCTGTGCGGGCAGACCTCGCACCTGTGCGGGCAGACCTGGCACGTGTCCGGGCAGACCTCGCACCTGTGCGGGCAGACCTCGCACCTGTGCGGGCAGACCTGGCACCTGTGCGGGCAGACCTCGCACCTGTGCGGGCAGACCTGGCATCTGTGCGGGCAGACCATGCACCTGTGCGGGCAGACCTAGCACCTGTGCGGGCAGACCTCGCACCTGTGCGGGCAGACCTGGCATCTGTGCGGGCAGACCTCGCACCTGTGCGGGCAGACCTGGCACCTGTGCGGGCAGAGAGCACATCCCCCACCTGGTGGCCGCGAGCTCGCTGCCGGCCGGCCGGGAGGTCTCACGTCCCCGTCCTCGGTCGGTTCCCCTCCGTCAGCCAAACCTCCGCAGGTCGACGCGAGATCCCCGGGATGCTCCCACAGGCTTGGCTGGTGACGCTCACAGCAACGCCCACGTCACGCGTGTGGAAACGCACTGAATTCTGTACTCGTGGGGACCGGCGTCCTGGCGGTGCTGAAATCAGCACCTCACGTCCTCCTGCCTCCAGCCCCTGAGCCACGCCGCTCCCTCTGCCTGGAAGGCGGCCCCACGTGCCCCACGGCCCCTGCCACGGGGAGCCCTGCCTGGACACCCGCGGGCCTGGCTCACCTCGCCCCTGGGCGTCTCCCCCACGGGGCCTCAGCGCCAGGAAACGGGGGCTTTTGTGTGTTGTGTTCGGCGGTAATGACACGTGGGGGCATTTCCCGGACGCTGCTGGAGCGCAGGGCCTCTGCCCACGCTGTCACCTGTCCCCGGTGCTCCCCAAACATCCAACGTGGAGGGCGGAAGGGGCCCAGGAAGAGATAGGCGTCAGGTGGCCACGTTCTGTGCGGGAGAGCGAGGCCGTGGAGGGCGACGCTGGCGGTGGGCGCACCTCCCGAGAGGAGCCGGCACCGGGCACGGGGCTCGTCCGGGTGCAGCCGGGGAAACCAGAGGGTCTGACGGGCGTGCTCCCGGCCGACCGCTGGCCCCGTGGCCAGTCAGCGGGGGAGGTGCGTGCGTCCCCGCGGGGCCCTGGGGGCAGGTGACGGACGCCTGGCTCCGCTGAGGGTGGCTTTGTCCCGGGACTGACACGGACAGACATGACGGGGCAGGGAAGGGTCGGAGGGGGGCCTGCGCACTGGCCCCGAGTGCGAGACGACCAGCGTGGGGGTCCCCGCTGCCCGGGAGCCTGAAGAGTGGGCACTGGGGACGCACAGTTCGGTCTCCGAGTCCCGGAGAGAGCAGGAGCCCCGGGAACAGGCAGCCCATGCCAGAGTTTCGGCTCCGAGGACAGGGGTGTGCAGAGGAGGTTTTTCTGTGAAGGGAGAACTTTCCAGAAGCAATGTGTGCTGCCTCCTGTGGGGCTACCGCCCCCTCTCGTCCCCTTGTTCCTCTAAGGAAGTCGGTTTCTGGGCAGACTGTACGGGCCGCTTTGACAAACCGGAAATGTAACGTTCTCACAAACAAGAGAATCGTCCTAATCACTGCACAGCAGGTGCCTGCTGCTGTGTGCTGGTTGTTCCGACGATGCCCTGGGGGACGGCCGGTCACCCGCGGAGGGACTTGCAGAGCTGGGGGGCCCCTGAGGCCCCAGGAAACCATGGAGAAGAGGGGAGCTGCGAGGCTGTTTCCACTCCAACTCCAGACATCCCCCCCCCCCACTCCGGCCAGCGCAGCGCTCAGCGCGGACCTGCCCGCGGGTTCCCCTTGGTCGGAAGCCCCACCCAGCCTGGGAAGCTGGTCTGGGCCCAGCCTGCTGTCCCCACGCCTCCACGAGACTGTCCCTGTGCTGTCCCCCCACCGAAGGATGGCTTCTCCACCTAACCCCTTCCCCCGACTCCAGACGCACTTGAGGGCAGCCCACGGCGCCCCGGCTCCTGGTGGCCACACGGGTCCTGCCCACGCTCCCCCCTGAGTGCGGGTGGGACCTACGACGCACACGGAACCCACAGAATGTGGTGACGGTGACAGACTGTCCCTCCACGGGGGCAGTGCTGCTGGGAGGACTCCACTTGGCAAGCGAACCCCCTCCAGACACCGTCTCTCCCCGGCGGCTCTGAAGGCGTGAACAGCGAGGCCTCGTGGGGCCGGGCAGCAGGGGGCGCTGCAGGGAGCCTCCGGGAGCGCAGGGCAGCAGCCAGCAGCCAGCGACAGCCCAGGGCCCTCCGTCTCAGGACGGCCTGCAAACGGGCTGCCAGCCGCACGAGAGAGTCTGGAAGCAGGTCCGTCCCCAGTCGGGTCTGGGGTGGGAACAGGGCCCCCCTGGTACCACGAGGGGAACCAGGGGGACCCCGAGCAGAGGACCCAGCCTCGCCATGCCAGGGCTCCCGACCCAGAGAACCTTGAGAAAATAAAGGGGTGTCGCTGCCAACCTCCGAGTGTGTGCTCGCATTACGGGTCGCCGTCACCCCATGTTTTTAAAACTTCCGATCCGGTGGCCACACCGAAGCGTCTCAGGTGTCTCCCGAAATCATATCCACCCCCCCCCACCCCACACTGGCCGCTCCCAAAGCGCAAGGCGCAGGCCGCGGCTGGGTGGACTCTAAGATAAGGTGAAAGGCAAACGTGACCCGAGGCCCGACTCGCCAGGACACAGAAGGTGACGGCCCGTGTGTGCAGGGCTCACCGAAGCGGGCCTCTGGGCTCCTTCACGTCACCATGGGAACGGGGCTCGGAGCGGGGGCCAGTCACACCTTCTCCCCAGGCGCCCCAGAGTGCGCCGCCCGCCCCTGACGGACGGCTGAGGCCGGCCACTCGCCCGCCCGCCGCAGGGCGCTCGGGTCGCCGCGTCCACACTCCCGAGTCCCCGTTTAATTCCCCCGTGTCAGCCGAGTTCCTTTCGGGATCAGAAGCAAAGAGGTGTTCCTCTCGTCCCTGA
This sequence comes from Phyllostomus hastatus, assembly GCF_019186645.2. Classification (NCBI taxonomy): domain Eukaryota; kingdom Metazoa; phylum Chordata; class Mammalia; order Chiroptera; family Phyllostomidae; genus Phyllostomus; species Phyllostomus hastatus. The sequence goes on along the minus strand of NW_025333537.1, from coordinate 12,202,825 downwards.
CTAGCTATAATTAACTCCAGAAATATTTGTCCTTCAGCCAAGAAACGGTCCCTTTATAGCCGCCCGCGGAGTTATGAAAGGACAGACTGGCAGCGGATGCGGGAGCTAATAATACGGCGAGGCGTGGGCCCGGCGTTTCCCGGGGCAGCTCGGCCCCGCCTCTCGTCTGTGAGTGACGGCTGCATATTTAAATATGCAAATGAGCCCGTCCACTGTGACCGCGGGTTAGATTCCGAGGCTGAGCCGGCTTATTTATGCGCCCAGACACCCACCGCGCTGGCTTTCTCCCTCCTTTTGCGTCTCAGCTCAAACGCCACAGTGTGTGGTGTGTTCTCCGCGCGCGGTCCACTCTCGGACGCGATTTCCATAACGGCAACATTTGCATACAGATGGCAAATAAATACACGCGCGCTGCCGCTGGGGCGGCGGCGCCGGCGGTCAGCAAATCCTATTAGGGGCGTTATTAACCGGCTCCGTGATGGAGGCGCCCGTCTGATCCTGCGGATTTCGGCCGCGCGCGGCGGCCCCCGCTTGCAAAATGAAATGCGGCTCTCGACATTTTCCCGCCCCGAGAACCTCCCGAAATTGAGTCTCTCTCCGCACGCAGCGTCGGAGACACCCATTCCTGCTGGCATCTCGTTCACGCCGCAATGGCCTCTCTCTTCTCTCCGGTTGTGCTAACAGCGCGTGATTGCCATTCGCTGGCAGGCAAGCGCCGACAAGTGCAAGTTCACGGACGCAGGCCGTGGCCAAGAGGGGGGCCTGGCTCCGGGGCCCGAGAGGCAGAAAAGGGGAATCTGGGCGGTGAGGGGCGCAGGGGTATCTGTGACAGACGGTGCCTGAGGGAGACTCGGCTGAAGCCCCCGAGACGCCCCCAAGGAGACCTTCCTCACGCCTGCCTGCGTGGGTCAAGTTCAACCCTGGCAAGAAGCGTCTGGAACTCCAGGGACTGCCCGACGACGAAACCTGCCCCCTCCTAACCTCAGCAAGAAAAGACTGGCGTTGGTGACCCAGCGGGGGAGTCCGCGCCACCGTGCACACTCTCACGAGGACCCGGCAGGAGGCTCTGCAGTCTCCTGAGTTCCAGGAGACGGAAGCGGAAAAGCGGCCTTAGGTCCAGGAAGGAGGAGCCCCCAGGTGAGGGCGTCAGGAGTCAAGGTCACGGCGACTCCTCTCCTTCCACGTCAGCCCCGTTCTCTGCAACCAAGTCCCGAGCGAGAGCCTCGTGGACCGTCCCGGTGCTGAGCGGCGGCCCCGGTGAGCCGAACCGTTCCAAACACCAGAACCCGTGCGCTCGGGGGTCTTGAACCGAAGCAGTGTGGGGAGAACGGGAGTCCTGAAGGGGAGGACGGGGTTGGGGACAGTGAGGAAGGACAGGCTTGCCCACCACGGACTTTGCAAGCGACTGGAGTCCCTCCCGAGGCAGAGCCGTGGCCTCGCTCACCTGGGGCTGCCAGGGGCGAGGGCCAGGGGCCGGGGCCTTAGTGACAGCGCAGCGACCTCACGGGGCTGGAGCGGGCGTCGGAGATCCAGCCACCGGCAGGCGTGGTTTCTGCGGGGACCTCTGGGCTCATCGGTGGCCACCGTGGCCCCGGGGGCTCGCGTGGTGTCCTCCCCCAGACGTGTTGGGGACCTCGTCTGCTCCCCTGGGAAAGAAAGCCACCAGTCACAGTGGACGGGAGTCCGCGCTGCTGTTGTGCCTCTTTCAGAGACCCCGCATGTCAGTGCGGCCACGCTCTGAAGTGTCCAGGTGGGGGGGAGGTGTCCACCACACAGGGTCTGCAGGACACCGGCCAGCCGGCCCGTGACGAGCGCCGGCCCACGCACCAAGCGCAGCGTCCGGGTGCACGGCGGCAGTGTGTGCCCCCCGCTCACCGAGGCCCGATGGCGCGGCGGGTGCGGTGAACGAAGGGCAGCGTGGGGGACACGAGGTGGGAGCCGGGCTCGGCACCCCCCCGGTCGTGCCCTCGCCCCTGGGTCACAACCAGGGTCACGGCAGATGCACAACAGCAAAGCCACCTCCTCTCCTCCGGCTGCCTTTCCCCCCGTTGACCCAGGCGGCATTCCGAATGCCGCGGCGACAATGAGTCCCCACAGCGGCCAGCCCAGCCCGGGCCCGACGGGCATCCTCGGTGCGACCCAGGCCCTCTGCAGAGAAGAGCGTCTCCGAAGGTCGACGCAGGGGCCCCACACCACGGGCGGACGAGCAGAGAGCCCCTGCGGCCACCCCCAGGGGGCGGCCGTCCCGGGGGAGCTGCTGACGGCCGGCGCGCCGACAGGGGAAGGGCCGGCGGATTCACGAGTGGCAGGTGCAACATCGCTGCCGTAGCTGGGGAGCAGTCACTGCCTGGGCCCGGGTGGGAAGTGGCAGGTTTCCCAGCCTGGCTTTCAGATCTCACTCCACGCCAGAGAGGGTCCAGGAGCTCCGACAGGCGGCCAGCCCAGCAGTCCCCGCGGGCAGGGGCTCGGGACCAAAGACACCGGCACGCGCTCCGGTCCCTGTGATGAGCCGGCGGAACCTCGGAACCAGGAGTCGGAACCACGTACCCCCACAACGGGGGGGTGTGGGGGCGTTGAATTCCTTGCAAAAAGGTTTGTGGATTTAGACCGCCCCGAAAGGAAGAGTCACGATTAAAAACTCTATCTGACCTTAAAATTACAGGTTATGACACATCACGACACGAGGCGTCTTCCTTTCTGGACATGCGCCCCCGTGACACAGAGTGAGGGTCGGTCTGACCACAGCGGACAGTCTCTGTTTGCACGGCCAACGGGGCCGGCGGCGCGCCGGATGGCACCCGGCACCGCTATTGGACCCCGACGAAACCGGCACCGAACAGCGCCCCGCCCACCAGGAGGAAGAGACCTCGGACCGTGGCTGCGTCCCTGATCAGCACGGACCCTCTAAGTCTCCCTCAAACTGTTTCTCTGCCTGAGTCACCGCAGACACCTACCAACATCGGAAGAGCAGAGTGAACCAGCCCCCCGTGGACGGAGCCCAGGGGGCAGACCCACTGGGCACAGGACCACCCAGTGAAATCCTCCGCCACTCCCATGCGGGCGCTGAGAGTGAGTCTTGGAAAACCACCAGGGGCACACAGGGGCGCTGTTGGGCCCAGGAAACCTGGCGCATGCTGCCACCAGGACTTTGACCTTGCTTCCGCGTTTGAACACGCACAGGCCCCCTCGGCTCTGGGGGAAGGAGTCCTGCTGGTACCCCGCACCCCAGGTTACTCTCCATCCACCCGTCCTACTCCCAGCAAACGCTGGGAGCGACAGCAAGAGGCGCTGTCCTCCCTGTGGCCTTCAAATCGCAGGTGGCAGACGAGGTGCACCCTCCATCTCCTCCTCACCGAGGACGCCCTGATTTGGAGCAGGGAGACTGGCACCGTGCCCCGTGGGACGCCTGTGACTCCCTGCTCGCTCGCTCTGGAGGGACTCGACCACGACAAAGCTGCAACCACTGAACATGCGTCAGAAGACGCTGGCTGGAGCTCTGGGAAGGCTCCTTACAGAGGGGCAGACGCGGGTGCACACGACTTTCTGCCTCTCTCTTTCCTTCCTTCTGAGTGAGATGCAGACGTGATGACCGCCACTCAGCAGCCCCCTTGTGTCCACGAGGGAAAAGCCAATGGAATCGCACAACCCTGATGCTGTGACATCCTCGATCCGCCAGCCCAGTTCCCACCTGTGCACATTCTTACATTTCCCTGAATCTGCCCCATGTCGGGGAGGCCAGCGTTCTTGGTGTTTCTGATGCACGCGGCTGAACTCAGTTCCCTAACGAGCATACCTTGCAGATCACTCGCCCCCAAACCCCTTCAACATGGCCTTTATCCCCAAACACCCACTAAGCATCTTATGAAAGTCTCGCGTGGCATCCCTACATAAAGCGCGCGGGGTTGATTTTCGTCCCCTTGCCCGGCCCCTCAGCAGCGTTCGACTCTCCGCCTCTCCCTCGCCCCCCGCCTCTCCTCCCGGCCGGCGTGACGACCTGCTCCCGGGTCCTCTCCCGTCTCACGGCCCCTCCGAAGGCTCACCTTTGCCGTTTACCGACTGTTAAATGCCGAGGTCCTCCGAGACTCCTCACGAGCCCTCTTCTCCTTGCACGACTTTTACTGAGAAAAACCACCCTTCCCGAGGCCTCGACTGTCACATCAAACTGCCGCCGACGCCGCACCCGGACCCCAGGTTCCCAGCCCTCGTCTCTCACCGCCCGGCCCCCTCCATTCAGCGCCCACGGGCGCCGCAAAGTTATCTCGTCCAGGGCGGGGGTGAGGTCTGTAGCGCGTGCCGGCAGGGGCCAGCTGGGGACACAGAAGCCACTCTCTATGCCCCAGCAGAGGGAACTTGATGCAGAGAACTGGTCACGCAGGACAGGGGTCCCCAGTCTCTGGGCCACGCACCGGCACCACGCCCATCAGGAACCGGGGTTGTCCGGCAGGAGGGGGCTCGAATGTGCCGCGCTCCGATCGCCCCGAAACCATCGCCCCACCCCCGTCTGTGGCAAAACTGTCTTCCACAAAACCGGTCCCTGGTGCCGAAATGTTGGGGACCCCTGACGGAGGGCACAAAAGCGAGGTCCCCGGAAAGGGATGGCGATGCTACCAGACCTTAGCGACAGCAAGAAGCGTCCCCCGCCCCGAGGGTGGAGGGCCCGGGAGGAGGGGTGGCAGCGAACTCCCGGCACAGGGCCGCCCGTGGGGGCAGAGACCCTGGCAAGGCCACCCCGAGGGGACGTGCGTCCACAGGAGGAAGTGCGGCCCCCACCAGAGACATGTCAGGAAGCAGAACGGGAGGAGGGGCCGCCCCCCCCCCCGCCCCGGTTTCTCTAGCCCTTCCCGACCCGCAGCGGTTCACTGCCGCCTCCCACTGGGCAAACCCATCGATGACCGCAGATCGGAACTCCGTGTGCACAAGGAGGAGCTCCTCTGCGCACTCGGAAAGCGCAGGCGCCCACCCCCGGACCCGCTGCTCGGCCGTGTCCGGCCGGCCGTCTCACGCGGTCTCTAGTCCATGTCCGGAAGTGACCCTGTGACCCTGGACTCGCGCACGACCAGCACCCACCGGGCGGCCGACCGTGCACGGACGGCTGAAGGCGGTCTGCCCGCCCCTGTCCAGCCCGCGGAGCCTCTCACCTGAGCGTGAAGTGCTCCGCCACGGAGCCGCCGGTCAGAGACACCAGGAAGGTGGCCACGTCCCCCTCGCGGACGAGGTTCAGGGGCACGGAGACCACGACGTTCTTGTCCAGGCTCAGCGGGGACCACCGCAGGTCGTCCTGGGTCGGGTAGACCACCACGCTGCCGATGCGCTCCCGGGCCGGCGACGCCGGCGGCGGCCCCTCCGGGCCCGCGTGGATGTTGTTGGCCCACTTGCCGTCGTCCTCCAGGGGACACCGGCCGGCGGGGTCGGCCGGGAAGAGGCTGAAGAACAGCTCCATGGCCGTGCCCCCCAGCAGCGCGGGGATCTCCTCCTCGGGCTCCAGGTCCAGCCCCGAGCTGAACCACTCGGGCAGCAGCTCCAGCTCCGCCACGCACAGCCCCGGGGCGCCCCGCAGGCGGCAGCTGGCCGCCACCTCCCGCGCCTCCGGGTAGGCGAACATCTTGACACAGGGTAGATTCCCCGCGGGGTCGCCGGCGTCCCAGGCCATGCCGGCCACGTAGAACAGCGTCTGCACCTTGGGCCTGTTGGAGTAGATGGCGCTGTCCAGCACGTGGGACTTCAGCTTCCAGTTGAAGGGGAACGCGTCCGTGCCGGCGAAGCCCTCGGAGGTCAGCAGCAGCTCCTCGGGGACGGCCTTCTCGGCCGAGAACGGGCCGTAGCTGGCGTTGACCGCCGGCGCCGCCCGGGCCCGGTACACGAAGAAGGGCTCCACGCGCGCCTGCAGGCTGGCGTTCCGGGTGACGTCCTGGTCGGCTTCTTTGAGGAAGAAGGACTCGTCCGCGTCTGCGACGTGGAGGCTGGCGGGGAGGTAGGCGGGCAGCGAGGAGAACCTCTGCAGGCTGTCGGCGACTCCGCGGCTCTCCGCCACTGCAGGACAAGGGACAGCGAAGCCAGAATGAAAGCCGCGCGCTGGGAGGGGCGGGGCGCGCGCGAGGCCACGCCCCCGCCGCCCCGCCCCAAACCGGGTCTCGGCGCAGCGCGCGTCCTCGGAGGACAGACAGGGCAGCGGGGAGGAGCCCCGCTCACCACCGACCCAGAGGTCCTGTGGCTGGACCGCTGTCCCCCTGGAGGGGACACGCCCCCGCCTCGAGTTCTCACACGGCCCCGAGCCGAGGATCTGGCCCTGGGGTGGTGCGGGGGGCGCTGCTGTGAGCGCGCAGGGCCGCTGGCGCGCCCGCCCCGCCCCCGGACCACTGGCGCCGCCCCAGGGCACGCGACGCGCCGCGACGCCGCCACTGGCCTGTGCCTCTTCCTGTCCCTCCTCTGTGTCCCATCTACTCAGACACTGGGGCCTCTCCACAACCGCCCCTGCAATCGGGGAGGCCACGGCTCACGTCCCCGCTTCTAGAAATTTCTGCGTCCGAAAGACGCGCCAGAACGCACAAGGCCGCATCCACGAGCCCATTCGCGGCAGCGGCTCCGAACGGCAGACCAACGGCCGAGCAGCTGGCCGCACCCGGAGGAAGGGAGGACTAGGGACAGAGACGCAAGCGCGGAGGGGCGGGTGAACGCGGCGGTGATTCCAGAACGTGTCCGCCCTGAAGCCACCGCCCTGAAGCCGGAAACAGAGGGCCCTCCCCTCCCGCAGCTCGGGTGCCCGGGCGCAGGTGCCCGCAGACCCACACCTCCGCGGGAGAGACAAGGAGCAGGGAGCCCAAGCACCGCACTGCAGCAGGTCCCCCACGAACAGAGGCGATGACCGTGTCCCCTAGCTTGGCCGTGCTGGCCACTGCACTGTGCATCTGCACCCACACCCCGACGGCGCCCCTTACAGGCAGGTGGCAACGACAGTCCCATGAATCGGAAGGAAAACAAATGAAAGAAAGCAGGTTCTCCAGAAGGCGGGCCCGGGGAAGGCAGCCCCGAGGGCTGGGTTACCCAGTGGAGGAGGAGGGTGATGGTTCCCCACCCCTCCAATGAGCCAACGAGCCACAGTGACTGCTCACGTCTCCTGTGTGCGGCACCGTGGCCACAGGGTGTCCCAGGGCCGGACAGGGGCGGGTTCTGCCCCGCGAGGAGCAGGAGACGCCCGAGGAGGGACCACCGGCACCACCCAGCCATCGCGAAACGGAGCGTTGAGACCCCGAAAAATGCCCGGGGGGCTCTGTGTGGGGTTCCGTGCTAAGGAAATAATCAGGAGACCGACCGGGAAGGAGATGGACAGCCAAGATGCACGTCCCGAGTGTGATGTGTGACCGCCCCGCGCTGGCACGGAGCCGCGGCCCCATCGCGAGGGAGACGATGACGGAAGTGACAAACACTGTCCCGGGTGACGGAGACCACGCGGCCGCCCGCGCCCTCACTTCGACAAACAGGCCGTGGGGGGGGGCACCCTCGCCACGCGCCGAGTGCAAGGCAGACACAGACCCCCGACGATCCCCAATCTGTGTAAGACACACGTGTGCATAGCGTGTGCCCCCTGCACACAAACATACACACAACACACGACACACTCGCTCTCCTGACAGGGACCTGGTTCTTTCCAGACGGATCCCGTGGATGGGGCGGGGCTGACTCCCCAGCGGCAGAGGAGGCAATGACTTTGAGGGTTATTAGCCTCATCCCAGAAAGGGTTTAGCGGCCCTGCTGCCCCCAAGGAGCAGTGTGACGAAGTGCAGCCACGCGGACACCCTGTTCCAGAGCGACCTTGAACCAGTTCTTCCGTCGGGGCTGTTCCCCTTCTCCACACCAGGCAGTCCGGACCCAGGTGGGCAGGCCCGAGAACTGAATGGCGGCGGGGGAACAGCTCCCGGGCACGCACCCTCCGGCGGAGCCGGGCGGGCCCGCAGCCGGCCAGGCCGGGGAGTGACAGGTTCAAGTTCACCTACTCATAAAGTCTACAGGAAGCCCGAGGCCAGGTTTAAATTCTGACACATTCACAGATGTGGAAGAGGGAATTAAAATAAATGCAAAGCGTCATGTGCTGTTTTCATTACGGATTGTTGTTTTTTTTTTTAATCCTTGGCGTTGATATTTTATGCCGCTCGAGAATTGATTTACAAGGAATTTAAAGCGGTGACTCCTCTCTCCTTTAGTGTGGCCGCAGCCCCACGGCGAGGCTCGCGGCCCGTCCCTCCATAACTCACGCGGAGAGCAATACAGATTTTGTCTGAGAGCTTCTATGGGAAGCCGTAAATCTCCGCTGCCGGGGCCTCGTTTCGTCCTCAGACCAGATTGCAGTAAAAGACGACATCCGAGCCGAGACGCGCCTTATGAAGCCGTGAGGCTGCATCCTGAGAACGGGACCCACGGCCTGGGAAGCTCACACCCCCCCTCTAGTCCCCAAACCTCACAAAGTGGCTCCATCCTCCCCCCACCACCCGCCCCCGCCGGCAGGCAGACCCGGCGGCCAGGGTCGTGAAGATGAAATGAGACTGTGCAGTCCGCCGGCTTCCTAAGGGCTCTTCACCCCCAGGCTGAACGGGGTGGGTCCTGGGGCGGGAAATGAGGGGTCCAGAGAGGCTCGGCCGGGCGGGGCTTCTCCTCCCTGCCGCCCTCCCCACGAGCCAGGGGGAAAATCGGGGTGGGCTTCTCCGAGAGCACCAAGCGCACCAGACAGATGCCTGCGGCTGAAGAATGGCAGCCAGGGAGCCCCAAAGAGAGCTTGGGGTCGGGGGAGGACGGACCACCTCCCGGATGGAAACCCCTCACAGGGCGCTGGGCGTGCTGGCGGGGACCCTGGGACCCGCAGTGCCCAGACGGACACCCTCGCTGTGCCTGGCTCACACACACACACTCCCTGGCAGGTGTCTGGGTCTGGGCCCGCGGCACCTGCAGCCCCGAGCCCCAGGGTGGGTGGGTGGGTCACCGTGCACCTGCTGCAGCCCCCGGAGTCAGCAGCCTCTTCGGTGACATCGCAGCCGAGTCCCGTTTCCTAGCCCACAGGGGACACGCAGGGGTACACAGCCGGGCGTGGAAGGCTCCTTTCCACCGGGCTGGGCGGCCAGCTCTTTGAAAGCCACCAGCAAGAGAAATTCCTGGCTGATCCTGTCTGAGTGTGACCCTCACGAATAGCTGATGAATCACCACCACCTGGGTCCGCCTCCTGAGGTCACGGTCACGGTGGCTGGGAGCCAGGAGGAGCCCCTGAGCAGCTCTCAGATCCGTGCCGGGCGATGCGGTGGGGGCTGTCTCTGGGGCGGAGGAATGGTCTTGGGGGGCGGGGTGTCCACGCTCTCTGCCACCGAGTTGTCCCATCCGTCTCCACGGCGTCACTCCGCGCCATGCTGGTGTCTCTCTCCTCCCCCTGCGCACTTGCTGGGGCGCAGAGCAGACCCTCCTCGCCAGGGTTCCTCAGCTCAGGGCGGGCGTCCCAGACTGGCACTCCGGCCCGCCCCACCGGCTGCATCACGGAGGACCCCGTTCCCCGCGCTCCCTGCACGCTGCTGGACAGCGGGGCTCGGGTGGAAGCCCGAGGGCGAGGAGAGCGGGGAAACCAGGGCAGAGGCCCTGTCTCTCTTCCGGGACCCCCACCACGGACACAGCTCCCCGTCGGCAGCAGTTCCGGCTTCTGGGTCCCCACGCTCATCTCCCTCCTCTGTGCCCCCACCCAAGAGGGGGCAGCCACGTCCTGCTTGTTGATTTCTGGAACGCTGTACCGTTCCCGACGGCCCTTGGCCGCGCCCGGCTCGGTCGCTCAGGTCCCCCACCCACCCCCACCCCCAGTAACTGCGCCCCTCTGCTCGACTCCCTCGGCTGAAACAGCCGAGGTGACTTCCGTCTCACTGGCTGAAGCATAATCCGCCCGGCCACGGCTCCTCCACCCGAGACACGTCCCCACAGCCACCGCCGCCCGCCGGCCGGGAGGAGCCTCTGTGGGTTCACTCGTTTGCCCCCTCACTGCACGAGGTGAGCTGCAGGAGGGCCCGTCCGCTCGGACCGCCTGGGCTTCCTGCCGCAGAGGGTGAATCTCCCCGCGCCCCCTCCCTCTTCCTCTGGCCCGCCCCCAGGGCTGCTCACAGACACCATCGATGTTAACAGGTCACTGCCCGTCACATGACTCTCTGTCCATTTCCTCCCCACACGCCACACCGCTGCGGTCACTGGCTGGCGGCGGCTTGGCCGAGGCGTGGGCCGCACGTCCAGCTGGGGGGTGGGGGGGTGCAGGGGGAGACCACTTCTGGGAGAAGCACACCGCCCACGGCCCCCTGCCAAGTGTCACACACCTGGGCGTGGGACCCAGCTGCGTCAGCTGGTTATTTCAGCGGTTGTGCGAGGAGGGGCCGTCCTCACCCCTTTCCAAAAACAACGTAACGGAGGTGCAGTGCAGTGCAGTGACCTGAACACAGTCCAGGGAGGGTTCAGACCAGCTCTGTGCGGGTCCAGAGCCCCTGCACTCCCCTGTGCACCTGTGGCCAGCTGGCCCAGCGGCTCTGCAACAAGGAGGCCAAGAGCTCCCACGGCCAGGTTCACAGAGACAGCCCCGGGATGGCCAGCAGGGTTCCCCCTGAGCCACGGGCACAGGTGACCACGTCGGCCAGCCCAGGTGCAGTCCGCATTCCCAGGCAGACCCAGAAATCAGGCGGGGCTGGCCCAGGGCACCTCCACCCAGCTTCCGCCGAAACAGCCGGCGGTCCACGCTTTACGGTCGTGATAAATATGGAAAGAACAGGATTGTCACCATCACCATCATCACCATCACCAATATCACCATCACCACAACCATCATCATCACCATCATCATCACGTCATCAGGCACGTCATAGGTATTAGCTCTTTCATCCTCACAATATTCTTGATTATGAGGATGTGATTATTGTCAGCACTCACAGATGGGCAAACTGAGGCACGGGGAGGCTCAGTGGCTGCCTCAGACCCCGTGGCTCGTAGGAGGCAAGGGTGGAGTTCCGGCCACGTGGTCCAGCCCCAGGCCGCCGCCAGGGGAACCCTCAGCCCGCAGAGCCTCTATTGTAGGGGACTGGCAGTGACCACAGGGAATGGCAGACCAGCCTCCGAACCGCCCGGCTCTCCGAGCACAGGGTGAGGTCACCAGCTGGACACTGTCCAGGAGACGAGAGCAAGATGTGAAAGCTTTTCCCGGCGCTGACAGAGGGTCCTCTGGTGGGCACTCCCGCGGGGCCCTGGGGGGCACGGCAGCCTGCTCCCTGGGCACCCGCCCTGCGGGGCGGGACGGGCGGCAACGAGGGACCAGCGAGCGCCCTCCTGCCAAGGACAAAGCAGAGTGGGCCCAGGCGGGGGGCAGCGTTTGGACGGTCCGGCCCGGTAGAGAAATGCAACGCCTCCCCCCGCGCCCCCGCCACGAACCTGGGCCCCCGAGTCTCCACCTGGAACACAGGTGCCCTTGAACACAAGCACACACACGGGCCCGAGTGGGAACCTTCTCTCCGTGCAAAGTCTCTGCCCACAGTGGCAGCTGGTGACCAGCGAGGGCGAGGGTGTGTGCGCTGACCCCTGGGACAGCGGGGCCCCTCTCCTGGGAGTCAGAGCAGACGGCACTGCCGTCCGTGTGTGGGCTGAGTCCGCGGGAGCAGGCAGGAGGTGGGTCCCCGGGGACCGCTGGGCGACGGAGTGGTTGCCGCGGGTGCCCGGCGCGGAGAGAGCTCGCGTTAAGTGGGTTGTACGGATCTCCGTGACAGTGATCCTGACCTCCCAGGGGCACCGGCAGCTGCTCCACAGCGGGAGACGCTGATGACCTTGCTCTAATTTCCATTTATATTTATTCTACATTGGACCCCTCGGAGGCTGTTGAAACAGCGAGGGGAACTCACCGAGTAACCCTGACGCCTCGGCCTCCACCTCCGCCTGGCCGGGAGCCGGCCGCGGCGACAAGAGGCCCAGGACCCCTGGGCGCCGTTCTGGGTCGGCCATCGGCTCAGCTTACGGGCGGAGACCAGTGGCCACGTCCGCCCGAGAGTCCACGCCCACCGGTGTCAAACGGGGTCACCCCTGACCACCCACTGGGGCACCCCCTGAGGGAACCCGGGGACCGCAGTGTCGTGGGTGGAGAGCGTTTCCTGGGGCGCCCCGCCGAGTCAGGCGGGCCCTCCGTTCCCGCGTCCTTGCGGAGACCAGAGATGATCCTTCCGGGTCTCGGGAAACCCGCGTCCGAACCCAGCCGGGCTGAGACGGCCAGCGGGGCCGGAGAGTGGCCGGGGGTTAGCGGGGGGCGGCAACCTTTGGGCGTCTCCGGGCCACACGTTAACTACATCCTGACACGGCGTCACAAAAATATCTCATCATGTTTTAGGTGAATCTACGATTTTGTGTTGGGCCGTATTCACCGCCATCCTGGGCCCCGTGAGGTCTGCGGGCCGAGGGTGGGGCACCCTGGTTCCAGCCGTAGGCTGGCTTCAGGTCCGGCTGGATCCAGCACGTACATGATGTCCTCTACGTGCACCATCACCGACGTCCTTCACCCGTGGGTGGCAGGCACTCGGCGGCACGTCTGTGAGTGGAATGCTGCTCAGCAGTGGAGGCGCCACGGACCCTACGGCCACACAGATACCCCACGGCCACGTGGATGGACCTCAGCCACGTCGTGCTGGCTGAACAAAAGCAAACCTGGATGGCCCATGTACAGGACGTTCCAGAGAAACCAAACAGGGAGCAGACGGGGGCCCTGCCGGGGACGAGGGGCAGCGGAAGGTCCGGCCACAAATATTTGAACCAAAGACCCCCCGGGGGGGGCGGCTGTGGAGCCCCCAACTGCTGCGCGGGCCACGTGACCCTAGTCACCAGCGTTCAAAGAGCCCCACCCCCAGAAGAGTGCGCCGCAGTGAAAGCCAGTTCCGTGGGTTTTCGTCGAGACGCCTTTTCACCCTGTGCTCAGCGGGCGGCCTCCCTCCTGTCTCCACGCCTCCACGCCGTGGCCACATTCCCGTCACCGACACTCACGCTTCCGTCCTTCACACCCAACCGGTGCCCTGAGGGTCTCTGTCCCGAAGTTGCAGGGAAAGGGCTCCCTCCATGTGTGTCCTCTTCGCGGTGTCTCCTGGGTCACATGCGCACCCCTGAACCAATCGCCGCCGCTGGGGAACAGCCTGTGCCGATTGGCTCAGCCTCAGGAGTGCCCGCCACCACTCAGCGGCAGCACACAGCACTGAGAGAGAGGGCGTCACCCTCACGTGGCTCTGTCACCACTGTCACTACGTAATTATGCAATCACACAGGCAATGTTGTCATGTCCACTGGACGGATGAAAACTGGGAGGCACAGAGATGTCAAGGCACATGCCCAAGGTCACACAGCGTGTCGGGGGTGGAGCCAGGACTGGGCTGCGGAGTCCAGCCTCCGGCCACCACTCCCCGCGGGCTCCTGACCTGTAACGCCTCTGCCCACTGTCCTGGGTGTGTCCCGTGGTGGTGGCCAGATGCCGCCACCTCCTTCACCAGAGCGAGGGAGGGCTCCGGGTGGTTCCCTGCTGGCGCGCGGACCAGCAGCTGCAGAACACAACCAGCCGGGGACACGGGGAGGGGAGTGCGGCCCAGGGCTGTTCCAGGAACCCCCCACCCGCAGCTGAGGGGACACCTGTCCCTTTTCTGCCCAGTGTCATGCAAGCTGCTGGGGTGGGGCAGAACGTGCCCGGGGACAGAGGGACGCAGAGGGCAGGTGGCACTCTGGGAGGCGGAGACAGATCCCAGGCGGCCCTGCGGTGTGAGCGCCTGACCCCAGCCTGGAACACACGGTCCAGGCACCGGGCTCACCCCCAGCTGCCCCCTGACCCCAGGCCCCTCACAGGTTGCCTCTGCAGCAACAGGGGCCTCGGGCACAGCAGCACTGCCACCTAGTGGCCGAGGTCACCATCACCGCGTGAGAAGCAGGTGGTTTGTGGGGGGGGTGGGGGTGGGGGGCAATTTATGGAGATCTGGGGACTTTAACTCAAGCCCACTGCTGCTTCCGACAGGGAACCATCAGGCTGAGCATGACTCCCTGTGGCCAGATCCTTCGTGGCAAGGAACAGAAACCCCACCCGGGTCCGGTGTCACCGCCCACGGACTTCAGCCCGGGCGGTGGAGGGCAGCGGAGGAAGCACCCACCACAGCCAGGTTCCCAGCACTCTGGAAGTGCATGACGGCACGCCCATAAGGGAGGACACATCACAGCCCCGCCCCGGCATCTGGAAGAACACCCTGAGCCCCCAGTCCCGAGCAGACAGCCCCAGGCTGCCCACACGCAGCCCCCCGAGGCTGCAGAGTCTCGCCAACCCCCCCCCAGCCCAGGCCACCCTGAGAAACCTCCAGACAGGGGAGAGGGGGTTTTGCTGGAACCACTCACTCCTTCCAGGCACATTCTGGAGGTCCTGCCACCTGGCTTCTCTTCCCCGTCCTCCCCGCGTTCTCTCCGGGGAGCTGCCCCCACGTCCGATGGAAAGCTGTCCCATTGCTCCCTCTCAGAGACCACCGGGCGCAGGGAGACCAAGGGGCAGACTGGGAAAAGCCGGTCACCACAGGGACAAACCAGCCTGCGTGGTGGGGGACAGAGAGAGACGTGAGGACAGAGCCACCCAGCTCTTCGATGTCTCTTAGGAACTGTCCCCATAGGAACCACCAGCCCGTCGCCTGCTCTCCAACCAGCCACCCTGCTTCCTCGAAGCCCCCAGCCCCGAGGGTGGGGGCGGCCTGGGTAGGGGGGGAGACTCAGCCGCCTCTGGGCCAGCGGGTCGCCAGGCCGAGGGCCTCAGCCCTGCGGGACGTGGGGCCTCGGGGAGGGAGGGACGGAGGGAGGTTTGGGCCCCATCGGGTGGGAGGCAGTGAGAGAAGTCACGGGAGTGAGTGTCCCAGAGGGAAACCCTCGGAGTGGAAAGAGGGGGCCTCATGCGCAGGGGCAGGGGTCACCCGGGCTCAGGGGAGGGGCCAGTGGGGTGCTGGGGGGCGGCTCCCGAGAGGGAGGGGCCGAGCCTGAGCTGCGGCGGCGCCCTCCGCGGGCAGAGTCGTGCAGAGGCGGCCGCTGGAGGCACACGGATGGCGCTGAGGCGCGAGCAGCACGCAAGGACGGACACCCTTCCGGGAAGCGTGGCCGCAAAGGAGGGATCTGAATAGGAGGCCGAGGACCTGCCCCTCGGTCTGGCCCCAAACCCCCTCCTGGCCGGCGGCTCCACCCCACCCCCTCCCCATGTCCCCTGCGGGGCGCAGAGCTGGGGTCCCTGGCAGACCCTCCTCCGAGTGTCCCCTGCAGAGCGGAGCTCAGACCCGGGCACCAAGTCTTCAGCTTTACCCCGGTCCCCCCCCCGCCCCCCACCCCGGCCGCCCCCTTCCAGCAGCCTTGCGCTGGTGTTTACCACCTGGGTTGCCATGACGACGGAATGTCAGCCCGCGCTCAGTGTTGAGCTCCCACCGTCTTCCCTGAAAGCAGGTCAACGAGGAGGGCGGGCAGCGGTTGCAGCGACGGAACGTGACATGCTGAAATAGAGCCCGCCGGCCCCGGGCCGCGCCAGGAGGGGAGTGGGGACGTGAGCCCGAGAGCGACGAGCAGGTCGCACACCGAGGCTGCCCTGGCTCAGAGGCGCGGGGCTGGGCCAGGCTGCCGGACGGCGGTCAGGGGTCCGCTCTTCAGTCCTGGGCCCTCGCCAGCTGCTCCCCCGGTCTGTCCCCCTCCCCTCCCTTCAGGGAGGGCGGCGGTGACCGCATCACGAACGGGTGCTCAGGACGTAAGGGAGACAGAGAAGAAAACCTCTGGGCGTGGGCAGAGGCTCCTCGGAGAGAGGGCGCCGTGCCCCGGGAACAGGGTGCCCCGAGGGTGGGGGCCTGGGGCCGGCGGGTGTCGCCGTGCCTGCAGGGAGCTCGGGGCTGCAGCGGCCGGCGCCGCGGCCGGCCCCCCCCCCCCGCCCCGGAAGTCCCCAGGCCCTCGGAGACACGGTCCGAGCCTCGGGGTCGCCTGAGGACCCCAAGTGCACACGGCTCACTCCACCAGGCGCCCGAGAGACGGACCCACGACCCCCGGGGGGCTCCCCGACTTCCCATGAAAGGGAAGCTCCCACAGGAGCCAGGAAGCTCCGTGCGAGACGCATGGAAACACCCACCAGAAAGGCCCTTAGGAAGACAAACGGAGACCAGAAAAGGACGAGGGGAGGAGCACGCGGAGTCGACGCCGTGCCCGCGTCGTCCGCAGGCGCCTGAGGATCAGACCAGGGGGGCCCCGCGGGCCGGGGATTCTCTGCGCAAAGGTCAGCTCTCCGGTCGGTCGAGGGCTCTCCGCGCGCCCCGATGCCAGCGCTCGGAGGACGGCGCCTCGGAGGCCTAACGAATAGTTCTGTTGACGAACAGGTCACAGCGTTCTGATCATCTCCCCGGGGTCCCGCTCCTCCCCACCAGGCGGGCGTCCGAGGCCAGCCGGTCCCGGCTGGAAAACCGCTCCCGACCCCACAGAGCGGACGCTGTTAGCCCCGCCCCCCGCTCCGGCCGGGCCTGAGAGCGCGTCTCTCTCAGCCACACGCTCCGCGGCGCATCGAAACGCCGGTTCTGCCGGGAATTCAAAAGGCTTCTCGCCGGTGGGGATGCGGGCCCTTCCCCGGGTTCTGCGTGTTCGTGTCTGCACCTTCCCCGTGTGTCTCCGGGACACGGACGTGCCCGCCGCTGGCAGCTGCGTCCCGAGAAGCGTCTGCGTGACTGACTCAGTTTGCAGGACCCGTAACGGGGACAGGGCTGGTGCCGCGGGCTCCCGTGTCTTCCCTCGTCCCCGGCTGTCTCAGCGGCGAGGACCCAGGCTTGCTCTCCAAGTCGCACTTCCGGCGGGTGACGGGTCTGCGGCGATGAGCCCGGGGCGGGAACGAGGCCCCGAGGGTTTGGGGTGTGCCCCACAAAAGGCGGGGGGAGGAGGGTCTCCCCGACACCGGGGAGATTCCGCATCGCACCTCTTTGGGCGACAGACACCGGAAAGACCGGGGATTTACAGGGTCTGACTCGGTTTGGCGACCCTGCGACGGTCACGATGATCACACGCGTCACCCCACGCAGTATGAACTGGGCGGCCCGCGCAGCGATCCACGTTCTGCGACACGCAGAACGCCTGAGGCCGTGGAACGGGCTCGGGCTGCAGTCAGCGGAGATCGGAGAACTGCGTGAGGTCCCCAGGCACCGACCTCGAAGGGGACAGAGGCGCCCCTGTCCTGTGTACAATGCCTCCTGTACTTCTTCGGTCGAGGTCTCTCTTTTCCACGGCGCGTGGCTGGGTACTTTCTGGACACGGCCCCGGGCTCACGCACCCACCAGCTGAGGGACAGCTGGACCGCCCCCACGTTGGGGCAGGGACGAATAAAGCCGTCGGGAACCCTAACAACCGAGACTGTCCTTCCTTCCAGGTAGACCCCCGAGAGCACAACGGCTGAGTCACAGGGGAGGCTGAGGGGTACCTTTCTAAGAAACTGCCACGCTGGCCTCCAGGCCGGCACCTCTCTACACCCCCGCCAGCACCACGAGCGGCTGCCGGCGTCCCCACGTCCTCGCTCGCCCCAGACTGAACGTCACCCCCCTCTGCCCCGGCCCCGCCCCACGGCCAGGCAGTGGTACCTCACTGCGACCTCACTGCGCGTTCCCCGGTAACGGATGACGTCTGGGGGATCTCTGCTGTCTTCAGAACATTAATCATGTGCAAGTCTGAATCCATCAGTAACCCACAGGAACTGCGAAATCTCACCTAAAAACCGGGACCTCTGGTCTCTCTCCCTAAAACCAGAGCAGTCTGCTTTTCCAGAGCTCCTGGGGTCTCCTGTCTCTGACTCAGGCGGGCAGTGCCGTGCGAACGGCGTGACCGTCGGTCACAGCCTCCGTGGGGGCCAGAGTCACACCCTTTAATCAAACGTCTCACCGGCCCAACTCGGCACCGTGCACACCCACCCACCCACCCTGGGCAGGAAGAAGCAATAAAAGCGTCCGGGTGAGGTTCTGCCCCTGCGGGAGCCCGCGGAAGGTCTGCCCACAGCGCTTTCAGGGTTTGTAACAACGGAGGTGCGTGTTTTCCAGGCCCCCAGGGTCCCCACGCCGACAGCCAGCCTCACGCCGGAAGCCGTGTCCCTCGTCTCGCCGTGGAGCGCGGGGCACGGGGGGACTCAGGGTCCATTTCAAGGGAGTTGCTTCCACGGAAAGCCACGGAGCTCGGCCCCCACCCGCAGAGCCGCCCCTGTGCTCCAGACGGAAGGACAGCAGCCCCGGGCTCACCACGGAGCAAACACACCTGTGCCTCCCCCCGGCCCGGCTCGCTCGGCGGGCCCCCGGCGACCCCGCGGCCCCCGCCCCCCGCAACAGGCGGGCTCCGTGAACTAATAAAGGCTGACTCCGTCAAAGCCTCCTGGCAAATCTTATTAAAGCAGCCCCCTCCCTGGACCCAGATTATTACCGCCACCTTTATGGTAGAATAAAAATTAATTTTCTCAGCTATAATAAGAACGATAAGAATGAATCACTTGGGAGCAAATAAAGATTACAATTAACTCCAACAGAATAAATCTGAATTTCACGCGGGCCAGCGATTTCTCTGCTCCGGCGGCCCCCTCTCCGGTGCCCGTGTGCACGAGGCCCCGGGGCAGACCGCGTCGCCGGCCAGGCCGCGGCTGGTGCGGCTCCAGCGAGGGGTCCCGGGAGCAGGGCCAGGAGCGGAGCCAAGGTCCCAGAGTCTGGAGACTGAGTTCAGGGCTCAGAGACGTCACAACGCGGGCCCTGGACCTCGTGGGAAACCGTGACTCATGCGCTTACTCTGCCACTGGGAAACTCCTGCCTCCTGGGCACTGCACCTGAGTTTCCCTCTTGGAGCCGCCCCCTCCCTCCGCCCCTGGTTCGGCAGAGCCCGCTCTCACGTCCAGAAACACGCACTCGGCCCAGGCCCGGCCACTCAGAGGCCCGGTGAAGGCCCACAATAGGGAGGCACGGGGTTCCTGTTTGTTTGGAGTGTTTGGTGAAAACCCTGTCTTCCCTCTGGGCTTGACTGACAGGCCGTCTCATCCCCGGGCAGATGCACAGAATTAACCCAACGCTCAGGGGAAACCCAAGACAGGAAGAGATGTTGGGTCCTGCCCTGGCTGGCGCGGCTCAGTGTATTGGGTGTTGTCCTGCAAACTGAAAGGCTGCAGGTTCAATTCCCGGTCAGGGAGCATGCCTGGGTTTTGGGTCAGATCCCTGACTGGGGGCATGCAAGAGGTAACAGATCAATATTTTTCCTCCCTCTCTTTCTCCCTCCCACTCTTTCTAAAAATAAGTAAATTAAAAAGAGAGAGAGAGAGATCTTGGGTCCTGGCAACACTCTTTGAACTGCTGGATCAAGCCACACCTGAAGCTGTGGCTATCCCTCTGCTTTTTAATTATGTGAGCCAATACATCCCGATTTTTTCTGTTTAATGTTTTCTGTCTCTTGAAACCAAAAATGAGCCCTGGCTGGTGTGGCTCAATGGACTGAGTTCTGGCCAGTCAAGCATGGGGTGGTTGGATCGATTCCCAGTCAGGGCACAGGCCTGGGTTGCGGGCCAGGTCCCCAGTAGGGGGCACATGAGAGGCAACCACACACATTGATGTTTCTCTCTCTCTCTCCCTTCCTTTCCCTCTCTAAAAATGAAATCTTTAAAAAGAAAAAGAAACCAAAAATGCCCTTGCTGATGCGGTCATGTCTCAGCGTTTCGTAGAAAAGTGGGCCCTCTGTAACGGCAAAGGGGTGTCTGCTTCCTCAGGGGCCGGAGGAACTGGGGTTCCATCGGCGAGAACACAGTACCCCAGGATCTGGGTCAGCTGTATGCCCCATGCATGCTGTTTCATTTAGGGCACCGGAGCACCCTCGGACTTCGGTATTTGAGGGGGTCCTGGGACCCGTCCCTCAAGATACCAAGAGAAAACTAAGCTTGGGGAGTCAAAAGTTATATGTGGAGTTTTGCCCACACTTGGGGTTGGTGCCCCTGACCCCACAGGGTCGTTCAAGGGTCAAGTTTATTCACAGGGACTGCATCCTCTGTGTCCAGTCTACAGTGGAGGAGACTGCCATCCAGAGAGGACCCGGCTCTTAGCCAAGGTCACCGGGACCAACCAGCCGCCGCAGCCGGGCTCTCTGACCACTGCACCGCCCTACCTGCCTGGGAGACCCAGGTCACACGGGTGGCCTCGGGGACACTCGGAATCCTCCAGGGTCCGTGCTGGGAGGACACCCAGGCCAGAACACTTCCGACTGGCTTTCTTAGCTTTACAAAGTCTAGTTCCAACAAAATACTTCAAATGCATCTTGTGATACTTAAGATCTCAAGAGGCTGTTTGATACAACGAATGCACGAATACGACCCCTGCCCCCACCGCAGCTGAACAAATGAGGCGTCGTGACTACCGCGGAGGGCGCCCCTCCCCCAGGCTCCCTCCCCGACCGCGTCCCCTCCCTGGGCTTGGGGTTCCTGAACTTGGGGCTCGTCATGGCCGCGCCCATTTTCACTTTGACGACGGCATGGGGCGCCGACCCCTGCCACGCCACCTGGCACCGTGTCTGCATCTCAGACTCCCCGCGGGCAGTGGGACGCACCATTCCTCCGCCGCTCGCATCCGGCTGGAGAAACCCGCGTCCGCCGAGCCCGCGCGCCCAGGTGCCGGAGCGGCGCGTGGTACGGAAATGCCACGTGGACCCTCTCCTGCCGGAGGCCGGGCAGGGTCCGAGTGTCTGCCGCGTTTTAGGAAACAGTTCCCGTGTGCGTGCACGTCCGCTGACCTGGGAGTGGGTTTCTGGGTTGCACCAGGGAAGCCCAGACGGGGAACACCAGGCAGACACCCACTTGGAGCGGAGCCCCCAGGCGGCAGGGAGGCAGGCCCACCCACGCCCCCTGGTGGCCGTAGCCGGGGTGGGGGCTCTGCCGGAGGCCACACATCCCGCCAGCAGCAGGACCAGGTCTGAAACCCAGCGCCCGCTCCCAGCCCACGACGAGGCGAGGACAGGAGGCTGGAGGAGAACGCTGCCCAGGTCTGGGGTCCGCGCTGCCGGGAACCCCGGGAACATGCCGCCCGGGGCATGTACACATCGGCTCCCTGCGGCAGCCGGAAGGCAGGGCGCCCCCTTCCAGGCCGACGCCCCCTTCCAGGCGAGGGAAAGCTCTGCTCGAATGCAAGCGGCGGGACCTGGTATTCAGCCAGCGCTCGCTCTGTCCCAGGTGCCCTTCCCAGCCCTCCGTGTATTGGCCCACTGCCGTCCTCCCGACAAGGCAGGTCCCCCAGTCAGCACCACCCCATGGGGACATGGAGGCCCGTCAGTTGCTCCAGGCCCCGGGACCTGTGGGGGTGTCGGGGGGGAGCCCTAGCTCAGCCCCGGGGGGCGGCGGGTTGCCTGCTCCCAGCCTCTGACGGAGGCGGTCGGTCCGGAAGGGGCTGGGGGGCTCCCCGCTGGAAAGAACCCCGCCCCCCCCCCCAGTGAGTGACTGGGAGGCAGGGACCTCGAACCCCGGGCGGAGCTAGACAGGCAGACAGGACCCAGCACAGCGAGTGGGCGGGGCGAGGGGAGGGGCCTGGCGGGGGGCCTGCTGCTCATGCTCAGTACCAGATTGGAGACACTGTCCCCCGCACAGCGTCTCAGCGGGGGCGCGTGACCCTGCTGCTCCTCTGTGGCCCTAACCTCGCCCTCTGTGTGCGTGCCCGCCTGGGCGCCGCTGCCGCCGGGCAGCCGCAGGAGGACACCTCCTCAGAGACAGAGCGGAGCCCAGAGCCGGGCGCCCAGTAACCCGACCCAGGCAACGGCCCACCCCGCCTGCACGTCCAGCGCCCACCCCATCCCCCAGGGCCTGGTCTCCTCCCCGGTCCAGCCGGGGGCACAGCCCCCCTCCCCCCACGCAGCCACAAGGCCAAGGGCGGCTGCTCTGCACACGCAAGGTGTCGGCTCTCGCCTGGGAGAGAGCAGCCAGGCGCCTGGTCATTAGCGCCGAAGAAAGAGAAGCGGACCCAACTCCTAACCCCTGGGTCTGAGCTGAAAAGTGACAGCAGCCTCTGGCCGTGTCGCTAATTTGGGCCGGGAGAAAAGATCTTTGTGTCTCTCTGTGCCTCTCTCGCCAGGGGTCGTGACCTGGCACCGTTTCCAGCTTAAAGGATTTGCAGGTTGCGGGCCTCGCTGGCTCGGCCTCGCTGGCAGAAGTGGCGGGGTCCCCCCACCCCCGCTCTCCCCCTCCCGCCTGCCTGGGTGCAGGGGCGGCTGCTCCTGAGAGCAGGATGCCCCCCCAGAAGTGCAGGCAGCCCCCCCCCCTCTGGCGGTAGCATCAGGTGGCCTGGCACCACCTGTCCCACGGTGCCCGCCCCACCCCCAGGGCAGAGGGCAGGGGCTGCCCCCCCTCCTCCCCACCCTCACCCCCATCTAGCGCTGACACCAAACTTCAGGAGAACCACAGACTCCAGAGGAGTGGCCGCCGCTCCTCCTCCCCCGGGTCGACATGCCCACGTCCCGGAAACTCGCGGCCTTGCTCACGGGCTCGGGCACCCACGGGCGTGTCGAGGCTGCTTCCCAGAGGAGTGGAGGCTGGGACGGCCGCCGGACCCCCAGATCGGAACGAGACTCTCTGAGACACAGCGCAACGTCGAATACCCACTCCCCGCCCAAACATGCACCCGGCCAGAGTCTCCCGTGCGGGATCGCACACGCTCACACGGGCCGTCCTGGGGGGTGGGGGGTGCGGGCCCCGAGGCAGGTACAGGCCTGGCGCGAAGCGAGAACGCAGAAGCCGTCGCTCAGGATCATTAAGGATTTCAGTGGGGACAGACCCCGGTCACAGCCGCTTGGCCCACCCCCTCCCCTGGCAACGCCCACCTGCACCAAGCCGGTCTCCGCCCTCACTCTGGGGGCGGCTCCTCTCAGCTGCCCAGCCGGTGCCGCACACGGTGCTGCTGAGACACGGTGCTGCTGAGACAGGCCGAGGCGATGACACACGACGGCCCCAGCATCCGGGTGGCCCCGCGACCCCGGCCGTCCCTGGTTTCCAGCCGCAGCTTGCAGCCCAGTGCCACTTCCAGGGGCATCGACACAGCGGCCAAGTTCACTGGGGCTGCGGCTGCCGCAGCGGGGGACAGTGGGCGACAGTGGGGGACAGCGGGGCACAGCGGGCTCTGGGGCTGGAACCGGGACTGGGGTTGAGAGCCTCGCCCTCAGCAGCGCCGGGAACCCCGCTCTGACGCGGCAGCTCTCCTCCTGCGCCCTCCAGGCCTCTGCCCCCCGGGGGCCGGGGGCTCTGCGGCCTGACGGGGGCCCTTCTCACCCCCCACGCCCCGTGCAGGAGGCGCCACCACCGGCCACAGCCCCTTCTCCCGTGCCTGGCCTGCCCCGCCGCTCCTTCTCCTGCGCCTCCCCAGCCGGCCGGGGAGCGTGGTCGGCTCAGGCTTCAGGCGCTGCCGCCAGGAAAGCGGAAAGCGCTCCAGAGAGGACGGGGACGCGCCAGGGGACACTCGGGGCGGCCGGAAGGGGGGCCGGAGTGAGTCAGAGCATCCGCGTGAATGGCTCCGGCACAGGAGGAACCAGGGACAGGGAGAGTCTCCAGGCTGGACTTCTGGCTTCTCTTTAAAAAAAAAAAACAAAAACAAAAAAACGGGGAGATCAGGCAGCATCAGACTCACCTCCTCCTGGACGGCGGCTGCGGCCGGGCAGGCCTTACAGGCAGAGCACGTGGTCTGCACACTTGGCCGCACTCCCCACCGAGCTCTATTGCTGACCAGGCAGAGGGTGCCTCACTTCTTCCCACCAGGGCCTGTCCCCTCGGGTCGGAAACGCCCTTCTCCCCCGGCACGCCCCTCACCTAGCCGTCCCAGGAAGTCCCGTCTGGCCTGACCAGTGAAAGGAGACATCTCCCCGCCTCTCCCGGCTGCTTCTCGGGCAGCCACCCCCTGCCAGGCGGGCCGTATCCGCTGCCTCATGTCCTCCCCCCACCCCCAGGCGTCCCCACCCTCTGACCTGCCACCCTCCGTCTGGGCTTTGGCGCAGAGGGGCCGCGGCACGGCTCACCTCTTCCAAGGCCCGGCCTGGCCCTTCGCAGAGCGGACGGTGAAGAGAGCGGCAGGCGTGACCGGGTCGTGGCGGCTTCCAGGACGGCACGGGGACTGGGCTGAGGGGAGCCGGGGTCGGACCGGGCCGTGTGAGGCCGGAGCCGACCTGACGCACGCAATCAGGGCGCACGGGAAGCACGGGGCCGCCGGCACGGAGCGCCCCGCAGACGCAGCCCGGCCACGGCCACCTGCATGCGCGCACGCCCTGAATCACCCTGGCTGCAAACCGCCCTCCCCAGGCGGCGGCTGCGCCCCTCACAGCCCGAGATCGTAAAGGTCCCCCGAGACTGACAGACAGAGGCGCCCCGGGGGCTGAGTGCCGAGAGGGAACATCCCCGCGCGGGAACCCCCCTCCGGCTGCGGGGTTCTCCTGGGCACCCCAGCACGCACGCACTCATGCCTCCTGTCGCACTCAGTTCCGCCCGAGAGCACACGAGCAGAGGAGTCTCACCCGTCGTCCCCAGACCGCCCAGGGGCAGCAGCAGAACGTCCACTCAGAAGGCCTTCTGTGGGAGGGTCAGGAGGCCCTGGACACCAGCGTGGGTGACAGACCAGTCTCAGGCGCCGGATACGGTGACAGCCCCACCCCCGGCGTGACACCCTCGTCCATCTCTGGGACGCCGGGCTCTGCCCTGAGTCAGGGACTCGCCCGGAGACTGTTTCTCAGACCAGCAAGCCCATCGGTGGACGGGCCCGGTGCCTCCCGCCGTTCAATGGGAGCCAGAACCCCTGAGTGGGGGCTGCGGGAGGCCAAAGGTCAAAGTGTCTCTCGGCGTGTCTGGCCACTGTATCTATGGAAACCAGACCAAGTGGCCACCGAGAGGCAGCCGGCAGCCCCATGGACTCCCCATATCTGGGCGCCTTCAGAGCGCATGGAGAAGCCGTCCCTCCCCAACCCCCGGGCAGGGCGGGTCCGTCGGCCTGAGGGAGGACGTCCGACCTCCAGGCCCGGGTTCCAGCCCACGCAGCCCTACGGACGGACAGCGGACACGTCTGCCCACTGGGAGGGACAGAGGGCGTGGTGGGGAGTTGCAGAGACAGCCTTCCGAGGCACCCAGTGCCCACACGGCGCTGCAACGCTCCCCGGGCCCCTCTCCACCCCCGGGTCCCCCCAGCCGGGCCCCTGCCCCCCGCCCCGTCGGGCTACACGTGTGCACAGGGCTCAGGTGGGTGGCACTTTCCGGAGAAGGTCACGGCAGGGTATTTGTCCCAGTGCCCTTCTTACAAGGGACATGGACACATGGCCTGGC
This sequence comes from Phyllostomus hastatus, assembly GCF_019186645.2. Classification (NCBI taxonomy): domain Eukaryota; kingdom Metazoa; phylum Chordata; class Mammalia; order Chiroptera; family Phyllostomidae; genus Phyllostomus; species Phyllostomus hastatus. The sequence goes on along the minus strand of NW_025333537.1, from coordinate 12,177,489 downwards.
CTGGCCAGGGTTGGGGGGCACTGCCCCACCCCTTCAGTCCTCGTAGGCCTGTGACTACGGTGGAAGGGACCCTGAGACCTGCCTGGTCCTCTCGGCCTCCCTCCCATGGCCGGGCCTCCCCTGCATGGACAGAGCAGGGCACACGGTTGGCCCTCGGCGACCGTCGGGGGCATGGGTAAGAACACCGACACAAAACCCCGCAAACGGTCAAGGCCCCGGACCGCAGGGACCTCCCGCCTTGGGGGACATGGCCAACGGCAGTGACCGACCCTGTAAACTCGGACCGCCGGCCGACATCCCCCTAAGAGACGGGGCCTTTCACCCCCTACGAGAACGACCCTCAGGCAGGCAACAAAGGGCAGAGAAAATGGTGATGGTCTTTCCTCGGCTGTGTCTGCGTCTAAGAAAACACAGCCAACATCCTAATCTAGAAAGTATACAGAACGAAAGCTGTCAAAACACACGGTGAAGGTCTGAACGTTTGCGGACGAGGACGCCCACCTCGGACGGGCTGGAAGAGTCGGCCGCTGGAGTCGGCCTCAGCGCGCCCATCCCGGGGAGACGGGCTAAGCGAACCACGGCCCGGTGGAATATTACACAGCAGGTAACAAGGACGGGGCGGGTCTACACCCGCCGACGTGGAGATGCCGACGGAACACGTGGTTGGCTGGAAAGAGCAAGTTGCCACAAACAACACGTAGAGAACAGTTTAAACACACAAAAATAATCTGTTGCTCATGTCAGTAAAACAGAGAAAGGGTCTGCAAGGTTGCACGTTAGACTCCTAGTTCCGGTTGCCTCTGGAAAGGGGGGCAGGATGGTGCCAAGGAGGACGTGACGTTTTTCCATCACGTCCGGGTATTTCTTTAACGGAGGAATGAAAGAGACTTGTGGCAATGTGACAAAACGTTACCCGCTGGCGTGTCTAGGTGCTGAGCGCCCTGACGTTTGTTAGTTACCCTTCGTACTTCCCATATTTCTTCATTTCTCAAAATAAAAATTATAATTTAAATAAAGGAAAGGCTTTCCAAACCCCGCGGTGAACCTGGGAGGGGCGGCGCCATTGCCGAGAGCGGGAGGTGGTTAAAAGGGCGGCTGCGTCCACCGACCGGCAGCGATCACGCCCGGGCCCCTCCCCGGGAGAAGGGCGCCGGTCTGTAGTCATGGAAACTGGGAGGCGGCTCGCCGTCCGCCCGTGGGGCCGGGCGGGACGCCGGGGCAGCTGCGCTCTAGCACAGCGCACCCCAGCGGCGGCAGCAAGAACCGCAGCCGCCGTCTAGGAGCTGGCGTTGAACGGTCTTCGCGCTGTGCTTGTCGAGGGACTCCACCACCGAGCTGCAAGATAAACTTCGTGAAGGATGGCAGTTCCTTTTCCAAGCGCCCCACCTTTTCACAAGTGCAGATATTCGTACTGAGCTGCACGGAGAAGGCCCGAAGTCAAGAAAACGGCTAATGGCTGTGGCTGCAGCCTCTGGGGAGCCGGCGCGGCGGGGAGCGGGCGGGGCGGACGCCGGCGCCAGCCGGGCTCTCGCGTCTCCCACGGAGAAACGACTGAGCAGCAAGATCAACGCTGCAGACGTGTACACGGCGCGTCCTCCGTGCGGGAGGGACACCGGCCCAGGCGCCTTCCACACGCTGATCTGCGCGACCCCACCGCAGCCCCGCCTGCCGGGGAGGACCCCACGGCCCAGAGCGGTCAGGAGGCGCCCCTAAATCAACAGGAGTGACCACCGTACCAGACGGAGCCAGTGTAACGACGTATAACCCCGCGGGTCTGTAACACGGTGCCCGAAGCCTTCCTGAACCCACACCTCATCCGGAAAGGAGCCCTCTCCGGGCGCGGGGAAGGAGTCCCCGGCCCCGTGGGGCCGGAAGACGGCCCTCGGAACAGGTAAGAGCGCGCGCAGTGTGTCAGGCGGTACCAAGCGCCGCCAAGCAAAGCGAAGATGGGACGGGGCGTGAAGGACGTCGGCCGGGGCAGCGCGGGGCAGGCGCAGCGCCACCCGGGATGGCCAGGGGCCCTCTCCGAGCAGGAGCCACCACACAAGTGCCGAGGAGGTGGGGGTGGGGGAAGGAAGAGGATCGGCAGGTGCAAATGTCCTGAGGCAGAGGCGCGGCGAAGACGGCCCGGCCAGTGGAACGGCTCTCCTCGGCCCGTCCCGCTCTGACCCCTGGCCTCGCCTGAGGAGCCCCGGGGGAGCTTCGGGCCCGGCGAACAGCCCAGTTCTGCTTCTGTGACTCCTGAGTCGATGCCACAGGATCTGTCCGCAGAGACACCTCGCAGGCAGCACGGCCTGTGCTCGTCCACTGGGCAAGCCGTGACGAGCGCCTGCTAACGGCCAGGCTCTGTGTCAGGCGCTCAGGGAGGGCGGGGCGGGGGGGGCCCAAGCACAAGACCCACAGGGCCCCTGACCACGAGGTGTGGACGACCCCGTCAGGGGAGACTCATAGTTTGTTACCCAGCAAGTAAGTCATGGAGTTCGTCAGACGGGGCTCGGGTCACGGGAAAACCGGGCAGGGGCAGGCCGGATCGGCACGTGGGGATCAGACTGCGCGGTCAGCGTGTGAAGGCGGAGGTCGCCGAGGGCCACGGCGGGTGGCGGGTCTGGAGGGAGGTGAGGATATCCGGATATCGTGGAAGAGCTGGTGCGCAGCTCAGGGGTGGGAGGGGCCCTGTGGGTTTGGAGAAGAGCAAGGAAGAGGCCCAGGGCCAGGGAGGGGCAAGGCCTGGAGGCCGCCGTAAGGGTTGGGCTCCTGCCAGGACAGCGGTGAGACTAGGAGCCCTGCGCGTTGTGGGCAGAAGAAGGAAATCCGACTCAGGCTGCCAAGGGCTGGCTCGGACTGGGAGGACTTGCTACAAAGTACGCTGCGAACGGAAGAGCAACCAGCAAACGGAGTGTGGAGGAAGTCTAGTTGATACTCTCCAAGAGGAGAAACACTAAGATCAGATAAAACGTTTAACTCAGAGGAGAGAAGCAGGAGGAGCGTGGAAGGCCAAGACAAACGAGCCAGGAAGAAAAGCAACAAAGAGAAAAGCAGTAACAAAGCGGGCGGAGAGTGTGGAGTCGGGGAGGCAACCAAACTGGCCTTGGTCGGGTGAACGGGTTGAACCGCAGCACGCCCGGGTGGTGGGGCACTACTCACCCACAAAAAGGACTCAGGCCATAAAGACAGGGAGGGACCTGACATGCATCTCACCAGGTGAGAGGGGCCAGTCCGAGAGGGCCAGGGCCTGAAACACACAAGGCCGTGGGCGGGGCCAGTAAGGAGACCCGTGGCGGGCAGCAGCGTGGGGGGCACGGGACCCCCGTGACGGCGGACGCGTGCCGCTGCGCGCTGGCCAACACCCGCAGAAAGCGCAGCGCACACAGGGAACTCTAATGTGTCAGCTGGGGCCTTTGTTAGTCATCGTGCGTCACCATTGGCTCGTCGACCGTGACAAATGTTCCACACGCGTGCAGGCTGTTAATAACGGGCGAGGGGGTGGGGGGGCGGCGGGGGACACAGGGGAACACTCTGGGCTTTCCGCTCACTTTCCCGTAAACTTAAAACTGCTCTAAAAAATAAAGTCTGTTCACTTATTTTTTTATTTTTTTATTTTTTTGCAAACACGCCTCCCCCTGGCTACGGTGCTGAGACGGGACCAGCGAGAAGAGAGGAAACCGGACGGAGCGGCCAGCCGGGGCGGGAGGGAGGACCCGGCAGAGCCCAGGCGTGTCCCGAAGGCTCGGCCACGAGGAGGACGCCGGGTGGAAGGTCCGAGACGGCAGGACGGACCCGCAGCGGCCGCGGAGACGAGACTGTGCACGAAGGGTGTGGGCCGGGGAGCTGCGCCGTCCCAGACCGTCCTGCGGGCTCCGACACAGACCCCGGTGCGTGGCTACAGCGCCAAAGGCCCCGAGTTTCTGCTGCAAACGCCACCTCCACATCGGAGTGTCCACTGGCGCCTGGGTCCACCTTCAGATGCGAACAAGGGCCCTGGGACTCCCCCACTCAGGTGCCGCCCGGGCCGGGCAGGCGAGCTGAACGAGAGAACCAGGCGGGTGGTGAGGCCCCGGGGAGTGGGGAGTGCGGGGGGCAGGGGGGCGGTGGGGGGCGGCTCTCAGCTCGCCCCGTCTCAGGGCGGGCAGCCCATCAGCCCCGCCAGCCGCTGCCAGGTGCAGAGAGCAGCCCGGCGGCTCAAACACCACGCTTTTTCCAGAGAGGCTAGAAATCTGGATTTTTATTTGAAACCTCTCTATTTTTAAAGTTTGGCAACTCACTCCTTTTTTTTTTTTTTTTTTTCCAGTTCTCTGTGGGCCGAACAGTGAGCCGGCCGAACAGAGCAGACACACGGGCAGGGGCAGGATCAGGCACAGCCCTGCCCGCTGCAGCCCCCTTCCGGAGGGTTCCGGCGACGTCTGCGACTCTGACGGGTTCTACGCCGGCATGAGCAGTACGATCGGGCTGGGAAACACAGCTTTGGATAATGTGTAGTATAGAAAATAAAGCAGTCAGCCCCGGCTGGCGTGGCTCCGTGGATTGAGTGTCAGCCTGTGAGCCAAAGGGTCGCCAGTTCGATTCCCAGTCAAGGCACGTGCCTGGGTTGCGGGCCAGGTCCCCAGTAGGGGGTGTGCGAGAGGGGCAACCACACGTTGGTGTTTCTCTCCCTCTCTTTCTCCCTCCCTTCTGCTCTCTAAAAATAAATAAATATAATCTTTAAAACAATCTTTAAAAGAAAGCAATCACGTACACAAAGTTTTCCAGGTAACAGGCACTGGTATGCATACACACTTAAATCGTCCAGGGCCAGTGAGCCCCAGTTTGCAAACGAAGACGATGAAGGCACAAGGTGCCCTTCCTGGGGTGCCGCACAGCCCTTAAGCAGCAGAGCCGGGATCTGAACACTGAACGGCACTGTGATGAGTGTCTGTGCATCATGTGTGGTCCATATTTCCCATTTGAGATTATTTTGTTTTGATAGATTTCCAGCAGTAGAATCACAAGGTCCAGCAGTACGAGGAGCCCACTTAAATATCTGCCACTCCTGGCCTCTGCTGTCCGACGGCTGTCACCAGCAATGCAAGGGAGCCCGTCCCAGGCTTCGCTGAGCAAGAAGCCACCCTCTGCCTCATGGACCGACGCCATTGTGTTACGGCTCAGGGGTTCCGGCTCAGGTCAGGAGTTCAGACCAGGCGCACCAGACGGGGGCTCAGCTGGGGAGACTGGAAGGGCCGGGTTGGCACTGAGACTCGGGACTCGAGTCATCTGGAGGCTCTTCCACTCGCAGGCTCAGCGCCTGGGCATGGACGGCTGGGAGGCTCGGCTGTCCACCCAAATGCCCACAGCGTGGCCTCTCCACGTGGCCTCTGCACGTGGCCTCCCCTCATGGCTTGGCGACTGGGCTCTGAGTATCTCCAGGGGGAACATCCCAAGAGAACCAAGAGACGCAGCCTCGGAGGACCGAGCCGAAGTCACACAGTGTCACTTCCACTGTGTGCGGAGGTCGGAGCGGTCACCGCCCGCCCAGACGCATGGCGAGGGGGCACAGACCCCGCGTGTTTCCGTGGGAGGGCGTCGCTGGCCGCTGCCAGGTTTAGCGCTGTCCCCACCACCCCGTCTCCGCGGAGCTGACGCGGTAAGGGAACGCCGGGGGACACAGCCTCTCCCCGGCCACGGGCAGGCCGAGGGCCCGGGGTCTGGCAGGGCTGGCCAGCGGGGGTGGGGGGACGGGCCGAGGCTCCGACCACCGTCTGCTCCACGCTCCCATCACTGGGCCCTGTGCAGGCTCAGCCAGGGTTCCAGCCACACGGCACCGAGTGCCCCAGGAGACCACGAAAGAACCAAGCCCACACCCTTGGCTACAGACTCCTGGCCGAACTGAACGCCCATCACCCTTGTGCCGGAAACCACTCCCCGGACACTGATTAACAGCGCCTCGGTTTTCCTTAGGTTTGGTCGGGCACATGACCAGACCCGGCCAATCAGCACCGTCCAAACTTCCGGCCATAGTACTGAGTACACAGGCCGGTGCGTAACCCCGAACAGTCCAGTGGGAATCCATCTGGTCACTTCTGCTGAAGTGACCAGGAAAGAGCAGCTCTCTGTCCACCACCCATGGACAGGACGACGTGAGCGTGGAACGCCACAGACTACGCCTTGAAAGGGCAGCCTCAGAAAGAGGGAAGAGAGAGCCGAGGGATGGGGAAGCACCAAGTCCTGATGGCATCATGGGAGCCCCTGGATCCAGCCATGCCTGAAGCTGTTGCTCCCTGATATTACAGTTTTGTGAGCCAGTCTCTCCTCAAGCCAGTTTTGAGTTGCGTTTCTGTCCCTTGCAAACAGGAGAGTCCTCGCTGCTTCACCGAGTGTCTCCTCACAGTCATTTCCTTCATCTCGATCTTTCTATGCAACAGCAATCAATAAGGTAAAAATAAGTAATTTTTTAAAGTCCTCACCGAGGACATGCTTATTGATTTTAGAAAGAGCAGAAAGGAGAGAGAGAGGGAGAAACATCGGTGTGATGGAGAATCATCAATCAGTTGCCTCCTGTACACGCCCCAACCGGGGACTGAACCGGCAAACTTTTGGTGCCCAGGACAACGCTCCATCCAACTGAGCCACCCAGCCACGCCAAAATTAAAGGTTTTTAAAACGGAAACAAATCTTCCCTTGCTGCGGGCCACCGGTTCCAACACGAGAGAGAAAAACATTTCGTATTTGTTCCAGCGCATAAACCCTTTCAAGCTCCCACCTACCTCTCCCTCCCATTCATTCTGCCACAGCCATTTAGAAGGTAAAACGGGGGGGGGGGGGGAGGTGTTTCTAAGCAACAAATTATACACGTAACGGGGGAGGGGGAGGAGCAGCAGAAGGTTTCATCTAGTTGGAGACTGTCTCCCTTCCCTCCTGGAGCTGCTGCCTGCGTGAGGGCCCCGCGGGAGAGAGGCAAGGAGGCCTAGTCCCCACTCTCCCTGAGATCGCGGGTGGCGTGTGGGGCCCGAGCCGGGGAGCGGGGCTGGCCGGCGAGACCGCTGCCGTGGGGGCCGGCCCGGCGCTGGGTGGGCACCGCATGTCCCCTGCCCACTGCCGCTTCCCAGTGGCCGCTCTGGAAGCAAAGCTCGTTTTAACTCATTTTAACGAGGACAGCGTGTCCCTTTGGGAAGACGAAAGAGTGCTGGGGACTGGCGGGTGGGTGTCCCAGGTCCCCTGGTGCCAGGTTCCTCGGCGTCGACCCTAAGGGAGGACAGCCGAGGCTGCTGCGGCTTCAGACACCTCAGTCTCATCTGTCCGTAGTGGGGCCTGGGGGCGGCACCCAGGTCACCGGGAGCCGCCCGGGTTCGAGCCACGCTTGGCTGCTCCGTAGCTGTGTGACCCCAGTCGAGTTACTTGATCTCTCTGTGCGCTGAACTCTGGCTGCAAAGCACGGGTGAAAAGAGCGCCTGAGTCCCAGGGCTGCTCTAGGGCGGCAGGTGTGACCCGTGTTCAGGACCAGGGACAGAGCCCGGCACGTGGCCGCAGAGACCGGCGTCAGCCGTCTGAGGTTCATCGTGAAACTGCGTGGTCCTCGCACAACGACTGAGGGCACCGACGCCAGAGGCCCGAGTCGCCCTGTTCGAACCCCAGACTCACGGGCCATGTGGCCTGGGACGAGGTCCATGCCCTCCCCGAACCTCCGTTCACTGCCCTGGGAAATGGGGCTGATGCGAACAGTGGGCCGGGTGCGAGGACTAAAGAGAGTAGAACGAGCCACGCCCGCACCAGGGTGCCTGGGCCCCTCCTGTGGGTGATCTACTCCTCCGTCATTCCGGGAGGAGGAAGAGCACTCTCCCAGGCCCGGGTGTTGCGTGTTTGTTCGGGGCTGTTTGCTCTGTGAATATCATACGAGTGCTTCGGGCTCAGAGCAGAGAGTAGGCGACTCAGCCAAGCCGGGAGAGGGAGAGGTCGAGGAGCTGAGACTGTGGGACCTGCAGAACATTCCAGATCAAGCCAGACAAGGCTTGGACAAATGCTCCAGGAGCAGGCAGCGTGCCTGTAGCTGCTTCAATCCCGGTAACAAGAGATGCTCAGCGTCGCCCACCAGCCAACTCCCAGGTACCGGCTTTTTTTTTCCAGCCTTCCTGCTGACCGTGGACACCCCGCCTGCCCCCTGAGCCGAGCCGGGGCCCACCGGGCCACCTGCCGCCGGTCAGCCGCTTGGGGCGGGTTCGTAAAGCAAACCCCACGGTGAGAAACACCCTGAGAACCGCATGGTTCCCCGAGTGACGGATGTCCCCCCCCCATGGGACCGTGGCAACATCGGGAGACTGACTCACTGGTCCCAGTCGGGGCGAGAGGCGACTGGCATCGGGGGGTGGACTCTGGGGTCGCTGCTGAGTGTCCCCACACGATGCCGGGTGTGCAGCAACCCAAGGCGCTAACGATACCGTCACAGACACCGTTGGGACGCAATATTTCAGGACGCCCGTCCAGCGCAGTCTGTGAGGACATCAAGCTGGGGACCACGCGACCAACCACAGGGGCTGGCTACAGAAACACAGGAAGGAAGCCCTGGCTGGCGTAGCTCAGTGGATTGAGCATGGGCTGCGAACCAAAGCGTCGCAGGTTCGATTCCCAGTCAGGGCACATGCCTGGGTTGCAGGCCACAGCCCCCAGCAACCGCACATTGATGTTTCTCTCTCTCTCTATCTCCCTCCCTTCCCTCTCTAAAGATAAATAAATAAAATCTAAAACATAAAAAAAGAAAGAAATACAGGAAGGAAGGACACTCCGTCCCCACAGTGAAATGCAGGGAGTGCTTCGCCAGCGCCGGGCCCGAACGCCCCCACGGGGGCAGAGAGTGCGGCAGGAGCAAGGGTGCACAGCGGGGTGGGGTGGCGCGAGCACTGCCCTGTGAGTGCAGGTCGGAAGGGAGGGCAGAGACCAACGCATTTATTCTGGTTCACGCACTCGCGGTTTCTGCTAGGGGGCCTCTGACACCGGAGTCCTTACCTCGGGGGACAGCGCCGAGGGCGGACAGCGGGGGCGGCGGGGGCGGCGGGGGGGGGGGGGCGGTTTGCAGCCGGAGGAACAGTGTTACCTTTGCGCTCGGCATCCTGCTGTGGTTTGCATGCTTTATCTTCCTGCTAATAGTGCCTGTGTTTTCTGTTTAAATGTCAAAAGCAGAAACACCCTCCCTGGGGGTTCCCCGGGCCAGGAGCCGAAGGCCCGGCCTCGATCTCCTCTGCTGCGTTTGGAAGTCGGCACGCGGGTGGCCGAGAGCGCAAAGACTTGGATTATCTTACAGGCAGCGTGGCGGCGGGCAGCGAACCGCCCCCCCCCCCAGTCGCCCTCGCCCTGATCCCCAGAACCCGGAGAACACGGGGCCTCACGTGGCGCAGGGGGCGGCACAGACGTGATCCAACTACACGGAGATTCTTCTTCTGAGGGGAGGTCGCCCCGCGCCACCCCGTGGGTGCAGGGCATGACGGCGCCCTTGTCGGAAGGAGGCGGGGGTGGGGGTGGGGGTGCAGGCGGGAGATCTGACTGTCAGCATATTCCTTTTGGATTTTAAACACACACATCTGTTCAGGAAAAAAAAAGAACTAAATAAGTAAGACAAAATGCCATGTACGTGTAGAAGGAGAAACCTCTCATCGCTGCCTGGATGTCAGCGTCCCTTAGGAACCAGGGTCGCTGGCCCAGCCGGGTCTCTGCTGCAGCCTGGGGGCAGGGCGTGGGGCGGCGGGTGGGCGGGGCCGGCCCTGCTGTGCAGACCGACTCTCTGGGGGGCTTTGGGAATCCCGGCCCCCTCCCTCGGGCCTCAGTTTCCTCATCTGCACGGTGGGAGGGCTGGACAGCGATCTCAAGGCCTTCCCTGACGCTCTCGCGTCTCTCCAGGAGTGTGGGGCAGGCAGAGCAGGTCTCCAGCCTCTTCCAGGCCCCACACCCTCACTGGGGCAGCCGGGCAGCCCCAGGCGGTGGCCAGGCGCCCCCCAGAGGTTAAGTCCAGGTTCCTGAGACCTTACCTCGCCCCTCCCCGGGAGAATTCACGCCCTGGCTTCGGCCCCTGAGATGCCTCATTACGGAGACTGACACTCATGGCAATTACGCGTTTCCTCCGCCAGATGATTCACGCGCCAAGTCTCCCTGGCTCTCTCCACTCCCGCTGCTTTTTTGTCCAGGACCACGGTGCACCTGCCAGCGACGCCCCGGCGGGAGTCGGCGTGGAGCGGGGACAGAAGACGGGCCCTGGTGCCTGTGGTTCTCTCACTTAATTTTCATGAGTTGGAAATATCTTTCCGGAGCACGATACATATTCAACGCGTTGAAATAAACACCGGTTCCGACTGCCGGAGCTGAAAAACTTGGCTGGAACAAGGAGGCCGCTCCGCCGCTGAAATAATGCCTGCTCTAAGGGACCCTGACATCCGCGAGGCCAAAACTCAGCAGGCGGAACAATCTGGGGGCTGCAGGTCGCTGAAGGGTCTGTCACACCGGGGCCACTGAGATGGGGGTTTCCCCCGAGGGGACAGACGTCTTCTCTCTCCTGCACCCCAGAAAATAAGCCTTTTCCCCCGACTTCCGGGAGATTGAGTGTGCCTTCACCAGGAATCAAAGAGAGGCAAGAGCGGGCACGTGACAGGGAGGGCCTACTGGGCGCCGGAGCTGGAGGGCCTACTGGGTCCCGGAGCCGAGGCGGCCCCGCTGCTGCCCGTCACCCCGCCGGCGGCCCGGCGCTAGTCCAGAAAACGAAGGCACGGGAGCCCAAGTTCAAGCACAGAAAGCCGGGGGCGGGGGACCACTTCCAAGCCATGCGTGTGTGATTTCAAGGCCTGGCGTCTTTCCACCGCGCCCTGCGGCCTCCCTCTCTTCTCCGCGAACCCGAATTCCGATCCGGCGGGGACACATTTCAACGCCTGGGCTGCAACCGGCCCAGCCAACCTGCGGTCCCCAGCCACACACGCCGCCCCCGGAGCAGAGCGCAGGCCCCTCCGCGGTCGCCCACCTTCCTCCGCCTCCCTCGCGGGGCTCGCGCCCGCCCGCCCTCCCCTCCCTGCGTCTGTTTGCTCGGGTCGGCACAAGTCCCCCCTCCTCCCTCTGCGCCCACTGGCCCCCCAACAGAGGGGGCGTGTCCGCAGCACCCCCAAACCGCTGGGGTGCCCCTGGGCCACTCTCCGTCCCCCTCCACCCCCCCTGGCCGATGGCCTGCCGCCGCCGGGGGCCCGGGGTGCTCGGTGGCAGAATTCCTGAGCGCGCCCTCGCGCGCGAGAACTTCCTGCCGCTCTCTAATTGAATTGTTGTCATGGAAATCACTTCGTTCTGAAAGGACTCGCCTGCGCGCCACCCCTCGCCCCCCCACCGTGTCCTCACTCCTGCCCCCCTCCACAATCGCGAGCCCCCCCCCCCGACCCCTCCGCGCTCCCTCCCACGGGCAGTCTCCGCCCCAGCCTGGAGTCCAGGAAAATAAGCCCCCCCCCCGCCCCACCCCCCATCCTCTCTGTAACATCCCGTGCGCCGCCGTTCACTCAATAGCTGCGCCCTCCGCCTTCTGGGTCACTGGCAGGACTCCCGTCCCGGCCCCCTGGGGGCGGGGCCACGGGGCGCCTCCGGCCAATGGGAGGCCAGAGCCCTGGCTGGGCGGGAGGGCCCGGGCTGGGACGCCAGACCGACCGTCCCTCCGCCGGGGCACCGGGACCGACAGACACACTGAGCAGGGAACGAACGTTGTTACTGTTTTAAGCCGCTGGAATTTTGAGATGACTTGTCGCAGCGAGGCCTCTCGAATACACGCGCGATCAGGAAGGGCTAGACCACGGGGAGCCTCTCGGGGCCACGGCCGGGGGCCCGGGAAGGTGGCGCTGGCTGCGGTCCCCGGGCCACGAAGAGTCCAGTGACTCGGGAGGAGCCGCTCACAGTCTGGGGGCTCCAGGCTCCGCTCTGCCGCCCACGAGCTGGGCGACGACGCGCAGGCCGTTCCGCCCCGCCCTGTGCCCCCCCCCAAGTCTCGTCGTCAGTGGAACCGGGCGGGGGGGGGGGTAAAGGAACGCGCGCCCGAGGGCGGTTATACGAGGACGTTAGATCGGCCCCGCCGCGGGGAGGGGTCAGACCAGTGCCCTGCATGTGTGGGCGCTGCGAGAGTGTCACCTGCGAGGAGCATCACTGATACTTCTGACCATCATCACTGTCACCAGGGCACACGCTCTCTGCTCTTTTTTTTTTTTTTTAATGCTGGAATCCAGCCGGCAGCGAGCCGCCGGGCTCCCGAAGGCCCCCCTGTGTCTGCCGACTCACTGAAGGCTCCGGAACCCAGCACGTGGCTGTGCTCGCGGCTGAGACTCGTCACCAGGCCAAGCCCGCGAGGGGCAGCAGTCTCGGGTCCCGGGGGTGAGGGCTCAGGACACCACTCAGCCCACAACACCCACCAATCCCGCCCCAGGCCCTCGCACTCACGGCCTCCACACTAAAACCTGCGCGGCGAGCTGGCCTGGTGAGAGACCACTTCCCGCGACCCCAACGCCGTGCCCAGGTGGGCCGGCGGGAAGACCCGCCTCTCTCCAACCCCATCCCTCTGTCTGGGTCCTCTTTCCGGGTTAAAGTGTCGCTCGCGCAATTTCGGGAGGCATGCCCGTGCCAGCTGCCAAGGAGTTGCCAGCGCCTCTGTCTATTTGACTGACAGCACCACCGGGGGTCAGGTCAAGGCCAAGGACAAAGCAAGCACTGCTTAACGGACAGGCAGCCTCCGGGGCGTGAGGGACTCACGCCCACACAAATTTCCCCCCCACTGAGGAAAAGCATCGCTCTCCCCACTCCCACCCAGCCGTTCAGCCCGCACTAATGTCCCCAAACAGCCCCGAGGTGCCAGGAAGCCAGCCCGGCCCAGGGCCAGCGTGTTGGCCATCCCGCCCGATGACCGTGGGAGCAGCCCGGGACGGACAGTCCATCTCGCCCGATGGCTTTGTTTAATTAGCCAAACGCCCGGAACGACGCAGCCGTGCCAGCCGCCGCCAGCAGCCGGGCGCCCAATCCAACAGCGGAGAAAGACGCGGAGAACGCGGCGCGGCGGTGACAGCTGGGGCCACCAGCTGGAGCCGTCTGACCCCAGCAAGGTCGGAGCAGAAGGCGGGGGGGGGGGCGCTCAGTTTTCCTCCATCTTCCACGCCAGCGGCCGCGGCCGACAGACGCAAACGAGGCGTTCAGACGGAAGGGATGCGCAGGGCCAGACTCGCCCCCCGGCTCCGCCGGCTGTGCCTTCTGGCCGGCTTCCCCTGCGTTCACTCTGCGATGTCCACGAATCTGTGCCCTTAGGAGCGTGTTCTGGTCCCGGGTTACAAAGGATGAGAGTCACAGGACCGCAGCACTGCCCCACACCGGGAAGGCAGAACAGCACTCCCTTACCAGTGCAGACCCCCGGAGCTCTCTGGCCGCCGCTCAACTCCTACTCACGCTTCAAAACCCGCTCCGGAGTTCCCTCCCACCTGGGAAACCTGACCCCACGTCTCCGGCAAGGAAAGCCCCCTCCCCCCCCGCCCCCCGTCAGTCACCTGGACCCTCCTCCTCCTCCCCAACGCGCCCCCCCCCCCCCCGTGTCCCCAGTTCGCTTCCCTCGCTTGTCCTGGAGAGCGCACTTGTCCTGACGAAGGCAGACAACTGGGCTCCCGGATCTTTGCGGCCACCACCTATGGCCACTGGCCCCCGTGGTCAGGCCCAGCACCAACGGGGCTCCGCCAAACGGGTCCCGGACGGAGGAGTGAGCCTGGACGGAACATTGCCCTGGCCCCTGGGGCCGTGTGAAGACGAGGAAACCGCACGAGCCACGTGCGGGAAGCAGGCCATGCACCCCGTGGAGTGCCCGCGGAGCAGGGAGGGAGAGGGGCCGGCCGAGCCCACAGCAAGGAGCAGAGGGAGCGCGGGGAGCTGGGTGAGTTGATGTCCATCCCCCACAAAACCGCACAGTGAGGCCTGGTTGCCAAGGGAACCAACACCAGGATGGGAGGGGGTTGGAAACTCCAGGGCCCCCCACCCGACCCTCAGGGAGGGGAGAGGGGCTGAGGGGGAGTCAGTCGCCAAAACCGGCCGTGACCTGATCAGCAGTCTGATGATGCAGCGAAGGCTCCGCAAGGACCCAAGAGGACGGGGTTCCCGGAGCTTCCAGGCCGGTGGGCACAAGGAGGGCACGGGGGCGTGCCCCAAGGCGGCTACAGGGGCTCCGTGCCGGCCCGCCCGCCTGGCCCCACGCATCCCTCCCCTCTGGCTGTGCCCGAGTTCTGTCCTCTCCGGACAAACCGGCAGCGATCCGGGAACCCAGCCGCCCTCCTGAGTGTGTGAGCCGTTCCAGCAAACTGACCCACCCCGAGGAGGGGCCGAGGGACCCTCGGGTTTACAGACGGCAGGTCAGGAGGTGGCAGCCTGGGCCTGCAGCTGGCGTCTGGCATGGGAGCAGCCCTGGGGCGGAGCCCCGGGCCCGTGGGATCGGTCAGTGGCTCCGGGTGGATCATGTGAGTTCAGAGCTGAGTCCCCTCGAGGGCGGGACCCCCAGCTGGTGCCCCCGAGGGCGTCTCCGGCGGGAGGAAACCCCCGTGGGTGTCAGGGGTGTTGTGGAATGAGAACCTTGAGACTCCAGAGGAAACACGGGGTGGGGGGGGCGGGGTGTCCCTTCTCATCGCCCTTAGGTGAGTGGCAGCAACTCAAGTGGAGAAAGAAGCCCCGGCCGGGTGGCCCTGTGGGTCGCAGCATCGGCCCGAACACCAGTGCGCACAAGACTGCAGGTTCCCCCCGGGTGGGGGCGCACACCGGAGACAGCCCACTGATGCTCCTCCTTCTCTCTCTGCCCTCCTCCCCACCCTTCCTCTCTCTAAAATCAATGGCCGTATCCGCAGGTGAGAACTAAAAAGGATTTATTAAATAATAATAAAATAAAATAGACAAAGAAGTAAGGCCGACGCACATCCCAACACCGACTTGATTATACTGTCTAGGCAGCCACGCTGGCGCGCAGGCCCGGGCTCCAACTTACGGGGCCGATGTCCGCCCGCGGGACCCCAGCGTCGGGCAGGCTGGCCCTGGTCCCGGGCAGCGCCGGAGTCTGAGGCGCAGTGAGATGCCGAGGGCGCCCGCCAGACCGGTGACACCTACAGTCCGGCACAAGCGTCGGCACGGACGCAGGGCCCCCGGGGCACCTCCGCGCTGCTGGTGGGCGCGCACGCCCGCTCCACCGCGGAGAAACACGCCGGCATCCCCCGGCGGAGCTGACCGTGTGACCCGCAACCGCAGACGCAGAGCCCGGAGCGCGCGCGCGCACGCAAAATGGGCGGAGCAGCCTGCCTGTTCCAGCAAACCTCGGAAGCCCCCCGAACATCAGCAGAAGCCCCCCAAACGTCAGCAGGCAGCAAAATGGACCGGCCACGACACGCGCGCTCCCCCGCCCCCGCCGGGATGGCACGCAGCGGCGCAGACGGACGGGGGCCCCAAACCCAGAGCCACGGGGATGGAGCCCCCCACGCGATGCTCGCCGACGAGGCCACTCAGAGGGCGGCTTCCCGCACCCACGGGCCACAGCCGCAGGCCGAGTCAGGGACCGTTCGGGGCGCAGACGCAGGGCGGCCGAGGGGTGAGGAGCTGCGCTTCGGGGAGAGGCTCCTTCTGGGGGGAGGGACCCCGAGGGGCCTCAGAGCAAGGCAGACACGCAGCTGACCATCCAAACCCAAACGAGCTACTGGGTAACAAGCATGTGGGGGGGAGGACTGTCCGGGAAAGTCGAGACAGTGCGTCATCCTGGGTGCGTCACCTTTGACCCTGTGTGGCCGGTCGGTGTATACATGGGTGCTCACTGTACAGCTGTGTGTCTTACCGTGTAACTCACACGGTTGATTCCGTGTGCTTCCAAGTCCGTTGAAAACTACACATACAGGTGCACCTGTATTTCTCTGCGTCCAAGCCCGTTGAAAGTAATTATGTATATGATTGTGTACGTGTCCGATCCTGTTTCTTCCCAGACACATATGTGTCTGTTCAGGAAGCTGCACATACACCCACGCGTCCATGTGCGTACACACGGGTGCACGCTGACCTTGAAACCAGCGTCCCGCGGGGTGCTCGGCGGCCAACAGCACCTCCCCAGGGGGTCGCCGGGGGCCCTCCTGACCCTCAGCACCTGGCTGCGTCTGAGCAGAGCCTGACATTCTCACACACACACGCACACACACGCACGCACACGCACACACACACGCACACGCACACACGGAGGGGCACACGCTGCTCAGAACGCCCCGGGCATGGAAGCGCCGGCGCCGGCGGCAGGGAGGCAGGGTGACCCGCCAGACGAGGGCGCGGTGTCAAATGGGTCCTTCATGTGCTTGAGAGCTTGCTCCTCGCGCCGGGTCACTGAATAACGCCACCACGCACTCCTCCCTTCCGCCCTCGGCTCCCGCATCGCCATGGAGACGGCTGTGAATCAGCGATCATAAATAAAAATAATCCGGCGGCACGCGCACGCACCACATGCCGCCGGGATGGGGGGGGCGGCCAGCTCGGCTCGGTGCTGTCCGTGCCCACGAGCGGCACAGGACGCCTGCGGGGGCGTGGGCGCCGCCGCACCTGCGGGAAGGCAGGTGTGGGTCCGCCGGGCCACCGACCCTGGGCCAGGCAGGGAGGCCTCTGCCCAGACGGCAATATCCCTCTGGGGGACGAGGGGGCTCAGTTCATCAGTGCATCCTGCTGTGGAGGCGAACTGTGCCCCCAAGCCGCCCCCAGCCCCTCAAATGGGACCAGAAGCCTCCCCGCCCCATGCACCTGTCGCTCCCGGCAGGTCGGTCGGTGCCCTCCCAGCGCTGCCCTCTCCAGCCCTGGCCCAGGCCCCTGTGCCGGGAGGGCCAGAGACCAAAGGTTCTCAGGAAGGTCAGTGAGAAGGCTGCTCGCTTCTCTTCCCCAGCAACCCTTCTCCTGGAGAGGGAGTCTCCGTCCCGTGCTCGCGGCCTCACAGCGCCTGGCGGATCGCCCCCGCGGACCAAGGGGCAGGGACGGTGTCGAGGTGGGACCTCAGACTCTTGTTCTGTCCCCACTGTCTTCATGCGAAGGTTTCTCTCCATGTGCGGCAAGTGGTCCTGGCTTTCCCTTTGTGACAGGGATAGAGATGCTTTTAAAAATAAACATGTGTAAGTAAAACCAACCAGCCGACTTTAAAATTATGTATTAAATCTAAAATGGCACAACAATACCACAGATGGGGAAAAAAAAATCGTGAAGGTTCTACAACAAAGATCTGAGTTGAGGAAACAGAGACTTCTGCTCGGGTCTACCCTTCCAGATGCTAGCTGTGCACATAGTAGGTCTGCAGGTCGAGGCCCCTGGAAACAGAAAGGGAGGGGAGCCAGCGAGAGCAGAAACGAGGTGTAGCTCCAGGTACGCTGGGCCACTTCCAGCAGCGGGTCTCTTACCACTTCTCCCTGACCAATGTTTTCAATGTCTTTCCCTGGCAGCTGAACTGTGTCTGCAAACCACATGGGTTTGGGGGTGGCCACCTCTCAGCACGAGCCCCCACCTCTGCCCAGCCACGCCCAGGGCAGTCGTTGCTGGTCAGGCTGGGAACCACCCCCTCACCAGCCCTGTCACCCGCCACGGCCACACGGGTGCACAGGTCTCCAGCACGGGGAAAGGTTCTAATGAAGGCGGAGTGAGAACTGCCGTTTCTAACGACTCTGCTGCGTGCCTGTGTTTCTGGCCGTCGGCCACGGCGCACACCCTGACTTGGAGACAGGCGGCACGTCAGCCCTTCCGTCAGGAACGAAAGGGCGGCCTTATCTGCACAGAAGTCAGACGTGCGTGACAGCCCACCCTGTCCTGGAAGTTTGGAGAGTAATTTGAACACTATCAAACTGACATTTTTAAGTTATAATAATCACAATGGCTGGAGACACACAAAGGAAAAAGAGCTCACATATTGTTGGCAGAGATGCCAACAGATAATCTTTCTCGAAATTAATTGGCAACATGGGTCGAAAGATTGGAAAGTAAACACGTCCTTAACCCAGAGGTTGTGTTCCTAAGAATCATAAGAAATAATCAGTAAGTTATGTGATCATAAGGCTGAGGATAATTAAAAACAAAACCACAGATCAAAAAGAAAAGAAGAAATAAACATACAAGAAAACTCATTTCAACAAGCCCATGGAAGTAAAAAAAAAAAATCACTCAGAAATATAAAGGATTGGTTAAATTTTATCTTTTTAAAGATGTTTATTTTTTAGAGAGAGGGGAAGGGGGGAGAAAGAGAGGGAGAGAAACATCGATCAGTTGCCCCTCTCCTGCCCCCAACAGGGGACCTGGCCCGAAACCCAGGCACGTGCCCTGACTGGGAATCGAACTGGTGACCTGTCAGTTCACAGGTCGGCACTCAATCCACTGAGCTACACCAGCCAGGACAAGGGATTGGTTAAATTTTAAAAGGTATGCCCTCTTGTAGAAGTACTATGCAGTCCTCAAAAATCGCTTTTTAAAAAAATTTATAATATATTTATTAAAATTTGCATTGTTTATGCTGCTACAGTTGTCCCAATTTTCCCCTTTTGCTCCCCAAAAAATCGTTCCTGAAGAATGCCTAAAGACATAGGAACATGCTCAGAATATCAATGTACAGGCAAAAAAAAAACAAGATGCCAACCTTTACACTTAGGATAACCATCTTGGGGAGGGGCGTGTGCATGTGTGTTAACACACACTACACAAAGATTGAGAGAAAGTAAATTATTAGTGACACTTCCTGGATGGTTTCTATTTTTTATACTTTCCTGCATCCTCTAAACCTTCAACATGACTTTTAAAGTCTGGGTGAGGGGGGAAATGCTTTCCTAGGGTTTACAGGAAGACCAGTCATTTAGCTGTTCACGTTCGTTAAGTTTGCTCTATATGGGGGAAAAAAACAACGAGAGTTTGTGGACGTTTTTCATTGCAAGTCCGAATTGGAAAAGGTGCCTGGGCCGCCAATACACCCAACGCCCAGCAGGAGGCAGTGTGCCGATTGATTTGTGCGCAGAGCTCCCTCTCGTGTGGCTCTCGGTGCTCAGCTGCGGCTGGCAGAGCAAAGCTGCACCGCCGCTCGCGCAGCCTCCCAGCAGCAAAGCGCGAGCTCAAGCAGCACCCAGCAGTGGGCGGGAGGCGGGGGCCTCGGCGTGGACCCTGCAGCCTCGGGCACCCAGGGCGCAGGGACACACTGGGAAGCAGCGGCCTGGAATCACAGCCGTGGGGCGCGTCCACCCAGCCCCGCGTTCCACGGAGACGGACCGGCATCCACGGCGCGCCGGGGCCTGAGAACGCAGCACCCAACAGCAGACGCACGCGGCTCCGTCCCCGCCTCCGCAGAGCACGCCGCGCGGCCGAGCGGAAAGGCCACTGAACGGCAACAATGACGAAGCATGTGCCGTCGGGGCTGGCCCGCCTGCGGGGGGAGGGCCCGGCTGGTCTGACGGGCAGCGGGAAGCCGGAGGACGACCGGGAGCGGCCGGGCTGGACGCGAGGGGCCGGGGCAGGAGGTGCGGGGGCAGAGGGCGCCGGAGGAGCTCAAATCCGGTGAGCTGGAAGGAACTGGGCCCTCGAGGGTTTGCTTCCTTATGCCTTTTTTTATGAATGAGAAATACATGCCTGCTTTGCTTAAACCGCTGTTTCGTCTTGTTTTCTAATTATTTTATTGTTGTAACCACTGTTATTTAAAGCCCCACGGACCCGCGGCCGAGCCCACACTGGGTCGAATGCAGCCAGCTCCAGCTGTCGATCGTGCCCGGGGCTGCATCCCGCCCGTGAGGCGAACGAGAGGTTCATGGCGGCCGTACAGCCCCACACACCTGGGCGCCTTGTTCTGCTCAGACGCGGAGCAAGAGCCGGTCCACCCCGGGGCGGAGCACCGTGCGCCCTCTCCCCGGCTCCCTGGACGCGCGGCGTGGCTGAGAACCCCCAGGACGCGGGGAGAGAGCTCGTTACCAGGCTCCAGCCCCCCCTACGCCGCGCCCAACGTCTCTCCTCTCCAAGAAAAAATGTCACTGAAACGGGGTCTCTGCCAGGAACCAGGAAGGCTGCCCGCCTCACCCCACCAAGGCTGCGCATCTGCCGCCCCACTTTCCGCAGCCAGGAGACCGCTGCGTCTCCTGGCTCCGCTGGAGGAAGGTGAGGAGGCGAGGAGCCCCTCCGGGTTCCTGGAGTGCCAACAGCACTCGGCGGCACCTGGGCCCCCAGCAGCTGCCAAGGTGACATACGCTCAGGTGCGGCGCAGGGACGCGGGCCCAGGTGCGCACCGTGAGCTGCAAAGCGGCAGGAGACGGGGCCGGAGGGGGCCTCGGCGCCGAGGCTGGCGGAAGCGCGCGCCCGCCTCGGGGCTGTGACCACCGGGGCGGAGGAAAGAGCGGCTCCTGCAAAGGCCCAGATTAATTCCATCAGCGGGGAAAAGGTCTTCCGCTTGCTAGCAGGGACCGCGGCGGTTCTCCCGAGCAGTCTCTCGAGGCCAAAGCCAGCCGCAAGGGAGCGTGGCCAGGGACACGAAACACAGCGCTGGGGGAGGGGCGGAGGGGCCCCCAGGATTGATCGACAGGGTCGTCACAGGGGTCACCACGGGGGCGGGCGGTGGGACTCTGAGAGAGGTGCGGAGGGAAGCAGGGCCTGGAGGGAGGCACCGTGAAGTGGGCGGGGCGGGAGGGAGGGGCCGAGGCACACGCAGGGGCTCCGGGGGCTGGAAAGGCCGAGCCCTGGGGTCTCCGGGAGGCCCACAGCCCTGCCCACACCCGGATGGTGCCCCTAAGCCCATCCACCCTCCCGACCTCCGGGCTGCAGGACAACAGACGTGTGTACATTTGTGGTCACGGGTCCCCGCGGCCGCGGAGACGCATACCCGCGCCCCGAGTTGCCCCAACCTGCCGGCAGCCGGCGCCAGCATAGGGAGCCAACTCCCTCCAGCACGCCCTGAGATGGCCGGGGCTTCCTGCGTCTGGTCCCGCTTCCCCGGCCACCAGCACACGCCCCAGGCCCCCTCTCGCACCCAGGAGGGCCCCCTGACTCCGTGGTCGCACCATGGCCCTGACTTCTGGCTTGGGGGGTGTGTCTTCGTACTGGTAGCTCCAATGCACCGCGGCCTCAGACACCCTCCCGCACCCATTCCTTCTCGCGACAGCTGTTTCGTGGACGCCGCGCTGTGGACGGGGAGCTGTCCCGGGTGCTGAAGTGTGTCCGGGCGGGCGCGGGGCCTAAACACGCTGTGCTGGTCCCTGCCGGTCGCTGCCACCCGCCCTGGACAGGGCTGCGACCAGCAGACCCGCCGTACCGATGAGGAAACTGAGGCCCGGACACGTCCGGCGGCTCGCACGGTGTCACCAACACGGCGCCTTTACTCCCCTCTCCGCCCTGTCCGGCAGGAGGGGACGCGCGCACGCCCAGTGCCCCATCCACTCCACACCGCTGTCCGGGGGAGGCGGGGGGCGCACGGGCGCGACCCAAGGTAACCCAACCTCAGGCCGGGGGTCGTGGCACTGCAAACGTAAAACCGCCGCCCCCCCCCCCAACGCCATGGGATGACAGACGAGAGCGCGCCCGGCGGCGGCGGCAGCGCGGAGGAGGGAAGGGAGGAGGGAGGAGCTGTAAGTGGGGACTGCTGGGTAAAAGCTTCCCCCGCTGTGCGCCCCTCCGCTCCTTCATTAAGGATGAAACAGACGCCAATCCACTCCCTCTCCAAGGGGCCCGGGGGGCCTGTTGGCCGCGTCTGGGGGCACCAGACTCTACAATGGGCCCCCCACTAGACTGTCTGCCTTTCGGGGCCCCTCCCTGACCCCTCAGCTGGATCCGGGGGGTCAGAAAGTCAAATGCCTGCGGGGGCCAGCCGGCGGAGCTAAATGAACAGAGGCGGCCGGCGCACCGGCTTGCATGTTAAGTAGGCGGGAATAATCTTCGTTTCTGGGAAGGTGTCCTCTCCCATTGTTCCGGAAGCAGGCGGCCCTCAGGAGCTGCCCACATTCCTGCCGGCGTCGGAGGAGCGGAGGAGCACCTGTCTGCCGTGGGACGCCGCACTCTCGTTCTGCTTCACGGAGGGTCGGGGAGCGCCACTGACTGCCTCGGCGGCGAAGTGGGCAGCAGGGCGCGGTGGCGACTGCGGCAAAGCGTGAGCCCACGCCCTGTCTAAAGCGGGCGCGTGGCCGGAGTCTGTCCCCCAGGCCGAACGTGGGGCCGACGTCTCCAGAGCTTCCTCTGTTTCAAGACAGACCAAGAGAACAGACTATGTTCAGGGTTGTTTGTTTTTTTTTTACGTTGGCCCCTTATCTTTTTCTAGACATTCCTTAAGCAAAACAAAACATATCTGTGAGCCAGATCCAGCCCAAGGGGCATCATTGGCTTCGGAGAAGTAAGGGTCACAGGTTACAGAGGCCAAGCCCAGCGTCCAGGAGCACGAGCAGGGCCCTCCCCGGCGTCCCTCTGGTGTGGGACCCCCCCCCTTCGAGCTCCACGCATCCCGGGTGTCCTGAGACTGCCACACCGTCACGTCGCGTCATTCTTCCAGTGAAACGCATTGGCCGACCACACGGCTAGTGACAGCTCGGTTCTCCCGCACTCGGGGGCACTGCCTGTCGATAACTCGGGTCACAGGTCCCGCCTGGGGCCCAGGGAGCACGGTCACGGGCTATGCAAGCTTACCCCTCCCCGGACCCCACCAGGGAGCAGCAGCTCCCTCGGCCCCCCAGCCGCCCACGGACGGCCGTCCCCCGGGACGTGTCATGCGGGAGCCGCCGAGGCCGCCTGCGGTCCGGTCTCGTTCCGGGCGCTGGGACAGAAGCAAGAGCTGGTAGCGGTACCCTCGGGTCTGTGAGACGTGACCTGCCACTCCGGGAGACGCTCTCCGAATTTTCTGGAAACCAGTCAACAGTGTTCCGAGAACGTCTTTCCCATGTATGCCCTTACATCCATTTCCAAGAAAAGAAAGGGAAAGAGGGGACAATAAAACAGCCACAGAATCGAAGACAGATCTATCACGGCCCGAAAATGCCGGGGCCGAAGCCGCTCAGGGGGGAGACAGGTCAGCCAGGGTCCCCCCAAGACAGAACCACTAGGAGACACCGAGAGAAAGAGACTTGTGGTGAGGGACGGGCGCACACATGGGTGGAGGCCGAGAGCCCCCTGGCCTGCCGTCTGCAGGTGGAGCCCAGGGAAGCTCATGGTGCGGCTCTAGTCCAAGCCCGAAGGCCTGGCACCCAGGGCGTCCACGCCGGAGGGCAGGGGCAAACGGACGTCCCGGCTCAGGCAGGCGGCACATTCGCCCTCCCGCCACCTCCCACCGTGTGCTGGCCCCCAGCGGACTGGGCGAGCCCCCACCCACCCTCTGGGGAGAGCGATCTTCCTCACTCAGTCCGCCCACTGGGCCCTGCGGCTCTTCCAGAAACACCCTCTCACGGGCTCCCCGGGCGTCCCCCGGTCCCCGGCGAGTTGACACGGGAAACCAGCCGTCACGCGAGGCGACGGACAGAAGTTACAAACTTCCTGGAGTTGCCAAAACAAGTACGACGTTCAGCCAAAGCAAACATTTGCTTCTCCAAGCGCAGCATGCCGTCCAAGGGGGAGGCTGGGCCGGGACAGCCGAGAAACGGTTTGTGTACACACACATTTATTTTCTCTCGCACGCAGGCCACAAATAAACGTGACTGGCTCCACGGAGCAGAGGGGCCGGGCCAGGGGGATCGGCAACGGGCAACGCTAGGCCTGGAGCTTCCGTTTGACGGCCAGGGTCCGGGGAGGACTAAAGCCCCGGTGGAGTCGGGACCTGGTGGCGGGTGGTGAGGGGGACACGGTGGCCCGGGGACCCCCGGGATGAACCCCAGGAAGGATGCGCCTGGGGCTCACCCTGCAAACCCAGGCACCTCGGGGTGCACGCAGCAGGAGCTCGACCGACACGGGCCAGCCCCGGAAACACGCGACGGCGGCAGGGCCAAGGGAGACGCATCCCCGGACCCTGCGTCCACTGGGACCGACCAGAGCTCCGCCCAGGTCTGCCCGGGTCCCCCGCGGAGAAGGACGGCTTCCGGCAGGTCGGCCCGCGGCCACGGCGCCTTCGAACACAAAACGCCGTTTCTGGGGTGAGGAGAAGCCCTTCCCCAGGGCGGTGCATGCCGAACGTGAGCCGTGAGGATGCCGCAGGGACAGACAGACACCCCCGCCTGCCCTCTCCCCGGTCACCCCTGACTCTGCATCTCCGCTCCTTCCCAGGGCAAGAGCTCTCACAGACCGAAACGAACCGGAGTGACCGTGACGAGGGCCCGTGTGCTGCACCCCCGCCCGCACCCCTCCGCCATCGGCAAGTGGGGTGTGTGCCTTCCCGGCGCCCCACTCCGGCCGCACTTGTCCGCACTGCTGTGCACCAGTAACAGCTGCACTGTCGCCGCCGCCGCCAGAAGTCCCGGGGGGATTCATTACAGAAACCATTTGTTTACTCGGGCTCCCGGGGCTGGGCCCCCTCCCGGTCTCGGAGGGTCTCTCACTGTGGGGACAGGGAGTCTCATTTCCAAGGCCAGCGGCCCAGGGGAGCAGCATCACGCCCGGGCTCCAGCTCCACCCGGTGACGAGTTCCCGGTGTCCAGGAGTGGGTGCCGCTCTGCAGCTCTTCTCCGACGACACACTCAGTCCCGGGACGTCCCCGCGGCTGCCCTGGTCCCAGTCCCGGTGGGGCCTCCGCACCGGGCAGCCCCAGGGCGAGGAGGCCGGCCCTCGCCGAAACGCCCCCATCACCCGGCAGGCGGCCAGCAGACGCCCGGGCACGCCGGGCACCCCGACACACACGAGAACATGGGCTTCCAAGACAGGCGAGGGCCCGTGCCCCCCCCCTCCCCGGAGTGTCACCCAGCAGGAGAGACACAGCAGCAGCAGCAGCAGATGGACGGACGAGGGAGCGACGTCCAGGAAGTGAGTCAGCGCGGGGAGGACAACAGAGCAGACGGCAGGGGCCACCGGAGGGGCGGCCGGGGGAGCGAGGCTCACCCCCGCCCCAGGGACTTCTTCGCCCTTGGCCTTCCCCTGCCTGGCACGTCCCAGCAGGCACAGTCCAGGTCACGCACACGGTCGGCACGCGCTCCGGCGGGCCCACGGCGTTCTTCCCCGCGGGCCGGTGTCATGCCGCACGCGGCTAAGCATGCAAACGTCTCCCCTCTCCCCTGGGTCCTGCGGAGGCCGGCTCCTCCTCCCGCCCGGAAGTCGGGTTCAGTGTCACTTCTAAGCGAGGCCTCTGCTGGCCCCCCAGCCCAAAGCAGCCCCCCCAGCCCAGGCACCCGCATTTCCTTCCATCTGGTCTACCACCCTCACGGCGTTTCCCAAACGTGGCGGCAATCCTGTCTCCCAAGCACCCACACACATGGCGGGAACCACGGGATCTCGTCATTCCTTCCCCTGAGAGGTGGGGTCTGGGCCCCTCCCTGGGCGGGCTGTGCCTGCTGTGACCAGGAGAGGGCAGCACCAGAGACACTGTGTGACCCCAGAGGCTGGGTCCCCAAAGGTCACCCAGCCTGGAGCTGCAGATGGCCATGCTGCAAGGAAGCCCAGTCACGTGTAAGGGGCTCAACGAAGATACTGTGACCGGCGGCCTTGGCCTGCGAGTCGCCCCAGCCCAGGGCCAGACGTGTGAGTTGGGGGCGGGGTGTGGCCTTCAGTGATTCCTGTCCCCGGCCATTGAGTGCCCCGCCCCAGCCTTGAGCCTCCCCAGCCGAGGAGGCCCCAGCCGTTGCGGGGCAGAAAGAGCCACCCCCACTGGGGTCTATCCAACCTCCCCCCTGCAGAGCCTGCGAACATCATTATTCAGCCGGTCTCCGCATCCAAGGACGCAGCGCCAGCCCCCGGCCACGCCGCAGGCCCCCGGACCGCCCCCCACGCCCCAGCCTCCCCCACAGGGTCCCAGCTGCCAGGCCAGCAGCGCGGGGTCCCTGAGTATTTACAGAAGCAGGGGCAGAGATTAAACGGTGCCGAGAAAGGGCAGCCGGGCTGTTTGTTCTCCCCCCCCCCCCCGCTGACCTTTGGCGAAACCGGGGGCCTCCGGGCACGACGTGCGCGAGAAGAAGGGTGAACCGCGTGCAGCTGCTTCCGCCCGGACCATTTTTCACCGGCAGAACCTGCAGCGGCCAATCAGTCCCAGGCCTGAGGGCGACAGAGGTCGCCAGCTCCCGGCCCCAAAGCCGTCCTGTCCGCGCTGCTGCCGAGAAGCAGAACGCCTGGTGGAAAAGGGCCCCCGTCTTCTCCCCCGCCCCGGCTCCCCTTTGGTGAGGGAAGAGCCGCCGCCGCCGCCGCAGCCAATGAGCAGCGGCCACGAACCGAGAGCAGGACCCGGTGGCCTCGCCCCTCACCCCCGCGTCTGCGAAGGGAACACACCCTCGTCCCGCCACGGGGGCGGGGACACTCGGTCTGCCTGTACGTCCCTCGCGATGCATCTATTCACCTCCGCCTCCGGAGCTCCAGCGGCGGCTGCAGACAGTGCGTCCGTGAAGGGACATGGCTGTGTGCCGATAAAACTTTATTCACAAACACGGGCTGGGGGCCGGATTCGGCTCACGGGTGCCAACCTCAGCTCCGAGTCAAGGTTTTGGGCTTCCAACCGAACTGGCCACAAAACCTAAAAGCCTGTGGGAGCTCAGCGGCGCACCCCGCATGCCCGGCCTTCCCTGGAGGGTGGTTACGCGTTTCCCTGTCCTTCCGTGGGGCGGTGTGAAACACACAGGTGCCCTGGGGACGGACCGGCGCCTCTTTCCGAGACTCCGTTGCGGTTTCCCCACGACCTCCCCGTTTCCGAGTCTGACTGTTGGAGGAAAGAGCGGTGGACTCCTGACTCCGGCCTCCGCCTCTCTGCGGCGGGAGCTAATGGTGTTCCAGCTTCTTCGGTGGGACCTCCGGGCTTTGATGACAGGTGCCAGGCCGGGAAGGAACCGGCCGGCCCAGAATCACACCCGTGGGATCCGAGAGATGAGAGATTCTAACGCGGTTTTCGTAACACACGCACGCACACGCTCACACGCGTACACGCAAAAGCAGAGAACTGAAAACTCGATGACCAGGGGCGTGAGACAGGCCCCCGGCGACTCCCCTAACTGTCCCCCAGCACAAGCTGCTGGCTTCCTCGAGGCCACCGTCGGTCGCCGTGACAACTGCAGCCGGAGGAAGGCTGTCCGGAGCCACGCCCTTTCACGCTGCCCTGCCGGAAGGCGTTCTTCTCCCCTGGACACCCCTGGTCTCCAGAGGCCCCCCTGCACCCGCATGCACACCGCCCCTGGGGGGTGGAGACAGGTCCCGGAAATGAAACCGAACAGAACAGAAAGGGGGCGAAGGGAGGGGGCGGAGCCCCCACTCCCGGGCCCGGCCCTGCCTGTCGGCCTCCCACGGCGGACCCCAGCGGACACACGACGTGGACTGTCTCCACTTAATCGTCTCTCAAGAGAAGACCCTTTAAACCCGTAAGACAGAACCTCAGGGAGCAATTATCAGGAGACGAAAAGGAAAGGCATCGGTGTGCAGGAGGATAGATCCGCCCGCTCCCCCGTCTCATGAGGGGAGCCTGCCGGGGGTTTCTGGCAGTCACCTTGAACAGCACCGGAGGGAGAGCTGGTCGCGGCCTGGAGCGCACCGCTCAGCCACGCCGCCCCCGTGGGCAACCACGGCTCACTACCCACGCATGCGTGCACACACACTCTGCGGGCTCTGCGGGCTGCCACCCGGCGTCTTCCCCCCCCCCCCCGCCCTCACCATGCCCTCACCTGGCGTCTCAGCTACAAAGGGTCACAGAGGCCGGGTGCCTTGCACGGACTCTGCAACCCCCGCCCCCGCATTCCTGCCCCGTCGCGGACACGGAGGCCCCCCCCCCACCGTGAGCACCGGGACACAGCCCGCCCCTGGAAGCAGGAAGAGGCCTGGGGGTGCAGCCTCAGGCCCCAGGAGAGCGAATACACCCAAACCGAAGTGCACCTCGCCCCAGATCCGAGTGCCCCCGAGGGGGGGGCGGGGTGCAGAGGACAGGTCCTGGGCAGGCGGTGGGGAAGGAAGCCACCCCCATCGCCCCCCCAAGGAGCTGTCGGGGAGCAGGGCCGGCACACGAAACCCACGCGCTCACAGGCAAGACCCTGGAGGAAGCTCACCTTGGCTGCTGCTCAGGGCCCGAGGGCCGACCAGGGCGCCCTCGGAGCTGCCCTCTGGAACTCTCCCCGGGTCGCCTCCCCAGGTAAGGGCCCCCAAATTACTTCTGCTTCCTCGCGCCTCTCCTCCATCACCCGTTTCCTTCCAGCTCCCCGTGCAGGCCCAGGCCCGCGGAGGTGCGCGAACGAGCGAGCGACGGGCCGCAGGCAAAGGCCAAGGTCAGCCCGGGAGGGGAGTCGAGCCCCGGCCTCAGCACGGCTCGGCTGGGTGACCTTGAGCGGGCAGTCGGCCTTCTGGGGGCTCTGGAACAGCCACAGCAGTCACACAGCCCGGGAGGTTTCTACGCGAGGACAGAACGTGAAGAGACGCGTGGATGGGCGTGGCCCTGCGCTCGAGGCACAGTCACTGTCATCAAGAACGTCTGGTTGGCACGTTTAGGGCAGACGAGGACCCGGCCGCTCCCCGTGGGGGACCCAATGAACAGCCGGACTCCGTGCCGGGCACAGAGCGGGCGCCCAGTGACCGCGAGCTCCCGACGTCTCCGTGGAGAACGGCGGTGCACAGCCGGACGCAGCTGTCCCGTGAGGGCACGCCGCTGCGGGCACCGGGGCGGGAGGGCGTCTCACGCTGCCCAGGGAGGAGAGGGCCAGAGCGGCCTGGCCAGACGGTCATCTCTTCGGCCAAGCCCCTCGGGGACCCCAGAGAGAGTTTCTCACTGGGAGGCAGGCCGCCCCGCCCCACGGGGCTCCAGACACACAGCTTGCAGTTCCGGTTGACCCCCCTGAGTTCCTGGGAATGTCACCGCTTTTACAACTGCCCCCGAGGGCTGGGGGCGGGGAAGCAGAGAGCACACTTCAGGAGAAGTGAGCCCCCGGGACGGAGGGGGCCTGTGGGGCCTTGCTATCCGGGGAACGGTGGGAAGAACTGTCACCGGGAGGCCAGCAGCCACAGATGCACGAGGGCGGGGCCTCGGGGGAAGGCAGGCGTACCTCTGGGTGCTCCCCTGGGTGGGAGGCAGGCCCAAGGTCAGCCCGGAACACAGGCCGGCTCTGTGGAGTCGTGCGGATACCCTCTGGGGCTTCTGGCCATCCTGCCCAGCAGCTGCGTGAGCCTCCAAGCCCCCGTGACATTCTGGGAGTCACGGGAAGGACCCACCCATGGGCTGCACCGGGTGCGGGCAGGAGCCCCCTGGCCGTCGCGGGCTGGAGCGGGGCTGGCACCTGACTCCAGTGGGCCACTCAGGTTCGCTCTCCTGCGTCTGTGAAACTGAGACCCAGACACAGAGAGTGTTGGTCTGTGCGGGGGCGGTGCTGGGGGGCGGGGGCTGGAACAGAAGTGCCTAGAGGGGGAAGCGGTGAGGCCACCACATCCCGCTGCTGGGTCGGGAGAGAGGAGGAGGGCCGGTGGGCAGAGGGAAGGGGGGTGCCCTGATTCCCGACTGCGGCGCCTTCCCGAGGCCCCGCTGGCCCCATCCTACCCAAGGCCTCACGGGACTTGCTTCCCGGCCAGCCTTGGTTTCTGTCCCTCCCCCCCGAGAGGATGTCCTGTAACTCTGGCCTGGGAGGAGGGGAAATACCATCTCCTGAGGGAGTGAGCACCCCAGCAGCGGGAGTGTGCAAGAGGAAGACCGCCTCGCGGTCAGAGGACCACACACACAACCCTCCTGCGTTAGGCAGGAGGATGCATGGAGCATGCCCCAGGAATCCTTGAGCCCCAAAGTCCAGAAGACCAGATGCAGTGCACAGATGAGTTCTCGTTTGCTGTTGCAGTCCTTCTGCTCTGTGAGGCCCGCCCACGATTTTTTAAAAGTTGCAGTTGATTGTTAACAGCACAAAATTGGGAGGTTTCCTGTGAAAATCAGAACGTGTGGCCTTCCTGCAAAAGTGAGCACCGGCCACACCAGGACCGTGTTCCCAGCTGGAATCCCTCAGCTACCACTCAGCTGTCAGAGGGCTCTGGTTCACCACAGTCCCCTCCATTCCCTATTGCCCACCAACCCAGAGTCCGGGGACCAGCTGCTTGGGCGAGCTTGCAGTGTTGTTTTTCCTACGACAGAGAAATGTTTATCTGTCCCCAAGACGCTCCGGAAAGAAGAACCCAAAGATAAGCAGAGAGCCGTGCATGGCTCACCACTGGCCCGAGCCCCGTCCCTCCCTCACCGGTGGCCCCAGCCGCGCACGCAGGTCCTTGGGCGTGCGACCCCCGGGTGACAGGCTCACCGAACCGCCTCCAGCGGGAAACCTCGCTACGACAGACCACACCTCACGGCCCATCCCAGGTGAAACTCGCAAGTCACAGAACACATTTCCCACTAGTTGTTTTTTTCCTAACATGCTTTTTTTTTAGTTTATTTTTTTCTTTTTAAAATACACAGGTTTTTTAAAGATTTGTTTATTTATTTTTAGGGAGGGAAGGGAGGGAGAAAGAGAGAGAGAGAGAGAGAGAAACATCCATGTGCGGTTGCTGGGGGCCATGGCCTGCAACCCAGGCATGTGCCTTGACTGGGAATCGAACCGGCGACACTTTGGTTCGCAGCCCGCGCTTCCTCACATGCTTTTTCGCAGTCGTCACCATTCATTGAATTTAAAAACTAGTCTGCTTCAGCCCACAGTAAAGACGCCTTTTGGTATTTTCAAAACCAGTCTCCCCCCCCTTTCGAGCCAAACACACCACGTATGATGCCCAGAGTCCCTGCCCCATGCCACTCAAGCCTCCGACCCCCAGGCGGCCCCCGACAGACCCCCCTGCCCGGCAGGGAGCCATAGAGACCGACTCGGAAACGAAATCAAACAAGGCCCCACGCACGCCTGAACGCCGAGTGCACGCCCAGTGCAGCGTTAGTGCGAGGGTCTCCTCTTTGGAGACAGAGCCCGTTCGACGCTCCCACGAAACCAGACGAGGAGACGGGGGCGCCAAAGTTGGACACACTGGAAGGTCACCTTGAGAGCTGTCACCTGTCTGTGTCTCCCTGGGCTTCTGGAGGGAGCAGAGAGGGTCCCAGACTCGTAGGAGGTGACAGGTGGGGACGGCCACGGCAGGGCCCCGTGGGAGCCTGCATCTGCTTGTGCCCCCTGAGCCCCCGAGACCCCACATTTGTCTGCTACACATCATTCGTCACAGGCCCATTCCAGCAGCTGGGTGTCCTGTGGTTCTGATGCTCTGGCATTTGCGGGCCTGGTGGCCCCGGCCACTGGCTGCCCCTGGAAGGGCCAGCTGGCTCCCGAAGCTAATCCCAGCCCCCCGGCCAGCACTGCACCTTCCCTGCGCACATCAGCCAACCCCAGGGACCAGACCCTCCACCCCGCCCCCACCGCCCCCACCCTAAGTCACCCAGGCCCAGGGGCCAGGCGCCCCGAGACCACCCCCAGGCCCAGAGCCCGCTGGGATTCTCCAAACGGCCCACCAAGCCACTTGTTTGCTCTGCCCTGCCCTGCCTTCGCCGTGGGAACCCCGGGGAAGGCTCTGGCCTCGGTGGCCACGGGTCCCCTCTGCCTCCGGACCACCCGGCGCTGCCCCCGTCACCCTACGTGTGCTGGCCCTCGCAGGGTCCGACAGTGGCGTCAGCGCCTCCCTCCCCAGCCCCCTCCTCACCCCCCTCGGACTCCAGCACACTCTGGGGCAGGATGGGGGCTGTTTCTGAAACGCAAATCGCTGTGCTCACCGGGCCCAGGGAGTCCTCCCCTCCCCTCAGCCCCGCCCTCTCCCCCGTCCAGCCCGCTGGGCCTTCAGCGCTCGCCGCCTGGGGGAAGGCGGGGCGAGGACAAGATGAGGACAGCACAGGTGACGGCTGTGAGTTGCAGAAGCCGGCCCCCTGGGGGGTGCGGGAAGCCCTCCCGTGTGTAGATGAAAGGTGGGATGAAACAGGCACAGGGCGAGAGAAGAGCTCCCCCGCTGCAGAACGCCCAGGCTCCCAGACGGGGGGCGGGGCGAGTGGGGGGGGGGCGGGCAGGCGGACAGCATGAAATCAGCAGGGCAGCAGAGGACCCACAGAAGGTCGATAAGGACGAGATTAAACTCCGCGCACAGCGAAGCGACTTGACATCTTCTCTCTGCAGCGGGGACTGAGTGCGGGCGCACGGACCGCTTTCCCCGCAGGCTCCCGAAATAGCAAGGCTGGCACGTCAGTGACCTCCCTGCAGCGCTCCCGCCCCCTCCTGCAGTGGGCACCCCACCCAGACGCCCCCACCCCGCCGGGGGCCTCCTTCCCCCCGCTGCTGTGAGGGTGGGCCCCACACAGCCTCCGGCCATGGAGGCCAAGGTCACACCCGTTCGCAGGGTGACCCACGCCGGTGACCAGCGTGGGTCCAGCGTGACCAGCGTGACCAGGGGTGTGAGGGCCCAGCCACCGACTAGCTGCACACTCTGACCTCGGCCTCAGTCTCCTCCCTGGGACCCCAGCATCAACGCCGCCTGCTGCAAGCCGAATGTCTGCCTGCCCCCAAGACGCATGGGCTGGAACCCCACCCCCCAGGGTGACGCGAGGGGGAAACGGGCCTCTGGGAGGTGGCTGGGGAGCCCTCGGGGTGGGGTCAGTGCCTGGAGAGGAAGAGAGGCGCTCGCTGCTCCCTCTGCCCCCGAGCGCAGGGGCCGCAAGGAGAAGGAGGCTGCTCTCCTTCCCAGAAGCGAGCCCTGACCTCGCATATCAGCACCCTGGGCTCCGCCCCTGCGAGAACTGAAGGAACGCCCTGCCGTCCGAGCCGCACGCCGGTGGATTCTGCCAGCGCGGCCCAGCTGACCCGGATGCCGGCCCCTTGTTATCCGCCCGCCCGGCCCACACACTGGTCACCCTGGGGTCAGAGGCCGCCGAGTCCTTGGTGCCTCGTTCAATCACTCGCCCGACACTTGACGACAGCTGTGACATTGCTGTGAAATGTCAGGGACAGTGGCATTGGCAAAAGCCAGTCTGGACGGCGTAGTCATTATCCTGTCGCCTTCACCTTCGCCTTCATCTCCTGGTCCAGTTCACAGACCGTGGCCTCTGGGCTGTGGTTACAGGGGAGAGAGGACCCGGCGCCTGACCCGACCCCAACCTAGTCGTGTGCAGGAGGCGAACGTTCCAGCCCATTCCGCAGCGATGCGGCTCTGAGAAAGGCTGCAACTGCTGCCCGGGTGTGGGCGTCGAACGCGCCGGCTCTCCGAGGACGGCCCTCGAAGTGGCGGCGGCGGCGGCGGCAACAGCCCTGGGAACTTGCTAGAAATGAGTGTTCTCGGCCCGGCGGGACCTCCTGAACCAGAGGCTCTGGGCCAGGGCCCTGCAGTGTGTTCAACACGCCCTCCAGGGGGCGCCGACGCATGCTCAGGTGTGACAACCCCCTCCGGTGTGAGCTTGAGCCGGGCCTGTCTCTAAGACCTGTCTCCAAGACCCATCCAGGTCAGGGGGCCGAGGATGGGAAAGGGTGGGGCAGGTAGTAGTGAGCCCCTAGAAAAGCAAGCCCCGTGAGGCGACCGAACTCCCTCCCTCAGCCCACCCCAGTCCCACCGCTCGTGAGGGACCTCCCTCCCCTCTGCCCTAAACCACGGGTCGCCAGTCTGGGGCCCGACTGGTGGTTGGCACGGGCTGGGGTCCCCGGGAAGACTGGGGCGTTGGCGAGCAGGGTGCCAGTGTGCACGGACGCTCGGGCAGCAGCCGTGGAAGGGGCGGGGAGCGGGAGCGGGTGAGGGAGAAGGGGCTTCGGGCTGCGGCCCTGGACTACAGCCCCTCTGGGCAGGCGCCCCTCCTCCAGCACCCTCCCCCACCAGGGGCTCCTGCCCCCAGAAGCACCAGCCTGCAGCAGCGCACACCAGTGCACACGCAGAGCAGCCGGGACCGCCTGGGTGTATGCCTTTAAGTGGAATGGATAGAACTGCCTGAGAATTTACTAGCCCTCCGTGGGGCACACTCGGATGCAAAGCTGTGAGCACGAAGGGCTTGTTTGGGTTTCTTGCACATTTAAACTACAATATAAACCATCACACACTAAATAAATCCAGGTCAAGGCAATCAAGTCAGAGTAGCAGGGTAGCACTAGCAACGGAATAATCGATGCCCCCTGGTGACCTGCCTAAAATGTTACATAACTCGAGTCTCCACACGGAGCTGTCACTCCCCCTCCCCCCTGAGATACGCCTGCTTGGACCTTTAAGAGACGCCGCCACTGGGGCCAGACTGCACCCATCTGCTTGACACTCAAAAAGGTGCTTCTTTGGGGGGTTCTGAGGTTCCGTTCTCTTGGGCGTGTCTCCCACCGGCTCCTAATGGGCCCCCGAAGGAAGACAGGATCGGAGACCGCAGCTTTGCGCTTAAACCACCAGCCGTGGGAGTCGCTGCGCCTGCAGGTGGTAGCAGCGTCCTCTCTTCCAGACGCTCCTGGCCACCGGCGCCCAGGTTTGCTTCCGGGAATACAAATCGTGCTGGCCGGGACTTGATTTAGAGCCCCGGGAGCGTCCGCGCCGCACAGCGTCTGCTGCAGACCCAAAGCCGCGCTCAAGGGCGTGCCCTGCAGCAGCGCCGAGTGCCCAGCCACAAATCACAGACAGGCAGCCCACCCTTGCTGCCAGGGGAAAGGGAGCTCGTGGTCTAAAGGAACAGAGGAGGACAGGGGCGGTGCTGCGTCATGCCCCCTGGAGGTGGGGGGACCACGTTGCCACACTGTCCCAGCAAAAATTCTGAGAACAGGACCCCTACGTTAGCGCTATTCCAGAGCCAGTGACAGCAGCCTGGGGACATGCTCTGCTCTGATTGGCCAGGATGTTACCTCTGATTAGTCAGGGGAAGCTGTGCTCTGATTGGCCAGGGTGTTACTTCTGATCAGCCAGGCTATGCTCTGATTGGCCAGGATGTTACCTCTGATTAGCCAGGGAAAGCTGTGCTCTGATTGGCCAGGGTGTTACTTCTGATCAGCCAGGAGGAGGCTGTGCTATGATTGGCCAGGAGGAGGCTGTGCTCTGATTGGCCAGGATGTTATCTCTAACTGGTCACCTGTCTCCCTGAGGTGACAGGGAGGGTTAAGGTGGGTCAGCAGCCCCTGAACCAAGAATAATAATTGGGGACAAGGAATGGATAGCAGACTGGGAACCAGTCACAGGCTAAAATATCTAAGAAATGTCTCTCAAAAAAGGGCAGACAGGAAGGGGTTGTCTGGGACACAGGAGACCAGTGGACAGCCCATCTCCTGCGAAAAGGCAGAATCTTAGGGGACACCGCCCCCCAAGAGTCCCCTGGACCCTATCTTGCGGAAGGTTCTGGACTAGATAGAGCCTTTTGTATGAAACTGTCCCAGGCAAATTATCATCAAACCCAACTCAGAAAGAACAGGGAACGGTTAGCCTGAAAATGGGATGTGATATTAGTTTGTCAAATAGGGGAGCAGGGTCAGACCTGTTCTGAACTACTCCAGAAGCTCAAAGGCGTGGGGGGTTATGGACATAAAGAAAGGAGACAAAAAAAAACAAAAAACAAAAAACTGCAGCAATCAGATCTGAGCTTTGATCTGAGCACGAGTTACCTTTTTAGGTAGTGAGTGCCGCATCACTGGGAACAATCAAGCAGGGTGTGGAAGGTGTATACCTGCACAGGGGGAGGGTACCTCTCAGGTTCCTCACACCTGATTTATCGTCTCCTAAAAATATCCATCCCAAGCCCAGGATAGTAATAACTTGAAATACGTGGAAAATCCTGTCCCATTTTCCCTGCCATCCACCTGGGCTCTCTCGGTGGGAGACGTGATGAAACGCTAAAACATCAAACAGTGCCATGTCGCAGACACCGGAGACGCCTAACAAGCAGATGGAGTCAAAATGACAAATGCCTCCAGACCGAGAAACCCATCACTCCTCTCCCCGGGAAGGAGGCGGGGGAGCCGCGCCCGCGAGCCTGCTCCGGTTTAGGGATCAAAGCACCTCCCCGTCTCACAGAAGAGCCCGAAATGGAAAAATCAGTGTCGTTCGCCCATGGAGGCCAACGCCGGGGTGCGGGGCTCCCTCCTCAAAGGGTGCACGGTGTGTGCGGCGACGCGGAGCGTGTCCCGAAGGCTCACACGCCGTGGGCCTTCACGCCCGAGCAGGCGGGGACCCCTCCATCAGGGCTGCCGGGGCGGCGGGTCAACACACGGACAGGCCTGCAGCCGGCGAAGCCGACCTCCTGGCGGACACAACGGACGCATCCTCCGCACCGTTCACGCAGGTCAACTCGCTCTCGGGCCCCCAACCTGCCTCCGCTCCCTGTGGCAGGGAAGGCATGGGGGTTGGGGGGGAGGGGTGCCGCCCGAGCTCACCCCCGTGGTCCGTGCAGAGAGAGCTCCAGTCCAGGCTGGGCTATCACTGGACACCAAGCAGAAAGCCGCTCCGATGGACCAGAGACAAGACTGGAGAGTCGCCAGCGGCCACTGCCAGGGCCGGGGCCCCCAGCCCTGGCCACTTTGTGTGTGCTCAGCCCATGCCCGCCCCGCCTCCTGTGAGGAGCACGCTGTGTCGCGTTATCTGACCGCTGTGGTTACGGCCAGCCCGGCTGCGTCAGGCCGGAGAGATGGCCAGGCACGCTGTCCCCCTGGGCACCCCAAAGGAGGGCCCGGCCCAGGAGCTGCAACCCCACCTCAGAGCCTGGCCCCTGAGGTGCGGCCGGGGTCAGGACGGTGCAGTGGGAGGGGTGCGTGGCATCTGCACCGTCATGACACGGAACAAGCAGCCCTGCTGTCCCTGTGCCCCCACACCCCCCCCCCCAGGCTGTCGGCGGCACACGGCATAGAAACCGTGCCGGCAGCTCTTACCGCAGCCTCCCGGGACCAGGCTCAATCGGCCCGAGAGTGGGGGCGTGGGAGGGTTGGAGTCTTGCTCTGTGGCGGGGGGGAGGGAGGGTCTTTCCCCAGCAGACATGGAGGGGGCGAGAGTAGCTGCCCTCTGCCCCCAGTAGAGGGGCTCCCAGAACAAGGAAGGAGGGACCTCGGATTGCAACACTGCTTTTCTTTCCTTTTTTAGAGAGGGGAAGGAGAAAGAGAAGGAGAGAAACGTCAGTGTGTGGCTGCCTTTCTCTCCCCCCCTGCCGGGGACCTGGCTCACAACCCAGGCGTGCGTCCTAGCCTGGGAACCGAACTGGCGACCCTTGGATCCGCAGGCAGTGCTCACTGCGCCGAGCCAACAGGGTGCTGAAAGGAGACCAGCGTCCCCGGAGGAAAGACGGAAACGAGGAGACAGGAGGGCGCTCACCCAAGCACTCCGGCTGTCGCCCGCGCGTCCGTAGAAGGGATGCCGGATGTCCACACGCTCCAGGTCTTGGTGGTCAGCGAACACGTTTAAGTGAAACACTCGCAGGGACAGCTGGTGCCGACGGATCTCCGGGAGGCAGGCCCGCCGCCACCGGGAGCGGCGCCCGTGGTTTCAGACCGCGGTCGGGGGTCGGGGCTGGAGACCCCACGGCGCCGCTCACGTGCCCCCTGCCTCGGGGAGTCACGGCACCCACAGCTGTGGCCCGCCACCGGACGTGCGGGAGAAGCAAATTGCTGTATCACCAATTTCTTTCTCCTCATCGTTGGAGAGCCAGATTTCAGTAAGACTGGTTTCCTTTGTGCTCAGATGTATTTTATAGAGACCATTGAAAGACATTTTCGGAGACGGCTTTGCCTAACCACCGAAGGGGCCCGAGGCGCAGGATGGGTCGACGACCTCCGCTTTCGAGGAAGCGCGCCCGGCCCGGCGCTAGGGCCCTGCAGGCCTGCGCACCGCCAGCCAGCCGCCCGGCGGGGAGGGGGCGGGCGAGCACGCTACCCAGCTACCCAGTCCGTATGGAGGCCCCGTGGTTCCCAGGTTCCAGGCCGGGGCGTGTGGAGCCCTCGTCACCAGCTGCAATCAGCACACGGCTGCAAAGCACAGGGGGCCCGGGGGGGGGCCACGGGGGAACCCACCCGGTCTACCCGGGTGGGCGTAGGGCCGGGCCGTCCAGGAAGTGGGTCTGAAGTGCAGGGACCTGCCGTGTTCGGTTTCACGGGAGCGCCCCTCCGTGAGAGCCAGGGGCGCCTTCTTCACGGCCGGCCCCCCCAGCCCAGGTCCGTGCCAGGGCATCCGGGGCCCGCGCCTGCCCTCCGGCTGCAGGCCACCCCAGGCCGGCGGTGCCATTGATACAGGGGCTCCAACTGCCCACGGAAGAGGCCTTCCACGCAGGGGAGCTCAGCAGGGTGCACGGCGAGCCCTGGGGAGACCTCGGCTCGGACCCCAGGCCCCGCCGGAGGGAGCGGGCGGCCGGCACAGGTGCCGGTAATCAGCACGGCACTTCCGGGAGGCCGTTCTGTCACTGACGCCGCGGAGAGGACAGGGACCTACTCCAGAACCCACTCGGACTTCACCGCAAGCTGCAGTGCAACCACCACGACACAGACACTGGCGGTGCTGGCCCCGGTTTCGCCAAAACAGAGGGGGTCGTCCTGTAGGGACGACGCAACGGGCTCACGGAGCCCCGGGGAGGCAGGGGGAGAGGCAGGCCCCCTGCTCGCGCCCCAGACCGGACCCCGCGAGCCGCACGGAGACCCAAGGCCCAAAGGAGCTGTGCGCTGTCCCCTGTGTGATCGGGAAGCCACCAGCCAGACTGGGAAGGTGTCGTCACCACAGCCGCTGCCCCCAGAATCATGCCCCCACTGCCACCGTCTGGAAGCCGGCGCAGCCAAGAAGCCACTCCTGTCCAGAAAAAGCCACACGGCACAGGCCGCCACGGCGGCACCTGGCCGGCTACAGCCCCCGGTGGAAGCGGGCACGCAGCAGCCCTCCCCCCACCCCCACCGCCACGTCTGCCCCGGGAAAGCCAGGGCCTCTGCCGCAGGGCTCGCCTGGAGAAACGGCAGAAGGGGCCTCGGCCTCGCCCCTCCCACTCTCGGGGACATGCCCCTGGGCCAGCTCAGACTCCGTGCTGGGCCTTGGCACCATCGAGGGAGAGGCGTGCCGGTCTGAGGGCCGGTGTGAGGGGGTAAGGGTCAGACTGAAACCGCCGACAGCGTCCCACCACCACCGTGGCAAAGCTGTCTGGTTGAGAAAGGGGGCAACGCAGACAGAGGCAGGGCCGAGCGACAAAAACAGGAACTCCCTGCATTCCTGGAGCCAGCCGTGCCTGAAGCTGGACCCAAACTTTTCCTTTATATATACTCAAAGGAAGGGAGATTTTTTTTTTCCCTTTGGGCAGTCTGACTTGAGTTTCTGGTCCTTACACCCATATGAATCATGACCATGACAACAGTCCAACCACCACAGCCAGAGTGCCATTACTCTATCCTTGGGGACGAAGGCCACAGTAAATCAGAGATGGCAGAACCCCCTGAGCCAATTACAGCAACAACACTTACAAATCTCACTCTCCCCCACCTTACAGTTTTTGAGCCTGAGACTTCACCTCCTGTTCCTCAATCTCTGTCCTCCAAACCGGAATTGCCCATCTACCGCCTCCTCCAGGAAGCCTTCCCTGACCTCCTGTCTCAACTGTGCCCTCCTGTGTTCTCTCTGGTCGTGTTGCCGCCATAACGCCACACGGGGCAGAAACTCGGTCTCCCTCAGAAGGAGCTGAGTCTCTCGAGGACTCGGGACCCTGCCTTTTGCCTCCTGTTCCCAGAGCCAGACCAGACACTGGGACCGTGTGGGCCTACTGGTACCTTCTTAACAAAGACGTGAATGCATCTTCTTGAAGTCGACCATCTGCGCTACCTCCCCTTATCGGTTCTCCCATTTCCCTCTTTCCGACTATTCCCAGCACTTTCAGATGCAAATGGCAGGCTCCGCACCCACATTGGTCTGTGGAGCCGAGAAAGGCTCCCCACCCCCATCTCAGCCCCCCCCCATCTCACCTGTCTCCTGCTCACATCTCTCTGGCTCCCAGAGCTTCCCAGACGAACTCTCTCTCCCCCAAAAATCAAGCCTGGCAAATAGAAACAGCAGACTCACAGAAATAGCTGTTTGAATGCACTGCAATAAACGAACAAACACAAAATCAACAGCCAACGCTCCCGGGAATTAACTTGAGCAGAAGAGCCCGGAGCTCGAAGCAGAAGGAACGCGGCGGCAAACCAGATTGCACGCAGCCGAGGAGGCGAAGTCGACTCGGAGGCTGCTCTGACAAACGGAGGCGACCACGTGACAGAGAGCAGGTAATAACCTCCCAGAAATTCCCCAGCGTCTTTCCTCTTTAGAAGCCGGTCCCTTTAGGGGGAAATAAAGGAGGAAGCAACACAAAATCCAAACACAATCAAGTCTGCCTTTGAAACATAAATATGAGCAGTCGTCCCGCGCCCCTGCGCGTCTTGGGCTTTGGTGGCGTTGGGGGGAAAGGTGTGCGAGACCGGGTCCCTGGGGCATGACGCCTGCTCCTGGGGCCACCGCCCCTCTGGGGGACTCGGCGTGGAGACCAGCTCGCGGCCAGAGCGCTGGGTCGGTGACCCCGGCAGTACGTACTGAGCATGCGCTCTGCACCAGGGACACCCCCACCAGCCAACGCCAGGTACTGCCCCCGAGAAGTTCTCCACCCGAGAGGAGAACTCAGCTCTAAACGTGTTTGCCAACTTCGGCGCAACCAGGCGAGAGGGTGTCTGTGAAGGACACGAACAGGGTCCCAGGAGAGACATCCGTGTCCCGGACCCTGGAGACACCACCAGCTCATGTCCCCATGACACAGTTTGGTCATACAACTGTCACCAGCTCAGGTGGGACTTCTGCGAAAACGAATCAGAGATGGCTGACACAGCTGGCAGGCGTGCCCGCATCCTCAGCTGCTGCCTGAAAGGTGGAGGTGAGGGCTGGAGCTCTGGGTGCCACCTTAGACCATGAGGTGACCAGGAGGGTAGAAGTCACAAGGCGAGGGTGGCAAAGCCAAAAGTAGACGGAGCCGGGGATTTTTTTGAGACACGGGGTCACCGCACCAGTGGGGAGAGGTGAACATTCACTTCCATCGTGTTCAAGCCTTTATTGTTTGGGCCGCCTCTGCTGTCTACGGCCAACAAAAGCCCCAGAGGACAGCTGAGGCCCTAGGAACCACGTGCCATGAGACACGTGGGTTAGTGAGGAATCCTCTTCCTGGCCTGCGTAAGTCCCCTTCCCCGGGATTAACCCACTGACCCGCCTAAAGCAAAACGCACGGGAGCCAGGGCCCTCACACGCACATGCACAAGCCAGTGGGGCCTCCGAGATCCACGAGACACCTTCCAGAGAGCTCTTCCAGACTCTGTGGTCCCACCCACCCCTGTGACAAACGAGGATGTCGAGACTCTCAAAAAAGGGGGGAGGAGGGAGACTTTTCCTGCTTCCCCAGGCTAGGACGTCTTATACTGAAGGAGCTTTCATCCAAAATATGTGCTCATTAGCTAGAGGAATCCATAATAATACTTTTGCCAGATCTAAAAACAGAAAAGAACAAGACAATCTCACTGAACACCTCGATTAATTAATTGCCCAGAGAAGTCGAGCCTGAGCCTCAGGCACAACACGAGAGCTATTTACGTATTTATGAGAGGGGGGAATGCAGGCTGGGGCCCCGCATACTTAACCCTGCCCCAATATTTACAGCGCGCTCCTGCCTGTCTTGGCAAGCAGGTGTCGGGTCTATATTTGTGCCCAAAACTTTCTCCTAAAGCCGATTTGCAATTCAACTCATCAGAAGTTTATTGGCTGGAAACGCATTAGGAAAATTCCATGATCTGGGATGGTCTACGGCGGCCACTGGTCTAGAAAAAAATAGTAGGTTACAGCTTAGAAAAGGAAATAGTTGGTTTTTTGAGAAGGAGGAGGAGGAAGGGGAAGTTTAAAACATCAGGTGCGTGTCCTGCAGGGCTGCCCCCTCACTGTCACGGCCCCATCCTCTTCGAATGGATGACACTCTGACGGCCACGCTCCGAAGAGACTGAGGCAGGACCCAGCAAAGGCACCGTGATGCGGTGATGCGGGGAGAACGCGGGAGAAAGGCAGAGATGCCCACACCGGCATCGTTGACAATGAAAAGCAGACGCTGGAAACAATGTAACTACCCAGCAATGGGAAGACGCTGGGGATAAACGTAGCAGCCGGGAGCAGACAGGGGGCTACTATGTTGCTATGACAGAGGACAGCGCTTGAGCGCCTTTGTGGGGAGCGTTGCACCACCGTGTGAGCTACATTGCAAATACCAAAGTGCAAGCGCGTGTGCACCACGCCTTCCTCCACGCAGAGCAGAGCACGCACACACACACGGGGACTGGCATGTGCACAAAATATTTTCCTCCAATGACAGATCAGTGGTATTAAAAGACTAAGTTTTGGCGGGGAAACCGAAGAAGTTTCGTTTTGTAACTTTATGCACTATTAGAATCCCTGAGAGTTATAAACCGTTTTTTTTTCTTTTTTTTAGAAAAAAAATGTATAAGCAAGTGCTTTCGAACTCGGTGCTCTGGAACCCTAACAGTTTACAAACGTGCCCGAGCTGGAGCCGACGGAGCTCCCAGCCCGGCTCCCGCTGGGACCGCTGAGGTTCACAGCCCACGTGCCGGCACAGCATTTCTCGCAGGAGCGAGAGCTCCGCCACTGCAAAACGCAGTTTAACCCTCGGGACACGGGCGGTGTAAATGTACAAGGTTGTTTACATTGTTTTCATTGAGAGAAATGTGCCCGGGTTTTC
The DNA here is from genome assembly GCF_019186645.2 of Phyllostomus hastatus. Taxonomy (NCBI): domain Eukaryota; kingdom Metazoa; phylum Chordata; class Mammalia; order Chiroptera; family Phyllostomidae; genus Phyllostomus; species Phyllostomus hastatus. Next base: position 12,134,819 of record NW_025333537.1, on the reverse strand, counting down.
CCGAGCTGCCCCAAAGGCTCTGTGTGTTCAACTGTCGGGGGCCGACGTGGTCTGAAAACCCCCTTTCTGGAACCGCTGAGGCCGGCCCACGCCACAGGTCGGACGGGGTCCCCCTAGGAAGTTCGTGTCCACCTGGACGCTCAGGACGGGGCCTTGTTTGGAAACAGGGTCTCTGCAGATGTAGCTAGTTCAGCGGAGGTCACACAGGATGAGGGTGGGCCCCGAGTCCAACGCCTGGTGTCCTTCCACGGAGGCAAGAGGACACAGAGACACAGACGGGGAGAAGGCCACGAGACGAGACGGAGTGACGTGGCCCCGAGCCGAGGACTCCTGGCCGCCCCCTGACGCTGTAGGCGCACAGGGCAGGACTCAGCCCTGGCGCCTTTGGAGAAAGGAGCTCGGGCCTACCGACACCTTCCTTTCGGACCCCTGGCCCCCAGCACCGTGGTTCCGGAGGCTCCAGGGGTGCGGTGACTCGCTGTGGCAGCCCCGGGACACGGGCACCGCTCACAACAGGAGGAGGACAGAGGCGGTGTGGGCGGGCCACGAGCCAACACCTGAAGCAAAAGGTCCCCGCCTTCCTGTGCTCTGTCGCCACAGCTCTCACTGCCTTGTGCTCAAGTGCACCTGGAGGCCTGGTTAGATCGGAGATTCCGCCCTGGCTGGCGTGGCTCAGTGGATTGACGTGTGATTGACGTGTGATTGGCGTGTGATTACCCGCGATAACTGCCACCCCCCAAGGGCCTCCGGAGCCCTGGGCACGCTCAGGCACGAAATGCGCATTCGCTGGAACCCCGGAGAACCTTCTCCCGAGACCACAGGCTCCCGGACAGCCGGGACCCGGTCGGAACAGTTCTCCAGGGCCGGCGCGGGGCCAGCCGCGCGAATACACAAAGGAAGGACCGGTCCAATAGGCCCTGGCGGGTACGTCTTCCTCCCGTTTTACAGATGGGAAAACAGACCCAGCCCCTCCCCACCGGCCTGCGCAGCCTTCTCGCAAGACCCTCCCAACCACGGTTGCTCCTGACCACCTAATCCCGGGCAGCTGGCTGACCTTTTCTGTGCCTCGGTTTCCTCATTTGCAAAATGGGGCGGACAGCAGTGCATTCCTCAGAAGGTTGTTGTGCAAATTAAATGTTTCAGAAGGAAAAAAAAGAAACAAAGAAAAAAAAGAACATAAACTGTTTCCATATGTGTACAGAGCTGAGAACAGTGCTCAGCACACAGGGAGCCCTCCAGAAATGTCGGTTGGTGTTGTCAGTGACCCCGTTAAACGGGAAGGGGTCAGGCAGCAGGGCAGAGGCAGAGCTGGGTGGGGAGGCCATGGTGCCGTGCCACGGGCGTGGGCCCCTTTATCTGGTCCTACACGACCCTCTGGAATGCTGTCGTGGGCACCGGCACCCTCAGCTGGGGGCAAGCTACTAAATGGGTGGGGAGCTGCTTCTGCTGCCTCAGAATAAAACCGAACAGGCAGACTTGAACTTGCACGCGAAGGCGCACACACAAGAATGCTTGCGGCTGCATCTTTTTTTTTTTTTTTTTTAAGGAAGGCAAAGATGGAAGCAGCCCAGTGTCCATCACCAGGTAAAAGGGGATTTGGGGGCCGGCAGCCAGCGGACAGCAGAAATGTTACACTGGAAACCTAGGCTGTGTGTCTGTCTGTTTTCCCTCTCTGGACGGCAATTTGGCCACACTGGCTTTGAGTTGGGTTTCAGACCAGAAGAGCCCAGTATTTGTAAGCATTCCCTGAGGGAGAGCACGTTTGGCTGTGGATAAGCTGGCTGTTTCCCCATCCATCTGCCCTGGGTACTGGGCCCACATCCGGACTACATTTCCCAGCCTCCCTTGCAGCTAGGAGTAGCCCCGTGACTGAGTTCCAGCCAATGGAATGCGAGTAGAAGACAGGTGCCCCAATCCCAGGCCTGGCCCATAAAAACTCCCTCGTGATCCTCTCGTGCCCTCTGGCTCCTGGTGCAGAGTCGGCGGAGATGGAGGCCCCGGGCATCAGTGAGCCACCCCAGGGAGAATCCCAGGTCCCGGGGTCACCTGGGCCTGCTTCACAGCCTGACTGGGCTGGTTCATGGGAAAGGAAGAAACTTTTGTTGGATGAAGCCGCGGAGATTTGGGGGTGGTTTGTCTAGTGGTCAGCCAACCCGGCTGGAATAAATTCTTCCGGAAACATGACAGAGACCCAAGAAAGGCGCAGCCCCGGGGTTTGGATTAGGGGTCGGGGTTGGAGGAAACACCTACTTTTTGCAAATACCTATTTTATACTGCTAGCATATTTATTTATAGCAGGTACCTGCTTTCAACTCAGGAAGACGAACTTTTTTAAGCATCCGGAAGAAGCAAGGAGAGATGCGGGGGCCTTTCTCAAAGAGATCGCATCGGGGACTCAGTCGGTCTTTGTCCTGGCCCCCCCCAACCATCCCTGGGAAGGGGGTGCCCCCTGCACTGCCCCGACACAGACAGTGAAGGGGGTCTCTCTGGGGGCCTTTAGTCCCTCAGGAAGCACGAGGGGGTCTGCCCCTGACAAGACAGTCACCCCCCCTAAGCACAAGGGGACCGATGCTTCAATAGGACTCAGTGGTCGGGGAAGGCAGGTCCCCCAGGCAACTGTCACCCAGAGGTCTTCAATGTCAGAAGAGCTGGTCCCTGGAAAGTCCACCGAGAGGGGACCCACTTCACACAGAGACTGAAATCTCACAATTAAAAAAGAGCATGACTTGTAATTACCATAGGCGTACAATACCGTCATTAACATAGAATTAACATAAAATATCATTAACACGAAATTACTGTATGACCGAGCAACTCCACTCCCGGGTTTAGACCCAAGAGAAACGGAAACAGATGTTCAAACAAAACCTCGTACGTGAATGCTCGCAGCAGCATTCATCACGACAGCCAAAAAGCACAGCCACCTAAGTGCCCATCCACAGACACACGGAAAAATGGAATCATGTTGCATAGCCATGCGGTGGAATACTACTCAGCCCTAAAGAGGGATGAGGCATTGATCCACGCTGCAGCGTGGCGGAACCTCGAAGACACCAGACTGGGTGAACGTCACCGGGCACAGAAGACCAGTGTCACTCGGCTCCGCACGGGAAAGTCCAGACGAGGCCAAGCCACAGGGACAGGAAGGACCTCGGTGGTTGCCGGGGGCCGGAGGGGCGTGGGGGAGGAGGAGGAGGAACTGTTAAGAGGTGCGGCTTCATTCTGAGGTGCTGAGCATGTTCCCAAAGTCCGTCGGGCTGGTGGCTGCACACCCCCGTAGAGATGCTAACTGCCTCTGAATTGCACACTAAAACGGTTTCAATGGCGCGTTTTATGTTCCGCGCATTTCACCACTGGAAGGAAAAAAAAAAAACAGGCATGATTAGGGCTTCAGCTTGAAAGATGAAATAAAAACTTTGCAAATAAGACTGCTTTCTCATGGTCTGCAAAATGTGAATTATAACCGCAACTCGGGGTCAGATGGAAGCATGAACGGGATGTCGCCAGGAACCAGCTGATTCACTTGGCAGAATCGTGAAGAGCAAAATCCCCCATTATCTGACTTCCATAAGGCGGTCGTCCGGACCTGCGTCTCCGCTGGAGCACCTCAGGGCCCGTCGGCGTCCCCAGGGTCATCTCTTCACCCTCTGATATTCAGACCATTCTATTTGGAGGCGCCCACCAAATTCGCAGTTCAGTCCATTTCTTCCCTTCAAGGGCCAACTGCTCGGGCTCCGCACTAGGTCAACGGTGGGTCCGGCTGTGTGTGGGGCAGTTCCCAGCATCCCCTCCGCTGACGTCCCGAAACCCGGCATTTCTTGCAAGACGTGCAGCTTCGCCCTGTGATCTGTCCTGAATCCACATCCAGTGTCACAGACCGAACCCACGCCCGTCCTTCAAAGACACCGGTGCCGTGGGTGAGCGGGCTCCGTGCTTCTCCACGGGGCACGGTTCTGCCCCCAGCAGGGGACATTGGTCAGTGTCCAGAGACACGTTTGGTTGTCACCAGAGAAGGGGCATGTCTTCTCCCCGTGTCCTCGTGTGCCAAGTACAGAGTAGGTGCTCATTAAACAGTCGGTCAGCTGGTATTTAATGAGCGCCTACTAGGTGCCGGGCGCTGGCCCAGGTCCTGGGGATCCGTCCATGAACTGGACAAAGGTCCCCGCTCTGGAGAGGCTGACGTTCTAGAACGAGCCTCAAATAAACGGATGGCTGTGTGCCGCCTCAGCACGCCGCGAATGCCGCGAGGGAAGGCACAGCCAAACAAGGTGGGCCGGCGTCACCCGGCGGCCGGTCCGAGCTCCAGCGCCGCGCCCCACCCCCGCCCGGCATCCCCGAGGCGCTGCCGGAAGCCTCACCGCGGGCCACCTGTTGTTTTTACGTCCAATTGATCGCCACGTTCCGGATACCGATCCCGGAGCCGTGCACGACGCATCCGGAGAGGCAGGACCTCTCCCTGCAGATGGCTCTGGGTTTTTTTCATGGAGACAAAATTCACACGACAGAGAAATTAACCATTTTAAAAGCGAACGATTCAGTGGCATCTCGTACATTCCGAGTGTTGTGGAGTCACCACCCCTATCTAGTTCCAGAACATTCTCATCACCCCAAAGGGAGGCCCCAGACCCATCAGCAGTCACTCCCATGCCCCCTGCCCCTACCACTGCCCACCCCGGGTCAGCGGTCAGCTTTCCGTCCCTGTGGAGTTGCCTGTCCCAGACGGGCACTCCCCGTCGGTGAAATCACCCACTGCGTGGCCTTCCGTGTCTGGCGCCTCTCACTTGCGAAATGCTTCCAAGGTTTCCCCGCGTTCCGGCAGGCATCGGGGCTCCGTCCTGGCCGCGGCTGAATCACGTGTCCCTGCACGCACGGCCCACGTCCTGTCCCCCCTCCGTGTCCCGAGGGCCACTCGGGCTGTCCCCCAGCAGAAGCTGCGACGAACACGCAGGGGCAGGTTCGCCTGGCCACCTGCTCCCAGTTGTCTGGGACGCAAACCCGGTAGTGGCGTGCTGAGAATGCTGATTTTAAAAAACAGAAAGGCTCCACTGAGAATTCCACGCTCCCCCTGTCTCCCAGCCAACCTCCGTGTCTCTCTCTCCCGAACACCAGGGAGCGGGGCGGGGGGGGCCCTGGGCGGCCCGGCAGGCACGGCCGGTGGGCACCCACAGAAGGCGGCTCCTCTCCCGCCCTCCAATGCCGCGGCGTGGGTGTGTGAGACGTTCAGATTTCATCTCTGTGCTAAAAATTCAGAGGCCAGATATGAAATGTTACGATTCCACAGCCAAGAAAAATCGCTCCACCAGCTCTTCTGCAGCACAGAGCAAACGGTGGGGGGGCGGAGGGGGAGGCCGCGGGCGGAAGGCTAGCCTGAGCCCCCTCCCCTCGCTTTTGGGGAGGGGGCGGGTTAGGCGGTGACCTTTCTCGTTTTTCTTTTAAACGATGTGTTAATTAGATCACTTAAACAGATGGACACGGCACACAAGGGAAAGGCACCGATACGTACACGGAAAGAATTCAGTCACCTCCCATCGGACAGCCCAGCCGAGCCTCCGAGGGCATCCGAGTCCCAGCCCTGGCCCTGCACCAGCCACGTGCCTCCGTTTCCCCAGCGGTAAACGAAGGGACTGGATGAAGAGCAAGGTGCAGATCCAAGTGTCCAGAGCCACCCTGTCCAACACGTCAGCCAAGAGCCATGGGCGGCCGTTTAAAACTCAACTGAAAGAACCACGAAGTAAAACAACCACACGTTCACCTCCTTAGCCGCACGGACCACGTTTCAGTGGCCAGTGGCCACCGTCCCGGACAGCACAGACTGGAGAGCATTCATGTCAGCACAGCAGCGTCCACCGGGCAGCGCCAGCCACGAGCCACGAGTGACGCACTCTCCGTGGCCTGTGGACCCCTTCTCGGCTGGGCCCGTGTCCCCACCCCCTGCTGCAGTGCCCAGCACCCTTGGGACGCTCGGACAAAGCCTGAGGATGCGTCGGACAGCGTGCGTGAAGGCCACAGCCTCCGCTCCCGGCCACTCTCTGGAAGTGCACGGCCGGGGCTCTGTTCCCGCAGCTCTTCGGAGAAGTCAAAACCCCACATTTTCGCCCTGGCTGGCGTAGCTCAGTGGATTGGGCGCGGGCTGCGTGCAAACCAAAGCATCGCAGGTTCGATTCCCAGCCAGGGCACATGCTGGGGTTGCAGGCCACGGACCCCAGCAACCGCACACTGATGTTTCTCTTTCTCTTTCTCCCTCCCTTCCCTCTCTAAAAATAAATAAATAAATAATCTTAAAAAAAACCCCACACTTTCTCACTGAATCACCCAGCTCCTGGACGCCGGCTCAGATTTGTCAGAGCCCTGGGCTGGCCAGACGGACAGGGCCCCGGGCTGCCGGTGGCCAAGACTGGCTGGTGTGCGGCCACTGCAGTAGGAGGGGACGAAAGTCCCTTCCACGGGCGCTTCAGACGTGGGGGCTGGCGGGCCCCCACGCACGCAGGGGAACAGGCGGGTCTGGAGCGGTGGGACCTCCCGCCCCTCCCCGGGAGCCCAGAGAAAAGCCGGAGAGGAAGGAGCCGATGACAGACTCCCGGTTTCCAGTCTGCGCTCGGCGCGGACACAGGGTGGCTGAGCCCCAGGTGACGATGACATTCTAGTTCCTGTCCCTCCCAGGACGGGGGTCGCGGGCTGTCCTGGAATGCTAACAACGCGGTGAACCCCTTTGGAAGGAGTGAAGAAGAGGAGAAGACGGATAACAACACAGCAGTGACGCAGGGCAGGCAGCCGGCCCTGCAGGGCTGACCCCGGGACCAAAGCCACCCGCAGACTAGGACGAGGGGAGGGGCCTGGAGCCAGTGGCCCTGCGGGGAGGAGCCCCAGCAAGCCTGCTGTCTGGGAGTCAGGCCAGAGACGGTGGGGCGCAGTTTAAACTATGCCCCCCCGGCCGGGATGAGGGGGGCACTGGGTGCCTAAGGCCAAGGGGGGCCTTATGACAGCAGAAGGAATTAAGAAGAAGGTGGGCCAGGTCCACGAGACCACCGCCTCCCAGCTGGGGAGGGCCACCCTCCACCCACCTGTCACGGCCTGCAGTTGCCCTGAAGTCCCTCCAGCCCCTCCCTCCCCACCCCCATCCGTGGCTGGTCCCTGGTCAGACTTATCAGGGCCGGGGGCGCTGGGGATTCACGGGTCATGACCCTGCGGAGGCCCGGCCGGCTGCAGTCTGGCCACCATGTACCTGTGAAGGCTTTAAACTCTGTCTGCAAATCCCCTGGCACGCCAGCGACCACACGGAAGCGTCAGATCCCCCTCGCTTGATGAGGGGCTCCCCTGTGACGAGTCACACGCGGGGGAGTGACCCTGAGTGACCACAAGGCCTGGTGGGCACCAGGGGCTGAATGCGTGAATAAAAAGCATTTTAAAGTGACGCCGCAGGGAAAACAGGATACGTTGTGTCCCGTCGGCGTTCAGGAGGAGCTCCTGCGTTGGGCTCACTGGATACAACTCTCACGCCGGTAAAATTAGAAAACCCTATCACGCTAAAGAAACACATGGGTATCCGCTAATGTCTGCACACGACAGGGTTGTCCTAGGAGTCATCGACTAGAACCTGCAAGGCTAAGGGAACGAGCCAAGCGCTGCCTCGGGTCAGCTCTGACACTTGGGACCCGTCGCTTCTGTGAGGACGCCCCGCCCACCCCCCCACCCCCCCCCCCCCCCCCCCCCCACCCCCCACCCCCACCCCCAGGCTGTGACGTTCGCACTCGGGATTCGTGCGCACAGCTGCGCGCTGCCTCTGGGGGGCGCCATCGGCCACGTTTTCCGTCTTGGGCGTGGTGGGGGTGGGGTGCCAACCACACGCGCCAGGGGCAGGAGTTGGATCCTTTCTGAAACATTTTTGATTGGCAGGCGACAGCGCCTGAGGGCGTCCTAGGCCGCGCGGGGTGCAGCGGGGGAAGGGGGGGGGGATGAAAGATTATTCTCACGGCTCCGCCCTCTGGAAGCCCCGCCCGCCGCCGCAGGAGGCGAGGCAGGGGCCGTTTCTACTCTCCGCCCAGAACTCCGGAGGCTCTGCCATCCGTGCTCACCACCAGGTGAGGGGCTCTGAGGGGCCGTCACAGGGCGTCCTCAGGACCCTTCCAGGTGCAGGTGAAAGAAACCCAACCGAAAGTTGCTTGAGGACAAAAAAAATAAGATGTGTTGAACCGCTTGGTGCCTCAACATCCCCCTCTTTAAAACGGGTATAATCGCGCTAAAACCCACACACCCAGGCCTGCCGAAAGCATTAGCTGAGCCGACGGTGCTTAGCTGCGCGAGCGGCACGTGGAAAGCGCTACTACGTCAACACGAGCCGGCTGATGTGTGCAGGGGGGTTGTCGGTGGCTGGCGCCAAAATGGCACGCACCGTGCGAGTGACCCTGCTGCCCACTCGACCCCAAGCCACCACGGCCATCCCTCCAGGACAAGGGACACAGGTCCCACCTGCCCTTCTTAACAGCGGCATGGTTCTCGCCACCGAAATGCCACCGCCCCACCCCGTCAGGGGGACAGACACTCCGGGAGCACCTCTTTCCTGCCACGGCCGACAAGGCCGTGACACACGTCCGGAACAGGCGGCCTCTCCTGGTCCTGCCCCTCTCTGCAGAGGGCAGAGGCTCCCCAGAGGGGGGCTCGCGGGGTCCCAGCCCGGTCCCACTTCCGTCGGTGTTTGCAGGCCACGTTCCGAATACTCTTCGTGTTCGTGCAAAGCCCCCACGACGCGTGAGAAATCCTGACCTGGGGCGTCCAGGTCACGCGCCCAAGAAAGAAGCCCCAGGAGCCCGGCTGCAGCTGGGGAGCACCTCAGGGGCAGGAGGGGTGTGTGTCGGCTCCGAGGGTGGGGCAGGGGAGGCCTAGCCTCACACAGGGGCTGCCCCGCCCCAGAGGACCCCCACCCCCATCAGAAGACTGTCCCAAGGCCTCGGCCTCTGGAAGAAGCAGCAGGTTCTCCCATGGGAACCCCTCCTGCCTCTGCGGAGCTGAGCCTCCGCCCTACGTGTGGCTGACTGGGGGGCACGGGGGCCCATCCCCACAGCCACAGGCCCTGCTTCAGGGGTCAGCGCACACCCGAGTTCATCCAGTAAAGGTCGGGCCCGTGACTCATGCTGGGACAGCCAGCAAAGAGACCTTCGATTTCTCCGGTCAGAGAGGAAAAAGGCTGGAGCGGAATGTGTCCAGCCTTGCCGTCAGGGGCAGAAAGGCTGTCTGACCGTGAGGTGCACACGGGGGACGAGAGAACGAAGACATGACGTGAAAGAACAGAAGCGCTCCTTAGGAGAGAGTTAAGCCCCTGGATCCAGCCATGCCTGAAGCTGTTCCCCCCTTGACCTTCCCACCTCCAAGGACCAGTAAATTTCCAAGTGTGCCCCTTGCAACTGTGAGAACCCAAATTAATACAGTGGCACGCCCTTGCATGTGGCACATCACCTCCATGAGCTCGCCCAAAATTGTAGTGTTGAAAACAGACCTGACCTGTGTCACACGTGAAACAGAGAGGGCTGCGTTCATCTTCAGAACAACCAGATCAGAAAAAACCCAGCTCATAGAAGAGGCCCATTGACAAGGGTCATTCCGAGGCTGAAATAACCGACCAGTGGGTCCCTTCAGTACCAGTCCCCGCAGCAGCATCCCTGCACAAGGTCTCCTGAGCTGGGAGCCATCGCCAAGCTTTGCCTGCAGAGCAGAAAATATCTCACACACACATGTGCTACTATTTTTAAAATGTTACATAAAATGCTACTGTAATTACCAAAACCCACTCGTTCAAAAGCAGTACAGAATTGATGGCAACTTTCAATCAATATGTTTTTTCTTTTTCCACCAAGACAGACCGGCCCCACGACTCTCGTCCAGACAACAAGCAGGGTAACTTTTCTGACATTAAAAAGGGGCCCCTGATCTTGGCCACCAAGAGCTGCAAACACATATCTACAGAGAATCCCCAGCGTGGCTGCTTCAGGCGAACTTCGTCTTGGCAAAGGCCACAGAGCAGGTCATTGACTTCAGCTTGGCAGGCCGAGGGGTCTCTGTCACAGCTGCGCCCCTCTGTCACCGCGGTGAGAAAGCAGCATCGACAGGAGGCAAAAAAAAAATTCTGGGTGGCTGCGTTGCAATAAAACTTTATTTACACAAGCAAGTGGAGGGCCGGATGTGGCCCACGGGCCGCAGTTTGGTGCTGCCCCGTTTCAGGGTGCAGAGAATGACAGGACACATGTGAGGGCCCAGGCCAGCACAGGGCTGGGTGGCATTTACACGTCTCCGAAGTGCTCTGGGTGGAGGTGAGGAAAATGGAATTTGATGGACATAGCTTTTCACTTACACGTCTAAACAAATAAAGCGAGGACATCTGTACCGGCACATGAGCCATACGCCGTGCCAGAACTACCCCACCGGGAACACAGAGGGAACTGTTTCCTTTGAACGCCGGGGGTCCCTTGGGAACCCCCAGCGGCTGAGTTTCCAGGCACAAATAGCGTCCCAGAGCCATGGTCTCCTCTGCTGTCGGAACGTCGTTTTGACAGTCGCCAGCGTCCACTGAGCACCTACTGTGCGCTGGGCACTGTACATCGACCATCTCATTGCGTCCTCTTGGCCCCACTCCCGTTATTGACAGGTCGCTACCTCCGCCCCGCGGGGGCCGATACCAGCTCGAGCACCCACCTTCCCCCCGGGGCTGCGGGCGGATCCCAGAAAGGCGGAGCTCCAGTGACCAGTGTGAGTTGTGCTTGTGCATGTCCCCGCCACCAAAGGGCGGTCCGCCCCAACTCCAAGTGCAGCGACAGGCGCAGACAGGCGCAGAGTGGGCACCGGGTCAGTGTTCGCCGAACGAACCCGCCGACCGGCAGAGCCTGTGGCTCGGCTTTCGAACCCCACCCGAATCTCACCGCCCGTCGCCGCCTCTCCGGTCACCACTGTGCCCCGAGCCGCCGGCATCACCACCGGGCCATCGGCAGCATCGGCCCTCCTGGGTCTCCCTGCGTCCGCCCCGTGAGTCAAAGCCACCGTCCCTGCCAGGTGCGGGTCCCTGTCACCTCCTCTACAGTGGCCCCTCGCCCGGCCCGGCCTCACTGGCCTCCTTTCTGCCCTTGAACCGCCCAGCACACCCGGCCGCAGGGCCTTTGCTCGTGCCGCTCCCGCAGCTCGGAGCGAAGGCTGTTCCCTGACCCTTCCCCGAGACAGCGGCTCGGCTCCCTCCCCCACCTCCTGGGTCACCTCCGTGCTCTTCCTCCTTAGAGGTGCACGACACCCCACCCCACAGCCCCCCGTCTGCCCCTCTCTGACTGCCCCTTCACGGTCCACTGCAGCACCGACTACGCTCAACGAGCGTTCTAGCTGTTGACGTAGTCCAGAGCCCGTGCACCACGAGGACAGGGGCCCACGCCTGCCTGGTCCCTGCCGAGTCACTGCCTCCAAGGCCAGTGCCCGTCCCAGCACAGACGCACGAGAAACTGTTGGGGCGAACGGGGGCGGGCGGGGCGTTCTGAGGGGCCCCGGGTGACGGTCCCAGGAAGATGAGCAGGGCCCATTTTACAGACGGGGAAACTGAGTCCCCGAGAGGCCAAGGGGCTAGGCCAGCACCCGCAGATCTCCCAGTGTCTCGAGGGAAGCCGGAAGCCTGCGTACGGCCACCCTCACTCTCCACACGCCAGCGGCGCTGACACGAGCGCCTGCTGGTGGATGCGGCCCACGGGCCACCAGCCACCCTCCCCCCGCTGGGAAGTTCCGACTCCCTGCCACCCTGGGAGCAACTTTTGTGGCACAATGACATCTGCCGTGTCCCCCACCTCATCCCCCCGCCCAGACTTGCCTCGGGAAGCACAGGGTTCCCTCGAGAGGCCGCCCCCTCTCACCTCAGCCCTCTGCCCAGGTGCCCCCCCGCCACTGACCTGGCCCCTCAGCTCGCCCAGGACGGCCAGCAGCAGCAGGGGACACAACCACAGGACAGATACCAGGGCAGGGACGTAGCAGAGCACTCAGCCCTGCTGAGACACCAGGGCGGGCAAAGGCACCGCCCGCCGCCCCCCCTCCCCCCACCCCAGTTCAGGAAGCACAGCCAGGGCCCCGCAGGCCCGAGCGCTGGCTGCCGCCACGGCTGGCCGCAGTGTCTCCCCCCGCCCAGTACAGAGAGCCCGGTGGGAAGCATTCGTGCCCACAAAGCCGATGTGAGGGGAGCGTCATCAACGGAGCTGCCCTTCCTGGGGCGGGGGGGGGGGCAGCGTGGGGCTCCCGAGCACAGCTGTGACGGACGAGGCAGGACCCCAAAGGGTTCATTTAGGTTCACATCCACAAAACAGCCGGCTCAGGGGCGCCCGGGGACTCCAGACACTCCATCGCCCTCAGTCATAAAATACAGCCAATCAAATCGGGCTCTATTGATTTTTTATGTAACAGTTTTGGGGCCGAAGCGCCAGGCGAGGGTATTGACCAGTCAAGGAGGCAGGTGTCGGGGGAGGGGTGGGGAGCTGCGGCCCGCACGAGGGCCATGAGGAGTGGGCCAGAGAGGCCCCGCCCAGGCGCCCGGCTTCTTCCTCTGCCGCCCCGGCGTGGAGTGGGGGATGGGGGTCCGCCCTGCGCTGAGCGGAAGGACACACACCACGTACCTGGACGGAGAGTAAAGGCGACAACCAGGGACCCTGCTTTATTGCTCCCGGGGGCACCCATCCCCGCCTGACATCAAATGACCTTTACGTGTTCACCCATCGTTTGTTTCATTGTGTCAATGTCGTCTCGCTCTGCTGGAACGACAGGTCCTCGGAACAGGGGGTGCTCCTCTTGTGCTCCCTACCGGTCCCCAGTGCTCAGTGCGGACTAACACGTCTGTGGATGGATGGATGGATGATGGATGGATGCATGCATGCATGCATGGATGATGGATGGATGGATGGATGGATGGATGAATGATAAATGGATGAATGGATAAATGGATGGATGGATGATGGATGGATGGATGATAGATGGATGAATGTATGGATGGACAGATGGATGGATGGATGGACAGATGAGTCGGCATCTCTTGAGCACTTGCTCTGTGCCAGGCACTGTGCAAACAACTCTGCAAGGATGTGCATTCCTCCTGCCTGGAACACCCTTCTCTGGCTTGGAGCTCGCCAATCATTTAGGTCTCAGACCTAAATGCTGCCTTCTCCAAGAAGTCCTCCTGGGTGACCCAGTCACTCCTCATTGGACCGCCTTGTGTTGAATATGAAGAGGATAAATTACTGCCTGGGACTTTCCTGTCTGTGTGTGTCAGCTTCTTGTCACTCTCTGTCACCCTGAGGCTGCCCTGGAATGCAGGCCCCTGAGGTCACAGGCGCCCAAGCCTGAGTGTGGGGAAACTGAGGCAAAACTCCAGGACAAAGAGGCACCACAGGGGCAGGAGAGACCGGAGTCAGGGGCTTCGGGGAGGAGACCTCTCCCTGCCACTCATGGCTCCATGGTCTCCAGCAGGACCCTGCCTGGCTCGGAGCCTTGGCGACCCCATCGGGGGACACAGCCGAGCCCCTACCCTCCCCCCGGGCAGTCAGTGAAATCCCAAAGTGAGAAGCCACAGGGCCGGCCTGAGGGGCCCCTGTCCTCTGCAGCTGTCGCTGTCACGGAAGGAGCCCACCAGCCCTCCCCTGCTGCCCCTCCTCCTCCTGGGACCCCACGGGCCGGCTGCCCAGCCCCGCCGCCGCCACTGCTGGGTCCCCGACCCCGCGGCAAGGCCACAGAGGTAGGTCAGGGCCTGCTGTCGCCTGAATGTCTGCCGCCCCCAGAAGTCCATATGCTGCAACCGTCCCCCCAAGGTGACGGGGTCAGGAGGTGACGCCTTTGGGAGGCGGTGAGGTCTTCGGGGGAGCCCCCGTGATGGGGTCGGCGCCCTCACGGACCCCAGAGAGCTCCCGCGCCCCTCCCGCCGTGAGAAGACGCGGAGACTTGGGTTCGCACACCATGCGGCCGTGCTGGCCCCTTGACCTTGGACTTCCCAGACTCTAGAACTGTGAGAAATAGATGTCCGTGCTTTGTCAGACACCCGTCTGTGGCGGTCAGTGACAGCAGCCTCGTGGCGGAAGGCCAGGCCCACTTTACAGACGGGCAAACCGAGCCTCGCTGAGGCCCAGGGCCTGGGCCAGACCCCCCGCTGTCGGGGGCGACACCAGACGCGGGGTCTCGGTGCCAGCATCACCTACCCTGTGATGTCGGCCCCTAACGAGACACGTCCACGGGCAGCGGTGGCCGTCCCCGGCCTTCCGCGCCGGCTCAGTTCCCCGCAGCGCCAAGCCCCACCCTGCTGCCATGCCCCAGGGCTCCCTGCACTGCTTAGCGACATTAGAGGGACCAAAACTCCCCAATGCAGGTTTCTCGAAAAAGACCCAAGTCCGCCCTCAACCGAGACACGTGCGCGGGCCTCCCCTGGCCCAAATCCGTCTCCGAGCCCAGTGAGCTGCCCATGGGTCTCAGCGCCCAGGATCACGGGGGGAGGGGAGGGGCACCGACTCAGCCGACACACTGTGGGTGCACGCCCATCCTTTGTGGCCGTGTGACCTTGCCCAGGTCACAGCATCGCACTGGGCCTCAGCCTCCTCATCTGCAAAATGGGGCCAATGCGAGTCCTCGCCCCATCGGGACGGCCGAACACTCGGCACGATGCAACGTGGGCGCGAGGGGCGTCGGAGGCCTCACAGCCAGGTCCTGACGGGGGCTGGCTGGCTCTGATTCCGGGGTACACGGGCGTGGGGCAACCAGGAAGGAAAGGGAAGGCAACCGCGGCACGGCTGTCTGCCCAAGTCTCACCCTTGGAGGGGACCACCCACTCCCTCCAGGGCACGGAACGTGAAGGCCTCCCAGCTGCCCACAGGGCAAGTCCGGTGTGGTGCCCATGGCTCTCACCCTCAGTCTGCGTCCAGAGATGGACTCTTGCAGACAGAGAGACAGAGAGAGAGAGAGACAGAGAGAGAGAGAGAGAGACAGAGAGAGAGAGAGAGAAAGAGGAAAGGAAGTGACAGACCCCAGTGAAGGCCAGCCCATGGAAGGGACTCTGACGCCCGCCACCCTGGAGCACGCGTCCGGCTCGTCCGGCAGCCCCTGCCCCCCCTCCGTGCACAGAGCGGCGCCGGGGCGGGACCCCTGACCCCTGACCCCTGACCCCGCGCGAGTGCAAGCCAGTGACGCAGCTTCCCCCCCCCCACACCCCATGGCCTGGGAGCCGAGAGGGCAGCCCCGGGCCCCGGGGGGCGAGGGCCCTGGCGCCCCAGGGAGGGGGCCCGCAAGCCCGGGGCGCCCGCAGGAGCGCCAGCTTCCATCGCCACGCCCTGGCCATCGGCCCCGCCGGGACGGTTTGCTGCCTGTCTCCCCCAGCGGACGTTCGCCCTGCGGCCGCACCAGGCGGCTCTCATTCGCGTGACCTTCAGCTCCTTCATGGAGCCCGGGTCGGTACGGGGCCGTGGGCGGAGGTCCTCTGCCAGAAAGGGGCCTTTGCTGGGGGGCCCTGCGCGGGGCGAGAACGTCCTGGGAAAGGAGTTTCCAAGGCAGCGAAAGTGTGGGCGCCATGAGCCCCGGGCTGACACCCCCACCCCCTCACTGTGAGACGCCCCCCCAGCAGGCCCCGCCCCGCGCCCGAGGCTCCGCCTCCCACGTGCACGAAGGGGCTGGCGGCGGGCACGCTCGAAGTCACGCTCTCGCCGTGGACGTGCACTCGCGCACTCTGGGGGAGGGGGAAGGGCCGGTGGCACCACCACCACCCCGTGACGCCGCCTGGGGTGCCAGGGCTGCTCCCCACGGGAACGGGGCCATGCACCTGCCGAGCCCCAGAGCGGCAAAGGGAAACGGGCCCTCGAGACCCCCACTCCGTTTCCGGCCGGGCGCACACGGCTGGGGGCGGGGCGCGTCGGGAGGGGGGGTTCTGGGGAAGGGCTCTGCCGGCCCAGGCACCGCCCGCCCAGACTCCGCGCCAACAGGCTCCGGGTTTCTTTTCCTCGCCGCCTGCGTCGAGGCCACCGCCACCTCATGGTTGGCCTCGGCACCAACCTCGGGCAGGACTCCCCGCCCCCAAATCCCCTGCATCCGGGGGAGGGGGGCAGAGGCAGGGACGGGGTGGGGGGGCAGGCAATGATTTACTCTGGGAACTTCCCCTGTCCCACCAGTAAATCACTCAGGGGAGGGACGGCATTTGCATACCGCTGCCTGCCCCCACCCAGCGCCCCCTCTCCGGAGAGCAGCCCCCCACGCGGCCCCCCCACCGCGTCCCTGCTGCCATGAGGATGGAATACGCCCCATGCCAAGGTGCCAGGCACCACTGAGGGCCCTCGGCCGAGAGGCCTCCCGCCCCGCCCCCGCAGCGGGCTGGGCCCCTCACAAGGCCCCTCTGTCCGGGCCCGCCACCCACCCCGCTGTTGCAGGCCCGAGCACAATGGGTCAGCGGCGCGCGGCGCGGCCAGCTCCGCGGCGGGGACTGTGGCGGCTGCGCTCGTTTGCAGGGCCGGAGCAGGCACCACAGCGCTCGAATAATGGGGGCCCCCCGGTCGCTAGGCTGTGGGATTTGTGCTGACTCTTACCGAGCACAGTTCCATATGTTTAAGCACTTTGCGCGGCTGAAAGAAGTACACCCACCGCGCTCTTCACCATGGCTGCTGCCCACGCAGGGGGGAGGGGGGCGGGCGCAGGCAGACAGGCCCTGCGAGTGCAGGCGCAGCGCCTCTCCTCCCGCCGCTGAGCTCGTCCAGCGCCCCTGCCAGGGCCTCGGCCGGCCGGACGAGGTCAGCCAACCCGGCCAAAACATCCCTCAGGCCCCACCGGCGGCGGGGGAGGAAGCGCGGGTGCATTGCCTGCAAACCTTTCCACCAAACGGGAGGCTGCTAAGTATCTTTCAGGAATTTCAGCCTTGTTTTCTCTCCAGCTCTCCTTCCTCGCTGGTGCTAAATATAGAGTTATCAAACTGTCTCTCTCCGCGTCCCTGGTGGGGATCGGGTGGGGATGGGGGGGCGGGGGAGACAGACAAGTGCTTCCAAAGACCCGGCGGTGGCACGTGGCCGGAGCTGCCCGGCAGGGCCAGGAGCGGACCTCACCGGCGGCAGGGCGCCCCCCGCAGGAGCACCAGGCCTCCCAGAGCCAGCCTCCCAGAGCCAGCCCCGCGCGCTCCCACGGCCAGGGGAAGCGGCGGAAGGCGGGTGCGGACTGCACCGTTTTCTCACAAAGCATGAGGCAGGCTGCTCCTCGGGGAGATCGCCAGCCAGCACCCGCTCTGGAGAACAGGCAGCGCTGACCCCCGCGGAGAAGCCAAACAGAGACACAAGTGCAACCTTCCAGTCCCGAAGGGAGGACTGCCACGCATTCTGGACGCAGGTCCCGGGGCCTCGGCTCCAGGGACGCCGCCCGGACCCCCCCGGGCGCAGCCCCTCTGATGCACCAGAGACCAGCCTGAGAGCAGCACAGCTCCGGGCTGGAGCTGCAGCCCCGCGTGCGCGCGGCGGGACCCGCTGCCCAGACCCAGCTGAGGCCGAATGCCCACGGATGCCTCCGGCCGCAGGGCTCGCCCCCCCCACCCCCCGCCACCGCCGCCACCGCCGCCACCGCGGTCTTATTACACACTCCGGGTCACCAGAGGGCACCTCGGAGGAAGGCGATATTTACTTTTTCCATGCAAATGCACATGAAGTTGGCGGCCGCTCCTCATGCAACCTTCCCCCACAGCGAGAGCTGAAAAGTTACACTTGCATTTTCCTGCTGCACTCCGAGGGCGGGCGGGCGTGTGTGGCTTGTTTGCTAAGAAAACGAGGAGAACGTTTTCCCGGAGCCCGAGCCCAGCCGCCTGCTCACCGATCAATCACAGGTCCTGGTTGTGCACGGTCTGCAGCACCGAGCGCTCCAAACGCAGCGGGAACCTTGCTGCCCCCGGTGCCGAGGGACCTGTAGGGTCTTTCTCCGCTGCTTGCGGTGGGGGGAGGGGAGGAACTGGCATTTTGGGATGAGCTCCCTCCAGCACCAACAGGGAGCCACACCAAGGCGGCGGCGGAAAGGCTTTCCAAACTCCAGCGGAGACAGAAAATACCTGTTTTTGCCTTTCCCACTCACTAGATTCCGGCGACAGCTGTGCGGGGGCCAGCAGAAAGCCTGGCTCCCCGGTGCCCAGGCCACGGCTCCGGGCGGCACCCGGTTCCAAGGAGGCCCCACATGCCCGGGGTTGCCTGGCCCACGTGGGGTCAGGGCGCTGGGGCAGCCCGGCTTTGAAACAGGAGGCGAGCGGCAAACTGCACCTCGGCCAGGGCGAGGCCACCTGGGGAAGGGCCCTTTGGGAGGGGGTATGAAAGGAGAGTGCCGCTGCCCGTGGGGAGGAGCCGGGACGTGCCAGCCTGCGCCGGCGGACGACCTGACGTCTGGGCCCGCAGGTGTCCTGGGAACTCACGGCCCTGCGACCACCGGGACCAGGGAGCCAAGAGGGGCTTCACCAATGCCCTGCCACAGCAAAACCCCGCGAGAACCGAAACCTGGGGGATGGCGCCCCGAGGCGGAGCAGGGAGGGGGCTAGATTCCAGGAGGCGCGCCCCCACTCGCCTCCGGAGGCTCGGCGCTCTGAAAGGACCCGCAGGGGAGCTGGGGGTTGGGGGAGGAAGGCGGTGCGTGCAGGAGACCCCTGGATCCCCAGCGTCTCCCCAGATCGCTCCAAGTCTGGGAGGAGCGAGCTGCCGGGGACTTGAGGAGGTGGCCGCTCTGTGCAGGAGCCAACTTTGCGCGCGGCGGCCGGGGTCGGGGATGGGGTCCCGGGGACGCGTTACCTGGGCACCGGAGCGCAGTCAGCGCCAGCAGGAGCCCGAGCGGCGGCGCCCGGCCCGGGGGCGGCATGGTCCTTGGCGCGCGGTGGGTGCGGCGCGGAGCTGCTCTTGTCGCGCGCCCGGCCCGGCCCGGCCCGGCCCGCGGCTCCCGGGAGCGGCCCGGGAGGCTACGCTCCGGCTGCGGGCATGGCTCGCTCCCCCGGCGCCGCTCTTCCCCGGACGCAGGCGGGCGGCGCGGGCGGCGCTTCCTAGGCTGCGCCGGGGCGCGCTCTCCGGGGCTCGGCCGGGCGCGGAGGGGAGCGGGGGCCCGGCTCAGCACCCCGCGCCCTCGCCGGCGGCCCTGCACTTGGCCCGAGTTGCGTGGCCCCCGCTGCCGCCGCCGCCGCGGCTCCTGCGCCCCAGCGCCCGTCCCATCCCTGTCTCGCCGCCGCCGCCGCCACCGCCGCCGCCGCCGCCGCCGCCGCCTCTGCCCGCGCCAGCTGCCGGCCGCCCCTCGAGCCAGCGCGAGTGAGCGAGCGAGCGAGAGAGCGAGCGCCGGGAGGAGGGAGGGGCGGCGGGGCCGGGGGAGGGGCCGCCGCCGGAGACCGGGCAGCGGGCGGCCGCCCGGCGATAGGCGGCGGGACGTGCCACTCCCTGGCGTCCCCGGGGGAGGGCGCCTGGACGCAGAGCCCGGGGGAGACGCGCGCGCGGGGGTGGTCGGGGGCCGCGTGGGGACAGGTACAGTCGGCGGGGCGACCTGCCGGGCAAAGTGCGGGCGGAGCCGGGCGGCTCGGCGCGTCCTGGCGGGAGTTCCCAAGGTCGGGGGCCGAGGGGCGCGGCGGAGGGTCCTCGGAGTGGGGCAGCGACGCCTTCAGGGGAGGGGTCTGCAGGGACTCGGGGCGGCGAGGCTCGGCGCTGACAAGAGATAGATGCGGCAGGGCTTGGGGATGCCTCTGGGGAGGGGAGGGCGGCGTGGCCTCCGGGGGTCGGGGGTGCCTGAGGAGTGTCCGCAGGGCAGGGGGCAGGGGCACATCAGGGGTCCCGGAACAGGTCGAAGGTGTCCTGACGCTGCCCGCCCAGGCGGGAAGCAGGGGCCCTCGGAGGCCCTGATTCCCTGGAGCGACAGCACGCCCCTTCCCACTTCCCGCAGGCCGCGAGAGCGCGCGCCGGGGTGCTGTGGGGGGCAGGGGGCGAAGGCCAGAGAGGGCAGGGAGGGCAGCGGTGCAGCCGAGGCAGAGAGGAGGACTGGGTGGTCAGCTTCCTCCAGGCAGGAGCAAGGCCTCAGCCGGCTCACAGTGCCTACGATGGAGAAGTCCTCATCTTAATGGGCTCCGGCGCACCCCTCAACCCGGGCAAGGCAGCGGGGGCGTGGCCAAACGCACGCACGGCGCTGGCCACCCCTGGGAGCAGGGCCTGCGGCCCTCGGATGCTGTGAAAGCTGCCCCACCCAGCTGCAAAGGCCAGGGCTCCCCGGAGTGGGCACCCGTGCTTGGGTCCTCGCGCTGCCCCGGGCACCCTGGTCCCGGCCCCCGGCTCCGGTGTCTCAGTTTCCCAGGAGAAAGTGTCAGACTTTCTGGACCTCGGGGGTGCGGGGTGACGCACAGACAGTTTGGGGAGGGTTTCTGTGCCCCCCCCCTCTAGGTGTGCCACCTGGAGCCCGCTCCAGCCTCTCCGGCCTCAGTTTCCCTGTCTGAGATGGGGAGGCCATTGCGGCGCCCGGCTGGCGCCCCGGAGCACGCCCGCGAAACCCTGACCCGTGAGGTGCGGGCTCATGCAGAGGGATGCACTGTGGACATTAGTATTCTCGTCATTACGGTCATTATTATTATGTATCTGATTTCCCTCTGCAGGCCCAGAGCTCACATCAGAGCGTCCTCCGCCCCTCCCAGCTGGCGAGGGGGCCGGCGGGGGACAGGGCACCTGCTTCATTAGTACAGACAAGCTCATTAGCAGAGGCAGCACTCAGAGCTTCCCACATAAAAGAGGGAGAAAGAGCTGGGGGCAGGTGGTGAGGCCGCAGCCCAGGTTAACTGAGAAAGGCTTCCTTTCCAAGGACCCCCGTCCTGGGCGAGCCCCCCACCCCCACCCCATGGGGCCCCCTGGCAAGGCCCGGGCTGCCCGGGGAGCCACGTAACAGGCTGGACAACGGGCAGTCTCCTGGGGTCTGGAGTGGCCCGGTGGAAGGCCCGCCTGCCTGCCCCCTCTCTGTGACCGGCTCCCCAGCTGGGAGGATGAGCCACCAGAAGCTTCCAGGCCGCTCTCGGGACCCTCCGTGCACAGCCACCCCGGCCACCTCTCCTGTTTCCCGCTCTCACTCCGGAGTGCTCGCTGGGCTCCTGCTGGGCCCCAGGCCCCAGGCCCCTGTGCGGTGCCGGGGAGAAGGAAAACAAGTGGAGGGCAGGCACCCTGCCCCCCGGGAGCTTCCTGTCTCAGGTGGGGCTGTGCACACACAGCTCGTGGGGGGGAGCGCAGGGGAGATTGGGGCCCGGCCCCTGGCCGGGGGTGTCCTTGCCAAGGTGCCTCACGGGTGTGACCAGGCCGCGGCTCAGAGAGAGCTGGGCGTCTGTGGCTGAAGATGAGACGTCGTTTTCCGGCAGGGGTGCATGTGAGGGGGTGAGCCAGTCCAGGGGGTCCCCGAGCAAGGGTCACACGGTAGCAGGTGTGGTGACTGACAGTGACTGCCCTCCCCCCACCCCGCTCAGGACCGCCGCGTCACACCCCAAGAGTCACTTGGCTGTCTCCAGGGCCGGCGGCGGCTGGGAGCGTAGGCCCGTCCACCTGCCCAGCTCGGCAAGCTCCCCCGGACCCGCGGGGCCGGCCCTGCAGCCACCGGGCCTCCCGGGCCATCCGCCCGCACACCGTGTCCCCACCTCCGCACCTTTGCCCCGGCGGTGCCCTCTTCCCGGCACACCCTGCGCGGCTCTTCCCAAGACCCGCTCCTTCTCCCTTCGGATCTCCGCTCAAATGTCACCTCCTCTGGGAGGCCTTCCCAGACCACACGGTCTAAAATGGACCGCCCCCACTCTGCCCCAGTCCCTGTCTGGCCCTGTCCCCATCTTGTTCTGAGGACTGCTGTGGCAGAGCCCACGGAGACAGACAGACTTCCCGCCCGCCCGGACGGGAAGGAGGGTGTGTAGCCAGGGAGCGCAGTGCGAGGGCGCCGACAACGCCTGAGCCAGAGGCTCGGAAGAGGGTGCGGTTCTGACGGTGGCTTCCCCACCCCCCGGCTGTGTGACTTCAGACGGCCCCCTAGCCCTCTCTGAGCTCCTGTGTGACAGTTGCAGCTCTGCCTCAGCCTGTGCTGTGATTGGATGAAGATGCCCACCCATTAACCAGGTCCCTGAGTCTGGGTCTAACGGGGGTATTTCTGGTGTTGGTCTGAGCAGGAAAAGGCCTTCCCTGGTCCTGAAGGGCTGGGGGGCTGGGGGGGGCTGGCAGAGATGGGGCACCGATGACCTAGGAGACCCCAGGGCTGGGCAGGGCCCTCCCCTCCCTGCCACCCTATGTCCCCCTCCAGCAAACCCAGAATCCCACCCCCAGTCTGGGGAAGGATCATGAGAATCTCCCAGAGCCCAAACTGTCCCCTTGTGCACAGATAGGGAAACTGAGGCCAGGAACGGCCCTGCCCCAGGCTCTGTGAGTGTGGGGGGAGCAGATGCAAGTAAGAACCAGCCTTACCCCGCGGCCCAAGGCCCTCGGCTGGGCGCTAGGCTCCACCCACCAGCAGCTGCCCCAATGCGGCCCTCCCCCGCCCCGCGTGCTGCAGCTCGGCCCACGCTCTGGCCCACGAGTGTAGGGCGACGCTGCCATCTCGTGGCTGCGGCTGGTACTGCGGACGGGACCTGAGCCTCAGAAGGCAGACTGAGGACAGGACGAGGCGGTGAGGGAGGGGGCGGGGGCGGCCGAGGTTTGAGGGGGGCGGCAAGGCAAATAGATTTCCCACTCGCCCCACATCGCAGGAGCTTTATGAGACCCCTTTATGCTTTGCACCGCCAGCACTTCCAACAGGCAGGCGATGACCCCCGACGTGACCCACCCGTCGAGATGCTGGTTGCAAACATGGACCGTCTTCCTTTCCCACCGCAAACACTCGTGGTTAGCCGAGCCGGCCGCTGGCATTTCCACCAGGGACCAGAATCGACTCCGGGTACCTTTCCACCCCTCTGGGGAACGGTGCAGGGAAGGGGCGCCTCTCCATACAGCAGCGGGGCTCACGTACCTAGGAAATCAAGAAGGGAGCCGTTCCGGGCCCACCTGGCCACCTGGGCCAGCGACCAAGTGGAGCAGGCTCTTTAGGGCAACCGTTCTGGGGACCCCCGGCTTCGGGTACCCCGTCTCTCTCTGTGTCCTTTCCCCCACCTTACAGATTCCTGCAGACCAGCTGCTAACTGCCGGCCCTCCCAACCACAGGGAGACGACAGCCTTCACAGCCAGCTGCCCGGCCCCTCCGCCAGCTTGTCAGCCCGAGTCTCCCTCACCACGGGGCTGCGGGCGCCAGGACAGCACGCAGCAGGCAGTGTGGGCTGAGTGAGTGGGTGGGTGGCCCTCGGGGTTGGCCAAGGGCCCCAGAGGGGTCGGGTGTGGGGGTTTAACACGTGCTACATTGCACTTTGGGTGGCGAGAGCTCGGTGCAGTGTCCCAATGAGGTACCCCAGAATGGTACACTTAAAACCTATGTCATCTTATTAACCAATGTCACCCCAATAAACTTAATTTTTTAAAGATTTTATTTATTTATTTTTAGGGAGGGAGAAAAGGAAAGAAACAGCGATGTGTGGTTGCCTCTCGAGCGCCCCCTACTGGAGACCTGGCCCACAACATGGGCATGTGCCCTGCCTGGGAATCGAACCAGAGACCCTTTGGTTTGCAGGCCAGCGCTGAATCCACTGAGCCACACCAGCCAGGGCCCAATAAACTTAATTTTAAAAGGTAAGGGGGAAAAACATGCTAGCACAAAACAAAGACTAGAAAGGAGTGACGGCAGGACCTCTGATACACGCCCAGCAGGCAGGGCTCGATGGGCCTTACCGCTCTTCACTGTGCTAACACGCACAGGACGTGAAACCTGCCACTTCGCCCTCGTCGGCGTGTACAGTTCTGTGGCATCCGGTACACGCCCAGTGCCGGGCGCCCCTCGTGCTGTCATCCGGCTCCAGAACATTCCATCCGGCTCCAGAACATTCCCGTGCCCCCTAACAGAAACGCTGTGCCCAGCTCCTCCCCCACCCTAACCCACTCCTCCCTCCCCCGGCCACCAAACTCCTTCCTGTCTCCATGGACTCGCCTGTTCTGGACAGTTCACTGCAAACCGGACTGTAAAATGAGTGGCCTTCCTGTCCGGCTCCTGGCACGGAGCGTGTCCACGGTGCGCCCACACTGCAGTGTGAGTCAGCACTCACTCCCTCCCGTCTGAGGCGGAGTAAGACCCCACTGCAGGGGGGTGAGACACCAGTGGACTGGCCCACCTGTTACTCAGTATTCGGGCCGTTTCCACCTTTCTTTCTTTCAGCTACTACGAACAGTGCCACCGAAACACTCGTGCACAAGTTTCGTCGGAGCAGCTGGCTTCATTCTTGGGGGCTCACACGTTTCCGTTCATCCATCTCAGCCATCTGCTTGTTTTATGGCAGAGGAAACTGAGGCAGAGAGATGAAGCAACTTCCCCTCGGTCACACGGCCAGCCAGCAAGCAGCGGAATGGGATCTGACCCCAGGCGGTCTGACTCCCGGGCGTGCTAGCCCCTCCAAATGGATGGGTTACACCTCCCCCACCCACCCCTGCCTCCGTACCACCCTAGACCCCCAGAAACTCAACGCAGAGCCCTCTTCCTTCCCAACAGGCTTCCAATTGGTCTGAGTGGCCATAAGCCCCGCCCTAGGGGCTGAATCCTGACAGGCCTCAGCCAATCACATTCCTTGTGCCAGAAGGAGGCATGTGACCCAGTTCTGGCCAATGAGATGCAACGGGGAAATTCAGGAAGATTGAAGTCATTGAGCAGGTGATGGAGGCAAAGGTCCCTTTGCTCCCTGCACCCCTTCCCTTCTTGGCATCTTGGGGAGTGAAGTCGTGATGGGAGGGCTCTGGCAGCCTCTTCTGACCTGGAGGCACCACGTCCTGGAGCCACAGTGCTGTCGGCAGCCTTCCCGGCCGGTCGCCGAGGTGACGAGGTGCATTGTGTGAGCACAGCTATCTGGCCAGCTGTTCCTTGCGGCCCAAAGCGGCCTCGCTGATAAAGGCCGGTATGGGGAACTCCCAAGTGGACGAGGATGCATACTTACCACCCAATAAACAAATCACATGGTGGGAAAAAAAACAGAAAAGTATCCTCCCTTTGCAGTGACTTTGTGAGGGTTATTTTTCAAATTATGTTTCTGGCAGAAACTCGAAGAGGCAGATATTGAAAAAAACACATTGCCCCACCGTTCAGAAATCCCCACTTCTCACCGGGACCATGTTCTCCCCAGCCTCTGCTCTGAGCATATTCTGTATATAATTCATTAAAGATGAGCTCCCATCACGGGTATTGTTTTAACGTGTTCCCTGCACTCAATGACACATTACGACCGTCTTCCCGTGCCATTTAAATCTTTTTCTCCAGGACAGTTTTAATGAGAACAATCTGATCGTTGGAAATGTCACGACGGTTGGAAATGTTTAACCAGTGCTCACGTTCCCGAACATTTCGGGTCGTGCGCCGTTTCCTCGATGTTCAGAAGCAACAGGCACGTCCCTGCCCCCTTCCCCATGCACATGGCTCGTCCTTCCGCGTCTGTCCCCAAAACCGGGTTGTCGGGCAAAGGCGTGTGTGGCCGGGGGCCATCACCTCCAGGGCCCCTCGAGACAGCGGCACTGACGCCAGCTCCTCGGAGTGCCTGGCAGGCGCCCACTTGCTCAGATCTTGAGCTGAGGTCCACAAACTCAACCCTGCTTGTCCTGTTCTTCTTTAATGTACGCCCTCTGCTCTGTGCAACTAATTACAGATTGCCCCTTCGGGTCAGTTCTTTGTACAGGATGGCATGTTGAGTGAGGAGATAGCAACGGAACTTAGAAACTTAGGGGAAGCCAACCGGGGTATGACTTTACCCTCACTCACTATCATCACGGTCAACCCACCTCCTTGTGGTGAGCTCTGGGTGGGGCGGGGTATTGTGCTGTGTGTCGGGAAAATGGGCGGGCTTGTTCCCCTCTGCTTAGTTAGCTCCTTCTCCTGACCCCATAGGCCTGGGTACACAATTTTAAGTATTGTGTATCTCTCCTGCGCGTTCTGGTTTTCCTTTCGTCTCCGTTCAGGAGCGCCTCCTGTGGGAAAGTGAGAGCACATCGAGTACCACACCAGGATTAATACTGTTCATTAGCTCTGCAGGGCGTGCAAAGCCCCGCAGCTCGGCGGAGAGGCGGGCAGTGAGCCAACCCACGACAGGCTGGGTGGGAGTACGGGAACAGCAAAGGACATTTGGCACCGGTGCTGGCTGCGGTCCTCCGCAGTCCTCCCTCCCGGGGGGACCCAAGTTGGAGCCGATCGCCTTGCCAAATCATTGCGTTTCGCCTACAGAGGGCCAAGAGATTTCTTTGGATCTGGAACCACGGGGCTCTGAGCGGTGTTCTATTTTACAGTGACTAAACTCTAAATCAGAAGGGATTCAATGGTCGCCTCATCCAAGTGTCCGTGGCTTCAGGCTCGGCTGGTTCCAGAAGCCCAATGTCCTCAGGACTCTGCATCGGGCAGAAGAAGGGCAGGAAAGGAATATCATTGGCCACAGGGAGTTCACATACTTATCCCTGGACCAATCATTGTGTCTGAGGGGATGACTATGCAAATCAGCCAGGCCTGAGTCACATAGAGCTGGAAAAGGATCGGCTCTGCCCGGACCCCACAGCCTGGGTGTGGGGGACACTGGGTCCCCCAGGAGAATCAGTGTGCTGCTTTCAGGAGACAGGTGCAGAGGGGGTCAGGACGACGGGCGTCCACTGTAAGGTGACTCGGCGTGAAGGACAGACCGGGACAGAACGCTGCTCCGTGGGCCAGGGAGGCTCCTCCTGCCCCTGAGTTCCCACCGCATGCCCCTTGGTTCTGCTTGCTGGGGACGGAGGTGATGACAACAAAATTAAAAGTTTAAACATGGCTGCATTCCCTCCAGCATAGAACAAGTCCTGTACTTTGGCACTCGAGCTGGGTTACCCCAGTTTTTCACAGCCCAAGCCTCTGAGTAAGGCGGGGGTCTCGGTTCAACATACCAGCAAGGTCCCGGACAGAAGCCCGAAGCAGAGCAGTGTGGTTCTCAAACACCCCGCGCCAGTCCCAGCGTCGGGCCTCCTGCCCGAGTGGAGGAAGCCGGGTGGTCAGCAGGGGCGCCCGTGACCCGTCAAAGGGGATCAGCCCTGCCCCACTGTTCAGTAAGGCCCTCCCATGTGGCAGCCCATTCCACCCTCCCAGCCAAAGGATGGGGGTGTTTTGCCCCCATTTTACAGATGAGAAAACTGAGGCTCGGGGGTTTCACTCAAAGGGCAGAGCTGGAGTTTGAACGGAGACCTCGCTGTCCCCAGGGCCCTGCAGGGGTCTCCACGGTGCTTGTCTCCAGCTCTTCGGAAGGCCGATACTGACATCAAGATGCAGAGCTGCCAGCCACCGGGGTGACACACTGTGTCTCGGGGCACCCACCCTGGGGAGTGGCAACAGCTTCCTGGCCACTGTGTCCTGTGGTCGTTAACCACCGAGAACTGCTGGACTGCGCCCCCCATGCTGAACTTGAACTTCCTGTGCTCTCAGGGCGGTGATGGGAGCTCACCTGTGGAAGCCAACCAGCCGGAAGAGCGGGGTGGGGGGCCTGCTGGAAACGCTCGACCACCCCCACCCCTGCCACGAACATTCGAGTGTCTTAAACACGCCAACGTGCGGAGCTCAGCGGCAGCCCCAGGCCGCCCGGCCCCTGTTCTGGGTGGGAGGGGCCCCGAGCTGACTCCACGCCACC
Organism: Phyllostomus hastatus; assembly: GCF_019186645.2. Lineage (NCBI taxonomy): Eukaryota > Metazoa > Chordata > Mammalia > Chiroptera > Phyllostomidae > Phyllostomus > Phyllostomus hastatus. The sequence goes on along the minus strand of NW_025333537.1, from coordinate 12,107,101 downwards.
GTGGACGCCCCCCCCGCCGCCCGCTGCAGCGCCCTCGGAGCCGCACCACCCACAGTGCACTGCACTCATCTCCTTGACATTTACAGATTCGTCACGTGTGCTGAGCTCACCTGGAGTGGAAGGAGCACTTTTATTAATTGCATAAAAGAGGGCGTGTGTGTGAGAGAGTGAATAAACAAAGCGAAGAAGAAAACAAGGATGAGTGTGCGAGCCTTGAACAAACTGGCCGTGGCCGGCACCTTCGCACGGTGACCCCTCGGGGGCTGAGGACAGGGCGGGTGGTCGAGGTGACGCTCGGAGAGGCTGGTGCCTTGCCCTCACACCCGGGGTGAGGGGGGGTGGTGAGCGAGAGCCCGGCCGGGCCTGAGGACGCCGTCTGGCTGCTGCAGGTGAGAGCCGGCAGGGAGCATCCGAGTGGGAGACGCCGCGTCGCCCGCATCCCGAGACTGCGGGGCGTTCCGGGACGTTCCGGGACACGCAGCCCCTCCCGTCTGCTTCAGAGCCTGAATCCCTCTCTCCACCCCCAGAGGGGCACCTCTGGGCGTGACCCTGGCCGTGGGCGGATCCTGCAGTCAGTGCCCACCCGCTCCCGCCCCCAGGGCCCCCCTGGACTGGGCCCAGGCGCCCCCTCTTCCTGCCCAAGGCCCGTCGAGAGAGCGCGTGCCGCCGGGAGGAGAGGCTGCAAACGCCCAGGAGCGCTGCTCACAGCCTCCGCCAGCCCCTGGCTCCGCCGGCGAGGCCCTGGTTACATAAGGACGCCGGCTGCCGGGGGAAGGGAGGCTGTGCCTGGCGGGTTTTTCCCCGACAAACAAGGGAGGGGGGAGCGAGCGAGCGAGCGAGCGAGAGGAAGGAAGGAGAAGGAGACGAGGTGGAAACTGCCCTCCCTGAACCTGACTCACTCTTCCTCTGGGTGTTGGCCAGCCCCTCCCGTGTGCATGCTCGGGGACGCCACAGAGGATCGAACCAGACTCCCTGCTCGTGCGAGGCTGACGTTCCACGGCGGGAGACTGTAAGCCCGACGTATGGTCGGTCAGAGGAAGGGAAGCCCAGGAGGGTGTAAAACAAGCACCAAGGAGTTTTTAAAGGGGGGGAGGGCGTCAGGAGAGGCTCCGCTGGAGGTGTGACGGGCGAGCGGACACGTGGACGCCGAGGGCAGAGGCTGTCCGGCAGCGGGAGCCGGACGTGCAAGGGCCCAGGGGCCGGACCGGGGAGGAGACCCACAGGCCAGGTCGGGGCTTGGCGGAGGCCGTGGCTGGGAGCAGCTGCTGCCCGGCACCCACAGAGCAAAACACTGAGCCCCGCCGCCACCACCACCACCACCACCACCACCTCCACGCAGGCTGGGGGACGGAGCCCGCATCCCACATCCGACACCCTGATTTCAGACCCTGAGACCCCGAGCCTGGGCGAGACCCCGGGGCCTCGGCCCCTACCTACGGACCGTGAGCTAAGGAGCGGGCGCTGTTTTAAGCTGCTGCGTTTTTAAGTCACCGATGATGCAACAACGGAAAACCGCGGCACAGCGGTCCGGTATTTCCCAGCGTCTGCTGCGTGCGGCTCCCAGCTTGGGGCTGGAGGCGCCGCCGTGGGCCAGACAGATAAGGGCCGTGTCCCCACGGGGTCGGTATTCAAGTGGGGGAAACAGGCGGGGGGCAAGGGAACGAACGAGGTCACGCCAATGGGGTAACACGGACCCCCAAAAGCTGAGGCCCGGGCGGCTGGGCCCCAGGCCAGGGGTCGATGGCCCATGTCTAGCCAAGGAGCTGCACCTGGGAAGCCTGCTCCCAGCAGGCAGAACTGGGGCCAAAGCGCCCCTCCAGAGCCCAGCGTGCCTCGGCCTGCCCCTCCCCCTCCCCGCCCACCACTGGGGTCTCCACAGCTCCCTTCCTCTCTCCTCCGGGCCGTCCACACTCGGGGCCCCCCACCCCGGGGCCTCGGCCTGTGTTCTCACTCCCTGCGCCGGGAATCTCTTCCCCCCGCCCCAGACCACCGCAGGGCTGGCCTCCTCCCATCTTCCACGTTCCTCCTGGGACAGCCTCTCTTCCGAGACTCTTGCCGACCACCCCTCCTAAAGCATCCTCCGCACCCACAGATCCATTCACCCGCCATGTTTCACTCCCTGCCGCCCACCGGTCGTGCTCCTACGTTGAGACATTGATGAGTTTGTTGCTTCTCTGCTCCGCCGGGGCGTGAGCTCCCAGACCACAGAGGGCGCGTCCCTGTCCCCTAGGTCCTGGGGCAGTGCCTGGGGCAGCTCCCCGCACCTGGAAGACGCTCAGTGAACGTCCCATTGACTGAACGACTGGAAAATTCCTCTGATCAGCCAGTGCTTGCGTCGTGCCTGCCAAGAGGGGGGAGACAGTGAGAAAGGAATAATTCATAGGAAAACGAAAACCCTGAGCTATAGCGAGACAGCCATTTGCATGACGGCAAGCACGGAAAGTAATTCCACCTCCGAGTGTACATGCGCGCGATTCCGATGCAGCCCCGTCGTGAACGGCCCACCGGGATGGAAACCGAATCCTCCCATGGTCTCTTCCCCGCCGTGGCAGAGCAGTTCCGGTCGCTGCCGCGTGGCACCTGCCAGCTGCTCCAGACACCGTCAGCTCTCTAACGCAACACCCATCCCCGCTTCCCCCTCCCAGGCCTCCTTGCTCTGCAGAGGTAGGAGAGCTACGTGCTCATCACCCCAGACTCCCCTGCAGACCTGCTTCTGTCCCGTGAGATGAGAGGGCAGAGGGCGAGATATAGGCCGGGATGGCCTCTGTCCACCAGAGGCAGGAACAGAGGTGGCCGGCCAGGCCTTGGGCCTTCTTCCTGCTTTAAATGCAGCCGTGATGTCTGGAGCTGCAGCAGCCATCTTGTGGCCATGAGGAGAAGGCCAAAGACTCACAGAGATGTTTGGCCCTCTGATCCCTGAGCAACTCCAGCATCGCCCAGAGACAACCACCTCGAGAACTCTGGATATACGAGGAAAGTGAGTCCTAATTAAGCCGAGAGAGTGAGATGTCCTGGTACCTGTGAGCCAAGGTCATGTCTTACCAATACAGCAGCTGTGCACTTCCTGGCTGCGCCGCCCACATGAACCAAGGAGTCCACTTTCCCAGCTAGGACCACTGCCCACCGCCCCCACAGCCCCGAGAGTGTGGATGAGCCGGCTAGTGCCTCCGCTTGTCAGACGAGAGTCTGGGCCTCAGAGAGACGAAGTGACCACCCAAGTGTCCCCGGCCAGTGGGCCGTGTCCAGAGAACAAGGGTGGACGTCTACACGGGCCCACTGCTGCCTCCCCTTCTGACACAGGTCCCAGCTCCAGCCGAGTGCATGTCCCCGCAGTCACCGTGCCCCCTCAGAGAGGTCAGCCCTGGGGATGAGGGCAGGCGCCGTCCAGGCCGCAGACCCTGCACCGTCCTCCTCCTCTCGGCTGCTCCGGGCGCCCAGTGCCCCCTTCAGCCCTCAACGAAGCTAACCAGCGCCTACCAGCCCGGGATCCTTGGCGCTGAGCGGTCCCTGCTCACGTTCCCTGTCTCCGGGGGCGGAGTCTCCTTCACTGACCCTAGCCACGGGCTGCTACCACCGAAAACTCGATTTGACCGTGCGGCCCTCGAATCACATCGGCCGGGCTCGCAGCCTCGCCAAGTCTCTCCTGCAGCGTAGGACACCCAGCGGGACAGAACGGGACGCTGAAACCGGGAACAGGGACATCGGGCGGGGCCCAGAGGACGCCGAGAACCTCCGACCTCTCAGTCACTCGGAGCCTGCCGGGCCAAAGGCTGTCCCCACTCTCTCCTGTCTAGGGAGACAGGCCGTCCCGTTCCCAAAACCGAGTGGTGAGCTCACGGGGGGCAGGCGCCTTGCAGGGGGACCCCCGCCCCCCGAAGATCCGCCCCCACTGGGATCCAGGACTGCTCCGCAGCTCAGGCACATCCTCTGGCCCAGGGCGACAGAGGTCGCCACCACAGCACCACAAGGTGTTGTCGATAAATGTTGACGGAAGCCGGAGGAGCACGGGAAAGCGTTCGACCAAGGTCAGAAGAACTCGCCCCCGGACCCAGCGGGAGTCATTGATCTGGGTGGGGCCCTGACGAGGGATTCTGGAGGCGACGTGTTAGCTTCTGTCCCCGGAGGGGGCCCTAAAGCTCATTCAGTGGGTGACAGCAATGGGGACTGGGTGGTGGCCCCTCGGTCCAATGAGGTGAGGTAGCAGAGCTGCCCGAGGTGGAGGAGGGGACCGAACTCGGGGCGTCACCGTGACGAAGGGTTACCATGGCGACCCGCACACCCACGACTCTGCCTCCGGAGAGCCCAGAAGATGCTTCCTTGCTCTGGGGCCAAGGAACTTCCTGTGAGCGGCACCTCTGCTGACGTCAGCCACGGGGACAAACCCAGAGGGTGGCAGAGGGTGGCGGCTGCCCTGACTGTCTCGGCCCCACGGACCAGCTCTGTGTCCTGCATTTGGGCCCTGTGAGAGGCCCTGCATCCATCCATTTGTGCCTGGGTAGCACTTGTCACTGTGTCCCCCCACCCCCTCAGCAGATGACAGATCCTGTCATCTCCTTGTCTCCGGGGGGATGTGACTCCCAGGGAGAAGCCTCTAAGGGTTCATTCTCTTTATCATCCAAAGACCCCCGCTCTCTGGTTCTGGGGTCCTAACCTCGGAGGTCCACGGGGACCAGGCTGAGTAAGGTAACTGAGTGACACAGGGTGGGTGCAGGGCGCTAGGGAGTGGTGGGGACTGCGGCACACTGGAGGGCACACGCTCCGCTTCCGGGTGCTCAGACTGCACGTGTGAGAAGCGGCCTGGGGACAGGCAGGCGTGACCCCAGGTGAATGAGATTTCAGGAAACCTCAGGCCAGCGGAGCTCAAAATAGAAACCCACTTGAACAGCAGAGGAAAGGCAGGGAGGCCCCAGGTAGGGCCCGTCCTGGGAGCCGCCCTGCTACCCGTGGGGAAGCCCCCGCCGGCTGAGTCTTCACAAGAAACCTCACACAGTACATGCCAACTGGTCCCTTTAAAAGACTCCGAGTGACCGCCAAAACTGAGCACGCCACCCAGTTACTTCTTGGCCACGCTGCACACATGTTCTGTCATTTAATTCCCACGACCCCCTGGGGCCGGTGCAACTATTCTCCTCATTTTGTGGATGAACAAACTGAGGCACAGAGGTTGCCCACAGCCACGCACACGGTAAATGGTGGAGCCTGGATTCAAGCCCACCCCATCCAGCGCCAGAGTCCGGGTGCTTAATTGAGGCCTCACCCCCAACCCCCAACAAGAGTGTGGGCACCCAGACTTCAAGCTGGGAGCTACCGGCCTGCAAAAGCAGGGGCGGAGAAGCGGTGCCCGTGTCCCGGGGCGTCCGGGGCCCATCGTGGTGGCCATGCCGCACAGGCTAACGCTGTGCCCAGCGCCCTCGGTGTGGACACCCTCATGCTCCTCATTTGTAGCTGCGGACACCTCGCAGCTCCCCGGGTGCCATTGCGATCAGCTCCTTTTCCGAGAAGCAGCAGGACTCGCCCTCGAGGCCTCCAGGTAGCCCGGCCGACCAGGTACGGTGCTCACCGCAGGTGTGAGCTGCGCTCTGGGGCCGCCGTACCTGCGCTGTGCCCCCGGCCTCTTTGAGAGGGACCCTTGTCCTCAGGACACACCCGTCCTGGATGCAGGCGGCCCTAGCTTTCCAGACTCTGAGGCCAGACCAGGAGGGGACTGAGGCTGCAGGGGAACCGGGCTCCTTGGTCACACCTGTCCTGGTGGCCACGGCTGGCGCCACAGCAGCCAGTGTGATTCTGACCAGGTCCCTCGGTCTGGTCCAGAGGAGGTTCCTGTCGCCTTTCATCATTATTAAGAACAAGCTCCGTGTCCCGTGCACACCAGGCGATGGACTCGGATCCGCCCCTCCACCTGGAGGGGGCTCCGGCTGACAGTGGGGAGCCCAGACCGGTGTGGGCTGAGCACCGGGATCAGCTGAGGGCAGGAGAGAGGCGGAGAGAGCGAGGGAGAGAGACAGGGACGGAGGGAGAGAGAGAGAAACGGAGTGGGACCCGCCTGCAGCGTGCCCGCCACGTGGATGTGGTTGCTGCGTCCCGAAACAGGAGACGGGACAAGCTGGCTGAGGACCGGGCCTCCTGAACCCGTGCCCCCCACCGCCCCAAGACTTGGGGGCTGGGCGTGCCTGAGTGCAGCCATGTCCCTCCCCTTCTGGGGAGGGGACCCAGCTTGTCCTCTGGGGACCACAACTGAGAACGAGCCCTGGGGACCTTGTGTGAGGTCCTGGGCCCAGCCGTGCCTGAAGGCCATCCTCGGACTTCCCAGTCGCATTAATAAAGGCTCTCCTCTTCTGCCGTAGAGTCACGCCGGCCTCTGTACCTTCAACAGGTTTTAAGGGACGGGATCCTGTCCAGACATGTTCACAGATGGAAGTGCCTGCGCAGGGCTGTCGCCTGTCAGGTGGGCCTGTCTGTCGCCCGCCCCCAGCCACAGCTGGGAGTGGGGAGTGGTTAAGAACAGCCAATGATTTATTTGTTTTTAGAGAGGGAGCAAGGGAGGGAGAGAGGGACAGAAACATCAATGTGTGGTTGCCTCTTGAGCGCCCTCTACTGGGGACCTGGCCTGCAGCCCAGGCCTGTGCCCTGATGGAGATGGAACCCGTGACCCCTCGGTTCGCAGTCTGGCACGGAACCCTCGGAGCCACACCAGCCGGGGCGAATTGTAGAAAGCTGCATTCACACTTCTACCTCTGAAATACATCCTGAGACGAACAACGAAGTGGCCGAAATGCGGTGTTATCTCTTCTCTCGCTGCTGGTCTCCTGCTGGAGAAAGTGGGCCGTTGCATGTTTCAAAACGCACGTTTCTCGGAGACGCAGTAATCAATGCCCAACAGAGAGCCGCGGTCAAGGGCACGGGCCAGGGCCCAGCTCCAGCGCCTCCGGGCTGCGTGACCTCGGGCGCGTCGCCCGGACCCCGTGCCTCGATGTCTGCATCTGCAAAGCGGGCAAGCGACAGCCCTCACGTCTGGGACTGACAGGCACGCTCCGTGAGTGACGGCACGAAAGCCAGCCGGGACGCGGGCTGCCACACACCACGTGACACACGACCGACGTCATCGGGACGTTCTCAGCCCCGCCCTCACACGTGTCCAAGTTTCCGACCGGGATCTTTGCGCGGCAGAAAAGGCCGCCCCGCCCCCCGCGGCTCGGAGGGGGCCTGGGAGCGGACGCGGGCGCCAGCCGCCGCCTCCCGCTGGCTCCCTCCGCGGGAAAAGCACGCAGCAGCCCCGATCTGAGCGCCTCATTACAATTACATAATGCTAATTGCCGGCTTTGTGTTCCGTTTGGCAACTTGTTAAAGTAATTGAACAAAATATAACTAATGAACAATTATAATGAAGTTCATAATTAGGTCCTCCAAACACTTGATAGGGAAAATATTTCAGGTGTTTTTTTTTTTAATCACTTTTCATGTTTCAATTACAGCTGACGGGTGACACCGAATTAGTCTGAGGGGTCCAGACCCCGGTGACCCGGCGCTGTGTTGCTAAGTGACCATCGCGATCACCCCTTCCGGCCGCTGCGAACAGCGCCGCCGTGAACGTGGGTGTCCAGACGCCCGCCTGAGTCCGTGCGTTCGATCCTCTGGGGTGCCCCCCTCGGGGTGGGATGGCCGGGGCACAGGGTAGCTCTGTTCCCCTTCCTGGGGCGCCATGAAAGCCCTCCCACAGCCGAGGCCTCACTCCATGCTCCCTGGCCCCCGCCCCGCCCCGGGACGCAAAAGGGATCTTCGTTCTCCACGTGCTCATCACGTCCTGAGAACACGTCCCGCGCCTCAGACAGCGCCCCCTGTGGGCCTGGGAAGTGTTCACAGCTGCCGGGGCCGCCAGGGTCGGAGCCGTGGCCCTCTCTCTCTCTCCCTCTCTCTCTCTCCCTCTCTCTCTATGGGAAGGCTGGCGGACTCCCAACCTAAAAATAAACCTCCACTCCGAAGAGCGGATATTAAAAATGACCTTGTCACCTTGACAGAGTAGCTAATGATGCCACGGGGGCAGAAGCCCATCCATCAAGGGTTGCACTTTCCATCTGGGCAGCCGAGGGAGCGTGCAGGACGACAAGTGGGGGGGGTGAGGGGTCGGAGAGGCTGCAGGCTCCCAGGCCCCGACGCCTCCACCTCCCGGCCCCTCCCCCAACGGCGTGGCTCACGCGGAATCCAGCAGCCAGGCAGAAGGGCTGACCTCCCCGGATTCAATTTGCAGGGTCAACCATGCAAGAACCAGGCCTAATAGAATTGTCACATCTGCGTCGCAGCCATCAACACGAGCGTGCCGGGTGTGAGCACGAAAGCAATTATGTGACACAGACTCGGGCAAGACCCTGACGGTCCCATCGGTGGAGAGGGATCGCTGCTGGGTCGGGTTATTTCGGGAGAAAAAAAAAAAAAGAAAGAAAGAGAAGAAGGAAAGCCACGGAAACGCATCCATTCCGAGATGGCAGAGAGCCCCGGCCGCCCTCCACACCGCACCCCCCTCGCCCCCCACGAGGACGGTGCGGCGGAACCCTCTCGAAAGCACCCTCATCTTCAGAGGAGAAATAGCGTCTTTTTTAAAACCCACAATTCCAGCCACGCGGGAACAACGGGGCGTGCCGTTCCCGGAACGCTGTCTTTTAAAGTTTCATGACGCACGAACGGGTGCCCCCCCCCACAACTCTCATTGGGGCGGGAGCACGTGACAGTGTCGGTGCCGCCGTCGGAGTGACTCGGAAACCATACATGGCAGTCGAGGTGTTCCACTGAGGTGTGATTTTTTTTTTAAATCTAGACATTCAAGAACTATCCCCCGCCCAATAAAAGACCACAAAATGAGGTTCATTAAAAAAAGGATTCTTTTCATTCTTTTGGGGAGCCCTTCCCGGGAAGAAGGTGGGTTTCAGTGAGGTGAACGCCGTGAGCTGGCTCCGCCCCGCGGACAAGACCACCCACCCCCCCGCGCCACCCCCACCCCCCCACCAGCGGATGCAAGCAGCCTGGGCCCTCGGGTGGCCCTGCGAAGCAAAGCCACCCAGCCACCCTGGCCCACCCACCGTCCTCAGGGCTGTGACAGGAGAAAAACTCTTTCCCGGCCGAGCTGGATTCGGGGATGCTCGTGATGGCAGCCTAGCCGGCACCCCAGCCAGCACCCCAAGGACCACACCCGTACCTCTGTGTGCCGCAGTCCTCGGCAGGCTGGGCCCCGAGTGTGGGGGCTTGTTCCCCACGAGACCCTCGCCCAGGGCACGTGAAGCCCCCAGGGAAGGGTCTCCTTTGTCCCTGCACGGTCCCGGGTGGGCCTTTCCCGGAACGTGGGTTTGGGCGCTCTGCCGGGGGCTCGGGGTCCAGGTGAAGGAGCAAACTGGGGGGCCTGCGGGATGCGGAAGGCAGGGACGGGACCGGCTGACAGGTGCCCGCAGGGACAGTGCAGGGATCTAAGCCAGCGCAGAGGAGCAGGGCGTGGAAGGAAGGGGCGGGCCCGGGCTCAGGCACCCCACCCGGTGCTCCAGGGTTCCCCAGGAGAGCCTGCCTGCCCGGCCAGAAGGGGGGGGCGGTGGAGGAGGTTCCCGGAGCGGGGAAGGCAGCGCTGATGAGGAACAGCCCGCGCGTGGGCGGCAGGGCTGGAGGGATGAGCGGGACCACGGCGTCAGGGCGCCCCCGCCAGGCCGCACTGCAGACCCACAGCTTCCCGAAGCTGCTGGGGGTTGGGTCGGGCGGGGTGGGGCCGCCGCGGAGAGGAGAAGGCGGCTGCCGGCAGGTGGCGGGTTCTCCGAGTGTGATACTGGGGCCAAGGCACGGGAGGCTGTGGTTCCCGGCCGTCTGTCCCTCATTAGGGAAGCTGCCAGCCCGCCGATTAATAAGGACGTGTGGGTGTGGCCCGCCCGGACACCTTGCCGGGACGGGAGGGCACAGCAAGGAGGCCTTGGCCACTCCTCGGCCGGTGTGAGCCGGTCCGGGACTGGCCCGAGCCCCGGGGGAGGACTGGCAGGCCAGTTGGTCACCTGGGGAGGGTCAGCCCAGCCTGGGGGCAGTCACCAACCAGGGTTCTTCCAGCTCAAGGCTCATATCTCCCCGACGACCACTCTGGCGCCCCCAGCACGTCCAGGTCCCAACACCCGGAACCTGTGAAAATGTCCAGTCGTGTGGCCGGGGGAGCGGGGGTTACGGCTGCAGACGAAACTGACCTCGCTGGTCTGCAGATGGTGAGACCGGGGACTAACCCACACCTTCCCATGGGCCAGTGTCATCACGGGGTCCTCGTACGTGGTCAGGGAGGGAGGGTGAGACACCACGGGATGAGGGAAGGGGCCAGCAGTCAGGACGCAGCGGCTGGAAAAGGCAGGGAGCCGACCCCCCCAGAACCACCGGAAAGCAGGCAGCCCGGCCGTCCCTGGGGCGTCAGCCCAGTGAGAGCCCGGTCGGCAGCTTCTGCCCTCCAGGACCACTAACAGTTGGCGTGGGCTTAGGCCACTATGTTGGTAGTGCTTCGTTAGAGCAGCAGCAGGAGACGGATACAAAAAGGGAGTAAGAGCTGTTTCAAAACACGCTGACCGCCAGACTCCCTTGCAGCTAGGGGCGCTCTGCGGCCCACTCTGGCCATGGTGCAGAAGCATGTGGGTGCTGGGTGGGTTTTCCGGAAAAGCCCTCGTTCCGCTAATAAAAAAGGGACAGGCAGAGGGGGGTGGACCTTTGTCCTCCCGCCCAGCCCTTCTTCCACCCAGAACCCGTGGGACGGCAGGGGCAGGAGACAGAAGAGGCTGGGCACTGCAGCAGCAGCCACCCCGGGACAATGGCTGGCCTCCGGCGTCCTGGGACGTGAGAAACGCCAACCCCGCTGGGCTGGGCCTGGATTCTGCGACCTGCAGCCAGACACAGCCCCGGGGACACGTGACCCTGGCAATGACAAGGTAAGTGTCGTTGTCCAGAAACCAGCCACAGGGGAGCCCAGGTGAAGACATTATCGCCCTCTGGGGTGTGGCTTCCCACTGAGAAGCACCCTTGGGTCACTGGTCAGCAGGGGCCCAGGAAATGCCCCAACCGTTTGGACCGACCACCTCCCCCGGAGCACGGCTCCCAGCTGGCCCATCAGCACAGCCAGCCCCCTGCCCGTGGAGCCAGCTGCCCCTCCAGGGAGCACACGCCGGCACACTGCATGTGTAGTATGTGCACACACACACACAACACACACACGTTTTTGTTACTGCGTTAAACTCCTCGTGGCAATTTTCCCCATATGTCTTTGTTTCATTTTTTAAAGACTTTATTTATTTACTTTTAGAGAGGAAAAGGGAGGGAGAGAGGGAAACATCAATGTGTGGTTGCCGCTGGAGCGCCCCCTACAGGGGACCTGGCCCACAACCCAGGCCTGTGCCCTGACTGGGAATCGAACCAGCGACCCTTTGGTTTGCAATCAGGCGATCAATCCACTGAGTCACACCAGCCCAGGCCCCATAAATTTTTATAATCAGAAGAAAGGGGATTCAAAAAAGGATTTCATTGTGCTCCATTTTAAAAAATATAAAAACGAACATCAGGATCACAGGAATATTACAGGAATACGCTGAACTGAAGAGAACGTACAAACCAACTGGCTGTCAACCCTGTGACGCGACCAGCGGGCGCTGCAACACCTTCCCCAGGTGCAGAGCCCTCGCGCAGAGAAGTCCGTCTCCTGGGATCCAGGGTGACCGCCGCCGGGGGGCGGGGAGGCCGCCCACAGGTGGACGTCCAGTCCTCCGAACACCCATGCACCAGACGACTCCCAGGGGAGGGTTCTCACCGGCCAACGTCCACGCAGCGAGGAGCCCCCGTCACGGCAGGGGACCCGCTGGCTCTCCGAGGGCAGCGCCCACCGTGCGGCCGGGCAGGCGGACGCGGCTCCGCCAGGAATGGCATGTGTCTGGTCACCACACAGAGCATGGCGGGGGGCAGGAGGGGGCAGTCACACTGGACCACGCCCTGGAGACAAGTGACGAGCAGGGGAGGACGGACGGGCCCTGAGGGACGACGGCCGGAGCCGGAGACCAGAGTGAAGGGAGGACTGATCTGCACCTCCACGGGGCACAGTGGGCCCATGGGGGGGCGGGGGCGCCGAGGGCGAGACGGCCCCTCGGGGCTGTGCTGTCTGTCACCAGGGGCCAGGCCACGCCGTACACATGACTGAGCGTCTGCCGCCAGTCCTCCTGGGCGTGCACACCGGAGCACATGTGCAAGGTCGTGCTCCCACACACCCCCACACACTCCCACACACTCCCACACACCCCCCCTGCCGGCCCCCAGGTCAGGACGGCGTGCCGCGTGCGGCAGACCGGGCACCCCCACTCGGACCACAGGCGCAGGGGGGCAGGGGGCAAGCCCCCAGAGAGCACTGGGGCGTCCCAGGACCCTCCCGCACACACCGGCGCTGCGGCACCCACGCGGGAGCAGGGGGACGCGGTCAGAAGCCCTGCAGCTCCGGGAGGTGCCGGTACAGGTCCAGGGTCTCGGGGTTCGAGAAGGCCCCGCGGGGGTCCACAGCCTTCCCGGCGATGACCTGCTTCACGGCCACCTCCACCTTCTTGCCGTTGAGGGTGTACTGCCGGGGTGGGAGAGAAGACACGGGGCCGTGTGAGCCGGAGGGGAAGCCTCCCTCGCTCTGCGCCCGGGTGCGCGCGGGCCGGGCAGACCGACCTCGGCCCCCGGCCCCCAGCTCCCAGCTCCCGGCCCCCAGCTCCCAGCCAACTGCGGCCTCCAGGGCACGGAGAGCCCACCCCCAAGGCGAGCAGGGGGCCTTCCTCCACCGGTCTCCCCATCGACAACGACTTCCAGAGCACACCACAGCCGCTGCGGGCCGGCCTGCTCACCGCCCCCCACCAGCAGCAGCAGAAAGCGCTTTATAGCGCGATTTAGTAAAGGTTTTAAAAAAGGGATGGCGAGGAAAACAGGACTTGTTGCCAGGCAACGGGGACCACCCCCACACACAGCTCCAGCGAGGCCCAGGTGAGAGGCCAGGCGCGTGGGCCGGGCGTGGGGGGTGTGGGGGGGGGATGCGGGGGCCCGCGGGGCCGTACCGGGATGCCCTGGGTCTCCAGGACGAGGCTGGGCACGTGCCGGGCGGACAGGCCGGCGCGGATGGCGTCCCGGATGCGCTTCACCAGCTCGGGCCGGAAGCGGTGGCCGGAGGCCATCTTCAGGAAGAGGACCACCCTCTCCTCCCCGTCCTTGCTGTGCTGGGGGACGCAGAGGCTGTCCGCCACCTCCTCGAAGGCTTCCACTGCGGGGACACGGGAGGGCATGCTGCAGCTGTCCCGCCCGGCCCCCGAGACCCCGAGGGACGGAGGGCAGGCCGTCTGCCCTCCCGCCCTCCCGCCCTCCCTGGACGAGCATCGGGGGAGGGGCACAGGCGGACGGTCACCCCCCGCCGGGGGCACAGGCAGCTTCAGCTGGAGCGGGACGTTCTGCCAGGGGCCGCGTGCAGCCCTTCCTGCACTCGTTGACTTAAAGACACAAAGGAAGCGTGACCCCGTGGCAGGGCTGCTGGGAGGAGCAAGGCTGGAGAGAGCCAGGGCTCCCCCACCGGGCCGCACAAGGCCGCACAAGGCCGCACAAGGCTGACCTGTGGCCTGAGCTGGGCATTCTGAAGGCCCCGGGGGAGCTCACTGTGCAGCCGTGAGGCCCAGGGGCCCACACTGCCCTCAGCGTCCCGCACGGTGCTGTGCGACCTCCAGCAGCCGTACCACCCCACCATGCTTCCGTTTCTTCTCTCGTAAACAGCAGACGCCACCGACCCCTCCCAGGGCTCACCGTGAGCAGGGACCGAGGCAGGGACGGGGACAGGCCACGTGACCTTAGGAATCCCCTCCTGGGGCGTCACGAGCTATGCGCCACGTGGACGGGGCATGTCCCGAAAAGGGCGAGCTCGTGAATGTCTGACTCGAGGGGGGTGGGGGGCCAGTGTTCCCCCGAAGCCGAGGCCTCTGGAAAGCTGGGGGCCCCTCCCTTCCCGGGTGACCGACGACAACCGGGAGAAGGGGACCGCGTACCGATGTTGTAGATCTCCGAGCTGCCGAACCGCACCCCGTTGGGGTTGAGCGTGCCGTCACTGCAAACGGACACGAGGTCGTGAACACGCAGCAACACCCGAGCGGGGCGTGTTGTGGAGGGGGCCCCGGGGTGGCATCACCCCCGTCCGCACGGCAATGCCAGCACCCGTCACGGAAGGCTCATGTCCCCACCCCTGACCCCGACCAGCCACCCCCTCTCTCTGAACTCAAGGCCAGAGGCCGGGGCAGCGCCCTTCATATGGACACACCCGTCACCTCCCCGAGCCTCCCACCTGTGCGTGGGCCCCTCCCTCCCAGCTCTGCTGCGGCCCCCAAGACCCACAACCCCCACCGCATCCCGGAAGAGCTGCCGCCCCTGTGGGCAGTCACTGGCTGGGCCTTTGGCACGGGCCTGCCCCCCACGCCCCCGACCACCCGGGGATGTGAAGCCGACCGCGACCCTCACCTCCGGCCCAGCATGATGATGCCCCCGGTCTTGGGGTTGATCTGGCAGTAGTCGCCGTGCGCCCAGACCCCTGCAGGGGCAAAGCACTCGGTCACCCCAGAGCACAGGGTCCCGGCGGCCGGCCGGGCAGACGCCCACGGCAAACACGACAGCAACGGGACACTCATCAGTTCTGCACCACGAGTGCCACCAGCAGACACAGTGGACGGGGGGAGGGCACGTGGTGGGGGGCCCACATGGGGGGCGGGGCCCACGTGGGGGGGGCGGGGCGCGCACCCGGGAACCTGGAGAAGTAGGCCTTCCGGTACTTGCTGCCGTTCTCGTCGTTCCAGAAGTGCGTGGGCTGGCAGGGGAGTGGCTTGGTGCACACCAGCTCGCCGCTCTCCCCCCACACGGCCTTTCCTGGTGTGGGGGGGTTCAAGGGTCAGCTGGAAACTTGCCTCGGCCACCCGGTGCGGCCCCCTCGGTGGTCGTTCCCTCCGCCTCGTGCCAGCGGGGCACACGTCACCCCCCTCCCGCTCAGACTCGGGCGAGGATTGCGGTGGTGGCAGCCGAAGGAGGGCGAGTCCCTGAACGTGGGCGGTGCACACGCCACACGCCCCGCGCCAGGCCCTGCTTGGCACTGGGGACACGAACAGGCTTTGCTGACGCACGGCCACCAGCCATGACTGACCCTGACACCAAAGCCTGTCCTGGGCCAGCAGAGAGGGCAGCGGGGTCCTCGGCTGGCAAGGGCGGCCTCGGCAACCCTTCGAGGCTCGGACGCCCGGGGACGCCTGCCGCCCGCCTCTCCTGAGCGCCCAGCTCTCCGTCTCCGCTCCAGCCCGACGCCTCCTGCTCGGGTGGGCAGGCCGCAGGGGCTGGGGCTGGGGCTGGGGCAGGGGCTGGGGCGACCAGGGGCTGTTCCACCAGCACCCAGGGACGCGGGTCTGCCCGCGACAGGGGCACAGACACGGAGCGCAGGCAGGCGCCCCCGCCCTCCGGGTCGCCGCTCACACCGAGCTGCAGACAGAGACGCACAGCGGGGCGGACGCACCTTCCTCGTCCCACGCCTCCACGGCCATGGCCAGGTTGCGGGCCTGGATCTCGCCCTTGTGCACCGGGAGGCAGGGGTTCTGGCCCATGAAGCAGGACAGGATGTCGGTGCCGCCTGTGACAGACAGCGGCAGGGGGTGGCTCGGCGCTCAGAACGCAGACACACGGCCGCTGCCTGCGTCCCTGCGCCAGGAGAGAGAGCCCCGCCCCCCAAGGACGGGCCCCCCCTGCTCTTTCAGGCAAGCCCTAACAACTCCAGGAGAGGGGGAGGGGCTTAGACACGGGCCGGCCTCGCCTCCCGCGCCCGGTGAGTGTTTCTGACCGAGGGTCCTGCCGGCGGAGACCAAAGCCGACGGCCACCCGCACCGAGGTCAAGACCCAGGGTTGTGGGAACCAGGTGCTTCACCCACCCACCCCACCCGCCCCACCCGCGGGCACTGTGGGGCCGGAGGGCACACACACGGGCGCTCACGGGCCCTCCCGGGCACCCGCGCGCAGCAGAGGCCGCACCTGAGATGGAGCCCAGGAGCACGCTGCCCTTCACGCAGCGGTACACGTACTCGTAGCTCTGGGCCCTCAGCGGGGAGCCGGTGGACAGCACGGTGCGCAGCGTCTGCAGGCTGTGGGTGTCCACTGCGGGGAGGGGGGCGGAAACACGAGCCCCGCTAGCACCGCCGGGCGGGCCGGGATGTGGGCGGGGGGGTGGGGCGGGGGGGGGGTGCGGCCTCCCTGGCCTGGGCCGGGGGCCAGCGCTGCGGGCACACTCACCCGGCCTCAGCTTCCTCTCTTCCAGAACCGCCAGCCACTTGGCCCCCGTCCCGAGGACGGTGATGCTGAGGGCACAGGAGGGACAGAAGTCACCAGAAACTCCGCGGGCCCTTCTGAGGCGAGCGGCCCGCGGCCGGTGAGCGGGCGTCACTTTTCTGGGTGGGGCCGGCACTGCGCACGTGGCCGGGGGCCGGCCCGGGCCCTGCGTCTCCTGGCGCCCAGCAGGCAGCGCGGGCTCCTGGGCAGCGGCCCTGCTTCCAACAGCCGCTTCCACGAGGCCCGCCCCCCCGCCACCCCGTTCCCCTGCGCCCCGGCTGGCAGGCACGGACAGGAGGCAGGCAGGCGGCCCCAGCGCGACACCCACCCGACCCTGTCGACCAGGTCCCAGAGCACGTTGGGCGTGGGCAGCAGCGGGGAGCCGTCATACAGGACCACGGCCGCGCCGGTGGCCAGCGCGGACACCATCCAGTTCCACATCATCCAGCCGACCTGCAGCGGACGGAGGGAGGCGCGGGGCGTTGGCCGAGCCGGGGGTCACAGGCTCCTGGGGTCTCGGGGGCCACTGTGCTCCCTCCCGCCCCTGCCCCAGGCAGCTGTCTCTCCCAGGACACCTGCCTCAAGCTCCCGCCCCGCTGGCTGACGGCAGAGCTCAGTCACGTGACCCTCGCCCCTCGCCCCCTAGAGGCTGCACTGTGTCCCGGGCTCTCCGGGCTGACCCGGGCTCCGGCAAAGCGGGGGCCACGGGGTGCGGAGACTCGAGTGGCAGCAGGGGCAGGGAGCAGGGCAGCAGCAGTCGGAGAGGCGGCCCGGCCAGCTGAAGCTGCTCCGGTGCGGCCGGAGGGCGCGGGCGCTGCCTGCTACTAACCGTGCCGCCGCGGGAGGCCGAGAGGCGAGGGGAGACTGCAGCGAAGCCGGAGCAGCGAAGCCGGAGCCCGGCCACCCTGCAGGAGCCCGGCCGCCGAGGAGGGCGCACAGGCGGGCGGGCAGGAGCCCCATGCCGAGCGCAGGCTTGCCCCCGGGGCGTCCCCGGGGCCCACTCACCGTGGTGTAGTACAGGATGGTGTCGCTGCTGGTCATGTCCCCGTGCAGGAGGTGCTCCTTCAGGTGCTGGATGAGGGTGCCCTGGGGAGGAGAGGCCATGAGCCTTCCCCCTCCGCAGTGGCTGTCGCCCCCGGCCCCGAGGCCGGACTGCGGACGCCCCTCCTTGGCCCCGAGGGACCGAGCCCGCCCTTCAGCCAGGCCCGAGGATGGCAGCGCCCCGCCACCGGCAGTGGAGCCCCGGGGTCAGGAACTTCGGAGGCCGAAGCCAGACCCGCGGTTAGAACCGACCTTTACAACAAGGGACCCTGGTCGGACCCCACAGGAAGGAGAGAGCAAGCCCACTGGAGGAGGCGATCCCTCTAAAGGCCCAACAGACACCATCCTGCCCACGAATTGGTTTTGTGAGCAAACACTATCGCACCTAACGCCTCTCTCCGTCCCTGTCCTAGAAAGTGACGTTTCCGCCCCCAAAGCACTGAGAACGGAGCCCAGCCAGACGGGTCGGTTCCTCCTGAACGTCTGCACTTTTGCTGTGCGCGTCCCTCTGCCTGCAGGCTCCTGACCCGTCCCCCCACGGCCGGGCCCAGGCCCCGCCCAGGCGGCTGCACCCCCTCTGCAGGGAGCAGGGGCCGCAGCAGCCCCGCGGAGCTGCACCTCGAAGCCCGAGGCACACGCCCGGCCCAGCACCCAGGTCTCTCACCCCCACAGAGAGCACCCCGAAAACAAGCCTTCGGCCCGACGTCCCCCTCCCCCTGCCCAGGGTGTCCGGAGAAGCTGCTGCCGTGCCGGAAAGGACTCCATTGCTATTTCCCAGCCTGCACCGCACCTGGGCCTCGGTGGGTCTGCGCCGGGCTGCAGCCGAGCGCGGCTGGCTCTGCCCGTCCTGAGGGGGACACCGTGAGGGGCCACATGAGGCCCCAACTGGGTCAAACGGATATGGCTCCTTCATGCGGAAGGAATTCGAAGGGCTCCCAGGCGTGGGGAACCCATAAAGCCAAATGCGCTAGACCAGGAGAAGTCCTACATTCCGTTCTCAAGCACCGCGGCTCGGCAAGCAAGGGATGGACAGCAGTTAGAGCGCGAGGCCCCCACTCGGGTGAGACTCTTCCTGGGGGGGGGCGGGGGGGGCAGGAGAAACGGCTACGACAAGGCGTGACCAAGGCGGTGCAGGGCTCCCCTTCCTGCCCGCCGAGCCGGCAGAGAGCGCCCGGGGGGCTGGGTGTGGAGGGCGCTGCCCAGCCGGCCAGTGGACACGCCCGGGGCCATCGGAGCAGCAGCTCCACGGGCCTGGAGCGCTGTCCCCTGCCCGAGGTGACGGCCCCACAGCAGCACTGGGCACCCGGTGCTGCACCGCCCGCCCCATCCGGGTCTCCGGGCGGCACCCGGCGCCGCGTGGGCGGGGACCTACCCCGGCCGAGTGCACCATGCACTTGGGCGCGCCAGTCGTGCCCGAGGAGAACGCGATGAAGAGCGGGTGGCTGAAGGGCAGCTGCTCGAACTCCAGCTGGGGCGCCTGGTCCCCCTTCCCAGCGGCCAGGAAGTCATCCAGGAACACGCTGTGGGCAGAACGCACAGGTCAGACCAGGGCCGCACCCTCCCGGCCGGGACACAGCCCTCGCTGCCTCCATCTGGCTGGGCCGGGCCTGGGCACCGGGACATGGGCCAAGGGGCAGCCAGGGGGCAGGAGGTCCCCTCTCCCAAACTCAGGCGGACCGAGGGGAAGCCCGGGGGAAATTCCAAGTTGCCGTGACAGCGCCACGGCCAGGGCAGGGCAGGGCTGCCCCCTCCTCCGGAGATTCAGTACATGAACGGAGGCGGGGCTCTGAGGGCCGCCACAGTGCTGCGGGCACGCCCCCGCTGCGGGCACGCCCCCGCTGCGGGCCTGAGTCCGGCTGTCCTGCACCCAAGACGCCAGGGCTCCCAGAGGACAAGTCCCAGCCCCCAGGCCTTCGCATCCCGACACAGGGGCCCCTGGGGACCCAACCCACCCCTGCCGGCAGCTGTCTGCCACCATCACTGGGAGCTGACGAAAGCACTCTGCTCACAGCTGGACTGTGAGGAAAGGACTGTTACCAGCCCATTTTCCAGATGCGGAAACCAAGGCACGGAGAGGCTGATCACCTGCACGGGGCCGCGCAGCGACCCCTGAACCTGAGCGGTCTGGCTCGAGACCACGGCCCTCGGACAACGGTCCCTTCGCCTGCAGCGACCTCTGGCTGCTGCGACCCTGGCACCCGCAGCTGTGCCCAAGCCCTGCTCACCTCTCCACGTCAGCTCAGGGGCCACCTCTCCCAGACCCCACGAACAAGCAATGACACTCCCTTCTCTCAACTACCCGGAACTCCCTGCGCCCCCGCAAGGAGCCAGCCCCGCGGGATCCCTGCTGCACCCGTGCAACCGCCCCCCACACTGCAGCGGGGACAGCGGGCTGGGGGGAGGGCCTCCCAGCGAAGGAAACCAGGCCTGACCTGGGAACCGCCCCCCACGGCTGTTCCAGGAGAGAGGACAGCAGTGGGACTCGGAGAGCCTGGGGGCAGGTCCACCTCTGCGCGGACAGACGTCCCCTCGCCCACGTCTATCACAGACCGAGCTGCTCACGGCTCTGCCCGGTGCCCGGGGCGCATGGGTATCAGCGTGTGAGTGTCGGGAGAGTGAAGGAAGGTGCTGTCCACAAAGAGGACGAAAATAGGTTCTAAATGGAAAATACGTGTGTGTGTGCACGTGTGTGTATTGGCACACACACATACATGTGTGTATACATGTGTTTGCAGACATGGGTGTGCACTGATGTGTGTGCATGTGTACACATGCGTTACTTAGGTTCGCCAGTCCCAGGAGTGGGGCCTGGCACACACCCCCCCCCTGGAAAGGGATGTGGACAGCAGGAGAGGGCTCCTGGGACCTTCTCAGTCCTGACGCTGACCCGCCTTGTGGCCTTGCGGGGCTCAGTCTGGGGCCTCAGGCGCCCGTCCACCAAACGCCGACTGGACCACAACCGCCTGCACCGCTGCCCCAGAACGTGAGAGGAGCCCCCGAATCCACCGCCGGGCGGCCCCGCGGCAGGTCCCCCCTGGGGCCCGCAGTCAGCACGCGGCCGACTCACCTGTTTGGGATCTTTGAAATGTCTATCTTCTCTCTGGAGGCGATGTAAGGGATCACCACCACCTTTTCCAGGTCTGGCAGCCCTGAGGAGTGAGGGGAGCACGCACATCACGGCCTCCGGCCACCGGGGCCGCACAGGGGTGCGTCCGTCCGTCCCGGGTGCCCGTGCTGCCAGCAGCGGGCACAGGCCCCGGTGTCGCCGGGCCGGCCGGCCGGGGCGGGGCGGCCACGCACCTCTCACGACCTGCTGCAGCTTGTCCAGGTGGGCGTGCTCCTTGCCGCTGTACACCACGGCCTCCACCGAGAAGATGAGCTTCGGCTGGATCTGGGAAAACCGGTCCAGGACACCCTGGGGGCGGAGGGAGACGTTCATCACCCGCCACCCGAAGGCACCTCCACGGCCTCGGGCCCACGGCCCTGTTCCTGCGCCCCCGTCTCCTGGCAGCCAATGAACACAGCCGAGCAAAGCGCGACACGCGCCCAAGGGGACCGTCACCTCGGGAGGAGCCGGCGGGAAGGAAGGGCAAACCCCCGTTTCTCCGAGGGGCAGCTCGGGGCGGCCGCACTGCCGCGCAGGCCCCGCCTCCAACACGCGCAGTGGGGCCCGCCTTCCTGAGGGGCGGCCCCCGGCTCCAGCCGAGGGGGGGCCTCAGGCCCGCGTGCTGCCGCCCAAGAGCCAGCCGTCCAAGGGTGACAGGCGGGAGCCCCCCCGACAGGCCTTCCCTCCTGCCCTGCCGGCTGTCCCCCAGCGCGGACCCCGGAGGAGCGGCTGCAGAGACAGCCCCCAGAACGGGGCCCCGGCCCCTGCCTCCCCGCCGTCAGGCCAGCGCAGCTGGTGCTGGGTCAGCTCCCGGGCTGCCCCGGGGCCACCTCCTCCCCGCCTTGCCGGCCACACAGCTCCACCGGGAGCTCCGCCCTCACGCCCCTGCACAAGCCATCCGGCGGGCTGCACCCCGGGGCAACAGAGCCCAATCACCCCCTCCGGTGGGGCCCCCAACTCACAGTCACGCCAAAGTCGGGCGACGTGGAGCTCCAGATGGCGCCAATGCTCGCCACGGCCAGCATGGCCTCCACGGCGTGCTCCCCGTTGGGCAGGTAGCCTGCAGGGGACACGGGGGGGCGGGGGGGAGGGCTTGGGCTCAGGGCGTATCGGGTGCATCAGATCCCCAAGGGCATCCCCCACGAGTCAGGCAGGAGTAGGGAGTGGGGCCAGCCTCCCCTACCACCCCCCTCCCCAGAGGCCGTGACGCCTCCCAGCTGGGTGGCCGACCAAAGCTCCCCACAGCCACTCTCAGGGTCCGACCAGAGGGACCCGCAGCCCTACAGGACCCCACCCCGCCTCCTCTCCCCCCACGTCCGGCCACACGGGGCTCGGTCACAACAGCCTTCCTCTGCGTCTGCGGCTGCCCCCGGCTGCCCCTGCCTCAGCCGTGTGCGCTGCCCCAGCACTCCCTGCTTGGGGCATGCTCACCCCTCAGCTCCTGACTCGAAGGGAACTTCCTCAAGGAAGCCTCTCTGTGGCCACTCCCCAGGCGCAGGTGGCCAGGACAGTCACCCACAGAGCACGTTGTATTCCTCCCTTACCAAGCACACCACAACGATCCCCCATGTATGATAATCACGACGGGCTGGTCAACACCTGGTTCTCAAGTGACGGCAGAGACCGCGTCCATCCTACTCTCTGCTCTGCCGTGCCCCGCCTGTCCAGGCCCTCCCATACTGGCCTGTCGGCTGCTGGTGGATGGATGAACGGACAGATGGATGATGGATGATGGATGGATGATGGATGGTGGATGATGGATGATGGATGGATGATGGTGGATGATGGATAGACGGATGGACAGATGGATGATGGATGGATGGTGGATGGATGATGGATGGATGGTGGATGGATGGTGGATGGATGATGGATGGATGATGGTGGATGATGGATGGATGGATGGATGGACGGATGGATGGACAGATGGATGGACAGATGGATGATGGATGAATGGATGATGGATGGTGGGTGGACAGATGGATGGATGGACAGATGGATGGATGGACAGATGGATGGATGGATGGATGGATGATGGAGGATGGATGGAGGATGGATGGATGATGGATGGTGGATGATGGATGATGGATGGATGATGGTGGATGATGGATAGACAGATGGATGGATGGATGGACGGACAGATGGATGGACAGATGGAGGATGGATGGATGATGGATGGTGGATGGATGATGGATGGATGGATGGAGGATGGATGGATGGACAAATGGATGGACAGATGGATGGATGGATGGACGGACAGATGGATGGATGGAGGACGGATGGATGGACAGATGGACGGACAGATGGATGGATGGATGGATGGACGACAGAGGGAGGGAGGGGTGGCCGACGACGGAGAGCAAGGAGAGGGGAATGGAGAACGCGAGCAGGACCGCACGGACACACACAGGCCTCCAAGGGGCGGAGGAGGGGCTCAGGCCTCCGTTGGGTCAGAGGCTGGGCTTTCGCCGAGAGACAGGGAACCTCTAGGGCCAGAGAGACTCCGGTCAATTAAGCGGACCGTCCTAAACGTCCAGAGGAAAGGCTTCGTGCACCAGGCACCGGGGCAGGAGGGCCAGGGCCAAAGGCCTTCCCTGAGCAGGGCTCCCGGGCTGGCCGCCACGCCCACTGGGCTCCTCCCCGAGAACCCCGGACATGCCCCCCGCCCCTCCTTCCACTGCTCCGGACCCCCCTGGCCAAGGCAGGGGCGCCTCCATTACTTCGGGGCTGCGCTGCCTCTGCCCGGCCCGGCCCCAGCGTCTGCCAGGCGGGGCTCCCCCCAGCATCTGGAGTGTGGCAGGTACCGGATGTTTGCTTTGGGGGTGAGGGCACGCCAGCACCTCCCGATGGCGCACCACCCAGGGACGCTGCGCGGCCCAGCTGGATGGTCAACCGTGGGGAGGCGACACAGGAAACCGAGCCAGGAGCAGCCCTGACTCCGTCAGCGACGACGCCCGGCAAGCATCTGCCCACTTAGTCCTCCCCCAGAACTGCTCCCTGGCGCTCCGCCCCCAGGGAACGCCCAGTCCAGTCCTGCAGCCACCGAGCACCAGCCTGGCTTTGAAGAGTCCAGGCCACTGGAGCCCCTGGGGTCCCCCAGAGCCAGCACGGCCAAGGGGGCTCCACAGTCCTCCCCGCACACCTGCCCTCGGTGCCCCTTCAGAACTCAGGCTTCAGAGGAGGCGTTTGAAAATGAGAACCGGAGGGAAGAAAAAGCTGGAGAAGAACCTTTCAAAATCCCTTTTCTAGACCTTGGAAGGGTGCAGACTACACTGGACCCAAGATGCTGAGGCCTCAGCCACGACAATGCCGCTCTGACCGCCGGCCAGCTCGCTCATTCCCCCCAGAAATACCCGTCATGCACCTGCCACGTGCCAGGCACTCGGTGCAGGTGAGACATGGTAGTGACAGGACGCACGGCCCCTGGTCCCAGAGGGCAGCCACGCACACGCAGAACCCTGCGGTCTCAGGGGGGCGGCAAGGAGGCCAGGAAAGCAAAGCGGGGCACAAGGAGAGCCCAGCACCCGGTTTCTCCATGGGGCTCTCTCTCCAGGGACAGCCCCTGAGCAGGAACCATCGGAACAGAGACCCAGATGACCCAGGGCGAGGCCACAGGTGCGCAACAGGCCATCGAGGGCGAGACGGGGCAACTCGGCGTGTCCCTCACCATCGGGTCACCCTTTCCCGTCAACTCCCTCCCTGACCAGGGCCCGGCCGCCGACCCCGCATGGCCGTGGCCGGGAAAGCCGCCTCTGGCCAGCCGAGGACAAGGCCCCCAAAGTGTCCCCAGCCAGGTCTCCGCCCTGTCCTGGGCCCCCACCCACGCCAAACCTCAGCATCAGTGGGTCCAAAGCCCCGCTCCACCCAGCACCCACCGGCGGGTGACAGACACACACAGCGCCGTCCGCCCGTGCCGTGGGAGACGGCGGGGCCGGGAAAGGAGCGACCTGCTGGCAGCCACCGCTGCGCCCACTCCGGCAGCGTGCGAAGGCGGCCGGACCGCGGAGCCGCGCGGCACGTGACTCCGTCTACTCGGATGGTCCTCGACAGACAAACCCCCAGCGCCGACCGTGGGCTGCGGGTGGGCAAAATGTTCTGGAATTGACTGTGGTGAGGTTCCCACCACTCTGAGTATCCTAAAGGCCACGGACTCGGGCACTTCCGATGGCTGGGCAGCACGGCGTGTGGATTCTATTTCAATGAGGCCGCGCTGGGCGGCGCACCAGGGGCCTGGCCTCGTGGGGCTCAGGGTTCGGTGGAGGGGCTGACCATCAAACAGTCACAAACACAGACAGACAGACAGGGACCACGCCGTTACCACAAAGGTCGGCAACACGACTCAGGGTCGGGGGTGCCGTGGCACCCCAAAGAGGGGCTCGGAGGGACACTCTGAAGAGGACGGGGCAGGAGGGAAGGAAGGAGCGGTGCTAGGAAGTGGGCTGACCATGGCTCCCTTCCCTCCCGGGCAGGCCAGGGCGGCGGTCACCCCCTGGGGCACGAGGCTCCTTCACAGCCAGGCTTCCCGGTGCCTCAGGCGAGCCCCGTCCCCTGTTCTGCGCATCCGGGTGAGCATCCAGGTGAGCATCCAGGTGAGCGCGCACCTTTGCGACGCCCCCTTTGGGGCCCCGCCCTCTAACAGCTGACTGCCTGTCAGACCCTCCCTTCAAAGCAAACAGCACATGGTCTTACTGACCTGTGACCAGGCCCCCGCCCGGCTCTCCCCCGCCTCCGGGAAACCTGCCGAATCTCAAGTGCACAAGAGAAACTGCAAACTTGGTCTCCAGTCAAGATCTCGGGCTTCAGAACAAAATCTGATTTCTGATCCCGGGAACTCACCTGCAGCGACCTCAGCGGCATAGCAAAATGCACGCAGAACCTCAGCCCCACCCTGGCCTGGAAACCGCCACCGGAAGCCCCCGCTGTCAGCTGTCACTGCCACCGGCCCCCCCTTGGGTGCCGGGGGAGGGCCAGGGCTGAGAAGCAGAACTTCTCTGCCCAGGAGAGACACAGCCTCTCTGCCGCCCCAGACACAGACAAAGTCGGGGCGCAGGCGCTGAAGCAGGTCGCACAGCCCAGGAGCCCAGGGCCCTCAGAGGCTGCCGAGGAGGCAGCACCTTCAGCCACCCGCCCTCCTCGTCTACGTCTGCTGCAGGCGCCACTGAACGTCACCACATGACTCCGGCCTCACTCCAAAGTCGCCCCGACCCCCCAGGCCACTCCCTCCGCCGCGGTCTCCCCCCACAAACCGGGACGAGCGCCCAGAGCACTCACCCACGACGCGGTCTCCTGCTATCACGCCCATCTTCCTCATGGCCGCCGCAAACAGAGCCACTTTCTGCCGCAGCTCTTCGAAAGTCACCTTCCCGATTTCCTCCTTGCCTTCCCCTGGAAGAGACAGAGGGGCGCAGGCTCGTTTGGGTGCCACTGCCCACCCCGCCGGAGTGTGCGCAGGAGGGGTGAGCCCGGCTGGGAGGGTCTGTGAGTAGGGTGGGGGCTGGAACACCTGCGCACAGCGGGGGCATGAAGCCCCCCAGATTGGAGAAACACGCAGGAAATGGGACAAGCACGTTCCGGGCCCCGACCAACGATCAGCCAGGGGAGGGCCCTGCTCAGGGAAGGCACCCACGTGCAATCTCAGTTTGACCCCTGGCTCGAGGGGACCTGGTCCCAGTGCAAATATGGGGTGGGGGGGGAAGAGCTCAGCACAGGAAGAGGCTCCGCTATTTAAAAGTCAAGCTCCGCAGCGAGAGGCGGGACGCAGTCACGCTGACCCCGTCACTCCCCCGCCTGGGTAGCAGGCGGGTGTGTTGCTGTTTTTAGGCATATTCTGTGTTTTGCTTGTACAAGAAGATTCATGTGTGACCTTCCACTGTCCTCAGGGCGGGGCGGGGGTCACCAGGTGCCCCTGCAGGGCCTGACGCAGTGCATGGAGCGCACGCAGGTGTGCCAGGTGTACCCAGGGGCCAGGAGGGAGAGGCGAGGGGACCCTGGCATGCGAGCTCTTCGGGTCACAGAAGTGCCGGTGGCTCCGTGTGTCAGCGAGGTTCTCGAAAGCGCCACCTCACCGTGGGGGTCAGTGGGGGGGCGGGGGTTGGTCCTTCGCGGGCACAGAGGTTCAGCGGGGGAGACGAAAAGCTCCTAGGGGTCTCTCACGCAGCGGCGTGAGTGCACCTAACGCCGCTAAGCTGTGCTTAGAAGTGGTTGAAAAAAATGTAGCATGACATGTTTTTTGCCAAAACCAGAGAGAGCCGGGGTGCTGGGGTGCGGCCTGAGAGTCCCGCCGGAGCCCGGGCAGAGGCGAGCGGGGCGTCGGGGCGGCCGCCGGGACTCACTCGCC
Source organism: Phyllostomus hastatus (assembly GCF_019186645.2). Lineage (NCBI taxonomy): Eukaryota > Metazoa > Chordata > Mammalia > Chiroptera > Phyllostomidae > Phyllostomus > Phyllostomus hastatus. The sequence continues at coordinate 12,080,276 of NW_025333537.1, read as the reverse complement.
ACGTAGAGCGCGGCCTTGTCCTGGTCCTCGTGCCGCAGCAGGTTCTCCGCGTAGTTCAGGCGGCTGCCCCGGAACCACTCGGGCACGTCCGCCACCCCTTTGGACGTGTCCACGACCTAGAGAAAGGACGGCAGGCCATGGCATGGCCACGCGTGAGGTGGGCACGGTGAGGAGGAGGTAACCGCGGCCCCACCGACCGGGACGCCCGGCGCGTCCTCCGCTCGCTTTCCAGACTGAGCGCCGGGCCGGCCTGCACAGACCGCGAGGGCCCCGCTCGACTGGGCGGCACTGTGTGCCCGAGGGCCCGGAGGGTGGGCGCCGGCGTTCCCACCGCGAGAAAAAGGGAGTCCCCGCGCTGTGGGGCGACGGACACGCTGACTCCACAGCGTGCACGCGCACCAGATCACCCCGTCACCCACTTCGAGGACACGCAGTTGGGCCTGCCCGTTATTCCCCCATAAAGCGCTGACGATGAAGGCCAAGGGGAAACCCCGCCCCCACCAATGTATTTCTCAACAAATATTTATTGAGCACCTAATTCGGGGAGGTGCTGAAGGTGGACAGTAAATAAGGCCGCCCTGGCTGGTGTGGCTCAGTGGACTGAGGGTTGGGGTTAGGGGCCGGCCTGCGAACCAAAAGGTCTCTGGGTGGGTTCCCAGTCAGGGCCCATGCCTGGGTCGTGCGCCAGGTCCCCAGTAGGGGGCACACGAGAGGCAACCACACACTGATGGTCTCTCCCTCTCTTCCTCCTTTCCTCTCTAAAAATAAATAAATAAAATCTTTTTAAAAAGCCACACAATCAATTATACTTTGAATAACAGGACTTCCTTTTCCCAGCTATTTACTAATTGGTGGGTAAGGACTTAAAAAGCAATCTCTAAATCCAGGTTCACTGCTGAGAGTTTAAAAAACCAACAGCATGAACGCACACACCATAAAGTCGTCGAGCCGCACACTTGAAAGTGGCCAAGATGATAAATTTCATGTCACGTGCATTTTATCGCCCTTTTACAGCTTTTCAATAAAATCAACGTAAAACGATGCCCAACTGCTCAGGGTGGTCAAGCCCCCTCCCCGGACACGCGTCGGAGGGGCCAGAGCCGGCGTGGGGTTCGTGACCCCGGCACGACTCTGCAGCGCTGACCCCCCACCCCCGCACCCCACCGATGAGAGGCTGTAGAGGAAGAGACGACGCGGTGTTCCCAGACACCCACGCTTCACTCCGGACCACAGCCGGGAAAAGACAGTGCAGAACAAGACCCCCACTCACCTCGTCGTACATGCGCGAAGACACGATCCCGCTGAATTTCCAGAACTCGGCCCAGAAGTCCGCGTACGACCCCACCGACCACTGGTAGAGGTCGTGGTAGTTCTCTAGAGGCAGAACACAAGGGCGCAGAGCCCGGTGAGTCTCCGAGGGGCAGCCCCCGAGGCCCGGCAGTCAGGGGGCGCCCCTGTGGAACTGTGGGTGTGCCGAGCCACGCACAGGCACCTGCCGAGAAACGTCGGGGTGCAGCCAGCCCCCCGCCGCCCATCCCCAAGGGGAGCAAAAGCCATGAGGCTCCGTGTCTTGCCCGGCGCGCCTAAGAACAGGACCCAGGCGCCTCGGGGCCTGGGCTCCAGCCCTGGCTTGGCCGTTTAGGAGCCGTGCGACCTCAGGCAAGCTACCTCGGCTCGTACTGTGCCTCAGTTTCCCCATCCGTCAAACGGGGGTGATAAACAGAGCCCCTCTCCGCAATGCCACCGGGGGGCTTTGGTGGGCATGTGCACAGGAGGCCGAGAGCGGGCCCTGGACGGGGTCGGGCTGCAGGAGGGGTCTGCCACCCCTGCCCCAGACAGACCGGGACACCCCAAAGGTCAAAACCGGAAGCCTGCTGAGGCCCTCTCACTCCAGCGTGGTGTTGGGGGCAGGGGGGGTCATCTATTTATTTTGATTTTTGAGTAAGCGATCCAGTCCCGCGATTCAAAATCACAGAGGTATAGAGGGCCACACAGTAAACGGACTTTGCTGGCCCAGATGCCCCCAGTCACGGAGAGCAGCCCCCGGGAGAGCTCGTGTGCGAGGAAGCACGTCCCCCGCTCTGACCCCGCGCTCGGGGCACTCGGCCCCTTCACGCCAGGCTCTGACCCTGCGACCCGCAGAAAGTCCTGCCCCCTCGGGCCTCGTCCGCCTCCACGGGACAGACTCTCACAGGCTGGTGCCCCGCACACGGTCACAGCGGGGGGATGGCCAGCAGGCTGTGCGGGGCCTCCTCCAGCGGCTGAGCTGGACCATGTCACCGTCCTCGGCTGACCATAGGTCACCCCGTCCTCGCTGTCCCCAACCCTGGGAGCGGGGGCACACACAGAGGAAGGCTGCTGGCTTCTCTGGAGAAGGTGGAAATCTGGCTTTTCCCACGTGGTCCCCCAGCAGGGGAGCCACCTGAACTAAGCCCGCCGGGCCACCTCCTGCAACCTCGCACCCACCCTGGGACACACATGGCTTGCTTCATGGATGATGAAACAGAGGCTTGGGGCGATCCAGAGACTTGCACCTGATCACGCAGCCAGCCAGTGGTAGGGCCAGTTCCAACCCAGGCTGTCAAATTACAGCGTGGTCTCACCCGTCCGACAGGACTGCCCGTGGGTGAGATGATTTCGTAAACCTCTCAGCTACCGCCTGAAAGGCCCCAAGAGCGACAAGACCCATCTGCCTCCAGTTGCTCAGTCTCGGGTGAGCGGGCAGGAGGGAGGGGCACGGGGCTGCAGGGGCCGAGGGAGGGGGCTGGGTGGGAGCTGCCGGCTGCACCGTTCGCAATTCGTGGTCAGCGAGGAGCCACTGAGAGCCCGGGAGCCAAGGGGTGACAGACAGACCTGTGCTCCCAGCCCGCCCGGGCAAGGCACGCAGGGTGTGCTGAAGGCGGGAGGAAAGGCAGCAAGCAGGAAGACCAGCCAGTGTCCCGGGAAGAGATAACAGGGGCCCCAGGAGAGGTGCGGGTGCTGGCGCCGGGGTGGGGGGAGGGGGGGATGGAAGAAGCCGGTGTGGCTGGGGCGGACACCCTGTCCAAGCCAGATGACAGGTCACCACTTCTGTGAGGCTGACTGAGGAAGCGGATGCCACCAGCAGAATCACAGGAGTTGGTACAGGCAGCGGAGGGGGCAAGAGGGGAGGAAACGCCACGAAGAGCTGAAAGGCCCAGCAGGTGGGGGGACAAGCCGGCAAGAGCTGGGGGCAAGCACATGCATGCGCCCCCCAGAAACAGGGTCCTGCTCTGCCCTGCCCGTACCCAGCCTGGTGGCTCCGGAGGCCGAGGGGTGGCTGGGAGGAGGGCCCTCCATATGTGCTCAGGGCTGGGAGGGTGAGCAAGAGGGAAGGGCAGCCCCAAAGGCAGCTGCCATGGGACCATCTTTCTCCCTGGCGCCCTGAAATGACACGCTGGCCTTCTAGCAGGGTCAGCCGGGGGAGGGGTGGGGGCTCTTAACAAGAAACAGCATGAGGTGCGACCCCCACAAACGGAGGAGAGGAGCTGCAAGTCAGAAAGGCCTGTGTGCTCCGGAGAAAGCCAGGGGGCGGGGGGCGGGGGGCGCTGGAGTGCAAGACGGCGATGAGCACCTCACCTCACAAGGAGGAACCCTGTGAACAAGGGACAGCTGGGTGCAGGGAGGGACCCCCCCCAGAAGAGGACACCGCACGCGCAGGAGGTGCTGCAGTCAGAAGCCCAGCACTCAGAAAGTGGGGAGGTGATGCCCCGCACGGGCAAGGGGACAAACCCCCACAGTCCGAGGCGCCGCACCCCCTGGAGAGGGACGCAAGTCCAGCGGCTCCTCCAACCCCAGAAGAGGGAAACAACATTGGGAAGCCCTTCCAACAACTAGGAGGAGCCGCGAGAGCAACGTCCAGGAAAAGGGGGCGCCAGGGCCCCAGGAGGCGAGCCCGTCCGCCAGGGGAGCCCCTCGGATCCCAAAGGAGGTGGCCCGGGAGCCCCCTAGCAGCCACGCTCACTCACCGAGCTCCAGGCCGCAGGCAGCGCCCACGGCCGCCCGGAAGCGGTCCATCAGCGTGATCTTCTTGCTGTCCGGCTCCCACATCACCTGGCCCTCCAGGATCTCGTCCCGCCCGGCCCGCGGCTCCTTGGACATGGCTGCGGCTGGGGCGCGGCGGGGGCCGGGGCGCGGCGAGAGCTAGGGTCGAGGGCAGGTGGCTGCACACGCCGCGGAAAGCGCAACTGAACCAGGCGCGGCCGCCCCCAGTAAAACACGCGGCGAGCCCCGCCCACCGAAGCCCCCGCCCGCCGAAGTCCACGCCCACAGGCGTCTCCACCCTTTCAATTCGTCGCCGCTCTCGAGTGTAACCCTCCGCGCGTGCGGCGCCTTGCAAAGGAGTGCGAGCGCAGCGCGGCCAGGTCTCCGACCTGCTCCTCCGCGGCGGTTGGAGCGGCGCAGGCGCGTTGGGGGTGGAAGCAGCCCTGGAAGCCAGAGCAGCAGGTTCCATCAGGTGTTCTAGGTTCCCTCGTGATTTTTTTCACACTGGGCGCCTGCTGGGCGCCAGGCAGCCGGGAGCAAAGCAGAAGCCCTGCTGTTCTCTGCAGCACGGAAGGAGAGAGGGGCAGGTGTGCGGAGGAGGCGAGGCAGACCACGAACAAATAAACACGTCCCGTGTAGGTCGCACACAGGATAATAATGCTCACGGGGCCACACACAGTATACCAGTGAGCATCGTGATATACGTAGCAGAGGAACACGTAGAATACGGTTCGCGTGGGGAGAAATAAAGCAGGGGAAAGGGTAGTAGGTAATGTGGGAGGTTTCCATTTAAATAGAGGTGGCAGGGAAGATCCCACTGAGAAGGTGGCAGGGGTGAGCTGGCTCCCCCCACCCCCCACACCACCACGCAATGAGAATGGGAAGGTTTTGAGCAGAGTAGGAACGGGCTCTGACTGTGTTTACTGGTGGTACTCCTGCAGTATCTTGGTGCCCAGAGCTAGCAACCCTCCCTATATCCCTGCCGTAATTCGTTCTCCCAGCAACCCCACCTGCTCCCCCCCAAGTACAGTATTTTGTGGTGTTGAAGGTTTGTGAAGCCACCTCCCCCCTCCACCCCGACACAGTTTCCATCTCCCAGGCACCGCAAATAAGCACGGGTTCTCACTTAAACAGGGTGCTTACTCCATTGGCTGCCAGAACAGCCCCATCCACCGACCTCCACGCCCTAGGGCCGGGGGCTAGCCCTTTGTGAAGGTTCACCCCTTCTTCAGCTTCCAGAGGAGCAGAATCCTTGTCACACTGGTTCACCGCAGGGCTCCCAGCTGTGTTCGTGCGTTCATTCATTCATTCATTCATGCATGCATGCATGCATTCAGAAATAGCTCATGCATGCCTGCTGCGGACGAGGCTACGGAGCTCCTGTGTGGAAGGAATGAACCCAGCCCTCAGGGGCCACGGAAGTCTGGAGTCCGACCACTGGGTTGGCCAATTCTCATGGAACCGGGAAGGGTTGGGTTTATACACCCACCTGACGGCCACTTGGTTCATTCTTAATCCCTTTGGCCCCTTCACCCAGACCCGGGGCCCAGGGAGAGAAGGCGAGGTCAGTGAGGGAACTGGGCGCTTTGTCACCGCTCCTGGCACATGCCCCCAGACACACGAGTGTGCGGAGGTGCGTTTCGGGGTCCCACCTTGCTACGCGCCACTCTTCCTAACAAGATCAGGACGGCGGGAGGTGGAGAACAGATTTGAGACAGTTCTTTCCACTGAAAATAGGAACAGAGCTGGAAGGGTCCTGCTTTTCCAAGAACATTGCGTCACCCGCCTTGGTTAGCTGCAATCCCAGATCACGCTTGTCCCTGTTGCTGGTTTTTTTTGGTAAGGGGTTCAAATGGACACCCCACGTCCACCACACTCCTGACCTGTGCGTCCCCATCACACGGCAGGTGCTTCAGAACTTTCCAGAAAGAGGGTAGAAATTTGCCAGGCCAAGGACACGGGCACTTCCCTCGGAGCATGGACCTCCTCGTCATTCCTCGAAACCTGCCCTGCTAGCTAGCCCCTCCGTGGATAAGCCCACCCATGATGTTTCTCTCTCCCACCAGGGTGTGCGTTAAGTTACATTTACCACGTTTCAAAGTCCTCACTGTTCAGCTGGCCATTAACCAATGCAGCAAACTGGGGGAACAGGTTGAGTCCTCTGGAGTCTGTTGAAAGTCCTTTCATGGGTGGGGCCTGAGTGTTTGGAAATAGCCAGGAGTTGCCCCAGACAGGCCCACAGGGGTGGTCTGGAGAAGGCGAGGCCTCCCTAGAGGAGGAAGAAGCCGGGGTCAGGAGGGTTCACGTGCTTCTGACAGTGTGACATTCGTCCTCTTCGCAAAGCACGATAGTCTTTGTGCACTCAGAAACAGATGTCGCAATGCAGGCATGGCTGGGAAAAAAGCAAAGTTTCTGTCTCCGGGAGGGGGCTGGAAAATAGCCTGGTAGACGTCCAACACACCCCCCCCCGCCCCCGCTGAGAACGCCTGCCTGCTGCCACCTTCAGGGTGTCTCCTGGGAGTACGGTGCCAAGAACTGACTTCTAGAAAGTTCCCTCATAGGCTTGCACGGCCATGTTTTTAACTGAGCATTTGATAACAAAGTGAGAAGAGGCTTTGCTGTCATTGGAATGAATACGCCCCGACGTGATTAAATAAAATACATTTTATTTATCTTACTGATTAATGCATACCAACTCGGAAAGAAACTGCATTTTAAAATGTATTCGATGTTCCTTAATGTATCTGGAAAAATGTTAAAGTATCAGAAAATCCTACATTTTTTAGTTATAAGAATCAGTAAATGCCACTACTTTGGTCGTTCCAAAATTAGAACGTTTCAACCCAAGCCAAACTTTCTGCCTGGAAGAAATGTCCGAGCCAGAGAAATGTGAGCGAATGGCAGGCAGCTATTAAAGGAGGAGGCTCTGGGGTGGGGTTGCTGTTTACACCCGGGGCGAGTCCAGAACCGGGGCGGGGGCGGGGGGGGAGTTCCGAGTCAGCCTCTGCCGCCGTCAAGTGGTGAAGGACAATGGGCATGCGCGTCATTTCCCTCGTGATCGTAAGGGCCGAGGACATGTGAGATGGAGGATCTGTAAATTGAGTGCATTAAAAGCATCTGGATGCCCACGCCCCTTGGAAATTCTTTATGTACCCGCGGGGGATCAATATGCCCCAATTTAAAGGCCCACCAGTCTAAGCCAATCACAGCGCTCCCTTTTCTCCTTTGCCAGGGATTGGCGCAGGGTAACTCATGAGACCGAATTCTAGCCAATGAGACCAAAGGAGAGTGTGATGGACTGGGGGGCTCTGGGCCGGTTTTCCTCTGATGAGCCCGGTCCTTGGCAGCTGAGACAGACACTTCGCGACCCCCAGAAACAACGCTGCGGAAAGCGCATAAACACGGCGTGTCGGGGCAGAAGAGGGGGAAGCCTAGCCGCTCCGCTGGGCCGCCAGCGCGAGCCCGGGACTGGCCCTGGGCTTCTGGCTGAAGGAACAGTAACTGCCATCCTGGCTTAAGCCGCTGGCTGCCGAGCTGTCGTAACCGCTGCCAAAGGCATTGTAACTGAAGCAATCACCAAAGGCCATTTTTCTTGCTCTTTCCCCCCAGGGGACTCTCTTCCCTTTAGTACACCCATCGCCCCTGCTCCGAGATGGAAGGCTCTCGGTAATAACTAGGGAAGGTCCGAAACCCAAGCCGGGACCCCTGCATCAGCTCCTGCGTCTCAGGGTCCCGCCGGCCAGGGAAGATGAGAACTGAAGACTCTCCGCCCACGTGGGGTGAAGCGCCCAGCCCAGGGCTGGTCTCTGGGAAGAACCTTCCAGACAGAGTCACAGGCCCTGAGGCGTACTGGCACAGCCCAGTGGTATTGGCCACGTGGGGCCTTGGGAGGCCAGGGGTAAACTTTTGATTTTATTCAGGGTGTAATTACAAGCCCTTTGGAAAGTTTTGAGTGGGGTGTGATGTGACTTCGATTTCAAAGGGATGGGGTTGGGGTTGGGGTGGGCGGGGCACAATCAGAGGACCTCTTAGGGGGTTTTGCAAAAGTCCCCATGGGGTGTGATAGTGGCGTGGACTGGGGTGGAAAGGTGGGGATGGTGAGAAGAGGGTAGATGATGGGTGGGTGGGTGGAGAGATCTTTCAACATACACAGAGCCACTTTGGGAAGCAGAACCAAGAGGGCATGCTGCCGGGTTAGATACGCAACCTCGGGGCGCAGACGGGAGAACAAATTCTAGCGTAAAACTGATTTTCCCCAAGTCAGGACGAAAGGGGTAATGCAGTGGGGCTACGGGGAAGGGGAGCAGAGCAGACGGGCGAGACGCCGGCTGCCGCGCGCACAGCAGCCCCTCCAGGCCCATCCGGAGCGGGGGTGGGGGGGTGGGGGGGGGGTGGGTATGATTCCCATCGGACTCCCAGCCAGGCTCCCTGAGGGTATCGGGCCAGAGGGTGTTCGAGGACTTCTTTCCCCAGCCCTCCTGGGACGGTTGCCACAACCCTCCCCGCCCACCCACGGGCCTGCGGCGATGGGGTGCACGCCAGTTACCGGGGTGCCCGGAGCGATGTCTCAGAGTTCAAGCTCCCCACCTCCTCGCCATCCCCAAGGACAAGGCTGAGGAGGGAATGCGGCCTCCTAAGCCAGCATCTTCAACAGAAGTAGGGCGGGGTCAAAGCGGGGGAGCCACCCAGGGGAACGCTATTGCGCCTCGGAAGGGGCGCCCCAAAGACGAGCCAGCAGGACAATGAGTCTCAAAACCGTGATGCCGGGCAGAGGCGCGCACCAGGCCACAGACGCGCCTCAAGCGTCTGCTTCCTTTTACAACGAGGCCGGAAGCGGGCAAAACCCAGGATCTCTGGTTTAGGGACACATGCGTGTTAGAAAAACAAAGAGGGGCAAAAAAAAAATACTTCACTTTCAGGGCACAGGTTTCTTCTAAGAGAAGAAAAGGGGGTGAAATTGGGGAGGGGCTTCCAAGGTACTGGCCGCGCCCCATCAGACTGGGTGACAGGGACATGGTGCGTGCGCATTCTTTCCCAAACCGGACCCACGGACCGTGCTCCGTCTTTCCGCACACTTCTCACGATTAAACAAATAAATAGCAGCAGGGCCTCACGCCTCCGACGACATTACATTGAGGGTTGTTTTGCCTCACAACGGTTGCTCTGGAGCGAACACGCAAAGGCTCCCGGCGTGATCGGTACTTCCAAAGGTGCAGCCTCCGGCTTCAAACTTTCTCCGTCCTGACGCCCGGAAAGGGAGATTTCCACACGCACAGTCTGGCCGTGGGACTCAGTCATTCAACAGATTGCCGGTGACGGACAAGAGAGCCTACAGCAGCGGGTCAGGGACTGGGACCGGGAACCAGGCGGGCGCAGCGCACCCCTCCCCGCACCTCAGAGCTCACACGCCGGGCACAGACACTCCACGGTGAGGACACTGCAGGGGAGCACCCAGGGTCCTCTGGCCGGATGTTCCTGAATCGACTAAATAAAAATCTATTCATGGAGAGCATTTTCTTATAGTCAAGGAAAAAACTCAAAAGACTAGATGGTTGTTTGACTCTCATTCAAGAAGATTAAGCCACCAGGGATTGGGTTTTGGTAGATGGGTCAGTCGGGCCAATTCTGCAAATCCAGTGACTTGAGGATTTGGCAAACCGGCCTTCAGCAAACTGGTTTTCCATGCGTCAGACCCTTTCTGCTTGAATCACCTGACACAGACCTTGGCCATCGGGTCAAGCGTCCCCCCCTCTAACCGGACCTTCCCCGGCCGGCCAACTCATTAAGCATTCCTCCCACCGCCTTCCCAGGCACTCAACCCGTTATTTCATTTTTTTTTTCCTTGACAGGGCAAGACAGTTATCCTGATCGTCGTCTTCTGTGCCTGCCCTTGACAGCGAAGTTCTGGGGAAGCAGGGGTAGGTGCCAGGTGGATGCATTCTCCCTCCAGCTCACTGACACCGGCTGCTGCAGGCTCAGGGGACACTCCGAGGAGGCGCCTCCCCACGGCCTGCCTTGATGTGGCTTCCTCCTCCTCCCTTTCTGCAGAAGACAGGCTTCCCGAGGAAAGGATCATGAAACATAAAGAGTCTCCTGTGTGTTCCTCCGGCCCATCTAGTATAGGAAAGCGCTAGAGGGTGTAGTAAGATGCAAAGAAGTCTCATTTCCACTCGCATACACACTTCCCTTTTCCATGCTGTGCCCACCCCACCCCGGGCTATGCACGTAGTAAAAGGCCTCTGGAGTGCCGCTCCTCCTTGGAAAAGCCATCCCACCTAAAAGGAGAAAAGCGCCTTTTTCGGGTGGTCTTTGCCAGAGATAGCGTGACCCCATAGCGCATGACTGACTACTCTGTCCTCAGGACTAGAAAGTAATTGGAAACACCCTGAAGCCACAGAGGCTGGGAAAATGTACGAAATGGGACCAGCCAGGCTGCAGGGGCTGGACCCTGAGCCTACAGATAACATCTGGGCAAACTCGAGCCCACTGGATGCAACCAACCAACGGAAGCATCCAGTCTGTGTCCGCTGCTGTCATGCGACTGCAGCCCCTTGTCCTTCCTCGTAGCAATCCAGGGAAAGCTCAGAGCCCTAACCCCTCCCATCTGGTGCCCTAACCCCTCGGGGCTGCTGCATTTCTCTGGAGCCTAGCCTCTTTCCTCCCTTAGAAAGCAAATAAAGGTTTGCTCTGGGCTGTCATTGTGAATTCTTCCACAGCCCGCGTCACTGGCCACCCTGATACCACCCCCACCCCATTTTATTGCGTGTGGGTGCGATTCAGAATCGCAGCCGGATAGCTCCTCCACCCATGACCCTGTTGGTATCCACAGCACTTATCAGCATCTGAAAGCAAGTCCTTGGCGAGCCTCCAGCACGCTGCCGGAAAGCGCTTCACTCCCGCCCCGCCCCGCCCGTCTGGTTGGTTCACCAGCCACTCCCGGGAGGTCCGGCGCACGGCAGCACCTGGACAGACGTTTTGGAAAGACGAACGACCTCAGGGCGGAGGGGTTCGGCATCTGTCCCTCTTGTGTCTACTGCAAGTCTATATGAGCATGTCTTGGACATTTTGGGCAATTTAAACCTTCCCTTTATTTTTTACGAGCGTCCTTTTATGTATTGAATTTATTTGTATTCGTGATTCTCTGGGTGTTTTTGTTCCTTCGTTCTTTTGGATGTTAAGCAAGAGTTTGAGTTTGCCGCAGGCGTCCTTACAAGCAGGCAAAGCCCGCTCTCATAAACCTGCCCGACTCTGTTCCTTCTCCTCCACCTGGCAGCACGGAGTGCTCGCGGCCTCCGCCAGGTGCGCCCGCGCCAGTTCCCGCGGGCTTCCGCCGGCCCCTGCCGACGCTCAGCCTGCAGCTCAAGCGCGGAGCGCTGGGAGGAGGCAGCGGCGGAAGGATCCCGACCACACGCACGCACCACAGTTAGCCTGCACGCTGATTGGCTAGTGGAGCGCTGGTCCCACATCGGCTGCCGCACAGGGGTTGAGGGCCAACCAATCGCTAGTGGCTCCGTTGTATGGGTCGCGCCTCCCAGCCAATCTGAAAGGAGAGGTAGAAGAAGGCGTGCCCAATAGGAGCTGGGCAGCGGGGCGGGGTCGCCCTTCAACCGTGAAGACCCGCGCGCTGTCACCTTGACGACCGGATGGGTACAGGACGAGTCATCCTGCCCCAAATGCTGGTCTCCCCCAGTCTCGATATAGTCACCCTTGACGTCGCTGAGTCACAGCCTAGAGCTTGGCTCCTGTGGGACGAAAGCAGGAATTTGCGTTTGGGACACGGTCACTCTACCATTTGTATAACATTCGTAACATTTATACTCAGATATGAGTACATGGGGCTCCTAGTGAGACCCAATGCACTTGGGGGGTGGGGGGCACCCCACGAAGTGCAGAGGGAAGGAAATGACAAATAACCGGGGTCACAGAATACAAAGTGGCTGAACCAGGAAGCGGCCGCTCGCCCAACACCAAGTATCTGACACCTTGACCTTGGACGTCAGCCTGCAGAGCTGTGATAAGTGCTCCTTGTTTAAACCCTCCAACCTAGGGTATTTTTGTTATAGCAGCTCAAATGGACTAAGGCAAGGACCTTTTTATGCCTTTTTTACCGAAGACCAGGAGCATTTGTTTCTGTGGGTTATATCTACCGTTCAGAATTAATAATAAACTTAGAAATAATTACCAAATTAGAAATAAAACTTGAGCAACACATATATATATATATATATACACATATTCATTAAAAATAACAATGCTAAGCCCATTACATGTTAACATACACATATTATTTTTATGAAACTCACTAAACCAATGATGGCCGTGACCCAGGCAGCTGGCGTGGTGGAAGCTGGCGACGCTCAAAGGAGGCTGGACTGGGGTGGGACCTCTGGCTCTCGTTGCAGAGACAGGCGTTGTCCCCTCGGCCAGCACAGCATCGCCTGGCGAGGACTGGCTCCTGTTTCATTCATTCCTCCGGGTCCCCATCTTCTGCCCCAGCGTGCTGTTTCATTCAAATCTTTCTTTTTTGATGTGTTCTTGCAAAAAAATGGTTATTTTAATCTCTCATATTTACTTCACTTATGGACGGTTTTCCTGTCTCACTCTGGTTCCCACCGTCTCGCCAGCATGGCTGCCACAGCTACTGGCTGCTGCCTTCTCTGCCTGCTCGTCTCCTGGAGCTGGGCTGGCCAGGCGGCGTCCAAAGACGGTCACAGCGACTAGCCTCGCACCGTCCCCTGGGGGCCCCTGTGAGACTCTCCTTGCCATATAAATGTACTCAGGAGCAATATTGTTGGCCATAGTGGATTTAACTTGACTTTCTCTTGTTACATTTGTTCCTGAATGTTGCTGGGAAAACCATTTTTAGCACACACAAAGTTATCTCTCAAGAATCTTGGCTCCGGGTGGGGCTGGAAGGGTGGTCCTCAAAGCCCTGCTGGGGTGCCCCTAATCCGCATATAAAAATACAGGATGCCTGGTTAAATTTTTGTTTTCCATCCTCACCCAAGGACATGCTCACTGATTTAGAGAGAGCTGAAGGGGGTTGAGGGAGAGGGCGAGAAACATGGTGTGCCTTCCATGCACACCACCCCCCACCCCCGGACTGTGGACCGAACCTGCAACTCAGGCATGTGCCCTGACCGGGAATCGAACCCGTGACTTTTCTGACTATGGGACAGTGCTCCAACCAACTGAGCCACACTAGCCAGAGCAGAATGCCTGGTTAAATTTGAATTTCAGATAAACAACAAACACATTTTTAGTGTAAGTACATCCCATGTGCTATTTGGGTCGTACGACCATCTCAGAGGGGGAGCAGACTCACAGAATCCCCCTTACATGACCGCTTTGGGAAAACCCCACATATGCTTGGCCGGAAGTGATGAAATATATTTAGGGAGTCCGTACAACGAAATTACAATAAACATTTATTGAGCTGTAATTTTCACAGTATTTTAATTCTGTTCTGAAATCAGTCTACAAAGATCTCTACATTATCACCAAAGCCAGTTATTCAATAAATAACAGGAATGTATCGCTTTGCCAAAAAAAAAGATTAAATTAAAAAAATAAGCCTTATACATTTATGTCTATACACGATATTTGTAGAATCAGTTTCTCAAAGCTCATGGGGCTGAACTGTGCACACCACGCATGTATACACACACACACACCACTGTGTTCAGATCGGACGGATTTATGTGAAGCGTCAAATTAAATGCTATATCCGATTCATAACCAGGTACACAGAATCAGAACCGAATCGTGAGTGCACTGCTGACAATGGGCGCCGGACCTCACACGTACGACTTCCGGTGAGGAGGAGGGCGATTGCTTCAGCGACTTTGAGCTGAGCGTCGGTCACTGACTGTCACTGTCACAAGGAATCAATTTAATTTACAGTACTCAGAGGTTCCACACACATGCAGATATTCAATTAACACTAAAACCTTTAAATCTGCAAAAAGACATTGGAACATATGGTCACGAACGTCCCTAGCTGCCACAGGTGTTCAGTACGTGACGCAAGTGACAATCAGCTTAGATGCCGGCACAGGGGGAAATCTGGTCCTGCTGCACCTGCCCCACGGCAAGCCATCACAGAAGAGAAGAGGGCAGAGTTCGAATGAGGACCAAAGCCTGTCTGTCTCAGATATTGTACATCGTACCGATGGGTGCCTGACACTAACTTTAAAGGTACTGCGTTAGATCCTGCAAAAGATACATAATTCCATTATTCACAGGTGAGGGGCAAAAGTCCAACTGCTCAGACGGCCATAAACAAAAACTCTGCAGAATAGTGATCGTAAAAAATAATAATAATAATAAAGTGGGGGCGGGTGACAGCCGGGCGGCCGAGGGCTGCGTTTCTGATTGAGTCGGCCACTTCCAACCCCAGCAGGACGAAGGCGGCGGGCACCAACCCCTAAGGCAGATGGATGTCATTCATCAAAAGCATCTTAAGCAGCAGGCAGCATGGAATGAAGCCATGTAGGATTTTTAGAGTCTGTGTTGGCTGTCTGACACGTCACTCCTAATCTCTCGGTAAGGCTGCTGAATCAGAGACAGATGAACAGCCAAAGTCCCTGCGGTCCCCTGAAGCCAGCCCTGGTGGGTGCCCAAAAGTCGTGACCCTCCCAAACACACACCCTGACCCACACGCGCACCCAGCAGTGGATGCCAGCGCAGCCCCCGGGGGTCCTCTCCCTGCCCACCCCGCCTGGGACAGGCTGTGTGTGGCCCTGCGTGGCGTGCTGTGCCCTCAGGGACCTGAGGATTAAAAACCTTTCAACGGCATTAACCCCTTTGTGACCTGGTGTGGTCACCTTTATAAATTAAGACCCTGGCACAATTCACAGGACAAGCTTTCAAGTTCTGTTGCTGCACGTTCCTTCCTGGAAATGACACGGGGTACCCCTGAAACACGAAGCAGAGACCCCAGGAGGCCGGGAATGCTGACTGGTGTCAGGAAATGTATTTAAGGGATTAGGGAAGGCTCTGTGCCCCGAAAGCATCTTTTTCTCGAGTGTCAGGTAAGACAACATTCTAAACATCGGTCCCCAAACATCCACACAAATCCAGCGATTGGGAGACAGTTGGTCCTTTCCTTTTCTGGACTAGATTCTGTTCTTGGTGTTTACTGTGATGCTGAAGTATCGGGAAATTAACACTGATGGTTTAGAAAACTGAGTCTCACTTGGGACAGATCCGCGGTCATCTCGCCGGGATGTTTCTACACCACATGAACTGGAGTGTTGCACTGATACATCCCACAGCCCTGAAGATATAAAAAGGGTCTCTTCAAGGTATGAGATCATGGTACAAAAATACATTTCTCCACGTACAAAAGAGAGGAAAAAAGAAAGAGGAGTGTGTGGCGGGGAAGGCCAAATACCCTATATGCTTCCATGGAATGGAGAAAGAAAAATAAAACCCAGCTCTCTGGGGGTTAAGAATATGCCCAAACAGAAGTCAAGTTTCTGCATTAAAAAGCAAGAGTCCTCAGCCCTACCATGGAGGATTTCCATCGGACTCTCAGACGAGGCCCTACCCTGAAGTGACCCCCTACTGAAGCGAGGCTCCCTCGTGACAAAGACAGACAGACACCCGTCCCTGGAGCACATCAGACTGTAAAAGGGCCTTCAGACCCCACCCAGTGCCCGCGGGGTAGGAAGGGTACGAAGTCTCAGCCGCGATCTTCAGTTATGCTGGTGGCTGGCTGGGGGGTGGGGGGGCTCCCTCGGTTTTCTGAGAGCTAAAACGGCTTTCTTACCGGGACCTGAGGCCAGCACAGGGCCCTTCAGGGTTCAGGTGCGAGGGCGGGACGGGGAATGGAGTGACCATTACACCCAGGCCAGAGAGAGTTTAAGACTTAAAAGTTTTCTGCAGACCTGGCTGGTGTAGCTCAGTGGACTAAGCACAGGCCTGCGAATCAAACTGTCACTGGTTCGATTCCCAGTCAGGGCACATGCCTGGGTTGCAGGCCAGGTCCCCAGTAGGGGGCGTGCAAGAGGCAACCACATGTTGATATTTCTCTCCCTCTCTCTCTCCCCCACTTCCACTTGCTCAAAAAATAAATGAATAATATCTTTAAAAGTTCTGTGCAGAACGTGCCAATGTCCCCCAGTCAGCATACACAAAGCCATGTTTTGTACCTAAGCAAGCTGAATGCACACACAGAAACGGGAGGACCCGGGCGCCCCCCTTCCCCCTGGGAGTCGTCTGTACTCAGTGCTAGAACACGTCCACCGACAAGTATCTCAATGGCAAAAGTGGCTGGGCAGCCGCAGCTGGAAAGCCCAGGCTGCAAGTGCCCAGGGACACACACCTGCCCCGGCAAACCCGAGGAGCGAGACCAATGCAGGAGTGCTGGACCCTTGCTGTGCACCTTAAAAAGAGACGTTTCCTAACTATCCCTCAGAAACCCCTGCTTCCGTTTTCCAGCTAAAACCTCACAGGAGCACCGCACTGGAGCTGGCAGGGGCTGAGTTATCTGCAGCGTGGACCACAAGGCCTTGGTTCTGCCTGATCAGACAGGGAGGGGGCTCGGGCAGGGGCTGCCGGGACTCGGGGGTGCGCCAGGGAGGGCTGCAGAGACCCTGGGGATCCCCAGCAGCCTTCAAAACTATGTTCAGCAACAGCTGGGCTTCCTTTCCGTGTCCTGTTTTCTGGGGCATGCCAATACGCCTGGGGGTCCTCAGGGGGGGCACTTCCACCAGCCCCTGATCCCAGCCGTCCAACCCACCCACCCCCGCCCCCACCACGCAGGTGCCCGCAGCTGTCTGCCCTGCTTGGACCTCTCTCTGCCCCCTGGAGACCACCGCAAACGACACGGACACCACAGACCCCCGACAGAAAGCCCCTAGCAGGTGTATCGTAAACATTTCAGGAGAAACAATTCACATCTCCTCCCAGGCTTGCATCTGCTGCTTCTAGTTCCTGAGATGCTCTGTAAGCCGCGCTGGGCCTGCAAGTGTTATCACCCGCCCCGGTTCGTCTTCCCTCCAAGGTCCTGAGCCACCCGACGCCGAAAGGCAGCAACTAAGCAAAAGAGCCCCGGAGAGCCCCAACAAGTCCTCCCCACACAGACCCAGGCGGCAGGCGGCGAGGCGAGCGCAGCCGCGAGATCCCCGGGACATCACGCCTGAGGACGTTTCTTTTCCCGGCCCTGGAGTTCTTCCTTTATCACAGGTGGAGCTTACCATGCAGCCAAGCACAGAAGGGGACGGGGAACCCTTAGCAAGATTTCTACAAATAAGGATTTCTTCCCTTGGAAACGTCATCGGTGGGGGCCTGGCCGGGGTCCCTACGCCCCGAGAGACGCTCGGTTTCATCCTGCAGCCCAGCTGCCTACACTCAGAAGCGACAGCGTTCATCCGCTCGGTCGCCATCAGCCCAAAATAACATTGACACACGCACTCACCTTGCAGGGACGTGAAGACGATGCACACGGACCCTGCCCCCGACACCCCCCCCCCCGCGGACACAGACACGTAACTCCACTAAAGCGTCGAATCAGCACGTCCTTCCCCCTCTACGTAAAGGTTTAAGAAACTCGACTCAGGTCTGCCTTTATTAAAAAACCTTACAAAAGATGTATTTAAATGCTTGAAAAAATTAACTTTATGCTCTATGCAGATAAACTTCTCTGACTGTACAGCTAATAGGGTTATCTCCTTTGTGTAAAAAATATCTCTCCCACTCACAACACCTGGCAGGTGGCTCCACGTCGCGGAGCGGGTCCTCGCTCTCGGAATGCGTCCTGAGAGTCCGCGCGTGGCCGGAAACACCCTCACAGAGCGCCCCTCTCTCTTGCCCAGGAACGTTTATTAAGATTGTTTGGGGTTCGCCGTCCTTTTCTTCCTCCTCTTCTTCTGTTTCCGGAGAGGGGGCGCCGGGGCGAGGGGACCCGGCCGGCTGGCTGGTTGTCACTTGCTGTTGGCGCGGTCGAGACTCTCCAGCACGCGGCTGAGGCGGATGTTGAGGACCCGGACCTGGTTCTCCAGGTGCTCCAGCTTCTCCTCCACGCTGGGGCCGCCGGGGCCGCCCCGCCAGTAGCAGCCCACGGGCCCGGTCATGAAGTAGACGGCCACCACGAAGCACAGCGGCAGCACCGCGCCCTCCGGCTCCCCCTCGTACTTGTGCAGGATGTACACGCAGGACATGGAGAACAGGAGGACGCGCACGATCCAGAAGAAGCGGCCGAACACGGCGTGCAGGACGCTGAAGGTGAAGCCCAAGGTCAGGGACAGGAACCAGTAGGCCAGGAGGATGACGCCGACCAGAATGATGGCGCGGGCGGGGCTGCTGGCCACCGAGGCGGGGTTGAAATACTGCGACATGTTCGAGACTGCAGGAGAGAGGAAAGGGGGACAGTGGCCGGTTACAGGGAGTCGGGTTTCTGTGCAGGCCGGGCTTGGGCAGCCCAGCACACCTGCTGGGCCCTCGCGACAGCCCCAGGAACTGAGCTGCCCCTCGGACCTCCGCGCTAAGGCCCGGGAGAGGACAGGGTCAGCCTTTCAGACTGCCTGCCCGATGGGTGTAGGTCGTCCACCACAGCAGGGCAGAGCCTGCAAACTGCCCTTCCGTTTCCTCCCCTCCTGCCCTCCGCAGCAACCAGTGCCCACCGTCAGGCGGGACACACGCTGCCCAGGATGAAGGCACTTCCCAGTCTCCTCCTCCATCACTACATGACTAAGCCGTGGTCAAGAGAGAGGGAAGCAGACCCGTTTCTGCGATAGCTTCGAGGGTTTTTCTTAAAGGTAGCAGGATTGTGCTCTTTACTCTTCTTCTTCTGCCTGCTGGGATGTGGATGCGATGGCAGGTATGGGAGCAGCTGTCATGGGCCATGAGGGAAGAACGGTCACCTACTGGGGAGCAGTGAGATGAAAGGTGCCTCGGTCCTGAGGACGACGGGCTACAAAGCCTCCCACCTGCCTAACCACCTACCTGTGAACTTTTGCACAAGAGAAATAAGCTTCCATCTTGTTTAAGCTGCTATTATTTTGGGGTTTCCTTTTTTAAAACTTTATTTATTTTTAGAGAGAGAAGGGAGGGAGAGAGAGAGAGAGAAACATCAATGTGTGGTTGCTGGGGGCCGTGGCCTACAACCCAGGCATGTGCCCTGACTGGCAATCGAACCTGCGATGCTTTGGTTCGCAGCCCACGCTCAATCCACTGAGGTACACCAGCCAGGGCTATTTTGGGGTTCCTTACTCACAGCCACACCTAATGGTAACTGGTACCCACACACAAAGTTCCATCCTAAGCATGGAGTGACATGGAGGAGTTGCATCTTCCATGTGCCCAACTTCAGAAAACACTCAAACAGAAAGGTTACAAGAGCAGTAAAATCGGTGCCCCTATGGAAACCAGCTAGGTTTCCCAATTCTCTCTCTAGTCACGTGTACTTTTCTTACCCACCCATTGAAAGGTGAACACTCCATACTTCAGCGTGGCCCCCCCGCCCCGCTGTATTGAGATATAACTAACCTATGGCGCCACATATGTTTATGGTGACAGCACGATGACTCACACCCACTGCGACAGGGTCACCGCGTGCGCTTAATTAACACCCACCACCTCACATAGATACAAAAGAGGGAAAAACTGTCTGCCATCCTGAGAACTCTTAGGGTCTAGTGCTCTTGTCACGGCCTCTCCGCACAGCCTGCAGCTCGGCTGGCCGTGGCCGTGACGTTGCACCCGACATCCGAGTACTTATTTGCCGAGGGCCGCACGCTGTTCCTTGCGGCCACCTCCGTCCAACCCCCATCCGCCTCACCAGCCTCTGGTAGGCGCACATCTGATCTCTTCTCCTGTGGGTGTGGGATGGCCCCCCGCCCCCCCTCCAGATTGCACATGTACGTGAGATCACACAGCACTTGTCTCTGTCTGCACCGTCTCGCCCAGCACGACGCCCTCAGGGCCCATCCATGTGGCCAGAAACGGCAGAGTCCCTTCATGTGATGGCGGAGTACTACCCCACCGCGTAGCCACCACAGCTTCACTGATGGACGCTGAGGCCGTTTCCACGTCTGGGCTGCTGGTGACCACGCTGCAACGAACGCGGGGTGCAGGTGCCTCTTAGACGGGGTGTCCTCGTTTCCCCTGGACACAGAGCCAGAGGCGGAATGGCTGGGTCACGTGGCAGATCCGTGTGTAACTTCTTGAGGAAGCTCCACGCTGTTTTCCACAGTGGCTGCACCAACTCACATTCCCGACCACCGAGGATGGGGGTTCTCCTGCCTCCCTGTCTCTTTGGAAAGCGCCGTTCTGACAGGTGCGAGTTCTGATCGGACTTCCTTGCAGTCCAGGGGCACCAATCAGCGCTTTTCGTGCACCTGTTTGCCGTTCACTGTCTTCTTTGCAAAAATGTCTATTGCGGTCCAGAGCCCATTTTTTAATAGGATTACTTGTTGTTGTTGTGTTTTAAGATTTTTAATTTATTTTTAGAGAGGAGAAGGGAGAGAGAAAGAGAGGGAGAGAAACATCAACATACACCCCATATGGCAGGATACGCCCCATACTGGGAACCTGGCCTGCAACCCAGGCATGTGCCCTGACTGGGAATCGAACCTGAGACCCTTTGGTTTGCAGGCTGGTGCTCAGTCCACTGAGCCACACCAGCCAGGGCAGGATTACTTGGAGGTTTTTTTGCTACTGAGTAGTACGAGTGCTTTATGTATTTTAGAATGGTGCGCAAACACCTTTTCCCCATGTCGGAGGTTCTTTTCATTTTGTCGCTCACTTCTTCACCCGTGCAGAAGCTTTGGCGTTGGATCCGGATTATTTATTTTTGCGTTTGATGTCAAATCCCCCAAATCATCACCAAGACTGACGCCAAGGAGTGTGCCACGTAGGTTTTCCTCTGGACGTTTTGCGGCTTCCAGTCTCACGCTCAAGTCCCCAGTCCACTCCAAGGGAGTTTGTGAGTGGCGTCCGAGGGCGGCCCGGTCTCGTCCCTTTAACGTGGGAGTATCCGAGGTCCCCGGCACCGCTGACCGAAGACTGTCTTTCTTCCAGGGCGCTGTCTTGGCTCCCTCATCCAGTACCGGTGGACCGTACACGCCGGGGTCAGCAAGTTCCTGGGGACGCTGCGGCTGCTGCTGCCGCGGCTGCTGCTCTGAGGCTCTCGCTTTGAGATCTGAGGCCGAGGTACAACCCGCTCCGTGCGCGAGAGGGAGGAGCGGGGCCCCGGCTGACGCGGGACGTGACGACGCGGAGCGGCCAAGCGTGCACGCAGAGCAAGCCCCAGACAGGAAGGCTGCAGCCTGGGGCTTTCCGAGCCCCTAAAAGCGTCTGCAGGGTGACCGTCTCCTCCCCTCCCCGCAACCCCACGTGTGGTCAGAGGGTTGAGCATAAGCTCGCGAACAGCAGCCTCCTCCGGGGCTGACGGCACCCGGGGCCACCCAGGCAGGGTCCCCGACAGCCGCGGTGACGCGCGCCCTCGTGGGGCCCCCCGCGGAGGTTTCGGCAGCGCTTTGACTGAAGCGGTTTTGGCTTCGGACCTGAGCCTCACACGGAACGCCTGCGGAAGGTGAGGCGCAGCCCGGCCCTTCGGTCTCAGGACTCCCGCGAGCTTTTGTTCGCCCGTGTTCCGTCCATCTCCTGACATTCACCACAGGAGAAACTGACGTGACTTTCTTCAACGTTTTTCTCTAAACAGGCAATTTTTTCCAAGATGGGGGCTCATGGCAAAGTTAAGCAGAACCCTCCTGTGGCTCTGGGGGGAACTCCGGTCCCGGCCTCCCCTAGCCCCTGGGGCTTTGCTGGCGATCTTGGGCATTCCCGACTCCCAGTGGCTCTCACTCTGGTCTCCGCCTTCACCTTCGTCCCGTGTCTCTGGGTCCCAATGTCCCCTTCTCTCGAGGCCACCAGGCATCCTGGAGTAGGGCCCTCCCTACCCCAGTGTGACCTCATTTTTAACTGCTGACATCGGCAGCGAGCCCGTTTCCAAACCAGGTCACCTTCTGAGGTCCTGGGAGTCGGAGCTTGAACATGTGACTTTGAGGGGAACACAGTCCAACCCACAGCACGTGCCACTCAAAGACAAGTGGACGTTTTCGGGGCGGGCTTGCTTCTCCGTCTGGCCCGAGGCTCACGTCACTGTGCGCATGACCGCCGAGTCCCCGTGGGCGGTGTAGGGGAAGGCTGTGCCAGGCACCGCCAGGCACAGGCAGCGCCCTCCGCAGAGAGAATCGAGACTGGGCGGCTCCTGGAACCGCTGGAGATGTCCTTTGTGGACAGGGGCCCCTGCGTAAGCCTTTGTGAGTTTCCTAGCCGTTTGCCGTGGGCCAGGCGCCGTTCTGACAGCCCTGCACACATTGTCCCCAGTGCTCACGACCTGCTGATGAGACGCACAGCGTTTCCCACACGGGGACCCGGGCCCACAGTGGCTCGTCCAGAGTCCCCCGCTAGGGCAGGGCAGCACTGGAGCCGACGGCCTCCCTGGCCAAGGCTGTGCGTCAGAGCGGCCGCTGGCCCCGTGGCCCACCACGCACACTGCCAGTCCCAGCGAGACGCGCCATGTCCAAGACAGACTGGATCCCGAAGACCGGACACCCCCACAATGCAGGACGCCTCAGTCGTCATTTTCCACGTTGATGACAGGTGGAGAGGACAATGTTTTGGATCGTGGTCACGGCAATATCTTATTAAAATTCATTTCACCAGTTTCCTTTCTCAGTGTGACGAGGACATGTCACCTGGCATAGGTGGCTGGCTGCCTATTCCTGTCAGACCGCCCTGGGCTAAGACGTCTCCGTGGTGACAACACCTGGAACGTTCTGAAGGAGGAAGCTAGGGGACCGTGCCCACGGAAGGACTGTACCAGACCGTTCAACCCGGGAGCATTTCCTGTCGAGCCTTGTGCACACTTGAACTTCTAAGCCCAAGACACAAATCGCAAAGGCCTTCGGATGCTGTGAAGCCGGTGCGCCAGGTGAAAGGGAAGACACCGTGACACCGGGGTCTCCCCTCCCCAGTGTGGACCAAGGTGGGCGTCCACTGCCGCGTGGCCCCGCTGCGAGACGTCTCCGATTCTGGCCCCGTCCAGACACGTGGACGGCCGTCTCCCCTCCGTATTTTTTTGGCCCGAGCGGCACGCAATTCCTTGCAACCAGGTTTGTCTCTGCAGACTCAGGGCTCGGGGGGGACATGCCGACAGCTGAGCGCTCCGGGCAGGCGGGGAGCGCGGGTTCCGAGCGGGATTGCACACAGTTGCTGCATCTGGGTTATGCGTTGGCTCAGCCTCAGTCCCAGGGGGGCGCCGGCGGCAGCCCCAGGGGCTGCAGGGCACACAGCCTCCTCTCAAAGGGCTGCGTCAACACCTCAGACTCTGTGCCCGAGCAGCGAGGCGACCCCATCAGCCTCAGGGCCCCTCGGAGGTCGAACTCAGCGGTTCAAGGCTGCAGGTGGTTCCAAGCGGCTGAGGGGAACGACAGCAGGTGTGACCCGGGGCTTCGGGCTCCACCTCCAGCCCGGGTCAGGCGGGGGTGTCGGAGGCCAGCAGGACGCCTCCGAGGGACTCTGCAGGGACAGAGCTGTATCGGTTTCCTGGGGCTGCTGTAACAAACAACAGCTCCCGGTGGCTTGAAACAGAGTGATTTCTCTCCCCGCTCTGGGTCAAGGTCGGGGCGGGGCGGGGCTCCCACTGCAGGCTCCAGGGGAGGCCCTGCCTCGTGTTGTTCAGCCTCTGGAGTGACGCGGTGGCCACGTCCCTGCAGGCTCTGCCTCTGTGGTCGCAAGGCTGTCTTCTCCGGGTGTTTCTTGGTGTTTCTGCATCTAGATGCCCCTCTTCTGATAACAACAGCAGGCGCCGGGTTTGGGACCCACCCCGATCCGGACGGCGGCATCTTAACCTGACCGCACCCACCAAGACCCCGTCCCCGGGGGAGGCCGCCTGCACCGAGGCAGGGCCTTTCTGGAAGGACACGGTTCACCACACCTGCAGCGCAGCGGCAGGCGGCAGTCCTCCAGCGGCAGTCAACGCCAGGCCCCTCAGTGCCGGGGCAGAGTCGGGGCGGAGGGTGCAGCTGGAGGAGCCGGGCAAGACCGCAGTCTCTGGAGCTGGGATTCCAGAGAGGAGACCGCACCCCCTGCAGCACACTCGGGAGGTTACAGCGGACCAGTGCCACAAAGCAGTGGTCCCCAGGCCCCCAGGCCACGGACCAGTGTGGGCCCTGGGCGTGTTAGGAACTGGGCCGAAAGGGAAGTTTGCCTGAGCCCTGCCTCCTGCCTCTCCATCCCCCACTGCGGAAAAACCAGTCACTGGTGCCCAAAAAGGCTGGGGGCTGCTGCCATAAAGAGAACAAAGGGACAGTGTGAGAACAGATGTGGTGGCTTTACTTGGGGTAATCAGGGTGGACCCCTTGGAGGAGGTGTCATGTACAACAGGCCCAAAGATGGAAACAGCTGAGCAGACAAAGGGCTGGGGAATCGCTCCTGGCAGAAAACACCTAAAGGGACTCCCGGAAGGTGTGAAGGCCAAGACACGTCCAAGAACAGGGCAGAGGCAGAGGCTGAGGAGATCCTTGGAGCGTACAGTCCTCACACAACCCCTGTGTCAATTCCAAGTGCAACCGGAAGTCACTGGGCAGTTTAGGAGAGGGACTTGACCTGATTTATGGTTTTTTGTTTAATTACTCTATGCAATAAAAATAGTAATTAAAAAAACCACCCTGGCTGATTGGCCAAGAAGGGACCACAAACAGCCCGGGGAGAAACCGCACTAGGAGGTGCTCGGGGAGAGTCAGCCCGCCGGCCAAGGCCGCCCTCTCCAGCAAGGCCCGCTGGCAACACCAGCCTTGGCTCGGGTCTGTGAACTTGGATTTCCAGAGCGCCGTGGTTCACGACAAGAAATATGTATTTGAGCTTTGTCCCTGTTTCTGGCACAGGGTTCCTAGAGCCCAGGGCATTTATGTCCCCAGGGATAACAACAATAAAATTGTCCTGATAATTCACACGGGGTTCCTTTCGACCACACCTGCGTTTCTTAACGAGGCGGCTTTCAGAAGCCCCTAAAGGTGGCGCTGGTTGCCAGGGGAAACGCCCTGTGGTTGGAGGGCGGGACCGGTCCATCCCCTCTCCCGCCGTTTTCGGGGAGGGGAGGGGAGGGGAGGGGAGGGGAGGGGAGAGGGGCTGCAGGTCGGATCGGTCCGGTCCCCCACGGCCAGGCAGGTGATTTCCTCAATGGTGCCCACGTGATGCAGGGGCTTCGGGGGGCCTTCCGGGGCCGTGAACTCAGAGAGCGGAAGTTCCGAGCCCCTCTCCCGGACCCTGCCCCCTGCGTCTCTTCCATCGGGCTGCTCCTGGGTTAGGTCTTGCAATAAGTTGGTAACCTCGTGAGTAAACGCGTCTCCTGAGTTCCGTGGGATGACCCAGCAAAGTCATCGGAGCGGAGGAGGGCGTCGTGGGACCCCCCGAACCGCAGGGGGCGTCTGTCAGAAGCCTGGGACGCCCTGGCAGTGGGGCCGTCTCGCAGGACAGAGCCCCCAGCCCGTGGGAGCTGACGCGTCTCCAGGGGGTCACGTCAGAACCGAGCTCCGTCTGTGGGGCGGCCGGCCAGCGTCCGAGGAGATTGGAGTTTGCTGCCCGGCGGTGCGATGTCGGAGAAAGGGCCCCCCCTCCCCGAGGACAGGGGCTCTCCGTGCGGGGCCGTTTGCCCAGACGGTGTGGTGTCAGGGAGCCAGGCAGAGGGGGTGCACGTGACCTGCCCGAGATAACACCCTGAGTCTCTAGTGGGCTTCCCTGGTAGGTGACACTTCACGCAGGTAGTGTCACAGCTCATCGCTGGGGAACTAAGTGTGTCCTGGGCGACTCCCCCGGGAAAGCTCCGGAAGCTGCAGCCTGGTCCCCTCCAGACTTCATCTCTCGTGCCTCTTCCCTTCGTGGATTTTGCTCCGTGTCCTCTCACTGGCGTATATACCAGACATGACTATGACCCCACGCTGGGCCCTGGGAGCCTTCCCGGGGAGTCACCGAGCCTGGGTGGGGGGGGAGGTGGCCTTGGGGACCCCGACACGCCTCCAGACTCCCTGGAGGGACCGGCAGTAGCCTGGACCCGGGCCATGTCCTTGATGTCCACGGTCCCAGCAGCAGCCTCCGGCATCCAGAGCAGAGCAAGTCGGCTGGGCCCGGGGGTCACACGCCACTCCCTCGGACCTTCTGATGACTCCGTGAGCGCCTCACTCTCTGAATTAAACCCCCTCCTGCTTACGGGACTGGAGCAGTTCGGTACGGACACCAGAGGACCCACCCCCACTCCACGCAGTTGGCCCGGAGACAGACACCGAGACGCTGCCCCTGGCACCTCATCCTGAGTGGCACCTGTGAGTCTCAGCTCCGACGGACCTTCCACGTAAGCAACTACCACAACAGGTGTTTATTCCGACCCGCGCTGCCCCCCGCAAGGCGCGTCTCGACCACCCACTGTGGGTACCCGGCCCACCTGAAGAAACCACCGGAATAAAACAGTGCCTTGAAGGACCCCCGCCCAGACCGATACCTACCGTCAAGTCCCAAAACATCCAAGATCTCTGTCCACACTTTCCACACGGTGTCCAAAAATATATCCACACCCAGCACGAACCTCTCGGTCAGCCTGGTCAAGAACTGCAGAAACAAGAGGAAGGTCGTTATTCACTCGGCCAGCGCTGCCCTCTCCCAAGTTCACGGTCGACACGCCAGCGGGAAAACAGAACCACCACGGCTGCCACCGCAGCCGCCGGCCACCGTGAGCGGCCGAGGAGCCCAGGGCACTGATGAGCTGGGACCAATTGTCGGTGGGCCGAGAACTGAGCAAAATCTGGGCTAAAGTCCCTCCGGCAGAATAAGCAATGCACCCACGGGAGACAGGAGCCGCCCCTCAGCACGGCTGCCTCGCTCCCGGTCTGGGTGCTCCCAGAACCCTCTGCTCACCCTCTGTCAAAGCCTCTGCCTTCCTCTGCCTGATCTCTCCTTTTTATTTTTACTTACTTATTTTTCAGTTACAGTTGGTATTACAGTGCATGTCAGCGTCAGGTGCACGGCCTAGAAATTAGATGTCTATAAACCTTGTGAAGCAGCCCCCACCCCCGTAAGCCTGGTGCCCACCCCCGCACCACCCGCAGTCAGGACAATATCACGTCCCTGGCTCACCAGGCGGATCGAAGCCACGCCTCCCTGGCCCTCCCAGGCTCCGAGCCCCCTCCCACCGCAGGGCCTTTGCTCATGCTGTCCCCTCGGCCCCTGGCACTTCTCCCGCAGCTCACTCCCCCGGCCACGCCTCTGCGGTTACTGCCAGTCCCACGGGGGGGGGGGGGTGTGAGTGTGGACGCTCAGAGCTCCCCGCCACCAAGTAGCCGAACTCCAGGTCCTAGGAGCGCCGCCCCTCTGTGCCTCGGGTCCCTCCTCTGAGGAACAGGGGTGCCAGCCGTGGGCTAGGGCCGCCCACTGCGCCTGCTACAGCACCCCGTTCTTTCTGCTCACCGACACCCAGTGCTCTGACATCACCACGTCCTGTCACCGCTGCCCGTGCACACCCCGGTCCCTGGGGGCTCCTCCGGAGGGGACGCTGCACCCGCCGTGCGCTCCACGGAGCGGGGGCTCTTTTAACCGCCGCAAAGCGCACGGTCCACTGGCAGGAAGGACGGTCACCATGTCTGCGACTGTCGCCTCTGGTCGTCTGGTTCCAGAACATCTCCATCCCCCAGAAGGAAGCTCTGTCTCCCACGAGCAGCCACTCCCCCAGCTGCCCCCCCCCAACTTTAGCAGCCGCCTATCCGCTTTCCATGTCTTCGGGTCCCCTGTTCTGGGCGTCTCACGTAGACGGGATCGCACGGCACGTGACCTTTGGGTCTTGCTGTTCGTCCCCAAGGCTCGCCTGTGCAGCCGGACTTCATTCCTGTCCGTGGCTGAACCGGCCCCCCCACGTGACCGGACCACTGTTTGTTTACCCGTCCGTCAGCCGACAGGCATCCGGGCGGTTTTCCACCTTCCGGCTAACGTGAAAGGTGCTTTTGTGAACGCTCGTGTCCGAGGCGCTCAGGACTTTTTAAATGCATGAACGACCGTGTCACTGCTGCCAGACGAACCCCTTCCCTGTACAAACACCTTCTACCATTCGCTGGAGGCCCACTCGGCGCCTGGTACCCCTCATCCTGGCCGATCACGTTCAGCCCCCAAGTCACCTGTCTCCTGCACACACGGGCGACCCAGAGGTCAAGCGAGTGGCCAAGGTCGGTGAGAAGCAGAGCCGGGGTCCCGGTCCATGTCTGCCGGTCAGCAAGGCCCGTGCGTAGGCAAGTCCCAGGCTGGCGAATGGGGTGCTGCTTCAAACACCCTCCACCTCCACGGCCCGCCGGGAACCACAGCTGCCAGCCAGCCCGGGTTTCCTCTCCTTAGGATTAAGGAGACGAGCCCCCACAAGCCTGGCTGGTCTGGGCCACACTCGGCAGGAAGGAAGATAAGTCAGGTCAGCCTGGTTCTAGAAACTGCCCGGACTGGAGACACCGGG
This sequence comes from Phyllostomus hastatus, assembly GCF_019186645.2. Classification (NCBI taxonomy): domain Eukaryota; kingdom Metazoa; phylum Chordata; class Mammalia; order Chiroptera; family Phyllostomidae; genus Phyllostomus; species Phyllostomus hastatus. Next base: position 12,051,778 of record NW_025333537.1, on the reverse strand, counting down.
AAAGGTCCCGAGGCAGGAGACCGTGGGCGCCAGACCCACGCTGCCTGGGTTCAAATCCCGGTTCTACCACTCAGCCTCATCTGCAGCCAGTCCCTTCACTACCCTGTGCCTCGGTTTCCCCACCTGTAAATTAGACACAGTGACAGCATCTACCTCCTAGGACTGTTCTCAGGACTGAGTTACTCGACTAATGCAAGCACTCAGCACATTTCAATCAGGCAGCAGAGTCAGCGTTACAATCACCTCCGTCAGAGGCTCGAAGCCCGGCTGACCGGAGAAAGGGTCTGACCTCGAGCCTCTCGGAGCCCTCGCCAGCCACAGCTGCCTCACTGACGCCGGCCCCGAGGTGAAGCCCTCGCGTCAATGTTTTGTGTTTCACAGCCGAGGGCCTCAGGTTCTCCCAAAGAACCGTCTGCTGAGACACAGGCTGCAGCTGCTCGTCCTGCATGAAGAAGTCACACTCTTTTTGCTCCAAGACAAATGCTCTCTGCTTTCAAGAGGCCCAGGGCACAGACTGGCCTCGTCCGCACCCCTCAGGCCCAGGCAGACCCAGGGCAGCCTGTCTGCACTCAGGTGTCTGCTGGTGCCCCCCCACCCCTGCTCCCCCCCGACCCCCTACAGAGAGCTCACTTGCTCCAGAACCACCACCCCCACCCGCACCACCCGGCCTCCACAAACGCTCGGGAGAGGAGGGTCAGAAGTCAGTCTTCCTAACACATTAGCCCGTCTTTCCTTTCGCCCAAGGAGGATGTCTGGCCAGTCTGATTGGGGTTTCATCGTTCTCCCCCCACAAATCTCAAGTACCAGAAAACTTTTTTTTTAACCCTGAAAGCCCTTCCAGCCCGGTTAAACAATGTTGGCTTGTACCCTGGCTAAACTATACCTAATAGCAGCTGACACCAATTCAGCCATTGCTCTGGGCCAGGAAAGTACTGACCACCCACCACCACGAATTCGCAGCGGAAGGGACATGAGCAACCCCACTTAACAGGAGGAAGAAACTCAGACACTTGCCTGAAGCCAAACAGTCTGCAAGTGGCAGGGCCTGAACTTGAACCCAAACTTCTCTCCATTCCGAAGCCCCAGAGCTAGCGCAGACAAAGGAATTAACAGCAGGGTGGCAAAGGAACCATACACCACAGGCAACCGTCCCCATTCACTTCCTCTTTTGGAGAACTACTGGTGAACTCTGGCCCCAATGGCGGGCCCATCCCACCCAGCTCCAAGGACAAAGCTGTGACCCAGGGGGAGCCGGCATTCTCCCTGAGCTGCTCCGGAGCTCTCCACACCATTCCAGGGGCTGCAGGCTCCTAAACAGCTCCACAGGGAACGACCGGCTCCGAGTGAAAGGCCCCCCACACAGTAGGCACTCGGGGGGTTACAGTGCCAGGCGTCCAAAGCAACAGAACAGCCCGCTTCTCTCCATTTTTCTTGTAAAGAAAAAAAAGCATAAATATCTTCAAATGACAAAAAGAGAGGGCTACAGGAGCCCAGGGGAGGTGCGAGTCTAGAGGAGACCTGGGGTGGCTGGGAACAGCGTGGGAAGAGGCGCACGGGGGCAGGGCGCCCCTGGGGTAGCCAGCATGGTGCCTGGCTCACAGTAGGTGCTCATTCAAACGTGTAGAATGAATGAATGAGAGGCGCGGCCGGCGTCAGCGCAGCCCCGGAGAGGCCCTGGCAGCGGCGCCCTACGGGGCAAGGTCCAAGGAGAAGGGCGACGTGGAGCAGGAGGCGCCCCGAGGCCCTGCGCCCAGGCCCCGCGCCGGAACCCGCCGCCAGACCCGACACTGGCCGGGCAGGCTCACGGGTGCAGGCTGAGCACCCCTGTCCCAAGCACCCCTGTCCCTGATACCCCCCACCCCACGCACCGGAGGCCGCGTACGGCCCAGGCCAGCCCCGGCGCCAGGTGCGCGGCGGCCGGGGCAAGGTGACCGCGGGTGCTGGCCCAGAGCCCACCTTCTGAGCAACGCGCACATTGTCCTCGCCGAACAGGCTGCTGACGCTCTGAGAGAAGGTGTTGACGGTGCGGCGGTAGCTGTTCTTCTCCGTGCCGCCGCGGCCCCTCGCCCCCTGCGCGCCCGGGGCCAGCATCCCGAGCAGCAGCGGCAGCAGTAGCAACAGCCCGGCCCGGGCCCGGGGCCAGCCCGAGGCGCGCGCGCCCATCCTGGGGCCGGAGCGATGCGAGGACAGGAAGAAAGGTGAGGGCCGCACGGAGGGACGCCGCGACTCCGGCGGGGACCGCGTAGGCGCGCTAGAGCACCGCGTGCAGCGCCGTTGCCCGTCGCCGCCAATGCGCCACCTGCCCCGCCCCGCGCGCAGAGACGCGACCGCCCTACCCACGCCTGGCCCCGCCCCCGGAGACAGGGACCCGCCAACGACCCGGCAGGAGCAGTCGCGACCGGTTTTAGGTCGCTTAGTCTCCCCGCTCCCGTCCTCCGCAAGCTCTCCCTGACCTGGTGGGGTCTCAACCTTTTAAAGTTAATAAATAATAATAATTTTTTTTTCTGTGAGAAGCAACCCAAGCCTGGAAAACTTGACTGCAGTTGATTGGAAAACACGAACTACTATGCATATTATATATATCACTGAGCTGACCAACGGTACCCACTAATCGGCCACGGTTGCCGTTGGCAAGGGCCCCAGCTCGTTCATTCATTCTGAAATGTTTAAACAAAGGGAAAGCGTCTAGCATCCATTCCTCTTGTCCTTCCTGAACGAACTCTATTTCAGAGTTGCAAAACAGCCGAAAGTTTTTTTTAGAAAAATCAAGCTAGGAAATGAGGAAGGAGTATGAGAACTAGAAAGTCATTCGACAGCTGTCAGTGAAAGGACAGATCCAGGAGACCGTCATCCAGAGATGAAAACCAAGACGTTGGTGGCGAACTGGAAAATGAAGGGGCTCACGTTGTCCTGACCTGGGCCCTCCGATCTTAGTAGCAGGAAGTGTCAGCGCCGCCTGTAATGGGTTCCTGCCAAAGTACTTGGAGCCATAACCTGATCTGGCCTCTACACAGAAGCAACAGTTTACAGGAAATACGGGGAATGGAAGAGAAAATTTAGAAAAGCAGAAGCGACCCGCCAAATCCGGAATGGGGAGCTCTCTACAGGACCAGGGACCAGGTTATTCCATATGTAGATGGCACACAAAGGGGCGGGGCAGGGGGGATTATTGATGTTTAAAGAGCTGAGAGCCATGGCAACCAAATGCAGTGCAAGGGCCTGTTTGCACCTGAAACCAAACCAACCCTGTCGAACCAGGCATTTTTTGAGACAACCCTGAAAATGAAAATTTTTGCCAACCCAATGTGTGAAAAACCATACCATGTTTCTGAACTTACATTTTTTTCTGGATTCCTGGTGACGTTTTCATATATTTCTTCGCCATGTATTTTATCTTCTTTTTTTAAAGTAAACTTTTTCATTGAAGTATAACCTCTAGAAAGAAATACTCCAATCATAAGATGTCTCTCCGTGAATTTAAACTACACACCGTCACCAGCACGCATTTGGAGAAACGGACATTGGCACCTTCCCAGAAAGGGTCCTTCTGTCCCTTCCCATTCACTGCGACCCCCTCCAAAATTTAGGGGATCCGTCTTGCCTGAGTATGAACTTTATGTAAATGGGATCGCAAGTTCTGATTGGCTCCTTTTGCTGAACATTATGAGATACATGTTGTTGTGTGTATATCTTTTTTTTCTTGCAGTATATAACTAACTTTCTTTCCTTCCTTCCTCCCTCCCTCCCTCCCTTCCTTCCTTCCTTCCTTCCTTCTTGGTAATGGAGGGAGAAAGGGGGAAGCACATCGGTGTGCCCTGACCGGGAATGGAACCGGCAGTTTTTCACTTCGCAGTAGAACACACAACCCACTGCGCCACACCGGCCGGGTCTAGAATGCTCTACATTCTCCTGGAGATAATCTTTTGGTTTACATTATCTTAGAAGAAAATATAGGGGAGTGCTCTATGACCTACTTAATAATTTAAAGATGGGCACACTTTTTATTTAATGAAATAAACATATTTAAAGATACTGGACTGTGTCATCCTAAGCAATTAAAAAATGATGAAAACCCATTACAATTACTACATAACCTTTAAACGTGTTCCTATGCATGCCACCCAAATCCTTATGCATCGCCTGTGATTTTGTAGGGGTCTGTTTCTGTTTTGGGGCAGGAGGGGAGTTCATCCAAACTCAGTCACACTCTCCGTTCACTCATCCGCTCGTTCTTACGTTGGGCAGCTGCGCACTGCACACCTGCCCTGCGGCCAGATCTCATTCTCCAGTCTTCAGGTGTGTTTCCCGGGAGTTTTTAAAAACAACTCCATCCTTTCCAGAATCCTGAAATAACGCCTAGAGCCCCCACCTTTTGGTGCGATATCAAATATTTGCCCCTAACAAGTTAACGCTTTTAACAGGGAAAGAAGGCGACACTGTATAACCGTTCTGTCTGCAAGATAATTACAGGATTCAGAAGATGTGTTATTTCTGAGTGCGCTGCACACAGTGCGATGTGTAGTGAGAGTTTTTAAAGCTAATAGATACCTTCTCCTCCTATTCTTCCGTCCCTGCAATGGAAATATTTAGTGGCTTTTTACTACACGACTAATGTATGTTGCAAGAATATCAGAAAATGCAAATGAGAAACAAAAAGCAGTGAAGACACTTGTAATTAGGGGCAGGGTGATGTGTTTAAAGGTGACAAAACACTCTCACTCCTAAGGAGCCAAATCAATAGTAGTAAATAATTCAAATTCAGAGACTCAGGCTACACCAGGTGAAAACAGCCTCCTGTTTGAATTGGCCCCGCCCCACTTCCAGCCCGGCCCCGCCTTTCCACAGGGCCCCGCCTCCGGCACCACCCCCGGCGCGCGGGTTAGTCCCAGCTCTCGCGAGAGCTCAGCCCGGAAGTTTTCTTGCTTGAGCGGCGGTCTGCAAACCCACGTGGGCCGGGCCCCCGGGGTGCGCCGCTGGGCATCCCAGCCGTACCTGAGCAGGAACGGGGCACCATGGGGAAGCTGCGCCGGCGGTACAACGTCAAGGGGCGCCAGCAGGCGGCCCCCGGCCCCTCGCAAGGCCCCCCAGAGCCGCCCCCTGTGCTGCTGGAACTAGAGGGTAAGGCGTCCGGGGGCTGGATTTCGGGAGGAGGGCCACCGGGGGTCTCGCCTCCAGGGCCGGCGGGTGGGGGCTGAAGGTCTCCCGGACAGTGACAGTCTAATTTTACCCGAATTTGGAACACTAGCCGGGCTTTCTCTCGCTTAGAGGCCAGCCCAACGTAGCGCATTTGGGCAAGAAAATAAGTTCACTTTATCCATCCTGATGGCTCCCATTATAAATTTCTTGTCCTAAAGTATTTTGAGCCCACCCCTGCCTGCTCAACTGCAGGCTGCTGACACTCCCGTCAGTAGGAGCGCCTGCAAAGTGCTAGGCGCTGGAAACGTGACAGAAAAGGAGATTTATGGGGAGCAAATCCCCGCCGTACGGAGCTTAGCCGCTCCTGGGAACACGGAAACTATACAGACCGTTGCGGGGTTGTCAGTACTGGGGAGATGAACAGAAGGGGTGATTGGGCGAGTTGTGATGTTGCATAGGGTGCGTGGGGAGGGCTTCACGGAGGAGGTGTCGTTTGAGGCAAGACCTGAAGGCGGCCAGAATGGCTGAGGGGAGGTGAAATTTGAAAACGGGGGCGGGGTCACCAGGTGAGGACCGTGGCTGTGGGAGATAGCGGCGTTGCTTAAAATTGTCTGGTTCTTAATGATGGTCACAACCTCTCTTGCTGTTTATTTGAGCACGTAAGGAGCCTGAGCAGTTGATAACAGGATCAGACACTGCCCATCTGGGCCACTGCAGAGGGCACCCCCGTGTCAGATGTCAGGCACAAGGGGTCACTCCCCAAGCTGCTGCAGTAGGTTGACTTGAAGAGGGACGTGGTAGCTGAGTGCTGGTCTGCGTGGCATACTTTCAGAAGGTGATATTTGAAAATAGGTGTGACACAGACTCGGTACGTTGTAGCATTATTGTGAGAATAGCTTGCATCTCCCAGACCCGCCAAGAGTAGTCCCCCACGCCGAGGAACACCTCGTTATAGTGTGCACCCCCTTCTCTCTCCCCCCACACTGGGACAGGGGTGCCCTGGCTCACAGCAGAGCCTGACCCGTGGCAAGTGCCGGGTGGATGGGTCGAGTGAAGGCACAGTGGGCTGGGTCTGCACCCCCATTCCTGTGTGGGCCCTCAGGGGGCTCCCATGAAGGGCTGGAGGGGCCCCAGAGGAGACCAGCATTAAGGGGAGCCCTGAGCACTGCCAGCATCTCCTGGCCCCTGGGGCTGCGGGTCAGACAAGCCTGCCCTTCTAGACAGGGGCACGTTGAAAGGAGTCGATGCCAGCAACGCCCTCGTCCTGCCGGGGAAGAAAAAAAAGAAGACCAAGGCCCCTCCGCCGTCGAAGAAGAAGAAGCCTCTGACCAAGAAAGAGCGGAAGGTGCTGCAGAAGATCTTAGAACAGAAGGAGAAGAAGAGCCAGGTACACCTGCTGCCCCGCCGGGGTCTGCATGCGGCTCTCCGGGCTGGACAGAGACAGACGGGGTGGGGGTGGGCGGGGCTGAGCCCCAAAGTGCCGGCAGTGGGGAGACTGAGAGACCCCGATCTCTAGGCTTTGCCAAGTCACATCTGATGCTCTGCCAGGGTCCCTGTGCAGGGCTCTGTGACTCCAGCAGGGGACAGTCCGACGCCCATCCCCCAGAGCACTCACTCTTCCATGTGTCTTTCTAAAACCCGGTGCAGCACTCCCCCCCACTGTCCCCCAAACCTTGTTTTCTTTTAGTGATTGTGAAATATACATGTAGAAGCACGTATCAAATACGTATAACGTAAAATACAGTAAAAACTCACGAGGTGCTCACCAGGGGAAAGAAGCTCAGGGTCACGTCCCCACAGGCGGCTTTTTGCTCGAGACAGCGTGCGGTGACGGAGGGAGGCGGAGAGAGCCCGTTTACCAGCCCGGGCCCCCACAAGGGGGCATGTAGCTGCCCCAGCTCCCGCCTCCTGTGGTGCATCCGCTGGTGTGAGAACGCCACGTGCCAGTGATTGGGATCCGACCGTCGGTTTCAGAAGGCGGGTGGCGTCAGCCATGCTGAGTGTTGTGTAGCGTCTCGCTTCCCTCCGAAGAGAGGGTCGTGACGCCGCCGGGCGTCTGACGCGCCCGTGCCCTCCCCCAGCGTGCACAGATGCTGCAGAAGCTGAGCGAGGTCCAGGTGTCGGAGGCGGAGCTGAGGCTCTACTACACCACGTCCAAGCTGGGCACCGGCGACCGCATGTACCACGCCAGAGAGTGAGTCGGCCGGCCCCTCTGCAGCCTGCCCCTCGTGGGCGACGGCGTCCCCCTGGGGCTGAGTGTCAGGAGGAAACGCGTTTGCAGGGGCCTGTGACGCTCCCAGTGGGTAGAGGCCCCAGGAGCTGCTGAACACCCTACGAGGCGCCAGACGCTGGTGTCGGCCGGGCGGTCCCTTCTGGAGGCTGGCGCGTCCGTCCCACGCCCCTCTGCTGGCTCCTGGTACTGGCCGGCAGTCCGCGCCGATGGCCGGCTTTTAGACACCCTCTCCAGTCTCCACCCCTGTTGTCATATGGCGTCCTCCCAGCGTCTCTGGGTCCCCCTGTTTTCTCCTTGTGAGGACATCAGTCCCTGGTGTGTAGGGCCCACCCCAGTCCAGTGTGGCCCCATCCTAATCATACCTGCCGAGACCCTGGTTCTGAATGAGGTCATGTTCTGAGTCTCCAGGAGCCTGGATTGTGGGGAGACACCATTCACCCCAATGTAGCCAACAGTTAAGAATTGGGAGAGCCCTGATCAGGGTGGCTCCGTGGGTTGGGCGTCATCCCACAAAGAGAGAGTTCGCCAGCTCGATTCCCAGTCAGGGCATGTGCCTGGGTTACAGGCCAGGTGCGTAATGTGGGGCGTGCAGGAGGCAACCGATCAATGTTTCTCTCCCTGTTTTTTTTCCCTCCCTCTCCCTCTCACTAAAAGTAAATTAAATCTCTTTTTAAAAATGAACAAAGAGATTTCCCATTAAAACCCAGATTCCCCCTGGTCTTGAGCTGTTGGACGATTTCAGCACACCACTGGCATTTCTGCAGGACCCTGGCCTTAGGCGGAGCCCCTGGGGCCCTCCCCGAGATCCCCACTCGCTGCGGTCTCCCACCGGCCAGCTCTGTTCATCTTGCTGTGCATGGGACGGCTGTGTCCCAGGCTGTCCTTGGCCCCGGGCTGAGAGCAGTGCACCAAGCAAAATGCTGAACAAGCTTCCCTTCATGGTGGGGGCGGCGGGGAGGGCAGCAATCACATGAGTGCACCTCTGCCTGGCGCCGGTGAACACTAAGCAGAAGTGAAGGCTGGGGAAAGGGTGGGGCGGTTCGGGAGAAGCCCCCGAGAGGTGACATTGGAGTGAGGCGAGGGTGGCAGTGGAAACAGCATGTGCCAAGGCCCTGGGGCGGGCAGGGGTGTGGCCTCCGACTGCAGCCGGAGCGCAGAGCTGCCTGCTTGGGTCCTGGGGCCTTTGCCTCAGACTCTGGCCCTCCCGTAGGAGAGCCGACGAGGTCACGGCCCAGGGTCGGGCGATCAGCAGCCTCAGCGGGGCCCACCGGAAGCGCCGTCTGCAGGAGGCAGAGGAGGAAGAGTCAGAGTCCTCCTCCGTGGAGTCTGAACCCGACGAGGCCCCGGCCGCCGAGCAGGTGGAGGCCGGAGCGGGGACGACAGCGCCGTGTCTGCCGCCAGCTCTGCCGGGGGGCACGGGGGAGGGCCTGGTGCCCAGTGGTCCGCCCCCTCCTGCCGGGACCCCTGCAGTGCCTTCGGCCCCTGCAGCCGAGGCCTCCTCCCTGGCCAGGCCCCCCGTGAAGCCCGCCGTCTTCGTCCCCGTGAACCGCTCCCCGGAAATGCAGGTGCGAGGCTCCGGCGTCTGGTGAGAACGTAGGCCGCGTGGCGAGGGCCCGAGGGGGCGGAGGGGGCGTCGCCCGCACACACGTGTCGACCCCACCAGCAACAGCTGAGCTCCTGTGTCTCGGGAGCCAAGCGGTCCCTGAGGACGGGGGTTCTCGCCTTTTGAAGGGCCCTGCTCGCGGCTCTGTCCCCGCCCCCAAGGCTCAAGGCTTCCGCTCACCAGTGGACATGCTTGGTCCCCTGAGTCTGGGTGCTGGCCGTGTGCCAGCTGCCACCTTTGTGGAGGCCACTCTGCCGGGGCCCCGCCCCCACCGCCACCCCAGCCCCAGCACTGACTTCCTCCCCCTGCAGCAAGAGCGCCTGAAGCTCCCGATCCTCTCCGAAGAGCAAGTGATAATGGAGGCGGTGGCCGAGCACCCCATCGTCATCGTGTGCGGCGAGACGGGCAGCGGGAAGACCACGCAGGTGCCCCAGTTTCTCTACGAAGCGGGCTACAGCAGGTGGGGGCCGAGGTGGCCGTGGAGGTGCTGTCCCCCACAAAGGTCCTTACAGGCATGGTCTCCCGCGCTGCCGGGCCCTGGCTCCGCGGCTGCTTCCCATCTCTGGGCCTCGCTCCCAGAACGGGGGGGCGGGGAGGGTGTCTTTGCACCTACTCCCCAGTCAGGGCGGGTGTGTCCGTGAGGTGACCCAGCTTGTGTGAAGCCAGTCCCGGGCATGTGGAGCAGGGTGTCACCTTCTGTGGGCACCTTGGACCCATGTGGCCGGGTCCCCGAGGCCACCCCCGTTCAGCAATGGGCTGGGAGGGCTCCTGGGACTCAGCGAGTCATCGGAGTCAGGGTCACGCTCGGGTCCAGCAGAGGACACGGAGCCCAGTCGCAGAGGGACAGGCCCCGGGGTGGTGTCTGGGGGACACAGGCTCCCGGCGGAGTCACCCTGGTCACACCTCCAGCTGCGAGCTGAGAGGACACCTGTGACGTGCCATCTATCCGGGAAGCCCATGAGAGACTCAGCGTGCAGGGTGCTATTGGGGGGCTGGTCACCTCAGTCCCCTCTGCCCGCAGGTCCCCAAACCCCAGGCACCCTCCCCAAAGGACAGCAGGTCTTATCCTTCAGGGAAAGGGCAGGGGTGGGGGGTGCATGGGAGCCCTCCCAGAATCCAGGTCCTGGGCACAGCGCCCCCTGCAGGGGGGCCGGTCCGGCCTGCTGAGCTGACCTCTGCACAGCCCAAACCAGTCCGTCCCCTTGGTGGTGGGCTCCAGGCCCGGTTTCCGTCGCACGGGGCCCGTGGGTCCGTCCCCTGTGTGGGTGGCCCTTCCACGTTTACTGCTACGCGATGCTGAGGTGCCCTGCCTGGCGTGCATGTCCCTGGGCCCCGGTGAGGGCCACCCCTGCGCAGCGAGTCCTGCCTGGGAACTGTGTGTGACTTGGGGACAGGCAGTGGGGGTGGGGGGGCGCGGCACTGCTGACGCACTGCGTTCTCTGGCCCCCAGCGACGGCAGCATCATCGGCGTCACGGAGCCCCGCCGCGTGGCCGCCATAGCCATGTCCCAGCGCGTGGCCAAGGAGATGAACCTGTCGCAGCGGTGAGGGTTCGGCCTCTAGGGGTGCACGGGGGAGGGGTGGTCCTCTGGCCCTGCGCAGGGTCAGCTGTCTCTGAGGATCTAAGGGGCATCGTGGGCCCTCGTCCCTGCCGAGGGCACTGGGAGGGACCGTCACTTCTGCCACTCCGTACCTGGGACAGGGGTCTCCTCTCCTGAGAAGGTTCTCTGCGTGTTGGACAGCGGGGCCCTCCCAGGCAGGGGGCACAGAGCTGGGACAGGCCGGCCGGGCCTCGGGCTCACGTCACATCACACGCGGTGTGCTGAGCGGGCCGACTGGCCCTAGCGGGGCCCGAGGGCAGGGCAGAGCAGCAGTGGGCGCACGCCGGCGGGCAGCGGTTGGGTCTCAGCATCGCCGCATCCGCTGAAAACCCTTCTGAGATGCAGGCCCCCTCCTGGCGCTGGGGCCATAGGACTTGCCTCGGAGAGCGGTTGGAGCGGAGCGGGTGCCGCCCTCGCCGGAGAACTCGGGGCGTGTTGCTGGCGCAGGTGGCGGGCCTCGGCCCTCGGCCAGCCGCCCGCCCACGGGCACCAGGCCGCCTCTGCTGCCCACCTTGCACTGTCCACGAGGTTGCAGCCCCGACCAGTGAGGCCTCTGGGGGACCACCTGCCCTATGCCTGCAGGGTCGTCTCCTATCAGATCCGATACGAAGGGAATGTGACCGAGGAGACCAGAATCAAGTTCATGACGGACGGTGTGCTGCTCAAGGAAATCCAGAAGGTGGGTCGCTCGTCCAGTCTCGGAGGTCAGGGCCGGTGCGTGTAGGCGGCCTGGAGCTGGGACGTCACCGCACCTGTAAGCAGCTGCTGTGCCAATGGCTGTGTGACCTTGGGCCAGTCACTTAACCTCTCTGGGCCTTAGCATCTTGATCTGCAAGCAGGTGCCTCCCTCGTGTAATTGTTGTGCAGAAGTCATGTAGTGCGTGAGAGCTCCTTAGCACAGCGCCTAGCAGGTGCTTGTTAAACGTGAGCTCGAGTTTGTACCGTGGTTGGGTTCGCAGGCGTGCACGCAGTAGCCACGTGCACACGCTCCTCATGGCTGCGTGACCTCCCCCTGCACAGGGTCAGGAGGCGGAGGTGACTCCTCCCTCGGCCTCTCGGCCGGCCTGGGAGGCTCAGGGAGGCGGCTGTGAGCTGGGTTTGGGGTCTGATGGCCCCTTCCCGTGCGGCGAGTGGCTGTCCAGCTAGTTGCCCTTGGCCCCCACCACACGTCTCACGTCCACTTCCGCCCTCTGCGGCCCATGGACATCTGCTCTTGGGAGCTCCAATCTGATAAGTAGTAGCTGCCCTTTCTCGGCCCGGGACCCCATGAGGCCGGCGCTGGTGACCCCGCTGTGCGGGTGAAGGCACTGAGTCCTGGGGCAGGGGCGTCACCGGCCAGGACCTCAGGCGGCGCACCCCGGGACCCGCGCCTAGTGTCAGAGGGGGCCCCCGAGTGGGAGTTCGGGGGTGAGGAGTGACGCCGGGGAGGCTCAGGCCTGGGCTGGCCGGCCTCACGCCCCGGCCTCCGCCCCCAGGACTTCCTGCTGCTGAAGTACACGGTGGTGATCATCGACGAGGCCCACGAGCGCAGCGTGCACACGGACATCCTCATCGGCCTGCTGTCCCGCGTCGTGTCTCTCCGGGAGAAGGTCGGGCGGGAGGCGGGAGGCGGGAGGGCCAGGCTGCGGGTCTCGGTGTAGCAGCCCAGGCGGGAGTCCCGGGTCCGGCCTCGGAGACCGTCGCCCTTCCCTCCGTCCAGCGTCAGAGGCTCCAGCGAGGAGTCGTGTGCTCGGCCAGGCCCCGCGGGGATCCCGAGACGGGGCCGCCGGCCACGCCTGGGGGGCCCAGAGCCCAGCCCAGGATCTCCCCTGCCACCCCCACCCCCGGGGGCCCGCTGCGTCAGGGGACACCAGCCCGGGGGGTGGCCTCCCAGTCCTGCCGGGAAGTGGACACACTGCTCTGTCTGCGTCGCAAACGCAGAACACTCGTCAGACAGACGGCAGTTGTGTGTGCGATGGGCCGGACCGGCCCCCCAGGCTTCATCTGAAGAGGCGCCGTGGGCTGGCGCCGCAGGAGGCAGGGCGGGGGTGGGGCTGGAGGAGGTGGTGGTGAGGAGACGGGGGTGAGGCTGGGGGGTGGCAGTGGGGGGCGCCAGGTTCATGCCACCGTTGCAGCTTAACTTTGGGGACGTTAAGGACGCCCTCGAAGGAGCCATCGCCCTGGGAGAGGAGGACCCTGCTCTCGGCTCACTTCCCCTGCTTTTTCTGGGGCCTCTGGCAACGAGGATGGGGCCGGGGGTGGCTCTGGGTGCCCGCGGGTCACAGGGCCTGTCTTCTGTCCCCCTGGGCAGCCGTGGGTCATGGGGCCTGTCTTCTGTCCTGCAGAGGCTCCAGCCGCTGAAGCTGCTCATCATGTCGGCCACGCTGCGGGTGGAGGACTTCACCCAGAACCAGCGGCTCTTCTCGGAGCCGCCCCCCGTTGTCAAGGTGACCCTGGGGCCAGGCTCTCGGGCAGCAGGGTGGGCGGGACCCTGTCAGCCCTGACAGCAAGGACACCGGTCGTGAGGGGGGGCAGTGGAGGAGGGAGACCCCGTGGTCAGAGAGCCCGGGAAGCGGGAGGGGCCGAGCCCGGGCCAGCGCTCATCCCGGGGGCGTCCGTGGCAGGTGGAGTCCCGGCAGTTCCCGGTGACGGTGCACTTCAACAAGCGGACGCCGCAGGACGACTACAGCGGCGAGTGCTTCCGGAAGGTGTGCAAGATCCACCGCATGCTGCCTGCAGGTGAGGCCCGCCCCTTCCAGACCCCCGGGGGCGGGCGGTGTGGTGCCTGCCCTCCCCCGAGTGGCTCAGTTTCCTCCCTGGTTCCAGAGTTTACGGCGCCTGCCCTGCCGAGCTCCACCCAAAGCTTTGTGAGGCTTCAGTGAGCACCGGGGCGGCGCCTGCCCGCACCCGGGCAGCAGGGCGCTGCACAGGGCCCAGGCAGGGGTCGGCTGGCACGGGTGCCCACAGCCCTGGGACAGGCGAACGGGCGTGAACGCACTCCTGAGCCCCGGGTCCCCAGCACTGGCTCAGTCACGGCATCTACCTGACGGTGCTCCTACAGCTGGCTCCCCCTCCCCCGTCCCGCAGACACACCTGTTCTGCGTGTTTCACGGACTCAGTGGGACCGTGCCGTGTGGCCTTTGGTGGGTGGCATCTCTCTTGGTGTCCGTTCTTAAGGTTCATGCACGCTGTAGCCGGGGACAGAGCGTTAGTCCTTTTCACGGAAGGACCACCTTCTGAGGGGCGCTGGGCCGCCCCCCTCCCCCCCCCCTCTGGCTGCCAGGCCGGGAGCTGCCGCGGCGGGTTCTGGCTGCGCCTCCCCTTCCCAACCTCCGGGGCGTGGAGTCGCAGGGCCGGGCCAGACGGTAGCTGTGGCCTCCCCATCCCGCTGCACTCAATCCGGAAGGTGGCTGCTGGTGCCCGTCCGTGTCTCCTGGTTGGACAGGTCATCCTCGCAGCCGTCTCAGTGCACGGCTGGGCAGGCAGTCGCGGCTACGTCGGTGTCTGCTACGTGGGGAGCGGCTAACGGGGCCTCGCTCTCCCCGCAGGCGGCATCCTGGTGTTCCTGACGGGGCAGGCGGAGGTGCATGCGCTGTGTCGCAGGCTCCGGAGGGCCTTCCCGCGCTCCAGGCCCCGGCCACCAGGTACCCGGGGGCCCGGGGCCCCCCCGCGTCCCTGTGTGAGAGCTGCTCCTTGTCTGCCCGCCCCCCCCCCCCATAAAGGCCACCGGCGCGGTGACCCCGCTCTGCACAGGGAAGGGCGGAGTCCTGAGCGCCCGGCCCGGGCCACAGGGCGTCTCCCTCCCTGACCAGCTCCCCTTTCCAGAAAAGGACGACCAGAAGGACTCCGTAGAAGAAACGAGGAAGTTTAAGAAGTCCCGGGCGAGGGCCAGGAAGGCCCAGGCGGCGGTAGGTGGAGGGCAGCTGGGGGTTCTGCAGCCGCCTGGCCTGTGGGGTGGCCGCCACCCCCTCCCTGGCCCCCTTGGGGCTGGCCGTGCCTGTGGAAATGTGGTCGAAGAGAAACAGAATTAAGGCCCCCCTCCGCAGTCATTAGACTCATCCTGGTGCCCAGGGGCTGCCTGCGGATGCCGGGGACCACGTGGGCCACCACGGGCCCAGCCCCTCCCTGCCGTGGAGGGGCTTCTGTGGGAGGTGCTGCCCCAGGGGCCGTGGGGACCAGCTGAGACGTGGGACATCAAGACTCCCTGCCCTGTGGTCCCAGAGGAAGCTTCCGGAGGCCGGGCCCCAGGCACCTGAGCCGTGGCATCATTCATTACTTGCCACTAACTCACCTGTGCACGGCAGCCTGCCAGGCGGGGCCCTGCCTTCTCTCCACACGTTAGCAAATCATCCCACGATTATCCCCAACTGTCAGATGGGGGAACTCGGGCAGGGAGAGTTTGTGTGGCCTGCCGTGGGCGTGTGGCTCACGGTGGCAGGGCCTTGGTCCCTGTTCTCGCTGCCCGTGACGGAAGTGCCCGCGGGGGGCCCCTGCAGCCCGTGGTCCTGACGCGCTGTCTCCCGTAGGCGCTGCCCCAGATCAGCTTGGACAGTTACTCGGTGCTGCCAGCGGGCGAAGGTGACGAGGACAGGGAGGCGGAAATGGACGACGAGGAGGCGGCCCTGGGCTCCGACCTGGACCTGGACCTGGGCGACGACGCAGCGGACGGAGGTGCCGCCCCCGCATGCGTGCCCTCCGCGCAGGCGCCCGCCGAGCCCCCGACTCCCTGGCCCTCCCCCGGGGGCTGCGGGTCCTGGGGTGTGGCCTCGAGCTTCTGCCCCCAGCACCAGCCCTGAGCCCCCTGCTTCCTGGCAGCCGACAGGCCCCGAGGACGTCTCGTGTGGGCTGTGGCGCGGGGCCACCTGCAGGCTCAGTGTCGCAGGGGGAGCGCATGCCTCCGTGCCGCCCGGGCGGAGTGTCCATCTCCAGGAGGTGCTTCTGTGTGGGCACAGCCCCAGGGCCGTGCCTGTCCAGCCCTTCCTTGTCCAGCACGGGGCAGCCCGAGGGCATCCCGAGCCCCCTCCAGGGCCCTCTACGAGGAAGGGGTTCCACAGGGGGCCAGGCACTCCCCGTCTGGTGGAGCAGTGGGGCCGGGAGAGCCCCGGGGGCCCCTCCGCCCTCCGCCCACCCAGGCTGGGCCTCCCTGTCTGCCTCGCTGGGGTGGGGGGCTGAGCCCCTGGCAGCGTGGCTGGCCCAGGGGCGTCTCCGGCGGAGCAGGCCGGGGCGAGGACGGGCTGAGGCTGGCTCCTGCCGTGGGTGCGGGGGGTAGCAGCGTCCTCCGCCTCCCCTGCAGGTGAGCAGCCGGATGCCTCGCTCCCCCTGCATGTGCTTCCGCTCTACTCTCTGCTGGCCCCGGAGAAGCAAGCCCAGGTAACGGGCCGGGGCGAGGACAGGCACTGGGCCATCCAACTGGTCACCTGGGTGGTCAGCATGTAGCTTGGGAGCATCGTGGCTGGGCCCTGTGCACCCGGTCGCCTCCCGGCCGTGCACAGGCAGCCTGGCCGGCCTCCCTGATGGGAGGGACGGCTGCTCCGTCCCCACACACACCCGTCCCTGATCCCGGTGGGGTTTGCGCGGCCTCTGCCGCCGTCCTAGGTCTTCCAGCCTCCCCCGGAGGGGACTCGCCTGTGTGTGGTGGCCACCAACGTGGCCGAGACGTCCCTTACCATCCCGGGCGTCCGGTACGTGGTGGACTGCGGGAAGGTGAAGAAGCGGCACTACGACCGCGTGACCGGCGTGTCCTCCTTCCGCGTCTCCTGGATCTCCCAGGCCTCGGCGGACCAGCGGGCCGGCCGCGCGGGCCGGACGGAGCCCGGACACTGCTACAGGTGAGGCGTCCCCATGGAGACTGTCTTCAGGGTGCTCCATAAGCCTCTCTCTCTGGCCTCCAGGCCACTCTCTGCTGCTGGTGCCGCACTGTGGCCCTTTGCTTCTGTTTGTTTTAAGATTTTATTTAGTTTCAGAGGAAGGGAGAGGGAGAGAAACTGGGAGAGAAACATCGATCGGTTGCCTCTCGCATGCCCCCACCTTGGGACCTGGCCCATGTCCTGACGGGGAATCGAACTGGCGACCTCTCGGTTCTCAGGCCGGCTGGCGCTCGGGCCACGCCAGCCAGGGCGGCTCTTCGGCTTTCATTGCCGAGCTGTGAGAGCTCCTCGTGCCGCGCGGGTGTTGCGTCCTCGCCGGCGTCGACGTCGGCAGGGTTTCCCCCACTCTGAGCGCCGGTACTCTTTAACAGCTCTGTTGCTGGGGTTTTTGTTTTTCTTTTCTTTTCTTTTTTTTATTTTATTTTATTTTTATTTCTTTATTTTAATCATTGTTCAAATACAGTTTTCTCCTTTTTACTCCCAATCTAGTCCTCCCCCACCCCTCCCCATCTGGGTTTTTTTTTTCCAACGTTGTTATAAATCACAAAGAAAGGAAGCTTGAGAAGCCACACACAGAACGCCGGTGCGGAATGACTGGTCACCGAGCGCCGTGCACCGGGCCCTGTGTGAGCCCTGCTCAGCCGTACGCGGCGGCCGCTGGTTCAGCCGGGGTCCCGGGCGAGGTTCCACGGGCGGGCAGGGCGGGCTGAGCACCTCCGGCTGGGTCACGGCTCCGTGTCCGGCAGCGTGGCCGAGCATCTCCGTCCCCCACTCACTCAGGGTTCTGAGCTGCCGGGCCCTGTCCTCCTCAGGCTCTACTCATCCGCCGTGTTTGGGGACTTCGAGCCCTTCCCGCCGCCCGAGATCACCCGGAGGCCCGTGGAGGACCTGGTCCTGCAGATGAAGGCTCTGGACATCGAGAAGGTCAGCGCGGCCCCGGCCCTGGCCCTGCCATCACCACACCATGCTGCGGCACCCCAGTCGTGGGTGTGCTGGGCTAGGGCGCCCCGGCCCCTCCTGGGCCGGCTCCCCTTCTTGGTGGCCCGGGGGTCCTGGGAGCCGAGCCCGGTGGTTGAGCCCAGATGCCTGGGGCTGGCGGGCAGACGGGCCCAGTCCCTGCGTCCCTGCCCCGGTGTCACCAAGTGTTCTGTCCTCGGAGTCCTCGGTGTGGGGGACAGGACCACCTGCCCCCCCCCAAGGTGCCGTCCAGGAGAGGCGCCCTGCGCCCACGGGACACCCCACACCCGTGAGGACGCACTCCCCGTTCGTTCCCCCCAGCCCTGCGTTCCCGCGGGCCTGCTTTCTGGCTCCGAGTCCCTCTGTCCCAGACACTGCGCGTCAGTGGAGTTGCCCCGGGCTCGTCCTCCTGGGCCTGGGCTCCTGCCTGGCCTCCTGTTCCAGCGTCCCCGGGCCCCGGTGCGGGTCACTGCCTCGGCCCCGGTCTCGGCCTTGTCACGCTCCAGCGTGTGCAGGGACCGCTCTCTCGGCTCTGCTCCCCGGCTGGCCGGGCCGCTGTGGCTGGAGCTGCTGTGAGCAGGGGAGGCCAGGGGTCCACAAGGACCCTGCTTTGAGGCGGCCGTTCCTTCGGAGGAGGCGCCACCCCAGCTCCCTTGCCGATCTCGTGCCCGGGGACCTGGCTCACGTCTGCAGCCCTGTCTGGCTGAGCGAGAGCCCGGGCGGCGGAGCCCCGTCTTGCTTTCCCGCGTCTCTGCTGCCCAGAGCAGCGGCCCCTGCCGCCACTCAGCGCCCGGGCAGTGCCCTCAGGTGCGTGCAGGGTGTGATCAAGTGCAGGACGGGGGCCTGCAGCGCTCCCCTGGCCCAAGGATTGAGGAAGCCCGGGCCCCTTGAGTGTCCGGCCCCTGCGTCCGGTTGGCGTGCACGGTGCACAGAGGACAGCCTGACCTCGCCCCCTCTCGGGCCACCATGCTCACGTCTCGGCATTCACCCCTGTCTACTACCCTGTCCCTGCGTCCAGGTGGTCAACTTCCCCTTCCCGACCCCGCCCTCTGTGGAGGCCCTCATGGCTGCTGAGGAGCTGCTG
Organism: Phyllostomus hastatus; assembly: GCF_019186645.2. Classification (NCBI taxonomy): domain Eukaryota; kingdom Metazoa; phylum Chordata; class Mammalia; order Chiroptera; family Phyllostomidae; genus Phyllostomus; species Phyllostomus hastatus. The sequence continues at coordinate 12,033,319 of NW_025333537.1, read as the reverse complement.
ATCGCGCTGGGGGCCCTGCAGGCGCCCCCGAAAACAGACAGGTAGCTGGGGGTGGGGATGGAGAGCCCAGCGCCCACCGCGTCCTCGGCCCCTCCCCCTCCCCAGCCGACCCACCTGCCCGGCCTCCCCCGCGCCGCAGGGTGAAGCAGCTGCAGAGGTCCCGGCTGAGCTGCCCCGTCACCGCCCTGGGCAGGACCATGGCCACGTTCCCCGTGGCGCCCCGCTACGCCAAGATGCTGGCGCTGAGCCGGCAGCACGGCTGCCTGCCCTACGCCATCACCCTCGTGGCCGCCATGACCGTCCGGGAGCTGTTCGAGGAGCTGGACAGGTGGGGCTGGGCCCTGGGGCCACGGCCGGGCCGAGCAGGGCCTGGAGCCCGGCCTGCGGGAGGACAACTGGCTCGTTGGGTGGCCTCGAGCAGGACCCCGTTCTCTCTGCACCCGCCGGTGTTCCGATCGCTGCAAATTCTGTTAGTTATTCAGATAACGCTGACGTCAGAGCGGGGTAGCACTGGGGGGCTGGGAACCCCGAGTCTGGGCCAGACTGCCAGGGTTCAAACCTCCTTGTGCCGCTTCCGCGCTGTGTGACCCTGGAAAGGTGACTTCCCCGCCCCATGTGCTCCCCTTCCCCACCTGGACGGGGCGTGGCGGGGGGTTGAGGTGCTAATGACACTGGAGCTGATGTGTGAGTGGGATTAGTTCACCCGAGCAGCGGACTTCAGGCCGCGCCTGACTCCCCCCTGCCCCCCCCCCCGAGCGTCAGCGGCTGTTTTCGGGTGTGGGGACCGCGGCGGTGACTCCTCGTCCAGCCCACACCCGGGGACTCCTCACCGCGATCTATGAGCAGCGCAGGGACGCCCGACGTCGTCCTCGGTCGGGCCGTTTCTTTGCGCTGCTCTCCGCGTGCGGCCGCCGGTGGGACACGCGCCGGTGATGGTCCTGTCGGCTCCAGCGGTGAACTTGGGCGTGGGTTTTGAGCCGGAGCCTAAGGCCTCAGTCACGTTGGTGGCCCCAGCGGGCAGTGTCTCTGTCCCTGAGCCTCCCAGCCCGCCCTGATGAACAGAGGTGCGTGCTGCCCCTGCGGCCCTCGGCCAGGGCGGTAGCCGGGGTGTGTTGTGTTGCAGGCCGGCCGCCAGCGACGAGGAGCTGGCCAGGCTGAAGAGCAAGCGGGCCCGGGTGGCCCAGATGAAGAGGGTCTGGGCCGGGCAAGGGGCTTCCCTGAAACTCGGAGACCTCATGGTGCTGCTGGGTGCGTGTCGGGCGCAGAGGGGGAGGGCCAGTGGGGGGCAGCATGGAGGGGGGCGGGCAGCGAGTGAGTGCGCCCCTCCCTCTCCCCCAGGCGCCGTGGGAGCCTGCGAGTACGCGGGCTGCTCGCCCCAGTTCTGCGAGGCCAACGGGCTGCGGTACAAGGCCATGGCGGAGATCCGGCGCCTGCGGGGCCAGCTGACCACTGCAGGTGCGGCCCCAGTGCCGGCCCCCGGGCCCCCCAGGCTCCCCAGGCTCCCCGTCCACGGGCAGCCCCAGCAGAGAACGTGGCCCTTTCGATGTTTGAAGTTGTTCCCAGCGACGTGGTCCACAAACAGCTGCTGCCCAGTTGCTCGCCGGCTCTGCATTTGCAGATCCCCCTGCCCGCTGAAATGTGCCCGTGACCCCAGACCGGTGCTTGGTGCCTTGGGGGTCCCGGGAGGACACACGCTCTTCCATCAGCCTGTCTCAGTCTCATCCTCCTCCTGGTGACATCCCTCTGGTCACCCTCTGTCCCTGGCTCTGGTCCAGACCAGCTGCTCTGGGCCCGCCCCATCCTGGGCTCCCGCACTCCTGAGTAGGGCCCGGCCTTGGCTCACGAGGTCCTCAGGGTCCACGTGTCTCTGGGCTACTGTCCTACCACCGGTGGCATGTGGCGTCCTTACCGCCACCTCGTGAGTGGAGCTAGCAGTTAGAGCTTCAGTCACATCCACTGTACAGGCAGGTGGAAGGGGCAGGACTCGGCCAGCGAAACCCAGAGGATTTGGGGTTTGTCCTGAGCGGGAGGCCGTGGTTGTGGGGTGAGCAGCTGGCCCGGCCCTGCAAGGCTGGTGTCCCGGCGGCCTCCGTGCGGAGGGTGTGGGGCCTTCTGGGAGGTCAGGCGGTAGCCAGCCCCAGGCCCCCACGTCCTCACCCCTGGCACCCCCTGCAGTGAACGCCGTGTGCCCCGAAGCCGGGCTCTTCGTGGACCCCAAGATGCAGCCGCCGTCCGAGAGCCAGGTGACCTACCTGCGGCAGATCGTGATGGCTGGCCTGGGGGACCACCTGGCCCGCAGGGTGCAGAGCGAGGACCTGCTGGATGACAAGTGGCGGAACGCCTACAAGGTTGGGTGCTGGCTCAGGGTCCGGGCAGCGGGGCGGTCGCCGCCCCCGGGGCTCCCACTCCTCCCTGCCCTCTGTCCCGCACCCTGCCGGCCTGGTGCCAGCTGTGGGCGTGGTGAGCACAGCTGGGGGGACAGCAGGTGGCAGGTGGGGGGAACCTGGGGTCCAGGTGGGCCTGTCCTCAGCCGTGGTCCCCACCGTGGAACAGAGGGGTGTGCGCAGGGCGGCCGCAGCTTCCTTGAGCACGAGCTTTGCCCCAGGTTTACTTGCATGTCCGCTTCACCGAGACCCACGTCACGCACTGCGCAGCACAGTCGGTCTCAGGACCCTGTCGCCGCCCCACCCTCTCCACGCCTCCCCGCCCTGCGGGGCCGGGTCCTGCGTGCCCCCTGCAGACCGGACCGGGCAATGCACGGCCTTTCCTGTCTGGCTTCTCTGCCTTGGCTCCCGTCCACGCGCCCACGAGGCTGGACCGTGCTCCCTGGGCGGTGCGCCGTGCACGGGCCGCCCCTCCGCTGTCCCGGCCGGGCGTGCACCGGGGTTCGTGTGGGCTCCCCTCACCGGGCGCTCGCGTCTCCTGGACTGAGGCCCACTCACCCTCTCTCTGCAGACCCCTCTGCTCGAAGACCCCGTCTTCATCCACCCCAGTTCCGTCCTCTTCAGGGAGCTCCCCGACTTTGTGGTCTACCAGGAAATTGTGGAGACCACCAAGATGTACATGAAAGGTAGCAGAGCTGGGGGCCGGCCCCTGGCGCGACCCACCGTGGCCCTGGTGAGCTGTGTCACCGGGACCGTGGCAGGGAGAGTGCCCGAGCCCTTCCCAGGCGGCAGCGCCCGCTCTGACCCCCACCCTTGCCCCCGGGCCCAGGTGTCTCGACCGTGGAGGTCCAGTGGGTCCCGGCCCTGCTGCCGTCCTACTGCCAGTTCGACCGGCCCCTGGAGGAGCCGCCCCCCGCCTACTGCCCCGAGAGGGGCCGGGTGCTGTGTCACCGGGCCAGCCAGTTCTGTGAGTCGGGGACCTCCTGGTGGCTTTGGCTCACACGTGCTCCGGGGCCCTGCCCTAGGAGACATGTGTGTCTCAGGTGGTGTCACCCCACACTGCCTGTCCCTCTTGGCGGGGGGGGGCCAGGGCTCGGTAGGGGACCGGGGAGGCTATGGGCTCCATCACGGCCCCTCATGGGCTCCCGCCTCCAGACCGAGTTGGCTGGCCACTCCCTGCCGTCCAGGTAGAGTTTCCGGAAGGTCTTGACTGCTACAAGCACTTCGCTCGCTTTCTGCTGGAAGGGCAGGTAGGTGGCCGGGGGGCTCCCCTCACCCCCGCCTTGGTGTCACGGGCGGGAGGCGGATCTGGGACCCTCCCTGGCCTGTGCTCTCTCCCCAGGTCTTCCCCAAGCTGGCCTCCTACCAGGGCTGCCTGCTGTCCAGCCCCAGCACCATGCTGAAAACGTGGGCCAGGTACAGCCTTTCCTGGGTGTCCCGACGCGGGGGGGGCAGGTGGCGGCAGAAGCTGCTGGTGGTGTCCTGGGCCACTGAGACCCATTGCCATCAACTAAGAGGCATAAAACAACAGAAATATGATCTCTTGTAGCTTCGCAGGCCAGAAGTTCGAAATCAAGCTCGCAGTGGGGCTGTGCTTCTCCCAAAGGCTCCGGGCGGGGGGTGGGGGTGTCCTCCTGCCTGTCCCAGCTCCTGGGGGCTCCAGGGGCTCCCTGGCTGGTGACCAGATCACTCGGATCTCTGCCTTTGTCCTCACGTGGTCTCTCTCTGGTCCGCTCTGGTCTCTCATAAGCACACCGTCATTGGGTTCAGGGCCCCACTCCAATCCTGCATGACCTCATCTTAATCCGTTACACCTCCAAAGACCCTCTTTCCAGATAAGGTCATGCTCTGAGGTTCTGGAGGGAATGGGCTTTTGTGGAGACACTGGTCGTCCCAGCGTGGAGCTGCTGGGCGCCAGCAGGGGGCGCCCTGTGTGCCTGAGCCCTGCGGGCTCCCTGCCTGGCTGGGGCACGGGCCCGGTGCCCTGCCAGCAGATGGCTTGAGCGCCCTCTCAGGGCTGGGCTGGTTCTGCTGGGAAGCAGGCGCAGCCCCCTCCCCACAGGGAGGTTTGTGGTGCAGGGAGACGGACAGCAAACTGCGTGGCAGGCACGGATGGCCGCAGGGGTGGCGATTCAGGGTCGCCGGGAGGGGTCGGTCAGGAGACTGCATGGGCAGATTGGGGGAGGTGGGGCTGCAAGCCAGGCAGAAATCTGGAGGAAGGTTCTGGATGCCACGAGCAGCGTGCGTAGAAGCAGCCTGGGTAGGCAGGTGCTCCTGGAATAGGAAAGGCCAGGCCAGTCAGAGGCAGCGGAGGCGCGAGTGGTGGGAGGTGGGGTCAGAGAGGTGACGACGGGTCTGGACCCTCCAGTCCAGCCCACGTCCCCAGCAGGGTGGAGGGGGAGGGACCCTTCACCCTCCCGGGTAGGGCTGGCCTGGCGTGGCCAGCCTGTGGGTGGCACGGTGACCCACACCCCACATCCCCGCCCGCAGGCTGCAGCCCCGGACGGAGAGTCTCCTGAGAGCCCTTGTTGCCGAGAGAGCCAGCTGCCGAGACGCCCTGCTGACTGCTTGGAAGAAAAACCCCAAATGTGGGTTTGATCACGGCAGGCGCCCCCCCGGGCCGAGGGGTGGGGAGTGGGTGGGATGGGGCTGGCCGGGGCAACCCAGGCGCGTTAGGAGGCTGTGCCCTGCAGCGGGTGGCCGGGCACAGAGCCACTCTGACACCGTCTGTCCTCCCCTCCCGCAGACCTGCTGGCTGAGTTCTGCGAGTGGCTCCCGCAGGCCATGCACGCCAACGTCGAGAAAGCCTGGCCACCGACCTCCGACCTCTGACCCAATGCCAGCCGCAGCTCTGAGGACTGGCCTGGGGACCGAAGTGGGTGCCAGCAGCCTGTTCCTGGCAGTCACCCTGGCCTCCCTGGAAACCCTTGCTCATCTTGGCCCGGTTCCAGACACAGCTTGCGGCCCCCTGGGCAGTCTGTCCCAGAGGCGGCTTTTTTAGCGGCTTTGTTACGGGACAGATGACAGTTTACCTCACGAGCCGGTGCCCTTTCTAAATGTGCCCCGTGGACTACATTAGTCCTGTGCGCGGCGGCAGGGCTGGAGGGCAGAGCCGCGGACAGCACCCCCTGCAGCACGCAGGGCCCAGGCTGCCCACCCTCTCCTGCAGAGGGGGCATGAGGAGGGGCGTCTCCCCCGAGGTCGGCCCCCCTTGGTATAATAAATCTTGGTGTAGAAGCCTTGTGAGTCCTAGTGAACTGGAGTGCGGGGTGGTCAGGGGTGCCCCCCCTCACACACATGTATTGGAGCTCCCCGATGGCCGCGCACCCGCCTGTCGGTGCTGGCCACCCGGCACTGGGAGCTGCTGGGGTGGCTCGGTTCCTCGCTTCCATTTGGGTGTTTTCCCTAAAGCAGTTTGTGCGAATGTCACAATCTAAATGCTGAAGCTTAATAATGCAAGTACATAAGGAAGGCAAAGCAAAGATGACGCGTTTAAAATTCCGTAACTATGCACTTCCCCGGCCTGGTAGCCAACCTCGGTGTGCCCCCCAACTGGATCTCCCCTTGGCTCTCCCCCACCCCCGATGCTGGCCCTCACCTCCTGCCTGGACCAATGTCGGACTTCCTGGCCAATCTGGTGTCCCTGCTGTGGGCACGTGGTGTTTTCTCCGTGCAGCCGCCGAAGGGCGCCCTTACACCAAAATCTGGTCGTGTTCCGGTGCAGCAGGCTCCCCAGTGTCTCTGAAGATTGAAACTCCTGCTTCCTTAAGCTTGTAACTCCAGGCACAGGGTCTCCTTTCTGTCTCTGCGGTACATCACACTCCACCCCCCAGCCTCCGGGCCTTGGCGCCTGCCGCTTCCTCTGTTTCTGCAGACGCGCTGCGACACGGTGTCTCCAGCAGCGCCCCCACGCGACCTGCCTTCCGCCTCCCTCTCATCCTCCTTGGTCTCCATGAAACCTGTCACTACCTGCTTGCTGTTAGGCTCCAAACTGGAGGATCACACCCAGGGGGGCTGAGCAGCCTGGGCCTGTCTTACTCAGGGTGCCAGGGTACTTGACCTCTGCCTGTGCACGCAGTAGGTGCTCCATGCGTGCACGTTACGTGGCATTAGGCACAGAAGAGTCACTGAATGACCAGTTTTCCCGCTTGATGACACGAATATCTAGTGTTAGCTTAAACGTGCAGATTGTACCCCCCCAAACTACCCAAATTCGACTCTCCGGCGGAGGGATCCGGGTCTGTGCCATCGGGACCCAGGGCCGTTTATCGTTTGGGGTGTACAAGGAAACTTCCTTCTCAGGTCTGTCGATGAGGGGCGTCTGGGTCCCCGGGTAAAAAGTGGAGATGCCGGGGATTGAACCCGGGGCCTCATACATGCAAAGCATGCGCTCTACCACTGAGCTACATCCCCTCATTTTTAGCAGTTGTGATAGTATAGAAATCCACAGCCTTTCTCGCTCGCAGAAACGCCTTTCTAAACGCTCAGGGTCTTCACTGATTCACGCAGGGCTCTCTGTGACGCCCCCGAACCCACCGACCCACTGCGCTTACAAAGGCCCGGCCTACGCTGCGTGGGAGCGGTAGGAAGAGAACACCACCTATATAGACCAACGAGGAGGAGGCCAACCAGAGCTCGTCCTCGTTAGTATAGTGGTGAGTATCCCCGCCTGTCACGCGGGAGACCGGGGTTCGATTCCCCGACGGGGAGGCCTTACAAAACTTTTAAATGCTCTGTGATAGACATACACGAAAATAGACGCGCGGGGACGTGTACCCGCAGTTGCGTCTGCAAACGTAAAAATTAGCACGCTTCCGCAGGATATCCCTACCCCCAAGACACACTGAGTAAATAAGCCGGGTGCTCGCCAGTGGGCCCGATGATTACCCATTAGGTACGTGATATTCCATAGGCCTCAGTATTTTCGCATTTACATTCCTGATCAATAGCTAGTGATTACAGCGCTTTTATCACGGGTCGGGCAGTATTCGCCAGCGCTTTATAACAACCTCACCGGTAGGAGCTGCTCTGTCACATTGGACAGATGACGTCACTTGCTCAAGGTCACCTAAATCGCAATCTACTCTAGACGCCGGCCACCTCTGGGAGCAAGGAAGGGGAGAAGGTGGGAGGGACTCCTTGACTTTCCATTCTTATCTTTCCAGGCCGTTTGATTTTATTTTTCTTTCTCCCTCCCTCCTTCCTTTTCCTCGCTTTCTTTCTCCATTTCCTTGCCATCCTCCCTTCCCTTGGTTTCCTTCCTTCCTTCCTTATTCTATTTTCATCAGAATGATACACTTAACAGCTGTTAAAGAACTTCTGTGCGTTAGTGAAGAGCAGCAGTAGGAGTCCCCTGCAGCCCCCCGACTTGCTCCGCTGCCGAAAGAGTTCAGAATACGCTGCTTCAGCGTTTAGATTATTTTGACCTGTAGGCCCTTGACAAACAGCAGATGCAGGGAGAGGCTGTCGGTGAAGTCTCCTTTATCCGCCCGATGACAGATCCTTGAAAGGAACTCAGCTGTCACACAGCCCCTCCCCAGGGATGACGGACTTGTCACAGGACAGGAGACCAGAAGTGGACTGTACACCCGGACGAACTCGGTCGCAAACGGTCATACTTCCCACATGCAATCAGAAGAAGATCCAAGCCCTTCACCTCGGAGGCTGGCGAGAGCTGGCCTCTGCCTGCGTCTTTGTCCTGGCCGCGCACCCGGTGCCCTTCCCCCCTCCCCACCTCTTCCGCGCTGACTCTTGTTCCTTCGTCGCCGACCTCGTCCCAGCCTCAGGGCTTTGCACAGGCTGTCCCTTCTGTCTGAGAGCCTTTCATTCCCCCGGTCTTCCATTTCCCAGCTCCCACTTCTCTTACTGCCGCACCCCCCATATTCGATCCCATCACTACGGTTTATTTGTGAATGAGCCAGGTGCTCACAAACACTTATGAAATGACTTCACACCAGGGAGGATACCCGCCCCCCCGGCCCCATTTCCCAAAGGGAAGGGAGGCAGAGAGCTCCGCACCTGGATGCCGATTTGTTGACTCCCTCATGTCTTGAGGCTGAGCAGGTGCCACAGGTGGGGTGACCGTGTTTGGAGGCCGGACGTGAGGCACTCACTGCCCCAAGGAACGCCACATTCAGGCCTGTGCGTCATCCCACGGGCCTTGGAATGGACAGCATCCCTGCCCCGCTGGGGCTGTTTGGGGAGCTGCACCCAAGGGCGACCTTGTTTTTTTGCACAGAGACGAGAGCCTGAGAAACCGGACTCAGCCAGATACGATTCATCCATTCATTCGTTCGTTTATTAATTCAATAAATGTGTATTAAGCACTGTCCTGGGCCCTGAGGGATACAGCAGTGATGCAGACAGATGGCTTCCTCTGGGTTTGTCATTCCAGCTGGGGAGACAGAGCATGGACAAGGGAACAAGACAATACCTAACCTAACAATAAATATTAAGGGGCTGGGGTCGTGTTGGAAGGCGTGATCAGGGAAAGCTTCTTGGGGGCGGTGGCCTTGAAAGACGCGAGGAAGCACTGCACACAGTTGCGGGCCGAGCCTAGCAGGAATGGATTCCGGCTGATTTTAGTCTCTTGGCATCGGTCCCCTGGCGGATGATTCAGGGCTGTTAAGCAAAGTAGGAGTAAAGGAGAACACGCCCGCTACAGCCGCCGAAATAGCTCAGTTGGGAGAGCGTTAGACTGAAGATCTAAAGGTCCCTGGTTCGATCCCGGGTTTCGGCAGCTCTCGCCTTTTGCTTTTTCCCCCCCTCCCCAGGACGAGGGGGTAGAAATAAGTAAATGATTTTCTTTTGTCCAACTAGTAAAAGGGTTTTACTTTCTTTGTTTAAAACAGCTCAGAGCCGTATCCACCGGGACCCCAAAGGGATGAGGTCTTCCTCGCGGCTCCCCATCTGCGGAAATCCACAGGGGCAGGCGTCTCCTTGACTCTGTTTCTTGTATTTGATTAATCTGTTCTATGTGGGTTGGTTGTTCGTTAATTATCGCTTTCTGTTTATTAATGTCTGCGCCCTGAACGCCCACAACTGAGTCAAAGAACCGCGCAGGAAACGGCCTCTTCAAGATGGAATTAAGTGGAACTTCTCGTTCTTTACTGCTGTAGGAAAAGATAACTCGGGTAAATCCTCGGGGTCTGCTACTAGCTAATACACCTTAAAGGAGGGGCTTTCAAAAAAAGGAGTTGTACAAACCCGAGAAGTGGAGATGCCGGGGATCGAACCCGGGGCCTCATACATGCAAAGCATGCGCTCTACCACTGAGCTACATCCCCCGCCCCAGGGGGCCTGCGGACGCAGGAAGTCGCGCCTTTCCCCTCAATAGCTCGTTTCTTCCTTTCGCGGGGCTCGGAGTCTGCACAGATTCCAGCAGGGCTCTCCGCGCCCCAGCGAAGCCCGGCCCCGCGCGCCGGCGGAGGCCCCGCGAGGCGACCCCCGCCCCAGCCTGGAGAGCGCTGTCTCCATATGGACGAATCCGGAAGAGTACTGGCAGGGCTCGTCCTCGTTAGTATAGTGGTGAGTATCCCCGCCTGTCACGCGGGAGACCGGGGTTCGATTCCCCGACGGGGAGGCTTCCTGTTTCTTTTTGTCGCTTCTCCGTATTTTTTTTTTTCATTTATTTTAAACGGATCGAATTTATTTTTTCTTCTTTCAGTTTTATTTTGTACACACCGAGTTCTTGGACTCCCACAGGCATTTCTTTCCTCTGGAAGAGGGAACCGTCCAGCCCAAGTCTATGGGCTGCTTGGTCGCCCCCGCGCCCCAGCTGCCAGTGAGTGCCACAAGGTTACAAGGAAAAAGCACTTTCTCCCACGGACCCGTTAGTTTCCATCTCCTGCACGCCCACAGCGCTGCCGTGCAGTGTTTGGTTATGCACTGGCTTCCCAGAACAAAGCTGTCCACCTCTCAGGCCAAAAAATGGCCTCCTCTGCTCCAGACAGGCCGCGTGTCCGCTCTGGCTCAGAGGCTGCAGGCGTCGGGGCGACGCCGACGGATGCCCTCGGAGAGCGTTGGTGGGTGTGAGACAGGCCGTGGGGGGACGCTCGACTCAGCGGTTTGCTGCTCTCCCCTGAGCTGCAGGCTCAGCTTCCTGAGCACGGGCCTCCCCCTTCTCGTGGCCTGTTCTTCCGTTTGTGTATCCGTTTGTTTATTTTGTCACACTCACCCGACACATATGTACTGAGTGCTTCTGTGCCAGGTGCTGTTGTAGGCACTGGGGACAGAGCAGGACACAAGACAGACAAGACCTTGTCCTCCTGAGTTGACCGGCGAGCGAGGGACACAGACAAACAGTACAAAGGCGGCTTTGAGTGCGACCGAGGCAGAAGAAAAGCAAAACACATCAGAGGGTGGGACAGGCTGTGCGTGGGAGGCTCCGGCCCCTTGGGAGACATGCCAGGAGGGCCTTTCCGAGGACCTGGACAGCGAGGGAAAGCAAGCTGTGAGAAGACCTGGGGGGTGGCTTCGAGACAGAGGGAGTGGCACGTGCAAAGGCCCCGAGGTGGTGAGGAAGCTGATGCGCCTGAGGAACAGCAAGGAAGCGGGTGCGGCTGGGGTGCCCTGAGGAGGAAGGAGAGGAGGAAGGGAGGACATGAGCAGGATCAACAGAGGCCAGATCCCGGGCGGCCTTAAAGGCCAGACTAAGAGTTTAATGCGAGAGGCAAAAAAATCAAGTTTGTTTTGAGCACAGTAATCTGGCAAGAGAGCGAGCAGGGGTACCTGCCGAGCTGAATACAGTCCCCTTGGTTCCTCCCAAACCACGTCCAGAATAGGGCCGCCTAGGGCACCGTCCTTCTGTTCTGGCCGAGCTCTCTCTCTCGGCCACCCCCTCGAGCGAAGGCCGGGGAGGGCTTGTGCAGCAGCCCCATGCTGCACCTGACCCCGCGCCCTTGTTCACCCCTTGCACCTCGACAGTGTCAGCACAGCGTCAGCCCGCTCCCGGGGGGTTGTGGGGGCCTCAGCCCTTCACTGGAGCTCACACAACGACACCAATTGTTCCAACCCTCCCACGTGTCACTGTTCAGTGTCACCCCCACCCTGGAGCAGGTACTAGTAAACCCTCCACTTCATGGAGGCGGCCCCAGAGGTTCGGAAATAAAATTATTGTGGCAGAATCCAGCGTCCTGTGTGCCAGCTCACCGAGGCCTTTCGCGCTGAAATCTCAGGCATCAGCAGGCTGTGAGGGACCTGACTGGGGACCGTGGAGGCTGGATATGTAGGGGGTGTTCCCCCCAGCACAGTGAGTGATTCTGTTTCCTGCCTGGGAGTCTGCGGCACTCCTGAGAGGAGGTGTAGCCTCGGTTTTTTGCCCCCTCCTCGCCCCCTCCCGTTCCTTCGCCACTCAGTGGCACCCTGATGACCAGAAAGACACTACACATTGTGACTTCTGTCCCCTGGGGTGCTGCCCAAGCTCTCCGGAGGAGATACAGGCTCAAGACCGTTAACGATGGCTCTTTTTAGTGCACGACTGTGAGGAGATCACTTCTCCTGAGTTTAAGCCATGATTCTGGGGGTGGGATCTGTTTCTTTTTAGTTTGCTTATTTTTACATTCAGAAAAGTTCTTTTGGGAGGAAAGAAAATCTTCAGGCAGATGTGCAGACCTTAAAGTCACTGGAGGTTGAAATGTTTTTAAAAGAGGAAACCAGAGATTTGGGGTAGAGGTGCAATCAAGCAACACCCTTCTTTACCGGAAAGAAATTCTTTCATTGTCCTTCCCTTTTTATCTGTTTGTGAGAAGCCACATTCAAGAATAGGTCTGTTTCAGAAAAGAAAAGAAAAGAAAAGAAAAGAGAAAGGAAAGGAAAGGAAAGGAAAGGAAGGAAAGGAAAAGAGAAGAAAAAGAAGAGAAAAGAAGAAAGAAAAAAAAAAAGAGGTTTGGCTGGTGTGGCTCAGTGGATTGAGCACCAGACTGTGAACCAAAGGATCACTGGTTCGATTCCCAGTCAGAGCACATGCCTGGGTTGCAGGCCAAGTACCCAATAGAGGACACATGTGAGGTAACCATACAATGATGTTTCTCTCCCTCTCATTCTCCCCACCTTCCCCTCTTTTAAAAATAAAATATTAAAAAAGAATAGGTTTGTTCCCGTTTCCAACAGTTCCAGTGGCTGTCACAGAGGCAGGAGGGTGGCGAGGATGAAGAGGGGAAAGGGGGTCGAATGTGCGGTGCCGGAAGGAGACTAGACCTGTGGCGGTGGCGAGCGCGCAGTAGGGTATGCTGGGGGGTAATATGAAGCTGTACACGTGAAATTTACACAATGTCATCAACCAGTGTTACTGTCACAGGGTGCAGCCAAGAGGGGAGCCCCAAACAGGGATCTGTAACAGGGTCCAGAAGAGCTTGGAGATGATTGGCCCCACACCACAGGGCACACCTGCCCAGAATGCGGGCGGCTGTGGCCGATTGTGGGAGGAGCCGGAAATGGGGCTGCAGAGGAAGATTGGCGCTGGGATTTACACGGAGGCACGGCAGCCATCGGGGGTCTCTCTTTTTGGGACCACGTGTCTGTTTAGGACCACGCGGCTTTGGTGTCTTGGTTGGGACCATGCGGCTTGGGGAGAGTCAGGACCACGAGGCTTTGGAAGTGCTCCCTTTTGCCACGTGGAGGGTGCTGGGAGGACTGTGTGCATTTGTGGGGAACTTTAGTCTGTGTTATTTCAAATGAATAATAAATTCCTCTCCTTTTCACTGATCTCTGGCATTGAGAGAAGTCTTTCCTCTGGCGGTGGACATAACGAACCTGGGGGGTTCCCTTTGGGTAACAGTATATTGCCTCAGCTGCCCTTGCCTCCCACCTTTTGTACTGTAACATTACCTCACGCAAATTTAATTTTAAAAAGATTCATTCCCAGCACCTCCACCAAAAACAAACAACAAGGAAAGAATAATTTTAGTTCCCTTTTGTTCCTTGGTTCCAGTGCTAGAATTTTAGCTGTAAGTTTATTTAAAAAACAGCCCTATTTGGGAGAAACAAAAGATTTATTTTGGTTTGCTTTTTATAAACCTTAACACTCATTTGAATATACGAAGTTTATTTAGAAAGAAAACAATTTAAGATTAGAATCTAGCAGAGAATTTCAGGAAATAAATAACCTAGGGTGGGGGATGTAGCTCAGTGGTAGAGCGCATGCTTTGCATGTATGAGGCCCCGGGTTCGATCCCCGGCATCTCCACTGTCCTTTTGCTCTTCATCGTTAAAGAGCTGTGAATGCGATTCTAACACGTGTAGCCCCTCCAGTCACTACTCAGAGGTGTGATGCTCTCAGCAGTCGTGATCGGCCCCTTCTGGAGCCTTGAACATTCCAAGTGCACTTTGTTTGCTGGAAGAGGCAAACAGAAGTTCGCAGAAAAACGCAGGAGGACTGAAACCGCAGCAAGCCGAGCAGAAGGATCACACTGGGGGGAGGGGCGGGGGTGGTGACTACCTGTTTCCGGGGACTGTGACTTCAGTGAGAGGCCTGGAGGGCCCGCGATGCATTCCTGGGGTCAGAGGGTGTGTGTGTGAGTCAAAGGTCCAGCCTGCCCTTCCTGCTGCCAGAAGGATCCATTTCAGAGGGAGGAACCCAAAACAAAACCAGCATTCCCAGCTGGTGACTCTTCCCTGCTTCATCAGCAACAGATTGGGAAAGGGAGGGGGTGGGGGTGGAGGGGAAGAAGGGAGGGAGGGAGGGAGGGAGGGAGGGAAGAAGAATAAAGTGCACATGCTGCTTATATTTGTACTCTGCATTTTATCACTAAAAATAAATGCTGTATTTTATTGAAAAGAGGGGTCCTGTGGCATCCTGTGGGTTCAGTTCTTTGTCTGCCGTGATGATGGATCCTCATCCATCGATCTTGTCTCCTTTGACTCCACGTTTTAAATCATAAAAACATCTCATCTCGGATCCGGAGAGACTCTTGGCAAAGCCTGGATTCCTGAGATGGAACTGAACTTCCTGGAGCGACTCACCAGTGGGGGTGGAATACCGGTGACAGCTGCTGTTTGTCACGAGCCGAGCTGCTGTGAAGGTTACTTCTCCCTCAACCCCAGCAAGGCTTTAGGAGGAAAAACAAAACTGAAGTTATTTTTTAAACCACGAGGCCCAACACAAAACTAATGATATGCTGCTGTTTTATTTTGTGTCTTACAGTTAAATGTTTCTTTTTTACAAGATTTTATTTTTAGAGAGAGGGGGAGAGAAACATCCATGTGTGGTTGCCCCTCACGCGCCCCCCACTGGGGACCTGGCCTACAACCCAGGCATGTGCCTTGACCAGGACGGAAGCGGTGACCCTTTGGCTTGCAGGCTGGCACTCAGTCCACGGAGCCACACCAACTAGGAATATAATTAAACATTTCTACGAACACAATGACAAGGAAGAAATACCTTAAGGAAAATAACAACATGAGGCTTGTGTTGGAAAATGGAGCTTCCTAGAAAAGTTGTTGTGAATCTTTGAAAAAAAATATTTTAGCAAGGACATTTTATTTTACATTAAAAACAAAACAAAACACAACAAAGCCCATTATCTGAGCGACCTAGAAGAGCCACATTTGCAGAGACAGGGAGTAGAACGGTGGCTGCCCTGGGCTGGGAAGATGGGGCAACGGAGAGTTGTTTAATCAGTGGGTACAGAGTTTCAGTTTTGCAAGATGAAAACGGTTCTGGAGAGGGAGGGCAGTGACGGTTGCATGGCAACGCGAGTGGTGAAGGGCAGCCGACTATGCCTCCCCAAAATAGTCCGCTTTGATATTATTTTGAGCTGAAGGCACTGGAAAACCAGCAAATGCAGGGACAGCCACTCACCAAATCCTTTTATCCACCTCGGGACAGATCCTCCACAAGGACCTGAGTGGTCACGGGTCCTCCCGGGTCTCACGGACCGGGAGGACTGGGTCTCGTCACAGGAGGGGGACTGGGAGTGGACACCCAACTCCGTCACGAACTGTCACATACCCCAACCACTCTGTTCTCCCATTTGTCTTCCCTAAAGATTGCTCGCTCTGTCCTAAGAGGCCTGGATCCCTCTCCCCTTTTCCCTGTGGTGTTTAAGCCCCAAATCCAAAGCAAGCCCTTGAGTTACTCATTTCCCCAGGGCATCTCCCAAGTGCAGGGGAAGTAAAGCCTGTTAGGGAACTTCTGGGTTTTCTTCCTCTTATTATCTGCCATCACGGGGGTCTCTAAGGAGCCAGAAAAGCAAATTATTTTTCCTCCCTGACAATTCTCTTAGCACTACTGAGCTGAAAATAGTTGAGCTGGTAAACTTCGTTTTGCGTCCTTGGCCACAATTTTTTTAAAAGCCCGAACAGGCTAGAGGAAGAGATTGGTTATTTTTAAGCCGAGGCGGTTCGTGTTCTGCCTCGTGAGGCAAATGCACCAACGTCAACAGGAAAAGGGACCGAGTCCCGCGGCCCGCTGCGGTGTTTTTTCCCTCTGAAGCTGCGGATGCCCTTGACTACCTTTTATGGTTATATAACCGATGACAAAGCAAGGCAAACCTTTCCCTTCCAGCTCTCCAGGGGGAAAGGTCTGCCAGTCTTTGTGTTCTGGAACATTCCCACGGTGCTGAGTTAAGCCCCATATGAGCTCGTGCCCTTCAGGGGAACTGGAGTCTTTGCGGGGAAGGAAGAAAAGCAGACAAACCGGTGCCGGTCCAGCCCCGGCCTCCCCGCCTCCCCGCCCCCAGCCCAACACCCGGGCCCTTTGTGAGCTCCGCGCGTCACGTGCCCCGCCTGCCCGCCAATCCAGCCGTGTTGCTGGGCTTCCGTCCCCCTCTCATTGGTGGCGGCTCCGAAGCAGTTTCTTCTGGGGCGCCTGCCAAGGACGGGTCTGGGAGGAAGGGCCTGGAAACGGATCCAGTGACTCATCCTGCTTCTGGCACCTTCTAGCACATTGCATTCCAGGTCAAGGGATTTTAGGGTTAGGAGCGTGACCTGACACCTGATTCCCGAGACCCAGTGGGACACGTTGGGAGCCCTCCTCGGCAAACAGAAAAGCAGTTGCCACAACAAGAAGCAGCAGCAACCTCTGTAGACCAGGGTTTCTGAACCTCAGCGTTACTGACCCTTGGGGCCAGGTGACTGAGTTGTGGGAGACTGTCCCATTTTAGGGTGCTGAGCAGCACCCCTGGCCTCTACTGCCAGCCGCTAGTAGTGCCATACCGGGATACGGCACTCCTCCGCCCCCCACCCAGTTGTGAGAACCAAAACAGTATCTGCAGACACTGCCGGATGTCCACTGGGGGACCAGCTCAGTCCCGGGTGAGACCCACGGTTCTAGAGAAACACCGGCCACCTTGAAATGGGCAGAGTAAAATGGTCCCCCCAAATCACTCTGTCGCAAGCCCTGCCCGAATTTTGGCAGTACGAGCACGTTGCTATGAAATCAATGGTCCAGGAAACTACCCTGACTTCTTTTACGGTTTTTTTTTTTTTTTTTTTTTTTCATATCTAAAGCCAAGCCGCAAACCCTAGAGACAAACTCAAAATACCCGGTTGGGAAAGTCCCTCCCTGCATCCCATAATAAGTCTCGCACAATCCCAGAATGCCTTGCTTTACCGATGCTCCCCAGGACCCCAGCGTTCCCAACGAGGAAAGAGCCAGCCAGCCTTCACCGTGACTGGCTAACCCCAGCCCCTTCCAAGTCCCCGAGGAATAAACACGCCTAGGCCTCACACTTGGGGTGCAGACCCTGAGGCCCTATCTCCCCGTTTTTGCCCTCAGCGGAGCCTCAGTATGATCTGCCTTTGCTCGGATCTGTGCCCCTGGCCTAAATTCTTTTCCATCCGGGGGCGAGAACCCCAGATCTCTTGGAACCGCCTCTCTCTGGGCAGGTCGTGTTTCTCGTCTCACCTCACTGTCCTCGGGCACATGTTTACGTCTATCGACGGGGCCAAAACCCAAAGCGGGACTTCGGTTCCGGGGAGGGCAGGGGTACTTCGGGTAGTCGTGTTCCCCGCTAAGGAGGCAGCTCCATATTCTTATGAGCTCCCCGGCTCATAAGAATATTGTTTTCTCTCCCACGGTGACCCTGGGCCGACTCCCCACCCTCCCAGCCTGGGTCTTCCCTCCCCTCCGCCCTCTGACCCCAGGGCTGTTTTTCCTCCGCACCTTTGGACCCAAAAGAGCTGCGTCTCCAAGCCCGTGACTCAGCCTTGAAACGACGCGGGTCACGAGGCTGCCGCGGCCCGAAGCAAACAGGGCGTGGCTGCGAGCGGCGCCCGGTCCCCGCGCAAGAACCGCCGCGTCTGGGGGCCCTAAAAAATGTCTCCCTGAGGCTCAGGGACAAAGAGCCCCGCGAGGAGCCTCCAAGTTTTGTTCCTGTAACCCCCCTCTTCGCAGGGATTGGGGAGGAAATCATCTTGGCGGACATCTGCCTGTACGGGCAGCCCCTGGGGTCTCCTGCGAACGCGGAAAAAGACGTTTTCTCTCGTTTATTTTCCCCAGTGATGCATTTATTCTCTTGGAAAGATGCTGAAAAACAGCAGAGGGTGAAGTCTACTTTGCTCGGCTCAAGGCGTTTTTCAGAACGCAGACATCCGTTGGTTGCCCAAAAAATAAATAAATAAATAAATACTTTTGTTTCGGTTGGACTCACAGTTTAAGGTATAATGTTTAAATAATGTAATGCTCCCAATTCAAACCGGGAATGTAATCTTTTCCTAATGGCACGGATTTTTTTTAGTGACTTCGGGAACAGACCCAGGGAAACGGGCCGAGGGTTAGTCATGCTTCTGGTAACCTCTTCGGATTTCTTTTTTCGTTCTTAAAGGTCGTAACAGGGTAGAAATTAAAATATCCCCTCCATTACCAATTTTTAGAGACAGGGAGTTTTTCTAGAAGAGTCCAGCAGGAAGTGACTACCCAATGAAGGGCACGAGCAAAGCTTTTCCCTGGAAACTTTAAAAAACTTTTTAAAAAGCTTTTCACCATGTTCAAGTATTTTTAAAACAATATATATTATATACCTGTATAATATAATACATATATAATATTACATATGTATTATATGACACAGAGCAAAAACATCTGGCTGGTGATCTTTTCTTCTCCTCTTTGACCCCCAATGGAGTTTGCTGGCAGAATTAGATTCCCTGTTTGGGATATTAAACCCATTTTTCCCCTCCCCAAACACACAGAGCTGAGAGTCAATGGGCGTCTTGGACAACCTCGGGCTTCAGCAGGTCCGATTTCTGAGTTCGGGGACACGGCAGGGGCTGCGCCCCGAGCCCGGGCACCGAGTGCCCCCCAGGCTGCGCGCAGGCCCAGCGGGGAGGGGAAACCAGTCTAGAAACTTCTGTCCGCGTCGGCTTTCGGGGGTCCAGCTCCACTGCTCTTACAGAGCGGTGGACGTTTCACCTTTCTTTCCAAAATGCGATACAGACCCACCCCCAGCATCCCCCCCCCGATCGTTCGTTCCGAGAAAGTCCCGCGGGGTCCCCCCCTCCCCCGCCCCGGGACGGAGGCCTCGCCCAGGCGTCCAGGCCCCGAGCGGAGATTTGCCGAGTCATTGGCCTTGTCCCGGCGCCCGCGCCGCGGGGGGATGGGCGCGGCCGCCGCCCGCTGCGGGGACGCCTGAGGCTGGGGGGCTGGGTGGCCCTCGCCACCGGCCTCGGAGTGGAGGGGAGTTTAGGGGGACAGAAACATGTCATTATGTTAAACGTGACCCCAAAATAAAGACCCCCTCTGTTTCGGGGGGGGAGGGGCGGGCGGGGCGCCCCGGAAGGGAGCCGGACCCCGACTCTGCGCGAGGTTCTGGGCCTGACCCTTGCCCGCCAACGGTGGGACCCCAGAACGGCGGGGACCGTTAGGGCTGAGGAGAGGGGGCGTCGGGCCCTGACGAGGCGACGCGGGGCGCCCACCCGCTCCGGGAGCCCGAAGGTTCCATGCCGGGTTTTCGCGGCCCCCGCCCTCGCTGGCGGCCACCCGCCAATCAAGTCGAGCGCCCGCCACGTCCGCGAACGTAGCGCGCAGTGAACGCGTTGATCCCTCCGCCACGTGTGGAGACACTGTGACACTGAAGAGAGCGGCCCACTAACCACCGGGTTCAGCAGAAAATTCCAGACTTCCCAGGAGAACATTTTAGGAACGGATTTCTATGACGCCGAGGAACTGGCTGTCTCCCCAGACAGCAGACCGGCTGAGAAAAGTAGTTCCTTCTCGGCGTTTCTGCGGAGGGATCTACCTGGCGCGGCCCCGCCGGTTGCTATATAAAGAGGCGCCGGGCGTGGCGCAGGCAGTTCCGTGCAGATCCAGAGTTCTGTTTCCGTAGTCCTCTGTGTGTTGCTGCCGCCGTCACTTGGTGAGGAGCGGCCGCTACGCTGGCCGGGGGGCTCGCGGTTGCCCGGCGGTTGCAGGGCGGGGGGAACGGGGGGCCAGGGGGCGGAGGGCAGCCGGGGCTTCCAGTCGCTCGGGGCGCGGGAGCCGGACGGGCGGCCCTGAGGGGGAGGAACGGCGTAAAATGGCGGCGGCCGCCGCCGCGCCGCCGGCCCGTGAAGCGGGCTGTGGGGGCGGCGAGAACACGAGGGGGCTGAGGAGGCAGAAGGAACGGGGAAGGTTTGGGCTCCGGAGCCGCGGGACAGCGCAGGGTTAGGGCCGGGCCGGGCGGTGTCGGAGGGTTGAGCGTGAAGCCTGTCGCGCAGCCTCACGGGTCGGGAACCTCGGTTTTTGGACGCCGCCGCCGCGAGGGGGGCTCTAGCCAGGTCGGTGCCCCTCGAGCGGCCCTGCCCCGCGGCGGGGCCCGCGGCCGCGTGACGTCACCCCGGTGTGGGCTCACAGTGGCGGGCGGGGCCCCTGCCGGCGGGGGCGGGGGTGGCGGGGCAGGTCGGCGCCGGCCGCGAGGCGGCGCAGGGCGCGGGCCTGGCTCCCACCGGCCGCGTTCGCGGGACAGCAGGCGGGGTGTGGGGTCCGTGCGGTGCGTGAGGCCCGCAGTGCACCCGGTCCGGTCCGGTCCCGCAGCTTTTCCGGTGTGAGGACCGAAGCTCGGGGTTTTGACTTCCGTCCCGGTGGCTTTGGCTCACTTCCTGAGGCGCGACCGTTTTTTACTTGGCGTCTTGGGTGAGCTCGGTTAGTAAGGGCACAGGTTTCAAGGTCGGTTTTTACAGTGCGTGGCGTGGAAGCTGCACAGGCTTAGGGGAGCGTCTTGTGTTGGCTACTCGGCGGTGCCCAAGGACATTTCTAGCCTTAGGAATGTGTTGAGATGTGACTTCTCTGCTAAACTGTCGGGGTTTTTGTTTGTTTCATTTTTTCCTTCTAACAGACAATGCAGATCTTCGTGAAGACCTTGACCGGTAAGACCATCACTCTTGAGGTCGAGCCCAGTGACACCATCGAGAACGTCAAGGCCAAGATCCAGGACAAGGAGGGCATCCCCCCTGACCAGCAGCGGCTGATCTTCGCCGGCAAGCAGCTGGAAGACGGGCGCACCCTGTCCGACTACAACATCCAGAAGGAGTCCACCCTGCACCTGGTCCTGCGCCTCCGAGGGGGGATGCAGATCTTCGTGAAGACCTTGACCGGCAAGACCATCACCCTTGAGGTCGAGCCCAGTGACACCATCGAGAATGTCAAGGCCAAGATCCAGGACAAGGAGGGCATCCCCCCTGACCAGCAGCGGCTGATCTTCGCCGGCAAGCAGCTGGAAGACGGGCGCACCCTGTCCGACTACAACATCCAGAAGGAGTCCACCCTGCACCTGGTCCTGCGCCTCCGAGGGGGGGATGCAGATCTTCGTGAAGACCTTGACCGGTAAGACCATCACTCTTGAGGTCGAGCCCAGTGACACCATCGAGAACGTCAAGGCCAAGATCCAGGACAAGGAGGGCATCCCCCCTGACCAGCAGCGGCTGATCTTCGCCGGCAAGCAGCTGGAAGACGGGCGCACCCTTGTCCGACTACAACATCCAGAAGGAGTCCACCCTGCACCTGGTCCTGCGCCTCCGAGGGGGGGATGCAGATCTTCGTGAAGACCTTGACCGGTAAGACCATCACTCTTGAGGTCGAGCCCAGTGACACCATCGAGAACGTCAAGGCCAAGATCCAGGACAAGGAGGGCATCCCCCCAGACCAGCAGCGGCTGATCTTCGCCGGCAAGCAGCTGGAAGACGGGCGCACCCTGTCCGACTACAACATCCAGAAGGAGTCCACCCTGCACCTGGTCCTGCGCCTCCGAGGGGGGATGCAGATCTTCGTGAAGACCTTGACCGGTAAGACCATCACTCTTGAGGTCGAGCCCAGTGACACCATCGAGAACGTCAAGGCCAAGATCCAGGACAAGGAGGGCATCCCCCCAGACCAGCAGCGGCTGATCTTCGCTGGCAAGCAGCTGGAAGATGGGCGCACCCTGTCCGACTACAACATCCAGAAGGAGTCCACCCTGCACCTGGTCCTGCGCCTCCGAGGGGGGATGCAGATCTTCGTGAAGACCTTGACCGGTAAGACCATCACTCTTGAGGTTGAGCCCAGTGACACCATCGAGAACGTCAAGGCCAAGATCCAGGACAAGGAGGGCATCCCCCCTGACCAGCAGCGGCTGATCTTCGCCGGCAAGCAGCTGGAAGATGGGCGCACCCTGTCCGACTACAACATCCAGAAGGAGTCCACCCTGCACCTGGTCCTGCGCCTCCGAGGGGGGATGCAGATCTTCGTGAAGACCTTGACCGGCAAGACCATCACCCTGGAGGTCGAGCCCAGTGACACCATCGAGAACGTCAAGGCCAAGATCCAAGACAAGGAGGGTATCCCCCCAGACCAGCAGCGGCTGATCTTCGCTGGCAAGCAGCTGGAAGACGGGCGCACCCTGTCCGACTACAACATCCAGAAGGAGTCCACCCTGCACCTGGTCCTGCGCTTGAGGGGGGGTTTCTAAGTTTCCCCTTTGAAGCTTTCAACACGTTTAATTGCACTTTGTTTCAATAAAGTTGTTGCATTCCAATGTTGTGTAACTTTTTTTTTAATCGCCCTTCACCAGTGTTTTAGGGTCTTTCTATTTTTAGGATTGGGTTTGAGGGGTGAAGGTTTTAAATAACATTCTGTGGTAACTGGTTAAAAATGCTAGTGGGAGGTGGCCTAAATTTAGAACTGCAATTGGTGGGTAAGGAAAACAAACAAACACCCAGCAAATTGGAGGCTGTAGTTAGAAGTTTTCCTGTGTTCAGGTAAATGTAGATTTATTAGTAAACTACTAACTTTAAAAATACTGAGTTTGGGGGTGTTGTGAGGTAGCTCAGTGGGAAAGTTTCCTGGGATACCAGAAAGTTTTGTGTGTGTGTTTTTTTTTTAAAGGGTGGAGGTGGTTGTAGGGAACAGATACGGAATCAACTTGAATAACAGCTCAAAGTTACAGGTGCGTAGAAAACCATGTGACCTGGCCAGACTTAACAGGTGATTCGTATTTAAGTCTAGTTGGGCATTATTTAGTGGTTATTTAGGAAATGAAAGCTGATAACATTTGGTAAAGTGTCAAGAATTCTCAATTTGTTTTTGCACAATCATGCTGGTAAGGAATACTGTATTTGATAAAGAGAGCCAAAGGAAATTTGCAGGGAAGCTGGCTTAATAAGGAGTAGGCACCCAGAAAGAAACCAGTCCTGTTAGAGGACTTGAGGTTGCACCAGCCCTTTCACTGCTTCCTTCCACTCAAGTTTTAGGGTATCCCTTTGTAAAATCATGTAGACGAAAATTGTTTCCACTAGTCCTAAAATATTTGAAGTCAGCAGGTTGACCGCTGGAGGACCAGAATTACTGCGGATTTCTGAAGTGATGAGTCCATCAATGTTCAACTGTAAGTTCAGTAGTTAGTTGAAAGGGGGGGTGGGTCATCTCATTACACCTCATGTCTTGAGACGAGATGGAGGCAAATGGAGAGCCTGCCAGCATTGCCCAGAGCTGGAAGGGTCCTGGAATGGGCGCACCAGAAAATTAGTCAAAGCCTGGGTGTTGCAGGGGTGGGGGAGCTCCAAAGAGCACTGGACCTTTGGCTGCTTGAACTATCATGCTGCTGTCAACTGTGAAAATTGGTAGTCACAAATAACTACAAACACACAGAAAACCAGAGCAAAAAGGCGCTGGTTTGATTGCTGGTCAGAACACATGCCTGGGTTGCAGGCCCAGAGGCCTGAGAGGCAAACGATCTGTTTCTCTACCTTCCCCTCCAGAAGATGTAGAAAGTTCCATACAAGCTTATTCCCAGGAAAAAAGCATAAACTTCTCTCATAGGTTATAGTGTGTACATACGTTGTGTGTTTAATAAAAGATATCCACCTAAACTCCTAATTACCCATTTTTACTTCCCTGTGATAACTTTCTTTTTTAATTGGTTTTGGGGAGAGAGGAACATTGACTTGTTCCACTTGTATATTCATTGGTTGATTCTTGGATGTACTCTGATTTGGGATCAAACTACATCCTTGGTGTATTGGCCCAATGCTCCACCCAACTCCAGGGTGATGACAACTTTTAATTAATATCCTATCTTGGGGGACTGTGTAATACCTCTGCCGTATTATTTGCATACATGTATACACAATAAAAGCTTGCTTTACACGTTAACTTACACGTCACCAAAGTCTGCAGCCATATAAGACCACAAGGATTTGAGTCTGTTTCCATCAGCTTTTTTTTTTATCCAGGTACAGTCATCTCCATTTTCCTGTCACCACTTTACCTCTCACCGCCACCTCCCACTCAGTCCCTCCCCTTTGGCTTTGTCCATGGATCCCTTATACACGTTCTGCCTTGTTAATACTCTTGCTAGCACTCCACTGTGTGGATGCGGTATGATTTGTTTAATCTGTATGCCTGCATTCATTTCCAGGTGTTTGCTGCTGCTGTGCTGCTGCCAGGTACACATCCTTATTTTGAAAGGATAGTTTAAATACAAGACACATACTTAATAAGGTTGCTGGGCAAGATTAAAAATCATCCACCTTAGTGATCCCTCCGGTAGCACATTTATTAAAATGGGAACGGTACAGAGAACTAGTGTGGGTTCTGAGCAAGGACAACATGCAAGTTTGTGAAGCATTACACACTTTTTCAGAAGAAAGCATTAGAACTTATTTTTGTAACCTGATTCGTGACTACTGTATTTGTTATTCCCTGTCTTTTAATTCTGTTAATAGGCAATACGTTCATGCGTTTCAGACACGGAAAAAGCTTAAAGAGCACCTAGGGAAAAGACTTCCACCCTGTATCCCACCCACCCACCCAGTGTGCCCTTCGCAGTTCCTCTGTGCGTGTGCGGACGACAGTGAATTCTCCCTCACACAGAAGGTAGCATCCTGCACCTAGCTTTTTTTACTTTGTGTCTTCTATAGCTTTGACAGTTCTAACATCCTTTCATTTTAAGTAAAGGAAAAGTACCTTTTATGTAATTTTCTCAACAACAAAAAAAGCCACCAGGGCCACACAACCCCTAGTGGACATTTACGACACTCCCCAACAAATCCTAGCATGTCCGGAGTTCCAGTGAGAGTGGTTGATGGCAAGTTCCCGCCATCAAGGAACCCTCCTCTGTCTGGGGAGATGCTGGACTCGATGGGTTTTACTGAATGGCCGGTGAGCCTGCAAACACCCCCAGGGTTTTGTTTCACGTCAGGTGAGGATTCATTTGTGTGGATGCAACTGTGTGAGCCTTGAATGTACTGGGAAAAAATGTGTGCCTTGTAGATTCAGTGTTCCTTTTTACGTCTTCTCTGAAAGTACAACAAAGTCCTCATCAAGTTATAAATAGGGCTTTCAAAGAAGTATTGTTCACAGTGGCAAGGGCCTTCGGATGAAAGGATGGCATTTGAGTCTGCAGAGTTCTCTTCTGCCAGAAGAGGGAGGAGCTGGGACGGGACGGACCGGTTTGGTCGGGAAGCCTGCAGCGCCCCCAAGTGGTGGTGGTTGATCAGGTAATTATGTTTTTTACGTACCTTTCCTTAGGCCTGTGTACTCACCGGTGAGATGCGTTTTACTTCCTCCCTTCCCCCAGTTCTGTAGCCACCTCCGTTCCCACCCCAGCTGGAGTTACTCCCTGACACGTAATGGAGCTGTCACTCAACACAGACCCTCTCTTTCTTACCTTCTCCCATCGGATCTAACCCTCCGGGGAGGCCCCCTCCCGGCCGCCCTCGTCTGCCGGCCCCTCACTTTTCCCGGGTGTTCCCGCACGTTTCGCACGTCCTCCCCTCCCTCACGGTGCTTCTGCTTCCTCAAGTACCGCCACGCCCACCTCAGCAAATCAGATTCCACCCGATGTCAAGACCTAATTTAGAGAGTCCACAAAACCTCCCTTGACTGTGCTTCCTGGAAATTATCTGTCTCCCTGAAATCGCACAGCCCTTGCTATTTTACGGAAGCTCTGTATTCAAATGGGATAGCTCTGTTCCTTTTTTTTCTTTTTTGGTTATTTTTAAAATTACTACCTATTTGAATTCATTGGGGTGATATTGGGCAATACAATTATATAGCTTTCGGGGGTACAGTTCTATAGTACATCATCTGTATATTGTATTGTGTGTTCATGGCCCCAGGCTCTGTCCCTCTGTGTGGTGATAAACAACAATTGCGCACACACAGCAGCCGAGACGGTCAGACGAGTGAGAGGGGTCGGGGTCCCGCTGCGATCAGATGGGCAGGAGAACCGAGCGGATGCAGCCTTGCCAGATGGGGCGGGGGCGGGGGCAGTAGAGGGGTGCAGGAGCCCCGGGACTGGCAGAGAGCTGGGAGTGTTTGAGAAACAGGGTGGGACCAGCCTGGGCCCGTGGGGCTGCAGGGCTTTTGCGGGGGTTCCGTGGCTGGTCTGGAGGGGCCCAGGCGTTGGGGCATTTTTCAGTGCTCCCCAGCCAGGGCCGGGAGCCACTGTCTCAAACTGTCACTGTCACTAAACAGGTGAAATAGTTTTTAACCAAACCAGTGCCAAAGAATTATACTGAAGAAGAGTGAGTTCAAGTATATTTTAAAAAATAAGAAGTTATACCGGTTACCCCTTGTGACCTCATTTGTAGCAAAGGTAGGCATCCATTTGGTCAAAGCTCTGTGGAGCCCCTGCCCCGTCAGGCTGCTCCGGGGAACAGGAAACCCAGCCCACTGGCCCAACTCCTGGGGGACGTGCGTTACCTTCGTATCAGGACACCGAGGGCGCGGGCTCTGGCCTCCGCTGTGTGGTCCTTTCCCTCAGGGTGCCGGCGATGTGACTGGGCACTCCCGGACGTTGTCGGGCCCAGAAATGTGCGGAGGGAGCAAGGGGAACACCTCTTCCCTGTGACTCTCGGTAGGAGCCAGAAAATCTCTCCCAGAGGTGCCCTCAGCCAGCTCGCCCTGTTGGCCGAAACTGGGCTACCTGTATGTTCATTTTATTGCTGTTGAAACTGCAGAATCTATTTAAAATATTTTTAAAACTTTTCCCTATTGCTTCCCTCGCTCCTCTGTTGGTCGTAACACAAGTTTTGACAGGAAACGATGATTAGGACACATTTGTCTCTTTCTCAGAGATGGTTATACTAAAACAGAGCATACTTAGAACCCCTCAAATGAGCCCTCTGGTGTAGCTCAGTAGGTTGAGTGAGGGCTGCGAACCAAAGGTCGTGGGTTCGATTCCCAGCCGGGGCACATGCCTGGGTTGCGGGCCAGGTCCCCAGTGTGGGTGTGTGAGAGGCAACCACACATCAGTGTGTCTCTCTCTCTCAACTCCCTCCCTTTTCTTCTCTCTAGAAAGAAAGTTTTTTTTTAAAGAAAAACCTCAAGTGAATCTTAAAATGTGTTGAAAACCCTAACTCCAGGAGCGCAGGGTGAACCCCAGCAGGATGGACCCTGTGGGCGGAGTGACCAGCTCTCATGTGGGCAGGAGGGAGCTGGGGGGCGTGGGGCCAGCGGGGAAGGGCCAGCATTTCCTTGGAAGCCCGCATGACAGCAGTATGTTTCTGTATTTCATGTGACTTACGCTTTCCACAACTCTGTGCTGGTAGTCACTTGTCACGCAGCCAGCTCATGGCCCTGAGAGATTCTTCCAGTGACCGCTGTCGGCTTCTTGGGGTTGCTGGTGCCTTCTGCGGACGTACAGGGGACAGAGGAAATTGCAAAGTGGAGAAGAAGTCATGACTGTGTGCTGTGGCCATTAAGGCTGCAGGGTTGGCCTCCCCGCAACCGCTGTCCCGCAGGACTCTGCTGGGCCGTTTCCTCTTGGCCCTGGCCTGACACCCTCCTTTGGCCCCGTGGGAGAATTTTGGGCTACGACTCCCAGATTCAGAGTCAGAGCCCACTCGCTCTGGGGCCAAGTGTGAGAAAATAGTGAATCAGGGAAATAGTGTTTTAAAATAACAGCTTTCCTCGGGTTTCCAGACGTGAAGCACATGGTTGTTCCTTAGCCATGTGCCTGCACAGAGAACGGGGCGGTGACCACCGACTGAGCCCAGCCGGGACCTTCTCCTGGGGACACCGAGGCTCTGGAAGGACGGAGGACAGGCCAGGAGCGGCCGCCTGCCTCCGACACCTGCATGCCCACTGACCGTTGACGGTAAGTGCCCAGCGCAGCAGTTACGTAAGGCACGACGGTGCTGTCCTTCCCGTGGGGCTGCTTCAGCGACCTCCCGGCGTGACAGCCGCCTCGTCCAGCCTGAGTGACAGAGCAAGCACAGGGTGGGAGGCACAGTGTCTTCCAGGGGCCGGCCTCGGGGGTAACACGCCCCCAGTCCCACGATATCCTACCGGTCGCACCGGCCAATCCTGCTCACTGGGGAGGGGACAACGTGAATACCAGGAGGTGGGGGAGCCCTGGAGTCACCTCAGGGGTGCAGTTGTCCCCGGTCCTCTGCAGCTCTGTTCTCTGTGGATTCACTGACAGCAGCCGGCTGTGGCCCCAAAACACTGAATTCCAGGAATCAACCATTCATAAGGTTTTTAAAATGGATTTTCGAGAGAGAGAGGAAGGGAAAGAGAGGGAAAACATCAATTTCTTGTTCCACTTATTATTCATTGGTTCCTTCTTTTATGTGCTCTGACCGGGGATCGAACCCACCGCCCTGGTGTATCAGGATGGTGCTCTAACCAACTGAGCTACCTGGCCAGGGCGAGATGGTTTACGCCCCCGGGTCTTTGCCCGTGTGTCCAGGGGCATCTGGAAGATGAACTTCTCAAAGGGAACGTGCTGGGTCAAAGGGCACAGGCATTGTCAGTCGAGGCGGGCTTTGCCAAGTTCGCGTCCGAAGAGGTTACCCAGATTCACACTCTGCCCAGCGGGAGCCGGCAGTGCCGTCTCCCTGCGCCCTCGCCGGCACGCCGGCTTCCCCAGCCCTGTCCCCGCTCCTCGGCTCCGGGGACAGGGCCGCTGCAGCAGTTACACTTTAAAGGTCGTTCGGAGTCTCCCCTAGCACAGCAGGGGTCCCGTGCGTGGCTTCATTTGACAAAACCACTTTCCGTGTGACGGAACGTCTCCCGGAGCCTTCTGTCTCACGCAGGGGGGGGCTTCGGCCTCCAGGAGGGCGTCTCCGGTTGATGTCGGTGCTGATTGCCTCGTCCCGTCCCGACCGTCACTTGTGTGGAGCTGTGCGCTGCCAATGATTAGCTATGGCGGGTGCGAGGGGAAGGCAGCGTCAGACACGCGGGGCCCACGGCCGTGACAGGCGGTGAGAGCGTGCCGCTGTTTTAGGAGACAGAAGTGCCACGCGTCTCTCGGGACACTCGGGTACCGGGCGTAGCTTGTTGGTCTGCCGAGACGAGTGAGGGGCTGTCGCCCGGCCCTCCTCGTCAGCGGCGGGGTCACGATTCGCTCTGGAACCCAGGACACGTGCAGAGGCAGGCACACGGGGCCATCTGTGGCCTCAGCTGACGTGTGAGAAACGCGTGTAGCACCCCCCGTTCGTAGGGGCACCGTCCAGCAGCCTGGAGGAGGGAACGGCCCATCGACAGATGGGCGGCTGAGCAAAGTGCGGTCTGCCTGTCCCTGCAGCGGGCGACGAGGCAGCTCTGACCCAGGCGACGCCATGGATGTCATGCTGAGTGCAATAAGCCAGTCACCGGAGAACAGATGCCACATGACCCCGCTTACGTGAAGTTTGCAGAGGAGTCAAAACCACGGAGACAGCACGTGGGAGGGCGGGGGCGGGGCGGGGGAGTCAGTGTAAAGGGGGACAGGGTCTCGGCGTGGGGAGGTGCGGAAGTTCCGGAGGCGGGTGGTGGTGATGGCTGGACAAGAGTGTGCTTAACGCCGCGGAGCTGTGCGCTTGGAAAGTGGTTAAAACATTGCGTGCAGGGTGGCGAGGCGTGGCAAGCGTGTGGGAAGCGGGAGGATAAACAGAAGACGGCCGGAGAGCCCCCCTGGTGGGGGGGGGGGGTTGGCAGTGTCTGCAGGATGGGCCCTCCGCTGGGGGCCCGCCCGGCACCGGGGTTTCTCTCCGAGCTCCAGGGTGTGAGGGTGCATGCGGGGGAGGGGACGAGGACCCTGGGTAACAGCTAGACAGTCCAAGTGCAGACTCCATGACTCGAACCCCGTGTTGTCTGCTGGCTGTACGCAGGATAGACTCGGCACCCCAGTTCTCTCCAAGGCTGCCCCAAGAGCTCAGCAGCCACAAGGGGGCGCGAGGAGCTGGCTGAGCCGCGCACCGAGAGGGCGCAGGGACCGCCTCCCTCTCCTTCCTTCCTCCCTCCCCTCTGCCCCTCCCTCCCTCCCTTTCATCCTTCCCTCCTTTTTTTGTTTTGTTTTTAAAATATAGACTTTACTTTTTAGAGCCGTTTTTGGTTCACAGGAAAATGGAGGGGCAGGTGCAGAGATTTTCCGTGTCCGCGCTGGCCCCAAGGAGACCCCAGGCCCATCCATCGGTCACCTCCCAGTGCCCGTGTCTCCCACCTCGCGGCAGCCACTGGCCTGCCTCCCGTCTCTGGGGACTGACCCACTGTGGCACTCCCGTCCCTACTAACAGGGCCGCACGACCCGGGGGGCCTTGGGGGTCTGGCGTCTCCCGCCCGGCATCGTGTCCTCAGGGTCCGGCCACGCTGTGGCCGGTGCCAGAGCTTCGTCCCTTCCCGCGGCCGAGCCACAGCCCCCCGCGGGGACGGACCGTGTTTTGTTTGCCCCGTCCTCTGCTGGTGGACACTTGGGCTGTTCCCCAGACACGGGGCCGTGCGCTGCGTGCGCGTTTACCGCAGCGAGCAGGGCTGTCGGGAGTGGGCACGCGCCTGCGGGGGCACCGGCCCGCACTGCCCCCGGGCGGGCGCCCGTGTGGGAGCTGGACCGCGGGTGGGCTGCCAGCCCTGCCTGTGCCCTGCCGAGCGCCCGAGCGCCCGCCAGGCTGTCTCCCCCGCTTTGTGTTTCTGACGCGCAAACCTCGTTTTAAAAGGCTCTCAGCTCACATCTGAGGCTCCGCAAAGCCACCAGGGATTCCTTTAGAACATTCCCCGGATTCCTGCCCCTCCCTGCATCCAGCCCCCAAAGGCCTCTTCCCAGCACACAGATAAAATTCAGCCTCCCCGGCAGCCCGCGAGGACCCAGAAGGTCACGTCCCGCGGTCCTTCCCGCCTCGTCTCCCATGCCCCCCGCCGCGCCGGTCAGCTCTGCGTCAGAGATGTTTGCTCGGAGAGGCTCCTGGGACCTCTGCCATCTTCCCCGTGACCCTCACGCCGTTTCGTCACCACATGTATCTCATCGCTGTTCCTCTAATCTCAAGGTCGCTCCGACCTCCCAGCGTCTGACGTTGGCGTGCGGTGTATCCTCCGCCCGCGAGGCTTTGCCTGCGCTTTGAGCCGCAGGCCCCCCGCCCTCCCAGGTCCAGGCTGACTGGCAGGCGGGCCCGGCCTGGCCTCCTAACCTAAAGTGGCCATCAGGTCGGTCCTGACCCCCCCACCCCGTGTTATCAATATTTCACACTTTTGCTGTTTACCCACTGGTGTTCACTCATTGTCTGCCTGTCCCCCTCCCTGCCCCTAGTTCTTCCAAAGGAGGAATCTGGCTTTTCAGCGCCGTCGCCTCGTGCCTACAGCAAGCCTGGACGGTAGCAGGCGCTCAATAAACATTTGTGAAATAAGGAAAAAATGAAGAGGAAGAACTTTTTTGTATCTCAGGGAGACAGTTCTTTGGCAATGTTGAGTCTTCTTACTTTCCTGACACATCCTTCTTTATTTCAAAAAAATCATTATTTCTGGGCGTAGAAAGGAATGGATCGGGTAGGGGTGTGGCTCAGTCTTCAGGTGTCTCTGTAATACTTCATTTCTTAAAAACAACCAGAGACACAACAGGCCACGTATTGCATAATTCCGTCTCTACGAAGTGTCCAGAATCGTCAGATCTATAGAGACAGGAAGCAGATTGGTGGACGCCAGGGGCTGGGAGCGGAACAGGCAGTAACTGTTTCATGGGGACCGGGTTTCATTTTGGGGCGATAATGTTTTGGGCCCTGCCTGGTATGGCTCAGTGGGTTAAGTGCCAGCCTCCAAACCAAAGGGTCGCTGGTTCGATTCCCAGTCACAGCACAGCCTGGGTTGTGGGCCAGGTCCCCAGTAGGGGGCATGCGGGAGGCAACCACACACTGATGTTTCCCTTCTCCTCTGTCTAAAAATGAATAAATAAACAAATACATCTTTTTAAAAAAGTGTTTTAGAACCAGAAACGGCGATTGCATAACATTGTGAGGGAACCGAATGCCGCTGACTCAGTTTCAGTTAGGTTTATGTCATTTCACCTCCGTTTGGAAAAAGAAACACACCCGTCACCAAAACACACATCCTGGACGATCCCACTTACGTGAGGCGTCTAGAGTGGCTGGATGCCCAGGGACACAGCGAGGACGCTGGGCGCCAGGCCTGGGGGCGGGGCCCGGGAGTCGCTGTTCAACCTGGTGGTCTCGCTGCCGCAGGGCCGCCGGTGCAGAACTCCTGTCGCACAACCGTGTGGGTGTGTGCGACGTCCCCAGGCTGCACACTCCCAGCTGGTTAAGATGGTGACTCTCCTTATGTTTTCTATTCCACCACAACTTTTTTTTTTTAATTTAGCACAAAGAGGAAGCAAGCAGAAGTGAATGTGTCACTGTGACAAGGTCCGTGAGAGCTGGACACCCGGTCTCGGCGCCGCTGTTACTGCTCCCTGTTGCTGCGTGAACACTTGAGGTGTCCCTCGATCGGGAACACATTCTGAATGCAGCTCCCTGGGACACGTGGGCAAACAGCTGTGATCTGGAACTGTTTTTAGCGTTCATGTAAATCTTGGAAAGACTTTAAAAGCAGCAAAGAGGCCTTGACTACCTGCAGCCTACCCAACGTGTGTGTGTGTGTGTGTGTGTGTGTGTGTGTGTGTGTGTATGATTGTGAAAATGGAACGGCAGTGTTTGGTTTTCTGTTGCTGCGTCCTGAGTCATTCCGTACTTCTTTGTGGATGACAGCACAGCCTGTGATGGTCACCTCGCACGGTTTGGGAGCAGCGGGGCTCAGCAAGGCGGTTTTGGGTCATTTATGGGTTTGGGGGCAGATAGGGCTGGTGGCATCAGGAAGGCAGCCCTGCTCCCACTTGGGTCCTCTGGAGCCGGCTTTGGCTGGGTCCCCCCCTCGAGGGGTCTGTTGCCGGAACACCGTGCACAGCACCTTCCTGTGGGCAGGGAGTCCTCCTCACGGGGCGGCTGGGTTCCCAGGGCGAGCGGGCCGCCAGAGCCCAGTGGATGCCGTGTCCCTTCCGTGGACTTACCTGTTCTGCACATTTCATTCTGTGCCTTAGAAGCCAGTACAGCCACAGGGTGCAACTTCAAGGTCACGTTGTTAAAAAAAGAACCTGGCTGTCCTCCACTCTCTTTTTTCCTCTTCCCTTGCTCCCAAATGTGGATGGTGAACCAGCTGATGAAACCTGGGGCGGGGCGGGGCGGGGCGGTGGGGGCGGCAGGAGTGGCAGGGGCAGCAGGAGGCCATGGGAAAGGAGACAGCCACCCACATTCAAAGGGAAGAGGATTTGGTTCCACATTTCTGTTTTGCTTTTTGCTTTTTTAAGAAGCGGTGGACAACACGTAACACCCGATGTACTCGCTGAGCCACTCGGGCGTGCGCGGGCCAGCGGCATTAGGCAGATGCCCTTGTGGTCTGCCCGCCGGCTCTCCGGAACTGTCGCGTCTTGCAAAACTAAAGCTGGTTAAATGCCCGCGCAGGTTCACGGTCGCCTGGTCTTGCCCTGAAAGGTGACCTTAAAGGAGAAACCGTGTGCCCTGGACTGGGCCTGAGTCGCTACCCTGGGGGACTGTAGAGAGTTGATCCAGTTCCTCTTGTCAGACCTGTGGCGGCGAAACTCCAATTTCTGTTCTTTATTTTTCAAAAATTACAAATAACGTGGAAGGTGGCGACAGGACAATAACCAAACGGCTGCCTGCGCCCAAGATTCCTCTTCAGCCTCCAGCCCGCGTCCGCAGGCCGGCGGCC
Organism: Phyllostomus hastatus; assembly: GCF_019186645.2. Classification (NCBI taxonomy): domain Eukaryota; kingdom Metazoa; phylum Chordata; class Mammalia; order Chiroptera; family Phyllostomidae; genus Phyllostomus; species Phyllostomus hastatus. The sequence goes on along the minus strand of NW_025333537.1, from coordinate 11,999,575 downwards.
ATGGCGGGAGTGAGGCCCGAGGGGCGGCACTGCGGGGAGGTTTCGAGTGCTCCCCGAGGCCTATTGGATCCCTCTTCCCTTTAGTTTGGAGCCCCCCTCCCCCCAGCGCCCGCAGGCACACGGCCGCCCGCCCCGCTGGGGATGACGTCACCAGGCTCAGTGGAGTGGGCGGCCCTCCAGGCAAGGTTCCCGCCCACAGCGTGGAGGGGGGGGGAGGGCCTGCATCTGGCGGCAGTGTCGACAAGGGAGCTGGTCGTCCTGCATTCTTTGCGCTGGAATGTGGACAGGGGTTGTGAGCCAGATCGTCCCACCTGGGAGGGTGGCTGGGGTGACAGACTGTCCAGACAGCAGGGGCTGGGTCCCTGGATGGCTGTCTGTCTGTCCTGGGCCACCAGCCACCTCCGGACTGTTAGGTCCAGGAAAGTAAAAATTTTAAATACCCTGATTTCCCTTAAAAGGGAAGGGAAGTATATTTATAATTTGTTAGAGTCACTATAGTTTGGGGTTTCTTTGTTATAGCAGCTTAACTTAAACCCTTCTCCTTTTTAACTTGTACTTTTTTAACAGAGTTCTTTCTTGTTTTTGTTTCTAATGAATTTATTGGGGTAACACTGATTGATAACATTACATAGTTCTTGCATCGCCAGTTATCTCTGTATGCCCTCAAACAGTGTGTGTGTGTGTGTGTGTGTGTGTGTGTGTGTGTTTAACTGACATAGGAATTCTGCAAGAAAAAACAATTATGGGCCCGAACTCACCTTCATATTCCAGTGCCTGCCGGGCAGGAGCGGTCGAGTGAGAATGGTCCTCGGCCCCCCGTGGGCGCGGGGATGGGCCACACGCGGGTTAGTGATGCAGAGTTCCGGGGTCTCCGCCCAAACCCACCCCGTCGGTCTTCGGCCCTGGCCACGCACATTCCACGTTACATGTAACGGGGGAAGAGTCTCAGTGTACACCAGCGACAGTAACGGCGAGTGTTTAGCTGCAGCTTCCCAGGGAACGGGGAGAAGGGCGATGTGCACGTGTTGACATCCGACTGCGTGGACAGGGAGGTTTGGGGGGCGACAGCACCGTCTTTGTTTTCAGAGAGGACAGATCAGTTCGGGCGAGACGCCAGCGCTCCCTCGAGTGAGGCAGGAACCAATGAGACCCCAGTGAAATAGCCCACGGGAAATTTGGGGGAATTTGGGAAAATGCGGATGAAGTACATGAAAAAAAAAAAAGGATACGTGAACATTGACAGGAAAGTTCTGAAGGACAGAAGGACACTGAGGGACGCCCTGGCCGGCGTGTCCCAGCTGCTTGGGGCGTCACCCTGCAACCGAGGGGTGAGGGTCTGACCCCCGGCCCGGGCGCGTGCGGGAGGCAACCAGTCCATGTTTCTCTCTGCCTTCTTCTCTCTCTAAAAGCAACGGGGAAAGTATGTCCTCACATGAGGATGAAAAAAAAAGAAAAGTGAGTGAAGACTGGCTTTATAATGAATTATAAAGTTGGTGCATAAGATACAGTTGGCCCCAGAGAAGGAATGGGCAGAGGAGAAAAACCCAGAAAGACACCAAAGTACGGGGAGAAGCTGGGCCGTGAAAACCAGTCACTTCATGCAGTGGGGCAAGCACTGGGGGTGCGTTGGGTCGGGGTAACTGGGTTCCTTTCATATTCCACAGCCGAAAACGACTTATTCCAAGTAGAGACCAAAAAATAAAAAACACCTACAAAATACTAGAAGAGAATGGGAAAAACGTCTTAGTCTGGGAGGTTTTTCTGAACATAACGCAATACTTCGTAGTCGAAGACAAAGGAAGTCTGGCCAGAAGAAAAATCAAAGTTCACCTTTTACAAAATACCAAAAGCAAAACACATTCGGAAAAAATGCACGTTTGCCGCTGCCCTGCCCGGCAAAGCACGCCGTCCTGCGCGGGTGGAGTGCGGGCAGCGGGGGGGCGGCCGGGGCGGCCGGCGAGACGCTCGCGGGAGGAAAATGCAGCTGGCCCCCAGTCTGTGAAACCCGGTCAGCCCCCCGGACGGCGAGGAGAAGCGCGAAGCAAAGCAACAAGCAACATATCCGCTTTGCAAAAATGAAGAGATTGAGCTTGAAGCCTATATCATGTATTAGCTACTGTCACCCCAATAAATCCACTTAAAAAAAGAGAGAATCACACTCCCAGAGGGACAGAGACGGGGTGACGGTTCTGGTGGCTGTGAGGCGTCTGTAACAGGTGGCGGCCGCTTTCGTGAGTCTCCGGGAAAGCCGTTGGGTACCCACATACAGTCAAAGCCCAAGGGGGCTCTTAAAATCCACAGGTTTCTAAGGTGCACTTTACATGAAAAAGCTTCCTCTTTGCCCTCATCCTGCTTTGTAGGAGGATAAAACCTTTCCCTCTTTTTTAAAACACTTGTGTGGGAGTAAACTTTCATATTCTAGAAAATCTTGAGAAAACACAAAACGTCAGGAAACTTTCATGCAACTATAAAAACTGGACTCCAAACCCATCATTCGTAATGGCTTTATTGGCTTAGTTTGTATATTTAAATTGCAGCTCTCTATTTTGCACTAGGTCAACGTGTAAATGGGTCCTTTAAAAGGATTAGGTTGAGCCCTGGCTGGTGTAGCTCAGTGGATTGAGCGCGGGCTGTGAACCAAAGTGTCGCAGGTTCGATTCCCAGTCAGGGCACATGCCTGGGTTGCAGGCCACGGCCCCCAGCAACCGCACATTGATGTTTGTCTCTCTCTCTTTCTCCCTCCCTTCCCTCTCTAAAAATAAATAAGTAAAACCTTTTAAAAATATAAAAAAGGATTAGGTTGCAATAAAATTGTTTTTCTACAAATTGACCCCAAGCCCAGCTGCAGAGGACCAGAGAAAGGCACTCGCTGCACTGTTATCGCGAGAACTGATGTCGTGGCCTGTTCTGGAGAGCATGTTGGAAAAGCACCCTCTGGGTCCAGCAGGCGCACAGGGGGGACTGCACCCCACAGAACGCAGTCCGTGTGGGGGCGGCCCGGCCAGCACCCCCGCTCCTCCCCCCAGCACAACCCTCTGTTCTCTCCAGTGCAGGGGTCATTTGTGAGCACCCACGGGACCCCCCAGCACGGTGGAGGAGGGACCTCCCACGAGCCCCAGGATGAGACTTTTACACGGAGACGCCATGGTGAGTAGGAACTAGTCACGAGGAGAAGGAATCCAGAGGGGAGTCTTTCCAGGCACAGGGAACAGCATGTGTGAAGGCTCTTGGCTAGAGGAGACGTGGCCACAGGGGTGTGTGTGTGTGTGTGTGTGTGTGTGTGTGTGTGAAGGTGCGGGGGTGATGTCAGTCAAGGTGCTTTTGGTGGCAGGTCAGTAAAAACCCCAACCCACAGTGACTCTACAGCAGAGACCTCTGTTCGCCTGCAGAACCAGAAGCCAGAAATCAGGCTGCCCCCGCGTGGGCCGATTCAGTTGTCGGAACTTCCCCCACAAGGATCTGGTGTTTCCCATGGGCCCCTGGGGCGCAGCGCCGGAGGAGCCTGAACCCGTGGCCCCACCGCAGCCTCGCGGTGCGGTGCGCACGTGGGCTGCTTCTCTGTCGGAGCTCTGGGCTTCCTCCTGCACGGGACACCCAGAACAGGGAGACCTGCGGAGGCGGGGAGGGGCTGCCGGGGCCCGGATGGGGGCGGGAGCGGGAAGTGACCGTGAAAGGCCCCGAGGGGGTTGGGACTGCCCTCCAAGGCACGACGAGGGTGTTTCAGCGGTTCCCAAAGTGTGGTCCCCGGAGCAGCAGCACCAGCGTGTCATGGGGACCGGGCAGAAATGTAAAGTCGGGTGCCCTGGGGCCGGGGCCCAGTGCGGCCGTTCCCAGGTGCGGCCCAGGAGAACCACCGGTCGATGGTAGGACGGTGAAAGCGGTGCTTCCTCTTCTGGGGCCGCTGTGGCAAAACACCGCAAACCACACGGCTTCACGCAGACCTTGGGTTCTCAGAGTCCCGGAGGCCGGCAGCAGGAAAGCAAGTGTCGCAGGGCCAGGCTCCGTCTGGGGCCTCTCGGGGCTGCGGGTGGCCCCAGGCGGCCCAGGCTCGGAGCTGCGCCCTTGCGGTCCCCGCCTGCGACCTCACGTGGCCTCCCCCCCTCTGGGTGTCTCTGTGTGTCCCCTCCTCTCAGAAGGACGCCAGTCTCACCGAATGCAGGGCCCAGCCCACTCCAGCCTGGCCTCCCCTCCCCCGGTCACACCTGCAAAGACCCCGTTTCAGAATCAGGTCACACTCCCGGGTGCGGGGGGCTTCGGGCGGGACGCATCTTTGCAGGGGGCCCTGTTCCGCTGGCTGCAGGGCTGCAGATGGGAGGGGGCGGCGGGAACGGATTCAGGAACATGGGGGCCAGAGGAACCCTGGTGATGAGATGACCGGGGAGGGGGAGCCCAGTGGGGGGACAGGCAGCACGGTGGCTGAGTGCCCTGCTGTTACGTAAATCACAAAGGGACACGGGCTGGTGGCCCTCTCCGCGGCAGTGCCGCAGGATCCTGTTTCAGGAGCTCAAGCCAAGTCTCTGGGGACCAGTAAACACTTGCTGAAATAGACTCCTTCCCACCTGACGGCCTTCCTCCCTTCCCAGCGTGGGGGGGCAGGGCCGGGACGGGAAAGGGGAGAGGAGGCCTGTCTCCCCACACGTCCCCGCGCATCGCTGACGACTGCTCCGGGCCAGGTGACACTTGAGCGCAGACATGGGCTCCAGGGTGCCAGCTCTCCTCAGGCAGTCCCAGGGAGGAGGAGCCAGGAGGCCCTCCAGCCCTGGTGGGAGCCCTCCCACCCCACCAGCAGCGCCCCCCCCCCCCATGCAGGGCTTGTATCCTCCCACGGCCCCAGGGGCCCCGCTGCCACTCCGAGGAGCACGCGGAGGTGCCCAGCCGGAGACGAGAGGCGCTCAGCCCTGCGTGCACGTGAGGATCACAGAGCTACAAAACCACACCAGCCCCTGTACCCCAGACCCCGAGAACCTCCGAGAACCCCCGAGGATGCAGCACAAGGCTGGCATGCTGCACAGCCCTCTGGACTCTGAGGGTCCGCCGAGTGTGGGGTCACCTGCTCTTCCTCCAGCCACTCTCCTTCACTGCTGTCTCGGCACTGCACACGATCTGAAATCACTCCGTGTGCTCCTTTCTGCTCGCCTCCAAGCCCTGGCGCCAGAGGGGACGGCTCTCGGGACCTCCAGCGCCCAGAATTCTCTAGACACAGAGACGGCAGCCCGTCCACGTGCACTGGTGAGCGAGTCGCCCCAGCGGCTGACGGCCAGTGCTGGCTGGCCGCCGGAGGCCCGCACATCTGCGCTCACGGAGATGCTGCTGGCCCACGGTGCTGCAAAGCGCCCGCTGCGGGGCGAACAGTGAAGCCACCCCGGTGTGGGGGGTGGGGGGGTGGAGGATGGGGGCGGCTTCGGCTCAGGGGCCAAGGACATCCTTGAGGACCCGGCCCCCACCCTGTCACCTCTCCGCTCGGGCCCTTCCTGCAGGGACGAAGGCCAACTTCAACCCAGGGAGCTGGTCCAGCTGGGACCACGTCCAACAGACGACGTGCGGGAAGCAGCTCTTCCTCGGAACCCCTTCTCGGCAGAAGTCCCCCAGCACGCCACCCCCACGTCTCATTGGCCGGAACCTGGTCACATGTCCGCCCCTAAGCCAATCATAGCGCGGGGCCTGGTATTCCCAAGACTCGGAGGGAGGTAAACATGCGGCGGTCGGGACAGAGGCGGTGGGAGCGGAGGCGACCGACCGACCGACCGGTGGTGTCGGTGGTCGCTCGGGTTCAACTTTAATTTCACTCTCCCGGAACCACCCCTGCCAGCGGGCTACCTGCCATTTACCCCTGAAGGATCATTCCCCCCCCCCTTTAAATAATTACTTTCGGGAAGAATCATTCTTGTCTTGATTCTACAACTTTAAAACAAAAAGAAGACATTTGGTTTCTGCTGTAAAGGTGTTCATGAAAATATTCCATGGGTGTGACTGCGTTTGCACACACACGTGGGTGTCACAGTCGGTGCACCCGCTCACCGCCCTCTCCCACGGACGTTTTGGCTGCGGCGCGCGTGGTGCCGCTGAGAGCGCGGCGTGCGAACGCCTGTTTGTGCGCCTGCGTTCAGTTCTTTTGGATAAACACCCAGAAGTGGGGCTGCTGGGTCCGAGGGGAGCTCGAGGTCGCCTTTTGAGAGCGCCCCCTACCGTCTCCCACAGCAACGGCACCACCTTCCATCCCCCCAGCAAGCACGGGGGCTCCATTGGCCCCGCGTCCACATCGATACTTCTTTTTACGTTTCTTGCCAGTAGCCATCCGAACGGGAGCAAGGCGGTGCCTCCCGTGGCTTTGATCTGTGTTTCCGTGGTGGGCGGCGGCGTGAGGGCTTGGCCTTTAAAGGCCTGCCCCCCGGACTCCCCGCTCTGCCGAGGGCCCGGTCTCAGGGCACCCGGGAAGTGGCCGCAGCTTCAGGGCCTCGGTCTCCCCGCCCGTGCAGTGGGGGCAGGGCGCCAGCGCACAGCTCCCAGCGCCGCCTGGGGGTCGCTGGAGCACACACCCGAAGCCCCCTAGGGTGGCGCGGGCACGCAGTGCTCAACGAATAGTAACAGTTTTAAAAAAAATTGTTATTCCTGTCGTAACAGTCCAGGGGTGGATGGGATGAGAGAGACGGGCCCAGGAGCTCAGGATGAGGGCTTTGGGGAGTGCCCGGGGCGATCCCGGCCGATCGCTGGTCCCCGCTGCCCCGTCTGCTCCGGGAGCTCCCGCCCCGTCCCGTCCCAGGCCTCAGACCTCGCTGTCCCCAGTCCTCCTTCCCCCAGGGGGTCTCCCAGTCCGTCTGGCTCGGGGGGGGCGGGGCACAGGAGTCGGAGGGCCTCACGGATGCAGACGCACTGACGCGGCACCACACCCCTGTGCGGGGGTGTTCTCAGCCCATGACCTCTCGGGCGTCGGAGGCCGCCCCGTGAGGGACTGATCATGCACGGGGAGGAACGGAGCTTTGAACCTGGGTCCTCTCGCTCCAGACGTGCTGTTTTTAACCACAGTCGTCCCCGATACCTGTGGTTTCCACTTTCTGTGGTTTCCGTGACCAGCGGTCACCCTTGGTCCAACAATATTGACTGGAAAGTTCCAGAAGTCGACGATTCAGAAGTGTTTAGTCAGGGGCCATTCTGAGCAGTGGGATGAAATCTGGCATGATCCTCTCAGCCCACGGGGGATGGGACCCCCCCCTTTGTCCACGTCCCCGCGCTGTGGGCGGTCCCGCCGCCCGTCCCGCAGAGCCACGCCGGTTGTCAGGCGCACCGCCGAGGCATGGCGACACCCGGTCCAGGTCGCCCTGGTTGTCCTTCACGGTGGCCCCCACAGCACAGTGGGGTGGGGGGGCGCCGAAGAGACGCCAGAGGGGCTTCCTTTAGGAGAAAGGTGAGTTCAGCACAGTGTGACAGAGGCCACGATCAATGACTTTTACTGCAGCACGTCGTCGTCGCTCCCTTTTATTAGGCGCTGTTGTTAACCTCTCCTTGTGCCTGGCTGGTACAGCAAACTCGACCGTGGGTCTGTGTGTGTGTGTGTGTGTGTGTGTGTGTGTGTGTGCAAAACAGTCTGCACAGGGCACAGCGCTCTCCGCGGTTCCGGGCATCCCCTGGGGGTCTAGGGACGCACGGCCGCGGATAAGGGGGGACCCCTGTACTTCGCATCCTTACCTCAAGGCTCTTGCCCAGCTGCGTGCTGCACCCCGGACCCTGCTAGGGGGCCCCGCTTCCTCTCCTGCGAGCGTCTCCTCCCTGGCCAGACCCAGACCGAGCAGCCGAGCAGCCGTGCGCATCAGGCGCTGGGCGCAAGGCAGTGACCGGCTCAGAGCAGGGGGCTTTGCGGAGGGCTGGGGAGGGAGGATCGGTTTACAAAGGTAATCCGTTTACAAAGGTGTGGGGAAGAACCGGTGCTGGAGCTGGTCTCAGCCCCGGGCTGCCCCAGGCCGGCGGGGGGAGGGGCCAGGAGGGGACCCTGCGGGGCGGAGAGGGGGGCTGCCTTGGAAAGGGCGAACACTGCCTGTGGCTGCAGGACACGCCCCGCACACGGAGTGGCTCGCACACTTTCGTGGGTGCGCTGGGCGGTTCTGAGATGCCAGGACGCCCGGCACGTCCCAGCGGCCCCCCTCACGTGTGCCACAGAGTGTCATTTCAGCTGTGCTCTGTTGGCTGAAATGGGTCACGCCGTCAGTCCGGTGCGGGGGAGGGGAAGTAGGTTCTCACAGGCGGGAGAGCGGAGGAGGATTAGCAGCCTTCTGGAGTCGGAGGAAGGGTCAAGGCAGCAAGCTGGGGGTTGGGCCCGACTACCCCTGCTCCCCTTTCCCGGCTCCCCTTTCCCGGCTCCCTTTGCGCTGGGCCGGAGCCCGCTGGAGGCCGGAGGGCAGCCCCCTGCCGACCCAGCTCACCTGCTTGGGGCCGACAGGAGCCCGGGGAGGCAGGGGGAGACGAGAGTGTCCTGCTATGGTGCCTGCCCCCCCAAGCTCTCCTAGGACTCATTTGAAACATCATGCAGTGTGTAATTATAGACCTCTGTGATTATTTATTGTCAGCCCCTCCTTCGAGACCATGAGCTCTGCGCAGACCGGGACCCCGGCTGCTCCGCCCACCGTCGGATCCCCAGGCCCAGCACTGGGCCCGGCACAGGGTACGAGCCTAGGACGCTTGTTTGGAGGAGTCAGCCCTTCCTGATAGGGCCCACCCGGGACTTCTTGCCCCCTGGGCCCCTCACCCGTGAGCCATCCGTGGGGCTGTGGATTCTGCACCCCACGTACAGCTCTCCCGGGCTCCTCCCACCCAGGTCCCCACCCCCCAGGCCTCCCCGACAACCACACCTCCTCACACCTGAGCCAGGCTTTTTACTGTCAAGCCCCGCACAATGGCCAGGAGATGTATTTTTATCCGAACAACAACAACAAAAGGAAACTGTAAAAAACCACACCATTGTGGGATTAATTGCCTCCGTGCGTCCATCCTGTCACAGATGTTGCCGGCAGCCTGTAAACAGCCGGCGCTCAGTCCTGGCAGCGCTGGCGGCTGGAAGTCCGGGATCAAGGTGCTGGCGGGTCCCGTGTCGTTGGGTGAAAGTGCACTCCCGGTTCCTGCATGTTCCTGGCCCCGTGGCCTCACGTGGAAGGACGGGCAAGGGAGCTCCCTGGGGTGCCTTTATACCGGCACCGCGCTCACTCGGGAGGGCTCCACCCTCACGACCTCGTCACCTTCCACAGGCCCGGACACCCTCACACTGGGGGGGTCAGGAATTTGGGGGCAGGCACAGACGTTCGGTCTATAGTGGAAACAGACACAAAAACAGAGAAAGTAGGCCCCGGCTGGGCAGCTCGGTTGGTTAGGGTGTCGTCCCGACAGGTCGAGGGTGCGGTTCGATCCCCAGTCAGGGCACGTGCAAGGGGCAACCGGTGAGCACGTGAGTCAGCGGGACAACAAACCGGTGTTGCCGTCTCTCTCCCTTCCTCTCTCTAAAAATCAATCAGTTAATCAATACTTTTTTTTTTTTTCATTAGAGAAAGGAGGCCCAGAAGCCCCCATGTGCCTGTGTTTCAGATTCTCCAGTCATCCCGGTATTCGCCCCGGTTGCCACGGCCACCCCTTCACTTCGGTGGCGCACTGCGAAGCCGGCCTCGGACGCGGAGGCCTTGCTGGCCCGCATCCGCCGGTGTGCCCTGCAGGGACGTCTGGACACTGCGTCCCGCCCGGCACGAGGCTGGGCAGCCCTCCAGAAGCAGCAACGTCTGGAAGCTGCTTTGAAACCCAGGTCAGGCCAGGTCCCTCCTCAGCTGCACGTCCACGCGACTGGCGTCCGAAGTCCCTGCCGTGGCCTGAGAGAGAGGGGACTTGAGGACTTATGACACCGGCTGTGAGAGCAGAAGGGGCGCCGTTAAGGACATTGTGGGGGCCAGAGGTTCAAAGGTGGGGGCAGTCATGCTCTCAGAGGGAGCGGCCGGTCCCCCGGGGCGGGGGCTGTCTCTGCTTATCTGCTCCTGGAGCACCGGGCAGGTCTCCTTCCCACAGGGCCCGGCCTCTACATGGACCGGTTATTCGGCCGGAGGCGCACTCCCCCCGCCCCCCGCCCCCTGCCCTCTGCCCTGATCCTCCAGATCACCCCCCCCACCCCCTGCCCTCTGCCCTGATCCTCCAGGTTCCCCCTGGCCCCCGCCTCTTGGTTTTCTGAGGCTGACTCCATGGGTCCCTCTCCTCTGCACCTAGCACCAGTTAAAGTCCTGAACTATTTGATTCTGTGTTTGCCTGGTTTGTTTCTAAGTCTCCCCCCGACCTGGAGGGCAGCTGCCTGTCTGGCTGGCCACGCTGTCCCCAGCCCCGGGGACGCAGTCGGCCGGGCCCAGAGTGTGTGCTCAGCAGGTTACGCTGCACGAGTGGGCATCCCGTCTCTTCCCTGGGGAGGCGCGGCAGGGCCGGGAGAGCTCGGGGTGCCCTCGGGGCCCCGGGCGCATGCCCCCTGCCGCTGCCGGGGGCTGTGGGGACAGATGAAGCCTCCGCCGTCTGGCAACTTGGCAGAAAGGAGCGGTGACTCCCTCGCAAGCAGCCCTGGGCCGAGATCTCCCACGCCCCGGCACCTTCCTCCCGGACTCACGTGGTGCCGGGTCGGGGGCTCAGCTCTCCCGGGGAGGGGACGGCCCAAGGCCTGGGGGCTGGGGGCAAAAGCGACCCCCGGCTGCCGGCTCCGAGGGAAGGAAAGGGGCCGGAGACGCACGAGGCGGGGACGGTCGTCCAGGAGTCGTGATTGGCAAGGGCCAGGTCGAGTCCCCGCGTGGGCTGGGCGGCTCCGGAGACCTCCGTGGGGAGTCACGGCGCCGTAGGAGGCATCCCCGCCCGCCGAAGGGCAGCAGCGGCAAGAAGTCGTTTGGGTTCCCGCGAGCATCGGGCCTTAACTCAGGTCGCTCGGGGCACACTGCTGCCCCAGGGCCTTCGCACAGGCTGCACCCCTGCCCGCGGCCGTCCTCCCCGGCCTCTGCACGGCTCCTTCCCGTCCGCCCTCGGGGTCTGTCCTCAGGCGCCGTCTTCCCACAGAGGGCCCCCCCCTGCCACCCACCTAAATGGGGTCCCCCTCCCCGGCAGGGGCACCCTCTCTGCCCTCTGACTTCCCCCTCGGACGCCAGCGTCACCTCCGACGGTGCTGTCGGACGGAGTGCGGTGGGGCCACCGATGCCATCAGAAGAACCTTTAGTAGCCTTTAGTTTTAGTTTTAGAACCTTTAGTTTTACAAAGTAAAAAGGAAGCCGGCGGGGTTCATTTTAGTAGGGCATTTTATTTGACCGGACACGTCCTGTGTCAACATGTGATCAGCACAACATGTTGAGATGTTTCACGTCCTTCCTTTCACACACAGTCTTTGGAACCAGGCGCATGCACGACACAGCACCTGTCGCCTGCGGTGGGCACCCAGCAGGCACACCCGGCGGGTGGCTGCTGGGTGGCACAGCATGGCTCTGCCGTGCGACCGATAAAAGTCCCCAGTGGTTGTGTTCGCCATTGACTGTCCGTGCTCGTCTGCCGGCATGGAGACCGGCCGACCAGGGAGCTCCGCCGTGCGCACCGCTGGGAGAGCTCCGTGTGGGGTGCCGCACACAGTAGGTGCTCAGTCGGCATCAGCGGAATCAATCAAACCAGCGAGTGTGGCCTCTGGGTCTGCCCTCGCCCGAGCTGGGGCCCGGGTGGCCGACGTGGTCAGAGGTGGTGGTTTCCTCTCCCTGGTTGGCCTTCCTCTCCCCCGCCCTCTCCTCTCCGCCTCCCCTCTCCCCCACCTTACCCCCTCTCCTCACCCCCTCTCCCCCGGCTCTCCCCCAGTTCCTTCTCCTCCGCGGAGAGGGTGGTGATTTGCATCCAGCTCCGGAGCCACCCGACTTCGGTTCATGTCCCCTCCGCCAATCACCAGCTGTGACTGTTGAATCAGGTCATCTCGCTTCCAGGCACGACAACTCGTCTGCTGCCTGCGGGGCTGCTGCTGGTTCCCTCTGGGACGGGGTGGGACAGACCGCACGGCGGATGTCAGCACCCTGCAGAGTGTGTGACCAGGGTCATCCCGTCCAATCCCCGGGACATCCCCAGGAGGCACACGCCGAGTATCCCTTGGACGGGCGAGGGTGCTGGGGCTCCGGGCGATCCCGCAGCTCACCCAAGGCTGCCCTGGGGCCCGGCCGCAGATGCAGGCCCTTCACCCCGGGCTCTGGTAGCTCTTGGGCAGCCACACCTACAGCCTAAGGACCCACGCTGTGCCCGCCGCTGTCCTGGGAGCTGGGGGCACAGCAGTGGACACAGATTTCTGGGCTCGGGAAGTTTGTCCGTTCTGGAGGGGAAGGGAGACAATGGAACACACACACACACACACACACACACACACACACGTGCCCCCTGCAGCCTGTGGGGTCGTGGTGAATGCCGCGGGGAAGAATAAGGCAGCCCAGGGAAACGGAGTGTGCCGTGGGTGTGGCCGCCACTGGGAGGGGTGCACGGGAAGGAAGTCCTTGCAGAGAAGATGACACTGGAGTGCGGACTTCAAGGAAGTGGGTGCGTGGGGGTTGGGCCTTGCTGGGCGGGCAGAGGGGCCAGCGGGGGCAGGGGTCCTGAGGCAGGAGCACAGGTGCAGGTTTGGGGAGCACCCGCAGAGGGGTGGGGCAGAGGGGCACCTGAGGTCTGGGAGGTGCGGGTGGGCCTTGTGGGCTGTGATGAGAGCTTTGTTGTTTTTTTTTTTTTAAGATTTTATTTATTTATTTTTAGAAAGGGAAGGGAGGCAGAAAGAGAGAGAAACATCAATGTGCGGTTGCTGGGGGCTGTGGCCTGCAACCCAGGTATGTGGCAGGGAATCGAACCTGCGACACTTTGGTTCACAGCCCGCGCTCAATCCGCTGAGCTACTCCAGCCAGGGCTAGAGCTTTGGTTTTTATTCTAAGGGAGGAGCCATAGGAAAGCATTGGGTTTGTTTGGGGTTTGTTTTTTTTTGTAAATAGTATCCTTGTTGACATGAAATTAATATAGCATACAACTCACTCATTGAAAGCATATGATTTAGTGGATCTTAGTGCTTGCCCAGGGTTGTGCCCCGCCCCATGATCGATTTTAGAACATTTTTATCACCTCCCAAAGACGCCCTGCCCCCTTAGCCACCACTCCTGACCCCGCCCCCACCCCCACCCCCGGCAACCGCTGGTGTCCTTTCCGTCTCTGTGGCTTCGCCTGTTCGGGATGTTTCCTATAAACGGCCTTTAGTGTCCGGGGTCCCTGCCGCATGGTCTCACGGCCCGCTGGGGGGCAGCGTGGGCCAGTGCCCCGTTCTCCCCCCCCCCCCCGCCCGAGCGGCCGCATTCCACTGTGTGAGGCTCCCTATTCTGCTTGTCTGTTCATCCGCGGATGGACGTTTGGGTCGTTGCCACCTCCAGGCCACTGCCGCCGTGAACACGCATGTGCCCCTTTTTGTGTGGACAAAGTTTCTGTGTCTCTTGCACCGACCCGGGAGCGGGCCCGCCGGTCCTCTGGGAACTCCGGGCCCTGCCTTTTGAGGGGCTGTTTTGCAGGCTGGGTCTCCCCCGCCCCCCGAGGCCACAACCACCTCGTACCCCACCAGCAGTGTGGGAGGGTCCCAGCTCCCCTGCCCCGCCCCCCACGCCTTCGCCAGCACTCGCTCTCTGCAGCTGAGGACGAGTGTCACCCTCTGACACTAGCACCCAGAGTGTTTTACTGTCGCCGGTCTCTGTTCCTCTTCCCCATCCTCTCCCCCTCCCCCCAGCAAGGCCGCGCTCTCCGAGAAACACGGGGAGGTCTTCCCCTTCCGAGGCTGCCCCCCTGCCCCCCCGCCCCGGGGGAGCGCCTCCTCCCCTGGAGGTCACGGGTGGTCACGTGCCTCCCGCATCCTTCCCTCCCCGCCTCTCTCCCCCGTCAGGCGACAGCGTGGCGTGATGTGACGACGCTCCTGCCGTGGCCTTGTGGCCGTCCTGGGTAAGCACCGCGCACACGAGGGCCTTGAAAACTCCGTGATAAATCAGAGCTCGATTGGGCGAGGCGGTCAAGGCGAGTGGACCCTTGCTGACGGAGGCCCGGGTGTCCAGGAAGCGGGGGGAGTCAGGGCCAGCGCAGAGCCCAGATGCACTTAACTCCCAAGAACTGCAAAAGTCACCCCCCCCAAAAAAAAAAACAATAAATCAATGAAACAGCCCCTGTAGCTGATGACTCTTGAGCGCCTTAAGGAATTCAGTGAAGGATATTCATTCATCGATGAGTTCTGTGATTAATTACCGAATGAATTAGCTAAGCGATGGCTTCGCGTCTGTGTGGAGCGGTGACAGTCGAGCTGTCCTCATGCTCTCAGTTTCCGTCCCCTCTGGTGGCGCTCGCAGCAGCAGCAGCCCGGGGAGGAGAGGCCTTATCGTGCCCCGGGGCGGGAGCCGCCAGAGTACGGACTTCTTGGCCGGTGTCCCCGACCCGCACCACGCTGGCCTGGCTGCGCGGATCTAGGTCAGGGCCGGGCCCTGCTCCCGGTGCCCTGGACAAGGCTGGGGCTCCGGGGGGAAGGCAGTCCCAGGCAGGGGCGCTGGCCGGCCTGCAGCAGGTGCTCCCTAACAGCGCCTCAGGCCGGCACACGCCCGTCCAGGGTAGGCCCGGGTGAAAGCTGCTTCCTCCCAGGGTTGAGCAAGAGTTTCAGAAGGCCTTGCTCTGAGCCCGCAGGGACGACTGGCCTGCCTGCCCGGGGATTGGGGACACTGCCAGCTCAGCCCCCGGTAACGCGGGAGCCCCATGCCCCCTTAGTGGCCGCACCCACAGAATGAGCGGATGCGTCTACATCCGGGGTCCAGAACTCCGCGCCGGTGGGGGCTGCAGGCCGAGGAGGCCGCGGGCCGCGCGGAAGTCGGCAGTCGGCAGGGGAGCGCGCGCCCACTTGCTTTCTCATTCCTGGGAGCGCTCACTCTCTGAGACGGCTCCTGCGTCACTCCGGCCTCTCTGTGAGAGCACAGACCGAGACTTGTTGACGACGTCTCTGCCCGTTCCCCGCTCCCTTATCTGCCATGCGGGGTGTTGTGCGCAAGGCGCATCGCCCCGGGCCCTGTGCGCCGGCCGCCCCTGGTTGGTCGGCTCCGTTCGCGGTGGGCCAGCTCCCCTTCCATGCCGCGTTCTAGCTGCGAGGACAGGGCATGGGGCCAGCTGCCGCCCGCAGCATCCCAGTCGGGGACCCATGTGGAGCGGGCGATAAGGCCGAGGGGCGGGTGGGAGCAGCTGGCGCTCTTTGACTTCCCGCAGGGTGGCAGGGAGGCCTTGCTGATAAGGCGGCCCGGCCATCCTGAAGGAAGCGGCCGGGCAGATATCTGGGGGGACAGGATTCCAAGTCCAGGCTGCGCCAGATTCTGGCGCGGGGGCCCTGGCGTGTGCCAGGGACAGGGAGGCTGCGGTAGACTGTGTGTGGTGGCGGTGGTGGCGGTGGTGGAGGGAGGAGGTTGCAGAGGGCCCGGGGGGACCCAGGTTGGGAAACTCCTAGTCAGAGTGAACACGATGCCGGTCACAGCGGGGGAAGTGGGGGGGGCGAGGGCGCGCGGGAGCGGGAAGGAGGCGAGGGGCCACGGGAGACGACGGAGGAAGGTGGGAGGGAAGGGGCGAGCGGGAAGCAAGCGGCAGCGAGGAGGGCAGGCGGGATGGGAGGGATCGGGGCCCGGGCCCAGCTGATACCCCGGCACGCGGACGCCGGACGCCGGGCCTCCACCGCTTCCCCACCACCCTCGCAAAACGGAAGAGAGGGCCTGATTGCACCGCCCCTCGGACCATCCTAGCCCCGCCTCTGACCCCGCCCTGGCCGTTAGGTCCCGCCCCCGCCCCTCCCGCCCGAATCCTGGTGCCCGGTGCCCCAGGGGCGGTCCGGCGGCCCCTCGATGGCGCATAAAATCTCTGGTCACCTGCCGGGCTGTTCCTCCGTGTGCCGTGTGCCGCCGTCCGTCTGTCGCCGTCCGAGGCCCGCCGTGCCCTGCGGCCCGCGTTCCCGGAGTCGCCGCCGCCTCTGTCGCCAGCCCCGTCCGGTTTAGGCGCGGAGCCCCGAGCGCACCGCGTGGGCACCCGGGTGCACAGACATGAGCAGAAGCGCCAAAGCGTGCTGGGCGGTCGTGGCGCTGGGCTGCGCGGGGCTGCTGTGCGCTGTGCTGGGTGCCGTCATGATCCTGGCGGTGCCTTCAATCATAAAGCAGCAGGTCTATAAGGTGAGTGCGGGGGCCCGCCGGGAGCCGGAGGGCCTGGGCGCCGAGCGAGCGGCGCGCCGGAGGGGCCGCTGCCGCCTCCCCAGTCCCACGCCAACCGGGCTGAGGTTGGGAGCCAAGGGCGGCACCTAGGGGCCTTGCTGAGGGCTAGCGTTTCCGAGGCCTGAGTGACGGACCATCCCGGACCCTGACCTCGCCCTCCGGGGTCGGACCCTGAGCGCAGGGTTCTGCCTCCCAGCCTGCCCTGGGGCGGCGCCTCACACGCCTGGGGTGGGGGGGGGGGGTCTGCTAGTTCTAGGACCACTCTTTGCCTGCTTCCTGTGAGCCCAGGGGGGCAGAAACCCGACATTCATGTGCTCCCGAGAACTCCCACGGGTGCCCCGGCCTAGTAGGTGCTTGGTAGAGCTGTTCTGTGTTTCCCCCTGCACCGCCCTCCGCACTCCGGCTGGAAGGGATAAGCCGATTTTCTCCCCAGATTCCGGCAGAGGCGGGCACAGGTCCAAGGTTCAGTGAGTAGGGTCCTGGGAGAGAGAGCCCACAGCCCGAGGGCTCTGCCCTGACCTCACCTTACTCACACAATGCCGTCCTTTTAGCCAGAGGGACCAGTTAAGGTGTCTGAGGCCTTCAGACGGTTTGATTCTACCACCCTGGGGGTCTGGGGGCCCTGTTTGAATGCACCTGGAGTTACTGCAGGAGGGGCGGTCGGGAAGTCGGGGCGACCGGGAAGTCGGGGTGATCGAGAAGTTGGGGCGGTCGTAGCCCACACTTGCGCTACAGGCAGTCTGGAGCTCTGCAGGCAGAGCCAGCACCTGCACCGCGGGAGGGGACACCGGGGCTCACCTTTGCCCAGGACCCGGCCAGACACAGGGCTGTGGCAGAGTGGATGCTGTCACTTGCTGGCTGACCTCTCCCCCTCCCCCGCCCCCATCCTGCTTCTTCAGGTGAGTTTCCTGGGGCTGTGCCCCAGGCCCAGCGCGGGAGGCTTGGGAACCGAATGAATGAGTGAGTGAGTGAGTGACTGAGCGAGTGGGTGGCTCCGCCTGCCTCGACCTGGCTGACCCTCCTGGGGACGCAGCCGGCTGTGAGGAGGGGCCGGGCGGGAGCAGGCGTTCCTGGGGGCTGTGGGGGGCAGCGTCGTCCGAGTGAGTCATCTTGCCGGGGGCGTCTTTTCTTACTGGCAAATTGGGCTTTCAAATCCTGTCCTGCTAAGTCCTGTGATCTGACTGCGTGGAGAGCCTTCTGATGAGCAGGGGCTGAGTTCCTCTTCGGGCTGTTTTTTTTTGTTTTGTTTTGTTTTTTTTGTCCTCCTGGGAATGGCAGGAAAACTTGTGGGGTGAAACCTCAGAACTTAGCATTGCTTCTCTCTCTCTCCCACGGAGGCTAAGGAGGCCTGTGTCTGTCTGTTGCGCTTTTCAAAGCAGCCGTCAGGGCTTTCCCTTGGGGAGAGCCGCCCGTGAGTGCCCGCCGGGCCCTCGGGTTCGGCGCCCGTGGGCGCTCAGGTGGCGGCGGCGCAGCCGGGGCGCCTCTGGCAGCGGAGGCGTGGGGTGGGCGGGACTGACAGCTCCCCAAGGTGCTCGTCAGCTCGGCCACTCCTGGCCGTATTTCAGGGGTTCTTTCTATGGTCATGGGGCAGGTTCCAGATGTCAGCTCCCCGTGTGTGTGTGTGTGTGTGTGTGTGCATGCACACGTGTGTACACGTGCAAACGCACACGCCGCCTAATTTCCCACTCCTGCTCTGGGCTTTTCCAGAGGACAGTGCCGCCGTCCTCGGCTGTCCTGGAGCCGGGGTTCCTGGGCTTACAGTCCAGTGAGTGCCCTCCGGCATCCTGCGTGACCGTCTCGAGGGTGATTGGTTCGGGGCCGAGTGGCGTGAAGGCAGGGCGGCAAGCCCAGCCCATCGGACGGCCCCCCTGAGTGCCAGCCAAGCGCCTTCCGGAGGGGGAAGGCCACCAGCGTTCGGGGGGCCGCGTGGGTGGGGAGCCCGCGGAGGGAGGGGCCGCCCGCTGGTGTTTTCTTTGGCAGCACGTGCCCCCGCGCAGCGTGAATGGGAGGTCTGTGCTTGGAGTTCTGTGTTTTCATGTTTCTTGGCTACTTTAAAAGAAAATTCAGATGGAGGGGGGAAAAAAGGAAGTTTCCCCCGTTTTGGTCCTCAGGCAGCGCCGGGGTCGCCCGCACGTCCTTTGCCGTGGCTATGTCACGGGCAGGTATCCATACACATTCACACCTGGGCTTTGTGTACACGTTGAACCGCACTGTGCACAGATGTCCTGCAGCTGGATTTCAGGTCACCGGCGGAGCCTGAAGCTTTTTCTTCCTCTGTCCGAACGTACACGTCTATCCCGGTTTCTTTTCGCTGCTTCTTGGTGTTCGTTCGAAAGGCCACACACACACTCGGTTATTTCCCTGTTTCCCTGCTGGCTGCTGCTCTGCTTTGTCGCACAGTTTGGGTTGATACTTCCGCCCGCCGTGTGGAGGTAGCCACCTCCCCCACGCCACCGGAGAGGGCCCCTTTGTCACCGTGGTCCTTCTGGTCCCCTCCGGTGGGGCTGAGGTGCGTTTCTGAGGTTGCGGACGGGGTTGAGTAGGGCTGTCTCGCTTTGCCGCCCGGGGCAGTTTCCGGGACCCCGGGCCGCACCCCTAGCTGGGCCGAGTCCCCATGGGGGACCTCGGGCTGCCTGCTTGTGGGACAGGGTCGGGTCAGGTTTGCCTCCTGGCCAGGTGATCAAGTACAAAGGCAGCTACACACGTGTGGAAATGTCCTGGATGCGCCTGGTTTCTCATTTGGTTCTGACCACAGCCTTGTGAAATCGGCGCAGGTAGCGGTGTTATTATTATTCCTTCCTGAAGATGAGGACACTGACGCAGGGCAAAGGCCAGCGACCTGCCAGGGCTGACACGGCTGTGGCCGTGTCGGACACGAACCCTAATCCACCACAGCTGGATCAGAGGCCATAAAGGGGAGCTCCTAGGTGCATGGGCCTCTCAGCACAAGGCAGAAAGCAGGAACGAGATAGCTACGTTGTAGCAAGGATAGGTCTCAGAAACGCAGTGCTGACAAAGTTTGGTGCTATTTTTTTTTTTTTTTAATAACTCCACAAAACAGTACTCTGTGTTTTCAATGGGTTAATATTAGCGCATGTTACAGCTCAGAAAAAGGTGTGGAAGGGTGCGCACCAGACTGACGAAACCGGCGACTCTCAGGGGAGGAAGGGAAGGGGCCGGAGGCGTGGCCCAAGCAAACTTACACTGTATCTGTAATGCCCCTACTTTATCCTTTTAAACAAAGAGAATGCTTTCATGTGTTATGTGTTTAATTAAAGCTTAGTAGTGCATCCATAGCTTTCCCCCCACAAACGGCCAAATGGATTAGCCCCAAACACAGGACCTTGTGTCCTGAGGTCTCCAGGAGAAGCTTCTGGAAGAAGTGAGACTCGTTTCTCCTTTCCCCCAGCGCCCAGGACTGGGAGAGAGGTGTTCAGACTGTGTGGCCCAAGGAGCGTAACCCCGTGTCTCTGGGCGCCCGGCAGTGTTCGGGAACTCTCCGTGAATACCGTCTCCGTGAGTCCCGGGGGAATTCTGGGGCCAGTGTCTCACCACCACTGACATTTGGGAAACAGCTAAAGATAGCCATTTGCCTCGGGTGACCTTGCTGCCATGCCCACGTCCGTGTGCGTGCGCCTGTGCGCGGGAGAGAAAGTATCCCGGAGGCAGACCAGGGAGGACAGGCCCCGGCCCCTCTGCGTCCACCTCCCGGAACCGAGTGCACCGCTCTGCCACCACCGGATTTGAACCGATGACGGAAGCCCAGCCCAGGGCACATGTTGGAGTCACTGTGTGTCCCTGGGCCGCCAGGGAAGGCCCTGCTGCAGCTGGGCCCCAGGGGGCGGGGGGCTCGTCCGCCTGGCCCCTGTGCGCAGTGAGAAGCCTCAGGACTGAGTCTCGTGTCCAGGAGGGAAGCCGTGTCCCCTCTGCCGTCTTTAACTTGGAGTCCTGCTTGGGAAGCAGCCTCGGGCGCTTAGTCCACTGCTTTTTCCAGCTGCGGAGGGCTCCCCTCGCCCCCCGCGTTCCCCGTCTCAGAGCGACACCTGGGTTGGTTCCTCCAGGTGCAGAGGCGAAGGCCTGGCGTCAAGTGTCAGCCGCACTGAACACCTAGTTCCCACCCCCATGCGTCAGGTCCGCCGGCAAATCCCATGGGCCTCACCTTCAGGGCCAACATGGACTCTGCCCCTCCCCCCCAGCTCCAGCTCTCCCGCCGCCCCAGCTGCCGCCTGCGCGGGGCAGCGGTCTTGTTTGTCCCGGGGTCTCCACACACACACCTAACCCCTCCGCTCACAGGCTGTCCTTCTCCCTCCGGGTAAACACAAAAGTCCCTTCAGTGGCCCGGAGGCGCGCCCACAGTCTGGCGCCCTGGCGCCTGCCTGTTCACTCTCCGTGTTCACTTCCCGGGTGGTCCCTGAGCCCGCCAAGCCTGCCCCACCTCAGAGCCTCTGGCTTGCTTGCCCCTCTGGCCGGGAGGCTCATCCCCCAAATTTCCCTAAAAGTCAACCCTATCATGTTATGCATTGATGTATGGGTTCTCTCTCTCCCCCGTGAGCTGGGAGCCTGCTGGCGCAGGGGCCATGCTGCTGCCATCCCTGTGGGGTCCCCGAGGGCTGGGCGGGGGCTCCCGGTGGGACGGCGGAGCGGACAGCCAGCCCTTTGAAATCGGGTTGTTTTCGTACCTTCTCCCCACTCCCGGCCCAGCGCGGGCTGCATCCTGCCTCCGCCCCACCACGCCTGCCTCCGCGGCTCCGTGCCCTTTGGCAGCACCCTGCCCACCGGTTACAGGGCGAGGGCTGATGGCAGATAACGCTAATGGGTGCCACCAGGTCAGACGCTGGGTGTTCCACTGGTCCCCTCCGGCGTACAAACAGCCACTGTGCTGCTTCCTGCGTTTTGCTGGGGGAAGGCAGGCAACAGTCACTTGTCCCAGCCACACGGCCCCAGTGGCCGAGCCGCGGCTTCACGCCGAGAGCCTGGGTCCACCCTGCCTGCCCTCCTCTGTGTTTCTGAGCAGCTCGGCTTGGTGTTTGGGGGCCGGGCAGGGGCCCCCATGGCCTCTGCCTGGGTCCACCTCCCCTCTTCCTGTCCCCACGCGGCGTATGGCCAGTGGGGTTCACTCCTGAGAGTCTCCTCCCGAACCACGGGGACCGGGGGCCTCCCCACATCTCCCTCCCGGGGTGTGTTCTAGATCCACAGACGCCAGGGGAGCCTGCGGGCCCGGCCACCCCAGCTCTGTGCGTCCGGGCCCCAGAAAGCGCTCCTGCACCCCAAACAGCGGGGTGCTTCCCGCAGGCCCCGCACCTGGCCGTGTGGGGCAGAGCCGTGGGGCTGGTCTGTGCCCTTGGGGGGAACTCCCTTCCGGGGGAGGCCCAGGTCTGTGTGCTCACCGGTGTGCCCCCAGGCAGGCTGGCTTTTTCTTCCTCTTTCCCATCTGTTCCTCCAGGGCAGGGCGGGGCCGCTGCGCCGGGCTCCAGGGCCACAGCGGGACAGCAGGGCCTGCTCTAGTGTCCCCGAGTCTAGTGTGCCTTTGTTTCCAGCTTCGCTCCTGGTGGATTCGCTCTTCTCTGGCTTCACGAGTGTGTGCGCACGTGCACATGCGTGTTGATGCATGTACCTGTGTGCAAACTGTGCACACATGAGTGTTTGCACACATGCATGGCAACCTGTATGCATGGCCGCTGACCCATGAACCCATGTGGGTGCATGGGCACATGCATGTCTAGGAGTGGCCATGTGCTGATGCAGGGGGCACATGTACTGACATATGTCACGTGATGCACTTGCGGGTGTGTAAAGTACAGGCACACACACGTCAATGTGCGCACACCTGTGGCGACACGTCACAAACAGCCCATGTGTGTTTGCGGGTTCGGGCATGTGTGCATCCATGTGCCACACATGTGGCCATGTTTAAATCTGTGGCCACTCGTGTGCACACACATGAACACTGGCCCGTGTTGGTGCGCTTGGCCACACACGTGGGCACACATGTACGTCTACTGGCATGTGTCTCTGGGGGTGCACACCGTGGGGGTGCGCCCCACTGTGCTCCGGCCTCCCCGGGTCTGGCGCTGCTCAGTCCGGGAGAAGTCCTGGCAGAAGCTGCCTCCGCCTGGCACCGCTGCGCCCGGGCCCCGGCCTCCTGCAGGCCAGCCGGGCGCCAGCTGCTGCCGTGGACCAGCTCAGTGAGGGGCTTCCCTCGGGCACGGCCACGTCTGTGGGTCCTGCTGGTGGATGTTGGTGCCCAGAAGGGGGTTCCCACGCCCTTGGTCGGTAGAAGAGGGGCCCCAGGGGTCATAAGCCAACCCTCGAGGTGGGCTTCGGCCACACGGCTGACGCTGACAGACTTTTCTTTGTTTTTTAAAGTCCTACAGCCACCTACTTTGAAGTAGACTGTTTTTTTTTTAAGATTTTATTTTATTTTTTAGAGAGGGAAGGGAGGGAGAGAGAGAGAGAGAGAGAGAGAAACATCAATGTGCGGTTGCTGGGGGTCATAGCCTGCAACCCAGGCATGTACCCTGGCTGGGAATCGAACCTGCGACACTTTGGTTCACAGCCCGCGCTCAATCCACTGAGCTACGCCAGCCAGGGACGGACTTTTCTTGTTCAAACCTCGGCACCCGAGGATTCGGGTCGGGAGTGCTCGGCCCCGCAGCCACGTGCACTATGCAGAGACTTCGGCCGCACCGCGTGGCAGGCAGACAGAACAAACCAGCCCAAGACGACGGGACACGAGTGTTTACGTGGCTCGTCCCCCTCCTCCTCGTTGGAAGGTGGCCTTGGCCTCCGCTCGCCCCGGGAGTGCCCGTCAGGAGCGGAAGTGCAGAGAGAAACAAAGTAGCACAGAGACGCTCGTGTAGGCCTTCCGAGCCTCAGAGGGCCCGGGCGCTGGGGGGGCCCGGCTGGGTGCTGGGGGGGCCCGGCTGGGCGCTGGGGTGGCACGGCCTGCGGGTGGTGTGCGAGGAGCCCCCCACTGACCCCGGCCCCCGGCCCGCGGCCCCGGGCACGCTGTCTTGGCCTCGCTCCCTTCTCCCCGCCGCATCTTCCTGTCCACCGAGGGCCCCTGCTGGGGCCGTGGGGGGGAAGGAACAGGAGTGGCCTGACCCTTGTTCGCTTCCTGGCATTCTGGGTGAGGCTCCTCCCACCTTTCCTGGAGCGTCTGGGACTCCTGAGACCCTTGAGACGCCGGCCGGTGGGCCGCTCTCAGTCGCGGGCCCGTGGCCCTGGCCTCCCCACCCAGGACGTCCCTGGGCTCCGACGCCCCGTGCGCTCACATGCTGCCCGGGCGGCTCGCCGGGTGTTCTCCCGGGAACGCCATCTTTGTCCCCGCCACTCCCACCTTGGCATCCTGGGCCCATACCTTTCCCCTGAATTTCAACAGCCGGCTCCGTATCTCAGCGTGGGGGTCAAAGGCCACCCCGCCTGACTCCTGGCCATCCCCGCGGCCCCGTCCCTCTGGCCGCCATCCCGCCGCTGTCCTGGCTCCCGTGTCCTCCGGCTCCCCCGGGCCAGATGTCTCGGGCTCGGTCTGGGCTGTGCGCTCGGCCTCCCGCGCTGAACCATGGGGGGCTTTAAGGCTTCCCCTTGGAGACGTTCCCAGGGTCCAGCTGCTTCTGGCCGCCCTGCCGTGGCCACCGCCGTGGGCCAGAGGGCCGCCAGCTCTTGGCTGGGTCCCTGCAGGCCGCCTGCCCGCCCCTCCCACCCCGCTCCTGGTGAGGTTTTCTCAGCCCAGCAGCCGAGGGGACCCCGTGCTGACCGCAGCCAGATCTCTGACCCGCTCAGTTCCAAGCCCCACGGCGGGGCCCACGCCCTCCGCCCGGCCCCTGCCCCTGCCCCGTGCTCGCCGGCCATTCCTCAGACGCACCGGCATGCACTGCGCCTGAGCTGCCCCCCTCTGCCCACCCCTGTCCCCCGATCTGTCCCCTCACCCGCCTCCTTTAGCCTTTCTTCAAGCCTCGCTTGCCCTCCAAAGCCCACCCGATGCCCTCCCGGTGCCCCTGTGTCCTGGCCCTGCCTTGCTGTTTTTCTGTGGCCTTGTCGCAGCGGACAGAGCGTCTGCCTGGCCTCATGTTTATTGTCCATGTCTCCCCATGAGGGACCCTGGGGTTATTTTTAAAGATTTTATTTATTTTTAGAGAGAGAGGAAGAGGGGGAGAAAGAGAGGGAGAGAAACATTGATCAGTTGCCTCCTACACACCTCCAGCCGGGGACCTGGCCTGCTACCCCGGCACATGCCCTGACCGGGAATCGAACCAGCAACCTCTCCATGCACGGGACAACACCCAACCCACTGAGCCACACCAACCAGGGCAGGGACCTCGGTTTTGTTTGTTGCCGTGCCCCCAGCACCTGGTTCTGCGCCTGACACACAATCGCAGGTTCTCCGATAGTGACTGGGAGTCCAGAAGACCAGGCTCATTCCACGGGGAGGCTGGTGACGGGTGGGAGGCTGCAGTCCTGTGTGGGGACGCGGGGCCTGCTTCCCTCCCTGAGCGTGGGCCCCGCTCCAGACCTCGCCCCGCTTCAGACCCCACCCCGCCCACCTCTGCCCGCCGGGCCTCTGGGCCGGCAGCTGCCCCCGCTGCAGCTGGAACCTCTTTCACGGATGCGGACGGGGGCCTTCCAGGACCCCGTTAAGCCCTCGCACGTGGTGTGTGAAGCCGTGTGTCCCCAGGCCTGGGAGCACCTCCTCCGCAGGCCTCTGCGCGCCCGACGGCCTTTTCCTCCATCGCACCACGTGCTTTCCTGCCTCCGGCCTCTGCGCAGGCTGCCCCTCCCCCCCGGGAAGGCGCCCCACCCTCCCCCCCTGGAAGGCGCCCCCTGCTCTGAGGCCTGGTCCTGTCCCGAGCGAGCAGAAGCAGGAAAGGGCGACAGGCCGCAGGCATGGCTGATGGGCCCCTGGCCCCCACGCAGTGTCCACACGGCAGGTTCTCACATGGCCTCTCCGGGACTCCTGCTCCTGCGCTGTTAGAGAGCATTTTGTTTGTCTCTACCCAAGACCTCTTAAAGAGACGCTAGCTTGACGGCTCAGTGTTTCCTCAGGGACGTTCTCATCAACTCTTAGACGATAAGATCTGCCACCCAGGTTGCGCTCGGGTGCCATCTTTCATTTTCCCTGCGGGGAAACCCAAGCCCAGGAGGAGCCCGATTTACATAAGACCGATGAGAAAATTAACCTCGGGGGCAGCAGGGCCTGCCGCGGAGCAGGGAGCTGGGACGCCGCGCAGTTGCCAGACGGGCCCCGGGAGCAGGGCTTGGGAGAGGCCGAGTTTACGGAGGCAAGTCGTGACCTGCACTCCTCGGGGAGCGAGTCGGCGGGCCCCACGGCGGCACCCACAGGCTGGGGCAGGAGCCCGGGGCAGGAGCGGGAGGAGGAGGCAGCCTGCTGTTATAAACGGGGCGGCGGGGCGGGGCGTGCCGAAGTTCCCGCTTCGTCCACCCCAGGTGGGAGGCTCCGCGTGGGTGCGGGGGCCCGAGACTCGGCGGCTGTCACCGGCGCCTGCCCAGGCCCGGGTGCGAGGGAGCTGACCTGGAATCGTGGCCGGCAGGCACCCTCAGTCATGTGACCCAGTGCAGCTGTCACCACCAACCGTCCTGACGGGATGGCTGCCGGCCTCCGGCCCCGAGCCCTGGGGTGCGCCCTGGTGTACCTAGACAGTGTGGAGCACGGTGGGGGAGGTTCCCTTGGGCGGCCCGGCCCCTGGGAGCACCCGTGTGTGAGCCGGGGGTGCGCGGGGTGCTGGCGGGGGCGCCTGGGTGAGCACCGTGGGGCCGCGTGGGACTCGGGAGCAGGACGGGGGCGGGTCCCTGGAGGCGGCTCCGCCTGTCGTCCTCCCGGTGGGGCTGCGTCTTCAGACCCCCGGTCTCCGCTGGTCTCTGCCGCTCTCCACATCTGTCTCTGTCTCTCTGTCTGTCTCCCTGTCTCTCTGTCTCTGTCTCTCTGTCTGTCTCTCAGCACTGAGCCACGTGAGAGCTGTGTGCCGACACCGTGCCGTCTCGGCCCAGACCCCGCTGCCCCAGGTGTGTCCCACAGGCGGGGTGTCTCCGTGCCCACAGACCGCGGCCACGACGCTCCAGGAGGCACAGACGGTGTCACAGTGGGTCCCCGCTCCCGTCCCCCCCTGTCCCGGCAGCACCCTTTCTGCAGTGTGTGTTTGCAAACCCAGGACGCTGCCTGCGTCCGGCCGCCCTGGCTCTCGGCCCCCGCCCCTCCCCAGCCCCCTCCTGTTCCGGGGTCTCTCCCGAGGCAGACGTGGGTGAGGGGCCAGGCCGAGGTCAGGGCGGGTGTCCCTCGCCTTGGGTTGTCTCGAGGCTTCCTCATGAGGGCACGTTGTCTTTTTTTTCTTTTTTTTTTATGTATTTATTTATTTTTAGAGAAGGAAGGGAGGGAGAAAGAAAGAGAGAGAGAAACATCAATGTGCGGTTGCTGGGGGTCATGGCCTGCAACCCAGGCATGTGCCCTGACTGGGAATCGAACCTGCGACACTTTGGTTCCCAGCCCACGCTCCATCCACTGAGCTACGCCAGCCAGGGCTAGGGCTCGTTTTCTAAGGACGCATTCCCGCCCAGAAGGCTCCTCGAGTGAGTCAGACGGGAGAGAGCTCTCCTGGCTGAGGTGGGGTGGACTTCTGGACTTGGCCACCCCCCCTACACAGCGGGCCAAGACCACAGGGCCAGTTTGAGCTGCCCTCCCACTGCCCCCCAGGCTGGAAGGAGCCAGAGACCCCTCTGGCCTCACCTCCCGCAGCCATTTCTCCACCTGCTTCCTCACGTCACCCTCGGATTCCTGTCCCCCGGCCTCCCTCCCCCACCCCCCTGCCTCAGGCCTGCGGGTCCTGCCTGCATCCCTCAGATCCACCATCCAGCCCTCCCGTCTGGGGCTGACCCAGTGCCAAGGACGCCGGACGGGCTGTGGGCCGGCCGACGCTCACCGCATCCTCGGGGCTGGACAGCTGCCGGGCCCCCGGGGCCTGTCTGCTGGGTGGCACATGTGGGGCTTCTCGCCGCCCCACACCCATGCCTCAGAGCCCTGCAGGAGTTCCCGTGCGCACCCCCCTGGCCGCACCTGGGGGTGGGGGCCGCGCCGGCTCTCCCGCCTGAGCTGACCGCCCCCAGAACCCCTCGGCACCTCTGCAAGGCCTCTCCCTCCCGGGGCTGGCTGTTCCCAGGCCCCCGCCCCCCCACCCCGCATTCCCCCCGCCTCGCAGTTCCCACTCGGAGTCTTCGGTTTCTTTTCACTGTGAAACGTCCACCATCGGGGGCACTTCCTTGGGGGCACTTCCAGGGACGCCCTCGAGACCCGTGTGGTTGGATAAACCCCTGAAACGAACACCCGTGTGGTCGCCCCCAGACCCAGAAGCAGAGCCTCATTGGTTCCTGGAATCCCTGCAAAGGAAAGGACACTGGGTCCCGGCCTGCTTTGGCTTCTGTGGCGTCACCTGCCCCTGTCCCCGCCGCCCATCGGCACCCCTAAACGCTGACTCAGCTCCGTCTGACTCTCCACGTGACCTGAGTGGGGTCTTACTGCCGTGGCCTGAATGTGAGGCCCCCCCAAGTTCATGGGTGGAAACCCTCATCTCCGAGGGGACGGTGTTCCCAGGGGGTGGGGCCTTTGGGCGGTGGTGTCGTCATGAGTGGGGAGACATTTGGTGTCACGCACGGGCTGGTGCCCTGAGCAAAGGGCCCCCCTGAGCCCCCCACCCCCCGCCCCTTCAGCCGTGGAGCACACACTGAGAAGTCCGAGGCCAGGCAGAGGCCCCCCACCCCGACCACCTCGTCCTGCTCCCCGACTTCCGGTGCTGCGAGAAGCGAACGGCGGTTGTCTATGACCCGCCGTGCGGCGCTTTGTTGGCGCGGGCCGCCTGCGCAGGCCGAGACCCGCATTCTGCTCTTTTCTCTCCTCCCGTAGCCCTGTGACACCGGGCACGCGGCTGGCTCCCTCCGGGCCGTGAGCGGGGCTGTGGTGCTGGGCAGGCCGTGTGCCCCCGAGCCGTCGCGATTTTCAGTCCCATCGCTTGCTTTTTATCTCGTTTCTAACAAGCACAATGGAACCTCGGTTCTTCAAGTTAATTCATTCCGGAAAACTGAGAAGCGATTTGTTTGAAAACCAAATCCCTTTTGTCACCTGAGAGAGGAGGGGCTGATCACACAGGTGTCAGCACGAAAGGGAGGGGGCTGGGTGGAGAATAGAGACCCATAGTTGTTTTTTTTTTAAAGACACTTTTTAAAAAAGATTTTTATTTATTTATTTTTAGAGAGGGAAGGGAGGGAGGGAGAGAGAGAGAGAAACATCCATGTGCGGTTGCTGGGGGCCGTGGCCTGCAACCCAGGCATGTACCCTGGCTGGGAACCAAACCTGCGACACTTTGGTTCGCAGCCCGCGCTCAACCCACTGAGCTACACCAGCCAGGGCTTGAGGCCCATAGTTTTATTAGAGGGCGGAGACATGGTTTCCCTGCACGGCCTGTCGGTTTGACAGGGAGGTGAAACGGAGGTGAAATTCACGCACCCTGAAATCGACCAGCTCACAGCTGTCACTCAGCGGCCCAGGCGCTTCACAGTGCCCAGCGCCAGCCTCCAGGAAGGTGGTTCCCGGGCTCCAAAGCAAAACCCCGCCCCTCGGCAGTCCCGCCCGCCCCCCTCCCCCAGCCACCTGTTCCTTCCGTCTTGCTGGGCCTGCTACTCTGTATCAATGGGATCACACCCCGTGTGGCCTTCTGTGTCTGGCGCTGTCCCTCACCACGTGTTTTCATGTGTTTTGGGGGCTCTTCTGCTTTGTAGAGCGTGTCAGAGCGTCACTCCTTTTCATGCCTGCGTCCTGGTCCACGGCGGGGACGGGCCGCATGCTGTTTGCCCGTGCGTCACCCGAGGGACAGGGGCTGCTTGCCCCTTGGGGTGACCGTGGAGGGTGCTGCTGTGCACACGCATGCACACCGGGCTGTCTGCACCTGTGGCTCCCCTCTGTCTCCTTTTACCTCCCCTTCTTCCCCGTGTCACGCCCGAGCCTCACCCGGCTTGCCCGGGCACTGGTCCCCTGGGCGGGTGGGCGTGCAGTGCTGGGGGCCCGCCCGCTCTCTGAGCTTGGGTAAGTTCCTGGAGTCTCCTGCCTTTCTTGCGGGTCTTGCAAAATGGGATAAACCACACCCTCCCATAGGGCTGCGGGGGGGGGGGGGACCCGCAGGTGAGGAGCAGGTGGCCGGGTGCGGCCTGGGTGTGGCCGGCAGCGCTCATTGGCCGGCCGGCCCGGGGCGAGGGATCCCTCCGCTCGGGGCCTGACTCCCGCCCTGCGGCGGGCTGGTCTCCGGCCTCGTGCGTGTACCCGGCTCCCGGCTCCTTGCTGCTGCCTGCATTTCCAGGTGGACATTCCTCGTGTTCCATTGACTCCATCCGTGATGGGCGCCCGGCGCCGCCCCCCTCCACGCCCACCCCCACAAACAGCAAAGGTTCTGGAGCCTTCCACCTGAGCGTTCTCGAGGCTTCCCTCGGGATGTGCCGGGGGCGGAATTGCGGGGTCTCACAGCGCCGGGGTGGGGTGCGGGGGGGTGGGGAGGGGAGGGGTCGGGCTCCCTCCATCGGCCTTCCGGCGGGCTGCTGACGCACGCTCCCGCACCCGCTCCAGCCCCTGAGACCGTGGGGCCTTCTGGAACAGCTGCAGCTGTGCCGGGGGCGTGTCTGGGGCGGGTTCTGACTTGCAGCTCTGAGTGGTGAACCGGAGCCTTCTCCAGGTTGTGAGTCAGCGGTCGGGGCGGGGTGGGTATCCGAGGCTCAGCAAACCAGGGCGAGACCCCAGGCCTGGGGCTTGGTCCAATCAGAAACCTCTGGCCCCACGACCAGCGTCAGAGAACGGGGGACCCGAGGTTCTTTCCTGCCACGGTCGGCACTCGCTGGGATGGGGCGAGAAGGGGCCAACTGCCTGCTGAGGGTGCACCCGCCGTGGGGTGCACCCAGGTGCGTGTGCAGCACCCTGCTGGGGCCCTGTCCCCACAGGGCCGGCCCCGCTGTGTGGCTCTGCGTCCTCTGGCTTCTTAGAAGGACATCTGTCATCGGGTGCAGGGCCCCCACTAATCCCACGTGACTGCATCTTGAGATCCTTAGCTAACCCGTCTGCAAAGAGGCTCCTCCCAAATGAGGTCATGAGCCGAGGTTCCAGGTCAGCGTGAATTCTGGGGGCCCCTGTTTGGCCCCCCGAGGGCCGACCCTCACCCCCACAGCGCCCCGAGGTGCTCGAGAGCCGGCAGCCCCGTGTCCAGGCCCGCCCTCAAAGGAGGTGAGAGCGGTCTCGGGGGGCATCTGCACCCCCGTGTCCACAGCAGCCGAGGGGAGGGTCTGCGGACAGACAAACAGATGACCCCAGGGTGGCCCACCCATGACAAAGGAGTGCGGTTCAGCCGTAAAAAAAGGAAGGAACCTCTGGCACAGGCTGCCCCGTGGACCAACACGGAGGCCACTCTGCCGAGGGTGGTGGCTTCCAAAAGTGGGGGGGGCGGGGGGGGAAGAGCCAGCGTTTTAGCACGGGCAGAGTCTCAGCTGGGGCAGACGAGCGAGTCCCGGAGACCGAGGGTGTGACAGTTGCACAACCGTGTGAGCGTGCTTAATGCCACGGCACCGTGCACTTCATTCAAAAGGGTCTGTCTACGTGATGAGCCTTTGGCCACGTTTGTGAAGGGGTTGGGCCCACGGGGGCGTCGGCACCGGCCTGCCGGGGGCCCGGACTGGATCTGCGGGACCGGAGCCCGGGGCGGCCAGACCCACAGCCCCGGGGAAATTACAACACGCCAAGCCTCTTGCAAAAGCCCAGGCTGGCGGTGTTCGCCCGGTGTGCCGCAAGACTTTCTAAAACATACAGTATCTGGCTGCTGACTCAGGGACACTGACCTCTTTTCCCTGGGAGTGTCAACTAAAAAAAAAAAACAATGACAACAGCCAACACAACAGGAGCTGTCTGCTGGGCAGGAATCAAACTTTAGCTATTTTCTGTCTGATCGGCAAAAAATAATAATTTATTAGTTTGGGGTGCTGCAGAATCGTAGGGAATTAGTTGACGTGTGCGGGGATACGGAGCAGGGTGGAACGGCCGGATGAAGAGCTGGGGGAGGCCGCCCGGGGCTCCTGGCGCCCGCAGGCTTGAACCGCAGCCGCCCAGTGCGCACGACCTTGGTGTGCTTCGCTGCGTGCCTGTCCTCAGGCCGGGGCACGGGTGAGCCGGGCCGAGGGCGGCTCATTGAGCAACCGCGCCCTCCTGGCCCATCGATGCCCGCTGCCACCCTCCCAGCAGCCGGCCGGGTCTCTTCCTTCTCTGGGCGCCGCTGCCTCAGTGGAGGGGGCGTGTCTCCATGCGGCCGACCCAGGGGCCGAGGGGCAGGCTGCTGGGCCAGCGACGGCAGCCCCCAGGCCCGGCACAAGGCCCCGCCCACGGTCGGTGCTTCGGGAACCTGCGCTGGAGGAATGAGCTGCCTCCCGACCACGCAGGGGCCCAGGGCCCCGCCTTCTCACCCCACCACCTGCCGATGCCCCACCAGGCAGGCTCGGTCCCCGCTGTGCGTGGGGACTGTCCTGACACCCAGGCCTTGGCAGTGTCTGAGGCAGGAGCCACTGAGGACTCGCGTCACTCCCCGCCGGGGGCTAGGGGCCCTCTGCGGACGCCCCTGTCCTCTGGACGCAGGCCCCTGGGCCCCTCCCGGCCCCCCTGCTGCCGCTCGGCCAGAGCACAGCTGTGAGAGCCCAGAGGCGCTGCGGAGGCGCGAGGGTGGTTCAGGTGGGGTCCGAGGCCAGGAGGAGGGCCCAAGGGAGGCCCCTCCCCCGCAGCTAAAGGGCATCTCAGCTCTCAGCGGGACCCCGCCCCAGCCCGTCCTTCCTCCCTCCCCCGCCAGCCAGCTCTGCCGGCCACGCATCGCGGCTGTCACGAAGAACTTCAAACGTGCAGGGAAAGCGAGAGAACAGTGTAACAGGTGCCCTCACCTGCTGCCACTGATGTCGGGTCACGTGCCTCCCAGTTTCTTCTGGACCAGCGCCCACCCGTCCCCAGGTCCCAAGTGGCGCGCGTCCATCTGTGGCGGCAGCAGCGCAGTGGGTCTCTGACCGGACTGAGCGCAGACCCCCGGGGGCTTGTTCACACCCAGAGGGCGGGGCCCCATCCCCTGAGCTTCCGAGTTCGTGGGTCTGAAACGGCACCCGAGACCCTGCCTTACATCCAGTTCCCAGGCGCCCCTGGGGCTGCTGGCTCTGGAGCCACGTTTTGGAGACCACTGGGCCCCTGCCCCTTGCTTTCGCCCCATCCAGGGGCTGAGGGAGTGGGCCTCAGTGGTTCCTGGGTCCCTGCCCAGCTGGGAAGCTTCCCGGAGCCCTGCGACCCCTGGCCTTTGCTCGCCCCCATCAGTCCCGTGGGAGCCCTCCCGGGTGTTGGGGGGAGGCCGGCCACGCCCCTGCTGCCCCCCCCCGCCAGGCCCCAGAGGCCGGGCCAGGCTCTCCGTGGGTCTCAGAAGTCCGGAGGAGGCCTGGGAGGGGCTGGCTGTGCAGGGTCCTGGCGCAGGAGCAAAGGCCCCACCACGCAGCCTGTCGGAAGCCACCCAGAGTGCGCGCTGCCCTGGGTCGTGTTGGAGGTCGTAGTGTAGGAGGCGCGCAGAGAAGGCGTGGGGTGGCCCCAGCACCCTGGCCCTGGGCCGGGCCCCCTGGCTGGCAGGGCGGGGCCTGGGCCTCTCATCTCTCTCCTGGGTCCCCCGGGAGTCTGCTCACTGGTGCCCTGGGGGCAGGCGGGGGTTTCAGAAGCCGGATCAACGGGGCGCCTGGTTGGGCCGTTACGGGCCAAGGCTCCCCTTGGGGGTTGTGCTAAGCATCTTAAAAGCACCAAGACGTTTTGCTTTATTATTTTTTTCTGTTTTAAAAATTGAAATTGAGCACCCACGCGGGAAGGCGCCCAATCTCAGGGGTGAGACTTCGTGGGCTCTTGGTACGGGTTTGAATGTTATCCCGAGACACGGAGGGAATGACGGGAGGTGTCGGAGCAGCAGGATGACCCGACCCCTGAGGAGGGAACCGACCGGGGCAGGAGCAGGAGCGGGAAACCAGGCAGGAGGCGGCGGCTGTGCCCGTCCACGCGAGCGACTCGGGCGCCGGGGTGCTGGAGAGCAGTGGGCGGTTTCCGTGGTCCCAGCCGGCCGCGCGGCCGGGGAGGCAGAGGGGCAGAGGGAGGAGGCTAGGATGACTCAGCTCCGCAGCTTAAGCAGCCCATCCTGCTGTCTTAGCAAGGTGCTCAGGCTCCTACAAAAAGCTTTCCTCTTATTGTTGGCACCTTGAAATCTAAAGGAGTTGGCACATCAGTCAAGGGTGTGGTCCCAGGCCGGGGCTGACTACGCCCAGGCCGCGCCCCTCCCAGGGTTCGCGGGCCCCGCGGGGCTGCGGACGCCTCTGGGGCCCTCGGGGTTGGGGCTGTGGGTGCTTGCTGGCCAGTCTGCAGCCGGCAAGGTCTGGTCCTGTCCCAGACCTGGGCCTGGTCCGGGTGGGTCACCCCTCGGCCCCTCTGGTCGGGGGGCCGAGATGTGTTCCCTCCAGAGCCGGTTTTCTGTTATCGCCGGGGGATGAATCAGGTTTTGCAATTCAACAGCCGGGCCAGGTTAATGATTGACGGGTGCCCTGGGCTGGGAGCCGGGTGGGACGGCCTGGCAGAGAAGCGTGAGGTCACAGGCCTGCGTGTGGCCCCGGGGCCCAAGGCTAGGTCCCTGCCTGCGCCTGTGACCTCGGGGAGACATTGGAACTCGAAGCCTCAGGAGCCGTGTCTGCAAAATGAGCCTTTGAGCATTTACCGCGGCGAAGTGGGCAGGAGGGCTTCTCCACTATCCAGTCGGTGGATGTACGTCTCCTGCCCCCCGAGTCTCCCCCAGCTCCTTGGGGGCGGGGGGTGCCATCTTGTTCACCTCTGCGTCTTTAAATCCCAAGCGTGGCCTCTGTCACGGGGTGGGTGATTGATTGAGCAGAGAAGGAACTGGGATCTTGGTTAGATCAGAGCAGGCTCACTGTAGGGAGTTCCTGAGGGCTTCATGGAGGAGGTGGCACCGGACGAGTGGGGTTTTGGATGTGTGGGAGGCGTGTGGGGGAGGGGGTGGCCTTCCCGGGGCAGACTCGCGTTGCAGAATGCAAGGCATGCGTGTGGTAGAACCGAGGCGAGGCCTCGAATGCCGAGGACAGGAGCTCGTACCTGAAGGCGGCCGGGGGCCGGGCGATAACGGCAGCTGCCTCATATTAAGCACCTACTGTGCACACTTGCTCAGCACTGCCTCTAAGCCTCACCCACAGACCTGCCAAGGAGGGACTCTCGCCACTCCCGCTTAACAGATGAGGAAACTGAGGCACCGGGCAGGAAGCCTCTGGCTTGAGGCCGCCCAGCTAGGGAGCGAGGGTGGAGGGCTGGGTCCCATCTGTCGGCCCCAGCGCCGACCCCAGTGCTGACCTGACCGCGGGTCACACGAGCATGGGAAAAGCTCTCGTGGCCACGACGAAAAGGGGAATTACGGGCGAAAGTGTGGTCACTCCTTCCTCATGACCCCGCCTGTGACCAGGATCACTTCTGGGTCGCCCAGGTGTCCCGTGTTGCACATGCCCACCCTGGGCTTCTTTCGACAGAGGAAGGGGCACGGGGGTGCGGGCGGAGGGAGAAAATGAGGAAGACCCCACCACGGACAGCGGCGTGCACAGCTCGAACAGCTGGAGAAAGCCGGGCCTGTAAAATCGGGTGTTTTTCTGAGCCGGTCACTTCCGGAGACTGGCTTCTCCGGTCTCAGCTCGGAAGTCACCTCCTCGGAGAGGCGTCTTTGGCCGCCCCCGCCCTGACCCGCGTGTCCCTCTGCACCGGCTTCGGTGTCCTCCCTGGGACGCCCCTGCCTCACCCCCACCCCTGCTGCTCTCCGCCGCACCTCCGGCACCCCCTGGCCTGCGGAGGAAACGGGGTGCAGGGGCCCGTTGTGAGCCCTCGGACAGACTGGACGGTGGCCCGAGGCTGAGGCCTGGCCTGGTGGGGCGCGGCCGACAGGGCCAGAACACGTTATGAGAACGGTGATGGCTGGGATCGACGTCGCTGAAAAATAGGCAAAAAGCTAAAAAGGAATGTGTGTGAAACGTTCATTCTTCCCCATCACCCGTTCCCTGGGCTGCCACCCGGGCCCAAGGCAGGCCCCAAACAGGCCATGCACTCTTTGTGCTTTTTAAAGATTTACACAAACAGGAGCTGTGCAAACTCGAGTCCGGGAGCGAGGAGCAGCACCCCCCCGCTGCTCCCCGGGTGACGGCATTTGCTCCTTCCCTCGGCGGGCGTTTGCCGGGCGCCCATGGGGCTCCCGGCGCTGCTCTGGGCCCCGCAGCTGCACCAAAGCTCGAAGCAGGTGACCATCCTGTCCCTGGGGCGTTATAATCCAGCAGGGAAGACAGAAGAGGAACAACAAGGGACACGATCAATCACAGCGTATGCTGGAAGGCGACGAGGACCGTGGGATGAGCAGCCGGCGGCTGCGGGGGTCCAGGAACTTGCGGGCGGACAGGGCGGGCCTCCCCGAGCAGGGGACACGTGAGCAAAGACTGGAAGGGGAGAGGGCGTCGACCAGGTGGCTGCCCCGGGGAGAGCAGGGGAGGCCGCAGGGGCAGCCTGTGCAAGGGCCCTGGGGCGGGAGCGTGCCTGCACCTGCACCTGCACCTGCAGCCGGGAGCAGGCTGGCCGACAAGGACGGTGACGCGACCAGACAGGGAGCTTGCGGGCCGGTGTGGAGGCGGCAGCTCTTGGGTTCGCTCTCACGGGGTAAAAGGTGGCCCGTGGCCGTGCGTGTCTGAAGAATCCAGGCCCAGCGGCCTGCGCCGGCGGTGTCTTTCCGAGCCTGCCTCTGTCCCTGCCGATTCCGCCCTTGAGACTCACCGGGGCAGGCCCGGCCCGGCCGCCCTCCCGCCGCCCGCCGGGGCCAGTGCGGGAGCCCCGCCTTCCCTGCTCAGGACCCTCTGCGGTGGTTGTTTTTCAAGCTCAGACAATTAGAAAAAAATGTTTTTTAATTCGGTGTACTGGGGTGACCCGGGTCGACAGGATCACACAGGTTTCCCTTGCACGTGGGTATTTCCCTGGGCAGCGCCTCGGGCTGTGGGGTGCGGATCCCACAGTGGGCTGTGAGGGTGACCGGGGCGGGCGGCGCCCGCGTCCGAGAACCAGGATGGGACAGGACGGGATGTCAGAGTGGCGACTCGTGGCGTCCGAGTGTCCGTGGCGTCACGCTGGGAAGGGGAACCGGCTCCTGGGAAGCTCCCGTGTCAGTCACCCCAGCTGTGCGGGTCACAGTCCCCCAGGGAGGGGGGGAGCGGGCAGCGTCTGTGCCCGGTGCTGAGAGCTGGGGACCTCGGCGTTAGTTACCTTGGCCGTGACCCCTGTGGCCGCGCCCGCCGCTCTCCAGGGTGCTGACTGCCGCCGCCCGGGTGTCCAGTTCCCCAGGACTTGGCCGCCCGAGGTTTCCCCGGGAGACTCAGTGTGTGTCCATCTCTTGGGAGACATCTCACTTTGAGTTGCAGTTAATCGTCTTTTTAAACTTGGGGTAGATTTACTTACCATAAAACCGTCCATTTAAACCACTTACAAGTGTACAGGTCAGTGGCATTTAGTGCGGAGACGAGGGCGGCGCCACCGTCGCCAATGCCAGGTGACCCAGTAGTGTCTCCGTCGCCCCAGGAGGAAGCCGGGGCCCACTCACCAGCGGCTCCCCACGCTCCCCGGCAACCACCCGCCCACTTCCCGTCCCCAGACCAGCCTGTCCTGGGCCCCTGGCCCAAGAGGAGCCACGCAGCCTTTGTCCTCCGGTGTCCGGCCCCTGGGCCGCGTGGTTTCAGGGCCGACCCAAGTCACTGCCGGTGCCAGGGGCTGCTGCGGTCCAGGCCCGCCTCCGACAGCACTGAACTCGGGTGCCGGAGCGTGATCGCTCCCCCGCTGACGGACACGTGGGCCGCCTCCACCGCTGGGCTGCCCGGAACAGACCCACGGTAAACACGGGCGGGCTCCTGCATGTCCCTTCCGACAGGCGCAATGAAGGCGCCGCATCTGCTGGTTTGGGTTCTCCGGCCGATCGGGCAGGTGTACTGCGCCCTGCGCGCAGCGTGGAGGCGTGGCATTGACCTTGAGAGCCTGAGCATCCCCGCTTGTTTCCGAGAAGCACAGTGTTGTGGACACGTCTGAAGACGCGCGTGTTCCTGTGTGTCTGAAAAAGGCCAATCCAGAGCGGCAGCGAGCAGATCCTCGGGGGCGGGGCCGGGGGGGGGGGGGGGCGGGGTTTTGTTTCGGAACTCGGGGGTGGTGTCTGCCCGGTGCCTGCCCCCCGCGGTTGTCCCCTTTCCGGAAAGTCGTGCAAGCGAAGCCGTGGAGCACGCCGTCGCTGCCGCCCGGCCCCGTAAAAGCCTTCCCCGCGAGCTGCCGAGGTGCAGCGTGCGGCGGTGGCGCCTGTCGGCGCTCAGCGCCCTCCCCCTCCGGCGTGGGGTTCCATCGCTGGGGGGCGTGGCCGCTCGCCGCTCGCCGGAGGAGGCTCGGGCTATTTTGAGGAGTGTTTTTTAAACACCGTTGTCGCTGGCAGACATCTAGTCGCTCGCCTGCCGGCTTCCTTCCCAGCCTTTGCTCCGCCTGCGTCCGCGGCCAAGCACGCCCTTCCTGCCGTCTCCTCCTGGCAAGGCGCCGCTCCTCTGTTCTGCTCCCAGCTCCCAGGGCCCCTCTTCCAGGAAGGCCTCCTGACTCTCTAGGAACGGGCTGGAGAAGAGGGAGGGGCGCCCAACAAGGGATCCCTTTGTCCCTCTCCCCCAGGGTGTGCGTTCTGGGTTGTGATCTCTAACCTCTGGGGAGGGGGTGGGGACAGAATCAGATACCTGGGCCAAAGGCTGGGATCCCGGCCAGCTGGCCGGCCATCGTGTTCCTAATCACTGGGATCTGATCAGCTGCCTGGTCCAGGTGCCTCTGCTCTCCTGCGGCCGAAAGAAAGCCAGCCTGCAAATCAAAAGCATTGCCAAGTCCAGTCCCCACTGGAGGTGGGTGGGGCAGCAGCAGGGGAGCGGGAGGGGCCGGTCACTCGGTGCCTGGGGACGGCCCGGCTGACCCTCTGTCCAGAGTCCCGCCGGCTCTGCTCTCAGCACCTGACCGTCGTGAACGCGTTCAGACCTCGCACCGGCCCTAGGAGGCGGATGCTGCCGCCACGCCCATTTCATGGACAAGAAAACTGAGGTGCACAGGGGATCGGCGACCTGTTCGCCATCACCCGGCCCGAAGGCCGCCCGCCGCTCCCCGTGGGTGAGAGCCATGGGAGGGGCCGGGACCCCGGAGCCCGAATTCCCTTTCGTTGGAGAGAGAGACAGACACCCAGACCCCGGGGCTGTATCTGGCGATTTACTGGTTTGACCAGTTCATCCAAAAAGCAGCCCAGCGGGCGAGTAAAACAACAGGATTCCGGGCTTCCAGAGGCTTCTCCGGGCCCGACTCCCTTTGCCAAGAAATGTGTCCGGGAACCGGGAGCTGTTTCCTCAAACCCATGTCACGGCGACACCTCGGCCCGCAGAGGAGCCGCGGGTGCCCTGTGTCCGCCGCAGCCTTCGAAGGCTCCCGCCCGCCCCCGCCACTCATGCCCGCTTCCACGCCCTATTTTCTCATTAAACCTCATTGGGAAAACCCATCGTGTTTTTATTTATTTTATTTACTTATTAAGATTTTGTCTATCCATTTTTCATTTTTTAAAGAATTTTATTTATTTTCAGAGAGGGAAGGGAGGGAGAGAGACAGAGAGAGAGAAACATCAATGTGCAGTTGCTGGGGGCTGTGGCCTGCAACCCAGGCATGTGCCCTGACTGGGAATCGAACCTGCGATGCTTTGGTTTGCAGCCTGCGCTCACTCCACTGAGCCACACCAGCCAGGGTGTATTTTTATTTATTTTTAATCCTCACCCGAGGACATGCTTAGAGAGGAAGGGAGGGAGAGGGAGAGAAATGCTGGTCAGTTGCCTCTCATACGCACCAACCTGCAGCCCAGACGCGTGCCCTGAGCAGGGATCGAACCCGAGACCTTTGGGTTTACGGAGCAAAGCTCCAGGCAGCCGAGCTACGGCTGGCGTGGCTCTCACTCTGTGTTTACGATTGCCACGTGTTTTGATCATGTCTTGGGTCGGTCCCAGGGACGCCCTGGGCAGCAGAGCGCCCGTGGTTCACGGCCCCGGGATGTGCGTGCAGACGCTTGATAAGAGGGTGGATGTGACAGGTGTGTTCTTATTTCCCCCCCACACGCACACGCACACGCACATCCACAGGAAGAAGGAGCCTGGGCTTGCTGCCTCCCCGCCCCGCCTCCCCGCAGAGAGGGCCCCGGGCGGCCAGGACAGGCGGGGGCCCAGGTTACCGGCCTCGCGCAGGTGTTTTCCAAGAGCGAGGGGCCAGGGCAGAGGGCAGGAGGGGTCCCCAGTGCATGCCCGCGTTGTCCTCCTGGTCCTCCTTTGCGTCGGGACGGAGCTGGGGACAGGCCCTCTGCTCCCCACGGCGGCATACAGACCACCTTGCCCCCACCCCCACCCCTGAGCGCTGTGGCCTCGGCCTCACGCCCGAGGGGCAGACCCCGGCCCCACCCCCTCCACCGAAGCAGGACCTGCCCGGGGATGGGGCCGCTCGCTCACTCAGGTCCCCAAGAAAAGTGACAAGGAAACACGCACAAAAACAATGCTGGCAGTGGCCCCTGGGGGGCTTGTGGCCCCGGCAGGGAGGGGACAGTGTGGTGCCGAGCTGGGGACAGGCCCGGTGTGGCGGCGGCCCGCAGCCAGGCTGGCTCCGAGGCTCCGCTCCATCCGGGTGTTGGTCACCACCCTTGCTCCCCCAGCTGCCGCGGCCGGTCGGGACTGGCGTATGTCGACCAGTGGTCATCACTCCGGAAGGCGAGTCTGACATTTTCAAGACGACTCTGAAAGCTCTGTTTTATAGTAACCCCCCACCCCCACCCAAGGTTTTTATTCTTGGCCAGGACTTCAACTTCGCTCCGTTGAAATGCCGTGTAGGCCGGACCAGCCATGGCTGAGACTGCAGAGTCGCTGGCCCACGGTGCAGAGGGGGAAACTGAGGCTCGGGTGACCGACCTGCCCCAAGGGCCCTGGTCTCTGGCTTCTCCCCGGAGTTTGCTGGTGGGGGCCAGGGGGCCAGGGGGCCGGGCCTGAGTGGCCAGCTTCAGCCTCTGCCTCCCCCGGAGCCTCTGCCTGTTGGGGCCGGCCGTGTGGGCACAGCGGGGGCGGCTGTCCTGGCCCTGGAAGGCCACATTCAAGGGAAGTCGGGAGGGGCGGTCCTGGCCTCCCCGGTGCCTGGCTCTGCCGTGTGTGTGGGGGCTGCTCGCTCCTCTTGGCTCGGGCTCGGAGGGGACGCGCGCCTGCTGGGGGGCACTGGTGGGGCTGGGGGGACCCTCCTGGGACACCGGGCACGGGGCTGCAGAGCTGAGGGGGCGAAGCGGAGACCAGAAGCTGGTGGATCCGCCTGCGGAACTTGCCGCGTGGGTTCCAGGCCCGTTTTCTTTGGCCTTTTAGAAAAATCAAGTGTTTGTCACGCTCCATCCATCAGATCATTTTTTCACAGATGTCCGTATGTCTGGCTTTTCAAGGAACCCAGCCCTCATTGCCCGCTCCTGCGGCCCCCCCCCCAACACATAGGCTGTGCTGCAGCCACACAGGTCCCCCCGCTGTCCCCAGACACTCTGGCGCAGCACCTCCCCGCCCGCCTCGGGGCCTTTGCACTGGCTGTTGCTGCCGCGTGGGCCCTGCCCCGCCTCCGGCCGGCCGTCTGGTGCGTGCCTCTCACTCACAGCTCTGTCCACACCCGCGCCGGTTCAGCCCCCACCCTCCCCACCCCGGGGAGTGAGGGCCCGAGGAGCTGGGGCTCGGGGCCTGTCCGGCTCACTCTCCTGCCCCCAGCTCTCCGACGAGTGCCTGGCAGGTGGCGGGCGCTCAGCGCGTGTTTGCGGAGCGAAGGGATGAGTGAATGACACGTCTGGTCGCAGGTGCCGTAGAGCGGCGGCCACCGCCTCTCCATGGGGCGCAGGGCCCCCGTTTGCCGGGGTCCCCTGCTCAGGCTGTTGTGGTTAAAACACGCGAGAAACCAGCACGACTAGATCACCTACTGACTTTAATGGTGTAAACCTGCCTTCCCGACGTGCGGTGGGGTGAGGGCGCCAGGATTGAGGGCCGGCGCTGGGCAGCTGTTCTGGAGCCGAGTGGCGGGCGAGTGGGCGTGGGGCCCCCGGTCGCCCTCCTCACCGGCGTGCCTGTCTCACCCCCCCCCCAGAACGTGCGCATCGACCCCAGCAGCCTGTCCTTCAACATGTGGAAGGACATCCCCGTGCCCTTCTACATGTCCGTCTACTTCTTCGACATCGTCAACCCCAGCGCCATCCTCAAGGGCCAGAAGCCGCAGGTGCGGGAGCGCGGGCCCTACGTGTACAGGTGAGGATGGCGGTGGCCCCGGCCACGGGGGTGGGGGTCTCTGAGAAGGTGCCGTGTGAGCAGAGACCTGATGGAGGCAGCTCGGCCAGGCGGGGAGGGGGGGACATGTTGGGCCCTGGAGTGCTCCCGGGGGTGGCTGGTGAGCCTTGCGGAGGCTTTGGCGCCGTGTCCTGCGGTGGGCAGCTGGCGGTGGGACAGGTGTGGGGCGTGGCCGGGCTTGGCGGTGGCGCCGGGGGCGCTGGAGAGGCACAGAGACACCGAGGGCCCCGGGGAAGCCTGGGGTCACTGCACCTCCCGGCGGGCGCTGACCGCAGCCCTGCTGTCCGCAGGGAGTACCGGCACAAGACCAATATCACCTTCAACGACAACGACACGGTGTCCTTCCTCGAGTTCCGCAACTTCAAGTTCCAGCCCGACAAGTCCAGCGGCCTGGAGAGCGACTACATCGTCATGCCCAACATCCTGGTTCTGGTGAGGCTGCCGTCCTTGGCCCCGCCCCCCATCCTCGGGGCCCCCCACCCCCCCCCCGGGCGGCCCCTCGGCCAGGCAGCTGGCGGCTCATGGGCCACGCTCTCAGCCCCATGAGTGTCCCCGGGCACATCTACCGGTCTCTGGTCCGAGGGTACTGGCCAGAGTCATTGTCCTGCCCTTTTCAACCTGCAGATCCGCAACCTCCAGAAGCAGGTCCCCGTGGGGGGCTGCACGGGGCACCCCCGGCCCACATCACCGTCAGCGGCACTTGGAGGGAGGGTGTGGGCAGGGCCTCCGTTCTGTGCAGGGGACAGTCACAGCAACAGTTGCATGGGCTGACTGCTTGTCCTGTGTGTTGGGACCCCCCGAGACCACCCCAGGGTCACCGACTGACCAGGGGGCTCCCGGGGCTCAGCCTAAGGTCCTGCTCACGGCTGCAGCCCATTACAGAGGGCGGGTACAGTGCCCGGCGAGACCCAGGAAGGGGCGGGCCCAGGGCTGGACCCCCGGCCCAGCACCTAGGCGAGTTGCCCAGGACACGCCTCACTCCCCAGCAGTGAGCTGTGACAATCCGTGGACACACGTGGTAACACAGGTGACGCGTCATCTACCGGGGAAGCCCCCATTGCAGACTCCGCACCCAGGGCCTTCTATTTCGTTCTGTCCCTTGGTGATGTGGAAACCACGGTGCGTCTGTGACCGTGAACGAGTGTTCAGCGTGAAGGAGACCCTGGGGAGGTCCCGGAGAACCAGACGCGGCAGACAGCCCGTGTTTCGGGGGACCGGCTCTGCTCACTCCTCCGCAGGGAGACTGGCTTTGGGGTGGGGTCCCGTTAAGAAGAGACACCGAGCGCCAAGGTGGTGTCTTCAGAGGGAAACAAAAATGAGGAGATCGCCTGTGTTTTAAGTACCTGGACATTGGGGGAGAGAAGACACTGGGGACTCCTATTGCCCGGGAGAGAGCTGATAAGGGAGTGGGGTAGTTTTCATTAAGGAATTTTTTTTACAAGGTGACAGTAAAAGGCACTTTGAACTTGCATACCCAAAAAGGGAATTTGTAGGCTCATGTTAACTGGGCAAAAAGGGCAGGGGTTGACACTTCTGGGCAACAGTGCTGCACCCTGGATCAAGCCACACCTGAAACTGATGTTATGCTCCGGAAGATCAGCTCATCTGGGTGGCTACCGCCTTGTACCTCCCAGGTTCAAAGCCAATAGGGGGCCCTTCCTTCGCCCAAACGTGTCCCTGGGTGGGCTGTTCGCCTGGAGGCCCGGCTTCAGGTCCGGGGGGGCGCACTAGCCATGTCCAGCCCCTGACCCGTGCTGTCCCCTCGCTCTGCAGAGTGCCGCGATGATGCTGGAGCATAAGCACATGAGCCTGAAGCTGTTCATGACCTTGGCGTTCTCGACCCTCGGCCAGCGCGCCTTCATGAACCGCACGGTGGGCGAGATCATGTGGGGCTACGACGACCCCCTCATTAACCTGATCAATAAGTACTTACCAGGCATGCTGCCTGTGAATGGCAAGTTCGGGCTGTTTGCTGAGGTGAGTGTGGCCCAGTGAGGAGTTCAGGGCCTGTGTCCCATCCTCCGCCGGCACCTCCTGGACACCAGTTACCGGCTGGCTTTCGGAGCTGGCTGGGAGCCCTGGGGGCTGCGGGTGTGAATGGCAGAAAACCTAGCTCATCTATACTGGCTTAAGTATACAACTGAACACTCTAAGGATGCATTCAGGTGCGGTTTGACCCAGGCTCATGCGCTGTGGTTGGGCTGGATTCGGACGACGGGCGTCTCTGCTGGAAGAAGGGGGAGTGGGCACGGGGGAGGCAGGTCGGCAATGTTGACTGTCGCCTTGCTCCGAGCTGCCTGATTGTTTCCTAAACTTGACCTCTGGTAACCTGGTAGGGTCAGTGATCGGTTTCC
Organism: Phyllostomus hastatus; assembly: GCF_019186645.2. Lineage (NCBI taxonomy): Eukaryota > Metazoa > Chordata > Mammalia > Chiroptera > Phyllostomidae > Phyllostomus > Phyllostomus hastatus. The sequence goes on along the minus strand of NW_025333537.1, from coordinate 11,955,474 downwards.
TGAGCCGTGATCTGTCGCGGAGTCGGACTCCTGACCTCTGACCCTGACCTTGGCTCCCTCAGCAACAGGTTTTAGTGAGCCCCTGGGGCTGCTCCAGCTTTGCCCTCCTCTCTGTGCTCTGCTGATGCGTCGTTGGGGGGAGAGGGAGGGAGACGTCGTGACGCCGCCCCTGATGCGTGGCAGGTGCTCCACACGTTTTGACTGGTTCTGGGTGTGTGGGCGCCTTGGCCGGCGTGGGGCGACGTGATTCCGTGAAAGCACCTCGTAAACTTGCAAACAAGTGGGAGTTGTTACGAAGCCACGAGCATGCCTATCATCTCTATTTGACCGTGTGCCGTGGAAACCCCCAAATAACAGCCAGTTCCATGCTGGAGTGGTGGCTTTGTCTCTTCAACGATCCAGGGTCCTACTGCTGTGCTCTGCCATTCTCAGGGCGTGGTTTCCATGCTCAAGATTTTACAACACGGTCCAACAGGGCTGCCAGATCACCAGCTATCTCGTCCACATCCCAGGAAGCATGGGCGGTGGGGGGCAGGTAGGGAAGTTGAGGACCAAACAGCACGTCCCAGCTGTCTCCCTCTTTGGGAGGGAGAAAAATCAATCTCCACTTACTTTTCTAGGGCCAGAACTCAGTCACATGGCCACACCTAGCTGCAAGGGAAGCTAAGAAATGTAGCCTTTTAGAGGGTGAGTCGATGCTAAGTGAGCTTTGGGTTTCGTTATGAAGGAGAAAGGGGAGGATGGACTTCGGGTAGTAACTAGCGGTCTCTGACACCCTTTCTCTGTTATACTTATTAGTTAACCATCTTTTTGCATTAGCATGTGTTAATGTAATAACACTGATAATGAAGGCAAGGGCATTTTGAGCTCTTACTATGTCCCAGGACTGTGCTCAGCAGTTTTTATACATTACAACTGTATTTTTAAAAGATTTTATTTTTAGAGAAAGGAGAAAGGGAGGGAGAGAAATATAGGTCTGGTGCCTCTCGTGTGGCCCCCACTGGGGATCTGGCCCCCAACCCAGGCACGTGCCCAGACTGGGAATCAAACTGACGTCCCTTTGGTTCGAAGCCTGTGCTCGATCCACTGAGCCACACCAACCAGGGCTTAAAACTGTGTTTTGTTTTGTTTTGTTTTTAAGATTTTATTTATTTATTTTTAGAGAGGTGAAGGGAGGGAGAAAGAGAGAGAGAGAAACATCAATGTGTGGTTGCCTCTCATGTGGCCCCCACTGGGGACCTGGCCCACAACCCAGGCCTGTGCCCTGACTGGGAATCAAACCTGCGATGCTTTGGTTCGCAGCCCGCGCTCAATCCACTCAGCTACGCCAGCCAGGGCTAAAACTGTGTTTTTAACAGTCCCAATGCCTCTTTGTAGTGTCTCCTTCAGCCTCCTCTCCTAACGGCTGAAGCAGGAGCTCGGGGAGCTCTGAACGGTCAGCCGACGGGACATACAGGGGTTCGGACGCCAGAGCGGGGCTTGGAACCGGCCCCGCTCTGGGTGGAGCCCGTGTGCCGAACCCGTCGGCCATCGCTGTAGCCCTTCGGCCGCCAGCACACGACCCTGGCTGGGTCCCTGGCACGTGCTGTATACCCCCCGCACTCTGTGGCCTCCTCGGGGGTGAAGCGGTGCTTTGAGGTGTCACCCGGCCGCCACTCCTTTCCCTGCACCCTTCGCGTGTCTCTGCGCTGAGTTAGAAGTCCGATTGTAGAAAACGCCCTCGGAGCTCCGGAGCCGGGGCTCCCTGTCTAGAAAGGTTGCTCCCTGACCAGCCTCGGGTCCCGCGTCTGTCCTCCAGCTCTGCTGCGTAACAAGCAGCCCCGGAGTCTCAGGGGCTTCACGCCGTGAAGATTGACTTCCTGTTTGTATCCGGCCTGGGTGACCCGGGGTCTCCGCCCTCTGCCCGTCCCGGGGCGGCGGGGAGGTTGCAGCTTGACACTTCCACCGTGGAATGCGGCTAAAACACGCGTGCACCGGCCCGTGAAGCTGCGCCCTGGGAGTGACACGCCACTTTGGTTCTCCTCTGTTGCTGGGGGAGGTGATGTGACCGTGCTTTGTTTCCAGTGTGCATCGGGGGGAGGTGACCCTCCCACTCCCCTCGAGGGAGAGCCAGACCCTCCTTGAGCTGGGAAGAGAAGGGAGGCGGACACTTTCCAGGAGGGACGCCGTACTCAGGAGTGTCCCTTTCTGAGAGACGCCCCCGAGTCCCCCTCCTCCTGATCCCCAGGCGCTGGGGATGCAGGGACAGCCTGCAACTACAGGGGGCAGGCGCGAGGGCCCCTCTGCCCCACCCCCCTCTCCTGAGGCTCACAGACGCTGCTCTCTGCCGCGCCCACAGCTCAACAACTCCGATTCCGGGCTCTTCACCGTGTTCACGGGGATCCGCAACTTCAGCCGCATCCACCTCGTGGACAAGTGGAACGGGCTCAGCAAGGTGAGAGCCCGGTGGGGGGTGGCGGGGGGGGGGCGGGGCCGCCTGGACCACCGCCTGCCACACCATCCTCCTAAAACCTGGAGGGCGGCCGCATCTGCGAGGGGGAGCTCCCCTGGGGTTGTGGCTCAGAGCTCTGCGTTCCGGCAGGCGGGTGGGGGCGGCAGAGCAACCCTAGGTATTTAGCACCAAGTGTATACCAGGGACCAAGGTCCTTTCTTATGGGGTTGTTTTCGATGACAGCTGCCATTCAACATCATTTTGTGTTAGTTTCAAGGTGCTTAGCCGACCACACACTTTCCAAAGTGTCTCCCCCGATAGCTCCCATCCCCACCTGGCCCCGTACGTAGTGACGGCACGGTGACCGCCTCTGTTCCCTGTGCCGGACCGTGCGTCCCCGTGACTGTTTTGGGACGGGCAGTTTGAACCTCATCCCTTTCACCCGAGTCTCCCAGCCCCCGGCCCGGCCCCCTGGCCACCAGCTGTCTGTCCTCTGTGCCGCCGAGTCCATCTGGGCCGCTCACCCATTCTGTTCCCTAGATCGCACACACCAGCGAGACCACACGGCGTGTGCGCTCCCCCATCTGGCTCCCCTCTCGCAGCGCGGGACCGTCTAGGCCCACCCCTGTGAGGGCAGATGGTTACGATCTCACTCCGTTTCCCGTGGTTCTTCATTCACAAAAGCGTTTTGAAAAGATTGCACTGATGCTATAGCCCTCCATGGCATCGGAAGAGGTTTTGAGTAAAAAAATGAATAGAATTACATGGGAAACACGAGAAGACATTAAAAATGGAATGCTAGAGGAGGCTATAACGCCCGCTTTCTGCCGCCCCCCCCCCCATGCACAGAGCGAGCCCCCAGTTCCCGGCCGGAGGGTGCTCCTCCTCCTCCCGCTCTGTGTCCATTTTCGTAGAACATGGGCGGGCTTTCTCCCCCACTTTGAACCGGTGAAATCATACTGCGCACGTGCTGCGGCATCTCGCCTTTTACCCCGGGGTGGCTTTCCTCATCATGCACAGATGTGACTGTCACTCCCACCTGCCAAACGTTCACTTGGTCGCCGGGGCGAGACCTGCGGGCCGGGGACAGACGACTCCGCCCCTGCCTGAGCCCCAGCAGTGGGAGGCCCCTCCTAGCCGGTGGCTCTCAGTGAGGGTGATGTTTAAGTCCCCTCTGGCTTGTTTGCCCGGCCTAGAAACACGCATGCACATGGGACCACACGCGTTCCGCCGGCACGGAGGGGCCGGAAGGGAGTCGGCTGGGTTCCTCCTGCAGGCTGCACTGCCCAGGGGGGCCGCCACTGTTTGCGACTCTCCCCGGGGGGCCGCCATTGTGAGTCTAAATACGTCCCCTTAGCGTGCCACCTGCTCAGCTGCTCCGGTTTTAGGGAGTGCCCGGCGGCTTCCTCTCTGAGACGGTGTGTCGGTGTCCCACCTGCCACCTCGCCCGCTCGCTGTGTCCTTGGGGGTGTGGGTGATGGGCCCATTTTACAGACGAGGTAACTGAGGCCCCAGCCAAGTTGCCCCTTCCAGGGTCCCTCCTGCCGCCGTGCCAGGCCGTCTCTCCGAGGGGCCTGGCTTCTATCCAAGGACGGTACCGGGAATTGAGGGGTGCCGCGTACCCCAGGGCACACGGCCGGGGACGTCGCCGCTCCCGTGGCCGGGCTGCCCTCATTGCCGCGTCCGCACGCACCCCCCCCAACCCCGCAGGTCAATTTCTGGCACTCGGACCAGTGCAACATGATCAACGGGACGTCCGGGCAGATGTGGGCGCCGTTCATGACCCCCGAGTCCTCGCTGGAGTTCTACAGCCCCGAGGCCTGCCGGTAAGCGGCGCCCCGGGCGGCCTGGGCGCGGAGGTCCGCTTCGCAGCCTACACTGGTGGCTCTGCCGTCACTTGGGAGGAGCTTCGGCTCCTCCTGTCCTCCCCAGCCCTCGGCGCCCCCACAGTGCTCTCTGGTCCCACGGCGAAGAGCTAGCCTCCCGCCGCTGCCGTCCCCCGAGGGGGTGACGGCCGAACCCCGGGAACTGGCGTCCGGTGTGTGAGGGCTGGAGGGGAGGAGTTCCGGGGCAGCAGGTGCAGAGGCCCGGGGGCAGGAGGGAGCACGCTGGAGGAAGCGCAAGGGGGCGGAGGGGCGAGGAAAAGGACAGGCGGGGGCTGGACCCTGTAGGGGCCTGTGGGCCACCACGAGGACACCGGACCATACACAGATGGGACGCCAGCGGTGGCCGAGTTTGCTGGGGCCCGAGGGGCGGCAGTGCCCGTGGGGGAGAGCGGCCCCATGTGGGTGGCCCTCGGCGGGACCTGGTGACAGCCACTGAGTTCCGAGTGCCAGCCCGCCCCCTGCCCGCCCCCCGCAGGTCCATGAAGCTCGTCTACCAGGAGGCGGGGGTGTTCTCAGGCATCCCCATCTACCGCTTCAAGGCCCCGGACACCCTGTTCGCCAACGGGTCCGTCTACCCGCCCAACGAGGGCTTCTGCCCGTGCCTGCAGTCGGGGATCCAGAACGTCAGCACCTGCAGGTTCAGTGCGTGTCACCCGGCCTCGGCGACGGGGGTGGGGGTGGGGGGAGGACAGGAGGGTGGGACTGGGGACTGGGGACTGGGCACAGGCGCGTCTGCTGCCAGCTTCATCCTGGGCGACCCCGCCGGGCCTCGGACAACGAGGGCCGCGGACAGATAACGTGCGGAAAGATAAGCTGCATGGATCAGTAGTAAACCCTCCCAAACACAGGGGCCTAGACCCAGCGCCACGGCCCCAGACAGCGCTGTGGCTCAGGAGTCTGACATCAGGCCCGGGACCCCGCCCCCGAGGTCACGCCCGTCCCCTTCTCCGGCCCTCTGGGGCGCAAGGGCTGGGGAGGCCACGCCGGGCCCGCATGCACGGGCCCTCTGGGCCACGCCCTCCGCGGGCAGCCCCGCCGAGGGGCAGCCCTGTCGCTCTGGGCTGCGTGTCACCTTGCACAGTCACACGGGCTCCAGGGACAGGACACGGACGCTTTCGGGAAGGGCACTTTCCTGCCTCCCCCCCCCCCCCCGCACCACGGCACGTGGCCAGAGTACACGCGGCGGGGCAAAGGCCCTCCACCCCAGCTGGGCGGGAGGAGAAGCGGGTCCTCCTAGGCCGGGCGCCACCGTCCAGCCGGCACCACATGGTCCTCCGGCCTCCTCGGTGCTTTCCCACGCTGGTCCCCGAGGCGCCGGCCTGTCACTCGCTTTGACACTTGGCCATCCGCCCCGCGCCCCTCTCCTCGCCCGCAGGCAGTTCCAGCAAGCCCCGTGGGCGCTGCTGCCCCCTCCCCCGCCCCCGTGGCTGGGCCGCCGTGGCCTCTGAGCCCTGGCCCCGGCCTGTCCAGTTGGCCTCCCTGTTCTACTGCAGCCTCCTGAGTGCGACCCGCCCTCCGGCCTGTCCAGTGCGGTCACCACTGGCCTCGCGTGGCTGCTTACACGGGAACCGGCTTCAATAGAATAAAACGGCAAGGGCCGTATTTCCCGGGCCGCACTGGCCTCGCCGGGGGGCTCAGAGAGGGAGCATTTCGCCGCCGTGGGGAGCTCTGGGGGACCCCGTTCCTGGGGGCAGCCCGGGGGACCGTCCAGACTCGGGGTTGCCGTCCAAGCCCCTGCTCCCGGGGCCTCCCCGCCCGTACCCGCCCCCACCCCCCACGGACCGCCCCTCAGACCCGCACCACCCCGCCTGAGCCCGTCTGCCGAAGGGACTTCGAAAGCACGACGGAATTTAAAGCCCTTCCCGTGAAGTTTTTCCCTGTCGTGTTCGAACAAACACCTGCACGGACAGGTGCCCGCACCGCACGAGCAGCTTGAAATCCCAGACAGCATCCTGGCCGACACGCAGAGCAGGCGCAGCCCCAGACGCCCCGCGTGCCCTCCCGGCCGCCGGTGCCCTCTCTGTGACAGGAGCCAGAGCCCGTGTCCTCCCTTTCTCTGCGGCCCCCGCCCCTTCGTCCACGGCCACGCGGGTGCGGCCCACCCCCGCCGTCGTGGGTGCTGTGGGCGGCCTCTTCGGTGCCGTGGAGTGAGCGTTCCACCCTGGGGGCACACCTCCGTGTCCTTGCCCCTTTCGCTGTCCCCCGGCATCCGAGTTCCCAGTTTTTTGAACGTGATCGCAGTGCTGCTGGGAATACTCGTGTGTGTGTGTGTGTGCGTGTGACTTCTGGTGCGGCCGGCTCTGCATCTCTGTGGCGCTTTCTCTGGAGGAGCACCCCCAGATTCCCCTCCCGGGTCCTGAGAATGTCTTGGGCCCAGAGAACCCCCGCTCCTCGAACCTTCCTGCTGGGTCAGGGAGGTTCGAGACTTTCGCAACACTGCCTCTTAATCGTGATCGATATGGAGCTGGTTAATTATGCCACAGAGCGATAAATTAATTAGCACTTTTAACCTGGGCGGGGTCCTCCCGGTCTGTTTGGAAATCAGATAAGAAGAAACGCTACTAAAGAGCCATGTGGACTCAATGTCTGGAGCCAGGGCAGGCGATGGCAGGTCCGTCCGGCCCCTCCTGTCTCCCCGACCCCTGGCCGTGGGGGCGTGGCCGCGGGCCCTGGTGGGGGTGCGCCCTCTTCAAGGGCCTGGCTGGGCGAGCGCCTCCCGAACCGAGGACCCCAGAGTGTCGCCACCTGTGGTGACCGGGTCCTCGAGTTGGCTCTGACGGCCTTCTTTCTCGGTGGGGACGGGAAGATGGGAAACGGGGTTTTTCCGCATCTTGGGACATCATCCCTCGGGGCACTGGAGATGACAGCAAAGGCGCGAGGAGCTGGCTTTAAACGACAGTGACCTCCATGGCGAGGGAGGACTTCCATCTTCCGTCCCCTTTCCGCCTTTCCGATGACCTCCAGGAGGGAGCCTCGGTTGGTGCTTGTGGGGGGGGGGCCAGGGGGGCTCAGATACCTCTCCAACCCTCGCCTGTCTCTTCAACAGAGAGACAGCAGGTCCAAGGTCAGAGCCTCCTGCAGGTCACAGTGTCTGGTTAGCACGTCCAGTGTCTATGGGCCTCCGTCGTCCTCATGCCCATGTTGACTCTCCAACTATGGCGGGGGGGGGGTGCTGGCCCGTTACGGCTCTGGTGTGAAGCCCCCCCCCCCTTAAAATGCAGCTGTTTAAGTCAGGCCCTGGCTGTTGCTTCAAAGAAGCTAATTACATAAGTGTGTGTGCGCGTGTGTGTGTGTGGGGGGGGTTATCTGGAGTTTATGGCCACGTGGAAGGGTCATTAACGCCGAGAAACGCTCAGGCGACAGAAGTGGCAGGATCTGGGAAAAGCGAAGTCAGCTACCGCTACGTTCCCGGCTTTTGCTTCCCGCCGGCGCTCGGCTCTGCCAAGGAAAGCAGAGGGGAGTCCAGGCCTGTGAGGCCGCCAAACTGGACGCCGGCCCGGCAGCCTCCGAGCGAGCTGGGTGCTCGGGATTGAGGCCTCGGGGGCGTTTGTTTCTCTAGTGCATTCTTTTTTCTCATTGAGGTGACGTTCACGTCACCTCAAATTAACCACGGGGAAGTGTACGGTTCCGTGGCATTTAGTGCAGCCACCGCCTCTGTCTGGTTCCAGAACGTTCTCAACGCCCCAAAATGAGAACCCGTCCCGGGGAGCAGCCACCGCCCTCTCCCGGCCGCGGCCCTGGCCGCCCCCCATTCTGCGCCCCGTCTACCGCGTGTGGGTTCCGGCCCCGGGGGTCCGAGAGGCCCCTCCCCCTCCTCGCCGACTGGCTGTGGCTCGGCCGGCTGTCCGTGTCCGGAGCTCCTGACTGAGGATGCGCCACTGTCTGCCCCCTCGGTGGGTTGGTGGAGAGGCCCTGCCTCAGGTTTCTGGGTGCGGATTTCTCGCTCAGGGGCCCGCGTCCGTCCCCGGCCCCCCACGCTGGCGTCCGTCCCTCAGACCGGCTGGCAGGCGAGAGCGCGGCAGGTGCGTCTTCTCCCCTCCCGGGCACGGCAGGGGGGCCCAGCTGCAGGCGTGCACGCCGGAGCCTGTCGGGCGGCTGCTGCGGGGCCTGCGGACGCCGGCCTGGGCTGCTTGGCTTGAGGGTCAAGCTCTCCTTCTCCCGCCCGAGCTCCAGTCCGGCCTTGACCCGCCTGTGTGTCCTCCACTCCCCAGACTGCCCTCCTCACGCCGTCCCCTCCGCAGGCACCCCCCACCCCCTGCGTTCGCTTCTGCCGCCCCCTCCTCCTGGAATGCCACGCGCCCTGACCTTGGCCTGGACCCAGAGGCTGTCTCCTCTCCCTTCCCCCGTCCTTCCCCTGCCAGAGCCAGCGGCTCCCGCCTGGCCATCCCCGCGGCACAGAGCTTGTCCCCTGCTGGGTGGGTTCCCATGCCCGGTGCCTGTTGGGTGCTTTTCAGACCGAACGAAGGGACAGACCCTCCCTGTCGCTTGCGTCTCGCCGTCGCCCGGGGGTGCTCTGCAGGCGGTGGCTCTGTCTCACCGTCCGTCCGTCCGTCCGCCCGCCCGCCCTCGTGTGTGGCTCCGGGCCCGGCCTGAAGCCTCCGGACGGGCCAGTGCGCCCCACTGGCCTGACCCCGTCCCCGTCTCTGCCCTCTGCCTTGCAGATGCGCCCTTGTTCCTCTCCCACCCGCACTTCTACAACGCCGACCCGGTCCTGGCCGACGCGGTGACCGGCCTGCACCCCGACGAGAGAGAGCACTCCTTGTTCCTGGACGTCCACCCGGTGAGCCTGCCCGTCAGCCCGGGGGGGCGGCGGGGCGTTCCGGCCGGCGCACACGGCTGCCCCTGCTCCCCCCTCCCACCGCCCATCATGGGGGGAGAGTGGCGGGAGGCCTGGCTCTCTTGGGCTTTGAGAGCTTCTAGAACCTCAGACCACCACGGGTCCCTCCTTTGCTCTGATTCCATAGTTCAAGGGTTTATTGTCTCCTTATTAGGGACTCGCGTCCATAAAAGGACCATGAGACAGTAAATTAATTAGGCGTTATCAGCTCACCAATTACCTAGGGCGGCCTTCTGGTTACGCCAGCCTACCATAAAGATCATGCGGCACCAAGAAGATTCTGGAATGCCTTGCAGATAAAGGGGGAGGGGTGGGGACAGGAGGGGACAGGCCTGCGCCGTGGCCCTCCCGTGGCTGTGTCCCGAGCCACTGCCTCGCCTCTCAGCGTCTCTGCCCCCGGTGGAATGTGCCCGTCTGGACCTGGAGGCGTCTGCTGTAAAAATTCGGGGGGTCTCTGTCTCCCAAGTGGACTTGCGGTCACCCCCACAGGCCTTCTCTGAAGCTCTCCTGCCCGGTGCTGTTCCGCACCATTTTCCTGGGGCGTCTCGGCCCCTGACTCGGCCCGCTGGCCCCTGGCAGTCCTCTCCCCGTCTCTCTCTGTCTCTCTCGCCAAAGCCCAGGCTCGTGAAGTCAGCTGTGGCTGCAGACACTGCTCACTGGGCACACAGTGTGTGTTGCAGCCCGCTGTGACCCCGGGGCTGGCTGGATGCTCCCACGTGCATCAACTCGCTCTGGGAGGCGCGTGAGGCGCGCACAGCCACCCCCAAGTCCCGGGGGGCGGGGCGGGGACTGCCCTCCGGGTAGGCCGAGCGGTAGGACCAGTGGGTGGGTCCTGGGCTCGGGAGGGGGCTCCTGTGCGTCGGGAGAGCTCTCGCAGTCAGCATGGGGGCAGCCCTGGGGCCTCGGGGAGCGTGGTTTTGGTGCCGATGGGGGCCGGCGAGGGGCAGAGCCGATTCGAACACGGCTCTTCCAACGCCCCACCACGGCGTCCTGCGTTCTTCTGGCCTCGTGTGGCCTCGGTCACTGTTAGTTCCTGGGGGTGACATTGGCGGTTAGTGCGGCATCATCGACTAGGTCCCCTAGGCCGGACTCTATGTCCCCCGGGACTGTTCTGTAGCTGCCATTCGGACTCCTCCACCCCTCCCCCTTCCGCCCAGCCCCCGCCCCCAGTTGGGACCGGCTCCGAGGAGCCGACAGGGGCTGCCCGCCTTCTCTCTCTTCGGCTCGTTACCGCGCAGCCGGTCTGCGCTGCCCCTGGGGAGCTCCAGCGAGAGCCGGATCTCTCGTCCTTCCTCACCAGGGACTTTCACTTCAGTGTGTGGCTTCTCCGCGCACCCCTCCCACGCTGGGAAACCGGCAGTGAGGGCGGCCTGAGAGGCTCACAGCTGCCGGCAGCCGCCGCCCGGCTGTCCTCTCCTCTCCCTGCAGGTCAGAGGGGCAGGCGTGGGGAGGAAGTGTCCTTTCCCCTTCTGTTGTCGGGGACTCTTTGGGAGGGTATTGTGGGGTCAGTGTACTGCCTGTTAGGCATTAGCACTCCCACAAGGAAGGTTCTGCTGAGCTTCTGGAAGCTTCTCCTGAGTCTGGGTCGGGAATGGGGGCGGGCGGCACCCGGCTGCCGGTCCAAGTTCCTCTCCCCTGCGGTGCGGGAGCTGCAGGGCCCCGCCGAGGACAGGAGGGAGGGCCTGAGCGGACACCCAGGACGCAGAGTCTGTGGTAGAGAGTGGGCACAGGAGGGTGGCCCCCGAGGCCACCCCCATTCAGCGACGGGCTGGGAGGGCTCCCAGGACTGGGCGAGCCGCCAGAGTCAGGGCCGCACTCGGGTCCGGCAGGAAGACACGGAGCCCAGTCACCGAGGCCCCCTCTGCCCGCAGGTCCCCAAACTCCAGCTCCCCCAAAGGACAGCAGGTGCCAGCCTAAACGCTCTCCCACAGGCAGGCCCCCTTATCCACGGGGACAGGGGACGGCAGCCCTCCCAAAACCCAGGCCCAGGACGCCGGTCCTGGACCGGCGTGCCAGCGCCCCCTGCAGGGAGAGCAGCCCGGCCTGCTGAGCTGACTCCTCCGCACAGGGTGGTCCCCCTCCTGTCCCACCAGGTTCTTAAGGTCAAACGCTCCTGGGTCAGGGCAGCCCGACCTTTGACCTGCTCCTCTGCGCCACCCGGGCCCCTGGCGGTGGTCAGAACACCGGGCTTGCCCCCCCAACCCCCCGGGACAGGTGACAATAACACAGACATTCAAGGCCCCGGGGTGGCTCTTGCAGACCCCCCGGGCGGTGGGCAGGGCGTCTCCCCCCAGCAGTCTGAGCTGAGAAGCCCAGTCACGACCCCTGACCCAAGCCCCGCGTCCTTCCCACCGCACTTTCCCGGCGCCGTTCCCGGAGCCTCCCCTGACTGGGGCCCTGCGTGCGTGCGTGCCACGGACGCGTTGTCACCGCTTACTTGTTGTTTTTAAAACACGTCTTCCCATTGAAGCAAAATGGGTTCTGCACAAAGGCGGCGCCCTATCGCCGCCGCGATCAGGAATTTAAAAACTTCCCCAAACAAGGAGGCGCCCCGCACAGATAAACACGAGGGAGCCGAGCGCCCGGGCCGCGGCGGACGGGGGGGCGTGGGGTCCAGAGGGGCCGGGCTGCCTGCGCCCGCGGGTCTCCTCTGTTCCGCAGGGAGGGCGGGGGGTGGGCGGTGGGCGGGGTGCGGGGGAGGATGTCTTTCCGAGTTCGGGGAAGGAGCGCCCTGGAGGGCAGGCGGAGGGATTCGGGGTTTTCCGTCCCGGCAGAGGCTTGCTCCCTGGAGGGCCCCTGGAGGCCGCTGGGAAGCATGCGTTTACCTTTCAGGGTTCAGAGTGAGGGGAGGGCCCCCGCCTCCCCGAGAGCGGAGGCGCTGGAGCTGGGACGCGCCCCCCCCACCCAGGGGGGCGGGACCAGGGAGGCCGGCCCTCACCGTGTGTGTCGCCGCAGGTCACGGGGATCCCCATGAACTGCTCCGTGAAGCTGCAGCTCAGCCTCTACATCAAGGCCGTCAAAGGCATCGGGTGAGTGGGGCCGGGGCGGGGGCCGGCCCTCCCGGCTGCGGTGGGGGTCTCAGCGCCACCTGCGTCCTGGCAGCGCTGCCCCCCAAACCCCCTGTTCTCTCGCCGTGGGTCCCCCGGGTCAGGCAGAACGGCCCCTCCGGGCTGCTTGCCACTCAACGGGGTGGCAACGACTAAACCCCGGCCAAACAAGCGTTTGACAGTGGAAACTCACCAGACAGCCGTCTTCACTGAGACGATTCACGTGATGGGAGGTCTTTTTTAAGCACTGATTTAAAAAAAATTTGGGGGGGGGGATAGTACCTTTATCAAGCTTTAATTCATGTATTATAAAGCCCACCCTTTAAGAGTGTACAATTCAGTAACTATAGTATATTCACAGAACTGTACAGCCATCGCCACAATTTTATTTTATTTATTTTTTAAAAGGTGTTATTTATTTACCTTTAGAAAGAGAAGAAGGGGGCGGAGAAAGAGAGGGAGAGAAACATCAATGTGTGGTTGCCTCTCACACCCCCCTACTGGGGACCTGGCCTGCAACCCAGGCATGTGCCCTGACTGGGAATCGAACTGGCGACCTTGTGGTTCTCAGGCCGGAGCTCAGTCCCCTGAGCCACACCAGCCAGGGCCCATCATGATCTTAGAACACTTTCATCAACCTCCCCCACCCCACAAACCCCCCCCCCACACACACACATTAGCAGCCACTGTCCATTTCCTGCAGCCCCAGACGACCACCCATCTGCTTCCTGTCTCTATAGAATAGTCTCTTCTCACATTTCCTGCAAATGGAATCCGACAACACGTGGCCTTTTGTGTCTGGTGCCTGTCACCCAGCGTCCCGTTCCCAAAGGCCATCCACGTCGCAGCTGGCACCAGGGCCCTGTGTCTCCTGGCTGAGTTACACTCTGTGGTCCGGGCAGACCACATTTTTTTAAAGATCTATTTATTTTTAGAGAGGGAAGGGAGGGAGAGAGAGAGAGAGAGAGAGAGACAAACATCAATGTGCGGTTGCTGGGGGCCGTGGCCTGCAACCCAGGCGTGTGCCCTGACTGGGAATCGAACCTGTGACACTTTGGTTCGCAGCCCGCGCTCAATCCACTGAGCTACGCCAGCCAGGGAGGCCCGGACGTTGGGGCTGTGTCTGGTTTCTGGCCACTGTGAAGCATGCTGCTCCGACCGACTGTTCACAGATCGGTTTCCCTGCGGCACGTGTCCCCATTTCCCCGGGTCGGTCCCTCGGGAGCAGAACTGCCGCATCAGACGGCCACCCCGAGTTTAACGGCCAAGGACCTGCCAGCCAGGCTCTCTCCCGCGCGGCCCCTCGGTCACGGAGGAGGTCCCAGCCCCATGTCCTGGCCGCCGTGGGTTAGAGAGAACACTGTGTTTGGACTGAGCCGAATGTGGGAGCACACACGGGGTCATCGCCGTGTCAGCGTCTGTCCTAGTCAGCGTATTTGGAACAGTCTCGCTGAAAAGATATCCTCTGGAGAGATTCCTGGGCTGCAGCAATGCGGGCTTCCGGGCCGCCGTGGGGGCGGGTGGGGGGGGCAGAGCATGGGGCCCAAGAGCAGCGGAGGCGGGGATGGCAGGGACCCACCTCCTCCCCGCTGCCTGGCCCTTCCCGCGCCTCCAGAGGCTGCTCAGAGGGTTGGTGCTGGCGGGGTGTGTGGGCTGTGGAGGGAACCACCGGCCCGTCGCCCTGTCTGGTAGCTCAGTGTGCCCGGGCGGCCAGGTGACAGAGCAGAGGGCGGCCCAGGTGGGGACGGGACCGAGGACCAGCCCTGCCCAGCACCAGGGCAAGGGGCCCAGTGGCGTCCCATCCTGTGCAGTTTCAACTGCATTTTCCAAAATTGGGATTTTTCAGCATGAGTGCTTTCCGTTTTCACGCGTCAGGAGTGGATTCGAATTCTTGACAAATGCTGCTCAGGACAGCAGGACCCCTGGGCAGCTGGATTCTGCCTGTTGGGGGCCTCTGGCTGCTCCAAGGACCTTCCTGGGCTTCTGTGTCCTGGACTGTCCCTGCAGCCGGCCAGAGCCCTGGTTTCAAGGGAGCCGGCCTCCACTGCAGTGCTTGTCGCCACCTGGAGGGCAGATGAGGAACAGGCGCGGGGAAGGTCTGGGGACCCAGCCGCCCAGAAGCAGGGCTGTCCCAGGTTGCCAGGAACTTCTGTGCTGTTGGCTCCCAGGAGCTCTGCCTGGCAATAAGACGCCACTTGCATTGAACTCCCAGCAGCTTTACAAATGCGGATAAAAGAGGCCAAAGTCTGTTTCCAGAGCTCTCCCTGTGGCTGACACCAGCCCCGTGAGTTCACGGCACAGCACGAACTTCTCCTTAGCGGGTGGCCGGAGAGTGGTGGCGAGGATTTGGCTCTCCGCGCTGTGTCTGGCCCCCAGCCCCCGGCCCCCGGGCGAGTGCCACCCCTCTCTGGGCAGGGGTGCCCGCCAGCAGGTCCGGAGCGAGGAAGCTTGGAACAGCCGTGCCCACTGCGGCATTTCCTGACGACGGCCGTGACGAACTCGGGGCGCTGTTCACGTGCTGGGCATTTCTCTCAGCACGTTGTTCATGTTGTTCAGGCCTCGCTCGAGCCCTGTGAGGAGGAGGCACAGAGAGGGCAGGCAGCCGCCCGAGGTCACACAGCGAGCTAGCGAGGGGCTCCGTCTGGTCCCTGAAACCGAGCTCAGGCTCGAGGACTGGCTGGGAAGGTCACAGGGCCCAGCACGGGGTCGTGCTCCCTGCTGTGATTCATTCCAGTGAACAGATCCAAAGCAAAATCGGCACAGGAGGAGACCCCTGGGGTGGGGAGGCTGGGAGAACCAGGCCCGGACTCCCCCGGGGAGCCACGCGGGCCCCACCACACCCGCAGCAGCGCGTTGAGACAACGCGTGTGAAGTGCTGTCCCCAGGGAAGCCCACGAGAGACTCAGCACCAGGGTGTTTATCGGGGGCTCGTCACCTAGGCCCCCTCTGCCCGGCAGGCCCCCCTGAACCCCAGCGCCCCAAGGACAGCAGGTGTCAGCTTAACCCACGCTGTTCATCAGCTGGGTGCGCGGCTGTTCCGCCTCCGACAGGAACGAGGGGCTGTCAGCCAGGCCGCATGCAGCCCTCCCCCCCGCATGCAGCCCTCCCCCAGGTGAGGGGGGAGTCTTCACCTGGAAAAGGTCTCGTCTGGTTGTCTTCTTGTTCCCCGCCAGGAAATACCCGTCCCTCCAGCCTGGGCCGATGGCGCCCTTGCTGTCAGAGCCCGCCTGCCCCTGGAGCCTGGGACCGTGTGGCCAAGCCCGCCTGCGGGAGAAGTCCCTGGCCAGACCTCTCACGGGCTTTGTCTCCCTTTTTTCCAGGCAAACCGGGAGGATTGCGCCAGTGGTCTTGCCACTGATGTGGTTTGAGGAGGTAAGGCCACCTCGCTGTCCCTGCACTGAGCTCCCCTGGGCGTGGCCTGCGGTACCTCCGCCGGGAGCCTGCTGCGGCCTCTGAGGCTGGGCCCTCCCTGGAGGCGGGGGCTGGGCCGGGGAGCCGGACCGTGCGACCTGGAACAATCCAGGGGGAGCTTTCCACTCTGCAACCACGTTGTCACCCACTCCCCTCCCTCCCTTAGCGGGAAGGACCGGATTCAGTGGGTCCTGGATCTGGGACGGCGCCACCCTGGGGGGTAGTTTTTTTATGGTAGCGTGACCACTTCTCCCAAGACTAGGGAAGTCGATTTTCTGGGTGTCAGCTTTTCCCGTGAAATTTCTCTCTGTTCCTGGCTTTGCAGGGTTACTTCCGCATTTTAAAGGGAGGGGGGGTGCGTGGGGTGGGGCGCGGAGCAGGCAGCCTCGGAAAGTCAAATGCTCCGCGCAGTCTGGTCTGGGCTGGTGGGAGGCTGGGCTCTGCTTCAGGCAGCCACTCGGGGTCGCCCCGCTCCTTCCACCCTGGGCGCCTGCCCCACTGGAGACCCTCAGAACCACTCCCGTTCAGTGGGTGGGGGAAGCAGTGGAGAGAATCTCACCGGCAGGTTTTTACCAGCCAGGTGTGGAGGTTGTGGTATCACTGTGCCTGCGTCCCATTGGCCAGAACGCGATCACATGACCCTGCCAGCCGCGAGGGAGTCTGGGAAATGTAGTCTCTTGGTGTGGCCCTGGAGGAAATGGATACCGCCTGCAGGCTTGTGGGTGGGGAAGGGTGCGGGGGCCACTGTGTGTGGCCCCAGCCCAGGTGCCTGTCGTTCTCCCCCCCAGAGAGGAGCCATGGAGGGCGACACGCTCCGGGCGTTCTACACCCAGCTGGTGCTGATGCCCAAGGTGCTGCACTACGCCCAGTACGTCCTTCTCGCCCTGGGGGGCGTCCTGCTGCTGGTGCCTGTCATCTACCAGATCCGGAGCCAAGTAAGTGGTGGCCGCAGCGTGGCCCAGGCCGGGCGGCCCACTGCTTGCCTGCTGGGGGAGAGAGGGGCTTGGGTGGGATGGCCCGGTCCCGGCAGACGCCCGCAGCCTGGAGCCCGCCTCGGGCAGCGTCCGGGTCTCTGCCGGACCTGGGGAGCTGTCGCTGGGTCCTCGCTCCTCCTGCGTCCTGCATGGCTACATCTCTGCCTGTCCTGGGAGGCCCGGGGACCCTCCCCCAGAGGAGCTGCTGGTGGGCTTCGGTGATGAGACCTGGTGCTCGAGTGGCTTGTTCATGGAGTTAGCACCTGCGGGTGCCGGGCTCTGTCACGGGCAGGGCACCCAGCGGCAGGGGGCGGGGCTTGCGTTCTAGGCGGGGAGACGAAGACCAGGTAAACACACAAAAAACAGCGTCACTGACGATAGAAAACGTGAGGGGCTGTCCAGTGGGAACAAGCCTGATCCAGTGCGTGACTGTAAATTTAAGTTTTCTTTTTTTTAAGATTTTATTTATTTATTTTTAGAGAGGAAAGGGAGGGAGAAAGAGAGAGAGAAACATCAATCTGTGGTTGCTGGGGGCCGTGGCCTGCAACCCAGGCATGTGCCCTGACTGGGAATCGAACCTGCGATGCTTTGGTTTGCAGCCCACGTTCAATCCACTGAGCTACGGCAGCCAGGGCTGAATTTAAGTTTTCTTAACAGCCACGTTAAGTAAAAAAATCCATTTTAATTATGTTTTATTCCACCTGAACATACCCCAAATATGACCATTCTAAAGTGCAATCACTATAAAAATAGAATGACTGATTTTTGTAACTTTTTTTCCGTGTCAAGTCTTTGAAATCGGTCTTTGACCGAGTAAATCATTTTACTCCTGCCGTGGGTCCCGATTTGGGCTTGCTGCATTTCGAAGGCCCCCGATGGCCGTCTGGGGCTCCCAGACGGCCAGCACAGTGTCCGGGGGGCTGGGGACAACCGTGGAGAGAGTGTGGGCAAAGCCAGAATCTGAGCTTAAACGCAGAGGCCGAGGAGGCCCTCGGCATACGGTCACGGAACACATTCCCGACAGGAAGGAAGGGCCAGGGCCAGCGCCCCGAGGCAGGGACGGTGGGGTGTTCAGAAGTGACCCCGCAGGGCCAGGGTGGCTGGACGGGAGTGGGAGGCGTCCGAGGCGGGGGAGGGGCCGGGGCAGGTCACACAGGGCGAGCAGCTTGGAACCGATTCCTGGGGGACAGGAAGCTACTGGAGGCCTGGTCAGCTGCTGTGTGAGGGGCAGAAGCAGGGGCCAGCGAGGAGCCCCAGGTGAGCGAGGGGGGCGGCTGGGAGCAGTGGGCACAGCTTGTTTTTCGAAGGGAGCGTAGCTGGAGAAGAGGGCAGCCGCCCGCTAGGGGCGGGAAGAAGAAAGGCAATGACAGTAGGCGGTCTTGACTTGATGCCGGGCATCCTCCCCTTCGTGACGGTTTCAAATGTTATTTTCGGAGACAGGGGAAGGGAGGGAGAAAGAGAGGAAGAAAAACATCAGTGGGAGAGAGAAACACTGATCGGTTGTCTATCGGACACGTCCCAACCGGGGACCGAACCTGCAACCCAGGCCTGTGCCCCGACTGGGAATCGAGCCCGAGATCCTCCCCTTTGCGGGGGGCACCGACCCACGGAGCCACACCGGCTGGGGCTGAGCGGCTGCCCTGGCCCCCAGGCACCGTGCACGGGCTGGGGGTTCAGCAGTGCCCAGAACGTGAACCTGGAGCCCCACGGTCACGGGCAAGGCCGACGGGAAGCAGTTCCCGCAGTCACACGGTAACAGGCCCGTGACCGCGGGGCTCCGGGGACATGGCAGCGGCAGGTGCGGGGGGAGCTGCAGGGACACTGCTCAGTCACAGGGAGTCCCGAGCAGCCATTAGGGACCCACGCACCAGAAGCCACCCCGGTGGCCCCCACCTTGTCCTGGGGCCCCAGGCCGAGGCCTTGGGGGTGGGATGCTGCCCACTCAGCCCCGGCTCCCTGCTGCCCCACACCCCCGCCCTCTGCCACGCCTGCTTTCTGCCTCGGCTTTGCAACAGCCCTTTCTTCCTCCGTCTCTGGGGGCCCCTCGCTCGCTTGCTCACTCACTGGGAGGAGCCTTCCCATCCCAGGCGTTGCACCTGAGTCCTCAGGCCCTTCGCCGACCGGTGGCCTTCAAACTCCCCTCCCCCGGGGGACAGGCTGCCGGACCTCGCCATGTCCTCGTGGCCTCTGGTGTCCCAGCCCCGATGAACGATGGGTGTAATGAGACTTCGGGGGTGGGGTGGGGGCGGGGCGGTTTGTGCTCTGTCACGCCCCGGTGACAGCCAGGCTTAGCAGAGCAGAAGGGAATTCCCTGCAGTTTCTCGACTTAAATCACGCTGAGAGGGTGGGAGGGACCAGAGGCGGCTGCCTCCTGGGTGGGTTTCCACTGGTGAAGACGCACACGGCCAGCACAGGGCCACCCACAAGGGCTGCCGGCTGGTGAGCGGCTGGGTGCAGGGAGGAGGCCAAGGCAGCCTCCGCCTGCGGTCCCCTCAGTCCCTCTGTCTCTCCCCTAATCGCCCATCATAAGGGGGCCAGGAGGAGAGCGAGGACACCGCGTGAAATGCTGGCTTGGGCCCCTTCCCGGCCTCACCCCCCAGCCCACGCAGAAACTGTTGTTCTTACTTATTTTCCCAATGACTAGCCAGCTGAGGCTCCGCCCCGCCCATTGCAGGTTTCACTGGCGGCCCCTTAATTGAAATGTATCCCATTTTGTAAGTTTCCGCTTCGGTGGGGTGAGGCCTTAAACTCCAGGCACTGTTTGTCCTGATTGGAAAAAAAAGAAAGTCTCATGCTGGAGAACTCACGTATTTTAATTTCCCTTCCGAGAAGTGTTGCTTCTCAGGTCCTGCTTTGCAAAGAATCAATAGGTTTTTGTCGTTTTTTTTTTTTTTTAATGAACTGGTCTTTTTTTTTTCTTTTCTTTTTTTTCAGATTTTATTTATTTATTTTTAGAGAGGGAAGGGAGGGTGATAGAGAGAGAGAGAGAAACATCAATGTGCGGTTGCTGGGGGTCACGGCCTGCAACCTAGGCATGTACCCTGGCTGGGAATCGAACCTGTGACACTTTGATTTGCAGCCCGTGCTCAATCCACTGAGCTACGCCAGCCAGGGCAGTTTTTTGTTTTTTGTGTTTTTTTAACAGAAAAATCTGTTTCTGGTTGATTTAAAATGAGCCCCCACTGGACCCTCTGATTCCTGGCCAATCCGCCCACCTCCATGCCTAAATTTTCCAGTGGGCGAACTTCTTTCAGCCCGGCCTGCCCATCCGGCCAGGCGCGTGTCCTGAAGACGCCGGCGTTTCTGTCTCTGGTGACGGGCAGCTTCAGCCCCCCCTTCGCAGCCCGCTCCCGCGGTGGTTAGTGGTGGCGGGCTCTAGGATCCCGCGCCCTCCCCGGTGCTCTGGGAAATCCGAGAACTGCGTCCGACATTTTCCGTGTGGCTGCAACGTCAACTACAAATTAGCTTGGTTGTCTTCTAGGAGAGATGCTATTTATTTTGGAGTAGTGATAAAAAGGGCCCCAAGGATAAGGAGGCCATGCAGGCCTACTCTGAATCCCTGATGACCCCCGCCGCCAAGGGCACGGTGCTGCAAGAAGCAAGGCTGTAGGTGGGTACCAGGTAACGCCGCCCCTCCCCCCACCCTCCCCTAGCGAGTAGAAAAAACCCGGACCGCCCGGAACACACGTGCTTCTGCAGCCTGAGCGTCCCCGGACCGTCGACAGACGGACCGAAGACGGAGATACGCTTGTTTGTGCCTTTGGTTCCCAGGACAGCGTCTTCGCCCCCGGGACGCCCGGGGTCCTGGGGGCTGGTGTCGGACCTGCAAGGCTGTAGGGTCGCCGGGCAGAGCAGGCCAGCTGCCGCTCCCAGCTCTGGGGATGTTTGCTAATCGGGCAGCTCCTTCCAGACCTCCTGGTGTAGAATCCAGAAGGGGCCCAGGGGCCTCCATTTCCACGGACCCCTGGGGGGGGCTGAGTGAGAGGGGTCCGCATGAGACCGGGGGCCTCACCTGAGTGCCGGCGCATGGCCAGGACTCAGCCTGAGGGAGGACCGGTGGACTGAGCGAAATAGTCACATATGCACACAGAAATGAAGACGCAGCCACGAGAGGTCGCCCAGTTACATCTGAATCTCCGGTCAACGGTGGTGGTTTTTAGGACAAGTGTGTCCCGCGTGGTTGACGAGATGCGCTCGCCCCGAGAGCCTGCTCCGTAGCGTGAACCTGAACATGAAACCGAGCTGGGCAACCCGGTTTCACCTGGCCCCCTGGCGGGGGAGCGGCAGCCTGCGCTGCGGGAGCCCTCTTCCTGGGCCACGGGCCACCGGGTCTGAGGTCTCAGGAGGGCGGAGCATGGAGCAGGGGCCAGGCGACACCCTGGTCCTCGGGGCCCGCTGGCGGCCTCCAGGGCACTGGTCTGCCAGGGCTGGAGGAAGAAATGAGACAGAAAATGCCAAGTGGTGGGCGTGGGGCATTTGTGTGGGCAGGAGCTGCGGGTCGTGCAAGGGGCTGGGGAGCAAGGGGAACAGGGGGGATGGCGGGGGACGCCTGTGCCCTCCCACCCCCCTGCTGGGGGCTCCTCTTGCAATCTGGGAGTGAGAGGGCGGGGCCCAGCCACATCCCAGCCGGAGACACAACACGCCCCCCTTCCTCCCTCTCCCGAGGAGTCCTCTGGGACACCTTGTGTGGGCAGTGTGGCTGCAGTGGCACCCCCGACCCCTTCCCACCTGCTACAATTCCCACTTGCAGAAACTTGCTTACAGTTCTTGGGGCGCAGGGGCAGGGGCATCAGGCTGAGGTGAGGGGCTGCTGACTTGACCGCAGGTGGAGCTGGGGGCCAGGAGGCCAGAGCCTCACGCTGCACCCCCCTGGACAGAGCCCGGTTGTCTGCCAGCCCCTCCCTTCCCAAGTGAAAACTCTACCGGGGTCTCCTCTTTCTTCGGCCGGCAGAACCCCATTTTCAAGTTCCTGGGGAAGGTTTGGGCTTGCAGAGATTTCACTGCCCTGCCTTCTGGAGGGTGGCTCAGCCTCCCTGCAGATGGTGCCCGGTCCCCCCAGTCACGTGTGCTTGGGGGCTTTGGTTTGGGGGGACAGGCACCTGGGAGTGGCCAGTGCTTTGGGGGACCTGTAGTCTCTGCAGGGCGGCTTTGAGTACTGGCTGGTCAGGTCGCTGGGGAGGCCCCGCCCCCGGGCGTGGGGGTGGTCTGCCCGGCTTCCGTGCCTGGGACAAGCCAGGAGGTGCACCTGCACCAGCCCAGTGGGGCCGTTTCACGTGAATGAGAGGACAGCTGGTCTGGGTGGACGCAGCGGCTCCGGGCGGGGGGGTGGCTGGGGGCAGACAGTGCAGCCCGGCCTGCCTGCGGCCCCTCCGGCTCGGGCCAGCCCTCGGCGCAGGCCCCTGCCCCCTGCTCGCCGGCCCCCTCGCCTCCGTCCCGTTCCCAGCCCTGGTCCCCACCCCCCAACACAAGCGGAAGGGGGCAAGCGGAGGGGCCGCCGCAGGTCCCAGCTCCCTGAGGGTTTGCCAGTGGGCTGCTGGGGAGAACAGGGCCCCCTTTCTACTTCTGAGGGAGGCTTTCTCAAGTCCTGGCTCCTCGGGCCCACGGGACTGAGGGGCTGGCCACCCCCGGGTGTCCCGTGCTGCCTCTGGGGGGCGGCGTGCGCCACGCCCCCCCGCCCTGCCCGGGCTGGACGTGGCGCAGTCAGGGAAGCCGGGGTGCGTCCCAGAGGCAGGGGGCCGGGAGTCCTGACCCCCCTCTGTCCTGCCCACGGCGGGGGCGGGGGCAGGGTGGGGTGGGGTGGGTGCGGGGGCCCTTGTGAGGAGGCACCAGGGAGGGGCATTTAGGGGTTTCCTTCCAGCACAGCCGCTGGGCCCAGAGGCCTCTGCGTTCTTCCAGGGAAGGAGGGCCGTGGGCTTAGGGCATGAGGAGTTGTCCCCAATCCTTATCTTTATTTTTTTTTAAGTCGAGAAAGACATGTTTTTAAATGGAAACTAGGCAAACTGCAGCCCCCGAGTCCCCCTCACCTGACTCGGCAGCACTGCCGACACTTCTAACGGTGACGGGAAGGCTCGTCTTGTGTCCCGTGCTAGCCTGTCTCAGTGGTGTCGCCGCACGGGTGTCACCCTGCGGCTGGCCTCCCCCGCCGCAGTGTCCCGTCTGGGACAGCCGTCTGGGCCGGGGACCATCTTGTGGCTGTTTTAGAAACGCTTCCTCCCGCTGAGGGCACGCAGGGGGTCCCGGCCGCGCTGCGTTGGCGGTATTGCGCCCAAGCCTGCGCCTGGCGCTGCCCCTCTCGTGGGATCAGGCAGGTCCCTTTGGCCCCAGTCTCCCCGTCTCTGACATAAGATGAAGGCAGGGGGAGATGGTGCTGGTGAGAGGCAGACCCCACAGGGCGGCCTCCAGAGCCCCTCCGGAGCCGCCCTGCGGGGTCTGGAGGTCACTCTGGCTCGTCTTGCCTCGCGCCGGACAGGCGCGGAGAGCCCGGGGCTTTCCGGAGGCCGCGGGGGCAGGGAGCAGCGTGGGGCTGGGGTCGGGGAGGCCCAGCAGCATGGCGTGGTCACCCAGCGCCCCTTTCTCCACAGGGTCCGGAAGATGCCGAGATCCCGCCCAGCCCTGCTGCCCCGCCAAGCTGGCTCCCCAGCCCCTACACCCCGCTTCTTCAGGACCCCCCAGTGGGCAGCCCGCCTGCCCCACCGCCTGAGCCTCTGGGTTGCCTCACACGCGCGTCCGCACGCTGCACACGCCCCCGGCACGTGTAAGCACACGCGTGCGCAGGTGTACACACACACTCAGGGATGGAGATGCTGCCGAGGGGAATCAACGAAAGAGACTCACCAACGGGACTGTGTTCCGGAACCTTCTGTCCCAGGCACCCACAGGCCCGTGGGCCTTGGGTCCTCCCTCTGGGGTGAGCCTGTTCAGCCCTGGGACCCCCCCTCCCCAGCGGCCACGCCATCGGTCTGGAGACACTGCGGCCCCTGGCAGGGCGGGCCAGGCCGAAGGCCAGCCAGGAGCACAGGCTTCTCGTGCCAGAGCCAGTGGGCAGGGGCTGCAGGTTCAGGGCCCGGCCGGACCCAGAGCTTGGGCCTCTCTGCAGCCCCCCGGGCTGGGGCACAGCCCCTTCCTCGGGCCCCAGAAACCAGCGTGAGGGAGGGGACGCCCTGGTGGTCTCTCCAGCCCCTGCGGGACTCTGGGACCCCTTCCCTGCGGCCAAACTGACATCTGCCCGTCTGCTGAGCCGGCCACTCCCTGGCTGGGGTGGCGGGAGGCTCTGCCCGGAGCAGCCCCTGACCAGGGCCCCCCTCTCCGAAGTGCCGGGCCAGAGGCGGGGAGTTCTGGGCCCCGCCGGCCCGGAGGTCTGGTCCAGTGTGAGCGTCCGGTCTCCGGGGCAAGCCTCTGTCTCTTTTCTACTGGAAGTAACATGAGTTTTATCATCTTTTAAAAATAAGTCACTATGTAAGTAATAAACTTTTTTAAAAGCAAACAGTGGAGTCTGGGGCAGCCTCTTTGTTGGGGGGGCGGGTGGGGGGCAGCTTCCCGTGTCGGGCTCTCTGGAGTCAGTGGCCCCTTTCTGGAAGCGGCCGCGCGTCTCGCACGGGCTGGGCGGCTGACCGGCCTCTCGGTTTCACAGCGTCAGTGCAGCCTGGCTTCACACCGTCCGTCCGTGCTGCGTGATTGCGGCTCCAGTGCAGAAAGCGTGGGATCCGAGGCCACTGCAACCACCACTCAGGGATTTTGCCGCTGTGGCGCAGACCCCGCTGGGCCCTGTTTTCCGTGTGTTTCTATGCCAACTGAGGGGCCTGTGGGGTGTCCTTCTGGGCTCCTGCCTTCTTTTGTCACACAAATGGCAGAAAAGCACCGGTTAAGAGAGTGGGTGGGAGCCCGCGGGCCTGGGCTTGAATCTAAGCTCTGCCTCTTCCTGGTTCTGTGATTTCAGGCAAACTCGCCTGACCGCTCGGTGCCTCAGTTCCTCCGCCTGCAAAGGGGAGGTAACCGCACCCACCTCTTAGCGGGGTCCGGTGAGACTCGGGGAGCTCATGTGCGAGCACACTCAGGGACTTAGAGTGGGTGCACGGGAGAGGCCATACAAGCTTGCCACCATTATTCAGATCTCTGAGGATTACTCATCCTCGTCTTTTTCCATGCACGTTGGACACTGTTCGCCGGTCCCTGTCTTGGACATGGCCCCTGGCTCCTCCACCAGTCACCTGGTCCTGTGCGCCGGCTGCACGGCCTCCCAGGCACAGCCGCTCACACCCGCCCTCCCCACGGCATGGCGGCGGTCTCCCGTTTTCCCCCATTGCGCACACACGCCATTCTCTTCTTCCTTCCTCTGCTGCGCCACGCTAGGCACTGCGCCGGGAGTGGGGGCGTGTCGGGGACCTCGACGCGGTTGGACCAGTTTCTCTCAGGACTCGGGGTCACGTGGAGGTGGGGCACCATTTGCAACCCTGCGGCGGCGAGGGCCCCCTCTCCACCTCCTGACGCCGCTGCTGGCGTCGGCAGCGCGGACCGAAAAAGGGGCCGCAGACCAACCCGGACGAGCTCAGGGCAGGCCCGCACGCCAGGTCTCACAGACTCAGCGGCCTTGACAGTCAACTCCCAGGACGGTCTGCACACCAGCGCTGCCGGCCGAAAGCAGGTCACGGCAGGCAGGCACGTCCTGGGCAGGAACCTTCCCTGGCAAAGGTCAATCTTTACCCGCAGGGAGACTGCTGTGTTTTTGCATCTAAACATACCTTTGAGAAATGTCAGAGTGATCTTTTCTAGACACCGCCCCACCCTGCCCGGGCACGACCTCCCACCGCAGCGGTGTCTGGTGCGAAGGCCCTCCGTGTGCGCCGTGAACGTTAACGAACCACCCAGCGCCCACCCGCGGAACAGCAGGGTCTGTCTCCCCGTTTTCCTTTTACCCAACCCCAGACCGCCCCCCACCCCCCTCCTGTGCTTTCTCTGGCTCCCTTAACCTACCGCCCGAGGATTTCATATGCCCCCCTACATCTTCCCCTCTGGTTTTGATGTACAAAATAAGCTGTAAAACGGCCCTTCTCGGGGGCATTTTCTGGAGTCCCTGAGATGGCTCCTGGCAATGGTCAGTTCGGCTCAAACCGACCCAAACTTCTCTACACGTTGGCTCGCCTCTTGCACAGGCAGGACGGGCTCCCCCTGGTGGCCAGTCGACGCGTCTCCGCACCCTGAGCCGGGCGGGGCCCCTCCTCCGCAGGGCACGGCGGGTCGTTCAGGGGCCCGCAAAAGTATCTTCATTTGTTTAAAAAACACAAGACAGACCCCTAACTTTCATGCTGAAAAAACGTTTTTGGTTTTTTTTTAAGACTTATTTATTTTTAGAGAGGGAAGGGAGGGAGAAAGAGAGAGAGAGAGAAACATCAATGTGCGGTTGCTGGGGGTCGTGGCCTGCAACCCAGGCATGTGCCCTAACTGGGAATCGAACCTGGGATGCTTTGGCTCGCAGCCCGCGCTCAATCCACTGAGCTACTCCAGCCAGGGCTGAAAAGGTGTTTAAAAACTGAATGCATTCACCCTCACACCAGCGCTGCCGTGGAGGGTAACTTTAACACTGCTAAGGGAGGAGGTCGCCGTGCAGCCCTGCCCCGGGCTGGTGCCGGCTGCCAGGAAGCGAGCGGCGTCGCCGTGGGGACGTAGCGTCCCCTTGTGTACGTGTTCACGTGATGACGTAGCATAGCCAGCCACGATGACGTAGGCGATGCTGTGGTGACGTAGACGTCGCCAGCCCTAGTGGTTTAGCGGCCCCCTGGTGACTAGGTAGCTGTGGTGACGCAGCGTTGACGTGATGACGTGACATAGTCCAACACGCCGCATGCGTCGCGATGCTGATGATGTTCCCTTGCTGTGGTGACGTAAGCCGCCCCAGAATACGGAGAGGCCTTGACAAATCGGGCGTGACGATGATGGAAGAGGCGCTGCGGTGACGTCAGAGAACTGTGATTACTTGAAGGGGCGCTGTGATGACGCCACAGACCCCGGGCAGGTCCTCGGGCGCTGGGTTTGGGCGCAGAACCTCCTGGGATGTGGGCTCGCGGCTCCCAAATTCGCCGGCGCCCGCCCCTCTGCCCTGCATGACAACTCCGCGACTGAAGTTCACGTGGGGACGTCTTCATCCTAAATTCAGATAGTTACGGGGGTAAACTTTCCCACTCAGTGTCCGTCCTCGTGGATGTTTTAGATCAAACACTTCGTGGGCCCAGAGCGGTCTAAATTTGAGAGTGTATGCCGTTGAAACACGATGCAGACTCTTGCAGCCAGAAATCGTAGCTTTCCCCCTTGAGTGTGTATTTCCTTCTTCCTTCCCCCTAGAACTTTAACTAAATGTTATATAATGTATGCCTTCAAGTCTCATTAATCCTTCAGTGACTTCTCTGCAACAGAGACGTCTGTACAGACTGAAACGGACATTTAATTGTCTTTCTTGTGACCATAAAGGGTTGTTGGGTTTTTTTTTTTTTTTTTTTTTGATCCGTATTGTCATTCAACTGTAGGCATCCCACCGTTCAGAACAATACCGGTGCATTCCACATTTTGTTCTGTGTTGGGAAAAGAAGCAAACGTCACTGGAATGCATCTTCCTTTCACACGCGTCTTAAAACTGGCCAGGCGGACGTGCTGTGTGCGCCCGGGTCTAGGAGCTTTAACGCACGTGCAGAAACAAGCAGTCCACCGCAGTCCGGGTCCGGAACCGTCTCGCCGCCCCCTCTTCCTTCTGTTTCACTTCTCTAGGAAAAGCCCCCAGGAAGACCCAACCCTCGGCACCCAGATAGCTTCGCCTTCCCCAGAGCGTCACAGAGATGCAGTCATACAGTGCACGGCCTCTGAGACTGGCGTCCGTCACCCGCCATGATGACTTGAGATTCATCCGTGTTGTCACAGACTATCAACACTTGGTTTCTCTTTATCGCTGAGTAGAATTCCACCGTGTGCCTGTGCCCCAGGTTTTCAGCTCTTCACAAGCTGGAGTTTAAAATGTTTCCAGTGTTGGCTCATTACAAAAAAAAATAAAGCTGGTTTAAACATGACCGTACTGGTTTTGGTGGAAACATAGAGTTTCCTTTGTCTTAAGTAAAACCCCGGGAACAGGATGGCCGAGAACAGGATGGCCAGGTCTGGGGGGGGAGAGGGGTGGGACTCGGGGCCCAGCCTCCCCAGGCTCTGCCAGACAACCCTCCCTGCAGCGGAGCCGGTCCGGCTCCCGCCCGCGGGGTCTGATTGCTCAGCTGTGCCACGTGCTCGCCGGCACCTCGGTGTTCTGTGCTTAAAACTTGTAGTCACTTGTTGCATCCCGTGGCAGTTTTATTTGCATGGAAACATATCTCGTAATGAGATGAATGAGTCTTCCTCTCCTCGCCAACCAGTTCAGGTTCCTGTGCACGAGCGTTACTCGTGGCCGGGAGGAGACTGATCTTGTCACGCATTTCCTTCTTATCTCTGTAGATGGCAGATCCAGGAGGCTTGTTTACCTGGCTAAGTAGCTTGGAGTCTAAGCGGCATCCCTGATGACGGTGTCACTCACTTCTCATTGTACTCCTGAGTAATGAGCAAAAATCTGATAGCCGTCTGTCATCAAGAAGCATGTTTACTGCTCCGTCAGCTGATGAGCCTGTCTGACCTTTGTTCCCATTTGTACAGAAAGCAACAAAGCGGAAACCACCGACGCAGTTGCGAAAGGATTACCCAATCTTTAGACCAGCTCTCAACACCAGTATCCGGGGGTCCAGAGAACCGGGGGATCCCACGCCTGGCTGCTGTGGGGTGGGGGCTCCCGCAGGGGCTGGGGGCGTCCCCTGGGCCTGCTTGGGGGTCACCTACAAGCCCGAGGCTCACGGGAAGTCCAGGCTACAGGATGATTTCCTCGAAACTCCTGTGGTCTCTCCCCTTGGCCAGCTGAGCCCAGTGTCTCCAGGTTCAGTTGGGCGACCCTGGGGAGGGGCTGGGGGACGTCTCTGGGTCCGAGCTTCGTCACAGACACTTTGAACTTGTGCTGGCAGCCCAACCTGCTCATGAAAGAGAAAAGGACGCTCTCCATAGAGCGTCCCGCTGTGTGTGTGCGTGTGTGAACACACGCGTGTGTCCCCAGGAGAGGCAGGCCTGCCCTGCACAGGTCTCATTGTGGGAACCTCGCTTCGGAGCATCTTTCAGGCTTAAACGGATTTGTGTTTCGGAGCCGCCTTGGCTCCTACGCCCGGCCCGCAGCGCCCTGGGCCTTGGAGAGGTAAAGGCCGGCCGTCTGACCTGGCGCTCGGGCTGCCGGGCCCGGAGGGGCTCTGCGCCCGCCCGGCCCAGCACGGCCCTGCCCGGAAGGCTTCTCCGGAGTGCCTTTGACCCTGAATCTTCTCCCCGTGTCTTCACTCCACACCCCAGCCTCCCACGTACTGTGAGACTCAGCTAACTTCGTGTTTGTCTTTCACTTGACTCGCTTTTTTTACTTAAAAGAATTTTCTTAGCCCAGACTGGTGGGGCTCAGTGGGTTGAGCGTGGGCTACAAACCAAAGGGTTGCCAGTTCGATTCCCAGTCAGGGCACCTGCCTGGGTTTCTGGCCAGGTTCCCAGTGGGGGGCGCTCGAGAGGCAACCGCACATTGATGTTTCTCTCCCTCTTTCTCCCTCCCTTCCTCTCTGTCTAAAACTGAATAAATAAAAATTTTTTTAAAGAATTTTCTTAAAAAAGCAGTGGTTTCTGAACACGTGAGTCCGATGGACAAGGGGTATTTGTTCCAGGATCCGTTCCAGTAAAGACACACGTGACTACGAGAGTGTGAAGTGTTCCTCAGGACTGCTGGGCCCCCCTCTTCAAAGACTGCGCCCCCCCTCCTGTGGAGGAAGAGCCCACCCCTTGCGGGAGGTACCCCTCTTCTCGGCCCTGGTCACTGCCAGAGGCTCGACGCCAGCCGTGCCCCTCCTCCAGGAAGGCGCCCTGATCACTTCTACTCACTCAGCCATCCCCGTCTCAGAAGTTCTGGGACCCTGTGTCTGTACCCGAGTTGATGCTAGAATGATTCTAGAATACCAGAAGCTGTAAACCCAAGCCCCGGGGCCAGCCGCGGAAGGCCCTGGTACCTGCAAGGGCGCGGGGAACCGGAATATGCTCAACCCCGACAGCTGCTCGCGCTGCTCCGCGTCCCTTCCCGCCCCCAGGTGGTCGTTCCTTCGACGCATGTCTACCGAGGGCGCGCGGTGCGCCGCGAGTCAGCCCCCGGGGTGGCTTTCCTCCTCCGGATAAAGGTGGGGATAAGCTCATCCCCTGCTACCTGCCTACAGGGAGGGCGGGGCGCTCAACGTGGCGGCTCCTCGCGCTGGGCTCCAGGGCGGGGACTCCGGGCCCCAGCCCCCACGCTGCTGGGGTTGCCCTGGCCAAGGCCGCTGCGTCGCCCCGCTCCTCCCCCGGAGGCTCTGCCAGCCTGGCCCACGGGCACCGGTTCTCAAGTGTGTCCTGTGCGGCCCGTTCTCTATGCAGCAGCCTGAGACGGTCTCTGACAGTGGACGCTGTCACGAAGTTCACCCCTCGTGTAAGTGCGCGCCTAGCACGTCCCCACCCTGGCTGTCAGGTCCCGTCTCCGTCTCCGTCTCCGGGGCTGCTGAGAAAATCCCGCTCCACGGGCCTGGGCGCTGCGCTTCTGGGTAATTCCTGGCCTGGCCGCTTGGGGGCGACCTGTGCACACAGGTTGTTCAGAGAGTCCCGCCATCTGACAGGGGCCGTGGGTGACCTCTTAGGGTGTTCCTTAACTTGGGGTTGGTGGTCTCCGGAGGTCGCAGCCTGGCTCCAGGAACTTGTGATCTTAAGAAACTTTATTTTATGCATGTTTCTGGCCATTTATTTTTCTGGGAACCGCTTTGTTAATATTCTTCAGATTCTCAAGGGGGTCTCGACCCTCTCCGAGGATCTGGTGGGCGAGAATAGCACCCGTAAGAGAAGAGCCAGGGCCGTGTGGTGGTGGCTCTCGCTCACCGTGGCATGGAGAGGGCTGCGGCCTTGGAGGAGCCCCTGCCTACGGACCCCGGCTCCACGGCAGCCGCCGGGCGGCCTGGGGGGTCTGGCCCCTCTCTGAGCCTCGGTTTCCCACCCATGGGAGCAGAGGCCACAGCTCCGTGATTCTCTGGGGACCCCCGTGCGCGTGGAATAGAAGTGGGTGTGTGGGCATGCTCTGCGGGGCCAAGGACTATACAAAAGATGTCAGGGCCAGGCCTCCAGTGAGCATTGGTTAGACACCTGCTGTGTGCAGAGCGCTTGCACGGCATTGGGGGTCAGGCTGTGAGTGTTGGGGTCGGTGCGTTCGTTCCTTTCTTCATTCGTTTATTCGAGAGTGTTTGCTGGGGGCCAGCCATGCGTGTGTCACACACCCATATCGGGACTTGTTCTGGGTGGGGTCCCCAGTCGGAGGCGCTGAGACAAAGGTCCTTGGGCCCAGGGGTGTCGCAGGAGGGTGGGTGTCCCAGGACGACCAGCAGGTGCTGGGTTTCAGCCGTGAAAGCACAGGAAGGCGGGGCCCCAGGGGCCGTCAGAAGGGATCTGCTTGGAGCTGACAGAGCCCCAGCACCACCCACCTCGGAACCAGAGGGGCAGACAAGGCAGGAGGGGGCCCTGTCCTCAGGGGCTTGCATTCCAGGGGGGGTGACGGTGACAGGTAAATGCACGGGACGGTGACAGATACCCGCAGAGAGCAGTGGGCACCAGGGAAGAAAGAAAAGCAAGGTGACGTGATGAGAGGAGGTTGGAGGTGGGGGTGCTACTTAGTGACTGTTTCCAAAAGTGTCCCCTGAAAAGTGCCTTTTACGCTGAATCCCGAAGGATTTGAAGGAATCGGGAAAACAGGTGCAAAGGCCCTGAGGTGGCGACGCGCAGACCGGGAGTGCGTGGGGCGTGGCCGGAGTGCAGTGGGCGCGGAGGGAGGCGGGCGAGGCCGGAGAGAGAGGCAGGGGCCACGCCCGCAGGCCCCGCAGTCCGGATCTTGAACACGGCGGGAGAGACACCAGCGGAGGGTTTCGTGCCGGGGAGGGCCGGGATCGCTCTTGGTCTGTGGGGGAATCTCACCGCGGGCAGGTGTGGGTGCGGAGGGATCTTGGCGGGCGGGGGTGGGGGGGGACGCCCAAGTTTGCAAAACCCCTCTTGCCCCCTGCTTGTGCCTCGGAACCTGCGGAGCACCGACGAGGTGGCCAGGGAGGAGAGGAGGAAACTGAGGCAGGATCCTGGCGCCTCCTTCCTTCTCGCTTCCTAAGAGACTCTCTAGGGGAGGGCGCTTCTCCTCGCCTTTCCCTCTCCGGCCCCGAGGACCTGCTCTTTGCACTCGGCTCTCCGCCTGCTTGTGCTCCGCCCCCATCCTCAGGCGGTAGGCCCCTGAGGGCGGGCGCCGTCTGTGGGGTTACCGCTGCGTCCCCAGCGCCCGGGGCGGCGCCTGGCTCCCCCAATGCGCGTGTGAACAAGTCCCTGTCGAAACAGTGACCTGAGAGCAGTGGCTTATGGGATGTGAGTTGCAGGAGGAGAGAGCGCAGAGCCGGCCTGGGTGTGGCTGCCCCTGTGCGCACCTCCCTTCCTCGGCCTGCTCCTCAGCACCCCCTCCCTCCTGAGCCTGTATTGGGGTGGGGGCCAGTCCTGCCCAGGGCCCGCCAGAGGCCTGGACTGCAGGCATGGCCACCAGGGAGGCAGGGCAGCCGGGGCCCACGGTGCAGAGGCCGCACTCACCCGGAGCCGCTGGTGGGCTGAGCAGTGGTTTCTGGGCACAGTAACGGTAAAAATGAAAATCTGCTGGACTGGGGCTACCCAAACGGTGCTCCCTTGTGTGTGTCCAGCTAATGAGGTCACGGCTCCCACCCATCGGAGTGCCCTGAAATACACAATACCTGTGTGAGCTGGGGGGTTTGTAACAACGGGAATGAACAGCGTCTGGCCCGGGCAGGGCAGGGTATGGTAATGGGAAGTGGTCCCGATTCCTTTCGTCTGGGGGACGGGGCGCTGGGACAGGACACTCACCCTTGTCTCGAGAGAGCGGCCCCTCGGTCTCACTGTGGGACTAACCTGAGCGCAGGTCCCCAATGGCTGCCTTTGGTCCCTCGGGGACCGGCCCAGTTCCGCCCCAAACTTGAGACGCCCCGCAGATATAAAATCTCGGATGCTGGCCACGGTCGGCCCAGTCAGGCCAGAGCTGGGACCTCATATTCCCACTGTCTCCTAAATCAGCCCCGCCAATGGCTACCCAGCGCTCACGCGCACCGCATACTTCCACTTGACGTGCGTGCCTTTCGTTTTCCTCGCAACCCAGGTAAGGGCTGTTATTACCCCCCCCCCATTTTACAGATGAGGAAACTGAGGCACAGGGAGGGGAAGTTCAGAGCCCAAGGTTTTATGGCTGGTGAGTGTCAGAGTGCGGA
Organism: Phyllostomus hastatus; assembly: GCF_019186645.2. Classification (NCBI taxonomy): domain Eukaryota; kingdom Metazoa; phylum Chordata; class Mammalia; order Chiroptera; family Phyllostomidae; genus Phyllostomus; species Phyllostomus hastatus. The sequence goes on along the minus strand of NW_025333537.1, from coordinate 11,922,494 downwards.
TTTGAACTCTGGCAGCCGGTCGGTCCGAGGCACGTGATCTCAGCTGGCGCCCCACGTGGCTGTGGCTGCCGGGAAGCCAGGCTGTCGTGGCAACCAGAGAGGCTCCCACCTCTTCTCAGTCCTTCCGGAGCCACACGGGGGGAGCCCGCTTCAAGGAGCATCATTTCCAGCTAAGGGTCCAGGCAGGTCCCGAGGCTGGAGAATCTGAGGTGTCTGGCAAACGAAAGGAGGCTGCAAGACTCGTTTCCCCCAAATGCAACCCCGACTCCAGAATGAGGCCCTGCACACCACGCGCGCCCTGCCACTCCGGGGAGCTCCCGGCCCAGGACGGCCCGGCTCGGCCCCGACAGGCTGGGAGTGAGGGCGGTGGGAGGAGGGAGAATGGACATTCCTGCAGGGAGGGCCTGGCTCTGCAAGGCCCACAGCAGGACTCCAGAGAGAGGGTGGGAGGGAGAGAGGAAGCCACCCAGGGTTTTCGATTAAGGTGCCGCTTTGGTGAGGACTGCTTTCTGACACCCCGAAGTCTCGGGAGACGGCCCCTGAGGGTCTCTGGCCTGGCCTGCCTTTCCCAAGGGCTGTGGCCTGGTGTCTGGAGTCGTGAGCATCTCCAGATTTCAGGGCGCAGCCTTAGCCATGGCAAACCTGATGACATCTGGAAGTCTCGCTGGGGGCCGACGGGGGGGCCTCTGAGATGGAGCTGTTTGCTCTCTGCTCGAAGGAACAGATGCGTGAGCCACATTGGCCGCGATGTGCGTTTCTGCAAACCAGATCCCGTTCACCTCCTCGGCGCCCGTTGCGAAACGGGACTTCCACGCCCCCAGGGGCTCATCTCAGCAGATGGGTCGGCGGAACAGCACACGGCTGTGCAAGGCGGGAGGAAAGCGTCGGCCAGCCCTGCGGCAGCTTTTCAGAGCCGTGGAACAGCCCTCGGTCTCTGGACGCTTCCGGGACCTGCCCCATCTGCCCTTTGTCTGGGCCGCAGGAATGTCTTCCGTTTTAGGGGACAGAGACCCGCCCCCCCCGGGGACGTCGCGGGTCCTGCTGGGCTCCGTGGTCTCTGGCTGTGGCAGAGACAGCTGTGTCTGTGTGTGAGGGACGTGGCTCCTCCCACGCCGGCAGCCTCAGCAGTTCGGGAAGGGGTGGGGCTCGGAGGCTACAGCTGTGTGCCGTGTGCCCAAGGGGCCCGGATACACCGCGACCCCCAGGCAGGTCACTTCGACCCCTCCACACCCGCCGGGAGCCCTAACCCTGCCCCGTGTGTGTCTCGGGTCCGTGTGAGGATGGTAAAAAGGGGCGTTTATGCACTTCGGGCTGAAAGCCATTAGAGAAGACTTTGAAATGTGTCACAGAGCAGTTTGGGAACAAACCCTAACATCCAGGACACAGTGTTAAGTACAGAAAATCCCCGATCAACGTCACGAGTAGGTTCTGCTACTCGAAAGGAAACGATGTATAATGAAACCAGTTCCATCACAGGCTGATCAATACAGACAAGGGTGAAGCTCCTGCAGCGTCTCATCAACATCAGAACAACAGGACCCTGACAGGAAGGACGTTATTGGTTTAACAGGACCTGCTGTATTGACCAGGTTTTTTTTGGCGCTGAGTTGTAATACTGTGTGTCACCAGGGGGTGTCGCTGTCAGACAGCTCATGGGCGTGTTTGCGCGTGTCAGCCTGGGCTATCCTGTGTGTGTAAAACTAGCTTCTTCAATGATGTGTGTAATCAGCAGAGGCGAGCGCAGACGCCCCCCAGAGCCAGGCAGCAGTGTGAACGCGCCCGGAAAGCCACGTGTTTGGTCGCTGAGGGGCAGCGTGGCTGCAGTGCGTGCGGGCCCGAGGGAGGAGGCGTGTCCTGCCGCCAGCTCGGCGGGACAGCCGGCGGGTGCGGGCGGGGCTGGCTGGTGCTGTGCCTCCCCTAATGCGACACTTCAACACTCCGAAGGCGCACAGTTGACACCGTCCCTGTTAACACTGCGATGAAAACATGTTGAAGTGTGAAAGCGTGGCTGTTGGGCCCGAGGTTAAAGCAAGCAGCGCTTTGTGCGTCGGTTCCGGGCTAATGACACGGTCCCTCGCGCTCCGCCGGGCTGCCTCTCTGTCCTCCCTTGGGTCCGCCCACAGCCGCTTTGCGGGGCGCGGACTATTGTTGCCGAGTCCGCCAATGTTTCTGTTTCATTTTCAGAGGGAGATGGCTTTCGAAAATGCGAAATCTACTGATTTTTAACTACTGGCAACGAATTCCGATGAAATAAAATGCTATGCCGGCCGATGACAGGCGTCTCGGACAGGACTTGGTCAGTTTTCGAGCTGTCCTTCCTCTGCTGGGGAGTTGTGCGATTCAAGGGTACCGATCCGCGGCGCCACGCCCCCTGCTGGAGGTGTGTAGGCGGGTGCTTTTCATCCGCCTGATTCACTGGATGTGTTTCTCTTCTGCAAAAACAGGGTTAAACACCATACGCTGGGGCTTATCCATGGTAACAGCTGAGACTCTAGTTTCTGGAGTCACAGAGAACGGGGTGTGACTACCAGACCCGCTACTTACTAGGCTGGGTGACCTTGGGCCAGTCGCTTAACCTCTCTGAGCCTCCACATCCTCATCTGGAACAACGGGGAAAATAAAAATGCCAAGGTGGGGGCTGTGCGTGGTGTGCACACCAAATCCAGCTTCCAGCTTCTGGAAGGCCTGGGAGGACGCCACTTCCTGCCCCCTAGTGGTTGTGTGGGATCACGTGATTCATTCTGGCCAATGAGCTGAGAGTAGAGCATCTACCACTTATATGAGTTCTTGGGCTCCTCCGTTGAATTGCTGGGGTGAGAACCTTCCCCAGTCCTTTCCTCTCCCTGGGGACTGGCAGCACCAGAGATGGTGGCTGCTCCTTGCCCCTGGGTCCCGGGAGGAGGACTGCGTGGAGCATAGCCCACGTGAACTTGTGTAGCACGAGCCAGAAATAGGCCTTAGCTACTTTAAGCGGCCGAGCCCTGGGGAGCTGTTCTGTTGCTGCAGCATGACCTGGACTGCCCAGACCGATACAGCTCACCTCCTGGAACGCAGTGGGGACTCGGGGGAACACGGCACTGGAGGGGCTGGCGCGGCGTCTGGCTCAGAAGGAGCCCTCAGTAAACAAGAGGCTCCTTCATGAACTCCGCAAATATCCATTGAGCACCCAGGCCTTGCCAGGCCCGGCTATGGGCACGAGACAGACTGGTGAGCAGAACAGACGCCGGTCCCTGATCCCTGGCGGAGCTTCTGTGCCAGCGACACGGTGGCCGTCTCCTTCCGCAGTCGGTGTGAGAGGAAAACGGAGCCGTCGGCTTGGTTCTGGGCCCGCGGTGGAGGCAGAGGCAGGCGCGCGGCCCCGTGGTGGCAGACAGGCAGGTCTGGGGAGCCGTCGTCTTCGGAGGAGGCAGCAGGAAGGCCGTGGGAGTCGTGAACGGTTCCGGCCAGGCCGCCCCAGGCCGCCCTCGGCGACGTGAGTCTCGGAGTCAGGCCTCCGGCGCCCAGTGTGGACCGGCCCGGGAGCCGGTACAAGAAAGACACCTCCGCGCGGAGCTGGGCAGGAGGGCTCCGCATTCCTCCGAAACCCCGAGGGTGGGAGGCTTCCCGTGCAGGCGCCGGCCCCTCCCACGCGTGAAGCAGGAACTGTGGAAAAAGAGGGTGCTCGGAGCTTCTGAGAGGCTTTTCCCTTTTCCATGGGCTTTTTTTTTCTAAATCCTCACCTGAGAACAAGTTTATTGACTTTTTAAAGAGAGAGAGTGAGAAACGTCAATTGATTGACTCCCATATGCACCCCAGTCGGGGATCGAACCTGCAACCCAGGCCTGTACTCTGACCAGCCACGCACCTCGCAACCTTGTGGTTACGGGGTGACCTTTAACCCACTGAGCCCCCGGCCGGGGCCCAGGTGCCTCTTTATGGCCCAGTCCTCACACCATCTATGCCTTTCAGCCCCCACAAAGTTCTACAAGGAGTTCACCCCGCTACAAGTGGGGAAACCGAGGCTCAGAGAGGCTGAGCGGGCTGTTCAGAGCTGCCCAGTGCCGTAGGTAGGCCGCTGGGCTGCAAACACAGGTCTTCTGCTCCCAAGTCTGCGTGTGTCCCCAGTGCTGGTCCCTCTTGTTTTCTCTGGGAACAAGGGGACAGCGCGGCCACCACAGGCCTGGGCCCCGCGCCCTGCTTCCAGAAACTGCACCAAAGCGCTGTCTTCCAGTTGATTCTGGTTCTGGTTATTTCCACCCCCTGGGTTGTGAGCCTGGTGCATGCAGGGTCCTGCCGAGGGCTCATCCCGCCGTCCCTCCCATGCGGGGTGACCCTCAGGCGGGCGGGCTGCTGTCCTTTCCCCCTCGGCACCGGCGGGGCGACCTGGCTCGGCCAGCGGATGCAGGCCGGCTGCGCAGCCCTGATCTGGCGTGGCACTCTGGGGGTCAGAGGCAGGTGAAGGGTCAGCAAACTTCAGGTGTCTGTCCCCTGGGGCCCACTGTCAGGGAGCCAGCACAGTTTGTTGTCTCTGGCCACGGTCCCGGGGCACGGCAGGCTCTGGGGTAACTCCGGGTCTGTGCGGGGTCATCTCCCGGGGAAAGCAGTGGCCCGGGGCCAGACCGGAGGGTGCAACCCCGCAGGCCTGCTGACGTGGGCAACCCCGAGTTTGATCCAGGGGAAAACCCCCGATTAGTGGCCAATACTTAAAAATCAAGGGATTTCACATAGACATGTGCGTTTCAGCTACTTTTTCAAAATTCGAAGACTGGGGCCCCACTGGCCCCTCGCACCCGCCTGGGCTGCCCTCCCCGAGGTGGCCAGCGCTCTGAGAAGGGGCAGATACACTGTCACTTCCTAGCCAGCCTCGCTCCCTCAGTGCTGCCGTGTCCGGGGGTCGCCGTGGCCCGCTGCCCCGCATGGAGCCTGACCTCTTGGGACAGACTCCTCAAAGCCGGTGAAGGGCTGGGCGAAGGGTGTGGGGCACCGCCTGGGGGTCCATTGGCCCTGTGTGACCCTCCCCATTGTCCCCAGCCCGGCCAAAGCCACACTGAGCAGCGGGCAGCCAGGCAGGTTGAGAGGGAGAGACTGTTGTTTGTCCTGCGAGTCTCTGAAACCTCCTGCGTTGTCCCCCGGGTCTCAGGCAGTGTCCACATGTCCCTCCCCACCAGTTCCAAAGCCGCTGTTGCCCTCCAGGAACCCGGGGCCCCTCCCTTTGACCTTCGGTGAATGTTTCTTCCGCCCTTGAGGACCCAGAGGAGCGGCAGAGTCAGATTTCCTCCAGGAGCTCTTCTCTCGACCTCCCTGCCCCCGGATGGAATTAATTTCCTGGAGAAAAAAAAAATCCCTGCCTGTCCCCTCTGTGCGACCTAGCGAACCGCCGTGCAGGAGGGAAGCTGGCGGCTGTTCAGCGGCAGTGGGGGCGAGGGGCCTCTGTTCCAGGGGGTGGGGGTGGAGGAGAGGGGGCTGGGGAGCCCAGGGGACACCCCGAGACCCTCGCCTCCCCCCCACCTCCTGCACCGGGAGCTGTGCCGGGGGAGGGGCAGGCCGCAGGCAGCCCCAGACACCCATTTGTCTTCCCTCGTTTGCCGGGGCTGAGTGCAACCGCTCGGCGTTTCCCGACAGGGCCCAGCGCAGCGACTCCAAATGAGCTATTTATGGGCCGTTTTTTCCAGCATTACTTGCATATTATAATTAAGAGATAATGTCAGTGGAATAGAACATTGTCACCGGGTAATGGCCTCCCGCTGCTTCCGAAATGTCAAGGCAAAGTCACAGCATTTATCAAAAATAAATGTTGGCGGGAAGACGTGAGGTTTGTTTTCGCAGTGGGGACATTAATCCCGGGACGCGATGCGGCAGTGTCTGTGTTTCTCTTCGCCAGCGTGATGGATGCCGGGGGGTGGTGCTGCCGGGGGGTGGTGCTGCCGGAGGGGGTGGCGTCTGGCCGGTGTCGGGGAGCCCGCGGGGCACGGTGCCGGGGTGCGGGGCCAGGGGCCACCTTTGCATGGGGTCGGCGCCCACCCAGAGTCCGCACACTCACTCTCCAGGATGCACAGGGGGGAGGGGGGCCTGCTGGGCAGGGCGGCTTCTGCAGCGGGTGCCGGCCAGCTGACTGGGCGGGGAGGGGGCGTACATTTGGCAGAAGTCCTCCTTTCTGCCACCCCAGGGGTCCCTGGGGCGTCGGCACGATGGTGGAGCGGTGGGCGCTGGGACAACCTTGGTTTCCGCCTCGCTACCCGAGAGGAGCCAGCGGGGGGGAGGGCGGCTGAGACAGCTGGCCACTGCGGCTCCTGATGGTCTGGGGACGTCCCTGTGCACCTTGGCGCAGGCACCGCCAGCTCTGCGGCCGGGCCTCGCGGCGGCGCGGATGTGCACGCTCGGCAGCTGTCCCCGGCGCACCGCGGCCCTGCCTGATCTTTCTCGACTGCGCGTCTGGTCCGCAGTCCCGCGGGCCCTCGGCATACAGGCCCGACTCCAAAATGGCCCGGCGCAACTTCCCAGTGCCCTTGCGGTCCTTTCAAGCAGCCCGGCCCGTCCCCACTGCGAGCCCGCCCTTCACCCTGTTCCTTCCGCCTGAGACGCATCCCCCGCCGCCGCTGCAGCTGCAGCTGCAGCACACGCCCCTCCCAGGCTGCCTCGCGCTCCTTCAGGCTTCCATTCCAGCAGCTCCTCCTCCAGGAAGCCTCCCTGACTTGGCACGCCTTGGACATGCGCCCTTCCCTTGGGCTTCTGCCCGGCCCCTGCACGAAGCCTGTCACAGCCTTTGATCACAGCGTCATCAGCTCTGGCTCCTAGTCTGGTGCCCCCCGAACTGTGGGCACCACGAGGGTCCTGGATGGAGAGTGGGTGCTTTGTACACAGGCACTGGAGCAGCTACGTACAGGAGTGAGTTTGTATGAGTGGTCATCTGCTGGCAAGATAGCGCGGCCCAACGGATGGCCCGAATGCCGGTGACCTCCAGCAGTGAGCGTTTATTTGCCCCAGGAGGCCACCGGTCGGCGACTGAGGCCAGGTTCGCCTGGGGCTCTCCTGTCCCAGCGGGTGTCGCACACGTGTGGCCTGTCGGCTGCTCCAGGGCGCCCCCAGCTGGCGTGGCTGGCGGCAGTCTGCTCCGTGCTCCGTGACCAGGGGCGACAACAGCGTCTCTTCTCGGGCTGCGAGGATGCGGTGACGGGGTGTTCCGGCTGGGCCGGCACAGCCTGGGCTCAGCGTGGAGCCCCCGTCCGAGGGTCCGGCCCCTGCTCTGTCCCACGAGGGCAGCAGCCTGGTGGCCGACACAAGGCTGAGTGGTCGCCCGTCTCCCCGGAGTGGACCCGAGCTGCCCTGCCCTGGGCGGGCCCCGGGATGGCGGGCGGGTGTGTGGGGACAGGTGCTGACCCCCGCCCCCGCCCCGTGGCGGGCAGGGCAGGCGGTGTGGGGGGGAGCAGCTTCTGCACGGACACCCGGCGCCCCGGCCCCAGGGCCTCCCGGAGGAGCTGCTCGCCCGCGCAGACCGCACGCAGGGAGCGGGGAGCTTGCGTAACGGAGGAACATTTGGTTCTCTCAGCCGGGCGTGGGGAGGGGAAGGTTTTGTGCTGAAGTGTGCAGCTCGGAGCAGCTGGGAGCGGTTTGCTGCGTGCCAGGCTGGGGGCGGGGCAGTCGCCCAGAGGGATGGCTGTGCCAGACAGCACAGGGGGGGGGGCGGGGGGGGCGGGGGGCGGCCCCCCCCAGGGAGGGGCAGACAGGCTGAGGCCTGAGGGGCTCCGGGCTGAGCACAGGCCCCCGCAGGCTGCACCTGTCTCCTGGGGCCTCCAGGCCCCTCTCTCCTTACCCCAGAGAGGTCTCGGTCCTTGGCACTGAGCTGAACCTGAACTTCCCGATCCAAGGGGCCGGGTTTGAGCCCGATGGTGGCACCTCTCCTGGACGACTGGGTCAGATGCGATGGGCAGCCAAGCCCAGGGTGGCCAAGGGCAGTGGACCAGTCCCCGGATGTGACGCCCCCACTGGCCGTCAGACCCCTGGCTCTGCTGTTTATTGGGAGGACAGGGATGGCACGGCCGCCCGACCCCCAGAGGCTCAGGGCCGGTGTGGGGTCAGGGCTGCAGCTGTCTCGGGCTCCCGTCACCCCAGGGGGCTGGGGTTCGCCCTCACAGCAGCGTGGGGAGGCTGGGGGCAGTTTCTCAGTCTTTGGACAGACCCTCAGGCCCTGCTGCAGGTGCTGGGGACACCGTCGGGGGCGGGGCAGACAGGGGGCCACGGGCTGGGGGGCTCTGTTCTGCGGCGAAGCAGACGACGAGTGAGCGCGAGAGCACACGAAGACAGTTGCACTGGGCAGCAGCGGGTGCCGCCGCCTCCGCCCTCCCCCTCCCTGCAGCTGGCACTTGGCGCTTCTTCCCGTGACTCTGGGTGCGGCCAGGGGACGTGCTCTGGTCGAAAGAATCAAGTGCAAGTGAGGCCAGTCTGTAGTTCTGCCTGTAGCCTTTTGGGGACCTCGTGCTTTTCTGCACCTTTGCTGTGTGGGAGAGACAGACGCAGCTCCAGGGGGAGCCTGCTGGGCCGGGACGACGGGAAGTGGGTGGGTGAGCCAGCTGGCGGGCGTGGAAGCGCTAACGCACGACTGCTGTGGCAAGCCACTGAGCTGAGAGGCCGTCTGTTACGCGGCATGTTGTTGGCAGTAGCTGACTGATACACGCAGCTCGTGTGAACCCCCCTCTGTAGGCAGGGACACGGAGGCCCAGAGATGTGAACGGAGCTTCTGGGTGTTACGGGGTTAATGTGGCTGAGCCCGGGGAAGCGCCCTGCCCCCTCAAGTGCAGCGTGCTCATTCATTCATTCAGCGCCGTTTTTTTTGAGCTCCTACTATGTGCCTGTAATTGTGCTGGAAGCTAGAGATAGCAGGATGAAAAACACATTCCTTCTGGAAACAACCTCCTTTCCTCGAGTTCCAACACGTGGCTGAGAGGTGGATCCCGTCGCCCTGGGGTAGGTACCCACCCTGAAGTAATCACGGCAGCGACGTGACTGGACGGGCTTGATCACATGCCCACTCCCTGTGTCTGGCGGGGGCGGGGGGCGGATGATGACCCCACTGGAACCCCCTGAGAGTGGAGAGTGGAGGAGGAGAGGCTCCCCCGAAGGAAGGGTGCTGTTGTTAAACCCCAGGAGGGGACCTGGGTGCTGGGCCGAGGACGCCCCAGCAGTGCCCCCCCCCAGACCTTGGGGGCCTGCGAAGACCTCGCTGCAGCTCTGGGGTCCGTGGCCGCCCCCCGTCTGTCCCACCTCCGACGTTGCTCATGGGGTCTCCGCCCACCCTCGGAAGGTCAGATGGGATTTCGTCCTGGCATCTGTGCTGCCTGCCCCTGGCGGCGAGGGGCGTGGCAGTGGGACATCAGTCACGGGGCCGTTTGTCTCGTTGGCAGCTTCTGAGGAGGTGAGCCGCCGGAGCAGACGGGGCCCTTAGCCAGCATGGTCAGGGCTGTTTGTTTAGAAAGCAGGGGACCTTGAAATCGGCTTTCATCAGAGGGGTCGGCAGGAGGGGCCTGCTGGGTTTGTGCAGGACGGAGACGCCCCACCTCCGCCGGGAAGGTCGGGCGATGGGCAGACCTGGCTTTGGGCCCTCTGCATTTGACTTTGAGGATGCTGCGTGACCCGCCCAGGCTTTGTCCCCTCTTCCGGGAGTGCAGGTGTATCAGTCGGTGCCTGCTCGGTCATGCTGCAGTAACAAACAGCCCCCAGCTGTCACGGCTCACCGCAGCCCGCACGAGTGCCTGTCTCACTGGTACTGCATGTCCAAGGCGGGTGGACTGGGCACTCCGTGCCGCAGGTCCACCTCCAGGACCCGGATGGAGGGAGCGCCTCATCCCCAGTGCGGGCACCTCTGGGCGAGGGCAGGCTGTGCAGGACCTGGGAAGCAGCTGCTGTCACCACCGCTCGCCTCTCATTGGTCCAGGCAGGTCACATGGCCGTGCCCAACTTCCAGTGGGGAGGGAGCAGAGAAGAAAAGACCCACTACGTGATCGTTACTGTTTATTCGCAAGAGCGGTTCTGCTGAGACATCACGGAGGTTAGAGTTTTTCTTCTCCCTCCGGAGGACGCAGATTACCATCCCCCACCCTCTCTCTGTCTCCCAGGTCCGTGACCCGCCCCCACCTCAGCCAGGTCACCGCCCCCGTGCAGGCACCTCTCCAGGGAGCGGGTCTGGTCCCAGCAGGCAGGGGCCGGGTACCTCTTACTGCCCACTGTGTGCCCAGACCCCAGAGCAGTGCCTGGCGGGCAGTGACTGCCCACCCGTTACTTGTCGTGGTTACGAAATGCCCTGGACCACGTCCGAGGCGAACTCTGAGCGCCCAGGGCTGCCCCTGAGGATCCCTGCCAGGTGCCGGGCCTCATGCGCCTGCCGCCTGCACGCCGGCGCCAGCCCTTTGCCCTTCGGACACGCCCGTGCTGGGCGTCACCGCGGCTGTGATCTTTCCCTTCCCCCCGGTTCTGTCGAGACATTGTGTAACGTTGTATTGATTGCAGGTGGTTTGATGTGCAGGGTGGGGCGACAGTAGGCTTACAGTTGTTCATTGGGCCGGAAACAGTGATTAACAAACAACAGTGCGAGAATAAACTGTGTTTCACACGCTCACGACTGGAGACCTATTTTTGCTCCCCTCCCCCCCACCCCAAGGCACATCATTGCAAAGTGATGACCACAGGAAGTTCGGTTAACCCCCATCACCTCGCCTAGTTACAGGTCATTTAATCAGTTTCTGCATTTGGTGATGAGAACTTTTAGGATCCACCTTCCTAGCAGTTCTGCAGCGGTGCGGTCCTGGTCCGCGAGGCAGGACTCTTCGCGGAGATGCTCGTTCACCACGACGGCTCACCCTGGCACTGCCCCTCCCCCGGGGCCAAGACAGCACCCAGCCCCCTGCATTTGCTTAATTCTTGTTTTTGCCCAGTAGAGGGTAGAAGCTTCTGGAAGACAGTTCAGCTCTCTGCCTTGTATTCCTCCGGGCTCTCCAGAGACACAGCTGGCTCGGAGACCTGTATCTCTGCACCTGTGTCATCTCTGTGTACCGGTGGAGAAACAGGTTCGCCACAAGGAGCTGGCGCACGTGGTCCCACACTCTGCCCTCTGCCAGCCGGGGCCCCAGAGAAGCCAACAGTGCGAGTTCCAGTTCGCGCCTGAGCTCACAGGCAGGGAAGGGACCGGCGACGTCCCAGCCCGAAGCCAGGCGGAGAGAGTACATTTTCCTTTGCTGACCTTGTGGCTCCATCTGGGCCTCGGACTGATTGCCCGAGGCCCACCAGCAGCAGGGTGGGGGTGGGGTGGGGTGGGGTGGGGGTGGGGTGGGGTGGGGGGAGTGCGGGGGAGAGCGGTCTGCCCCACCCAGTCAGCTGACCCAAACCTGAGTGTTACCCAGAATCCCCTGCCCAGACACACCCCGAGTCGCCTTAAACCCAGTGTCTGGGCGCCCGGGCCCGGTCAGGTTGCCACGTCAAATGAGCCACCACACGCCTTGTGTGAAAATCCCACGTGTTAGGGAGGGGAGGGGCTCAGCTGCCGGAACTAAGAACCGCCCCCTGACCCCGTGACCCCCAACACGCTGGTCAAAGCCCGAGAGACTCCCGCTGTCCTCCGATGCGGGAGCACCGTGGCGCAGGGGGTGTGGCCTGCGGCGCCCCCCGTCGGCCCGTCTGGTTGTGCGCACACCCCTAGGATGCGGCCCTTCGCCGCGTGGCCGCAGCGGAGTCAAAGCCGGATGCACATTCCAGCTCCCGCACCGGGAGGGCGGGAGAGTGGCGGGCAAGCAACTTCCCGCAAAGCAGGGGTGTGGGGGTTGCCCCAGCCAGTTCCGCTCACACTCGCACGGGAGCAGGGGGACTGACTGGGGGACCGCACCTGGGGTTCAGCACCCCTGTCCCAGCTCCAGTTTCCTTCCCGAGGGCGGGAGGCGCCCCCAGGCTCACAGAGGAGCTGCTGTCGGTTCTGGAGAAGGAGGGAGGGAGATTTTCACATGCGGGGGCTGGTAAGAGGGAGGCAGACCTGGCGACCTCATTCCGGGGCAGTGACGGGAGCTAGCAGCTGCACGATGCGGCAGGAAGGGGGCGCCCTAAGCAAAGAGGTCCCGGCCGGGTGCAGGCAAGCCCCTCCCCCACACGCTACCCGGAGGCTGAGGAATTGCACACCAGAAGGTACCGTTTGGGCCTGGCTCCCAGGCATCTGGGGGACCTTAATAGGGAAACCGGTGACATTTGGTGCCTGACGCCACCTGGCGTGGAGGAGCCCCGGTCTGAGACGGAGACTGAGTTCTCTCCCACCCTGGGGGGACGAAGGCTTGGAACCCGCCCCAGTGACCGGAGAGAAGTGAAATCAGAACCAGGCAGCAGGCCCGGGCTGCGGCCTGCGGCGTGGCCGTCCCTGTTTGGGTGACCAGAGGAGGTGAGGTCAGAGAGGTCGAGCCGCGGCCCCCCGGCCACACAGCAAGTCCATGCCGAGGGCGGTGTTCGGGAGGAGGCCTGAGGTTTGCAGACTGCACACGAGCCGTGGCTGTGCCCTCCTGCCCGCCGGGTGTGCGAGCAGGGCTGGGGTGCACGGCAGGGGGAAGGGGGCGTGGGGGTGGTGGAGGACCTTGGAAGCCTGAGGAGGTGGACATTCTAGAAAGTTCAGCGTCATGTCGGCACCCGGGGCCAGGCAGAAGTGGCTCATGAATTATTCAGATCTGCTCCCGGGTGGGCCCCGCCTCACTGCTCCGAGCTGCCTGCCTGGGAGGCCTTTCCGCTTGCAGGGGACTTTGAGGTGGGGTTGAGTCTGGTCACCCCCACTGGGCCAGGCCGTTTGGTGCCCCCCCCCGCCCGCCAGCCCCAACGCCCTGGGCGCTGAGGCGGATGCCGTGAAGCTACTGCAGGGACTGTTTAGCAAGAGCACAGGCGGGGGCCGTGGCGTGAGTCGAAGGGGCTCGGGATGACGCCGGCATTTCCCTGTAGAGGCGAATTTCCTGTTTCCATGACTCGGTGGTTTTTCTCTCTGCTGCCTGCCGCGTGTGCAAGACGGCGTGCAGCAGAGCCTGGAGCCACCCAGATCCTCCGGGGCGGGAAGGTGCACACACACCACCGGCTGCGAAAAGCGGTGAGCACCGCCCCCGGCCAGTGCGGCAGATCTCAGCCACTGGGGGCGCAGCAGCTTCTCCTGGGAGACACTGTCGACAGCGTTTACTTATTGCTTATATTGCAATGTAACTCGCATAGGATACTCTTCACCCACGGAGTCATACGGCGGGATACATTTTAGTCTGTTTGCAGAGCTACGAGACTACCACCACAAGGGATTTCAGAACGTTTCCATTACCCCTGAAAAAAACCTCACAGCAATTAGCAGCCATTCGCTCCTCCCTGGTCCCCAGCCCCTGGCCACCAGCAGTCTGTTTTCGTGTCCGTGGATCTGCCCGTCCCGGACGTGCCCCGTACATAGAGTCCTACGGCACGGGGCCCTCTGCGTGCAGGAGCTTTCACTTGGCGTCGTGTTCCTGCGGTTCCCCGACGCTGTAGCATGAGTGAGGGCTCCGTCCTTTTCACGGCTGCGTAATATTCCGCCGTGCGGGTGGGCCCCGTGCTGCTCAGACACGCGTCGGGGGTGCACCCTGGGGTGGTTTCCATTTTCTGGAGCTGTGGACACAGCTGCCACGGACAACATTTCCGTGGGGACACACACTTGCATTGCTCCTGGGGCCGCTGACGTGCGGGGCAGGGCCGTCATTTTGGGAGGCCGTGCTGGGCGTCGCAGGACCTTCTGCAGCGTCCCTGGGGCCCGCCCGCTGGAGGCCACCAGCGCGTTCCCCTCAGCCGGTGATAACCCAAACGCGTCCCCAGACGTTGCCCGGTGTGCCCTGGAGGTGAAAGTGTGTGCCCGCTCGAGCATCACCGGTGTACGTAGCGTGACGATGTCTAACTGCAGAGACCACCCACAGCACGGCGCTCTGGTGGTGAAGTTTGAAAGCAATGATTTGCCCTGGCTGGTGTGGCTCAGTGAGCCACAGGCCTGCGAACCAAAGAGTCGCCAGTTCAATTCCCAGTCAGGCCACATGCCTGGGTTGCAGGCCAGGTCCCCAGCAGGGGGCATTCAAGAGGCAACCACACACTGATGTTTCTCTCTCTTCCTCTTTCCCTACCCCTCTCTCTAAAAACAAATTTTAAAAAAATTAAAAAAAAAATAAAAGCAATGACAACAACTCTGTTCTGTGTTGCGTGGGGCCATGGGTCTCAAAGTGCAGCCCCTGGACTAGCAGCAGCTGCAACGGGGTCCCCGGGGCGTGTGTTTGAAATGCAGACGCTCAGGCCCCGCCCCAGACGCTGCAGAGGAGGGCCCCCGGTATCCGCTTTCGCAGATGTGAGTGGCAGAGCAGAGACCCTGCCCCGGGGCTCACGCAGGGGCCGGTGCGGTTCCCCCCCACCTCAGAGTGGTGTGGGGCAGAGACCCCCCTCTGTGCCCTGAGCTGGCCCCTGGCAGTGCCAGCCCCCCCTGAACCATACGTGGAATACCGGGGGCCCAGCCCCCCTTCACACGGACGCACTCCAGACAGCCTCGGCCTGTCGCCGCGTTGTCAGCCCGTCAGTCCCATTTTGCAGGCGGGGGGGACTGAGGCTCAGGAAGGGGGGGCCAGCAGAAAGGGCGGCCCAGGGTCACACAGCTCCGAAGCACAGGCCCCAGAGTGTGAGCCCCTCCTTTGGGTGGAGAGACTCCCACCGGGGCTCCGTTTACGGCCCCACGTAGGGGAGGAGGCCGCTGGGGCGGCTGCTAGGCTTCTGCCTCGTGGTGGATTCTCGCAGGTGAGTCAGCCCCAGGGTGGCTCTGAGCCTCCCTCGGCCCCCAGCCGAGGCCTGGCGCAGCCTCCGTGGCTCAGCGGGGCCGGGCGGGGCAGCGGAGGGAGCGGGCGGGGCCTTGGCAGCTGTGACGGATAGAAAACAGATTGTGTTTCCCTCTGCCGCCGCCCCCGGCCGGGAGGGGATGAGCCGGAGCCCGGTTACCCACGCACAATGCGTGCTCTGTTGTGGGGCGAGGCCAGGTCAGGGGCGGGCCCCGCTGCAGGGCGCACTGTCCCTGGCACAGCCGGCTGGCCGGGTCCCTGCTGACCCGGCTTCCTGCTGCCGGCCCCACCGCCCCCTCTCCTGGCTCGCAAAGACCGAGCGTCCCTTTCCCAAACTGGGCTTTGCTCTCCCCATAACCTTGAGGCTCCCTGACCTTCCGGAGGGGCCCGGGGTCCCCCTCCCAGCGCCGCGGACTCCGGAGACGGCTCCTGCCGCTCACTCGCGTGTGTCCCTCCCCCAGCCCTCCCTCCCCCGCTCTCTGGTTAATGATCTGGAAATGTCTGAGCAGCTGGGCAGCTTGGCTTCCGCCGAGATTCCTTTGTTTATTCACTGTTTGCTAAGCACCTACTATGCGTGGGCACTGAGAGATGGTATTTTGCCCGCTACTTGTAGTGCGCCTACTGTGTGTAGGCACTAGAGAGACTTTCATTTACATACCCAGTATTTGTGGTCCTGTGTGTATCCACATGGGTACACGCGTGTTTATCAAGTGTTTGTGGAGCGCCTACTACGCGCTAAATGCCGGGGCTCTGCGTTGATGTGCCGGGTGCCTGTGGAGCATGCCCTGAGCGGCAGGGACGCTGCAGGGAATGGGACCGAGGCAGCCCCTGCTGGCAGGCCCCTGGCAGCTCCGTGCCGTGTGGCTGCGGTCTGACTGTGTGCGGGGTCCTCGGAGGGCAGGGTGGGGCTCGGAGAGGCTTCCCCTGGAGGATCTCGGCTTCCTCAACTGCAGCACCGTGGCAGTGAGCCTCAGCAGAGGGACCTGAGGAATGCTGGGGGGCTCCTGTGAGGGGCAGTGGCTGCTTCTGGGGGCTCAGCATCTGTTCCTCCTCCTGGTAACAGCCCCCCCGATTTGTAGGGGGAAACGATTCTCTTCTTTCCTCTCAGCAACTGTGACTCGGGTGGGGCTGACCCCTCCCACCCTGGAAGAGCACCTGACCAAAGCTGACCAATCAAATCACCCCACGCTCTGACCACAGTCAGTGGCCAGACAGGGGATCACAAGATCCAGGAAGGCCTCAGTGAGGTCCAGTTCTGGAGCCGTGGGGAGAGAAGCTCTTCCTGCTGGGGTGGGCGGGTGGGAGGGATGCGGGCACCTGGCTCCATGTCGCCCGCAGAGGGGGCACCTCCCTGGGAGTGAAACCAGCCCAGAAGAAGCGGGGCCAGATGTGTCCTGACGGTGCCGTCTTGAGCCCCTGGATCCAGCTGTGCCTGCAGCCCGGGCAACTCCAGACGTTTCACTAACACGGGCTGATAAATGCTCTTTCTGCCTCAGCCAGTGTGCACTGGGATGTTATCACTTGGAACCAACAGCCCCGACACATAAACAGGCTCTTTCCTCCCCCCCTTCATAAAACAGACGTCACGCTAGCCACCCGTGGAGCAGGAGAATGAGTCCCCTTGTTTTCTGAAAAGCTGATGGGAAAGGGACGGCGGGGGAGGCTGGCCGGCCACTCCGTTCTCCTGGGTGTGCGGGGACGTCCCTTCTCCCACGGGGTCGGCCTCGCCTCCCTGGGCCGGGGCAGAAACCCCTGGACCTTCTGGGCCCTGGCTCCGGAAGGTTCGTGACGGTTGGCGCTCCGCCTCGTGCAAGGAAATGGGAGTTCCTGGGCCGTCTGGTCTGCCCTGGGCGCTGCCCTCACAGCAGGCCCGGGTCGGGGCTGTCGGCGAGCGGAGGCTGGCCGGGGGTGGGGGGTGGGGAGGGGGCTCACTTGTTCTGTGAAGGGCCAGGTAGCAGACGCTTTTGGCTTTGTGGGCCGTAAGGTCCCTTGCATATTTTTTGTGTGTGTTCCGTGTGTTTTGTTTTCTAAAACTCTTTAAAAATGTGAAAAAAAATATTCTTGGCGTACAGGCTGAACAGACACAGGCCGCAGGCTGGGTTTGGCTCGTGGCTCTGACTTGCCGGCTCCAGGTTAGGGATAGTGACGGCCCGAGCGTCCCCGTTCTCGCCTCCCCCCTTCTCTTCCTCCCTCCTTTCCTTTGTGGGACAAAACCTTCATCCCTCAAACCCAGGGAATAGCCTGGAAATTCTAGTATTTGGGTGTCAAACTCCATCCCTACAAGTAGCCCGTCTCCTTTGCCCACCCCTTGTCTCCACAGGACGCACCCCGGTTTGCAACTCCAGGCTTCCCGCTCTGACTGTGTTGGGAATCTCCTCAATCTGGGGTGTAAGCCCCACGGGGAAGGCAGGCCCCGCGAGGCCCGGGGTCTGGGGCGCCTGGTGGTCCTGAGCTCAGTGGCTTGGGCGGGACCACAGTGTGTGACGGACTTGACCAAGTGCAGAGGCAGGGCCCGCGGCCGTGTGAGCCGTGCTGGGTGTGGGGGGCGGGGGGCTGCTGGGGTCCTCTCGGCACGAGCAAGCTGAGCCCGTGATCCTGAACCGTGGGCGCAGACAGTAGTGAGCTCCCCGTCCCCGAAGGGGTGCGAGTGGAGGCTGGCAGCCGGCCGAGGCCAGCTGGCACATGCGGTTCCCACCCCCACAGGCAGCTTTCTCCTCTGCCAGAGGACGCTGACGACTCCTTGGCTTGCTCCAGAGCCTCCGGCTACAATTTGCTGAGACCCAGATTCGGCGTCTTGGGCATCAGGGAGCTGCCAGAGGTCGCGCCCTGGGAGCTCACACTTGTCAGGCAGCGTCAGAGAGAGACGTGTGGGTTCTGCAGCCCCGGCCTCTGAGGGGCCCGGGGCCTGGGTGGGGGGGACCGAGGGTACTGGCCTCCCCGGTTTCCTCCAGACGTGGCTGCCACCTCCACAATCTGCATGCGGTCCCCGTGAGCCTCTTGCCTGGGCCACCCTTCCGGCTCCTGTGAGATGGCCCAGCTGGTCGCCACGCAGGCGTGGGCTGGTGGGAGTCCCAGAGCGCCCAGCCCGGCGGGCCTGAGCCCCCGGAGGGGCCCGGGGGGCGTACTTCTGGGGCTCCGAGTCGGTCCGCTGCCTCGGGGTCCGGGGCTGCTTCCGTGCGGAGGGATGGGTGCCCAGGCTGTGGAGCTGAATGTTCACAACGCCCCCCCCTTGGGGCCTTTCGGCGGTGCGACCTCCGTGACTGCCGTGCGGATAGGCTTAGAAACCCCCCATCCCTTATTTGAACTCTTTGTCAGAGCCCCCTCAAGAAGAGGGGCTCAGGTACCCCCTTGTGGAGGTGGGGGTCACTATTTCCCTCTGTCACGACAGAGAAGCGGGGGCACCAAAGATGGAGTGCCCCGTCCCCATGGCTGGGCCGCCCCTCACTTATCCGTGGGTTCGCGCCCCTTCAGTGGTGCTGCCGGGGGTCGGTGTGAGCGCCCCCCCCAGCACTGGGGTCTGATGGGGCCGCTGGGCGTGCAGCCAGGATTTGGCTGAAATCCGGGGGTGCAGGAAGTCTGCCCAGAGGGGAAAGCCCCCAGTGTGGCGTAGCTCAGGGGTTCAGCAGCCTGCCTGGGGGACAGCCCCGTCTGCCTGTCTGTCTGTTGTCTGTCTGTCTGCCAGCCACTCCCCGGCCCTGCCGGCTCCCCGCCTCCAGGCTCTCTCTGAAGGTGAAGCGATGTGTCTCTAGCAGATGGAGGAGCCCGGCGCCTCCCGAGCCCTGGCCGATTACTTTTTACTGCTCCCCGCGGATTAAACGAACAAAAAGCAGCATCTCCGCTCCGTCTCTGAGCAGTGGCGGGACACGGGAGCCAGACGGAGGCGTAGACGGTGCGGGAACGGTGTTCCAGGTGCGAGCAACAGCGCACACAAAGATGCGAGCGCAGGGCGGGGCGCCGACCTGGCGGAGCCTGAGCCTCGCGCCCCCCCCCTCCCCCCACCCCGCGTTCCGGGTTGACAGAGCGTCACTGAGACCCTCTAGCACGAGGTGGGCAAGGGACGGACCCGTGTGTCTGGGGGGCTGCAGACGGGAGGACGGCGTGGGAGCAGAAATCGCAGGGACCCCGTGGAGCAGACGATGGCCCGGCTCTGGGGATGAAGACGACGCCTGGCTCCTCTTCCTGGGAGATGTTTTCCTCTCCCCGCTCCCCGCCCCCCCCCGCTCCCCGGAAACCCTCCTGGGGGGCCTCAGCTGCCCAGCTCCGCGGCCGCGGAGAACGAGCCTCCTGCTGGGTGTGCGGAGGGCCCCGCCGTGACTCTCCTTCAAGAGCCAGGCGCTTCCGGACCAGAAGTGACTCAGATGAGTTGGTTGGCGGAGGGCAGCAGCTGCCATTCCGGGATTAATTTGGAAGTGCTGGCTCAGGCCGGCGGGGCTGCTGGCTGCCCGTGAAGGTCAGGCCTCCTCTGAGCCCCGCGTCTGGGTCGCTCCCAGAACCTGCCCCCGAGAAGCTGCCGCCCCCACTGAGGAAGGGACCGGGCTGCACTGCACCCCTGGAAGATTCTGCTGAGGCCTCCCTCTGCCCTGCGGTGCCAGAGATGGCCTCGGAGCTGGCACTCGCTCAGTTGCTTCATCAGCACACCGTTACTCAGTCAACAAACGCTGGCCCAGCGGCCTCCCGGGTGCTCAGCCCCGTGCTGGGTCCGGTGACAGTTCAATCAGGCATTGTCCTTGCTCTCAAAGAACTTCATCCTTGCAGGAGGGGGATGTGCAAGCTGACGAGGACTCACGGCGGCAACCTTGTGGGTGGGGAGTCGAGGCAGCCGGGCTGCGAGTGCGAAACAGAATAAAAGCCTCAGACCAGCCCTGGCTGTCGGTTCATTGAAGAGTCATCTTGTGCCCTGGCTGGCGTAGCTCAGTGGATTGAGCTCGGGCTGCGAACCAAAGCATCGCAGGTTCGATTCCCAGTCAGGGCACATGCCTGGGTTGCAGGCCATGGCCCCTAGCAACTGCACATTGATGTTTCTCGCTCTCTCTCTCTTTCTTTCTCCCTCCCTTCCCTCTCTAAAAATAAATAAATAAAATCTTTAAAAAAGAGTTAAAAGCCTTTACATTAAAAAAAAAAGAGTCATCTTGTAACAGGAAAGTTAAGCCTAGAGCTTCAGGCAGAGCTTGACTCAGGGGCTCAAAACATTGACCCGGTTTTGCGTTCCCTCCCCCTTGTTGCCCTGTACCCGAGGCTCTGAATCCCGGCGTCTTCCAAAGACCTTCATGCCTTGATCCCAGGGGACTGCGAGGGGGTGACCTTCCCTGGCCAAGGGGGCTGTGCGGACGTGGCTCAGTTGAGGGTCTTGAGATGTGCGGGTTGTCCTGGACAGTCGTGAGGGTTACGTGGCCCCAAGGGTCCGTATCGGGAGAACCGGAGCCGCAGGGAGGTGACCCGCAGACTCGGAGAAGGGAGTGAGGCACTTCCTAGAAGGGGCTGGGGGAGGCAGGTCATGGGTTCTCTCCCCTAGGACCCCAGGAAGCAACATGACCTGCTGACTTTTTTTTAAATCCTCACCTAACGATATTTTTTTCGTTGCTTTTTTTTTTTTAAGAGAGAGAGGAAGGAAGAGAGAGAAACATCTGTGTGAGAGAGAAGGATCGATCGGTGGCCTCCTGTACGCGCCCAGGCTGAGGATCCCAAGGGCCGGGTCTGGGATTCGTACACCAGACCAGGACCACACCTGCGACCTAGGTGTGTGCCCTGACCAGGAATCCAACCCGTAACCTTTTGGTTACAGGCTGACGCTCCAACCAACTGAGCCACGAGACCAGGGCGGCCCTGAGGACATCTTGATTTCGGCCTAGTGACGTGAATTTCAGACTTCCAGATTTGTAAGATAACAAATTTGTGTTGTTTTCACTCACATCTCCCTTGGTATCAAGTCTAGCAGAAAAGATGGAATGTTTTCTCCCTGGTAACTCCTGCAGAAGTCCTGCTAATCATTCTGATTGGACTACCTTGGGTCACATGCCCAGCTCTCAGCCAATCACCTGGCTAGCAGTGCTCTCATTGGCCAGGCTGGGGTTATAGGCTCCACCCCTTGAGGGGGTGGAACCCTACCAGAACCTCCGACCTGAGAGTCTTGGCACGTGGAGGAAATCCAGGCTATGCCCCCATTAAAAAGGGGATGGATGCCGTGTAGCTAACATAGCAACTGGTCTCTGTAGCAGAGGACGGAGAATTGTCACCCAGCTCCAAGGTAGGAGGCCAAGGCACTGGGGGACGCTGGGAGACTCGTGTCTTGTTCCCAGTTTCCTGTCCCAGGAGCTGCGTGACCTCGGGTAGGTGGTGCGCCTTTCTGGCCCGTGTCTCCTCCCCTGTCAGTGGGGCGGGTGACTTCCCCGGGGCCAGGCTCCTGCACGGGGTGCGTGCTCGAGCCTGGGTGGTTTGGCTTTACCGGGGTGCTCTGTGGAATCTGGCTTGGTGACGCAGACCCCAAAGGCCAATCCTGGTCTGTTGGCGGCTCCTTGGGCCCCTGACCCGGTCTGCGTGTTTCCCTTGCTGGAGGGACCCCCATCAGAGGCAGGCGGGGGCACTGGCCCACATGTCCATTAGGAAGGGGCTGCCGCAGGGCCAGCCGCCTCCTGGCTCGACTCAGATCGGTCACGAGGGCCGCATGACGTACGGACCAGGGCCTGGACTGACGTGTGGACCAGGACTCAATAATGGCTGCACATCACAAAAGTCAGATCAACTGGGCCGAAATCCCAGCTGCCCAGCTTCCTAGCCGTGTGACCCTGGGCAAGTCCAGTAACCTCTCTGACGTCAGTTTCTTCATCGGTGACACGGAGGTGACCTTCTGTGGGCAGCTGGGTTTGTTTTCTGTTTACACGCCGCAGGCACTGAGCAGTCCCCGTGGGGCCCCGCCGGCCCGGTGACTGGGTTTCCTGTTACGCGTCATCACGTCGAATCCTGGCCCCTCACCTCGCCTCTCTCCGGCCCTTTGTCCTCCGGGTCCGTGAGGGGGCGCCCGCTGGCCGCCTCCCGTCCCCTCCTGGGGCTCCGCGCCCGAGTTGGCCTTCTGCTGGCCCGTCCCTGCTGCCCTTCCCCGCCCCTGGGCCCCCGGACGGCCTCTGCTTCGTGCAGGGTGGGAGTCTGTGCTGGAAACTCGCTGGTGGGGGTTCCGGTCAGACTGCAGAGACCACCCCAGGGAACTCTGCGTCCTCCCGGGACCGGGCCCCGTGGGGTCCCCCGTGCACCAGGCCGGGGTTTGCGGACCCACCAGCACCCCCGCAATTCCAGGCTCTGTGCTCACGCTCTGCCTCGAACCAGCTGCTCCAGGCTCTCTGCCGGGCTCAGGTGCTAGCCAGCTGTCACCTCTCGGGCGGGCGGGGGCACTGAAGGCCGCTCTGAGCCGCACTGCCGCCCCGGCACATCTAAGGTGACTCTCGGTTGGCTTTCTGGTCTGTGGGCTGTCTTTTTTCAGGCCCGTAGCTGGTGTGTAGTCAACCTCGGCCGAGTGCGGGGAGGCATGCACCCATGCATGCCCCGCAGACCCCACCCTGAGGGTGCGCCTCCCCAGGCAGGGTGTCCGCAGGCCCCCGCCCCGAGCCCGCTGCTGCGCCCCCTCAGCCGGCAGGGAAGGCGGGGCGTCCTTCCGGTGCCAGGCTGACCTTCCCCTTCAGAGCGGCATTCCGGAATTGCTGAGATGTTTCCCACAGGGCGGTGGGAAAACAAAGCTTTGCGAGCGAGAAAGGGGGAGCTGGTCAGGTGCCAGCGGCGGGCCGGGGCCGGTGCCAGCAGGGACTGGCGCAGCCGCCCAGCCCAGCCCCCAGCTCCGCTCCAGCTGTCGCCCTGCGGGGTGTGGACACAGGCGCCTGGGACCCTCGCTCAGGGAGCCTCGGAGCCGGGGTCCCTGTCACTCAGGCCCCGTTCCCAGGTCGGCCCCCATGCGGCGGCGGTGGCCGTGAGGGACGTTTGAGAACTCGGTCTCGGCGTCTGAGACGAGGCCGCCTGGACCGGCGCTCGGTTTTTGCCATGTCACCTCGGCGAGGTCTCGCAGGCCCGCATTTGAGACATTCCCGAGACGGCGGCCCATGCGGTTAGACGGTAATCCGTGTGCCAGGCGGGCCCCAGCCGTCACCGTGCCGGCAACCGTTCCCTCCGCGACCCGTCCAGCAGATTCCAGCAGAGCCCAGGTTTTATGTGAGGAGTGTGTGTGTGTGTGGGGGGAGCCACGCTGTCCCCGCGGGGTTAGCCGGGTGGGTCTAAGGAACGTCTCGGTTTGTGGAGCTCAGGTGGGCCTGGGGCCCAGTAGTGTCAGTGTGAAGTTAGGGGGGTTCTGCTTCTGCAGGTGGCGGATTCCCCCCAATCAGAGGGAAGCAGGTGAGAAGACGGCTCACTTTGCCGCTTTGCCCGTCCTCCCCGCGTGGCTCGCTGTCATGCAAGGGGGCGGTGCATGGAGCCACAGCAGCCACTTTGTGACTGTGAGGCACACGTGGCTGACCCACTGAGTGTGGCGGAGCAGAAGGTCAGTGGCTCCTAGGTTCCAGATGGTGGAGCCAAAGTCCTCCCGAGACCGATACTCTCTAGACTTCTTATGAGACCATCGAATTTTCTCATGGCTGTTACTTGCAGCCCAGAACATCCCAACTCCTTCCCAGGTCTCTGCATGTGGGCTTCCTTTCCTTCCGGACTTCTCTTGCCAGCCTCCTCCCCCGCAGCGAGGCAGCTCTCACTCATCAAGCAGGGCTCAGCTCCGATGCCGCTTCCTCCGAGGAGCCTGCCCAGATGCCCTCCCCCAAGAGTAGGTCATGCTGCCCTGAGTCACAGCCTTCCAGCACCATGTGCCTTTAAAGCCCATTGTCCAGCCGTTGGTAAGAGTCCGTCTCGCACCCAGAACGGAACACCCCACGAGGCTGTGCTGGTCTTCACTCACCTCTGTGCCTGGCACGGGGCCCGGTGTTCCGTGAGTGCCCAGCGGGTGTTTGTCGAGTGCGTGAGTGAATGCCGTGGACGTGGGAGATCTCACGGGCCAGAATCACGGTGAGGCACCCCTTCACGCCAACTAGAATGACGGACGTCAGCGCGACCGGCGGTGTCCAGGGTCGTCCGGGACACGGAGGCCCTGGAACAGGCAAACTCCCGTGCGCGGCCGGAAGGGAGGCGCACCGGTGCGCCTGCTGCTTTGGAACACCATGTGGGAGTTTGTTAAGAGGTTAATCAGACGCCGACCACAGGGTACATCCCAACCCCTGGGCGTTTCCCCAAGAGAGACGCAAGCGTCTCTCCCACGGAGATGGTGCGGGATCATCGTCACTTTCGTGGTCAAAGCCAGAGACTGGGAACACGCCGGAGGCCGCCCTCAGGAGAACGGACAGACGGGCGGTGGCCTGTGCACACCCTGGGGTCCCATCCGGCAGGAATGAGGACTGCACTGTGGACACGCCCAGGGCCGCCGGTGGCTGTCAGCATAACGGCGCCGCATGAACCAAGCCAGACAGGAGAAGGGGGCACGCTGGGCTGGGAGCCGCCCGGGGCAGGGCCAGGGGAGGCGTGGACCCTGGAGGCCCGTGAACAGGCCATCCTGCTCAGGGTGGAGCCCAGGTCCCGGCAGCGTCCCCCAAGGTCCCCAGGATCTGGCCCTGGGACCCCTTCGATTTTATTTTCCCCCTCGGAAAGGGCACCCACCCGGCCCGCCTCCCCTCTGCCTGAGGCCCTATTCCTCCGAATGCAGGTGCCCAGGCCCCCACTGTCTGCAGGCCCCGCCCAGGCATCACCCCTGTGGGACCTGGGACCCTCTTCGTCTTGCCTGGTGCTCACCTGGCGGTCCACCCGCCCCAGCTGTTGACTTGGGGAAACCGAGGCGCAGGCCGCGCCCCGTGGGGATTAGCACCCACCCGCGCTGGGGTGGGCCGCACCTGTGCGACGTGCGGCGGTTTCCCAGGTGTGCACACGAAGGAAAACAGGAGTGCAGATCCCTCCGCGGTAATTCCTCGTGTGCATTATTAGATGCCGGCGTGGTCCTGCTTGGGATCGGTTAGGGTGCATGAAACATGAAACTTTGTCTCATCTGTTTGTTTCTCCCTTTGATTTTGACTCGGCTCCCGAGGGCTTTTAGACCTCGCACGGGCCGGGCCGGGCTGCGGTCCCTCTGGGAGGCCCGTGGGGCGAGGCCGCGTGGGCTCCGGTTCCGGTCTTCTTCCACGTCATCCAGAACCCGGTCCCCTGTGTGCGCGGGGTCCCTGCATCCCAGCCCAAGGGGCCAGCCTTGGCCGGAGGGCCCAGGGCGGCTGTGCTCAGAGCCCACCCGGGTGTGCGGCCCCCCGGACCAGCAGCGGCAGGGAGGGTGTGGGCAGGGCAACTCGGTTCCTGCTCCGGGAAGGGGAGCGGGGGCGCCTGCCGGGACCCTGTGCCCTTGGCTGCTGCCCTTGCGTCTTCGCCAAGGCCCTTCCGCCTGCTGCCCTGCCTGGTCGCGGGACGCCGCCCCGTCCTGGCTGAGGAGACGGTTTGCATCATTTGTACCCGCGGCCCGGGGGCATCTGAAGTTCAGAGTCTCTGGCAGGAAGTCCGCCTGAGCCTCCTTCTCCCCGCAGAACAGGAATCGATCCGGCATTGATCCAGAGAGGCCGCCTCCCCGCTGCCCCCAGCCGCCCCGCCTCCGTCTGGGCGGGGGTGGGGGTCAGGAACGGGCCGCTGGGTGCAGGAGGGTCTGTGTGCTCTGGCTGGTTTTCTTCTCTCTTGTTTTTAGAAAACATTCAAAAGGAACGTACGGCAAACTGTACATAACATAAAATGCGCTGTGTTCACCATTTGTAAGTGTATAGTCAGAGGCATTAAGTACATTCACATCGTTGCACCACCAGCTCCAGAAGTTTTTCATCTTCCCCGGCCGCTGGCTTTCTAGACTTGGGGGAGGGTGGGTCGAGGGTGGGCAGGGGGTGCTGAGGAGGGGCCGGTGCCAGAGGATCCCGGGAGAGAAGGCAGACGTCCCAGCCCCAACCCAGCCTCCTCTGGGCATCTCGCCGGAAGGGCAGTCACGGTCAGAAAGGGCGATTCCACGGGGACCTCGGAAAGGGGAGGGTGTGCAGGGGAGCAGGCGGTGCGGGGGGTCCTGGGCTAGAGCCGGCGGAGGGCTGCTACCAGCCCAGGCTGGACGGGAGCCGGGGATGGAGAGTTCCAGAGGCTCAGGAGGGAGGACGTAGCCTCTGCCACTGTGAGAGGAGAGGTGCCGTCCACGGAGGGAAACAGCCAAGTATCCCCAGGGTCCCGCGGGGCGGGGGGGGCTTCCCGCCGGCCAGGTCCCTCCAGAAGGCAGAGAGCAGTGGGCAGAAAGCCGGGCCGGGAAGGAGCGGGCGGGCAACCGCAGGTGCCGCACGCACGGTCTGAATCTGTTCCTAGTGTGGCGGACGCTGGGGTCCATCTTCATGGCACCCGGTTCTCCTTTGACTGTGCCCTGCTGTTCATCAGGCATCCAGCCTTCAGCTCTCGCACCCCCAACGGCCGGGACGACGATGACCTGGTGAGCCGGGTCCGAGCCGGTCTGCTCCCCGAATTTCCCTGGCCTCTGGACCTGGTGCAGGGCGGCCAGCCAGGGCCAATCCTGGAGGCTGAGCGGCAGGGCCCGACCTGGGGATGCAGCGTCAAGTGTCCGGCAGCCGTCTTGCCACCAGGTGGAATCGGGGGATGAAGTCCGCAGCGGGGAGGGGACACACCACGGAGGGAGAGGCGCACGCAGGACTAATGGCATCAGCTAAGCCCCCCGGATCCAGCCTCGTCTGAAGCTGAAACTGTTTCCCAAAGTTTAGTTCCTTGAGTCGGTAAATCCCCTTTGTGCTTAAACCATTTGGATTTGCACTGGCTTGCAAGAAAGATTCCTGCATTATCAGTTTTTCCTTTTTTTTCCTTCTAAGCAAGCTGCAGCTCCGATTCTGTCATTTTTCAGGGATTTTTCTGCCTTTAAGTTCAGCAAGAATGCTGAGCCGGCGACAGATGTGGCGGGAAGCAAGGCACCTTCTGCCTCTGGTCCTCCGGGTCAGCATTATCTCCGCACGGAGCGGGTGACAGGCCGGGAGAGGGTGGGGTCCGTCCGGGTCTGTCCGGCTGAGCTGGAGGTGGCCCAGAGAAGGCAAAACCCACCCGCCTCTGGCCTGGGGCACGAGGGGCCCAGCAGAGGAGGTGGGGGCCCGGGGGTCACAGCACTGGCTGTGGGCCAGGCAGACCCCAGGTCTGCTTCTCATGAGCCGCGTGGTCCCGAGCTACCCCCACCCTCCACCTTTGCGGGAAGCCAGCGGTGGGCAAGGCCCAGAGAGGCAGCGAGGGGCAGGGGCTGCGGGCGCAGGGCCCTGGGCTGGAGTCCCGGCTTCCCCACCTCTTAGCTCAGGCGTGCCCCAGCATGCCCCCTCCCCTCCCTGTGCCTCCGTTTCCTCGCCTGGAAAATGGGGATGATGCCAACGTCTGTCCTCGAGGGGGCACGTCGTGGGGACCAGACAATGACCTGCAGACAAAGTCCTCCAAGCAGCACGTGCCGTGGACAGCGGCTGTTTTCACCCAAAGCCCGAAGACACGCTCAACGGCGGGTGCCGCTCACAGCCTCCCACTCGCTCAGCAATTCTCTGTGAAACATCACAGAGCCCCTCCCACCCCGTGGTGTGTGTGTCTCAAGGCACACGTTTGCCTCCTGCTTCTTGCCCAGCACTCAACAAGGTGTTTGACCTCTGAGTGCCTCAGCTTCCCCGTCTGCAAAATGGGTGTCACCACCGGCTCTCACTTCCCGGGGTTCTTCGCAGAGCGGAAGGAGAACCAGCCAGGCCGCGCTGAGCAGGGCCCACCGCGCTCACACCGCGGGGGCTCTGCAAACACGAGCCACTGCGAGTAGCGGTCTGACCGCTCCCGGCGAGGTCTCGGGCCAGAACCTGTGCGATTCCACCGGCCCCAGAGGCCGGGCGGCCAGTCTGTTCGTCTCGGGCTAGAAGTTTAAAGAAAATAGTAAGTTAAAATATATATGGACTTGTCGTTCTTAGGGAAGAGGTGGTTGGAAGCTCAGCCAGGGGGCATTTTCCGCAGAAAGCCCCCCCCCACCGCCCTCCCCGCACTGGGCGGTGCGCGCTCTGGGCCAGGAGGTGGTCCGAGGACTGCGTGTGTGCTGTCCCACCCGTCCCGTGTCTGCCAGGAAAGGTTAGCGTTTGCTGCAGTAACAAACGGCCCCGCTCCCCAGCCTAACACAGTGAGGACCGCTGATTTCTGGTCCTTTGGGGGTCGTCCTCTGAAGGGAGGTGACACAGAGAATCACAGTGAGTCACGCGACGTCGCTGCAGGCCAGGGGCAGGGCCGACCCTCTGTGTGAGGTGGGGGAGAAGGGCGGCGGGAGCTGGTTTCGGAAGCATCGCCAGTGACTGTGACCCATGCTCCGCAGCTGTGTTAGGAGGGGGTGCGGTCACTACCCACGTTTCTCCGGCCGGAAAGCTGGGGCTCAGAGAGCTCGGGCAACTTGCTCGAGAACCCAGGGCTTTTAGCCAGCGCAGCAGAGGGATCATCCGACGTCTTCAAGAAAACCTTCACATTTCTCACGCGTGCTGGGCTGTGTACGGCCTCGTCTGGGGCACACACACACATGCACACACACGGGTGCACACCCCACCCCACAGCAAGCAGGCGGTTTGGAGCGTGGGGGGCTGTGAGCGCCCCCACACCCCGCCTTGTTCCTTCTGCAGCTCCGCCGACAGCTCGGAGACTTCCTGGCACTTTGCGATAATTTATGGCAAATCTAATGTGCCCGCCGCCGCGTGAGCTCATCCGCATCCCCCCCGTTGTCTGAGCCTCACGCCGGGAGCCGTCCTCCGAGGCTGCGGAGGCGGCAGCGGCCGGTGATTTATGGCGCCGGCGTCCCCACTGCGCGAGGCCGACCCGGCTGGGGGCGGGCGGGCGGCGCTCAGGACAGGCGGCGGGAGAGAGCCGGTGGGTCTGCTTCTTCCCCGGAGGACGGGCCTGGGGAGCGCCGCCTCGCAGCAGCTCAGGCTGGACGGTGTGTTTCCTTTTCTGCCGCCGCTGCGTCCCGGGCCCTAGAGGACCACCTGGCTGGGCTGCGGGCGTCCCGCCCTGGGGACTCCCTGCTGCCGCGACCTCAGACCCGGGCCTCCCGCCGTCTCCCGCTCCGGCCCGCGGACCGCCTCCTCCGGGTGCGGGGCCCAGCGCCTCGGGGTCATCCCCGACTCCTCCTGTGCTCTCACGCCCGGTTCTGATTTCCCTGGAAACCCAGTCGTTTTGTCTGTGAAACAGAACCGGAGCCTGGCTGCTTCCCAGCACCCCCCGTGCCCCCACCCCGGTCACCCCGCACCACCGTGCACCACCCCCCCGCCCCCCGGCGGTCACAGGAGCCGCCTTTCCGCGCCTGCGGCTGCCGCCCAGCCCCACGCGGCCGCACAGAGGGCTGCTCCTCTGCCCAGGAGCCTGCCCCGGCCCCACCGCCCTCAGAGAAAAAGCCCCCCACGCTCTGGGCCCCCAGCGCCTCCTTTCCCAGTGCCGCCCTGTCCCCGCCTGTGGTCAGCCCCGCGGCCTCCCTCGGCTTCCTGGAATCCGACGACCCAGCTGGGCCTGCTTCCTCCTTCACGTGGAAGGACCCTCCCCGGGTGGGGGGAGGTCTCTGCTCCTCTGCCTAAAACCACGCCTCCCGGCACCCACGTCCCGCCCCGGTATCTGCCACGGGGTGTTTCGTTGTGTGTCTGTCTCCCCTGCCGCCTGAATGCCGGAGCCCACAGGGCGGGGAGGGTCTTCCCGCCGGGCCCCCTGCCGGGCCCCGATCCCTAGCACGGCACCGGGGCACGCGGAAGGGGCTCACCCAGTGGGTGCCGAGGCCGTGCATTCCCACGTGAGTGGGGCCCCGTTCGTGGGGCCTCGGGGACCACAGCAGGCACACGCCTGGTGTGTGGGGCCCAGTGACGGAGTCGGGAGAGGCGGGCAGGCCCCCAGTGTGGTAGCCCCAGGAAAGCACGGCCTCGGCCTCCTCGCCTTGTGCAACGGGGGTGCCACGGGACCCCCACCCCCGTGGGGCTGCTGCGCCGGCGAGCAGAGCGGGCGTGTGTAGAGGGCCCCGGCGGGGGGGGGGGTGGGGAGCCAGTCCCACGCTCCTCACCTGCACCCATGGGTGGGGCCCGGGGGACCGCGCACACCTTTCCGGAAGCCTCGGGCAGGTTCACAGGATGGTAGGCCCTGTCCCTGACTAAGGCAGCGGCCCAGCACCTTGGACTTTGCCACAGTCCTTTCTGCTCCGGAGGCAGCGAGTTTTCCGGGGGGAGGTCTCAGACGCGGTCCCAGCCCCTTAGGGCTGGCAGGCTCCGAGAGCCGGCCCACAGGCCCCCCTCGGCAGCAGTGAGGGGGCGGGGGCAGAGCTCACAGCCAGCCCCCCCACCTGCCTGCCCCTCCCCCCCACCTGTGCAGGCCAGCCTCCCCTCCCAGGGCGGGGCAACTGCCGAGCCCTCCACTCTCCACTCCAGGGCCTGGCCTGCGTCTCTCAACCTTCCGCTCCACCCTCCCTTCCTCGGGGAGACCGTCCCCGTCCCCCGAGTCCACGTCAGGTGCCCTCCCCGAGGCGCCTCTTGTTTCTCACAGTCGCAGCTGTCACCAGGCACAGCCCGGGAGGACCACCAGGGAGGTGACTTCCGTTCTCGCTGTGGCTGCTCCAGCCCTCGCCCGGGGCTGGTCCCCTGGAGCTCTGGCAGGCAGGCGCTGGGCAAACACTTGCGGAATGCGTGACCGGATGGCCCACACTCGGAGTCTAATAAACAACCGTTCCTTCCAGCAGACGCACAGTCTGGCTCACGGGACCTGCCCGAGAACTGTTGCCGCGTCCCCGTGTTCCCCTCCCCGTGGTCGCCCTTCCCCCGCTCCTCCCACTCTGGGGCGCACGCAGGCTGCTTCCCTTCCCCCGGACTTTGGCTTTGACCCTGTGCCAGGCCTGAGCGTGGCCCCGAGACCTTGCTCGGTGTTGCCTGCTCTCCTCCTCCTCCTCCTCCGTCCGCACGAGGGAGGGGAGCGTGCTGGTGGGGGCCCCCGTCCCCGCAGGAGGGAGAGCCATGGGCCTGGGTCACCCCGTCAGGTTGGCCAACCTGCTGCCGCACAAGCAGGTCCCGGTGACGTCGCAGAGCCCGCTCGGCAGACGCAGGAGCGGAGTCACGCACGTTGTTCGCACACTGAGCTGCTGGGGCGGTTTGCTGTGCAGAGTGTAGTAGGTGGTCAATAAACGTTCATCGGCTGAGCACGCAGCCCCGCGGCACCCGAAGCAAGCCCCCGGCTCCGTGTCGGGTACTCAACGGGGCTCAGTTCACTGGTGTTCCCTCCCCTCTCCCTTTCCTCTCGGCACCAGTGGGCCCCGGAGGCCCGTGGTTGGGGCTCGCTGGCAGCCTGGCCCTGTCCGCCCTGGACAGTCACAACAGGACACCCGACTTTGCCAGCACCCACAGCCGCCTCGGCCAAACAGGCCTGTCCGCCTTTCAGTGTCCTGGCCCGCGTGGTGAGGAAGTCCCGGCTGAGCCGTAAGCCACGCCCCTCCAGCCCAGCCTGGGGAGGCCGCCCTTCTCTCTGTGCAAACCCCGGCTCTCTCCCGACCCACCTCGGCTCCCGCTATTTGCTATAAACAACCAAACAAGACCTCCGCCCTTCCTCCCCGCCCTCCCCTTCACAGGCAGAAGCCGTAATTATCTCTGTGCAGGTCCCTGCCGCAGGTCCTTTTGGGAGACACCCTCGGTGCCGTCGGGGACCCGGCGTTTCGTGCTCACACGCGTGGGTTGTTGCAGCGAAGAGGGCGCAGAATTCAGCCCGCAGCGGTGTGTCTTTGAGACACCCCTGCTCGCCCTGTCACCGAGATGTGGGACTCCCCATACCAGCGGGGCCCTCAGGTCCCTTTCCCTGGGCCCCAGAGCGTCTGGCTGAGGTCACGGTCCGGGCCCAGGAGGTGGGGTCCCCGGTCAGGAGTGTGCCATTGACGGGTTTAAGGAGGCATGGTTCGATTCGGAGCCCGGCTGTGGGCAGGGGCAGATCTCCCGACGGGGTGGGGGCAGGGCGCTCCCTCCCCCAGCAAGGCCTCGGTCAAGGCCGGCATCTCTCTGCTCCTCGGGCCCCTTTCCTCTGAGACAAGAGCAAGAGACCCCAGCTGCCGGGCGTCCAAGCTGCCGATGCCCTGGGCTCGCATGTAGATCTCACCCACCGGGAGGCCTGGCCGGTCACCTGATTTAAAATCGCAGCTCTCCCGACCTGCATCTAGGCCCCAGAAGCAGCGCCCAAGGGAGGGGTTGGTGGGGAAGCAGGGGAGGGGTGGGGCGGCCAGTCGCAGGGCAGTAAAGATTGAGCAGGACCCGTGGTCCCAGCGGCAGGCTGACCTCAGCGGGTCTGGGCAGGGCCCCGGGTGCCGTCCTGGCTGTAAACTGCACCAGGGCCACCTGCCTTCTACCACGTGGGTCAGGGCTTGTGCGCCCGTGTGTGTACGCTTTATATACCTAGTGGGGTTTCTTTGCTTTGTTTTTTATTGTGGTAAAAGGTACATGCCACACAGACTGTTTGCTTCCTGCAGGAGCCACGCGCCGGAGTCCCACCTCTGTCCTCTGCGGCCGGCTCACGCCGCACGGCGGTTCGGAGGGTCATCCACGCTGTGCACGTGTCTGCACTGCAGTCCTTTCTTTTTTTTTTTATTTGCACAAACAAAACACACACTTTGCTTTGCATAGACTGCATGAAACAGACTTTGCTTTCAGAGCAGTTCCGGCCCCCAGCAGCTCTGCGCCCCTGCGTGACGAACAGTGTTCTGTCGTGTCGTAGACCGCATTCCGATTATCCGTTCATCCGCTGAGGGACACTCGGGCTGCTCCCACCCGTGGGTGCTTGTGAGCGAGGCTGCTGTGAACACGGGTGTGCAAGTGTCGGTTTGCACCCCTGATGGTGGGGGGCGGGGGGACAGGCGGTTGTCGGCCACTGGCGGCCCCCTGGGAGGGGGTCGCGCCCTGCCAGAGCAACTCCAGTTTGGAGAAAGGCCGGTCTGAGCTTCAGTCATGAGGTGGGGGGGTCACAGTACCGCCCCCTGCTGGGCGGCTGGGAGGGTCAGTGAGTTCGTGGTGGGCGGGAAGTGCTGAGGACAGGCCCCCCGCAGACAGCAAGCTCTCCAGCAACGCTGGTCCGCCTTCCTCCCACGAGCACCTGGGGCTGCAGGGATCCAGTCCCCGGTGCGACCTAAAGTGACCCCCCCCCAAGTGGCCACGTGCTTACGACCTCCCGGAGGCGGAGAAGCGCCGATGGAAGGTCCCTGCGGTAAACCCGAGCGCCGGGGAGCCGCTCGCCGCGGCTGCGCAGCAGGGCCCGTGAGCGACCTACAGGCTGGCAAACAGTGACGTCACGGGGCGGGGAGGGCGCTCAGAAGGTGCTTCTACGGTCTTGGGGGTGATCAGACGCGGCGGGAACACTCAGGGTTGGCCGACCCCTCCCCCCTCCCAAGGGGAAAGAGTCCAGCTCCCGCGGGACCGGCCTGAGCGTGCCCGCAGCTGGCGGCGTCCCCTCGGAGGGGCGTAGGGTAATTTTAGCTGGTGAGCTGGTGCTCGGCTCCTCTCCGCTTTTCCCTGGAATAGTTGCACTGTTGAGTTACACTGAATTGTAACATGTACTGGAGGAAAATAAAAATAGCGCAAGGCTGTGGGCAATATCGGTGGGAACAAGGCTCCCCGGGGACTCCCCTGCTCCCGGCGGGCCCCGCGGCCGTCCCGCCGTGCAGGGGCGACTTCAGCCGCGTGGGAGCCAGCACGCAGAGGGGACGGAGTCCACTGGTTAGAGTAAGAAAGTGGCCATTGCAACCGCGTGCCTGTTGCTCGTGGAGACGGTCTGCGTGGGAGAGCTTCAGAGCAGGCAAGGGAGGGACACCTCCCCGCCCCCGCCCACCCCCCTGTGGGAGGCCGGAGGTGGGAGGGCGGGGAGGCACTTTGTGTGTGTGTGTGGGGGGCTGGGCCTGCAGGCCGTTATTTCTGTCAAAACAGGGACCTGCAGCAAACAAGGCAAAGTGTTACTATCTGTTCAATCTGAGGGGTCGGATGTATACAACCTGTTACATTCCTAACTTCGCCCTTCCTCTGTTTGAAAGAGCCGGCCTCCCAGAGAGGCTGGCAACGTGGGCCCGGGGTGGGGAGGAGGCACTGTAACGGCTGGAGTCTGGTGCGGGGTGTGAGATGCGCGATGTGAGATGTTTTTCCCCAAGGTGGGGACCCCTGACCTGTGAGGGGGTTTGAGTCACTTTGTTCAAAACATACAGGCATGGTGGGGCCCCTCAGTCACCCAGGCCCCCCCTCTGTGATCAGAGCCAAGGCCTCCGGAACACCCTCACAGAAGATCACCTCCTCTCGACCCTAACGGGGCCACCTGGAGGCTGCGTGTGCCCCCCGGGAACCCTGTGACTGCGGGGACACTTGACTGACTCTGTGAGTGAGACCCATTTGACTGAGGACCGCAGTAGTGGGGGCGGGGTGGGGTTAAACAAGACAGCAGGTTCCTTCTTAGACAAAAGCCAAGTCCGGTGGCAGTCTGGGAGTTCGCCTCACGGTCTGAGAGGGCTGCTGTGGCTGCCGGCCTCACACCTGAACTCCAGCCCCCGGAAAGGAGGAAGACACGCAGGTGACCACACCTCCCCCCTTTCAAGACACCTCGCTGACATCATGAGTCCATGTGCATCGTGGTGGCCAGCCCCGAGTGGTGTGGCTGCACGTAGCTGCAAGGGAGTCTGGAAAGTGTCCTCGTTATTCCTGCTAGATGTGTGCCCAGCTAAAAGTCAGGATTTCTTTTACCGAGAAAGAAGGGGTCACTGGATATTGGGGAACAGTTAGAGCAGTCTCTGCCACTGTGCTGTGGGGGGTGGGAAGACCCCCTCCCATGGAAGGGTCCCTGCTCATCTCCCTCCCACCACCTCCTCGGCCCCTGGAGCTCACTGAGGAGGGTCTGAGACCCACGGCTGTGAGGTTTCATCGGGGCAACTCTGCATCGCTGACCACACAACTCCTTGCAAGGACCGGGGCGGTGCTTGGAAGGGTCTGCAGGGTGGAAGGGGACGCGGCACGTGGCGAGGCCGTGGTGTGGGGGGGGCTGACGTCACGGGCTCGGAGCGCGGCTGCCGGGCTCCGGCCGTGCACCCTGGGCAGGTCGCCGAGCCTGCTGGAGCTGCTGCCTCCGTGAAAAGGGGGGCTGCGTCGCGCCGGCTCCCAAGGTCATCAGGAGGTCAGGGCTGTGCCCCACACAGTCGGCCCCCGGTGAGCACGGAGGGAGGCGTGTGGGGCTCCCACGGGGGGTTCGAGCCGCCGTCCCCTCGAGACACCCGCAGACCCAAACCGACCAGTTCATAGCATTCAACGCTGAGCACATCAGTGACTGAAAACTTCCTTCCCTCTCTTCCTCCCTCCCTCCCTCCCTCCCTTCCATATAGATTTTTTCTCCCCTCCTTACACACATATATACACGTGTGTGTGTGTGAAAGGAACTCATCTTTTTTATTATTTATTTTTAGAGAGGGAAGGGAGGGAGAAAGAGAGAGAGAAACATCAATGTGCAGTCACTGGGGGCCGTGGCCTGCAACCCAGATATGTGCCTTGACTGGGAATCGAACCTGCAACACTTTTGTTCACAGCCCATGCTCAATCCACTGAGCTACGCCAGCCAAGGCGGAACTCATCTTAAAGGTGCAGCTGGATGCCTTTTCCTGGGTGTACAGACCTTGTAACCACCGCCCTGGACGAGGCTCCGGGGTGTTCCCAGCCCCGAGGGGCCCCGCTGTGCACCCGCCTCCAGTGGACCCACGCTGCTGGGGTCACCCCGGGCTTACTCCCTCCCACGGGCCGGTTTTGTCCTGAAACTGCACACGAGTGGGGGGTCCTGCGGCGCGTGCTCTCCTGAGTGTCCCTCCCTCCGTGTGTCCACGTTGAGTGAGTCCACGGCCCCTACTTTTCATCACTGTTTGCCCGGCCCTGCAAGAGGAGCAGACCGCACAGTGCTCAGTCACCCGCCTGCCGGGGGCTGGGGGGTCGTTTTCTGCTTTCAGAGGCTGAGGGTGGCGCTGCTATAAACGCGATACGCCTTTTGGTGGAGCCGCTTTAGGGAAAAGTGGAGTGATGCAGGCTCAAGGGGTGAGGCGCACGCATGGACAATTTGGGGGAGACGTGCCCAGAGGCCCCCCAAACTGTGGGGCAGGCAGGAGCAGGCGGTCCTTTCTGCCGAGTCTCCCTGTGCCGGCCCGAGACGAGACCCGGTCCCCTCTGTGTCCCCTCTGTGTCCCCTCTGTGTCCCTGTGCTCCCTTGGGGAGAAGATAGCACAGGCACACGCAGGGGGGTCACGAGCCACAGGTCTCCGGGGACTGGGGAGGACACTCAGCGGAGGCCTGCCTCCTCCGGTCTGTGCCTGCTCCCCAGCGGGGAGTGGACGGGGCTGCCGGCCGGTCAGCCAGCCGGTCAGCCAGCCGGTCAGCCAGCCAGTCAGCCAGCCGGCCCCGCGGACCACGGTCAGGCCGCCTCAGGCCGCCGTGCTCACTCCCCGGGGCCCCGGTCTGCGGAGGGTGGGCAGCGGCCAGCGTGCATGCAGCCCAGGGCGACTGTGGCGGCGTGTGTCTGCGGCACAGGTGGCAGCCGGCCCCGCGGCAGGTCTGCCGCCGCCGCCGCACAGAACCAGTTCCCCCTCCCGGTTGTCTTTGAGTACGACCGGGGCGTGTTCCCTCAGGCCCAGGGGGAGTGCCTGGCCTTATACAAACGTATCGGCTTCTTATCGCTGCTGTGACAGATCGCCAACACTTGGTGGCTTAAAACAATGCCTATCTATTCCCTTGTGGTTCCAGAGGCCAGAGGTCCACGGCGGCGAGTCAGTGTGTGGGCCAGAACTCTGGTGTCAGAGGGCGGGTGCCCCGGAGGCGAGGAGGAGTCGGCGCCTCCCCTCCCCTCTCTCTATCTTCAAACCGGTAACAGTCCTCTGTGTTTTGGGGGGACCTCTCCTCACGTAGATTGGCCACCCTCCCTTCCTCTTGTGGTTGGGCAAAGGGCCCAAGACCCTGGCCAGGCCAGTGAGAGCTTCCCTGGATAGGGGGTGGGGGGGGTTTCCTGCAAAGCGGCTCAGCCAGGAGAACGACCAGCCAGGGCTACTCTGGTTTTCCTGCCTCCAGATGGGAAGCCTCTGCTCCAGCGTGAAGTCTGCAGGGGAGAAAACAGACCAGGAAACGGGGAAAGGCTAATTCCTGTAGATCCGGAGCACCTGGATCGAGCTGTACCTGAAGCTAGCAAGGCCTTGAGGTTTTCAGATACTGATGGAACACCTCCCCCTTTTGGCTTAAGCTAGCTTGCATTGTGTGTGGGATTTTTGCTGCCAGGAGTCCCAGCTGGTCCTCCCTTCCCCGGTTTTTGAACACCCAGCCCCAAACCTAAGAATGAACCTGCCAGTTTGTGCGTGGGCACCCAGCTCCTGTGGGCCTCGCCCGCTTCCCCTCCTCTCCCTTCCCTTCCCCTGCCAGCCAGGCTCTTGGGTGATGCATCCTAATGTATATTTAACAGTGGGTTAAAATCGAATTAATTTAGATTGGTTAATAAACTGTAGCATCCGTTTCTAAATCAAGCTCCATTTTCCTCTTGAGCAACTCAATTCATGCCTGTTGGTTTAATTTGTTGCTATTGTAATCTTTAACGCTGATGAAATTATGGAAAGGTTTGTAGTGAAATTACCCAGATTTGATTAGGGTTGAACATATTAATATTTTTCCTTCCCAGTAGTCTCTGGAGAGGGGTTGGCTGGGAGTCTGCGGGTTCCCTGTGCCGTGGGGTGTGAGCTCAGGAAGCAGACTCACTCTGTCCCTTTCCAGGTAGTTTTTTGGGGTGTGTGCATTTATTGAGTGCTGACTGTATGCGCAGCCCTGGACATGAGCACTCTCAGTGGAGTCTGCAAGAAGCAGTTCTGGGCTTCTATGCAACAGCCATGGGGGGTGTGGGGACACTGAGGGTCCCCCGACTTTGCCTCCTACGGGCCCCATCTCTGGCTGCAATGGGGCCTTTGGTGTCCTGTTCACCGGAACCCAGTGTTGGTGCCAAGTCAGTTTTTATGTGCAAATTACTTGACCTTGAGCTTGACCCAGAAGGATTTCCTGCTGACGAATCGCACTTCCACATGGCCCCACGGTGAGCTGGAACAGGTTGAGATGAGGGGAGGGGAGGGTGAAGGTCAAAGCCAGACGCAGGTGCAGCAGAGAAGACAGCCGCCCCGGCAGGGGGTCTCCGTCTGCCCCTCGTCCCTGCCAAGGCGCAGGCCTGCCTGCTCCCCCGTGTCCCTGACCTGCCCACAGAGGGGTCCCAAGTGCGGTTCCAGGCCCCCTCCTGCAGGAAGGGCCGGGTCAGGGTGGGGCGGGGCGCTAGGACCCGGGATGGGCGACGTCGACCCAGAGAGGCCCCGCCGGAGGGGCCCCAGGCCGGATTGCCGGCCAGTCCCTGCGGAGGGATCCCCTGGGTGGCCTGGCTGTCCCCCGCTCCTCGGCCTTCTGCTCAGGGACTCCGGGCCTGGCAGAGGCCTCGGCGGAAGGGCTGCCCTCTCCCCGCCCCAACCCGGACCGCATGCTGTGGCGAGGGCCTGGTGTGGGCATCTGCGCGCAGCGGACGCCTCTCAGGTCCCAGACGGCGAGCAGAGCCCACCACCGCCGCCAAGCCTGTGCCCAGGCTGCTCCTCTGTGGGCCTGCCCTCCCCCTCCTGCCCCCCCCATACCCCCAGAGTGCAGCCTCCTCCGGTCTCGGCTGACCCCTCTCTTCCTCAGGGAGGCCCCTTCTCTGGGGACTCTGCCCCCAGTCTGCCCAGCCCCCAGGGCTTCCTTTCGGGGTGCCTCATGAGGGGGATCCCAGGACCGAGGGGGAGTCCCAGACTGAGTGAGGGCCCCAGAACTGGGTGTCCCAGACCTGGGTGGGGGTCCCGCACAGCCAGCTCCCCACCAGGCCTGGTGTCAACCCAGTGACAGCAGCAGCCCATGTCCCTAACCCGAGACTTGCCGAGATTTGTGGTCCACAGATGTGTCTGGTTGCCTTTGCATAGAGCTTCACCGTTCTTAACGAACTACTTGGCACCATTTTACATGTAAAAACCTAGAGTTTTGGACCCTGCTGAAAAAGTGAGAAGGTTCAGTCAGTCTGGCGCCTGCATTCCTACATGATGGAAACAGGCTGGACCTGGCCTTTAAACGGGAGGGTGCGCCCTCCTCACTTCGCCCCACTCCCCGCCAGTCCCTATCGCTCCTCCCCCGTCCGATCTCTGCAGGGTTTGAGTCTTAACCCCTCGCCCCGTCCTCGTGTCCCTGGCCCCTGACTATATGCCCGGGGCACAGGAGACCCTTTCCACCCAGTCAGTCTTCGCAACACCCCGGCAGGACACGTCTCTCCACCCTCAAGCGAGGGAACTGAGGTTCCGAGAGGCCGAGCACCCTCGTCCAGATCCCACAGCTAGGGAGGGACAGAGTCAGGGTTTGAGCCATCGATTCTCCGGGTCCCAAACCCGGGCTCCCTCCGCCCCTCGCTCTCCTGCACCCACCGGCGTGTTCCTGTCACTGAGAGTGCCTCCCTGTCCTCGTCGGGGACTTGCTCCGTGTAGAGGGCAGAGTGGACACTCGGACGCCCACAGGGCCATACGGGCACATACCAGAGGGCGGGGTGAGCGGGAGGGCAGAGGCTCGGGGGGTGGAACTTCCGACGCGTCAGGGAAGCCAGATGTCTGGCCTCGCATGTGCACACCCTGCCCGCCAGCGTGGTGCTCGCCCCTCCGACGCGGTCAGGGGACGCATGGGAGCAGGCTGGGTGCCCTGCCACGTGGCCAGGCTGTGCTCCCCACGTCACTGACCACAGAGGTCAGGCTTTCGCTCGCTGTCGTCGGGGTGGTGCACGCAGGGTCACCTCAACTCGGTCCAGCGTGCTTAGTGGGGACCTGACATGGCCGCAACCTGCAGGACCCGAACTGCCACCTGCCCGCCCGCCACACGCAGCCACAGGGCCCGCCCCTCCTGGTGTGGGTCTGTACCATCCATTGTACAAAAAGAAAAGCGTTGACCACCTACTGTGTGCCAGGTCCTATATGAAGCCCTGGGTAGCTTCCAACACGAAATCAGAAAGAAGACATGAGTTTTCCCACCTTCTAGAGCATCAGCTCCCTTTTCTCCCTGGTGCCCAGAACGGAATCTGGCACATAGTAGGTGCACAGCCAATGTCTGTTGGGTGACAGAATCACGGCGTGGCAGCAGCACCCTGCCGGGTGTTTGCGGGCGGGGGTCCCACGGGAGGACCGCCCGTGCTGCTCCTTCCTACTGGGACGAGGCCTCCAGAAGGGGGAGGGGCAGGCTCGGCCGGTGTGGGCCTCGCTGCTCCGGGTGGGGGCCAAGGGGAGCCCCGCCTCCTCTGGCCCGCAGGGACCGACCCCGCCCCATGTGCCTCTGCGCCCACAGGCACCTGGAGGGAGTGGGCTCTCAGCGCCTGCAGTGCTAGACGGGGCGGGGAACGGGGCCTCCTGTGGTGTGATGAGGTCGGGAGGGCCCTTCCTTGTCACTGGGGGGGGCCGAGGGGGTGCTCACGGCTCCGTCCCAAAAGGGCTTTGCTCCGGCCTCCCGGCCGAGGGGGCAGCTAGCTGCTCCTGAAGGTATTTCAACATCCACCAGACGTAATTATTTCCTCAAGTAAAATATTTAAACAGAGCTTCAAGGGATCCAGCAAAAGAAAATGAGACTTAGGGGAAAAGCAAGAACACACGCGTGCACGCATGCACACACCCAAATTCCTTCCTCCACACATCAGCTGGGAGGGTTGCATCTGCGCTCAGAGGGGAAGCTCAAGAGGTTTCGGTTAAAACTTGGGCGGGCTCACGGCCCTTCAATGGAGGGATTGTTCCATAGTCGGGGAATGAGATAATAAGAAAGCGATTTCCAGCCAGTGTTTGGTTTGGCTTCAGAAGTTCAAAGCGGCAGTCTTCGGAGAGCTCGCGGCCCCGGGCCAGGCCTGGGCTGGTGTCTCCCGGGTCGGAGACCAGATTCACAGCAACATTTGGAGGAGCCGGACACCTCCAGAGGAACGCTGGCCAGGGGTCACATCGTGCCCGGGTGCCCAGGGCCCGGCCACGGATGGCCGCGGTTGCCTGTTCTGGCTGTTTGTCACCTGGCTGCCAGGTGCCCAGAACCTGGGCGATCGGGTAAAACTGGGCCGAGAAGACGCAGGAATAACCGGCCTTTTGAGCCGACGGCGTCTCTGATCTGTCAGGGATCCGGATGTCCCACCGTCTGCCCGCCCCCTGGACCGGACATGTGGGCGGAGCTGCACACAAACGCAGCCTGTCTCACCCCAGCTGTCCCCCCGGGGCTGTTCCCACATGCATCTCATCAGGCAGGAATGAGCGAGCGTGTCCACGACCGTGACCCCTCACCTCTGGCTTTGCTTCTCCGCTGCTTTGGGTTCTTGTAGGTGGACGTGCATTTCATGGGCAAACAGGGCTTCCGGGAGCCCACGTTCAGCGAGAAGGGAGCCAAGTGGGATGGTTTGGTGGGAGTGACCAGCATTTCGGGGACAGCCTGTGACTCGTGGGCAGCTCCATGGGGTCTCCCAGATGTGTCGTGTCCCCCCGCCCCCCCGTTTCCAGACATCAGCATCACCCTCAAATACTCGGTTCCGCAACATCCTGACGTGGTGCCTGGCCCACCCCCACACTCCAGCAGGGGAAGGCGGGCCCTTCTCAGGGACCGCCCCTTTCAGAAGCCACTCCCCTTCCTGCTGCAACCGGCTGTTGAGGC
The DNA here is from genome assembly GCF_019186645.2 of Phyllostomus hastatus. Taxonomy (NCBI): domain Eukaryota; kingdom Metazoa; phylum Chordata; class Mammalia; order Chiroptera; family Phyllostomidae; genus Phyllostomus; species Phyllostomus hastatus. The sequence continues at coordinate 11,880,907 of NW_025333537.1, read as the reverse complement.
TGGAGGCCTGGAGACCCTCAGAGGGCTTTCTCTCACCATGAACTCTCCCCAAAGCCCTGCTCACTGACCTTCCCAAGTCTGGCCCCCCAGCCCTCACCCAGCAAAACCCATCCTTAATCCTGGCCGCACCTCACCGTCTAAGCAAGAGGAGGTGAGGTGGGACCTTCATGGTGACTATGGAGTGCCCCTCAGCCCTGCAGCCCCCCTGGGGTACCCCCCCCCCCCCCCCCCCCCCCCACCCCACCCCCACCCCACCCCCTGCCCCCTGCCGCCGCTGCCTGCCCTCCTGAGTGATTCCTGATTCTCGCACCACCCAGCGGCGAGGTTGTGAACAGCGACCGCAATGTGCACAGCGCGCCCCAGGGCTCAGACCCTGCAAACCCGGCCAGGTCACGAGCTCGGGGGCGCAGCACAGCGGGGGCGCAGCACAGCGGGGGCGCAGCACAGCGGAGGAAGCCGGTTCTCACAGCCCTGTAGCCCGAGGCGGAACCGAGGTGTTGGTGGGGCGGGGCCGTGCTCCCTCGGGGGGGAGGGCTCCGGGGAAGCTCCCCACTGCTGCTCCCCTCGCTTCTGCCAGCAGCCCGGGAGCGCCTCGGCTTGTAGCTGCCACGCTGGCTGTCTTTTCTCTGTGTCCTCGCATGGCCTCCTCGTGAATCCACCACCCGCCGGACTCAGGGCCCACCCTCGACCAGCGTGACCTCATCCGCGCTGGGTACCACCAGCAGAGGCCCTGCGGCCAAGCGAGGTCACACGTGCGGGTCCTGCGTGGACACGGGTTTGGGGAGATGGGGGCGACACCATTCAACTTAGGCAGCCCCCCGAGGGCCGGCCCGGGCTGAACGCTCTGTGACCCCCACGTCATGCTCACAGCGACCCACGGGGCGGGCAGAGGCAGCATTCCCATAGCACGGGCGGGGAAACTGAGGCTGGGCGGGCTCGTGTGGCAGCACCCAGGGCCGCGTGCGCCACCGGGGGACGGGGGGTGGGGTGGGGTGCAGGACGGGAACTCAAGCAGCCCGACCCCGGAGCAACACCGAGGGCTGAAAGTTTTCCAGGTAACAGGGACTGGGCGTGGCCAGGGGCCGGGGAGGCGGGGCACGGAAGTGACTGCCCAGAGAGCACGAGGTCCCCTGTGGGGACGGCAACAGTGTTCCGGAACCAGACAGGCGGGGCCAGCGCCACGGTGGGAACGCGCCACACGCCGCCAAACCGCGTGCTCTGACACGGTTCGTTTTATGGGACTTTTACCTTCAGAGTGGTTTTTCAGTCTTGCTGTCTCTCCTTGATCCGGGGTCTCCCTGCCAGAGCGCACCTGCGGGCCGGAGGCCTCTGAGCTGTGAACGCCACCACCAGGGCTCACTTCCTCCGCTGCGGAGGTTGTGTCCCGTTCAATGCAGGGGTGTCCCCTGGAAGCAGGGCCAGAGCGCGCGGCGGCCCCCCAGTGCGAGAGCGTGGGTTGGGCCATCTCGCTGGCCCGCTGTGACTTTGGAAAGCCGAGGGGGTAGGATGCAGACAGGCGAGTGTTGCTCAGTTTCATTTTTTTTGGGGGGGGGGAGAAGGGTCGTAGGCGGTGTGGAGGCAGCCAGAGATGCAGACAGTTGAAGTTCATCTGCTTTTCCCGTTTCCCAGCCGACCATCCAGCACCTCCCGGTCCCCACTCCATCACCCGCCCCCGAGCCCGCGGGCGCCAAACTGTCAGCCCTGGGGGGCCCGGCTCCCTGTGTATTTGCCGAAAGGCCTGATCCAGCAGTAGCTCAATTTTATTGATCGTGTCAAAAGCGGTAATTCAAGGAAGCCATTTAAATTCACGGGAGGAAGCCAGAGCAATTATCTGCGTCTGCATCGGATTCTTCATCATTTTGTTATTGGCTGTTGAGTGCGGAGACAGACATTTCGCGGGAGGCTGGCGTGGCAGCCAGCGTGGGGCCCGTGAGGGCGGGGGCCCGGGCCCGTTTGCAGCCGGAGAGGAAAGCTCGCCGTCCACGGTTTGCCAGATATAAATCCACACGCAGAAAGGTTTCCGGGGTGTTGCCACGGGGGCGTGCGGGCACCCGGCGGTTTAAATTCACTTTGTCCCGCCTCCCAGCCAAGTCCCCTCGGCGTATTCCCACAGCCTCTGTTTCAGCGCGTAATAACACTGTGATTTGTGGCGGAGCAGGTGACTCTTTGTTTTTTTCCCTTTTTGCAGTCTTCTCCCCGCGGTTAAACTTTAATGAAAGCTTAAATCACGGCGGAATCCTCCCGGGTGCCAAGCGGATGAGATCAGTGGCAGGCCAGCGACACGGGCTGGGTGGGCCAGTGGGGGAGACAGCCCCACCCGCCCGCCACCCCCACGCCTCGGGCCCCAGGGCGTCCTCTCTGTGCAGGAGTCGAGATGCATTCAGCTCCACGTCCTGGCGCCGGGCTCTGAGCCTGGCCCACAGCAGGTGCCCAGCAAGCAACCGGAGGAGCGCATGAGTGGGGTGAACCGCCTGCCGGAAGCCGTTTGCCCAGCTGGGTTGCTGCAGAGATCACGGTGCCGTGGTATTTCCCGTCTGTGCTGGGCATCTTCTGTTGGCCTCCCCAGGTCGACTCTCCATCCTCTTCCTCCGCACTCCCTGCAGGCTGGCCTGGGTGGCTGCACCCCTGGACTCCCTGGCCCTTTGGCTTGTAGCTGGAGGCAGCCCACGGGGGGCGCCAGCCGGGGGCTGGAGGCGGGCAAGGGAACAGGCCAGGGCACTCCCCAGCTCCCTCTCTGCCTGGCCTGGGTCAAATGAGCCCCGCGAACAAAGGCTCAGCTCAGGCTCCCGCTGGGTGGTTCTTTCCTGCCTCCCCCTTCAGGGTCCAGCAGCGGTCTCGCCCTGGCCCCTTCAGGTGTGGTGACAGCCCCCCATGTTGCTATTGGGGACAGGGGGGATCTTTACACCCCCCATACTTTTGCAAAGAGTCGTTTTGCTAGATGTTCTCCGTTTCCCACCCACCAGAGCACACCCTTTTCTGTTTTCTGTTCGCTCCTAGACGCTCACATACCCGAACCACTGTGTTCGCACTGTCTTCCTTCTAAACTCAGTTCACATGGTCACCTGGGCACCCGCTGAGACCTTGCCCCAAGCCGGCGGTTCTCAAAGTGTGACGTGGGGCCGACAGCCTCAGGGTCACCTGGGAGCTTGGTAGAAATGAGAATTCTCGGGCCCACCCCAGGCCCACCGAATCAGACCCGCCAAGGGTGGGGGTGGGCCCGCCTGCCCCCGCCCACCCCCACTGGCCCCTGCCACCGGCCCTTGTGCTTCTGTGGAGCGCGCTGGAGCCTGAGAGCCACCACTCCCAGCAGTGACTTATGCGTTCAGTGTGCGTGGTCCACACAGCTGGTTGCCTTCCTAATATCCTTCCTCCCCTCCTTCTCTACTAGTGAAACCCTACTTCCGTTCAGGGCATCAGTGTGCCCAGTTTACACTCCACGTTTCCCAGCCTGCTTTGCAGTTCAGGGTTGCCCCCTGACCCAGATCTGGCCGCTGTGGTTGAGTGAGACTTAGGTGAAAGTCCTTCAAAACGTAGGGAGGGAGTCGGGGTGGGCAGCAGAAGAAACTAGTGCAGGTCTTTTGTCCTTTGCTCTTTTTCCTCTTCCTGCCTGGAATGTAGACGCAATGGTGGGGGTAGAGCAACCACTTTGTACCCATAAGGTAACCATGAAAATAAAAGGCTTAGAAAAGGGCTTGAGTTCCGATGGCACGGTGGAGCTGTCTCTTAACAGAGGGAAAGAAATCCCTTACTCGGGTAAGCCCCTGGGGTTTGGGTTTTCCGATAGGCGTGCGCGACACTACGCCAGTAAAGAGGGCCCATCTGTGTGTGCCACTCCAGAGCGCCCTGCAGGCCACGCAACCCCGCTCACACCCAAGCCTCATGGTTCGAGGCAGGGCACCGCTCACGACTGGCGAAAGGAGGCTGGCTGGTGGAGAGCTAGCTGGGTGCGGAACGGACGCTGGGTTTGCTGGGTTTGTCTGCACCTGCCTCCTTGCCGAAGAGAGTTTGCGAAAAACTTCTGGAGTCAAGTTAAGCTGAAATGAAGCTGGGAGAAGAATTAAGGAGACCTGCGAGGTCTTCAGTGACGCCCCCGCCCATTATTATTGTCATTGTCATCGTCATCCATCTCAAAATCCATAGAATACCCACAGTTTACACAGCCACGGGCCAGGTTCAAGGGGCTCCAGAGGCACAATGGTCCAATCTGAATTTGCAAGAAGGTCCCCCTGCAGGCAAGAGGAGGGACCCCGAGGGCGTCAGGGAAGAGTGCCCCAAGGGGGCAGCCTTTGGGCTGGCAGCGGGGAGGAGGGGACGCCCATGGCTGAACGGGGGTGGAGGAATGCGTGCGTGGAGGCTGCCGCCAGCCCCGTGACCTCTCAGAGGTGAAGGCATCACCATGAGCAGCCCGAGGCTCAGAGACGCACAGCGACTTCCCCAGAATCACACAGCCTGCCCACACAGGGGTGGGTCTGGGACTCAGCTCTGACCCGTAAGACCCCCAGTCTGAGCCTGTCAGCGTCTCAAATGGCCTGTCCCCAGGACACTGAGAGATGCCAGGGAGGGGACCCCCGACCCTAAAGAGACCAATGGCTGAGAGCCTGCCAGAACCCTCGAAGGTGCTTTTCTTCCAGGTGCTTTTAATTACCGGTATTTCCCAGGAAAGGAAACTGGCTCAGAGAGGTGACGCCACTTTTCCAGGGTCACACAGCTGGAGGAGCAGAGCGCGGCTCAGACCCTGATCTGGGGGGCTCCAGGGGCTGAGGGTGCACGGGAGATCCCAGGAAGGCTTCATGGAGGCGGCGGCGGGGGATGTGGCTCTGAAGGGGGCGGAGGGAAAAGCCTGGGCACAGGTACCGCAGGGGAGGCGCAGGGTCAGCGCGGCCGGGGACGACAGTGACGCCAGTGTGCACTGCGTCGCTGCGCGCACCGCTCTGGCTGCTCGCTGTTATTTATTAATCCCTTTGATCTCCTCAACCCGGTGGAACCGGTGCTATTTTTGACTTCATTCCACAGAAAGGGAAACCTGCCCGCGCCAGAGAGAGAGCCCCTGGGAGGAGGCCCGGGAGGGGCCGGGTTGGGGCAGCCTTCCGCCTAGGGGGGCGTGTCTTCCTTCGGACTTGATTCCCCGGTGGAAACGGCGGCGGCGGGGGTGGGGGTTGGGGGGAGTTCTTGCTGTAACACTGGGACCCTCCCCGTCCCAATGGGGAGCTGGGTGGTAAAGGGGTACGGCCCGCTGAGCTGAGCCGCCTCGCAGCTGCTGACTCGGGGAAGAAACAGGACCCACTCCAGCGAACGCCCCCGCCCCCACCCCCGTGGCCCTGCGCGATGGCACTTCTCGCTAGGCTGGGGAATCGGGGCCTGGTAAGCGGTTAAGCTCCCACACCACACCCCAGAAGCAGCTGCAAGAAGCAGGGCCTGGTCAGGCGGGGGAGTCCAGCAGCTGTGGGCTGCGTGAGGGCAGGGGTGTCCCAGGTGAGCCCCGTGCCCGCCCCCCCACACCGGCAGCAGCCGCACCCTCTCGGCCGTGGGGACCTCGTGCTCTCCGCGCACGCTGGTCTCACCTGGCGCTTGGTGCAGGTGAGCGAAGGGACACTCGGAACAGCGGAGTGGCCCACTGGAGGCGGCGCTGCGGGGCGGTGCTGGTGTGGGCCAGCCCCGTCTGGCTGCTGCCGCTCTGCCGTGTGTTCTGCGCAGGCGGCTCACAGATCTCCAGGCGGCGGATGTGTGGGGGCAGAGGGGGCGGAGCCTGGGGGCCTTGCCCGTGGGAGCGAGGGCCCCCTAGATGCGGGAGTCGGAAGACTAGGGGGTGTGGCGGGGGCAGGCTGTCCTCTTGGTGGCTTCTCCAAAATCCCCTGACGTCCAGACCACTTCCTGGGCTGCAGAATATCCACACGTTCGTTCGTTCATTCATTCATTCAACGCAGACACGTGTTTGGTTGAGCACCTACGGACCCACCAGGCGCCGTGCTAGGCTGTGGGAAATCTCCCTGCTGTCTCTGGCGGCCGCCACCCCGCCTTGCCCGAAGCGCCCCTGCAGCAGCCGGCCCTGCCCCGGGGCTGCCTGCCGGTCTCTGGGCCCCGGCAGGAGACAGGCGAGGGGCTGGCAGGGCCTCCCGTCCCGGGCACCTCCGCGCAGGAGTCCTCCGCAGATGCCGCCCCAGGGCGCCCGTGTGCCGGCCAGGGTGTGATAGGGCACCGGACGTGATAGAAACCAGAGCCCACGTTCCTTGACTGCTCCTCTCCAGGCGTGGCTGCCCTGGGCGTCACTCCTGGGGACGGGTCTCGGGGTCCTTAGCAGTGACAACAGTGCTAATGATGCATCTGTCCAGAGCTCCCCACGGGCCAGGCTCCGCGCCCAGGGGACTGTCTTGCTGAGTCGGCACGGCAGCCCTGGGGGCGAGCCCTGGGGGCGAGCCCTGGCGTCACCCCTCCTCACAGACAGGAACCCGGAGGCGGAGGGGAGGCGCAGGCCCGAGGGGAGAGGCGGGACGGAAGGCCCGGGGTCCGAGCAGGTGCAGAAGTTCTTGAGGGCGGTGCCAGCGGCTGGAGTGACGCTGGCGGAGGACGGAAGAGCGGGGCTGGGCCGCAGGCTCCCCACCCATGGGGCGGGGCGTGTTCGGAGAGCCCGCCCCCTCCGCGTCCTCGTCTGGGAGGCGGAGCTAACGCAGCCTCTCTCGGGGCTGTCTGAGCACCGGCCTCGTGGGGCAAAGGAGCCCGGAGCCCGCGGTGGGCGTGGTATACAGTAGGCGCTCAGTCCACGAGGGCCAGAGAGGCAGAGGGAGATGACATTTCATCAGCTGCCCCTGGCCAGGCCAGTCGGGGTCCCCACAGACAGCCCACTCCATGCGAGTGTACTGGGATTCGGGACCACCCTGCGACCTTCAGTCAAGGGCAGAGCGTGAGTGTGGGGCTGGGTCACCGGCTTCAAATCCCAGCGCAGCCGTGGATGGAGGAGCCGTGTGACCACGGGCAAGTGACCTACAGCCCCGCGCCTCGGACTCCCTATCTGCAAAGCGGCCAGCATACTGGTGCCGCCCTGGTTGGGCCATTGGCTGAGTTAAACACGAGCACGTGCCCAGCGCTGGGGGCCGTGCCCGGCCGGTGCAAAGCCCTGCAGGCGGTGGCTGCTCTCACCCCACTGTCCCCCTCCCAGCCCCCGTCACAGCCGAGAGCTGTGACGTGTGCCACACTGCCCTGGTTTTTACCTGGTTGGTGTGGAGTGACAGAAATACGCCCGGCAGGACGGCCGAGACCTGCCGTGCCTTCCAGGGTGGCCTCGTGGCGTCCCTCGTGTGTGTAAGGCCGGCAGACAGAGCCGCCCCCCAGCCCCCCACCCTCCCCCGGCCCAAACCAGTCCGTCTCTCCCTCAGAGGCCGGCGCAGAGCTGCCCGGAATATCACTTCAAAGCCTAGGAAAGCCATTCCGGAACCAGGGCTGATAAAACCGCTCCAGAACTGTCCCTCTCCTGCGCGAAGGTGACCCACTCCTCCTGATGCCACACACCCCACCTCCCGGCCCCGCCCACGCCGAGGAAACCACACATTTCTCCGAAAGAGCACGTTTCAACCTCCCACTGGGTCCCGGTTTCCTAGGGGCCCTGGACACCCAATGCCACCAGCACCCCCTGCTCAGGGTGGGCGGTGAGCCCTGGGAGGGGGGGCTCTGGAGCCGGCTGCACGCTGTCCCGGGGGCGGGGCAGACATGGCTGGCCTGCCGTCTGCGGACCTCCGGGGCTCCACTCTCCGAGCTCTTGGAAACACGGGCTGCGGGAGGAGACGGCGCACCCCTCGAGGCGGGCGCCCGGGGAGCACGCTGGCTGGTGTGTCCCGGCCCATCTGAGCAGGCGGGGGCCCGAGTGCCGGAGGCCGCTCCGCAGATCTCACACTTGGAAGGACATTCCGGTTCTCGCCGCGTGAGTCACTCCTGAGACGCAGAACGGCGCTGTTGGCGTGTCGCTGCGACTGAAGGCAGCTCCTGCCCTTCCCTGCTCACTCCCTTGATGCCAGCCCCCCCCCAAAGCATCCGGCGGGAGGGGCCGAGGGGCCTGGCTGCTCCTCAGCGGCTCAGGGGGAGCTCGAGGAGGGCCTGCTGTGGAGGTGCGGGTGCAATGGCACCCCCAGACTTTACTTTGTGAACGACCAGGCCCCTCGTTCCAGGAATGACTCACGGTGCCTTGAAGGTCTGGCACTCTGAAGTCCCCAGCGGGACAGCTGACCAGCAGCTGGACGTCTTGTCCTCGCGCTCTCTCTGAAGTCGGGAATGTTCTGGGCTGGGATGCTGGGTCCTGCCTGCACCTTCCCCGCCGGCAGGCCGCAGACAGTCTGGGTCTCTGGGTGACCGGGGGACCCCGAGCCTCTCCTGTCCGACCAGCTAGGCATGGCTGGCTCTCCCCAGCATGCCCACGGCGCCCAGAACGCACTGCGGCACACGCCCCGAGGCGCGAGGCCCGAAGAGCTGAGGGAGATCACAGATGGCCCGTGCTGACCCAGTCGCGAGGGTTCAGTGTGCCAGCTGCTGTGCGGCATGACACAGACACCCAAACGGAGGGGTGACCCGTGTGTGTCTGGCATGGAAAGACGTCCCCAACGTGGAGGTTAAACGAGGAAAGCAACTCATAGAACCGTATTCCAGGGGGGACCCCCAAAAAGGGATTAAGGCTTCCTTCTCTGGGTGAGTGTTCTAGGGACGCATGTGGATCGGTGCGCCAGCTGGCGTTGTTGTGAGAGGCTGCGTTCGGCTTCAGTGATTTTTTTTTTTTTTTTGAAGGCTCTTTCATTGCATTTGCCCATTTCATGGTGGGTGATTTACAAGTGTACCTGGCGACACCGCGCTGAGTGTTTGGCAGTTTTCGACTAAAAACGGCATGACCCTGTGCCCTGCCCCTCTGTTCACCTCATCCGGAGCAACTGTTTTTGTCTCCCCGGATGAAAAGAGCCCTCAGAGGGGAACGTGTTGACGGTGTGGGCTCGGCGTGCTGTGGGCAGAGCCAGGCGTCGGCCTGGCTGGAACCTGACGGTCGGAAGGCGGTCGGCAAGGTGGGCGGGGCCGTGCGGGTCCTGGTGAGGAGTTCGAAGGGGACGACTTTCTCTTTGACGCAACACGGGCTCTCAAGCGTCAGTAGTGCGCCCAGCAAAGGGGGGCACTCCCTCCTGGGCGTGTCCAGTGCCTGTTAAGCGGGCTTCCCGTGCTCACGCAGTAGCTGTGGGGCTGAGCCCCCTGCTCCCCGACCACAGCAGGGGGTGGAGGGGAAGGGCAGGAGTGTGTGCGTGTCTGGGGGAGACATGCAGAACTGAGGGCCAGCACCGGACTACAGTGAGGTGGGCCAGGCACTCGGGGCCCCAAATTTAAGGAGGCGCGCCCTCACAGCGCCAGGCCGGTGCGCAGACGGCCCCTGAGAGTGAGTGCTTCCTTAAAGCCTGCACCGGGAAGCCTCACCTGCTCACAGACCCTCCGGTCTGCTGGCCTGGCAGCCGCTGGGGCCTTAGGCACCTTCTCCCCGAGCCGACCTTGGACTGGCTGTGGCCAGGCCGCTCCCAGCATGCTGCTGGACTGGAGGCCGGCCCCGCTGCAGGCCTGTCCTTCCCGGGCACGGGCATGGGCGCCCCGCATCCCCGGCAGGATGTGTTGGGGGGTGGGTGCTGCCCGCCTGTTATGGGTTGGCTTGAGTCTCCCCAAGAGGTGCGTGGGTTCCTCAGTCTGGAAGCTGGGACTTTGTCTGGAAACAGAATCTTTGCAGTTAAGATGGGGTCATCCGGGGGGGGGCCCTCACCCACGGAGGTCCCCTGGGGCCAGCAGACTCTGGAAGAGGCAGGGGGGACTGTCCCCCAGAGCACGGCCCTGCCTGCGCCTTGCTGTTGGACTTCCGGCTGTTGGAACTGAGGTTCTGAGCCGCCCAGCTCGGGGCCTTGTGGCCGCAGCCCTGCGTGGGTGAGGGTGCTGAGGCCTCGGGGTGCCTCCAGCCCCCTGAGGGCCTGGTCAGGACTGGAGCTCAGGCGTCAGTCCAGTGGGCAGTGGCCCACTGTCCCTGCCTGTGCCCCGCCCCCCACCCCCCACCCCCAGAGCTTTGCTGCGGACACAGAGCTTGTCCGGGTGCAGACTCGTGTTGGGGACGTGGAAGCCCCTGGCCTGGGGACCACGCGTGGCGTGGCAGCGGCCCGGCTGCCACCCTCCGGCCGCCACCTGGCGCCCAGACTCTTGTTTTGCTCCGTGTTCGTCCCTCGGGGCAGTGACTCAGTCTAGCCTGGGGGTGAATCCCAGGCGGCGCGGCGGAGGCCAGCAGAGTGACTTTCTGTAAAGAGATGATCATGTTTCCCGGCTTCGTGGGCTGGACAGCCTCTGTGCAACCGCTCAGCTCTGCGGGTCGCAGCCTGAAAGCAGCTTTATTTAGAAAGTGGGCGTGGCTGCGCGCCAATAAATCTTTATTTATGAAGCAGACTGGGGGCCAGATTGGGCCAGTAGGCCCCGCTCTGCCGATCCCCAGTGTATGTCAGTCCTTCCAGATCACCCCTTGCCGAGTTTTCCTGGGACCCAAGTCCAGCCAGTGAGGTGTGAGGGGGCTCCCGTGCTGGGCTGAAGGGGAGTCTTTAGTTGTCCTTTGAAAAGAGAGAGACAGGAGGAAGACAGGACCGCCTCACCTTGGGCTGCCCCTGTCCTGGTGGGATGTGATGACTGGATCTGCCGCAGCCACTTTGCCACCATGAGGGGAGTACTCTGTGCGTACTGGGGGGGGCAGAAGAGAGAGCGGGAAAGAGCTTGGTCCTGATGCCACCACTGTGCTGCTAAATGAAGCCACCTGGAGCCTCTTCACCTCAGGCTTTCTTATCGTGGCAACGATAACTCCTCTTTATCATGAAAGCTGCTTAAACGGGGATTTTTCTGTTAATTGCTGCCTGAGACGCCCTGGCTCCCACACACACTCCAGGTGCCCCTGGCCCTTGCACAGCTAACTGCCTCCTGCCTGGTGACCACCCTCCTCGGCGGGCCTCCGGGTGGGCCTCGGTCCACGAGGAGGTGCTGCATTGGGGGGTCCAGAGGTTTGGCCCCCTGACCCAAGTCTGTGTGACTGTGACCGTGCCAGTGGCCTTCTGTCTGTGAAACGAGGTCGGTCAGCTCTGCTGGTCAGACAGGTTCGCTGAGAGGTCCTGGGCAGGTCGGGCAGGTGAGGGACAGTCAGGGCTCCACCCACACACCTGGGCCTTGCGCCGCACCTCCCGTTTTCCCGCCTCCTTTCCGTGAACCTGCGAGCGATGACTCCAAGCCCAGGCCCCGAGTGCCGGACGTGCCTGGGGTTGTCCTCCCCCCAGGGCAGCGTGGGGGGCCTGCCGCCTCTCCTACAGGCAAGGCACACTCGGAGGTGCCCCCCCACACACACTCCAGAGCCTGCCAGAGCGGGGTCGGGGCTGGGACAGGGCTCCGGGACACCCCGCTCCGGCCACCCCTCCATCCCCGCTCCGGCCCCCCGCCGGCTCCCCTCAGAGTCTGTTGTCGGGGGACACCCAGCGCATACTCTGTGCCCTGATCTTAGTGCTCAGTGTGTGTTCACCGATCTCACCCTCCCAAGGACTGTTGGGGGCAAGAACTGCCGTTCCATTGTGCAGAAGGGGAAACCGAGCCCAGAGAGGCTGAGTGACTTGTCCACAGTCACACAGCCACCCACACTCCAGGTCTTCACCATCGCACCATACTATGCCGTGAGGCGAGACCCCGGGGTCAGAAATGTGGGCTTTGAACCCTGGCTTTGCAATTTCCTAGTCATGTGACCTTGGGCGAGCGATTCTGCCTCTTGGACCTCGGTCTTTTCGTCTGTCAAATGGGTTGCAGGACAACGAAGCAATGAATACTCGCGGAGGGCTATGTACTCAGCACGTGTCCGTGGGCGTGACCCATTACTAAGCGAGGGGTGTCGTCGAGCTGGCTTTGTCCTGCTGGGGCTCTGGTGGGCAGGGAGCTCTCAGGACGCTGCGGTGACCCCTGGAGGCAGAGGTGACCAGCTGAGGCCCAGCCCACCCGGTGCCCAGCGGGGGCAGGGTGGGGCCCAGACTGAGGGCGGGCAGCCAGCGCTGTTGCCGTGGCCGCCCCTCCAGCGGGTTCCCAGGAGCCCCTGGGGCCTGCACCCACCTCCCAGGCTGCGGGCAGCCAGGTGGCTGCGGGGCCTCTGTGCCCTTCGGTGGTCTCCGGGTCACACCGGAGCGTCTTCTGGTTCCAAGCACAGGCCACTCAGTTACGACCTATAAGGGCCTCGTGCAAGGAAAGCTCAGAGCTGCCTGGCGGGCACGCAGAGGCTCCCCCAGGCCAAGCAGGGGCCCCCACCCTCCCCCCGTGCCCTCGGTCTGTCCGGGACGCAGGGGCCGGTGACAGGCTGGGAGCCAGCCTGGTCACGTTCTAGCTGGGGGGCCTGGGGCGCGTGATTTTACCTCTGAGTCAGTGCCACTGTGTGCACAGTGGTGTACACATCACTTCCTGCGTACACAGGAAGTCACAGTGGTGGAGCGGGACCCACAGCGCCTGTCCCCTCCGGTCCTGTCCCAGCGAGGACCCCACGTCTGCCGGCCGCTCTGCAGAGACGGTTGCTGGCAGCAGGTCCCAAGCGCTGCCTCGAGCCGTGTGCTGTGAGCCCTGGGATGGTTAGTTCCTCCCAAGGCTAGGGCGTGGGGTTGGGGGGGCGTACCCTTTGCTCCCATTCTACAGATGGGGGAACTGAGGCCCGAGGAGGGTAAGCTGCCTGCCCCCGCCAGGCCTCTGCACCCCCCCAGGCCTTCTCTGTGTCACGGAGCAGGGGTCCTCAGATAACACCCAGGACGTGTGGCAGGCGTTTATTGGACACCTACTGAGTGCAGCCTGCTCCGGCTTCTGTGTCGAGGGGAGACGGAGATGGGACCCTCAGACAGAAGCACACAGACGGCCCAGCGACCCCAGGTCCTCCACCCGCCCTGGGATCTCTGGGCCCCGGCTTGGAGGGGCGTCGTGCGTGCCCACGACCTCTCCCCCTCCGGAGGCAGGGACCGGGGCCAGCTGACCCCGCTGCTGCGGTGGGCGCCGGCCTGCCGGACGGCGCTCCTTTCGGCTAAGGACTCAGTCCAACCAGAGCTCGCCTCCCTGCCGGCCTGTGTCTGCTCCTCCCCACCGCCTCGCCCCCACCCCAGCGAGAGCTCCCCTCCCCACCTCCTTCACGGTGGGACAGTAAGGCACACGGCCCCTTGGGGGCCCCATGGAGGGGCTCAAGGTCAAGGACTAACCTCGGGGTCCCCGCTGGCCTCTGCGGGCATGAGTGAGTCCAGGAGCCCCGGTTCCCCGGGGAGCTGGGGCGTGTCCCGCGGCAGGCGAGGACTGTCCGGTCACCCCCAGCCCCTTCCCACGGACGTCAGCCCCGGCCGCTGCAGCCAGGGTGTGGGAGCCCCGGCGAGGCGCAGTCCCTCCCCGGCCTCGGCCTTGGCTTCCTCGTCTGTGCGTGGCTGCCCTGAGCACGGCCCCCGCGGCAGCCGTGTTCAGGGCCTTGGGAAGCACGGCAGAGAAAGTGCTCTGTGACCCCGAGCCGTGTGGCGGTAGCTCACCGCTGCCCTGCCTCCGCTCTGCGTGGGGCGGCTGACACACATTCGAGGGGGCGACTCTCCCCTCTCCTCCCCTTCTTCCTCCTTTCTTCCTCCTCCTTCCCCTGCCCCCTCCTTTTCTGTCTTTCCTTCCTTTGCCCTCCCTCCCTCCCTCCCTCTTCCCATCACGCATCCCTCTGCTCGCTCGGAAAAGGTCTGAGCTCAGAGGATTCCCCCCTTCCTCCCCCCCACCCCGCTCTGGCCCCGTGGCGGGCGGGGCCGGGGGGCCCTGGAGGCCGCCCACCCGCCTGCTGAGCCTCCGGGCGTGAGGAGGGCCATTATCCCGTGTAATGTCACGGTCATCCTCGGCACTTTTCATGTTCACAGCGCTTCCTGCTTCCTCGGCGCTAAATAATTAATTCTCACCACGCTGCCGGGTGAGGGAAGAAATAAATGTCACCGGCGCAGGCTGACTAAGCTCACGGGGAATCAAGGCTGACAGCTTCAGATGCCAGCAGGGGGTCGGCCGGGCCGTCACCTTCAGAGCTGGGGGGGGCGGCGGCGGAGCGGCTGACGGGAGCCGGGGGCTCCAGGGCGCCTGAGCAGAGAGCCCAGCGAGGGGCTGGGGGCGCCGCTTTGCCTTCTCTCGGATGGACCAGGGGCCCCCTGAGAGATTCGGGGCCGGGCCGCAGCTTTCCCACATGCCTCCCCCTTCCGGTCTTCGAAAGGCGGTCCTGCGGGTGCCCAGCCCCAGACTCCCTGGGGCAGATCCGGACCCAGACCCAGCCCTCGGTGCAGGTGGGGCCCAGGAGCACCTCTGTCTGCGTGGGGGCGCCTAGACTCCCCTTGCGCACCCCAAGCCCCTTGGGTCTTCTCCTAGGCCTCACTGTCCCCCCGAGACCCGCCCCAGGGCCCCACCCACTCCTTGTCTCCCACCCCACCCCTACCCTTCCTGGGTTCACCCTATCTAGCCCAGGGGCTCCGACCCCCACAGCCGCTTCGGGCACACCGAGCCCAGCCCCACAGCTGGAACTGCCTCTGGCTGTTCCCTCCGCCCGGAGCGTTCTTCCCCAGGGCGCATGAGGGCTGGCTCCTTGCTCCGTGCAGGCCTGTGCTCCCATCACCTCCTCTGAGAAGCCTTCCCTGACTGCCCCATCTATAATCAGACGGGCACGCCTGCCATTGTCCTTCCCTTCACCTGTATTTTGCTTCTGTTGCTGCCCACCTGTCCCCTGTCCCCTTGTCCCGGAGACCGTGAGCTCCGTGAGGGCAGGGGCCATGCCCTTCTCAGCCTCCATTGTAGCCCCATGTCCGGCACGTAGTAGGTACTCAGTGATGTTTAGTCAGTGCACTGCTGCATTCCCAGGACCCGGGACAGCTGCTAGCGCATAGTAGGTGCACAGGAAACATCTGTGCGATCACTGTTGTCACCAACCTTGCGCTTGGCGTGTGGTGAGTGTCTGATATGCTTGTTTTCTTCACGACTGTATCCGGTCCCTAGAAAAGTGACGGGCACATAGTAGGTGTAAAACAAACGTTCGCTCTGTTCGCTGTTGCATCTCGGGTGCCCAGCAGCTGGCAGGCACTGGCGTGCAGGGAAGGACTGAACAAACAGTTGAGTGGGTGAAGCCGGACTCTTCCCCGAAGCCCCCAAGTCTCCCAGAACAGAGGCGCCTGCGTCAGGCAGGGGCCATCGCAGCCGGCCCTGCAGGCCCGCCCGCGCCTCCCTCTCGGGGCCCGCCCCCACCTCCCTGGGCCGGCCAGGCAGCACGTGGCCCCGCCACGCTCTGCCAGCTCCGGGGAGGTGCCGGGCCCGGCCACGGCGGGAGGAGGAGGGGACTGCAGATGGCCGGCCATCTGGCCGTGCAGGAGGCCGTCCGGGCCGGCACGGCCCCCCACCCCCACCCCACGCTGGGCTTCCTCTCGTCTCTGCTTGGTGGGCCGGTGGGGGCTCCAGGAGGGAGAAAGGGGTCCCTGTGTCCTCCCAGACTCCTGGGTCTCACCTGGGCTCCCCGGAGTGTGTTAGCCCCAGGGTCCAGCAGGGACAGGGCTGGGCTTTGAGGAGGACGTGGCCTCTGAGGCCGTGGCCCGTCCCCTGTGGGGTGTCCCCTGTGGGGTGTCCCCTGCGCCCAGCCACACTGGCTCTGCTGCGCAGGAGAGCGTCGGGGTCTCGGGGCCGCAGGCTGAGGAGTTTGTTTTCCGGAGGGTGGGGAGAGCCCCCACCAGAGCGGCCCTTTGGGAAGCTCCTTTGTGCGGGGGGGGGGGGCGGATGGAGGAGCCGGGGGCAGGGCGGGCGGTGGTGGGGGAGAAATGCAGTCCTCTGGATCAGAGGAAGACGCGGGGAAGGAGGGATGTGGGACATCCCCGGGGACAACCAGACCACTGAGACCCACCAGAGCCGGGGAGGGGCGGACCCTTACAGGCGCCGAGTGGGTCCTGCGGCGGTGGCCCCGCCCCTCCAGGGCCACGCTCAGCCGCGGCGACCCTGCGGCGACCCTGCGGCCCGGTGCGGCTCTCCCCAGCCGGCGGTCCGCGTGTGCACCTGGGGGCGCTGTTCGTCACGGCGCTGTGGGTGGACGTGACCACTTATCCATCCCGGTCGCGTCCAGTGAGCCCCACGTTTCAAATGCCACTCAGCGTCCCCGGGCCGTGGGCGGTAAGATCCGAGGGGGCCCTGGAGGGCCGGGCCGGCTGCGCTGTGTCTGGTGCGTGTCCCAGTGACCTCGTGCTTGCGCAGAATCCGAACCCGGCGCCCAGGGCCATCGGTCTTTCCCCTGCGCTGGGCTCACGCTCTGGAGAGTGACGGAAGCCAAGCACCCCCCCCAAGCCCCTCCTTGGCGCCCACAGGAGGCCGCCCCGCCCCGCCCGAGTCCTCAGCAGCAGGGGAAGACACTGGGCCCGATTCATCCGCCTTCAAAGGGCCCCTGTCTGAGCCGGCCCCCCAGCCCGCTCTGGCCCGGGAGAACACACTTGAGGCTCTTGTTCGGACGCAGGCCCGCCCGCAGGAGGGCGGCCCAGCTGCCGGGGCAGGTTCCCCAGGCCCGTGTGGCTCCCAGCCCGCCAGCTCCGGTGGGTGGGTGGGTGGGTGGGGGAGGGGGGCCAGCCGGGAGACTCAGGCTGCCTGGGAAGCGGGGAGGCCTCCCAGTGGAGGGGCTGGGGTGTGGCCCCCTTCCAAACCACACACCCTCCATGTCACCGTCTTCCTCCCGGGACTGAGGGGTTCCTGCCCAGGCAGAGCCTCTCTCGTGGCTGCTACGGGCCCTCCAGAGCCGGGGTCTTAAAGAGAATGACCCTCCTGGTGAGGAGCGGCCTGAGGACCGCCCACACTCCGGGGCAGAGTGTTACCCAGGGGCGTGAAGGGCCACCCCTGGGGGCCCCCAAGGCTGCTGAGCCCCTCCCTATACCCCCCACCCCCTGCGGCAATTACACCTGCCACACGGCAGTGACCCCCACACGGATGTCGCCAGTGCCCCACTTTTTGCTCAGTGGACGGTGCCACCTGGATGTCTCAAAGGGACTTCAGTGCATCTAGAACCTTCTGTGCCACCTGAGCTTCAGCCCCAGGCTTCCGTGGGCTTGAGGGGAGCGACTTCCCCGAGCGTCTTCCTGGGCGGTCTGAGGAGCAGCCCCCCGGGGGGGGGGGGTGAGATGTGACAGCTGGTGCATCCTTATTGTCCCCACCCCTGCCACCAGATGTCCCTATGCACACGGCTGTGTCCTCACGGCCACCACCCTTGCCCCCACCTTCACTCCTGCAGGGACAGGAGAGCCTCCCCACTCGGCTCACTCTTTCTGCTCCCGTGTGCCAGGCCCAGCCCCCGAGGGGGGAGCTCAGAGGGGGAGGGGAGAGAGAGACAGGTAGCCAGGGACTCGGGAACCAAGGGGCTGGCCTGTGGTGGGAACTGAGCATAGAGGGGACACCGGGCTGAGACGTGGGGGTCAGGGAGAGCTTCCTGGAGGGAGTGGCGCCCGAGAGGAGAGCCGGGTTGGCTGGGAGCGGCTGAGTCAGGAGGCGGGTGGAGGAAGTGGCGGGCAGCGGGGGCAGCATGTGCAAAGGCCCTGAGGTAGGAGGGAGCTGAACGGTTCGAGGACCGGCACAGGCCCAGAGGGGCCGGACAGCGGAGGGAGACGCACTGAGGCCGCCACGGGCAGCAGGGCCGTTGTCCTGGGCAGCTCTGGGGTCAGAGCGAGGCCTGGAGATTGTCAACAAACGGAGCCCGAGACGGTGTTTCTGCCCCGACTTAGCTACCAGCTCCCTCCTGCCGGGTTTGCCTGGAGCGCCTGGGGCTCCCTGCAGGAAACTGGCTCAGACAACCCCCTTCCCACGCCCACTGGGGCTCCCTCTGTCCCCTGCCCGGCTGGGAGGACCCTGGGGGGCGGGGACCAGGCTCACCTGGTGCCCGCACTGCTCAGCGGGGGCTGGCAGGGGGCCGGTGCTTGCAGAACGGTCCTCGGGTGAACAGGGAAGTGAGGCCATGCGGGGTGGACGTCACTCCCGCGTCAGGGCCAGCTCTGCGCCCACCCGGCTGGCTGCATGGACACACACCGTCCACCCTCGGCTGGGGGCCGGTTCACCGGCGGGACGGCGTGGCGTGCGGAGCGCGGGGTCCTGTCTCACTTCCACCTGCTCCGGGCCGCGCCCTCACTGCACCCTCCCGGTCTCCTCATCCGCAGACTGGGACCCGGGACAGCCCTTCCTTCCGGGGTGGGCGTGGGAGCTGACGCGCCCCCAGTTCAGCACACGGCGGGTGCTGATCGGTGCCTGGGACCGTGCTGATCCGTGTTTGGGGTGAGGGCTCTTCCATGGCCCCCCCTTTGGGGCGTTAGGTGCTGCATTTTCTGAGATTTTACAAACCAGAGACTCAAGCCTCTGGGCCCCCCCAGGTCAAGACACCCCGTCCCCAGCCTGGCTCTCCACACCCCCCACAACCTTTCAGCGCAGCAACAGCCTCCCAATGGCTGAGTGGGGGGGTGGGGGGGGCAGTCACTGGGGGGGCCCTGCCCTGCCCTGGACAGTGAGACCCTCAGTCTCCCTCTCTGCCCCTGCCTGGGTCGCCCCAGGCGGCGGCACGTGGTCGGTGGGTGGAGGGGAGCCGGGGGCACAGTGTGGGGGGCCAGTGCATGGACGGTGGGCAGATTGGATTCGCAGCAGGCTGCTCACCCGCCTTCGTGTATGTCAGACTTTCTGGGAAGAGTTGGGTGGGCGGGGGGCAGGGCGGGAGGATGGAGAAGGCGGGGGTGGGGGCCGGTCGCCCTCCAGGGAACTCGCAGAGGAGGCCGAGGAGACTGCCCGGGGGAGGGGAGAGGGGGGAGGGCGGGAGGCAGGTCCCTCCTCTGGCTTCTAACCAGGGGCAGGGACAACCGTGCTGCGGGTGTGCAGTCCTCCCCCCACCGGCTTCTCCTTTCCCCCTTCCCTGCGGGCACAGACCGCGTCCCCGAGCCCTGCCGCGGCGCGGGGGCTCGTTAATTACACGGACAGCAGATGTCACCACGCGTTAGGCCGCGTGCCCAGCGCCTGCGGGCTCCCGCCGCGGACCCGCCGCCCTGGCCGCTCCGCACTTAATTACCCCGCGGCCAGTGAGGCCCCCGAGAGAGCCGGGGGCGGCCCCACGGCCCCGCGGGCGGGGGCGCGCAGCCGGGCGCGAGGTGATGGAGACTTTTAATTTTCATCACACCCGTCCATCAGAGCCCCGCTTTAAATCACTTTAATGGCAGATTAAAAATATATAAGCTGATATTAGAGGACATCCTTAGTGCCTTTATAAATGTCTTAAATCAAAAGTTTGGCTTCGTCGCACTCGGTGGTTAGAGGAAGCCGGGCGGGGCGGGGGGGGCAAGGCTGCTGTGGGTGAGTGGGGAGGGGCGGGTGGCGGTCAAAACACCCACCCTGTCCACGTGGGGCAATCGGTCTTCCCTCTGGTCCAGACGCCTGCAAACCAGGTGAGCCTCCCCGAGGCAAGCCCCGCCCTCTCCCCCGGGGCCACTGCCCCGCAGGGAAATGCCCAGCGTGCAAGCGATCCCACACAGGGACATGGCTTGCTGTTTGCACACTCTGTGCCGGGCACCTGGCACATGGCACCCTCCTCTAACCCTCCCCGGATTAACGCGGCTGAGTGCCTTAACTCGGCCTTGACCGGACGAGGCTCGGTCAAGGGCATGGTGCCCTTCAGTGAGAGAGCCAGGGTCTGGACCCACCCGCCCCCCTCCCTCCCTGCTTTCTTCTCCCTCGCAGCGTGTATCACCACCTGGCCTATTTCCTGCACTTTGTGTTGCTTCATCATCTCCCGTGGAGAGCGGAAACGCCACGAAGGCAGGATTTTCCCGGCTTCACTCCCAGCCGTGTGTTCGGGGCTGAGCACCAGGCCTGGCCTCGAGTCCGCGGGCGGTGAGAGGCCGAGGAGAGCGGGGCCCGCCGCCAGGGCAGGGGTCAGTGGTGTCCAGGGGGGCCGGGGCAGGAGGGGAGAAACGCCCAGGCCTGCGAAGAACCGTCTTCGTGAGTTTGTTGGAGCCAAACTGGCGGCCACGGCCCGGAGGCCAGTTGTCCGTGGGTTGAGAAAACGCTCAGGAAGTGGCCGAGTGACAGCGCATGTCATGCATCAGAGTCGGGGCGGGGGGAGACGGGACGCGAGGGGGGTGACGTGGAACCCACGGGTGGTAGGTGAGGGGGCGGGAGGGAGCGCAGCGGGGACCCTCGGGTTGGGTGAGAGAGGACGGCGCACGGACACGGGGGGCGGGGGGGATGAGCCGTTCCGTTCGCAGAGACGGTCTCGGGTCTGCCGCCGCGCCGTGCACCAGGGGTCCGGAAGGAGGAGCCCGCGGTCCAGGGGCCCCTTATCGCAGACACAGGAGGACCGCAGAGGGGCTCGGTGAGGTCAAGGCTGACCTTCGTCAGGGAGGACCCTGGCCTGGACGCGCCCGCCCGCCGCGCCCGGCTCTTCATCAGGAAGTACTCGTTTAGGGCCGTCCTCCGTGGGGACTCTCGGGTCTGAGCGTATCAGTTCGCCACGCAGGCCTCCCCCGAGCCGGTCGGACTTAGTTAGCGTGTGGCCCTTCCGTCCACAGCAATCAGAGGAGGCCGCGGCCTGTGAACGGCCACCGTGGGGCACTGCTGCCGCCCCTCCCTGGGGGCCGGGCAGTGGGGGGCCGCACCAGCTGGGCAGCGGCTGGCCGAGCCCTGGGCGCCCTCAGCTCCTCTGTGCCTTGCCCGGTCTCCTGGCCCGGACAGGGCCACCCTCCGACACTGGCATTGGCCTCCCCAGCCCCTCTCCTTATCCCCCCTTTTGCACCCCCATTTTTTGGGGGGGACCATCTTTCTCCGAACGTCAGCCACGAGAAGAAGCAGTTCCACGCTGCAAGTGCCAGGGATGGCCAGGGAGCTAAGGTCGTTCCCCCGCCACAGTGATTGGCTCAGGGATGGCCACGTGACCTGAAATGGACCAATGAGTCAGCCCTGCAGCTTTTGCTGAAACTCCCCGGACAGAGAGGCTTTGTCTGCCTGCAGTTTGCCAGGCCGCGGGGATGCCAGCGCAACGCTCCTGGGTGCTTCCGCCATCTTCCGGGGAGGGGGAGTAAGCGAAGGGGGCAGGACTGAGAGATGGAGGGAGAGGGACTCCTGGGACCTTTGAGCCCCTAGATCCAGCCGTTCCTGAAGTCGCTCTCCCCCGACACTTTCCAGCTACAGGTCCCAGTTCTCTTCTCTGTTTATACCAGGCAGCGTTGGGTGTTCTGTCATGTGTCACCCAGAGTTCTGACGAGGCTCAGACTTGAGAGACTTCCATCCACCGTCCAGTCACGCGCTGCCACAAGAGACGGGTGCACGTCCAGAGTCTCCCAGAACCCGCCCCGGGAGCCAGGCCGCCTCCACCCTGAGACTGGCCAAGCCATTCAAGGGTCTCAACTCTCGCTGATTAACTGGTGACCGTGGAACAGTCTCTCGGCCACGGGAGTCGTGGCTACTCCACCCACCTCAGGGCCTCTGCGCTGGCTGTTCCCCTCGCCGGGAACACTCTCCCCTGAGGTTCAGGCGCGGCTGGTTCCTGCTCCACCTGGGAGGCTCCGCTCCGGTGTCGCCTCCTCCAGAAAGCCCTCCCTGGCTGCCCCCCCCCCGAGGCCCACGCCCACCCCATCTCCCTGGCTCACTCCCTTTCCGGGTCCGGTCATTTCCAAGTCACTCCTTCGGGAGTTGACGTTCGTCCGCGCCGACAGACCGAGACGCTGCACGCAGGGAGCTTGCCGGCCTGTCCTTGACCGTGCTCCAGGAACCATCGGGGACGGACCCTGTGACCTCGGCTGGTCACCCACCTGCGCAGAGGCCACCTCTCCTCACCTGGCACCCTGGCATCCGGTGAACGGGAGACCGCTCTGGACACCTCGACACACGCCACATTCACACGGAGGAGTGAGGGCTGCTTACTAGGTGGTGGGCAGGTCTCCCCGACTCCCCGCAAACCCACCACGCCCCCCATCCCTAAACCCAACCCTGAAGGAGGCGTTCTCCCCGCCAGACATCCAGGTGGGCTTCCTGGAGAAGGGGAGCATTGTCCACCCGGCTCCTGCAGCCCTGGGGCTGCAGGGTTGGCCACCTCCTTTCAGAGCCTCCTCCTCCTCCTCCCCCGCTCCCTCCGCAAGCCCTCCCCGTCCTCACTGCCCACCGCCCTGCCCCCAACCCCCAGCCTTTCCTTCAAGAATGTAAGCAGGGTCAAGGGTACCACGGCCGCCTCCTCCTCCTCCGTGAGCCCCCCCACCGCCGCCCCCCAGCCCGGGGAGTCAGACCCTGGGCCAGGCCATCTGTCTGAAAACAATTAGCAGTAAACGCCAGCACACTGGGGCTCCGGGTCACGGGCGGGGGGCGGGGGAGCGGTGGGGGCTATAAATCCAGAAGGTTCCCAGCTGAATCAGCCTTCCTGTCCTGAGGCCAAGAAAAACCCTCCCGGGCCGCGCAGGGAAGCGCGTTTCCCAGCCTCCACCGGCGGGAGGGGATGGAGAGACGCCTCCCGGGTGGCTCGGCGGGGGGCGGGGGGGGGCCATCTGGTGGAGCGCGGGCCGAGGACGGACGGACGCGGCGGCCAGACGGAGGAGCAGCCTTATTTGC
Source organism: Phyllostomus hastatus (assembly GCF_019186645.2). Classification (NCBI taxonomy): domain Eukaryota; kingdom Metazoa; phylum Chordata; class Mammalia; order Chiroptera; family Phyllostomidae; genus Phyllostomus; species Phyllostomus hastatus. Next base: position 11,858,290 of record NW_025333537.1, on the reverse strand, counting down.
CGTGTTCCTTTCTCACAACACCCCGCCCTGCGCTCCCAGCGCCAGGCGCGCAGCCAGCTGGGACCGGGACGGGACTCGCTGGGTGGGTGTGTCCTTCCCAGCGAGGAGGAGGGGGGCGGGGCCAGCCGGTCTGCAGGACCCGAGACGGCTCAGCCCACCGCGACCCCTGCACGCCCCTGGCCCAGGTCCTTTCTCCGCGGCTCCCCGCCCCGCCCTGCCTTGCCCCTGCCATGCTAAGGTCCTCAGCCCGCTCAGACGCCTCCTTCCCGTACCAGGGAAGGGGGGTCCGCTTTGCCAGGCTCAGCTGAGTTTATCTACATATGGTTTGGCTCACGGGGCTGTTTTTTAATTTTGAAATTTGAATACATTGCAAGTGTATAAAAAAAAACGGAGATTCTACATAAAAATCTGGATGTTCAGCTTCTTTTGAAAACTGAAAACATCTGCGGGTCTGTGCTGTCAGCGTGGCGTGATTGGCCTGGGCGGGGGGTGGGGGGGGTGGGTCACCCCCCGCAGCACCCCCCCGGGCTTCTCTGTGCCACGTCCGCTCGTGCGTTTGCCCCTTCAGCAGCGCCAGCCGGGGCCGGCCGCCACGCCAGGGTCTTCACGGGGCGGAGCAGGGGGACGGAGAGACGGGACAGCCTAAAAACGTCTGTGTGTGTGTGTGTGTGTGTGTGTGTGTGTGTGTGTGACACAGAGTGTCACAGGGCGACGGGTGTCACTGAGGAAATGTGCAGCGGGCACGGGGAGGGGCTGCGGCTGCGTCGCCCGGAAGGTCGGGGACGGGCGACCCTGATGGGGCCTGGGGGAGACGAAGGGCCCCGGGGTGGCGAGAGGGCCTGCTGCCCGGAGCGGCCCGTGCAAGGGCCCTGAGGCTGGGAGCCCTTCGGAGTGTTCTGGGAGCCGCTGAGAGGCTGCCGGTGCGGCCGCAGGGCACAGGGTGGGCGGCGGCCGGGCCTTCTTGGGAACCGGGATCTGGACACCCAGGGTCTGGGGTGCCCCGGCGGAGCCTTGCCCCTGCTTAGATTCCCGTGGATGCAGCCAGTGAACCCTGGGGTTTTTTCCCTGGGACAGGGGGTGGGGCAGGCATGGAGGACGCCGGGAGGTTCAGCCTCTCCTGGACCAGCTTGGGTGGTCCCCCTCTGGGGCTCCCCCGCAGGCAGGGTCCCTCGTGGGTCAGGGCCCCCTGCCTGGGTCCCGTCCCCTCCACCCGGGGCCCACCCCTCTCCCCGAGCAGGGCCCTCCCCGCTGAGCCCCGCAGTTCTCCGCTGGCGAGAGGGAGCGGCCTGGGGCCCCGCTCCGGGGACCTGGTGCCCTGAGATGAGCACCCGTGGGTGCGTCTGTGCGAAGACACCCACGTAAAGCCTTCTGGCAGAGGGCGGGCGCCCGGGAAGCGCGGTGGGACGGGAGCCGTTCTCATTCAGGGAGCCAAGCGGGGCCGTGTCGCTTAAGGGAGCGGTTTTCTGGGCGTCGTGACTGCGGATCAAGGACCCCGAAGCGTTCATGTCTCCATGGGCCCCCTCACTTGCGGCACTTACCACACTGGGGATCAAAACTGGCGACATCGGGTATAGGCGCCTAGAGCATCAGCTGGTTGGGGTCTCCCCAGCCCTCGCCTGGCCGGGGTGACGAGGGCCCCGTGGGTGCGTCCTCATTATTATTCATGAAGGCGCCGCCCCGCACGGGCGCGACAACCCTCGCCAGGTCCCTCGCCATCTGAACCTCCTCGAGGCCCCTCGCCGCCTGGGCCGGGAGGGTGGGGTCCTTGTCCCCGTTCTGCAGACGGCAAGGCCGAGGTGGCACTGTCGGGCACCCAGAGGACTTTCTCTCGGTCTCCCGCTCCGGTGTCACCGCAGCAGCAGCGAGGTGCCCGGCGGCGACGGGGCAGGTGGGCGGACCCCGTTCACGCAGGACCCGGAGAGAAAGTCGGCACCTCGGCGGGCGGGTCACCAGCGCCCCTGCTTGCTCCACACTGAGTGGGTCCTGGGTCAGCGGTGCCACCGAGGCAGTTCTGAGCACATCAGGGTGGGGTCGGTCACTCTCCCCTCCTGGCACCCCGGCTCTGGGACGGGAGAGGGCAGGGGGGCTTTTGAACAAAGCCCTTGAGTGCCCCATGGGGTGGGGGGGGGGTGGACCAGCTCCAGCGTTCCCTCCCTGAACCCTGATGCCTTCCGAACGGATCCCCCGGGCTGAGCGAGGGCCGCAGGGTGGGACAGGCAGCGGCGGGCGCGTGGAGGAGCCGCGGCGAGGCTGGCTCGGGCTGCCAGAATGATCTCACTCGCTCATCCGGATTCTAATACGATGATTTCACCGGCAGATGCGGGGAGGCGGCCGGGCCAAGAGGAAGGGGCCATTTCACGCCTTGTCCAGAGGCCGGAGAGGTTGACAAATGGAAGCCGGGTGACCCAGGGTGGGTGGAGGCACCCGACCGCTGACCGAGCTCAGTCCCTGGACAGACAGCATGGAACCCTGCCCTGGTGAGTCCAAGACCCTCGGGGGCAGAGAGCAAAAAAGTGACAGTGACACCAGTCCCCACCTGGAATTCCCTGAAGTGCCACCGGCCCCCACGCCCCTGTCCCCACACCCTTCTGATGAGGAACCCAGGGCAGCTTCTCTGGAGTCGCATCTGCTCCTTCCTGGCTGTGTGTCCCTGGGCAAGTTGCCTACCCTCTCTGAACCTGTTTCCTCGTGTGTGCGCGAAAGGGGCGAGTTCCGCTGATATTCTCGTGCCTCGGTTCAGTCCGTCTCTGCTTTAACCTCCTCAGCCACCACCCGAGGAACGGCTTATTTTATGATCGAAATGGAAGTTCGGAGAGGCAGCGGAGTCCCTCAGAGCCCCGCGGATCTGAGAGTTCGAGCCTGACTTGGCCCGGCTGAGAGCCCACCTCGTCCCCACGGTCCCCGGGCTGCCCGAGGAGGCAGCACAAGGAAGAGGCGCCGTCAGAGAGATCATTCCTCGTAGCTTCTCAGTGTGCGGTGTCCTGACCCGCGGCAGCGGGCCCCCCACCCGGGCGCTTGCCGGGAGCGGAACCTCTCTGGCCCCCCGGAAGCCGGCTGAGTCCTGTTGCTTCCCAGTCCCACGGCGGCGCTGGGGAAGCTCCGGGGTAGGTTTCCTGGGGATGTGAGTCCAGGGAAGTGGGCGTCAAGGTAACGGGAAGGGAGGCAACCACACAGACTTGGGGTGGGACCCGAGTCTATCTGGGAAGTGCGTCCGCTCTGCTCCGGGTCCTGAATGGCTTGCCTTCAGCTTCTGTCCTGCCTCAGGGCCTTTGCACCTGCTGCCCCTGCCCCTGCCCCCACCCCCGCCTGGAAGGCCTTCCTCCGGACGTCCACACGCCTGGCTCCCTCTCGCCCTGGTCTTCCCCGAGCTCCTTATCCGAGCAGCCTGGACACGCCCCGTCTCGTGCTGCCCCTCCCTCTGCCCACTTTCTTCTGGCCCTACTGTCTCCGCGACATCCCCACCGGTGTTTTCTGCTCATCTGCGCATTGGCTGCCTCTCCTCCCCTGGAGAGCCACCTCCGAGGGGCGGGCGCCCTGGTGGCCCAGGGGACGACAGAGGGCCAGGAGTGCAGCCTCTGAGTGCACGGGGCCCCTCCCCACGCGGGTCGGGACAAGGGGCCCACAGTTGGAGGCGCCTGTGGGAAGTGGGCGCCGGCCCTCCCCACCTGCCACGGGGTGGGAGGAGGGCCGAGGAGGACGGTCCCAAGGACAGCCCCTCGACCCCTCACACCTCCGGGCTCCCCCCTCCTCCCAGCGGCCCGTGCGGCCGGCGACGGGAGTCCGCCAGCTGTCTGAGCCTGTTTTCTCTCGGTGCTGAAAGCGAGCCTCTCGGGCGGCTGGGGACTGGTCGTGGCAAAGCGGCAACACAGATTTTTCTTATTGGCACCTGACCTGAGCCCTGGGCAGCCCCCATCGGTGGCGGCTTTCGTCGTGATGAAACATGGAATCACCACACCCACTTTCCAGACGAGAAAACTGAGGCCCGGGGAGGCTGGCCTGGCCCGAGCCTGTGCGTGCGGAGCGGGAACCGAGGGCGGGGCCAGGCGGGCTGCCCCTGCCCCCGCTGGCTCTGGCCGTGTTGGAACAGGCCTGTTTGGAGCCAGGGCTGCCAGGCACGGGCACTGCCCAGGGGCACCTGGGAAGCCACAGGTGTGCGTCAGCAGCCCAGCATGCACCGGGGCGGGACACAGCCCTGGGCACTGTGACTGTGTTTTTATTTATTGCCCTGGCGAGAAATTCTTGGCATGCCCAGCAACCCTCTTGGCAGCCAGCCGATTCTTAGGGTTCTTATCTTCAGAGGTGGAGATGAAAGGCACCTGCCGAGGACAGGTTACTAACTGCCTAGCACGCCTGCCTTCTGCCAAGGCCCTGGCGCTGGGTCTGCCTGGCGAGCAGGATGCAGGCTGCTCTCTGTGGCTGCGGTTGACCGCTGTGCGGAGGCTGGGACCCCAGGGTCGGGCCATGAGCGGGGACGGGCGGCTGTGCGCGGGCCAGTCTGGGCAAGAAGGGCGGGTCCGAGCCCCTTCTCTGTCCAGGGGAGAGCCAGCTCCCCCCTTCCTCCTCCCCTCTCTGTCATCCTCCCTCCGGGTGGGTGGGAACTGAGGAGCTCCCCACCCGCCCACCAAGGCAGCGGGCAGCTCACGCCTGGGCTGGGGCGGGCCCTGGGAGAGAAGAGAGGAAGGAAGGACAGAGGTCGCCTGTGGGCGTCCTGCCTCCCGCAGCCCCTCCCCCTGAACCAGGCCGGCCTGGGGACCTCACTTCGCCAGAGGCGGTGATCACACGCGGGGCACTTGCTCGTGCGCCGTGCTGTGTGTGCAGCATCTAATCACCTGTGACCTTTCAGAGGCGGGCACTCTCCTCAGCCCCGCCCCACAGCTGAGGAAGGGTGGGCAGGGAGGGGACTCCACTGTCCCAGCGGGAAGTGGGGTGGCATCCAGGCAGGCTGCTCTGTACCCACGGCCACGAGTCCTCCGTCTGGGCCGCAGGCCCAGGGAACCCTCTGCAGGGAGGCCTGGCAGCCACGGCCCAGGTGAGGGGCACGCGGCCCACCGCGCTCTGCCCACCCGGGCCCAAGCCCGGCCCCCTCCTGCCCGGTGGCCCTGGCCTATACCTCCCTCCTGCCAGGGGGGCCTGGGTGCAGGGGCTGAGGCCTGCTGCCTCCCCACTCATCTCATGGGCTCCAACGATGTCAAGTAAGCCATTATCATTATACGTTTGTTCAGATTAACATTTTCGCTCAAGGGCACGGCAATTAGCAGACGGCTGGGAATTGAACGATTCTGGGCCATAGGGAGGGAGCATTCCCCCCAGTAAATCTTTGGAAAGGCCCGGAGGCTGCTGGGCCACCCGGGCAGCCCCTCCTGCCCAGGAGGAGGAGCCGTGGCGTGGCACACAGAGAGGGTGAGGACAGAGGACGCCGCTGTCCTGGCCACCAGCCCAGGGCCCACCGCCACTCTGCTGGGTGTGGGGGCCGTGCCACGGGGGGGTTCCAACAGCTGGACCTCCCACCCGGCCCTAGCCCTCTGGGTCTCTGCTGGGGAACCCCTTCTCCCCCACCCTCTCCTTTGGCTTCCTGGGGCCGGGCTGTGCCCACCCCGCTCGGGCCTGGTGGGAATCAGGGCGGCGGTCTGGTGGGCGAATGAGACATTCATTCGGCTGGACAGGGCAGGCGGGTGGAGCAGGCTGCAGTCTGGTGGGGGCCGTTTGAACCTGACAATGAGTCAGGCCCAGGCACTCGATGCCCAGGAGAGGAAGCGGCAGGGCCAGGCAAGTTTGAGGAAGCAGCTGGGTGTGGCCCCCAGCGGGGTTGGAAGGTCAGCGGGGCAGCTGAGCGTTGAGTCATTGTGTCCCCAGAGCCGAGGGAGAGGGGTCAGGCGGTCTGCAGGCCCGTGCCCCTTGCCTTTAGCATGTCCCCAATAGGCCGGATCCCCCCCCCGCCCCCCGCCATGGGAGGTGGTGGCCCCGGGACATGGGGCCCCTCCGTCCTGAGGCTGGAGGCAGGAGGCTCTCCCCCCAGGGGCAGCCCGGGGGCGAGCCGGCCCAGGGAAGCTGGAGGGTTGGAGAGGGGGAAGTTCGCCAGCGGAGGCAGGTTTGGGGCGGTTTCTGCGAAGATGGGCATTGGGAGGGTGTGCCTGTCTCCGGTAGCTGCTGTTGCGGCCACAGACTGGGTGCCTTCGTTCAAGTCTGCAAAGTGGCCTTGGCCAGGGGTCAGGGTTGAATTTGTTCCCGCTGCCCCCACTCCCAATCCCCCATTTGTACGCTGGACCCCTAACCCCCCCCTCCCCTGTATGTCAGGATGTAACTATGTTTGGAGGTAGGGCTTTAAAGGGGGCAATTAGGTTTAAATGGGGTCATGCAGGGTCCTCACACAGTAAGACTGGTGTCCTCATAAGAAGAGGAGATGGCCCTGGCTGGCGTAGCTCAGTGGATTGAGCTCGGGCTGCAAACCAAAGTGTCCCAGGTTCGATTCCCAGTCAGGGTACATGCCTGGGTTGCAGGCCATGACCCCCAGCAACCGCACATGGATGTTTCTCTCTCTCTCTCTCCCCCTCCTTCCCTCTCTAAAAAATAAATAAATAGAATCTTTAAAAAAACCTTTTAAAATAAAAAAAGATGAGATTAAGGTACAGAGAGAGACACACACGGACCGGATGCAGCAGCGCGCGCCGGGAGGTGACTGCGTGAGGCCCTAGAGAGGAGGTGCCGTCCGCCTGCAGGCCCAGGAGAGGGCGCGGGAGGAACTCGCCTGCCCGCACCTGGGTCTTGGACCTCCCGCCCCCGGAACCGGGAGACGTCAAGCCTGTGTTGTTCCAGCCGCCCAGTCTGCGGCGCTTTGTCCCGGCAGCCCAAGCCCATGAACCCACTCAGGTTCTGAGGAGCAGGGTGTGGGTATCTTTGGGGGCCGAGACTCCGCCCTCCCCAGGTGGGTTCCACGAGGGTGTACCCCCTTGGGGTGCCCGGGAGCCATGGCGGGCAGTTCTAAAGACAAGAAGGGCCCGGCCTTGTTTGGAGCGGGCGGTGGGCTGGGACCCCACCTGGCTCCCAAGAGGGAGGTGGCCCGAACCCGGCCTCTGATGGGAGCAGTGTCGGTGTCCGGCGGTAAGAAGGCCACATGGTTATCCCCGAGAAAAGCGACGTGTAACTAAGGCCCAGACCTACTCCCTCCCCTCCTGCAAGCCAGGGTCCTTCCCACAGTCGCCTCTGGCTGCACGGGCCCCGGCCTCTCCCCTCCAGGTCTCCACGGAGGGAGTGGCAGCCTCCTCCTCCTCTCCTGTCCTGCCGGCCAGGGAGCAGGCCGAGGCCTCCCCCGCACACGGCAGGGGTCTCGGGCAAGCGGCTGCCCGTGGCGTTCTGGAACAAAAGCTACTTCCCTGAGGTGTCTTCCGCTGGGGAACCAGGAGCGCTGCCGACACAGCCCCCGCACCCCCTTCTCCCACCCGCCCGTCCAGACACTCTCAGAACGCCCGCTTCCAAGGTTTGCCGCGGTGCGTGTCTGCGGGAAGCTGCGAGGTCGCGATGTGGACAGCGGGGACCTGGGAGAGGGCCCGCCCCCGGACTCAGGAGGTCGCGGTGCGTGTTGCTATGAGACGCGCCCCCCCCCCACGCCCAGCCCCGGCGTTGAGCACTCACTTGTTTGCTCACTCATTCCTCGGCTCGCCCCGTCCGCTCGCCCCCTCGCCTGGGAACCGGCCTGCGCCCCGTGCGGGAGGCAGACCTTGAACGAGCCTGGGACCCTGGGCAGCGGGAGTCAGAACTCCGTGAAAGAAGACGATAAAGACAAGGGCGAGCTGGCGTGGGGGCGAGCTGGCGTGGGGGGGAGGGGCTCTGCTCTAGACAGACCCCTGGGAGACCCCGCTGGAGGGGACCTCTGACCTGGGCTGTGGGGGTCTGGGAGGCGTGAAGCCCTCCCCCCCTGCACCCCCCACACCGTGTGGGTCCCGCCCACTTCCTCGAGTGCCCTGTTCTCCAGCCCCCCAGGTGTCCTGCTGCGTCCTGGCCTCTGCTCACGTGGCTTTGGGATCCCACTGGAGTTTTTACGCAAGAAGCAGTGCGCCCCAATCCTTCGGGTGGAAACCCCTGTCAGAATCCCTCCCTCCTGGGGGAGGTGGGGACGGGGGTGCTGGGGGAGACCCGGGGGGGCCGGTCAAACAAAGTGGGGGCACACAGCACTCCGCGTCAGGGCCCTTTGCCACCTCTCTGGGACCAACCTGCAGCGCAGCCGCTGGGGCTGGCCACCTGGACCCCCGCCTCCTGTCTGCAGGGTCACCGGCCTCCCTGGGCCTGTCTCAGTCGCCTCGGGCCGCCGGCACCGCGGCACCGCAGACTGGCGGCTGAGCCAGCAGGCGAGTCTGTCTCAGGGCTCTGGAGGCCGAAGGGCAGGTTCGGGAGCCGGTGAGAGTCCGCTCCCTGGTTCTCAGGTGTCTTCTCACCGTGACCTCGCATGACCGGAGGGCCCTGGGGCTGTCTTCTGGACTGCCACTGATCCCATCGTGGGGCTCCCCCTCCGGACACCGGCACCCTGGGGGGGAGGCGTGGGTGTACGGCCGGCACCCAGTCCGTGCATCCCGGAGGAGGGCCCCAGCCTCACTGATGTGCTGCAGTGGCCAGCCCGCCCCTCCTTCAGGGCCGTGGGGACACCCCACCTTCCACTCTGGCCACTGGCAAGTGTATCTTCTCTGATCGTCCTCAAACTCCTCAGGGCCGTGGGGACCGCATCAGGGGGTCGTCCGCGTCTCCCAGCTGGTCCCTCCTGGGAGGGGTGCGGCTCGTGGGGGACACCACTTTCCCGCAGTGCTGCCACCCGGCTCCTTCGGGGGACCCTGAGGGCCAGCAGGGCAGGGCAGGGGCCAGCCCCGAACTCGGCAGAGAGCAGCGCCGGCCCCTCGCCCTGCTGGGAGGCCGTGCGGTGGCAGGGAGCCGCCGGCCTGCCTGCTCTCAGTCAGTGCTTGGCGCTTTCCCCGGGGGAGGGGGCGGATGTGAAGCCCCCAGTCAACACCAGACCAAAGTCTCCCCCCCAGAGAGCAGCCCTAGGCCCCTGCGGCTCCCACAGCTCGGCCGGCCAGAGAGACGCCACCGCTGGCCACCCGGGGGCGTCTCTCGGGCTGGGCGGCGCGCGGTGCCGACGGCGGGTGGGGAGGGCTTGTTCGGGCTGAGTGACGCCCCGCGGCCTGGACGGACCACATTCTGTGTGTCCACGCACCCGCGCGGCAGGCGTGGCGAGGACCGAGAGGGGGTCTCTTGTTACTTCCGGCCATTCCCGGAGCTCCTGCTGCACTGGCCGGTGACATGACGGCAGTGTGCCCACCCGGTGTGGGTGAGGCCGCGGGACAGCGGGGCTCACTCCTCCGGCTGCCGGGGTGCAGACAGGACCGATGGCCACTTCGGAAAACAGCTGGCAGGTTCCTAAGGAGGTTGGAGGCACCTCGTGCGAGAGCCGATCGCCCCGCCCCTGGGTGCGCGCTCGGAGGGACGCGCGCAGGCCGGCACACAGACGCCGGCGCGCGGGGGTCTCAGCAGCGCCATCCAAACGGCCAATGGAAACGACTCACATGTCCGTCAGCGGGCGGATGGAGACACGAAACGCAGAAGGGGCGGAGCTCTGACACCTGCAGCTGCCTGGGCGAACCGTGAGAACACGGCGCCGCGTGAGAGATGCCGGGTGCAGAGGGCCCCGCGGTGCCGAGTCCCACTCACGGGAAACGTCCAGAGTCAGCAAACCCGCAGAGACCGTGGTGGCCGGAGGCAGGAGGACCGGGCGCGGACCGGGGCTCCTTTCGGAGGAGGGACGGGAATGTTCTGGGATTCAACAGAGGTGGTGGCTGTACAACTACGGGACTGTACCAAAGCCACTGAATGGTTCACTTAAAAAAAAACAAAAAACAGGTAAGTGAGCAGCTGTTCTGGAAACCTATTGTCCCCTTTCACAGAGGGGAACACCGAGGCTCAGAGATGCAGCGACTCATCCGAGGAGTCGGAGGTGGTGAGTGGGAAAGCAGGGATTTGAACCCAGACCAGCTCAGCCTCCAGAGCCCCACCGGTGCCCCCCGCCCTCCGGGGCTTCCAGGACCAGGGCAGGTCTCATCTCTCTGCCTCAGTCTCCCTATTTGTGCAGTGGGCGTGCACTGGAGAGGCCCGGCCCTGGTCAGTGCCATGCCAGGCCGAGGGCAGCGCTCCAACTGCCCTTCTGGGGAGGGTGAGCCCGGGGCTGGGGAAGGCCGTCGGCCACCACCCCGCCCCCCGGCAGCAGCCTCTGGGCTGGGAGAGAGGACGCAGCACTCTGTGCCTGTCGCCAGTGTGTGGGTGTTTCCTGACACCCCCTTTGTGCAAACACCTCCCTGGTGTCATCCCCGTTGCCATGACGAGAGGCACCTTTTTCTGTCTAGAGTGACAGTCACCACCTCCTGGGAAGGAAGCCAGCGCAGCCCAAGGGCAGATTAATTCTGCCGTCACGAGGCAGGTTCCAGGGAGGGCCAGCTGCTCCTCCCACGGGGGCGAGACCAGGGCACGCGGGCCTCCTCCAGAGCCTCACCCCGTCCCCAGAGGAGCTCCGCGTGGGGATGCGGCCACAGACACGGGCTTGTGTGACTGCGAGGCCATTTCCCTGTCTGAAAAGTGTAGCTGTCACCGGGTCCCTGCAGCCTGATTTAGGGGACCTCTGATTCATGCAGCCAGCGTTCGCTGAGCCCTGACCAAATGCCAGGCACTGGGGTGAACGCAGGGGACCCGAGGCAAGGTCCCCGTGCCCCTTTGTCAACAGAGGGATGAGCGCGAGGGGTCTGCCTGTGAGCCGTGGTGCACAGTCATGAAATGCAGGCGAACGGCGCGGGAGGGATGGCAGGTGGCCGGAGCAAACCTTGGGGGAGGAGCCCTGCAGGCAGAGGAACAGCACATGCAAAGGCCCTGGGGCAGGATGGGCCCAGCAAGTCGGGAACCAGGTGGCCCGGGTGGTAGAGCAGGAGGTGCGTGAGGGAGGGGGTGGGAGAGGCCAGCCACAGGGGGCTGGGTGGGCTGCACCGCGGAGTCCAGGCTCTGAGCCAGGAGCAGAGGGAGGGACCAGAAGGGTTTCAGCAGGGGAGCGGTGAGCGCTGCTGCGGCTCCCTGTTCCGGGAGGGCCTCGGCTCCTCGCCTGGGACGCCCAGTCTCAGCCTCACACACTGGGTTTCGCCAGGGGACTCGGGGCTCGCCAGACGTTCGGGCAGATCCCGGCCCTGCAACCCCGGAGCGGGAGGAGGGCCCCGGGGGAAAGCTGAGCCGGGGACGGACTTTAGTCCCTGTAATGATCAAAGCCATCTGTCCACTGTGGCCAGTGCGCCCGGCAGACACACGATGCCGGCAGGAGGGGAAGCGGCGTAGGGAGTGTGGGCGCTCTCCCGTCTCTGCCGTTAGTCCGTGAAGCTGAAACTGCTAGTTTATTTTCTTAAAGGACACGTTAAAAAAAAGTTCCTCGAGCTCTAAAGGCTAATGCACCTTGTGCCTTAAAAATGCAAATCACAGATCTCAGAGGCTGCCCTGCGCCCTGACCATGGGCCAGCCTCGCCCTTTGTCCCGGCCACGCAGTGTCTCATTGCCTGGATGTCCCCTGTCACGCAGGGTCCCCGCCGATGGGCACGACACTTGTTCTCAGTCCTGTGCCAATGGGAGCAGCCCTGTTTCCAAGCAGGTTCCCACATGGAGGTGTTGGGGGGTCGGGCTTCAACATATCGTCTGGGTGGGGACACAACCCGGAAGGGGGTGGGGGGCCGGCGGTCCAGGCAGAGGGTCTGGCACGTGCAAAGGCCCTGAGGCAGGAGAGGGCGGGGGGTCTCCAGCCCGAGTTTCCTGCAGACCTTGTTCCTGAGGAAAAGGCCGGGCCAGAGTCCCGAGGGGGAGGGGAAAGGAGAGGAAGCGCTGGGTCCCCAGTCCAGGCGACACCCCCCCTGCGCTGCCCCCCCACCCCCACACCATGCTCCACCTCCGTTCACTCCCTCCCTCCTTCCTGTTGGGGTTGCCAGGCCCTCTTATCACCCAGCACACAGCTTCCTTTTCAGCCAGAGGTCGTTATTTTAACACCTGTTGGGAAAACACGCCAGCGCTGGGGGGTGGGGACGAGGGAGTCCGGGCGAGGTGCTGTTTGCAGGGCTGACCCTCTGACTCAGCGAGCGGTTCTTCCCACCAGCGCGGGGCCGGTGCTGGGTGGGGCTGGGTGAGCCACAGGGCTTTTTACCCACAGCGTTTGGCACTAAGCTGGGCCGGCTGGACGGTTCGCCTCTCATTTCCTCGGGCTTCACTCTGTCCCTGCGGCTCTTGTTCTCCTGGAACCCGGCCAAACCTCCTTTGCGTGGGAGGTGGCTGGATCCCAAGACAGGAAAAGCAGAAGCTGCCGGTTCTCTCCAAGGCTCAGTCCCGAAGTGGCCGGGGAATTGCTTCTCCTGCCTCCTATTGGTCGAAACATTCACAGAGCCCACCCACTGCCAGGAGACCCCGCCTCCTGGTGGGAGGGGCTTCGGGTCCCCGAGGTAGGGGAGGATGCCATGGCCATCTTTGCGGGGAACCCTCACTCCCCTCCGGCCTGCTCCCTGCTGGCCTGGTGAGGCCTCGGAGGCTGCAGAGGACAGCAGGTCTCACCCGCTAGGTGCCAGCAAGGTGCATGGGCACTGAGGGGTCTCGCTCTGTAAAAGAAGCGGGGAGGGGCTCTGATGTCCCCCTGGAGAGCAAGTCGCATCGAGCCGCCCAGCACCGCACTCTGCCCGGGAGGCTGAGCACGCAAATTAGATGTTTATGAGCATAAACAGTCATTAGGACTCGAGCACTCGAGGGGAAACAAACACCGTCTCAAGATCTCTCGCTGATTTGGCTCCGAAGTCGGCCTGCCGGTGAACCGGCTGGTTTCTGGCTGGCAGGGGTGCGCGTGTGCGCGCATGCGTGGGGCGCGCACGGGCGTGTGAGGGGCCGCGGGTCCGAAGCCCTCTCTGTAAGGGGTGTCTCCCCGTGTGCTGTGGCCCCTTTGTAAGCGGGGACGAGAATGGCCCTGAACTCGGGGCTGCTGTGAGAGCTACAGATACGGACAAATCCATCACAGCCGCGCCTGGCACCTAGTAGGTGTCTGATAAATGTAAGCTGTAACTTCATTCATTCGTTCGTTCATTCATGCACTCTGCGAGTATGTAGAGGACCCACGCAGGGGCGGCCCTCTGCGGGGTGTTGAGGACGTATTGGCGCCGACACAGAGGCGCCCGGGAGGGGGGAATGGCTGGGGCACGGGCTCTGCCCTCCAAAGCTCGCCCCCGCAGAGGGAGGCAGATGCGTAAGGAAAATCATCGCCACAATGGCCACGAGAAGTGCCCAACAGGTCGAGGTGAGGGTTTCACGGGCTTTCATAGAATTCCAGCCCCAGGGCCCAAGGTGGGGAAAGGCTCTGTGGGCAGGACACCCCCCGGAAGCCCTCTAAATGGGACAGGTAGACCCTGGCCTCCCACCCCAGACGGGAGAGGAGCGGGCGGGGGGGAAGCCCTCACGGGGTGGGAGACGCAGGGACTGCAGGCCGCCTCCCTGCCTCCTGGGGGCTCGGGGCTCCTGGTCTCCGGGCTCCTGGTCTCCGGCAGGAGCTGTGGGGGGAGGGCCGGGCAGGACAGGCTTCTGGGGGCCGGGTTTCCCATCTGTGGGGCAGGTGAATGATGGAGTGGCTCTGGGCGTTTAATCAGAACAGGACGTGGGCTCACGGCTGTCTGCTGTGAGTGGCTCCGACCTCTGCAGAGGTTCTTCCACAGCTGGGGGGGGTGGGGGGGGCGGGGCAAAGTGTTTCTTCCAGTTTTGACGCGAGAGGTGGGGGGATCTGTGGACACAGCATTTGGGGGCTGGAGCCAGGGCTGCTTCTCACGGCTGCCGGGGACTCTGTGTGTGCGTCTCGCACGGGGCCCCTGTCCAGGCAGCCACAGGATATGCAGGGCCGGGCGCAAAATGAATTCCCAGCGTCCCTGGTTCGAAAATGACGACGAATTTCAAGACGGCAACAGTGGGGCTTGGAACCTAGCGCGGGCCCTTCTGACCGTGGGTCCCTGTGTGACTGCACAAGTGCCACACCCCGGAGGCTGGCCCTGTCCCCACCCGCCCCTGTGGCCGGGACACACGGAGCCTGGACTCCCGCACAGACAAGGTGGCCAGGCAGGGGCTGGGAGTCGGGGGGGCTGGGCTCTGGGACGCCTCTGTCACCGACCCAGCGGGCACCGTCAGTGCTGACTGCGCAGCCCCCGGGGACGCAGGGACACCGGCACACCGGCCTGGGCTGGAGAACAAAGCAGACTCCCGAGGGCCATAAAGATACACAGAGATACAAAGGCTGGTTGTGTGGCTCTCAGCTTCGCCCCCAAAGCAGCTGTTGAGAGGCTCTGAGCTGAGGTCAGTGCCTCGCGTCCAAGGGGCCCTGCTCGAGTGCTCGTGTGCAGACCCGAGCCGCGTGGCGCAGGGGGGCCGGGAGACCCGGCCCTTACTTCTCCTGTGGGGCTCCCTGCACCCGCGCTGCCCCTGGCTGCTCTGCAGTGAGGAGGAGGAGGAGGGTATGGGGCAGACGGGGAAGCAGGACGCCTTCATACGTCCATTCCAGAGACCCCGAGGGTGCCGGATGGGCACCAAGCTTGGTGTTGTTCAGGGCTTTGCCAAGGGTTGGGCGCCACCTCCGCAAATCACATCACGATGAAGTCACTGCTGGTGGTATTTGAGTCACCGCCCCTCCCCCCGCCACCCGAGTCTGCCTGCGTGTTACCTGTAGTGTCAGGGCGTGTCCCCGTGGGGCCGAAAAGACCTGACCCTGTGGGTGGACTGGGGTCGCCGAGAGTGAGCTCCGGCCTCTAGAAATACAAGTTATTATTATGATTATGTTTTAAGATTTTACGTATTTATTTTTAGAGAGAGGGAAAGGGAGGGAGAAAGAGAGGGAGAGAAGCATCAATCAGTCGGTCAGTTGCTCGCAACCCAGGCCTGTGTCCTGCCGGGAATGGACCCGGGGCCCCACCCGCGGAGCCGCGCCAGCCGGCGCCAGAAACCCACCCGTATCATTTTAACGCGAGCTCCTTTCCCGGGTGTTTTGTTGTGTGTGGGTGTTTTATTTTTGGTAGCCCCGCGAGTCGGTAGCGCCTGTCAGTCAGGGATCCCGTTCAGGACGCTGGAGGAGGCGTCACAAACGTTTGTCTCAGGGGGAGCGGAAGCTGGGTTCCGGGGAATTCCGAGCGAGCGCCGAAGGAGCAGGCAGAGGACTCCCCGCTGCGGCCCCGTTTGCGCCTGGGGACAGTGGAACGCCGCCCGCACGCCCGACACAGGTGACGAAAAACAAGCCGTGGCTGCACGGCTAACAGAACACACTGCGGCGCTCCGGCTCCGGGACGTCCACCCCAGGCGAGGCTCTGCAGGGCACGGAGTGGCCACCAGCCAGGTGCCCAGAAGCTGGAGGCGGAGGTGCAGATTCCATGAAAACTCACTGGGGTACACCCCCCCTCGCCCTGCACTGGGAAAGGAGGGATCTGGAACGTTCCACCTCCGCCTGATGGGGGCAGCTTCCCGCATCAGGGACAAGTCGGGGAGAAAGGTCATCGGGTGTGTGGACGACAGCATCGCCATGGAACCCGACCGACCGCCGGGGGACCCAGAGCCGGACCACCACTGAGCGCTGGGGCCAGCCCAGAGGAGTCAGGGGGCCACACGGGGCCAGGGCATGGCGAACCGCCCTTTCCCCACCTTCCCATCCTTGGGGGGCTCCCCGGGCCCCCACTTGCCCACCCAGCGCCCTCGGCTCCATCCCCCTGAGGTCCAGCAGAGCCAGAGGTGTTCCCAAACAGGGGAGCTCCGTGCCCCCCACAGCCCAGCCCAGCCCCCCAGCCCGGGGAGGGGCCCAGGCAGACACCCGCTGGGCTTCCACCCTCACTGGGAGAGCGCAAGGTTGCAGATGGATCACCAGCCGGCCGCGGTCTGTTAGCTCCCTTAATCCTCTCGCAGCAACAAAGGGAAAGGTTATTAGCGCGAGGTGGCCGGTAATAAGCTAATTACGGTCCTGGCGGATCGGGGTGGGAGGAGAGAGGGCAACCTGCCCGGGTTTCACCTGGGCGAGTGGTTCTGAGCCCTAACGGACGTGACACAGCCGTCGCCGGCTTGCTGTGCGGGGCGGGGGGGGGGGCGGCGGTTATTTCCTCGGCAGATTTGCGGGGCACAGTCACCCAGACAGACACCCTTGGGCCCCTGCGCCCTGAGTGCTGTCTTCCATCCCAAGACCTGGGATGGGAACCCAGGGAACCGTGAAAAATGCAGACGCCCGAGGAGGCTGAAGGCCCAGCTCTCCTCCTCTGTCCTGACATGGTCCCCGCGGCAGCGCGGCCGGGAGTTGGCTCCCCCTTCGCTGGCGCTGGCGGAAGGGCCTTTGGCTGGCCTCTCTGCGGGCTCTCGTCAGAAGGGCTCGCTGGGGCTGCGTGGGTGGGGAAATTTGGGACAGGGGCCGAGCGGGCCAGGGCGTGAGGGAGGGGAAGGAAAGGAAAGGAGAGGGCGAGGTGGAAGGTGCAAGCCCCGCCAAGGCTCGTGGGCCGTGCCCGCAGAGGGAGGAGGGGAGGCAAAAACGACTCCGGGCCAAGCGCCCCCAGCACGAGGGCGGGACGACTTTCTGGGCCACCGTGAACACCTCACCCCGGTTCGTCCGGGGCTTGCTGGGTTTGAGCATCAGAGGTCCCCTGTCCTGGGAAAGCCCTCCGTCCCCCTCTGAAGCAAGAAGTGAAGGCTGTGGCTCCAGGAGTCACACAGGCCTGTGGCTGAGTCCTGCTTCCACCACTGACCCTGTGACACTGGTGACGGGGACCGTCGGGGCCTCTGTCCGTCCCCTGCCTGGACAGTGGGAATAAAAGCCGCCGAAGAATCGCTGGAGGGAGCCGACGGACACACCGCAGCGTCAGTGCGGGACCGAGGGAGGGAGGTCTCAGAAATGGCACCGAGCTTTGCTGGTGCGGGGGGCTCAGGCATCCTCGGTGCAGATTACTGGAGACCGCGAGGAAGGCCTCAAGGGGAGAAGTTCGCATCGAGGGGCTGTCCGTGGCTTCGGGGAAGACAGCTAAGGAAACGAGAGGGCCGTCCGGAAAGACACGCGCCCAGGGACGTCTGTCATGGCGCCGGGTGGAGCGAGAACGCCCGTGGGGACCGGCTGGTGCGCCGGGTTCCGTCGGGACCCTGGCTGGCTCTCTGCTCCGAAGGGAACGTCGATTCCGCGTGAAACGGTGCAGGACTGAGCCCCAGGTAGGGACTGTTCCGGGACGGCCCGAGAGGCGGCGTGGCGTCTGCATTGGACCGAGTTCGAGGAGCAGGAGGGGACGTGGAAGTCAGAGCCTCGGTGAGAGGCCTCTTCACACCCGTCAGGACGGCTGCGGTTTGAGACGGGCAGAGAAGGAGTGCTGGCGGGACCTGGTGGGACGGGAACCCTTGTGCGCTGCCGGTGAGAACGGAAAGGGGGCAGCCGCCGGGGACAGACCGCGGCGGGTGGCAGGGTTACACTGGGAATTTCCCTCCGACTCGGCAGTTCCAATTCCGGCTGTGCACCCCCAGGAGCTGAGACCAGGGACTCCGACCCCCATGGAACGCTCGTAGCGGCTCTGGCCGCTGTGCCCAAGAGGCAGAAACAGCCCGGGTGTCCGCCAGCGGGCGGGTGGACGGAGAGGCGTGTGGCCTGTTCGTGCAGCAGCCCGTGACTCAGCCATGACAGGGGACGAGGTACTGACACCCTCTGCCACGTGGACAAACCTCAGAAGTGTGCTGAGCGAGAGGAGCCGGACGCGGAGGGCCACGGGGTGGAGGGAGGGCTCCCCGTGCGGGGGAGGTGCAGGACGGGCAGGCCTGTGGGGGCAGGGCGCATGGGCGGCTGCCGGGGGCTGGGGGCCAGGGCAGTGGGGAGTGACGGGTTCATGGGTTCGGTCCCCTTCGGAGTGGTGAGAATGTTCTGGAACTTGACAGCGGTGATAATTGTGAATGTGCTATGTATCGTGAACGGTGAATTTTGCGGTAGGTGTCTTTTTGCACACAGCCACAAAGGACGGCGGGGGCACAGAGGCATCTGCACACATGTGAATCCTGAAACAGGCACGAAGTACCTCGGGAAGGGAGAGCCCGCAACGGCGGGGGTGGGTCCCCAGGGGTGGGGTTCGGGGGTGCTGGGAGTCCAGAGGGAGGGACTCATTTTATCCCACGAGTTTGTTGCTTTTAAGGTGTAATACAGTGGCCAGGTGGATTTCACACCTGGAAGACAGTGCCGGGAACTCAGGGAGACTCGGCGATGGTAAAGGCGGGGTCCCCGTGCGGGGAGACGGGGCCGCGTGCTCAGTCGGCAGGAGGGCGCAGCGTCGCTCCCCCTCCGGGGCTGCTCTGCCTCCGCCGCTGGGGACCCGCGTGCCCCGGAGTCCCCCGGGAGGAAGGCGGGCTCTGCGGAGACGCGTGAGTTCTCGGCTGGCTGGGGGACCGTGAACGAAGCCCCAGGAGGCCCCTGGGAAGGAGGCGGAGCCTGAAGACAGGCGGGGACCCCGGTTTCCTAGCAGGGAAAACGACGGCCTCCGGAGACCCCCGCGGGGGTTCCTCCGACAGCGAGCGTCCTCAGCGGAACTCCGGAACGGCGCTTCCCACAGATGGCTCCTGGCCGTTGGGAAGAAAGTACGGTCTTCACTGGAAGCTAACGCAGGCTCCCGAAGAAGACACAGTTTCCTGTTCTCTGGGGGGGGGGGGAGAGACACACACACACACACACACACACACACACACACACACACACACCACCCTGGTCGACCAGATGGCCACTTAGGACCTGCTGCCCTACAGGTTCGATAGCACCGAGGTTTCGTCATCCCGATGGTGCGGGTCTTCACTGAGTCCTGGGTCATCTGCCTTGTGCTTTCCGCATCTGCTTTGCGTGGCGACATTGTCCCTGGCCTGGGTGGTTTTCGGTACTTCCCCCTAATGGCGGTTTGCCTCTTTGTAAGCTACTCAGATGTATTTTAATATTTGTTTACTTCTTTTCACCTGTCTTAGTCGAGAGTCTTTTGGTTGCCAGGGGAAGGAATCCAACTCAGGGCAGAAATGTCTGCAGGCGGACAGCTGCAGGCACGGCTCGATCCAAGCGCTTACTCCTGCGGTGGGGAATCGGGCCCGCCCACTGTGTGTTGGATCTGTCCTCCTTTGCACGGGCTACATTCACAGGCTGGGCTTCCTCGCCTGGAGGAGAGTTGGCACCAACGGTCGTTGGGTTACTTCTTATCACCTTGGCCGCCTGAGCTGAAAGGGGGCCCCTGTTGCCTGAAATCTCCGGCAACAGGGCCGGTTCTGATGGGCCCCCCCGCTGTGTCTGATTCCCCTTCCTGAGATGATCGCCGTGGCCCAGCCCATGGTGGGCCGTCTCCTCTGTTCACGTCCCAGGAGAGAGTGTTTCGTGTGGCAATGGGAAAGCAAGGTTCCCCCGGCGGAAAGCGCAGGTGCCATTGGCGTCCTGTGCCATGCAAGACGTCCCGAGCCACAACAGACCGCGTGCACGGCAGCCGCGTGCCACAGAGCCCGCGTCTTTGAGGAGCGGCGGCAGACTGCAGCCGGCTGAGGTCGTGCGCGCTGGGCTGTGCCATCCAGGTTCTAGTATGCCCGCCCTCGCCCTCGGGGGTTCGCGCCAGGGCAGAATGGCCCAACGTCCCGTTTCTCAGGAGGCAGCCCCGTGGCTGAGCTGAGCATGGCCGTGCCGGGAGCGGAAGGAATGGGTCCCGGTCAAGCAGAAACTCAGCGTAATCCACTCAGGCATAGCTCTGCAAACGCTGTGCATGGGGAGGGCCCTACGGGGTTCCATCCCTGTTTAACACAGGAAACGAGTTGGCTAACTGATAGTGCGGTGGCCCATGAAACCCAGATGGCGCTTTTGTGGGAGGGGCCAGGGTCCCCTCTGCCTGGCCGAGGAGGCCTTGTGTGGGAGAGGGAGAGGTGCGCATGCGCCGGTGGGAGGGCCCGACCACCACGCCCGAGAGCTAGAGAGACGGCGCCAGCCAGCGCGCTGCGCGAGCCACAGCCCCGGGCAGAAGCTGCAGCCGGGCCTCTTCTGCGCGCCCTGACAGGCACGCACTGGCAGAGGTGGGCTCAGAGCTTGTGCCCTCCTGCGGGAGGCTGGGCGGACCTCTCCATCTGGAATGTCACCTGACTGTCACCCAAGGGCCCGCTGCGCTGGCTTGCAGCAACTCCCTCTGACTTGGTGTGGCAAAACATTAAAGGCTTTGTCCAGAGTGAATGGGTCGGACGCAGCGTGGGTTAGCAGAGCCCGCCCGGGCCCGGAAGGGGGAGGGACAATGGGCACACCTCACAGTCGCTGAGGCTGGGCCGGCGCCGCCCCAGGCTCTTCCGAAAGCAGGGGAGGGATGTCCGAGGCCACTCCGGCCCCTGAAGACAGATTTATCTCCGCGGAACGCTCAATGGATTCACGTCTAAGCCAGTGGTGCTCGTTACGCACCGTCTGTTCTCCGAGCCTCGACCCTCAGCCTGCGTGATCGACAGCAGGTGCTGGCCGTTCTCTCGACTCCAGCCACCAAACATATGCGTGACGACGCTGGTGGGAGACACGTCCCCAGAGGTCACCCGTTCCTGCAAACCTCACACCGTCATCAACTGGGGGGCCACGCGTTCTACTGTTCGGCTGGTGCTTTTTAAAAAAGTGCTCCACTTGCTAGAACTTTAGACTGAAGTTGATTATCCCTATAGGAAAGTCACAGGTTGTAAGCATACAGCTTAAGGAAATTTCAAAAAATAGCCTGGCTGGTGGAGCTCAGTGGATTGAGTGCGGGCTGTGAACCAAAGGATCGCTGGTTCGATTCCTAGTCAGGGTTGCAGGCCGGGTCCCCAATGGGGGACTCATGAGAGGCAACCATACACTGATGTTTCTCTCCCTCTCTTTCTCTTCCCTTCTCCTCTCTCTAAAATAAATAAATAAATAAGAGCCGAAAAAAAACCCCGAATTTTCAAAAACCAAACACACTAGGGTAACCAACACTCACTTCACAAAACACCGCGTTTCCAGCGCCCAGCGCTCCCCCACCCACCTCTTTTCACTCATTACGCCCAAGGGTGAGCACCACCCTGCTTTTCACTGCCGGTCCGTTTTGCCTCATTTGGGGCTTGAAATCAACAGAGCCTTACAGGTGGGACCCTTTTGTGCCTGGTTTGTCTGTGCTGTTACGTGTGACTGCGGTGCAGCCTCCTGTGGCGTGAATATGCGATTTGTTCCTTCTGGGTGCGTGGGTGCGGGCGAGTTTCATCCTGGGGCACGAGGTGGGCAGGCGGCTGTGGCCCCACGTGCTGGGCAGTGTGCCAGAGTGGCTCAGCCATTGCGCACAATGACAATGTGCCTAAACTTTTTTTTTTCCCCAATGGGCAGAATGGTGCAATCTAAACGTATTTTAGAAAGGAAATTGTGCGGTTGTCACAAAACAATCAGTATCACTTGCTACAAATGAAAGGTTGTAACACCTATGACCAAACACTGACAACTACTTAAAAAGTTCATCTAAAAAACCTATTTAAAAAGTTCACCACCTAAAAATCACCTCACACGTCATCAGCAATATGGATGTCACACGTCTGGAAAGACCCGAGGAGGGGATGCCACTGGTTCTGACCCCAGCAGGAGGGACCCCGATTTTCTTGGGGTCCCATCACTCTTCCCCAGCAGGGAGCCTCTGGGACAGCTGAGCCCACCCCCAGTTCCAGGGGACGCCCTGATTGGTCTGTGAGCCCATCAATCCTCTTTGCCTGAGATGGGATCAGGAATGGGCATGTGATCCAGTTCTGGCCAATAGGATTTTGAGAACATCATGTGGGGCGGGCTAACTTTCTGCAGGCAGACCCTCAGGCCCCACCCACCTGGGTCCAGGTCCTTCGCCTCTGCTCCTGCTGGGGGTGACCTGGGCCAACTTGCTCTCTTTCTCTGAGCCTCCATTTCTTCACCCGTCCGTGGCGGCTGATCACTGTAAAAGTGAGAGAGGCCTCGCGTGCCAACGTCTTCGCCCAGCACCCCGCTCTTGGTGAGAGCCCTCCAAATTACTGTTGGGTCTGTGCAGAGGGCTCCCACGAAGTGCTTTCCCCACACGCTTCGAGGGTGGGGTCATGCAATGCTGTCGCCTTGAGCAGTTTTCTATCATCATTTGGGGCAGAAACTAGAGAAGAGCCTTCTGCACTCCAGGCAGTGGTGACGGCTGGGGTTCTGAGCCCTGCCCTGCAGAGGGGGCCTGCGGGAGAGACAGTGGGCTGAGGCTTGTTGAGAGCTGGGCGTGGCATGCACTGAGTCATGTCATTGCTACAGTCCATGTCCTGGGTCCCGTTACTACACCCATTTTACAGATGTGGAAACTGAGGCCCAGAGAGTAACTCAAAGAGGGAGCGTGGGAGAGCGGGGATTTGAACCCAGGCCACCTGACACCTGTGCCATTGTCTCCTTTCCTGGTGGGAAACCCTGATTTTATTTGGGGTCCCTGTGGCAGCCCATGTGACTGAGGAAAGCGTGACCCAGCTCTGGGGGGGCCCAGGGCAGCTTCAGGCGGTTGCTCCGATCCCATTCCTTTTGCTGGAGATCAGCCAAGCCACGGGTGTGGGACCCAGCTCTGCCCAGAGACGTGAGCAAAGGGCTGCCGTGGGCATTGGGGAAAGGTTTCTTGTCCCTCACACGCCGGCGGACCTGGTGTCTGGATGTCTTAGCTGAAGCAGTGGCAGCCACTTTGTGGTCACGAGGGAACTGGGGACGAGGACAAAGCTGACGATGGGAAACTAGACAAACAGGACCAACCTGGGCAGTGTGGGGGGAGCGGGGGGTGTCTATGACAACGGCACTTAATCATTCAAACGGGGACCCCCCCCACACCAGACTTCTTGCTACGTGAAATAATGAAAGATCTCATTGTCGAAGCTGATTGGATCTGGAGTTTCGATGTGTTCCTCGGCTCAGAGTGGACGTGACGGAACCGGTGCCCGACCTGGGCCGGAGGGGACGTTCTCCCGTCCCGGTGGCTGCTGTATCTGCAGCGGCTGGCGCACTGCCTGGCACACAGCACGTGCTCCGTGGGTACTTGTTGTGATGAACCGGAGTGGCCAGGGCGCCCAGAGACGGACTCAAAGAGGAGGCGCAGTGGGAGCCTGCCCCACACCGCGTGCGCTGAGGGCTGGGTGCCGAGATCGCGTTTAATTCCAGGACCACCCACGAGGAAGGGGCTTAGTGACGCCCGTGGCACAGAGGTGGGGACGGAGACGGGGAGAGGTCAGGACACCCCTGGGACCGGCGAGAAGAGGCCTGCTCCGCCTGCCTGCAGGGGACGCGGTGCTGCAGCTCGGCCGGGGCTCCCGGGGCCTTGGGAACAGGACGGCCCTGCAGCCCAGCTCCCGCTTTCTTTCCATAAATAGCTTCAAAGGAACGGCAGGGAGCACACACCGGAGTTTTCCCCGAG
This sequence comes from Phyllostomus hastatus, assembly GCF_019186645.2. Classification (NCBI taxonomy): domain Eukaryota; kingdom Metazoa; phylum Chordata; class Mammalia; order Chiroptera; family Phyllostomidae; genus Phyllostomus; species Phyllostomus hastatus. The sequence goes on along the minus strand of NW_025333537.1, from coordinate 11,834,843 downwards.
GCGGCTGCCGGGGAGAGCTGGAGTGCAGGTACAGACAAGCCGGCCTCCACACCCGGCCCCACAGGTCCGACCTCCACGCCAGGAAGGAAGGACACAGGCTGGGGGGAGGGTGGGAATGGCTTCCTCCATCTCGCCTTTGAACCTCTCTGGCGCCCGCTTTCTCCTGCCCCCGGCCCCGCCCGCCCTCAGCCAGGCCGAGTGCCGTTCGAGGTGTAACCGCGCTGACACCGAGCCAGCCTGACCGCAGTCCCGCAGAGCCCTTCAGTGTCCCCCTCCCCCCCCTCCCCCCGCACCGCACCCCGGTGCCTGCAGGGGACGGCTGGACTCCCTGCTGGGGCATGCAGGGACCTGCGGGCTTGCTGGGGCTGCCCAGCCCACCTCGGGGCCTTTGCACGTGCCGCTGCCGCAGCCAGACACGCATTTCCAGGGATGTCCTCGGGGGCTGGCGGTCTCCCTTCGCCCAAGCCTGGGCCCAGCGTCACGTCCCCGGAGAGGCCTTCCCTGACCACCCTCTGCCCCCTCTGCGTCATTCCTCTTCCTTCGGCGCCAGCCAGAGTTACTCACGGCAGCGTCGCACACTGACTTCTCTCTCAGTCCGACGGCCGTCACAAGAGGATGGTGGTGTCCGTGACATCAGGGGGTCTGTCCTGGGTCTCCCGCCGGTGGGTTAAAAGCAGGAGCGGAGAAGCAGATGCTGGGGAGAGGGGCTTGTGTCGGAAAGAGCCGGCAGATAACCTGGCTCAGAGACGTGCGGGACCGAGTCTGCAGCCGTGTCGGGGGGTGGGGGGGAGCGTTCGTGGTCCCTGGGGTGCCCAGAGGCACGGTGGGTGGGTTTGAGGAGGCCAGCGTGGTGGGCGGGGCGGAGTCAGGGACAGGGATGGTGGGGATGAGGAGTGGGGGGGAGGGGGCCCTTGCCCTGCCCCCGCAGTCCCTCTTCTCTGTCTCACCCTGCAACGCGGTCCCGGCACTGACAACCCTGGGTGGCAGGGCTCTGGCAGCGCTGGTTCACGCCGACCCGGTCCTGAGCGGTGCCCACACACGGCGACCACGCTGGGGCCGGCACCGGGCGTGTGCTCAGCCTGTCACTAGTAGGGATGCCCCTGCGGAGGGCTGACATTGCAATCCAAACGTCGGTCGTCCGATCTCTCGGGAAGGTGAGGGGCAGGCTCCGGCGCCCCGCAGAGCTGGGCTGCGTGTGACTCCCCTCCCCGGTGTTGGCTGAGACCAGGCCTCCCCGCATCCCGCCTCCGGACCCCACTCTCCGCCGCCGCCGTCCTGACCCGGCTGGCCACGGGGACCTCAGTGAGACAGCGCACAGCTGGGGCTTGAAGCGCCTGCTGTGTCCACGACCTTTCTGCACATCCGTCCACTTACTTTCCACAGGAATCCGATGAGGGGGGGTCTGCTGTTCTTCACTCGGCAGATCAGGGAGCAGGCTCAGAGAAGGTGAGTAACTTGCCCAGGGTCACACAGCTCCGGGGGGGGGTGTCTAACCCGAGTGCCACACTGGATGCCGCCTCAGTGGCCCCTGAGGTGGGCCCCGCTGGCCCAGGGCCGGTTATAGGAAGAGCTTGGAAAACACACTTCAGGGGCTCGCAGTGCCCTCGGCCTGCCTTTGGGGGTGTCACCGGTGTTCTCAGCTGTATCCGGTTGCTGAATTCCTGCAGCCACCCCGAGAAGTGGGCTGAGCCGGCCTCCAGCCCATTTTACAGACGAGGAAACTGAGGCCCAGGCAGGTGGAGTGACAGGCCCTTCCTCACACTCCAGCCACGCTGGTCTTCTGTCCGTTCTTGGAACAAGATAAGTTACTCCCTGTGAGGTGGCCTTTGCGCCTGCTGTTCCTTCTGCCTGGAATGCTGTTCCCTCCCCCTCTGGCCGTCCGCCTCTCTACCTTTGGATGCCGCCTGAAGGAGCATGTCCCCCCCCTTAGGGGGACCCTCCCTCCTGCCCCCGCGGCCCCTGAGGGGCTCCACTGGGCGGTTGCAGCTGTTTCTGACCACGCACTCCTAACTCCCCAGACCTTTCCCGGGAGAACACGGGCCCCCGTGGTTGGCGGGACTCCGTGCACTGTTCCGTGACCGCTGCCCTTCCAGGCAGGACACTCAGGGTCACGCTGCGGAAACAGAAAAGGCCGCCCCCACCCCCCGGCAGGCAGCCGGTTCCGGGAGCCACCCCCTGCTGCGTGCGCCCGGCCAGCAGCTGGCCCCCGCCTCCCCACCCAGCCCCCAGCACCGTGGGCTCCGCTCACGCGGGATTCCTGCAGCCGGGGCCCACACGGACTGCTTGTGGCGGGGCAAGGGAAGGCAGGCCAGCTGGTCCTGCCGCTGGGGGGAGCCAGCCAGGAGGGTCGATGCCCCCGCCCTGCCCTGTGGCCCCCAATGTCCCTGCAGGGCCTGCCAGAACGCTGCCTCCACGGGAGTGCCACTCTGGGCCCCGGGGCCAGCCCAGTGCGTGTCTGTCGAGTGACTAAACGGTGCCCCAGTTGAGAGCGGAACCCGGATGTGTCTGACTCGAGACCAGGCACTCCCTTGCATCTCGGATGCCCGCTGGGCCCTCCGCGGGGGTGCCAGAGCCCTGCACGCCTCGCATCCCCAGAGCTGGGCCTCCCGTGGTTTCGGGGGCGCCGGGAGGTCTGCAGGGCCCTTCTGAGTTGGGGCAACCCTCCACAGGGGTGTTTCCGAGTGAAAATTATTACTGGCTCTGTCCAGAAGAAGCCAGAGGGGACCCGGAAGGGACACGTGCCCGAGTCCAAGACCGCAGGTGCCGCCAGCTGCGAGCGGGGCTGAGGGTTCTGCTCTCGCCCGGCCCCGGGTGGGGGGCCTGGGCTCTGGGCTCGGGGGCAGGGCTGGTCAGGCGGGGCCGCTCAGAGAGCAGGGGCCCTGCGCACGCACTCCTGCGGCTCTCCCTCCGCCAGGCGGCCGCCGTCCTGGGAAGGCTGGGTTTTGCCGGCTTCCCAGGCCCAGCTGGGAGGTCAGGCCACCCAGGGGCTGGTGTGTGACATCCTCTGGGAGGCTGAGACCTCGCAGATGTGGCGCGAAGATGCCGGAAAGGAGGCCAGCTGCCTTGAGTCTCGAGGAAAAAACCCAGAAGCGCACGCAGGGATGCCCAAAACCAGATGTCCAAACTTAAAAAAAAGAGAGAGAGAAAAGAAAAGAAAGAAAAGAAAAGAAAAGAAAGAAAGAAAAGGAAATAAGTTTAAAAAAAACTTTTTTTAAAGATCTTATTTATTTTTAGAGAGGGAAGGGAGGGAGAAAGAGAGAGAGAGAGAGAGAGGGAGAAACATCAATGTGCAGTTGCTGGGGGCCGTGGCCTGCAACCCAGGCATGTGCTCTGACTGGGAATCGAACCTGCGACACTTTGGTTCCCAGCCCGTGCTCAATCCACTGAGCTATGCCAGCCAGGGCTAAGAAGTTTCATTATGCATCTTTAAACAGTCTACGTGGGATCCCCGCTTTCAGCCTCCGATTCAGCCCTGGCCCCCAGCCTGTCCCTGGTGTCCGTGTGCGTGTGTCATGCTCCTCCTCCGAGCCCCCCATCCCCCCAGCCCACTCCGTCCGTTCTGGTCACACCAGCCCCCCTCTTGTTCCTGGACGAGGCCTGGTGTGTGTCCTCTGCCCCCGACCCCGAGTGGTTCCCTCCCTCAGCTCCTTTGGTTGGGTCGGTTGCTGGCCCATCGGCCCCTTGGGAAGGCCCGCCCCAGCCTGACCCACCACTGTCCACGCGGACTCACCGTGTCCCAGAGCCTGACCCCCTGCTCACTCACTCCGTGTCCTCGTGCGTCTCTCCCCGTTGGACTGTCAGCTCCCTGAGGGCAGAGACTGCGCCGGCCTGGGTCACTGCCGGGTGCTCTGCTCACCTCGCACGGCGCTTAGCACACTGCGGGCACGCCGAGCGCACGGCTCTCCTTCCGGAAGCCTCCACGAGGACCCTCGCGGGCAGAGGCACAGCTACCCCCGCCCCATTGTGCACTTTTGCACAGTGTCCTGCACGTGCTTTGGTGCTGGGCAGTGTGCCCTGGAGCTCCGCCTCCATCTTGGAAGGCCCCGGGCCGTTCTCCCCCGCGCGTCCGCAGCTGCCACCGTCTCCCCGGAGGGACGACACCCAGGGGCCACACAGCCCACCCCGCCGCCCGCCGCCCACGGTGTCCCCTTCACAGTGCGCTGCTCTGTCCCCGTCTCCGCCGCGCCTGAGACCGCAGAACAAAGCAGAGGCCCGAGGGCAGCGGGAGAACGTTCCAGAAAAAGGGCAGCCCTGGCGGAAGGCGAGCTGTCTATCTTCAGAGACCCCCAGGCCCCTCGGACGGGGTGTGACCCGGTTCTCCGCTTCCTTCTTTCTACAGCTCGTCGTAAGGAAAGGCTCGGACGTCAGAGGAAGCTGGGCTGACACAGCTTCTCACAGCAGGGGCGGGGTGGCTGGGGGCCTGGGGGGTGCACTCGGGGATGCCTGTGCGGCTCTGGGAGACCGGCAGGGGCCGCCAGGGTGGGGGGCTGGGGGCTCCCGTGGCCTCCGCAGTCCTCTGCGTCCTGGGGCGTCACTTTGAGCACCAGCGTGTCTGCTTAAAGGGCCGGAGCGTGCAGGTGCTGGCCTCACCGCATATTCCGGGCGTCTGGTCCCCGCTGGGTGCTCATCATTCCTGGCAGGGCCAGGCCCCTCTTCTGCATGGTGTAACCCCGCAGTGCCCGCACACAGTAGGTGCTTACCGTAGGCCCCTCTTCTGAATGATGTAATCCCGCAGTGCCTGCACACAGTAGGTGCTTACCCTGTGCAACCGAGTGAACAAAGCTGGGGCGCATACCTGAAAACTGGGCTTTCCCTCCTCCGGCCTACATTTCTGAAAGAGGGCCCCCTCCCCTCTCCACGAAGAAGGCTGTACTTCCCACCCCCCACCCACCTGTCCCTGCCATTTTGGGGGGCGCATGGCAGAGTGGAAAAGTGGCCCGGGGAGCTGCTGCTATGCAGGGGTCACAGACAGGCCACCCTCTGACCTCGGCCCACCCGGCCATTTGGTGTTTATTTGCTTTGGCCGCTGGCTTGCTCGTGCTGCGCACGGAGGGGACTGGGAAAGCCCGGGGACGGGCCATGGGAGGGGCCGGCGCAGGCCCCGAGGGCTTCTCAGCGTGCAGCCCCCGTTTCAAAGCCCTTCGGAAGTCAGACAAATATGGCCCTGGCTGGCGTGGCTCAGTGGACTGAGCGCCAGCTTCCAGTTCAATCCCCAGTCAGGGCACACGCCTGGGTTGCGGGCCAGGTCCCCAGTAGGGGGCGCGTGAGAGGCAACCACACGTTGATATTTCTGGCCCTCCCTCCTTCCCCTCTGGAAAAAATAATAAATAAAATCTTTTCTAAAAAGTAAGGACAATATATGTCCCGTGCATACACAGTCCTGGTGAGGCAGGGGTTTCTCTCCGGGTGTGCGGTGGGGACAGGCTCTGACACCCACCCCAGAGGAGGGGGCGCTAGGACACGGGGGTGCAGGGGCCCAGAGGACCCGGCCAGCCCCCCTCTCGCCTGTCGCATGTACTCATTTGCTCCTTCACTCTCAACACATATTAACTGAGTGCCTCCTGTACGCTGGAGATACCACAGGGAGCTAGTCATTCCGGTGACAAAAGGAGACACACGCGGTGTGGCCGAGATAATCTCAGGTGGTGTGAACTGGTGTGGAAATGAGCGGGGTGGTGAGTTAGTGTGTGCCTTGGCGGCTTCAGACAGGGGGTCCGTGAAGGCCCCTCCGAGGAGCTGACACTGGGCCGGACCCGAGGGTGGAAGACCGCTGTCTCGGACAGCGCGGACGGCCAGTGCAAAGGCCCTGAGGCAGGGCTGGATGTAAGTAAGCCTTTGGGCGATGGGAAGGGGGAGGGGGAAGGTGGGAACACAGCCTGACGGCAGGATCTGGCTCCAGGGTGGCCAGAACCGCCTGCAGGTGTGTGCCGCACCCTCCCCCAGTTCCGGTCTGCCCAGGGCCACTTCCTGGGTGCTGCCCAGCGTCCTTGGGTGACTCCCAGAACCGTCTCAGTCCCCTCACCTGTAAAAGGCTTGATGAGATGTTCGTGGCCAACCCGCGTGCCCAGGGGCCAGGGGCCTCCAGAGCGGCTGTTTGGGGCAGGGCCTCCCCTGCCAGCTTCTCAAAGCCGCTCGCACCCTGTGACCGGGCTGCCTGTCAGAGCCCAGGAGCCATCCGTGCAGGGAGCAGGGACCGGGGTGTGGGGTGCCCGTCTGTGGGTGCTGCGTGGGCAGGGGCCCCGCCAAGACCCCTCCCAGCTCAACCCTTTGGAGTACCCACGTGGACTCACTAGTGGAGCGAGTCCAGCGATTTAGGTTCTTACTCTCCCTGGGCCTCAGTTTCCCCATCTGGAATGTGGGATCAATCCCAGGGCACCTGCGCCCCTCACCCGTCTGCCTCCACGTCAGAGAGCGTCTGGGGGCCTTCGGGGGCTCCTGAGGGGAGGCCCTTGCGTGGCAGCCTTGCGTCCCCTGAGGGCAAGATTAATAACTGGGGAGATGGGAGCGGGGAAAGAGAAAGGGCGAGTCCTTTTCGGAAAAATACCTCCCTCCCCCTTTCCTGGCCTCTGCGTTTCCACTTGGCCAGTCCGGAGGCAATCCCTGGGAGTTACAAATCCCTGACCGACACCCAGCCTTCCCGACCCGCTCCTAGGCCCCGCAGCCTCCGCTGAAGCCCCAGAGCAACCTTAGGGGCAGGGGGGGGGTGCGGGGGGGGGCGCCGGGAGGAGGAACCCCCGAAGAAGACATCCCTCCAACGCAGAAGCTGAACTTCGTTGAGATGCGAATCCCAGGCCCGCTCTCAGGTGACACGCCAAGGTGGGGCGCTGAGGAGGCTGCTCCCTGCAGAGGGCTCCCCTCTTCCTGCCCTCCCCCCCCCCCCCCCGCCCCCCTCCCTCCCCCCGCTGGGCCTTCTGCAGGTCTGGCTTTTTGCTTGTGGATTCCCACGGTCTGCTTGGCAGCTGGTGGGGACAGGACTGGGAGGGTGGGGACCTTGACCTGTGACCCGCCCCTGTTCCAAACGGCACCCTCCTCCGGGCCCCTCCATACACACTTCCCTTTTCCCAGATTTTGTCAGCCCAGGTGCCTCCAGCCCCCAGAGAACACCAGCAGCCGGCGGGGGGTGGGGGGGCAGAGGGGGACACACTGCTACAAGGGGAGCAGGCCCCCACCCGCGTGCTGGTGGGAGAGGGAGTGCGCCCCCCGCCCCTGGAGCCCCTGGAAACTGCGTAGCCGCCTCCACCGCATCCATTCCCCACTCCCTCCGGGGGTTCTCAGATGTTGGCAGATGGCAGAACTGAATCTGCTGAGACGTCGCTCCAAAAAAGGAAAGTTGAACTGAAAAAAAAAAAAAAATTTTAAACTCTCCAACCTCTTAGGGGCAGGCGGAGAGGCGGAGGGAGGCCGCAGGCCCGGCGCTCCCAGTGCCCTCTGCTGTTTGAAGAGATCTCCCCCGGCCTGGGAGGGCCCTGGGAGGGGGCGGGCGGGGGCAAACGAGGACGCGCAGTTGTCTGGGCGGCGGTGGGGCTGCTGCCTGCGAGTGCGCCGCGACGCCCGCACGTGTGCTAGTCTGGGAGCCTGCGTGCCGCGCCGTCTGGGTGCGTGCGTCCAAGTGTGTCCGACCACAGCCTCGCAGCGTCGAGTCTGTGCACTGTGTCCCCGAATGTCCCCAAATGGCCGTTCACTCGCGGCACAGCCCCAGTCCCCACTGTGTAAGAGCAGCGAACAAACCCTCAGACATCCCGGCCCTCATGAAACGGACCTTGGAGTGTGTGGGCCTGCGGGTGTGTGAGCTCGAGTGCGCGTCCCGGCGTTTATCTGTGGGTCCCAGGCCGCGCTTCCCCCGGCGTGGGGGCCGTGTTTCTTCGCGTCCACTTGAACTTCATCTTCCGTCTGCTGAGGCCCAGTGTGCACGCCCCCTGGAGCGAGTCCCGCGTCCTACTGTGTGCTAGAGCTCCCGAGGGAGGCCGCTCCACCGCGCGGGTCCCTGCGCAGCTGTGTGTGTCCCTCGAAGGCCCCGTGTGTGGCCCTCCCCGTGCGTCCCCTCCCCATCCCCTGGCCACTCCTGAGCTATAATGTAAAGGCTGAAAGGCGATCCCAGTGAAGTATCAGGGGCCGGGGAGGAGGAAGACGGTGTGCGGCCCGCCGGACAACTGGGAACAGGAGGAGGTGTTTTCCCCTTCTTCTTCCTTCGGGGAGAGGCTTAAAAAGAAACTCGGCCTTGCTCCCAAGTATGTGTGTGTGTAGAGCAACGTGCGCGCGCGCGCGAGCCTGAGTGCGCGCAGGACCGGAGGAGGAGACGCGGGCCCTTTAAGGAGCCTGAGGGGGACGGGCTGTGCGCGTTGGTGCGGGCGGGGAGCCCGGAGCTGCGAGGCCGAGCCACCGCCTCCCGGGCTCCTGCCCCGCCCCCTCCTCCCCCTCCTGCCGCCGCCGCCGCAGCCACCGCCGCCGCCGCCGCCGCCGGGGAGCGGAGCCGCGGGCAGGCCGGGCCGCACAGCAGCCCCGCGTCCGCCCGCGCCCCGCCCTAGCCGTGCGCCAGCGCCCTGTGCCCCGCCATGCGCGCCAAGTTGCGGGCCGGGGACCCGGGGCCGGCGCCCTAGGAGGCGGCGGCGGGAGGATCGCGCCCCGGCTGGAGGCACGGCCTACTGCGCGCCCCCAGCCGGATCCGCACCGCCACTTGCCTCAGCGCCTGGGCGATCTGAGCGCGCCCCGACTCTGGGCGCAGCCACCGCCACCTCCGCGAGGTGAGTTGGGGTCGGGGGTCCCTGTGGAGGGCCCGGTGGAGGCGCGGGGTGCGCTTCCGGGGGATCCGGGCAAGAGCGGGTGGCGCACGCGGCGGAGTTGGCGGGGCCCCTGCACTCTCGAGTTGGCGCTCTCGGGGGCTGGCCTTCTGGGGAGCAGGGCGCCCCATCGACACTGCAGCCCGCGTGCGTGGGGGCACCGGGGAACTTAGGGGAACTCCAGCTCCCCAGCAAGAGGGGGTGGGGGGGCGCGGGGGCGCCCTGGAAATGCGGAGGTCAGCCCCCACCTTGTGGGGCATGGCCGCCATGCGCCTGCCTCCTCCTGTAGCAGCACCAGAGTTTGGGGGTGACACTGCGCCTTATTTTTCAGCGTGCAGCGCGGGTTTGGGGAGCCCCTGGAGATGGCACACACGGCTCCCCGGCCTGGCTGCGGTGAAAGGGCGCATGAGGGTTCTTGCTAGCTGCGGGGTGCCCCTGGCCTCGGGCGCTCCCAGGCAGGGGACCTGAGGGCGCTGGGCGGGGGTACCCCCGGGAGAGGCGCCTGTTGTTCCCCCTCCCCCGCCGCCGGTGTTCCTGGTGTCTGGGCCTGCCTCCCGCGGCTGGTGACGCCCCATTGGGCCGCTTGCTGGTCCCTCCCCCAGGCTGTGCGGATACTTGGGATGCCACTAGTTTGGGAAGTTGGATTTCAGAGCTGATCCCGCTTGGGCCGGACCCGGTGGGTCCACATTTGTGGGAGACTCTCCCCAGAGACGTACGGGGAGTAGGGGGCCCCGTGGGGCGCGCCTTCCCCACCCCAGGCGCTCGCAGGAAAACGCTGGAAGGGAGGGAGGGGGCGGGCGGGCGGGAAAGACAGGCTGTGCCGATGAGCGCCGCCCCCCGGGCCCAGTTAGCGTGGGGCGCCCGTGTTATCTTTACATTGTAGGTTTATTTTTTGGGGAAGCGAGTGTCCTCTCGTCGCCTGTCGCCGCCTGTCGCGTGCAGCGGAGGCGGATCTTTTCTGTCGGCTCAGCCTCCTCCCTTCCTCCCCCTCCCCCCGTTGGTGAGAACTGGTTTTATTATGATTATTATTTTTTTTTCTGTTGCAGCTTTGGAGGAAGGATGTGTGAGGGAGGCAGGGACGGGGCGGGGGGGGGGGGGATCCCTGTAGGCTGGATGGGCTGTGTTATCCGTGGCCTTGACTTTGCCCTTTTTAAGCCAGATCTGGGTCTCAGGCTGCTTTGATCTAAGGGGCTCTTTGGGTCCAGAGGGAGGGTGTAGGGGGTCCCAGGGCATTGCTGTGCACGTTGTTGTGAGTGGCCTTTTTTTGGCGGGGGGGGATTGGGGGTGGGGGGAGGGCAGTGGGGGAAAGGGGGGGGTGTGAACGGGGGTAGCCAACACTCATAGTCAGCTCTGCAGCTCAAGTCCCTGGGCTGGAATCACGTTACTTGGGCCGCTCTCCTGGCTGTGTGACCCCGGACAAACGACTTCACCTCTCTGTGCCTCGGGGTTCTCATCTGCAGAGTGGGGCAACCGCAGTGACCCCGAGCTCACAGGGGTGCTGTGGGAGCACGGAGGGCACTGATACTGGGCAGGTCTCTGTATGCTCCTTCCCGTGGCCACTGCGGTCATCAGCCCTGACTCCGGAACCTGGCCTTCCATCCAAGGGTCAGGAAGTCCTGTGAGGCTGTGCCGGGGAGGGCGGTGGGGGCCTTGGTAAGGGGAGGGGGCCCTCTTGCTCTCCCCTTGGCTGTTACCCTTGAGGATGGAGAGGGGCGGTTGTGCCCTCCGCCCCTTGGACAGACGCGCAGATGGAGCCAGCCGCGCTAGCGCTGGGGGGGCCCTGGAGCCGGCCGTGCCTGGAGCCGGCCGTGCGCGGTGAGCCGGCGGCGGGGCTGCAGGGGGCATCCTGGGCGCTGTCTGGCTTCTCCGCGCCTGCTGCCTTGTCCCTGCCTGGAAATTTACCGCCGACACTGCCAGGTGCCTGGGGAGTCTGCGGCGCCCAGACGTGGGGGCGGGAGGCAGCCGGCCGGCCCTGGCCTCTTCCCACTGAGCTATTTACGCTCGCTCTGGATCGATACTATTGATGAACCCATGTAGATGGTAATGTGGCTGTCAGGCCACGGTGAGGGATGGAGACCCCTCGTGGGGCTGCGCACACCCCCTCCCTCCCTCGGCCCGGGTTTGGCTACGTGGGAAAGATTTATTTGGCATAATCTGCTCTTTTCCCCCAATTAATAATACTCGTACCACCTCCTAAAGATTTCTGAGCTCTGCAAACACGCATTCAGCTGCACGAAAGCCCCGAGCTGGGGAGGGCTTGATTGTTCTCTCTGCACCGGCGGCAGGCGGGGGGGGGGGGGGTGGCCGCTGGCACGTACCCGCTGGCGGGCGGGCTGGCGGGCGCGTGGGAAAACGGCCCCTGTTCAGGCTGTGTGTCGGGGCTGCCAGCCTGGTTCCCCCTGACGGCGAGGGGTGGGTGTGCCTCCTTCTCCATTCCCCCCGCCCCCCAGGCCCGTGGGTGGAGAAGTTAGTTAGTGGATGGCTCAGATTTTTTTGCGGGGGTGGGAGTCGGGGGAGGGTTCGCTCTTCCTTACACCTACCGGTGCCAGGAGCAGGGAGCTGCGGCTCCCCCCCTCCTTCCGACAGCTCTCCGAACTGACAGTCCCCACGGCAAGGCCTGCCGACAGCAGGGGTGAGGGTGGGGCGGGGGTGAGGGCCTGTGCTTGGGCGGGTGTGTGTGTGTGTGTGTGTGTGTGTGTGTGTGTGTGTGTCTCCGTCTCTCAAAGCCAACAGCAGCCTCCCCAGGTGACACCCGGACACTGGGCTTCCAAAAAGGGGGACCACCACTTGCAGGGGAGGGCAGGCCCGGCCAGGGGGCTGTCAGAAAGGGCCAGGTCTCGCCCCGTGGGTGGGTCTGGCGGGGTTCCCCAGGGAAGCGGTGCTTGGGAAAGGCCGGCTGGCATCCTTTGAGGGTGCCGGCTGCGGAGCACCCAGCCTTCGTGGCCTGTCATGTGAACTTTAGTCTGGGACCTGGAAAATGTCGTCTGTGCGACACGTCACACATACATGTGTGTGCACATGTACACATGAGTGTGCATGTGCACTCACACACGTGTATAATGCAGTGACAGTACCAGCCAACACATACCAAGCACTTCCCATGGGCCAGGGTCTCCGCTTAGTAGGGATCCGCGGGTTGACTCTCCCTCACCAGCCTGTGAGGTCAGGGCCAGTATCGTCCCATTGTGTGGACGGTGACATGGAGGCGCAGAGAGGCGAGTTGGGCGACTTGCCCAAGGTCGTGCAGTCCGGATGTGCGGTAGCACCTGGGGTCATTCAAGGTCACGTTGGCGCAGCGGGAGCGCACCGCAGACCTGCCCTGCGGTGAAGGAGTCGTGTGTCTTACGTGAGCACCTAAAGGTCTCTGCCCCCCGGGGGTGGTCAGCAGACGGAGAACCCGAGTGTCCTCTCCCCGCCCCACCCCATCCCGCCCCCCTCCGCCCCTGCCAGGATTTGGGGAGAGGACCAGCGCCAGCCAGCCGCAGGCCTGGCATTTCTTTGAAGTCTCATTTTATCTTAAACATTCATGCAAATTTGGCATTCCTCTTGGCGACCGGGCTGTGTTTATCTGGAAGTGAAAACGCGGCTTTGAATTATTTAGCGCGGCGCAGGCCTGCACCCGCGGAGCACCTGCAGGTAGGCCGCCCGCCCGGGGGTGTTCGCGGCTGGGGCCCGGGGGAGGTCCGCGGATGACACAGCTCTTCCTGGTTGCGCAGCTGAGGGTGAGGGTCAGGGGGCCAGGCTAGCTCCAGGTCGCCCAGCGCTGCGATTTCTCTCCCGCTGGTGACCCTCTCTGTGTCGGCCGGAAGTGAGGCTTCTGTGCCGGGCGCTGACCAACACCATGGCCGTCCGGGCTCCGGCGGGGCCCTGGGGGAGGGTCTCCTGGTTCACAGATCGGTGAAGAGTCACCGGACACCAGCGCGAGAGCACAGTCCGGGAGTGCTTAGCTTGCGACCCGGGCAGACCGCGGAGCGGCTCCCCGAGCGGCGGTCCTGGCTGCCCCCGGAGTTCGGTGTCCACCCCGTAGAGTGGGTGTGTGGCCGTGGGGGCCGTGGGGAGGGTGGAGGGTCAGAGAGCGTGCGTGCGTGCGTGCTGGGGTTCGACGTTCGGCCGTTTGACTTGGGGCCAGTCACTTCTGAGCCTTAGCTGTGCTCGTCCCTAAGCTGGGGATGATGACGATGGCACTTCTGACCCCTTGTTGTCAGGGCCCAAAGTCCTGGCGTCCATCCGCCACTGCGGCTGCTGGTTTGGGCTTCCCTGTAGAACTCGTCCAGCCCAGGTCCTCCCCCCACACCCCGGTTGGCTGGACACAGGCCATTCCTCCCCTGCAAGGGCTGCTGGGACGGGCCCTCCAATGGACCGGCCCCTCCTCCCCTGAGCCCCAGGCCCGGGCTCCCTGCCCTCTGGGCACAGCAGCCCCCTCCTGCTGGGCTGGTGGGTGATGCACGGGTGGGCTCAGCTCCCTTCTCTGCCTTTTCTTCCGGGACCTGGGAGGTCTGGGCGGCCTGCAGGGTGGGGCAGGCCGGGGAGCAGACGGAGGGGCCTCCTGAGGGAGGGCCGAGGGCCCCTCCACCCGGGGGTGGTTCTAGAAAGGGCTCCTTGGGAGTTAGACTCGGGATCACACCCTGCTTCTGTCAGTCATCAGTTACCTGAGTGAAGTCTCTGACCTTCTGGCCTCAGTTTCCTGATCCTTAAGGGGCGGGGGGATAGTGTCCACCTCGGAGGGCAGCCCGGGGCAGCCCGGTCCAGTCCGCCCTCCTTGGCCGAGGAGAATGTCCACGCTGTCCCCGCCGGGAGCCGTCAGGCACGCGTGCCTGCCGCGCTCCTGAAACGTGGCTAGTGCGACTGAGCTGGTCATTTCGTTTCATCGTCGTGAACTTGAATTTGAATGGACACGTGTGGCTGTGGCTGTGGCTGCCGGATCAGACAGCCCGGGGCCGGAGGGCGGAGTGAGGTTCCGTGTGCCGGAGCGGGGCCTGGCTCTTGGCGTCCGACGTGTCCCTTTCCCCTGTGCTGTCCTCTGCCTGCCCCCGGAGCTGGCCCAGGCCCCTCCGCCCTCTGTCTCCCTCCCCTGTCCTGTGGACACTTCTGGGGGGGGGAGGGGGGCTCCTGGATGTGCCCCGCCCAACTGCGTGGCCACAGCCGCGTATGGCTTGGAGCTCTTGAAGGGAGGCTGAGGCGACCCGGGAGTGGGGTTGTGTTTGGCTTCATTTGAATACATTTGAACAGCTCCCGGTGGCCAGTGGCTTCCGGGGTGGGCCTTCTCTGCTGACTGAGGGTCACAGGTCACGGTGGGGCCACCGGCCGAGCGTGCTCTTCCTCCTGGCTCTGCAGGCGACCGTCCCTGAGACCGGAGCGCTGTGCTCCGTGTCCCCATGTCCTTCGCTGGCCGTCTGGTCTTGAGCACAGGAGGCCAGCCCAGGTGTGTGCAGCAGGGTGGGTGCCTCTGACCCCTGGGGCCAGGGACCCCCCCCCCAGTGGGGATGATTGTCCCTCAGCCCTGTGCCCGTGGTTCCCGCAGAGACGTCGGCGAGGCCCGCTCTCCGACACTGCTGTCTCGCCCCGTGGTTTTTTCTGCCGTGAATGGATTCATCGTGGAGAGAACGTCTCCGTGAACTTCTTTTCAGGAGGACGTTGCTTTCCGTGTGTCACTGCGGAAATGGAAAACCGAGAAGCGATGCATCGAGATGCTGCCGCGTGCTTTGGGCTTCCTAAAAACTCACTTTCGTAAAACAAAACGCCCGGGTCTGCTCAGAAATGAAACTCGCGCGCACAGGTAGGGAGGGACGCGTTCCCCGACCCGGCCTCCCAGTTTCCGTGCCCCGGGGGGCGGGCCCTCGCCGGGAGCGCCCCTCCGGGAGGGACCTCTGGTCAGGTGCCCGTCTCGGATGGCCGGTGGACGCGGGAGCGCGCGCGCAGACCACGTGCTCCCCTCCCCCCAGCTCTGACGCGTCTCGGAGCGGGAGCGCGCTCCGACCCGCCAGCTGCAGCCCGGGGACCTGGGGGGCCCCTTCCTGTTTTTACACCGAGTGCGAGCTCGGCACGGGTTTTACACCTTTCACGGCTGGAGAAAATGGGACGGGGACGACTGTCTCGTGACCTGTGAAACTCACATCTCAGAGCCCACGGAGGAAGCCCCGTTGGGACGTGCGGCCCCGCCCGCTCAGCCCTGTGTCGTCCAGGGCCCAGAGTGCGGCGGGGGTCGGAGGTTAGAGGTCGGAGGTGGGACCCTTACATCTATCGGACTTACTCTCTGGCCCTGGACGGAAACCGCTTGCCCGGCCCGGATAGGCAGCGGGCCCTTTTTTTTTTTTTTAATTTTATTTTTTAGCCACAGTCGATGTTCGGTATCTTTGGTGTTGGTTTCGGGTGTACAGCCCAGGGGGTGGAGGATCGTCGACTTTACAAAGTGTCCTCGGCGCTTCCCGGCCCCCCCGGGCGCGCTCACCACACCGACGCCGGCCGACTTCCCTGGGCTGGACCTTGCGTGCCCGGGACTGTTGGGGGCTGCCAGTCCGTGTGTGCTTCGTGCTCGCGTCCCCTTTTTCCACCCGCACCCCCAGCGCCCCTCCCAGCTGGCGGCCGTCAGCTCCTCCTCTGCATCTGAGCCTGTTTCTGCTTTGCGGGTTCCTGTAGTCTGTTCTTGGGACCGCCCGTAGAAGTGACGTCGCGGGGGGTTCGTCCTTCTCTGACCGACTTGTTTCACGCAGCACAGCGCCCTCCAGGCCCCTCTTCCGCGCTGCCGCAGACGGTTAGGTTCCTTCTCGCGTGTGGCCGCGTCGCCGTCCGCCATTCAGCATAGCCCTCGGGGGTTTTCACCGTGGGCCCAGAGGGGGTCATCGGTTTGAGGGTCACACCAGGCTGCTGCTGTGGGAGGCAGGGCGGGAGGGGGCGGGCGAGGCTTCTCGCGGGAGGGCTGACTTCTGGCAGGATTTTTGGCCTCGCGTGGTGCCCGAGGGATTGTCCCCTCTGCACGGGGTCCCACGCACCTTCTGTACCACGCTCTGTAGCCTTCACAGTTTTCGCCACGTTACTCGTAACCCATCTAATTTCCCTCTTTGCTTTGGCTGGCAGGAAGCTCAGAGCCAGATTTACAGTGTGGTTTGGTTTGTGTTTTGGTTTTTATGTCATGAGCCCTAATTTCAGGTTAGTTTGCCTCTGCGTTTTCCCTTTGCTCTGCCCTTGCGATACGGTTTTATCGTATAGTTTGCGTTCCCGAAAGTTTCTCTGCTCTCGAGGGGCGGCCTGGAGTGGGACGGGAGTCAGAAAACACTTTGCGGGGTGTTCCAGACTGTTCCTCCCGGATGCTGGGGGGTGGGGAGGCTCCTGACGGAGGATCCCAGGAGGAGACCAAGGGATGGCCCCTTGGAGCGTCCTCACTGAGGTCCGCCCCCCCGGGCGAGAACTGGGGTCTGGGGATTCCCATCAGACTTGGGAATGGGACAGGGAGTGACGTGGACAGTGGAAGATGTCCCCGTGTCAGGCCTGTGTCCCTTGAGAGCCACTTGGCCTGAGGGCAGGCCCTGGTGTGTGGGGGCAGGTGATGTGCCCACCCGGGTGGACTGTCAGGCTGACTGCTCCACATCTGGGGACCGGGGCTCGGGGACCCCGGATGTGGCGGTGGCCGTCCTGCAGGTGTGTCCACAGGGCCGCCGTGCTGCTTCCCCTGCTGGCTGGGAAGGACGTGGGGGCAGATGTCAGCCTGAGGAGTGAGGGGGCCTGGGGGCTGGAAGGCTGGGAGGCTCACAGGGAAGGGGGTCTTTCTCTCTTGGCCCCCGAGCCCCCGCGTGCTGGGCTTGGCCTGGTGTCCGGTGACCTTCGTTGGTGGTTTAGGGCTTAGAAACTGGCCAGTTTCTAGCAGGCTGGGCGGCGCATCCCGGGACAAGTTCTGGGGCCTCTGTGCCAAGCTCCTCAGTTTGCCTAGCAGTGAAATGGGCTGATGAGCGAACTGTGTGGCCTCACAGCTGAGTGGAGCTGAGGGGCCATTTGAGGTTGGAGTCAGGCGTGTCCTGACCCCTGTCCGTGGCTCACTGACCCGTGGAGCCGCTCCTGGGCCAGGCAGGTGGGTCCAGCAGCCTCCTGCGTCCTCCTTGCCCACCGGTGTCCTCCAAGGGTCCTGTCTCCTTGCAGCAGACTCCCCTCCTGGGCTCCCTCCTGGTGTGTGAGGCACAGGCCACAGAAGGGGGTGGTGTCCCCGCCCTCCTGGCTGCCGCTCGCTCCCTGGTGTCCCAGAGTCTGTCCCGCCCTGTGGCTGTGCTTCCCATGCAGCGGCCCCGGGGGCCACCGCGCTGCGTCGTGCCCTGACCTCACTCAGGGCCCCGCGGGACTTCCCACTGCTTCTTGCACGGAGCCCAGACCGTTCTCACCACCTTGGGGGCCTGTCTGCCAGGCCCTGGCCGACCTCTGACCTCCCCTTGGCCAGCTGCCCCGCGGTCACAATGTGGGACTTCTGGGCTGGCAGGTCTGGAGGGGTGGGGGGTGGGGAACGGAGCTTTCGGTGGCCTCTCAGGGTCTCTCCGGGAGACGCTGGCAGTTGGAAGTCCCGGAGGCCAGGCCCTGAGGTGCCTGTGGGGAGGGGGTGCCTGGGAGGCCCCCGCTCCTCCTCGCCACTTGTCCCCATTCTGAACTCCAGGCCTGCCGCAAACCCTCTGGGAGCACTGCCCTGGGGCTGCGCGGTGTCTCTGTGGCCATGGCAACCGGCTGGCACTGTGGCCTGCTCGTTAGGCTAACGAGGCGAGCCTGCTGGGCCGAGGGGGGGCCAGGGATGTGCTGCCCCGGGTCTCTGCCGGGCGTCTCTGCCAGGCTGCCGGCCGGCGGTGGAGCTGGGGACGTGGGGTGGGCGTGGAGGAGCCCGGCTGGAGCCAGGGACCCCTTTGGGGTCTGGGGGGCCCGGCCAGGTCTGCAGTGTTGGGGGTTCTGGTGGGAATTATGTGTGGGTGACCCCTCCGATGACCAGTTAAAGCAGGGGGTGGGCGCTAGGGCTCTGTGTCCTCTGTGTCCCCGTCTCATCCGCCCCCCTAGCCCAGCCACTCCTCCCAGGGGACAGACACGCTCCAGCAGTGGGAGAGTGCCGTGGAGGGGCCCTGCTGCCTGTGACCTTGGACTCGACCTGGGGCTGTGGGCGCGGGACCCGCAGTGGGGAGAGGGACCCGCAAGCTGTACAGGGCCGTGCCAGAGGAAGGAGACAATGCAAGGGGGACACCCGGAAGCAGAGAGAGGCCCCCCCGGGAGGCGGGAGGGTGGCGCGAGGCGGGGATGTCGGGGTTCCTTTGCCCTGCATTCTTAATCCCTTCAAACCCAGCGTGGGTGCCTGGCCCCAAGGAATGGCCAGGAAAAAAGGATGCCCCCCGCCCGTCCCCGCCCCCTGCTGCGGGGAGCCAGGGCCGACGCTCCCGGGTGGACCGGGTCTTTTGCCACGGCCCTGCTCCCCAGGGGCCCGTGTTCCAGATCCTCCGAGCAGATGGGGCTTCCTTCCCGGCCTCTCTGACAGGAGGACGAGGAGGGCCGGCATCCAGAAACCCGAAGCTTGCCATTAAGTGAAACGTGATCCTCCGGCGAGGGGACCTTCCCCGCCCCCCCGGCAGACCAGGCTGCAGGCACCCGCAGCTCCTCAGCCGCAGCCCTGGCGGGCACTCTGGGGCCTGGGGGCGGGGGGGGGGGCGGAGAGGGGCGGGCGCGGCTGGCTTTTATTCAGAAAAGACCCGCAGGTGGCTCTCGGCTCCCGCAGGTCCCCTCCCCAGAGGCGGCCCCGCTCAGCAGCCCGTGTGGCCGGCTGTGTGCCCCGCCCCCAGGCCTCCGTGGCCTGGGGGGACACCCGGTGTCTCCCCCGAGGCTGGAGAGCCCTGCGAGGACGCCTTCCCTCGAGTGGCTCCCGGCCAGGGAGCGAGCCTGCGCCTGCCAGCTTTGTAGGTCAGAAGTGGTCGAACATCGACAGATTTTATAGAACTCAACCTAGTAATTTCCTCCCCACGCGCAGGCAGGCGGCAGCCTCGGTGGTTGCGAGCCAGAGATTCTGACGGCTCGGTCCCCCCCGGCAGCCCCCGCCCCCTCTGCAGCCGCTGACAGCGCCGAGTCTGCGTCGTCAGCCACGTGGCCGAGCCTCTCCCTGCCTCAGTTTCCCTAATACGTAAAATGGGGTCTTGAGGGTCGGAAGGGACTGTGCAAGGTAGGACGGCGCCGTGAGAGTTATTTTGGAAATTACGGTGTTTGTGACATGTCGGTGCAGGGAGAGGCCATCGGCAGAGCGTGACTTCTGTGTCGATGGTGTTCTGCCGTGGCACGGGGGTCTCGGGGTCCGCGTGCCCCCTGGGGGGGTGCTCTGGGTGACTGTGGTGTTCGGACCCCCTCCCAGCCCTCCGGGTGCTCGGGGGCTGTCCTGTCTCCCGCGGGTGTTCCCGGGGGCTCCTCCGGGTGCAGCCGGGGCTGAGCCGGGACCCTCTGGGGGCAGGGGTGCCGTGAGCTCTTCCCTGGGCCAAACCTGTGGGCGGGGGCTGCGGTTGGACGGCTGCCTGGCGGAAAAGGCTCTTTTGGTTTTTAGAAGCACCACAGACGTATTCTCAATAAGTTGGAAGATGAGGGGAAAAAATCCTGCCCGTGCAGAAAGCAGGACCACGGTCCCACAGTCGGAGAGACCGGCTGCGTCTCAGCACCGTGTGGGTTTTGATGGGAAGGACCCGCCCCGGCCTGGGCTGCGCAGCCGTGAGGTGGGGGCGGTGAGGGGTGTAGGGTCCGCAGCCCGCGCTCCTTGGAATGGGGTGGGCCTGCGGTGTGGTTTTGGGTCCGTTGAACCTGGGTTCGAGTCCTGCCTGTGCCCTGCAGTAGCTGTGGGGCAGGGATCCCTGGGCCCTGGTCTCCTGGCAGCTCTGCTCACAGTAGGTGCTCAGCCGGTGGCTGAGCGAATGCACCGCGTGGGGCTCTCAGCCGGGTGCCCCCGACGTCCGGGCCAGGTAGTTCTGTGTGGAGGCCATTCCATGCGTCGCAGGGTGCTTACCTGCGCAGCCTCCCTGGTCTCTGCCATGCGCCCCCCCCCGCCCCCGCTTCCTGCATGGCGACGACCAGACAGGACTCCAGGCCTTGTTCCCCGAGGGGGACAGGCCCCCCTCGCCCCCAGGACCCTCGTGGTCCGTGAAGGAGCCTCGGAGTGGAGTGGACTGTCTGCAGGGCGGCGAGGCCCATGAAGACGTTTTCTTTGGAGTTCCTCTCGAGCGTGTGGATTGCGTTCACTCAGGTGCTCTCGTTGAGGACCTACTGTGTGCTGGGAGCTGTCCTTGGTGCTCGGCACAGCCCAGAACCAGGCAGGCGTGTGCTCCCGCCTCCCCAGCCACATGGGGATGTGGTGGCAACTTAAGGCGTGTTCCTGCCTCGGTCTCCCCTTCTGTGAACCAGGACGAAGGTTGCAGGTGGGCCCGGGAAGGGCTCCGTCACCCTGGGCTGGCTGTTTCCCTCCCTGGCCTCAGTTTCCCCATTGGAAAAGGGGTTTGTGGTAGTGCTGACCTGGTGGGCTGCTGTGGGGATTGAGTGAGTCCCTTTGCCTCAGGCCTGTGGTGCACAGTAGGTGCTTTGTGACAGTGAGCAGATGCCGTGCCTCGTAGACTCCGGAGGCTGGCATGCAGGGACTTACCCTTGGGGTGACCGAGGGGGGTGGTGCCCCGGGGGGGGGCGTGGGCGGGATGCCCTCACGACACCATCCGTGCCTGGCTGCACTGGCTGGCGGGGCCTCGCAGCCCCTGGCCTCCTCCCCAGGCCCCCGAGGAGCCAGCTCAGTGAAGATCCCTAAGGCGATTAAGTGGGTTCATTTGATCCTGAACGTGAACTTGAGCAGGCAGCTTATCTCCTGGAGATGAAAGGCTGGCAGGCAGCGAGCCACCTGGCCCAGGCGGGGAGTGTGGGGCTTTTATCCTCCAGCCCCTGCCCGGCTGGGGCCCGTGCGGGAGGCTTCTGCCGGCCCGCCCCCGGCCTCCCGCTCTTTCTGCTGCGGCGGCAGCGGCGGCAGGGGCGGCAGGGGACCGAGGGCCGTGCGCTGTGCCTGCACACCGGACCGCGGCCGGCACCCGCCGCCTTCATTCACCGAATCTGCTCAATCTCGGGAGCCGGCAAGCGCTCTGGGTGCCAGGCCAGTGCAGGCCCAGAGAGGCCGGCGCGCTCGCCGGCCTCTGCACAGCCCCCGGCGTGCCTCACCGTGTTTACATACTCACACTCGAAAAATCCCCTCTGCGCCCGGGCGCCGAAACCCCCCCTCACGCGGCTGCCTGTGCACGGAAGTGGCAGCAGCAGAGAAATCAGTGTGATGTCCCCGCGGCGGCGCAAAGGGAAGTGAGAGGAGGCTGGGCCGGCCGGCTCCCACGCGGCGTGAGCCAGTGCCGCCTGGAGAGCGTGCGGGGCGGGCTGCGGGTTGGGGGCTGCAGACGTGTGAAGGTGGCAGTCAGGGAAGCTGCTGTTTGGGTCGCTGCTGGCGGTTTTTTTTTTTTTAAACGGCCGGGTCGTTTGACAGTTGTGTGGGGAGAGGGACCTCGGTGGCGCTGTGAGGCGGTCCCTGCACATTCTGGGGCAGGGACCCGGCCGTGGAGACCCCTGTGCCTGGACGACGCCATCCCTCTCTGCCATAGTGACAGTCGTGAACGACAGCAGTGGTGCTGGGGGCGGGGGGCGGGGCACTGCAGCGAGACCCCGCCTGTTGGCCGTCATGGCGCCTGGCACTGTGATGGATGGCACTGTGATGGATGGCCCTGCCCCCCAGCTGTCTGGCCCGGGCATCTGCAGCAGCCTCCTCCTGGCCCCCCAAACCCACTCTTGGGTTTTGCTCTCTGCTGTCCACGCGACAGCCCAGGGGGCCCCCTCAGAAGGAGCTTGTGCGCCCCACCGGCCCCTTCTCCTGTGAGGGAGGATAAACCTGGAGGCCCCCAGCTGTGTGTGGTGGGGTGGGGGGCTGCCCCTGGCTCCTGCTGCAGCCATTCCACCCCCGGGCCGTGGCGCTCTCTGTTCCCCACCTGCAACGCTGTTCCCTGCAGACTGGCATGGCGGCCTCCCTGCCTGGGGTGGGCAGGGGGCAGGCAGCCCCTGCCTGTGGTCTGCAGCTGCTGATGCAGGAGGGACGGCCCTCGGGTGCCTTGTCCCTCGGGTGCTACTGGTCTTCCCACGATGGGCCCCGGCCCGGGCAGCAGAGGGCTTGGCTGCTGGGCCCCGGAGCCTGGGACGGACGGGACGGAGGAGGGGCCCCGTCAGGTTGTGGCGTGGACGAACGGGTCCCTTGGCGGAGAGAGGGGCCTGGCCTGACCTGGAGGAGAAAGGTCAGCCCAGCACCGCCCCCCACCCCGCCCCCCAGCACTGCCATGGTGGCTGCCGTTTCCTGCTGGCCAAGAGGCCCTTGGGGCCCGGGGTGGGGATGGGGTCGGCAGGGCAGGGCTGTCCCCGGTCATTTTGCAGTGTCCCTCCCTGGGGGGGGGGGGCTGCTCCAGGTGGCTCCTCAGATGCCTCAGGAGCTCAGCCCAGGGTGGGTGGCCTGGGCGGGGGCGGGCAGGGCACACCGAGGTTCCCTTTCTGTGCCGTGTCCATGTCTCAGTGGTCCGGAGTGCGCCCTTGGGCACGGTGTCCAGACATCCTGCATGGAGGTGCGTGGTGTCCTTGCCATCGCCACCCTCCCTGGCTGCCACAGCCTCTGTTCCCCGGGGCCGAGGGACGCTTGGAGGCTCTTGAGAGTTGCAGTGGTCCATGGGGGAAGACCCCCTGAGAGGGTCCCCATCACTGCCCTTGTTTATCTGTGGGCAGGCTGAGGCCCAGAGAGGGCAAGGAGCTGGCCCAGGGTCACACAGCACAGCAGGGCCGGGACACGGGAGGCCTCCCATCAGCCAGGTTGCACCCGTCGCCGTCAGGGTGGTTATTTATTTCAGAATGCAGCCATTTCTTACTACTTCCAGTCTGTGTGTATTATACCATATTACGTTATCGTGTTCCATTTCTATATTATTCATAACACATTTTTCTTATTTAAAAAAATCTATAATTGGTCTATCCACACAGCAGAATACCGTGCAGCCGTGGAAAGGAAATGAGGTTGATGCGTGCCGAGTGAGCGAAGCCAGACACGAAAGGTCACACCGGGTGCGATTCCGTTCCAGGCAAAGGCGGGGAGATGGGGAGATGGAAAGCCGGTCTGCAGGGGGCCGGGGTCGGGGCCGGAGGCGGGAGGCGGGAGGCGGGGCCGGGGGCGGGGCCGGGGCGGGGCCGGGCGGGCCTGCTCTTTTTGGGAGACGGAGATGCTTTGGAAGGAGGTACGCGCGGTGGTTGCCCAGCCTCGTCAATGTGCTGTGTGCCGCCGACTTGTTCGCTTTGGTTGCTTTTTCATTACGTGATTGTCACCTCCATAAAAGAGCGATCTGGGGCCTGAAAAAGGCGGGCGGTCGCGGAGCCCTCACTGGTTGCCGGGCACGCAGTGAGTGCGCGTCCGCCCCGCGTCGGCACCTCAGCCCTGGACACCGGGGCTCCATCTCGTGGGGCGGGACAGGCTCAGAGACGCTCAGCAACGCGCCGGGGTCACACAGCTAGAAAGCCACAGACCGCCCCGGGTCTCGGGCCAGAGCCGAGGTCACCAGCTGACCTTCAAGGCCCCCCTGTGGGCTGAGCCCAGCGGGGGAGAGGCGGGTGGGAGGGGCCAGGCTCTCCTGTGCCTGCCCCCCCGGGTGTGTATGTGTGTGGGGGAGGTGAGGCCCCCCAGCCGCAAGCAACCCGCAGGAGCTGCTGGAGAGGGCGGGCGCAACGGGGCTGTGCAGAGGCTTAGGCTGGCTCACCGGCCCCAGGCCCGGTGGCTGTTCCGTGCCCCTCGTCCCCACCCCCGCCCCCGCCCTGGGCACAGAAGTAGGAACTTCCCAGCACGGCCCCGGGCGGGCGGCGGACTGTGAATCAGCACGGTTCACTCTGGCGACAGAGAGCGCGGGCCCTCAGGGGCTGCTCTCGGTTTCCGGAGAGTTCCTCGCGGTGACTCAGTGCCATCCCTGGCCTCGGGGACCCGGGCTTCTGCGCACCTGCTGGGCCGAGCCCTTGTCCCTGTGGGACACCAGAGAACCGGTTGGGGGCTGCCCTGCGCCAACTGCCCTGGGCCTCGGTTTCCCCTGTGCACGGCGGGGGTGGGGGGTGGGGGCGGTGAGGGAGGGGTTCCTTGGCGTCTCTCACGGTACACAATGGAGCGAGGGACTGTGTGTGTCCAGGATGTTGGCGGGGCGGGGCAGGGTTTGGTGCAGGCACGAGGGGCTGGAAGTGGGGTGAGGCTCAGAGGGAGTCCGCTCCCTGTCCTTGGAGGGTCTGGGTGGAGGGCTGTGTGTGTCCTCGTGGCCGCTGGCCACCAAGCCTGGGTGTGAATGGTGGCCACCCACACCCCAGTCTCCCTTGCGGTCCCGCTGCAGAGGCTGGGACAGGGCCTGGGCTCCGTGTGGTCTCGCCCTGGCCTGGCTCGGGGCCTTGGGTCCTAGGTGATGGGGTTAGCGACTGACCCCCCGGACCTCTGCAGCGAGTTTGAGCTCAGCCCCCTGCTGCGTATTTCACAGAGAGTGGCCCTCAGCACCACTCGCCTTTTACAGAAGGGGAAACTGAGGCTCAGAGAGGCGAGGTGGTTTCCTCAGGCGACTTTGCAGCACGGCAGAGCTGGGGTCTGAGACACAGGGCAGCCAGGGTGGGAGCTGTGTGTCTCCCCCCCCCCCGGGGGAGATCCTGGGCTGCCGGGCTGCCGAGGCTGCGTCCCTGCAGAGGGCGCCGCCTGCAGGGTGGGTGGGTCCCGGGGCCCTCTCCTCGTGCAGGTCCTGCGCTGGGTCAGAGGCTGCGTCCCTGGATGGGGGTGTTCCGTGGGGGTTGGAGGCTGTGAGTGGGGAGCTCTCAGGGGGCCCCGGGGAGGCAGGGACAGGGAAAGGGGGTGCTGGGAGGGGTGGGGAGGGCCCTACTCTGCCTCAGGACCGAGTCAGCAGGAGCCGCCCTTCCGCCGGGGTTGCCAGACTCGCTGGGCTGTGTGTCCCCTGGGCCCTGGTGACAAATCTCTTTCCCTATCTGTTGACCTGGGCAATTAATTGCTCCTGGCGGTCGATGGCTCCGCGGTGCCCTTGCTCTCCTCGGTGGCGCCCGGCCCGCCCCGTGGCCTCTGGGGGCCCAGACCCTGCGCCTGGACGGGGAGGGTCTGCGGCGTCGGCACCTGGGGCCGGGCGGCCTGTCCCCCGGGAGCCCAGCAGCTAACGCTTCGGGGTGCTAGCCTTGTGCCGCTACGTGCAGAACCTGACTTGTCTTTACAGGGGACTGCGATGGGCCACAGAGGGGCACCCTCAGAGGCCCCTGGAGGTTTCCATCCCCACCGTCCCCCGTGTACCGTTCCCGAGGGTGCCCCCAGCACAGGGTACGTGAGGTGACCTCGGGTGGCTGGGTGCACATTTCAGCTGTGGGAAGGACCTGGGCGAGGTCTCCTGCCTCACTGCCCCCCCGCCCCCCGTATGCAAAACTGGTGGGT
Organism: Phyllostomus hastatus; assembly: GCF_019186645.2. Taxonomy (NCBI): domain Eukaryota; kingdom Metazoa; phylum Chordata; class Mammalia; order Chiroptera; family Phyllostomidae; genus Phyllostomus; species Phyllostomus hastatus. The sequence continues at coordinate 11,809,586 of NW_025333537.1, read as the reverse complement.
GTGGGGGGAGCCATCAGAGGGACCGGCGCCTCGGGTGGGCGTGAGAATTAGATCCCTTAATAAGCACGAAGGGCTTAGCATTGTGCCCGGCACAGAGAACCCCTTGGGAGGGAGTTCCAGGCCCCGGTGGGCTGCCGTTCCGGCGGCGGACAGACAGGTGGACGGACAGATGGCTTCTCAGCTCTGCCGCCTGCACAGGCGTGGGGGCGGAGCCCTCCCCCGGCCCTCCCGCCCGGCCTGTGCCTGGCCTGGCGCCCGGCGGCCCCCTGCCTCCAGCAGCGGTCGATATCCCAGCTCCTTCCTGGCGTCTAATTGCTCCTGGCGGCCGCTGTCTCTGCAGACCGTCTGTGCTGCGTCCCGCACCCCACAGCGGGGAGCTGGGTGTGGGGGGGTTGTTTCTGAGAAGCGTGTTCGGGGCCACATGGGGGTGGGGGCGGGGGATGGTGGGGTTGCCGGGGGCAGATGGATGCCTGGGCTCTGCCCCATGACTCCCCTGCCGTGCGATCCTGGGCGGGTTCCGCCCCCTCGTCTGACCTAGGGTCGGGTCAGGACAGTGCCCGCGGAGCAGGAGCTCGGGGCCGCCCAGGGTCCGGCCAGGGCTGTGCGCGAGGGGGGCTGTTCTTGTTGTGAGGGCTGGTACCAGGGCACACCTCTCTGGGAACCCGGACGGATGGACTTGGGTCTGGGGGTGCTCCTCAGGCCCCGCCCCCGACAGCGTGCCTCACTGTCACACCGGCCGGCTCTCTCTCTCGGGGCCAGAGCCCCCTGCACCGGCCCTGTCAGCTTGTTCCCGCCCACGCCGCCCTGCCGCTGGCTGCAGGGGGTCAGACCTCAGTGAACCCCGTGACCGCCTCCCTGGCAGCGTCAAGGGGAGCCTGCGTGGGGCAGGGCACGCCTCCACTGTCGCTGGGGAAGGAGAGTGACACGTCCTGGTGGTGTTTAAACGGAAGTCTGCCTCCCTCCCAGCCCGGCTGTGTGGGCCGCCCTCTGCCGCAGTGACCGGGCGGGCGGCACCTGGCCCCAGGGACACGGAGCGTCCCCTGGTCCCTGGGGTGAAGAGATGAGCCAGATGGCTGAGGGGACAGTGTCAGGCCCTCCCCCACCTCCAGTGCCTGAAGTCCCCCAATCCAACCTGCTGTCGCTTCCGGAAGCGAGGACCCCCCTTGGAGGCCAGTGCCCGGATCTTTTGGGGCCCGGCGGCTTGCTCCTCCTGGCCTGGCGCGGTTCACCCTGCGGCCGTGGCTGCCACGTGGGAGCTCACGTGGGCGTCACTTCCCTTTCTTCCAACTGGCAGGCATCGCGCTGGGCCCCTGGTGGTTTTGTAGAACCTGACCTGACCTGACCCCACGGAGCGTTTAGGGGGGAAGGCGGGGCCGCAGGAAATCCCCTCCGGCCTGAGCGGCGTTGCAAGGGGCAGGCCTTGGAGACCGCCCAGGGGCGCAGGCCCATTTTCTGGGTGGGAAGACGGAGCTCAGAGGGACCTGGGGGCTTGCCCAAGGTCACGACCACCGTCCCATCGTGGAAGAGCTGGGACTGCTGCGTCCAGGCTCTCCAAATCTCTCCGCTGCTCTGCCCACCGCGCTGGTTTTGAACTTGTTTTTGGTGCAGACGCTAACACAGCACAGAAGGCAGAAACGCACGGGCGCAGGTGAATGAATAGTTATTAGGGGACACCGATGGCTGCCTGCTGTCCTCCCCAGACGCGGTCGGCGTCCTAACCTTTGTGGCAGTCCCCTCTGTGGAACGTGGGGCTCGGCCCTCCCCAGAATCACACAAGCGGCACCCGGGGGTGTGCAGCCGGGAGCCCGGCGTGCGCGCCCAGCCCGGGTCTGGCCGTCCCCTGGGTGGCCGCGTGTCTCCGCAGTTCGTCCCTGTCACGGCGCAGTGCCCGCGGTGCGGATGGGGCCACCGCCGCCGGTCCCTCATCTGCTGACGGAGAGTCCGACTGTCCCGGGTTTGTTGCGATGGTGAGGAGCGCTGTCACGCACACTCACGTGCGCGTCTTGTGTGTGGACACGGGCTTCCGTTTTCCCCGGGGGGGGGCACCCACCCAGGAGTGGGGTGGCTGGGGCACGCGGTCCCCCGGCGGGGGGTTTGACACGATAAGAAACCGCCAGCCTGCTTCCCGAAGCTTCCCGAAGCCGGCTCGCCGCCTGGCACCCCGCTCGCTGGGCCCGTGTTCTCGCCGACACCCGGGACCGTCCGTCCGTCCCCTCCTGCAGCGCCACGCCCGCGCGGTGGCACTCCCTGCCGATCCCGGTGCCGATCCCGGTGCCGGGCATCTTCCGAGCTCCTTGTCCGTCAGTCGGTGGGGCTACTTCGGCGAAGTGCTATGGAGCCTTCCCCCCCATGTTCCTTCTTTTTTTTGCATCCGCACGTCAGGATACGTTTTTGTGGACTTTAGGGACAGGAAGGGTGTGGCGGGGAGGGAGGGAGAGAAACATTGGAGAGTTGCCTCTCGCCCACTCCCTGACCGGGGATCACACCCGCAGCCTAGGCTGTGCCCCGACCGGGATCGAACCTGCAGCCGCTGGGCATACGGGCCGACGCTCCGACCCCCTGAGCGGCCCGGCCAGGGCTCCCCATTTTTGTATCGGCCGGCTGGCTCTTCTTACTGTAGACTCGGCATTCTGGACATAGGTGTCATCGTGCTGGTTCTGGCTTAGGATGGAGACCCGGAGACGTTTGAATGGGAGTAGTGGGTCTACTCTTGCGGGGGCCACTTCCTCGCTTGTTCGTGGCGTGCTCTGGGAAGTTAACCGGGGGGGTTTCATGGGGACACTGCGCCACGGGCCCGAGCCCCTCGCTGGCCCAACCCGTGTGAGGGCCACCTCTGTGGCCCCTTGGTCTGGCTCGGACGCCCAGCCCTGGGTCGGGGGCGTGACACCGATTCTGGAGCCCGACGACAGCTGGGCGGCACCTGCCTCTCGGGTCGTCGTGGAGACACAGGGTGCTGGGCCCTCGGGCCTCCCGTCTCCGCCTCCACGGCGAGGCGGGCCTGTCGGAGCCCCAGGGTGGAGGATACGCTCTTGACTCACGAGACCCCCGTTTTCCCCGCAGGCCGCTAGAGTCTCGGAGGACACGGCGTTGCTGGTGGCCGTCTCTGGTAGGTTGACGTCTGTCCCTGTGCCTTGCCGTCTCCGGCAGGTTCGCGGGGCCTTCTCATGGCCGGGGCGCGGGGGGGGGGTGCGGGAGCAGCGGGAGAGCTGGGTTCCACCTGGCGCGTGTGGTGGGGGGCTCTGGTGGGGGCTCAGGGGGACCATCTGGGGTGGGGTCTGGCACCCCGAGTTGCCCAGGGTGGGAACGGCAGGAGGAGCTTGTGGCGCCTACCCCCCCACCGGGGAGCGGGTATTTCCTGGCCAAGGGCAGTGATTTTCGGACGAGGCCCAAGAGAAAGGGTGGGGTGGTCCCTGGTGGTGTAGGGGGGCGTGTGGATGTCCTCCTTCCTGGGGGCTCTGTGCTGGGAGGGTGGGCTGCAGACTTGGGGGCGGCCGGGACCGTGCAGGGGCCCTCCTGTCGGGGTGGCTGGCATGGCGGGACGCACGCGGGTGGACCGCCTCACGGTCACTGGCTCTGGCGTGAGAGGAGGCAGCCTGGGATCCTGGCCTGGCGCTGCCCCTTTCACGCGGGGTCCCCAGGCCAGCCACCCCCTCTCTGTGTGCCTCCACGTCCCCCTCTGTGAGTGGGGGGGTGACAGTGCCCCCTCCAAGGGCTGCCGCGAGCGGCACCTGGCCCCGGGTGCGCTCAGCGAGCTGTTAGTCAGAGTGAGTGTTTGTCACGTGTCACCCCGCTGGGTGACCCTTAGAGCAAGGGTCTTTCAAGTGGGCTGCTGTCCCCGCTTTACAAGTGGTGACACTGAGGCACAGGTGCATGGTCACCTGTCCCGTCTCTCGACTGGAAGGACATGGCTGGGACTGTAGCCCCGTGACTGTTTCAGCGACCCCAGTGGCAGCCAGGGTGGGGGGTGTTGGGGAGGGGGCGGCAGTCCGGGTGCGGCTCGGCAAGGGCCGGGCCAAGGCTTGGAGGCTGGGATCCAGCCACCATTCCGGCCTGCGTGCAGTGTCTCTTACTCTGTCCTGCTTTACCCGGGAGCGGCCCGGTGGTCCCAGCGGGGGCTCTGGAGCTGGCTGCTGAGTGCCGGCCCCTGGCTGCCACCCCCGCTTGGTTGGAACCGCAGTGTGGAGGGCACGCGGGGACGAGTTCTGGTCCTGGTTCCTGACCCCCAGCCCTGCACTGGTGTCCTGGGTTCCTGGGGGGGTTGTGCCGCAGGCAGGCTTCCCACAGGCTTGGGTGCAAACCCCTGGGAGCTGAGACATGGCCGTGCCTCAGTTTCCTCATCTGTCAAATGGGCCCCCTCGCTGGGCGCACAGTGGGCGCTCGGCACGGTCTGGGTCAGGACAGACCGCTGTCAGACTTCAGTCCTCTTCCGAGACGTTCATTCACAGCACGGTGATTTCTTCTTTTTTTTTTTTTTTAATATTTTATTTATTTATTTTTTAGAGAGGGAAGGGAGGGAGAAAGAGAGAGAGAGAGAAACATCAATGTGCGGTTGCTGCGGGTCATGGCCTGCAACCCAGGCATGTGCCCTGACTGGGAATTGAACCTGCGATGCTTTGGTTCGCAGCCCACGCTCAATCCACTGAGCTACGCCAGCCAGGGGGCATGGTGATTTCTAAAAGCACCTACTGTGTGCCAGGCCCTGTTCTGAGCTCCGCGAATGAGAAGGACAAACCCCCATCCTTGCTGGGCAGACGGGAAGTTCTGGGGTGTGGGACCAGCAGAGGGGGCTTGGGGAGCGTGACTGGGCTGGGGGCTGCAGTTTTGAGTGGGGGTGGGCAGGGTGGGCTTCCCTGGCTAGGGGGCATTTGAGCAGACACCTGCAGGAGGGAAGGGCAGGAGTGTGCAGGCCTGTGGGGGGGGGGTGGTCTCAGAGAGGGGACAGCCCGTGCAAAGGCCCGGGGCTGTGGGAACGGCCGCTTCCTTTGTAGGAGTCGGCAGGATTGGGGGGCGGGCGGGCCTCTCCCTTGGTCCCTGACCCTCTAGGGCCCCAGGAAGGCAGGACCAGGGAGGAACAGCCCTGGAGGCTCCTGTTTCCTGAGCCGGGCGGGGTCCCTGTGGTGGGCAGGGCCCCCGTGGTGGCCTTCACCTTGGAGGTGGGGAGCCTGGGCAACACCGGTGTCGGGGGTCCCTCCAAGCGGTCTGCCCAAGGTCTCCCCCTGTGTGCCTGGTGCCTTTGACGTTGGGAGGAAGGTGGCCTTGCCCTGGTGTTTTGCCTTCCTCCTCCTCCTCCTCCTCCCCCCCGCCCCCACCAGCCCTCCATCCGTCCACAGGCCTAATGGGGAGCCTTCCTCCAGGGCTGAGTTATCTGCTTGTCATGCCAGGACCCACCCGAGGACGATAAAAGGGCTTTTTGTCTGCCAGCACTTAGCCGCCTCCTCCGGGGTGATCCATCACCTCTGAGGGCGGGCGGGGGGGGGCGGGGGCCGCCCCCCCTGATGCTCCCAGGAGCTCCCGCAGCCCAGAGACCAGGCTCGCCCGGGGAGGGGCAGCGGGAGGGACGCTGATCCCTGCTCTCCCTCCAGCTCTCTGCGGGCAGCTTGCGGCCTTTCTGGGCCCTCGTCACCTGGGGCGGCCTGGAGGCCGGGGCAGGGAGGCAGGGTCAAGGGGGACAGGGCCGGGGTGACGGAGGCAGCGGCAGCCGCCCACACTTGCCTACTCACGGGGCCCCAAGCCTTTCTCAGCGCTGCAGGGGACCAGGCCGGTGGGTCCTCAGCGCTGCCTCGAGGCGGGGGGGCACCTGCCGTTGTCCCCACTGCACAGGTGATGCCCGGGTGCGGGGGAGGGTAGGATGTCCCCAGGTGTGCGTGTGGTGGAGGGAGAAGTGGATCCCGGCACTTGCTCTGGAAGGGACCCTTTCCGCTAGCATGGTTCCTGTAGGAGGAGGCGTTTGGGTCCCCCGGAGCTGGAGTGGATATGGGTGCTGGGCGGGGAGCAGCATGGGGTCGGATGCGGGTGGGGGCCCACAGCGGAGGGGGCTGGGGCCCAGGCTCTCTGGGGCCCAGGTGGGAAGGCCAGGACCAGGCAGACAGGTGTGTGTCGGGGGGCTCACACCCCTGTGGGCTGTTAGTCCCCTGGGCAGTGGGCCCCTCGTTGGATGGGGCCCTGGTACCCCACAGGGTGGAGGAGGAGGAGGAGAGCCCGCGGGGGTCTCTTTCCTTCCAGCTCAGGAGGCTCAGCTCCAGGCGGCCCGTCCTCCCCTCCCCCACCGCTCCCTCCTCCTCCCCCCTCCTCCTTCCCACAACCCCCTCCCTCTCCCCACAGGCCACCCTCAAATGACAGCAATTACTGGTGCCCCCGTGGTGCGGTGGCCGGCGGGCTGGGAGGACAAGGCTGACAGTGGAGCGCATCTGCCCGCGGCCGGCCCGCTAACCGGGCCCAGGGGACGCCCCCGCCCCCGCCCCCTGCCGCGGCTCCTCCGCACAGCCGGCCCACCCCGTCCCTCCCGGGGCGCCCTCCGCCAGGCAGACACGCCCCGCTGCCCTCTCGTTATTATCTGTCTCTCGTAAGTGGGTGGGCTCTGGGGTGACCCTCGTCCTACCCCATGTCCTCCCCTTAGGCCTGGTGACCTCCCAGGGCCCACTGTGCCCCCCTTGGGACAGACCCCTCCCCTGGCGCCCGCCCGGCCGTCGTTCTGCAGCAGCAGTAATGAGGCCCCTGCTGTATGCCTGGGCCTGCAGCCAGCCGGCGCTTCCCCTCAGCTCCGTGCACAGTCGCTCTCGCAGGAGCATGCTATTTATAGCCCGCCTTTGTGGACGGGGACCTTGACGGGCAGGGAGGCGAGCCCCGACCTTCCTGGTCCAGCACTCGTGCATCAGGGGCTTGGGGAACTCGAGGGCCAGCGACAGGCCCCGCAGACCTGGCCTGGACGCCGGGAACCAGTCCCCGGGCCCTGGGTCGGGTTAGGGGTGCTCCTCTACACCTGTATATTTTCCTGTTCTCGTTAAAAAAAAATAACCAACTTTATGGGGATGCGATTAACCTGTAATAAGCCTCCCCCATGAGCCCTGACTGGTGTGGCTCAGTGGGCTGAGTGCCGGCCTGTGAACCAAAGGGTCGCCGGTTCGATTCCCCCTCAGGGCACATGCCTGGGTTGCCGGCCAGGTCTCCGGTAGGGGGCGCGTGAGAAACAACCACACACGGATGTTTCTCTCTCTTTCTCTCCTCTTCCCCTGTCTCTATAAATGAATAAATACTCTTTTAAAAAAAAGACTTAACAGGACTCACCCATGAGTTTTGACAAACGGTAACAACCACCACAGTCACTGTGGAGTGTTTCCATCACCCCCACGAGAACCCCCGCCCCCCACCAGAAGCACCCACGGGCCCGTCGCAGAATCGTCTAGGTTTTTGTAGTGGAATGACAAAGCGTGTACTCGGGTGCATTTTTTTGTGCTGGGCTTCCTTCTCTCCGCGTGTTTTTGAGATCCACCACCTGTGTCGTTGCACGCGTCGACAGTTTATTATTTTTTATCTCGGCGTAGAGCTCCACGGCGTGAACGTATCCCCGTTGGTCCACCCGTTCGTGAGTGGGTGGCCCTTTCGGCTGTTTCCAGTTTTGAGCTCTGACAAATCAAACTAGAAAGTCTTGGTGCCTCTCGTTGGTTTCTCTCGCCGTATCGCGTGGGCCGAGGGCCGTGCGTGGCCCTGGGTGGCGGCAGTTGGGGGTCGGTGTCAGCCGGCTGCGGGGGGTGTTGTTAACACTCCCATTTTACAGATGAGGCGACCGAGGCTCCGGCAGGGCAAGCTTCGTACCTGAAGCCGTTGCGCTGGTGTCGAGTGCTCTCTGCCCTCCCCCAGGCCGGGGGGGGGGTGCCAGTCTCTCATTGCTGTGACGGGTGTGCTGGTCCCGAGGGTCCCGCCGGGTCTCCCCTGTCGGGGGGTCGCCGAGGGTGTGAAGGAGGGTCCGAGTCTGGGTCCGACGGCGGGGGGGCTGTTTCGGGGGGGGCGGGTCAGGCGTGTGACTGGAGGAAGCCCGGAATGGGGGAGGGGACAGAAGACGCGGCCTCCCCCCCTTCCCTCGCCCGAGGAGTGTTAGCTAAGACGACTTTTCAGGGAAGGAGGCCCGCAAATTAAATAAGCAATCCTGTAAATAAATAAGTAACGAAGTTAGTGGGGTGCCTAATTACATCGAATTCATAATTACGGATGGATGCCCGCCCGAGGAGGGTGCTAGTGTCTCATCCCAGGCTCTGACGTGCGTCTCTTCCCCTCTGGCGGTGACCCCCGCCCCCAGCCGCGGGGCGGAGGGGGGCGCTGCCTGTGGGGGGCAGCCCGGCGGGCCCCCGGGGTCTGGGGGCCTTGTCTTGGGCCCGGCAGTCGGGGTTCTAAACCCGCCTGAGGCTTGGAACGGTCACCAGTGCCGGCAGCCGTAGCAGCGACAGTTCCTAATAGTAATTGTCCTCCCCTGTACGTGGTACGATTTACTTAATCTCCCAGAATCCCTCCAGAAGGAGGGATTGTTATTGTCACCACTCCGTGGGAAACCGGGGAGCAGGGAGGTGCAGTGACCTGCCCGAGGTCACACGGGGTGGGGGGGGCTGTGCCCCAGGCTGCCTGCCCCTGAGGCCATGCCCTTTCTCCTGCCCACCCGCCAGCTCCCTGCTGAGCCTGCCCACCCGCCCCGGGCTGGTGCCGGGACAAGGCTCTGTGTGTTTCTCTATGAGTTGTGGGGACGGGCTAGCGTAGGGCGGCAGCCCAGAGCCTGGTCCGTCCACGGTTGCCGCGGATCCGAACGGGCGCCGCGCAGAACCGCACCCTGGTGCCCCCCCCCCCCTCCGCCATAGTCGGTCCCAGGGCAACCCCGTGTGTGGAGTGAGAGTCGCTTCCTCCCCGGTCTCTCCTCTCTCTGTCTGTGGCTGGGCTCTGCGACCTCTTTGGGCACGCCCTCCCGGTCCTGCCTGCAGCACTGCGAGCAGGGTCGTTAGACCCATTTTCCAGACGAGGAGACTGAGGCTCGGGGCGGCGGGTGGAGCGATTGAGTGAGGTCACGGCCCATGGTGGTGGAGCTGGTGTTCGAACCTGCCCTCAGCACTGGGTTCAGGGAGTGGAGGCCACTCCGGGCCCCCGGTGTGCGTGTCGGGGTGGGGGGTGGCGCCGCCTCTCCGTCTGAGAAGTGGGTGGGCCGTGCGGGCCACAGGCTGGCTGTGCCCGGGTCCGGGCTGTGGTGGTGACCTCAGCTAGCCTGACTGGCAAGCCTGGCTGTCTGTCTGTCCGGGAGTCGTGGTGGGGGGTGGTGGGGCGGAGAAGAGGCCAGCCGTACCCACCTCATGTTGGGGTCAGGAAGGATGAGGGTGACTGGGGTCGGGGTTGCTCTCACGTGCCGCCCATGTGAACCCCAGGTCCCCAGCCAGATGGAAAAGCTGGACATTGCCCACGCCTTTGAGGAGTTCAGCGTCCCGAGAGAGTGTCGGTTCAATGAGTGCCACCCAGGGCGGGGAAGGCTGTGCAGGCAGAGTTCAGGTCGCTGGAGCGTGACCACACTGGAATCTGTGCTCGGGGCGGGCGTCCGTGGCCCAGTGTGGGTGAAGGCCAGACCCGGGGTGATTAGTTAGGACTCCCAGGTTGTGGCGGAAACATACTCAGGCAGGTTCAGGCCACGAGGGGGAATTTGCGCATAATGGCAAAGTCCAGGGATGACAAGTTCAGGCATGGCTGGATCCAGGAGCTTAAACCTTGCCTTGGGGAGAGCCCACAGGGGCCGTGTTCTCAGGCAGGTTCTCACGTCACCACCTCCACCAGCCAAGGTGAAGCAGACTCAGGAGTGTCACTCCTCTCTCCTGTCCGTGTGCCTTGAACTTGTTCATCTGTCTTCAACAGCCGGGGCAGGAGGCCAGGGTCGGGGGAAGGGGTGTCCCAAACTCAGACGCAGTTGCGGAAGGGCATGAGGCAGAAGGCAGGGGTGAGGATTGTGACCAGCTGGCGTGCTGAATGATCTATTTTTCCCCCAACAGAGGCCAAAATCTGGACTTTATAAGCAATGTCCTGATTTAAAAAAAAACGTGTGTGAGAAAGAGCTTCCTTGTTGGCCACAGCTGGCTGTCATCATTTTGTGGCCTCTGTTCTTAGCTGTGACTTTTATCTGAAAGTATTTTGCCTTCTGTTGTCTGGGCAGAATGTCCCACGGAATGTACCAGAAGGTCCCAAGGCTTGGGAAGTCACATTCAACGCCCCTGGAGAGGTCCTTTCCCAAACACAGGGCCCAGGGCCCCCCCTCCGGCCCCCGCGGTGTCTCAGAGCCCTCCAGTGCTGCCTGAGGTCTCCTGGGAGAGGGCGAGCCTTGCGGTTAGTGATGCGGGCCCAGGTGCCGCATTCCCCGGGGTCAGGCCCTGCCGTTCCTCCCGGGTGCCCCTGGGCAAGGCATGCCATGGCTCCGAACCTCGAGTCCCCCGTCTGTAACGGGGGTGTGTGTGGGATTGTCGGGAGGCCTGAGGGGCCTGGGTGAATTCTGCCCCCAGTGCCTGCCCCTGGGCTGCGTGTGTGGGGGTCTGCCTGGTAAAATTGCCCTTCCCTCGTGGGTCCCGGGACCCAGCCGGTGGCGGTGGCCAGGGGCATTCCCGGACACCTCCTCCTTCCTCTGCCGCGCGCCCCCCCACCCCCCGGAGGGGGCTCCTGAGGCCTCAGGGCAGGCAGCCGCCGCCCCTGCCCCGCCACACTGGCGGGTGCTCTGCAGCGGGCTCTGCCTGCTCCCGGCTCAGAGTGGCCGCGAGTGGGGGCAGCCCTTTCAGAATAAAAACAGCCCAAAAGACAGTGCACTCTCCCTGGCCACCAACGTGGGCACCTCGGTGCCCAGGTGGAGGGATGGGGAAGGCAGGGTGCATTTGGGTCCGGATGTCTCCATGCCGGTTAAGGTCGTGGCCCGCTGGAGCTCCCGGTCAAGGGCACCCTTTCCTGCAAGCCCCCCGTGGGCAGCTCCCGGCTGCCCCTCGTACGGAAGGGGATCTGGGGTCTGTTCTTGGGTGGCTCAGGCGGGAGAGGGCCGGGCACAGGGGCGGGGGAGGCTCCCTAAGGTGTTCAGGTGTCTCCCCACAGCCTGTCGCCTGGCTCCCCAGAATCCTGAGGAGAGGAGAGGGCGGGCCAGGCCCGGCTGGAGTGTCCTGTGCCCCGAATCTTGGCGAGTCTTGATGAAGTGTGTGGCCGGCGGCCGAGTTGTGGCCCCAAAGGGTATGTCCGCTTGGAACCGGTCATGGGACCTTGTTTGGACCCGGGGTCTGTGCAGATGAGGTCAAGTTAAGGACGGAGATAAGATCCTCCAAGATCACGATGGGCCCTAACTTCGGTGGACACGGAGGGGAGGCCCATGCGACCTGCGACCCAGGCAGAGGTGGGAGTGACGGGTCCAGGAGCCCAGGAGCCCTGCGGCCACCGGGAGCTGGAGGAGGCAGGAGGGACCCTCCTCTGGAAGCCCCGAAAGGCGGGGTCACCCCAGCCGCCCCCACGATGCCGGGCCGCTGGCCTCCAGGGCGGTCGGAGAACAAACTGCGGAGTTTTAAGCCCCCCTGGACTGGGGTCACTAGTGTGAGCGGCCCCAGGACACGGATGCAGCTGCAGGTGTTACGTTAACAACACTTCAGATTTCAAGACCTGTTGGTGGCCCCGGGGCCCTAGGCCACCTGGAGCTTGTGACCTGGCGGGCGGTCCTGGCCACACACCGCCGTGGCTCACCTGTCCCGGCTGTCCCGGACCTCCCCTCGGGGCCTCCGTCCGGGCTGTGTCTCCACGTGGGACACGGCCCCCGGGAGGTTTCCACACTGAGTCCCTCGCCCCTCCCGGGCCACTGTGGACCGTCCCGGCCCCAGGAGCCACCTGTCCACAGCGGTGTCGCTGCTTGAATTCCATCCCGTCTGTGTCTCCTGTCGACTCGCTCACCTCTTTCAGGTCAGCCCCGCGGAGCAGGCTGCCGTGTCTCGTTCCGGCTGTGTCCCCACGCCCAGTGCATACAGTCAGTGCCCAGTAAGTGCGCGGTGCCTGCCGGCTCCAGGCCTGGGGTCAGGGGCTCTGACCAGCGGGAAGGCGGACGCTGTCTCTCAGGAAGGCAGTGACCTGGGCGGGGGAACGGTGGCCACTCAACCAAACCATCTTTTTCCTGCGGATCATGTACAATTACCCGTTTGTAAGTGAGCGACTCGTGAGTTTTTAGTACGTTTAGTCACAGTGTCGGACAGCCTCCGTCTCCGTCTAGTTCTCACCTGTGTTCGTCGCCCCAGGAGGAAACCCTGTCCCCGGGAGCGGCCCCCTCCGTTCCCCGGCCCGGCCAGCACTAACCCGCTTTCCGTCCCCGTGGCTCTGCCTCTTTGGGACGTTCCCGTCCACGGAACCCCCCCACCCCCCGTGGCCTCGGTGGCCCCTCCGTGGCCGGCGTCCCTCCCTCAGCGCCGTCTTTTTTCGAGGACCGTCCACGTGGCAGCAGCTGCTGGCGCTTTGCTCTGGGTCACGGCCGAGGCGCGCTCTGTGGGGCGGCGTGTGTCGACAAAAAGCGTCTCCTAAGTGGCCTTTCAGATGGGGAAACCGAGGCAGCGCGGAGAGGGGGTGGCCACCCGCCCAGGTCTCGGGGCGCTGGGGCGCGCGGGGCAGGGGAGCAGGAGGCGAAACCAGGGGATGTGTCCAGTGCCCTGTCTCTCTCTCTCTCCCCGTGTCCCCCTCCCCTGGCCCCCACCCCGAGTCCAGCCTGATCTCCGTGCTGGTCAGGAAGCCTGGTCAGGCAGCAGTGGCCGCCTGGGGAGGGAGCACGCTGGGATCCCGTCCACTTGGGGCTGGATGCTGAACGGGAGCTGGACGGAGGGTCCCCTCTAGTCACCGGAGCCCCCCTCCCCGCCCCCGCAGGCACGGTTTGTGGGGACCCCGAGAGAGGCAGGGGACGGGAAAACCCGCATTTCCCGCTGAGCGGACCGCTGCCTGCAGAGGCGGGGCCTCGACGGGGGCCCCCCCCGTCTAAGGACCCCTCTCCTCTCGGGGCCCCGGGCCTCCGCGTCCCCCATCAGAGCGTGTCCTCTGACGCCGTCACCGACCTTTCCCACGGCCCCCAGAGCTTGGCCGGGCCGACGGGATTCCGGGAGTGGCCTGCGGCAGCGTCTGGTCGGGGGCTCGCGGTGGGAGGCCCCGGGGTGGAGGGTGCTGGTGCTGGCTCCCCGTGGAGGGCGCAGCTCGGGCGGTCTTTCCGGTCTCGGACGCTTTGCCTCCCTGGGAGGTCACTCAGCAACCCCCCAAACCCCTCCCATCCCTGCTGCCCAGCTCCCTCCCGGGGAGGCGAGAGAAGGGGCTTTGGAACGGCGCAGCCCAGCCCGAGCCTGCCTGGAGCACGGACAGCCCCGGGGGCTTGGATGCGGTTCCCGGGGTGCCGGGGCCGGTCTCTGAGAAGGCCCGGGCGCCGGCCGGTGTCTGACTCCAACAGGAAGGGACGAGAGGAACCAGCGGCCTGCTCCCTGCCTGGGGTCGCTGGGGCCGGTCTGGCTGGTCTGGCTCCGGGGGCTCTGGCAGGTCAGGGAGGGGGCCGGCCGGCGGGAGGACGGTGCTGGGCCCCACCGTCTAAAAACACGGCTTCCGGCCGCTCACGGACGTGCGTGCCTCGGTTTCCCCACCCCGGAAGAGAAGGCTGGGGGGTGGGAGGAAGGTCCCCGCGTGGCTGCCGGGCAGGGGTTTCCTTGGGAAGAGCGGGAGGGGGCTGATGACAGCTGACCCTCACTCGGCCTCCTGGAGCCTCTTCCCCGGTCACCTAGCGGCTGCTCGGGGCCCCAGCAGCTTGTCCCGCGGCCGGGGACCTTGGTGGCTCGCGCACACCCCGTCGACCCCAGGTTACCCCGAGTCCTCGGCGGCGTGGTGGGGCCGGCCAGGTGTCCCCGTTCGCACTGCAGCCGCGTTCCCGCCACTGAGCCTCTGAGCCGTCTCCCTCTGTGTGTGTGTGTGGGGGGGGGGGCTGTGAAGTCGCGCCTGCCCCCCGAGGTGCTCTCCTGAGGGGGGAGGGGCCGGCGGGCGAAGAGCCTCTGCGGTGCTGAGTGACAGTATCAGCCACTGCTCTTGCTGTCGCCCCTGGGAGCACCCCAGTTCACGGAGCGGCTTGCCCAAGGCCCTTAGGAGCTGCCCCCGCCTCCAGCCCCCCACACACTTTCTGTTACTCCCTGACACCCCACCGCCGCCCCCCGGCCCCGGGACCACTGCACTCGCCGCCCCAGCCTGCTCCCGGCTTTGGCGACACCAGACTCGGTCCTGCCTCCAGGCCCCTGCCCTCGCTGCGTCTCTCGCAGGTGCTGCCCCGGGCAGGCATCGCCGGCCCCACTCCTGGCTGCAGGGGCGAGGGAGGGACACTGGAGACCACCGTGGGGACCCTCTGCATCCGGGCGCCTGGTCAGTGCCGCTCCGAGGACAGTGTGGGAAGCGAGGCTGCACCTGTCCGGCCCCGGACGCGAAGCCGACACACAGAGAGGCTCCGGCGGGCGTGACTCCTTCGGCCGGTCACAGCCAAGGTCCAGAGCCCTGGCTGGCTGGCCACCGTGGCCTCCGGCCCGGCCCGTGTGTGCCTGGGGGGGCGGGGCTGCGTCTCCTCTCCCTCCAGGCCTGTCACCGGGATGACCCCTGTTCGGAATGCCAGTGCGAGGGTCATGCTTGCTTTTCCCGGGAGGACAAGCACAGAGACGCTTTGAAGGCCCAGCTGCCCTCCGGCCACGTCACCCTGGAGACCGGCGGACGGGAGGGGACAGGGGCAGCAGCTCGGGTTCCGTGGCAGGCCCAGGCCAGAGGCGGCGGGCGGCGGGCAGGCCCGGGCTCCCGGGGACAGGGTGGGGGGGCGCTCCGGGGGGCCTTCCGGCGGGGAGGAAGCGGTCTCGGAGGGGAACTCGGGCCCAGAGCTTGCTCTCCCTGCCAGCGAGCGAGCGAGCGAGCGGGGAACGGTGAAGAGGTTTTTCTCCCCGAGCTATAAAAAGGCCTCCCAGTGTTTCAGCTCCTGAGTGGCGGCTGGAAGCCCGCCAGGGTTGCCATGGCAATGAGGAATTATTACTTACTGCCAAGGCTGGGAGAAAAGGCTCCTACTTTTGGCTCCTCCACAAGAGGAGTGGACTTATGTAATTCCCCGTGTTTGCAGGCCCGGGCGGCGGGCGGCGGGCGGGAGCGCGGAGGCCTGACCCCGGTGGCGGCTCCGCTGCGGGGCGGGCGCCCGCGCGAGCGGCTCGTCCCCGGTGGCCCGGCCAGCGGGCCTGTCTGGGGGGGGGGCGTCATTGCGTGGGGCCCGGAGGCCGCGGGCCCGGCCGCCCCGGGGGGAGCCCGTAGTCTCGCGGGAAGGCGGCGGGGCCGGAGGGGCCGCCCCCTCCCGGGGTCGGGCCTGCGGGGAGGATGGTTTGACGCCGGCCGAGGCGCGTCTGCTGGGAGCCAGCGGCACGGGCTGTGTGCGCGCTCGGCTGCCCCGCCGCTGGCACGGTTCCTGGCCTTTCTTTTTTCTTTTCTTTTCTTTTCCTTTTTTTTTCTTGTGGGAGAGTTACTTCAAGTTGTGTTGGGAGCTGACGTGAGTGGAAGGCTGGTCATGTGCTCGGTAAGAGAAGTTTCCAGCCCGGCGGTGGGCAGGCGGGCAGGGCGGTGGGCGAGGATGCGGCCGCGGCTCTCGGGCCGGGTGGGACCGGGGCGGGGGCCGCCGCTGGGGGTGCCCTTGGCTCCTCCGGCCGGAGCCCCATCCCGCCCGGGCGCGGTGGCCCTGGGCCGGGCTGCGCGGACTTCAGGCTGCCGGCCGGATCGGACAGTGGGGCCACCTTGTCAGCCGAGGGGGCGGGTGCCCTGGGGGGGCAGTTCCCCTTGGCTGCTGTCCGTGGGAGGGGACGCGTGGGGTGGGCCGCCACTGCCGCTCTTCCGGGGCCGTGGGCAGAGCCGAGGGTCTGGGTGGTCCCGGCCCCGGAGGTGGTCCCTGGGCCTCGGGCGTCGGGGGCGCGGCGGGGGAGGGGGCCAGGTGCAGGCCGCGCCGCGGCGTCCCTGGCGCCCGGCTCCCACCGCGGTGGCGCTTGGCCGGGCGCCCGTGTCTGGTTTGAAAGCAGCGCCACCGGCCCAGGCTTGCCCGGGCCCTGGCGGCCGGGAGCGGGTAAACATTGGAAAGTTGGGCGGGCTTCCCGCGCTCACAAGGAGCCCTCAGTGGCGAGCGGAGGGCCGAGGGCGAGACGTGTCCGGAGGTCTGGGCGTGCCGGGACTGGGGGAGGCGGCCGCCCGTGGCTCCTGGGGGCTCCAGCCTGGGCCCCGGAGGGTCTGGGTCCCCGGCCGCCTGTCCCGCCCGCCACGTCCCGGGGTGGAATCCCGGCTCCTTCCCCCTTCCTGCCCCGGGCGGCCTCGCCTCCCCCGTGTGAGACTAGTGTCCTCACCCGTAAGATGGGGCCCCAGCGGGGGTCCCACAGGCGTCAGGGGACGTCACGGGAGCTGCGGCGCCTCCTGCTTCCTGCCTCGCTCCCGGGCCGACAACCGGGGCTGTGTCCCAGCCGAATGCTTCCTGGCCGTGTGACCTGGGACGAGGCACTCGGTTTTCCCATCTGACAAATGGACGCACCGTCTGTCCCCCACCCCACACAGGTTGCTGTGTGGCGTACAGGGGCCCGTGAACGCTGCCATGCCGCCCCTCACAGACAGTGCGACCTGGGGCAGGCCACGGGGCGTCGTGGAACCTCAGGTCCCTCCTCCGCACAGCAGGAACCTCCTGCAGGGACGTCTGGGGAAATTGGGACCGGTCCGGCGGGCGCTGCCCCGCTCAGCCGTGTCTGGGTGCCCCGGACACGTAGGCCCAGGCTCAAGCTTAAGCCGGCCACGTCTGGGTCTCCCTTGCTGAGAATCCTCCGTCTCAGAGACGTGGAAACCCCAGCCCGGCCAGTTGGAGAGGGACGGTCCCTAGACTGTCTGCGTTTCGCCCAGGGCCAGGGTCCCCGGGGTCCCCCAGCGCAGGACGTTTCTGTCCTGTCTCCCCCCAAACCTGCACCAGACACCCAGATTCGGCTTGCTGCCGTCTGGGGTCCGAGTGGGTGGGGCCGGCTCGCCCCTGAGGGTGGCGGCCGAGCCGTGCTGGTAAGTCACACCGGATGCCGGGCTGGTGGCCGGCTGGCTCGGGGCCTCTCCTGTGGCGCCAGCGGGAGCCAGCTGGGAGTTCCCCCCGAGCGCAGGCTGCCCGCGCCGGCCGCCTGCCGTCTGGGCGTCCTCACTCCTCTCCGGGGGGCCCCGGGGAAGGCCTGCGCGGCCGAAGGCCCCACGTGTGTCCCCACACTGTCCCCGAGTCCCTTGGGGGGCCGCCTCTGCCCAGCCCTGAGGGTCTCAGGGCTCGAGCTCCCCCATAGACCCCACAGGCGCCCCTTGCGGTGGGGCCTTCCTGCTCCCGATGCCGTCGCCGCGCCGACACGAGAAAGTGCGTGGCGCCGAACTCACACGTGTCCCCCGCTCACGCGCGCGTGCCGTCCTCTGCCCGAGGCACCTGCTCCGGGGTCCTCCCGCCCTCCCCTCTCTCAGGCCCGAGCGAGCCCCGCCCCCCGTGGCCACTCCCTGTCCCCTTGCCGTCGGCACCACCTGGGACCTCCTGCGGGTTTACCCAGCACGTCCGACGCGGTGTCCCTCCCAGGACGCGGGGCCTCTCGGGGGACGCAGGTGCTCCCGCAGAGCGTCCGGGTCGGCCGCACCTGCGAGGGCTTCGGCGGGGGGGACTCCGGCCCCCGGGTCGGAATTCACGTCGTGCTCACCTCCCTCCCTCCCTCCCAGAACTTCTGATGGATGGGGCGGGGGGTCAAGAATGTGTTTCGGGGTGCGCCTGGAGAACTAGGGTCTTTTCAAAAAGCTGTTGTGCATTCATTCGCCCCAGAAATTCGTCTGCTCTTCCTAGATAAACTTAGAGAGGTCAGGCTCGTGAGTAAGGGAAGTGGGGGCCCGGGGGGGGGGGCCAGGGGAGGGGGCCGGGCGGGGGTGCAGGGGCGTCCGCTCTGTGTACTGAGGACGGATAGAGTGTGACAGGCGTCCTGCGTCCCTGCGTTCGCTGAGTCCTCCTGCCAGCCCCGGCGGGAGCCCAGAGAGGGTCGGCAGCGCGCCTGGAGACACACAGCCTCCGGCTTGCCCGCTGGCGGGCGCTGTGCGCAGCTAACGGCTGCTCCCGGGCAGGTGTCTCTGTGCCGGGCGATGACGCCCAGCCCCGTGAGCGGGTTCTTCTCTCGGATCCTGTGGCGCCCTGGCTCCAGGCAGCGGCTCCGCGGCAGAGGAGGCGGACTCGAACCCAGGTGCTGGGGGGCCGTCCGAGGGAGCCCTGTTGGTTCGGTCCTGCGCTGAGGCCGGGGCGCCCGCCCGCCCCTGCCAGGCCTGCAGTGAGTGGGTCTGTCCCCGCGGCTGGAGGCTGGAGGCTGGAGGCTGGAGCCACCCCGCCTTCCGCCTTCTGAGTCGGGCATTTGCATGACAATGAGCCCTTTGTCCCTGGGCGCAGCCTCCGTCCCAGGCTAATAACATAATTCCCGGCCTGTGAAGTCATAATGGGCTCTTTCTGCGCTGGGTGGGCGGCCGGGTGGGCGGCTGGGTGGGCCGGCGGCAGGGCAGGGCAGGGCAGGGCAGGGCTGGGGGTCCAGGGAGAGGTGGGGACCCCGGGGCCTGGGAGGCGGGCTGTGCTCGCCTGGACGCAGGGCGCACACGGAGACTCCGAGAAGTGTGCGCCCCCGCGCCCAGCCCCCAGGCCCGGGAAGGGGGCGAGTCTTGGCCGCGGGCCTGCCCCCCAGCAGCGTGGGCGTGAGAGTTCCCGTTTCCTGCGCGGCCCAGTGCTGGGCTGCGTGTCCGGGCCGCTCCGGGAAAGCAGCTCAGACCCCGGGCGTGTGGCTTCCGTCTCGGCGCCTTGTTCTCCACCTGCTCCGTGCGGAGTCTGCTGGGCCTCGGCCGGGCCGGGCGGGGGGCTGGCTGGGGCCGGCGGCCAGGAGCAGAGCCTGGCAGGGAAGGCCTTGGCCAGGTAGAGGTGGCCCCCGAAACACGGCGCACCTGTGACCACCCGGCTCTGGACGTGGGACCCGTCTTGAGACGAGGTCCCCGTGGGTGACCAGTGAGCCCTGGATGCAGGGACCGGTGACCTTGGGAGAGACAAAGAGAAGACACAGAGGGCAGCCTCCTGAAGCTGGGCGGAGACCGGGGGACGCGGTCACAAGCCGGGGGACGCCCGGAGCGGCCGGACGCTGGCGTGGGCAGCAGGAGGCCTCCCCTGGAGACCTGGGAGCAGCGAGGCTTCGGGCCCCCAGAGCCGCGAGAGAGAGAGGCCCCGGCTGCGGCTCCTGGGCCGGACCTGGGAGGCAGGCTCGGCCTGCCCAGGGTCCAGGACTGAGGACGCGGGGGCGAAGGCGAAAGGGACCGGTGGGGCTTCGTGGCCCTTTACGGCCAGTGTGTGTCCTGCCAGGGTGGGGGTACACTGAGGGGTCCCTGGACAGCAGGCCCAGCTCCTCCCTCTGCCTGGTGAAGTTGGGGGTCCCCTCGGGGCTCCCCTCCAAGCCTTGGTTCTCCCGGGAGGGCGTCTCGCCTGTCACTGGCTGCCCCACTTCCTCGGGCTGGCTCCCCTGGGCCTTGCTGGCCCTCCTCGTGGCTCCCGCCCGCCCGCCCGCCTGCCCACCTGTTGCAGGCACAGGTCACATCCGGCGGCCCGTGGGCTGTGTGGGGGTGATTGATGGGTCAGGGTCACAGTCAGTATTTTTCAAATAAAAATTGTGAGTTGAGAGGTGTCTCCCCGCCGGACTTGCTCCTCCTGAAAGAATTGGTGGCAGTGGGTCCCCGGGGCCACCTCTGTGACCAGCGGTCACCTCCTTCCGGTGGCCTTCGACAGACGCCACCCCCACCTGCCCCTCACCTCCCCCCCGGACTTCCTCCCGGGGCCTCCACATTCCTCCTTTCTCTGCTCCTCCTTCCCGCCTGCGACCCTCTCCCCGGGGCCGGGTCCGTCTCGCTCCCTCTGCAGACGGAGAAGCACCCCCCGGGCAGGTGCCCGCCCCTGGGCACCGCGCACGTGCCGCTGGCCGCCCGGGCTGCTGGCCGCGCGGGCTGGGGGCCCCCGGGTTCTCGACGACTCCATCTCGTCGTTGGGCCGGCCGGTCGGGGTGGGCCCTCTCCGCCGTGGCCTGGGCGTCTGCTGGAACCGGGCCAGGCCTGTGGGAGGTGGGCCCCCCTCCACCCCGGGTCTGGCCTGGGGGAGTGCGTGGGGGGGCTGCCGTCGGGTGGGTGGGCTCCAGGCCCCGTCACCGCCGCCGGCAAAGCAGCTCTTCCGGGCAGAAACGTCGGTCCTGGTGCACATGTGGCGGAGGAGGCCCCCCGGAGATCCGCCCCGACATACTCGGGGCGACCCCGAGCATTCCTTGCAAAGCTGTTCTCGAGGGCTTGCGTGCGCGGGGGAGGGGGCGGGAGGAGGCATTTCCGGCAGCTGCACAGCTGCGGACACGGTGGCCAGATGTTGGTGCGGGGAGGTCGGGGGGGGGGCCCTCGCTCAGGGTCTCAGCAGGATGGGGTGGAGGCCGCAGATGGGCGGGCAGGGACAGCCACTCAGGGCCCGGCCGGGGGCTGCGGGACAGAGTGTCCGATCCGCCCGTCCCTGCATCCCAGCCGCCAGGTGGGAGGTGGCCCTTGGGGCCTGAGGCGAGGTGGACCAGAGTCAGGGAGGTCTGCAGGGTGGGGGGCTGCTGAGCGCCGGTCCCCCGGCGGGCACTTGGCAACACTCTCGTCCCATGGGGTAGCCCTGGTGGGGGACCCGCCGCAGCAACACGAGCCCGGTGGGGTCCTGCGGGCCAGCGGCTGGGGAGGCCTGCCTGGAGGAGGTGTGTGCTGCATTTGAGTATTCTCCTTTAAACTGGAGCAAAATGCACGTAAGCAGAGAGCTTCCGAATCCCAGCCCCTCCGCAGGGCGCGTGCAGCTCACAGCAGTGTTCCGTGTGCTCCCGTGCTGTTGCGCAACTGTTCCCCCCCCCAACCCGCCACCTCCAGAACTTTTTGATCTTGCAAAACTGAGACTCAGTTCCCATTAAACACCGTCTTGCCCCGCCTCCCCGGCCCCGGTCACCTGCACCCTTTCTGGTCTGCGAACCTCCCTCCTCTGGGTGTGCCGCAGCACGGAAACCCCACGGCACTTGGCCTTCTGCGCCTGCTCCGTTCTCCCCGCCGTGCGTGCGTGCATCGGAGCTGCGTCCCGTGGTCCACGCCCCCCTTGGCGGTGGGGTCCTTCGGGACCAGGCGGTGAAGGGGAAGGGTCCCAGGCCCCTTTAGAGACCCAGCGAGTCCTGAGCGGTGAGCCGTCACCGTGGGCTGAGCCTGGGGCAGTTTGCCAGTCCGTTCCCAGCCCAGGGCTGGGGGCTGAGTGTCGGACCCCACAGCCGGTGCCTGAGGCCAGGTGTCTGCTTCTCCCCCGGGCCCCCCTCCCCCTGCAGAGAAAATGGTCCTGTGGAAGGCGGCACAGAGGAGCCGGGTCTCATGGTAAACTCGTTCCTCCCCGGGGCGCCCGGGGCACAGGGGGGACCCGGGGAGGGCCAGGCTGGCAGTGCTTTGGAGGTGACACCCGAGGGGGCGGCCGCAGAGCGGCGAGGGGTCCCCTGCGGAGCCCTGTGACCTGGTGTGCGGGGAGGGCTGTCACAGCTGCGGTTTGTCTCTCTCTTCCTTCTGAAATTAAATGGGAGAACAAGAAGTCGAGGAGGAAGTGATCCTGAGCGGATCCTCTTGGCCGGGGAGCAGGGCCGGCCCGCGCTGGCCGCGGTCCAGCGGCCAGAAACGCACCAATTAAATGAGGAACACACGGGCCCCTCGGCAGCTCCAGCCAGCGCCACTTCCCCTCTGCTCGCCGTGGGGGACGCAGGGTGGGGGGGGGAGCGCATGGCGACGGCCCGTGGCCTTCGGGATCGGCCGGCCTGGCTGCCGTGTGGCTGTGTGACCTTGGGCGGGTGCGCCACCCCCCTAAGCCCCCGGTTCCTGGTCCGCGAGGTGGGCAGCCGTGTTCGGTGAGGGACACCAGAGCCTCCCGTTGGGTGCCCGTGGTGGGGCTCAGGCGAGGGGACAGGAGGGCCCTGGCGGGGCGCAGGACCGGGGTGGAGTGCGCCCCAGTGCTGGGCTGTTTTCCGTTTCTAGGGGGAGGGCGGGTGGGTTTTGCCCCGGCCTCGGCTCTCGCCTGTGGGACCCGGCCCTTCACCCGGCTGCTGCCACGGCCCTCCGTCCTGGGACCTGGGTCCCGTCCCCCGCGGCCCCCGGGGGTGTGCTGCCCTGAAGGGTCCGAGGTGGGCTCCGCCCAGGCCGCTGTCCCCACCTCCCCAGAGGCCCGTGGGCGGAGGGCTCCGGTGGCGGAGGCTGGAGTCCAGCCACGCAGCAGGCCGGGCCTGCTCAGTGACCGCGCTCACGTCCGTGCCTGTGTCGGGCCTCGTCTCCCCGTCTGCACTGAGAGGGCGCTGGGTGATGTGTGTGCCGCCGGGGTTTCGGGGTTGCCTGGACGAGGGGTACGGGGGGGCCCCAGCTCACCCCCGGCAGCCCTCCCTGCCTTCCGGCGTGGGGCTCCCTGTGTGCCGTCCTCAGTGGGGACCTGCTCTCTCGTTGGGTCCGTACCCCTCTTGCGGCCTCCGTTCGCTCCTCTGCAAAGTGGGGACGGTAACTACCCCTGTTCCTGATGGTGTTGTCATTGTCCCCGTTAACTTGCCTTCCCCTCCCCCCAGCCCCCACAGTATTCTCAGCAGTGCGTGGTGGTGGCGGCCTTGAACTCCCCCCTGGGCATGGAGCTTCCCGTCAGTCTCTCCCCGGTCAGATTCTGGAGCTGGGACCAGAGGTCGTCTCCCCAGGGTGTCCTGTGCCCGCAGGCTGGGGCTCAGGGAGCGGCTGTGTGGGCCCGGGCGCTCCTGGGCATGGAGATGCTCATCTGCGTCCCCACGGCAACCGGCAGGGACCCAGCGTGGGGATGTCAGTGGGGTAAAGGCACCCGTGGCCTGGCGGTTGGTGTGAGGAGTGAGACCAGAAACACCCTGGGAAAAGGAGCAGTTAAATTGGTGTCCCACAGTCTGTCTGTTCACCTGTCCATCCATCCTGTCCGCCTGTCTGTCCCATCCATCCATCCCATCCATATGTTTGTTTGTGTGTCCATCCATCCGTCCAACCATCCTTCTGTCCATCCTTCCATCCATCCGTCCATCCATCGTCTGTTGTCCCTGGATGTCCCCCGACTGGCAGCCTTCGTGTCTGCCCGGCCCCCCCGGGACCCCCGAGCCTGCGCGTGGCAGACGCCCAGACCACTTCCTGACTGACCAGGCTGACGGATGGGCGCTGGGCTCGTCCTGCTGGCCCCGCCTTGGGGCCGAGCGGGCAGCAGCGCCCCGGGCTGGGCCCTCTGGACAGTGACCGGGCCACCGTGCCAGCTGCACAAACCCAGCCCGTGCCTAACACCCGCTCTGGGGGGCTCAGTAGTGTTGCCTCCACTCCCTGCCCCCCGGGACCTGTCTGCGGGACCTCGTTTAGAGGGGTGAATTCCTGCCGTTTGCGACGGTTTGCGACACCCGCTGGAGGACAGCGGCACACCTACTGTGTGCAGGCGCCTCGCCTCCCGTAGGGGAGCCAGCTCTCAGGCAGACGAGCACCTGCCGTGCGCCAGACTCCGTCCCAGGTGCCGGAGAGACAGCGGGGAGGGGGGCCCACGGGCCCCGGCAGTGACAGGCTGGCCGTGGGTGGGGTGTGGCAGACAGGTCCCTGCCTGGGGCCTCAGCTCCCCCCGGGCCCCTGGGGGGTTCTGATGGGTGCATGTGTGTGCACCTGTGCATGTGGTGGTGACGGCTTCGCTGGGTTCTAATTCCCAGGCTCCCCGACCTGTGTCACAAGTTCGGTGTCGGTGCCCATCTGTTCCGAGAAAAGTATGGGCACGTGGGGCCCAGACAGCCCACCTTCCATCCCGGCCAGGGCGCAGGCTCCGGTCCGAAGGCCCCCAGGCTCGTTTCCGCAGTCCCGTGTCCCTCCACGAGCGTCTCCCCGCACCTCGGAGACATCCCAGCAGTGACCCCACCCTCCCCAGCCCGGAACAGGGCTGTCCGGGACACAGGAAATCTATGGGAGGTGCTTCGGTGCTGCCGCCGAGGCCGTCCTGCTTGGGGCTGGAGAGGAATGTGGGGGCAGGACCCCCGCCCCCCGGAAAGAAGCTTCCACCCAGCGGGGTAGGGTGGACACGTGCCGGCGTCTCTGACCTCGCCTGTGCCGGACAGGGTCGTTCACTGAGCACCTGCTGTGCGCCCAGCGCTGTGATTGGCTGCAGGGATGCAGCAGAGCGCCGGGCGGATGCAAAGTCACAGTCACGCAGCCGGCTCCCTCCGTGGGGAGGCTCACCGGGGCCACATGGTGGATGGGAACGGGGGGTGTGGAGTTAGCAGGACCGTGGGGTGCTGCTGCATCGGCCCGTGGCTTGTGGGCAGCTGTGTGCCACCCTGCTGTGTGCTAGAGGTCCATGAGGGGAGCCCCTGCCTCCCACCTGGCCCCCTGACTGGCCCTGTCGGCGGCGGCGGGGCAGCACCCCGGTGCCCTGGTTTGAGGCTTGGGTCCCCTGCCGCCTGCACGGGGATTCTTCAGCTTGCTGGAGCGCTGTCCTTCCTCCCTCCTGGGAGCCCAGACCTGCTGAGCTTTCCTCACCGAGCACCTGGTGGCGGCCGATGGGCACGCCCCTTTGCAGCTGAGCACAGGGAGGCTGGTGGCCCCGGGCGTCTCGCCCCCGTGTGGGGACGAGGACCCCGTCCCTGGGCCTGCTTGGCCCCACCCACAGTGCCGTGCCCAGACCCACGGAGGAGCCCCTTCTCAGTCGCCGCTGCCCCGATCCCACCAGCGTCGTCTTGCGCAGGGATGTTTGCTGGGGGGGGCCTCCCCCCAGGTGTCCCGGTCGGTTCCACGCTTGCTCTGCACACCCCCCGCTTGCCGAACACTGCGACCCTGGAGTCCCTGCGTCCCCACCTCCCGTGGCTCCCCGTGGCCCTTGGGACAGAACCCCCCCCCCCCGCTGCAGTCTGCTCTCTGGATCTGCCTGCATTTCCCAGGCAGAGGCGTCTCCCCCGCAGCTTGGTGTTCTCACAGTCTGTCCCCACGGCTGCCGGCACTCCGCTCCCCTCGCGGCTGAGCCACGGCTCCCCCCCCCGCCGCCCCAACCCCGTGCGCAGGGACCACAGCTGCGCATCCGGGCCTCGGCCCCCGGACTGCGCTGTCTCCGCCCGCGGCGGCGGGGGTGTGCCGCTGTCACACGCATGCAGGTCGTGTGCGTGCGCCCCTGCCTCCAGTTCTTTTGAGGGCGTGCTTAGGAGTTGGTAGTCACACAGCAGTCGGTGACTCTGTGTGTTAACGTTTTGAGGAACTGCCAGACTGTGCTCCTAAAAAAACTTTTCAGGAAGTGTGACTGAGGTGGGAAGGGGTGGAAATCCGGGTTTATTATTAAATACACTCGTGGTGAGTGAGGAGGCATGGGACACCTCGAGTCCCTTAGCTTTGGGGACAACCTGCATGTGAGGATGGGCACTGGGCCAGGGAGACGGTGGGACAACCCCTGGATGGGTGGGGGGTGGGGGCTTCAGCCCCCTGAGTTGGGCCGTGGACACCCCGTGAGTCTCTAGAGAGGGGGCGGCCAGCCAGGCCCAGGGCCTCGAGGCCGGGAGGGCAGGGAAGCGGCCGAGGACTCCCCAGGGCTGCTTGGAAAAGGCGTCGCCCCCCTGGCAGTCCCCAGCCAGCCCTTTGTCAGTCAGAGGAGGTTGGAGGGACTAGTCGCCACCGTGGGCAACGCAGAACCAGACAGCAGCTTGGACGTGGCCCCAGGGGCTGGGGGAGGGGCGCCCGGGCAGAGCAGAGCAGAGCAGAGCCGGCAGCTGTTTGAAACCCGGAGGGCGGAACCAGGTGCGCTGTGCTGCGTTGGACGACCCGGGGCTGTGGGTCTGGAGACCAGCAGGAATGGGGGGGGTCCTGGAACAGCGTCCCCTTTGGTGGTCACCCCGTGCTCCCTCCCAAGCCCCGTCTCCCGCCCTGGGCTGCAGGGCTGACGCCCCCTGGCCCTGGCGGGAACTCTCGGGGCGGCCCTTCCGCCTCCCACGTCAGCACGTCTGTGTGTCGTGGCCACCCCAGCGGCCCCGGTGGCCGAGCAGGACGCGTCCCGTGTGGATGAGGCACGCCCTGCCCCCGGTGGCGGGGGACAGTGCGCGTGGGGGACTCCCCGAGGGGGTCGCGGGTTGTGGGTCCCGGCACTGGACCCCGTCGGCTTTTCCGGGTCGGATGGGTTGATGGCGCCCCGCTGACGGACCGACCGCCTGCTCTGTGACCCCCGCCTTCCCTGGATGAGTCGGAACGCTTGGTGGCGAGTGACAAACGCCCAGGTTGGGCTGGCGAAGTGGCCGAGGCTCGCCGTGGCTCCCCTGACGCGGGGGCCGCCTGCCCTCTCTCCGCCCGCCAGCCCTGCCCTCCAGCTGGCCGGCATCGTCGCGTCCACGGGCTCCTGCCCTCGGACGGCCGGGGAGCCCCAGGCGTTCCTCCAGCTTCCGGCCCCTGCACAGAGCACCTGCCTGTTTCTGGCTCCTCCGGCCGGCCAAGGCTCAGGGTGGACCCTCATTGGCTCCGAGTGGGTCACATGCCCATCCCTGAACCAATCCCTGGTCCACGAGGGGGGGCAGGAGACTCTAATTGGCCGTGCCCAGATCACGTGACCGGTTCTGCCTCCTGGGAAGAAAAGATGGTTTCAGAAAGGAAAGTCAGGTTCACAGTGGCAGGAGATGCGGTGGAAGCGGGGTGCGGGCGAGGGTGGGGGGCGCCTCGTCCCCCCTCGGACCACCACGATGCACCCCGTTCTTCCCTCCCGACGGCGGTCCACTTCCGAGGGCAGATCGCCAGTGCAGGGGCAGGGTGGCCAGCCTTGGAGGGCAGTGGTGTGTAGGAGGGCAGGGCGACGGGGCGGGGGGGCGGGGCACGGCAGGGGGCGGGGCGTGCTGTGCGCCGGGTGGTCCAGCCCTGGCCTCCGTGGCGATCGGGGACATGCGGGTGGGGGGGGCGTCCCTGCGCCATCTCGGGGAGTTGTCCGGCTGGGCGTGGGCGTCGGGAGGCTTGCTGGTGGCAGGGCCTGGGGGACACAGCTGTTCTGGGGGGCTGAGTGTGGAGGGCCCGTGGCGGCCCTGGGTGGCGGGGGGCGGAGCCGGGGCCCGCAGAGAAGGCAGCGAAGGGTCCCGGGGGAGGCGGGGGAACTGGGAGATCTCTGGGTGGAAGGGCTCCTGACTGGGGTCGGCTGGAGTGCCCCCTTCTCTCCGGGTCTCAGTCGCCCATGTGCGAGGCCAGCGGGCGTTTCTTGAGGTTCTGCCTGGCGTGGACACGGGGGGGGGGGTTTCCCTGGGAGCCTGGGGACCCGGGTGACTGTCCCCCGTGTCCTCGGAGTCCCCATCCCACTCTCCCAGCTCACGTCTGTGCCCACCTCCCGGCCCGAGTCCCACTCCCATGTCACGGTGCTGCCCTCCCGCAGGGGGCCACTGTGGGGCCGCCGTCCTGCCTTCTCTGGCTGCCCCCACCACGCCTGGCTGGGTGTTGTCGGAGAGCTTCCCCCTGTGACTCGGCGCCCGCGGGGGCCATGGCGTGAGCCCGGGTGGGCCGGGGGGGCTTGGGACACGTTGGGGGTGGGGGTGCAGCAGCGCCCCGCGGCTGGGTCTCTGAGCCTGCTGCGTGAGGGCCTCGCGCTGCTGGCCCGGCCGCGGCGCGGTGTCCTCCCCGGCTGATCTTTCTCCCCCTCTGCTTTCCTCCCAGGTGCCTGTGACCGGGCTGCCCACGAGCAGATGACGAGGACTGGCTCTTAGTCCTTGGTGGCCGACGAGAGGGAGCTTGTCCGGACCGCCCGCGCCATGTCGGGGTCCACGCAGCCCGTGGCGCAGACGTGGAGGGCCACGGAGCCCCGCTACCCGCCCCACGGCATCTCCTACCCCGTGCAGATCGCCCGATCCCACACGGTAAGGGGTGCCCAGGGCCGCCTTTGGGGACTCGTCTGTCACCGAGGTCCCTCCCCATCCCGTCCCGTCCCTCCTAGAGTCAGGGCTGGCGGGGCTCCCCGTCGCCCGGGGGAGAGGTGGGCACCTCGGCAGAGGTCACCGGCACCGCAGTTTTCCCAGGCCTGGCGGGTCTGCGGCTCCGAGTCCTCAGTGGAATTGCGTGCAAACGTGGAGCACCTGCTGTATACACTTTCCTCATAGCCCAGCCCCACCTGGGCTCCCTCCTTGCTTTACGAAGAGGGCGGTTCCTGGGAGCCACAGCCCGCTATCCCCCGCCCCCACCTCCTGGAGTTTCTTCACGGATGGTGCTTGGGCCCTGAGGTGATGAGGCCCAGCTCACGTCCTATCTCTGAGTCCTGCATCTGGGGGTCCAGGGGGCTGATTGTGCTCACGGGGCAGGGGGCCGCTTGCTGTGCAGGGAGCTGGTGCCCTTGTGCCTGGCTCTCCTAGGCTGCCCACCATCTGCCTGCCTCCCCGTGGGGCCCCACTTCCTGCTGCTGTCACCTTAGCTGTATGAGGGTGGGCCTTTGGTCCGGCTCTGTCGGTGTTTATTATTGGGCACCTCCTGTATACCATGTCCCCAGGGTTCCTGGGTGCTCCTGGCTGCTCGGCGAGGGGTGCAGGGCCCTGCAGCTGGGTGGCTGCGGCTCTGCTGACCTGTGTGTGGGTGGGTGCGTGTCCTGCTCAGCCCGTGTGGCTCCTCCGTGTGAGACACAGAAGGAATGGCGGAATGCGTCTCCGTCAGTGAGTGGGTCGGCAGGAGCCAAGGAGGGCCTGTTCCCGTCGGGGCTGCCGGACCCTGGGCTCCGGGAGGGGTGGCGGGGGCTGCCCCCGTGCCGGCCCTGCTGTGGGCGGCGCCACCTGCGTGCAGCAGTGGCGGTGGAGGGCCGGGTTCTGGCTGTGCTTGCAGGTGGGCCTGGACGCCAGGCCCTGGAAGCCCCCTTCCCCTGGCCCAGCCGTGGGCACGGGCCGAGCCTCTGACTCCAGCGTCAGCGCCGTGCGCAGGGCTCATGGGGCCCCTGCCCCGCCTGCGGGGGCTCTGTGTCCTGTTTCCGAGGTCTCTGTGGTCTTGGCTTCCCGCCCCAACAGTGCCAGGACCCTGCATCTTCCCCAGAGGGTCCTGGGGGACCCCTGGCGCCGGGGGTGTCTCAGCATGGAGGGTCCTGATGTGCCTCCCTCCTGTGGGGCTTTGTCGGGCTCAGCTCTGCCATCTCCCCCGAGTCCCCCCAGATCCCCCCAGAGCCCCCCAGCCCCCCAGGGCTCTCTGAGCTCCCCTGAGCTCCGCAGTCCTCATGCGGAACGAACGTGTTAAACTCCAAAGGCCCGCAGCACGAAGGAATCCCAGAGCTCTTGCTCCCCGCCCTGTGGCCTTGGGCAGGTTGCTGAACCTCCTGGTGCCTCAGTGTCGGAGGGCGGCGGGGAGCGCTGGCTGTGGAGCCAAACCACTCGTGGTCACGTCCTGCCTCGGCGGTGCCCCAGCTCCGGAACTCAGGGTACGGTCCTGCCTGCCTGTGCCTCGGTTTCCCCGCAGTTGGCAGAGAGGGTTTGTGAGCGGGCGAGGGTCAGCCCAGCTGGTGCTGGCAGAGGCCCTCCCCAGCCGGCTGGGCGGCTGGAACAGAGCGCTGCGATTGGATGTGATGACGACCACGTGCGGCCATTAGCTTCCGTGTCATTCCACCCCCGGGGCCCACGGTGGGCTTTTCCTCTCCCAGAGCGGGGCCAGCCTTCTCCGTGAGTGTTCCTGGCTCTCCAGGCCGCGGGGCTCCGGCCCAGTGCCCTGGTGCCGCTCCCGTGGTCTCGCGCAAGCAGCTCGGCGAAGGCGGAGAGCCGCGGCCGTGGCCCTGAGCCAGCGGCACGTGACGGGCCGGGCAGAGCCTGGCGCTGGCCTTGGGTCGGCTGACTTCTGCCCCAGACCGGGGCTTATCAGACGCTGCGGGAAACTCCCGTCGGTTCGGTTTGCAGTCTCTCACCGACCGATGCTCGGTCCTGCCGCGCCTGACCCAGTTGGTGGACGCGGGGGCTCCCCGCTGAGGCCAGCAGGACACGTGCCGGCTGTGCGCCCAGGGTGGGGGGGAGGGGCGGTCGTTGGATGAGCAGGAAAGGGTCAGAACGCAGACGTCCGCTGCGCCCGCCTGGGGCCTGCGGTGTCGTAGACCTCACGGGGAGCAGCGCTGCCCCGGGCCTGGGAGCCTGCCCGCCTGGCCACAGCGGGCCCCTCGCAGGAGAGTGGGGGGGGGTGGGATGCCGGATCCTTTGCCTGTACCCCGAATGCCACCTGGGGTGGCCTCTCCCTTAGCTTTATGGTTCCTCCTGCTTTGGGAACGGCCCCAAGGGATGGCGTGGTCTCCCAGAGCCAGCCCGTTGGGAACCCCCATGCTGGGAACACCGCTCACTCACTCCCTCACTCCCTCCCTCACTCCCTCATTCACTCCCTCATTCACTCTTCCTCCCTCCCTCTCTCATTCACTCATTCACTCACTCTCACTCCCTCCCTCCCTCCTTCACTCATTCACTCACTCATTCATTCAGCAAACACTTACCAGGCGTCTCTTCTCCGCCCCGGAAACGCAGCTGTGAACAGAACGGAAGCACCTCTGCCTCCCGGCACTGATGTTCTTGTGGGGGGTCTGAGAGCAGGGGCGGCGGGGGGGGCGGGACGGCCGAGGCTGGGGGGTTCCTAACCGAGTAGCGAGCTCAGGGAAGGAGGTCTGACTGACAAGCTGACATCGGAGTGGGAACCTGGAGGCAGCCACAGACAGGGGCAGCCATGTGGCATCTGCCTAGAGAATGTTCCAGGCAGGGGACGACAGCATGTGCAAAGGCCCTGAGGCGGGAGCCGCCTTGGCTGTGACCCTTGTCACTCCAGGAGGGACCCGGAGCGGACTGAGCTCTTCCTTTCCCTGCTCCGATGTCTCCTCAGCCCCTCCTGGGGTGGGGGGGCCTTTCTCCCACCCCGGCCGCAGAGAGGGTTCTCTTCCCAGCATAGCCTCCCTCATGCGTCTCAGAACCTCCTGGCTCCTTGCCCGGTGGCCCAGGCCAGTTCCTTGGCCTCAGAGTTCTCGTGCCGGGGGCTACGGGGTTGCCGTAGGCGTTAAGTGAATTAGTACAGAGAAAGCATTGGGTGGCAGGGGCACACATGTGA
The DNA here is from genome assembly GCF_019186645.2 of Phyllostomus hastatus. Lineage (NCBI taxonomy): Eukaryota > Metazoa > Chordata > Mammalia > Chiroptera > Phyllostomidae > Phyllostomus > Phyllostomus hastatus. Next base: position 11,778,446 of record NW_025333537.1, on the reverse strand, counting down.
TCACAGTGAACCCCACCTCGGGTCAGACCTTCCTGGGGGCTCCCCAGTTCTCCTTCCTATAGAGCAGGGGCGTCAAACTCGTTGTCACCGGGGGCCACATCGGCCTTGTGGTTGCCTTCAAAGGGCCAAATGTAATTTTGGGGCTGTATACATGTAACTACTCCGTAACAGTTTAGTGAGATCTCGGCGCCGTCCCGGGGGTAGAAACAGGTGCCGGGCCGGATAAAATCAGGTGCCGGGCCAGACGCGCCCGCGGGCCTCGTGTCTGCCACCTGCGCTGTAGGGCTTCTGGGTGCCCTGGGCGTCCCCGGGCTGTGCCCTGACACCAGCTTCGGGGCCCTTATGCCGCTTGCCTCTTCCCGCCGCCCCCTTGCTGGGCAGCCGCGGGCACCATGGAGCCCAGGCCTCCCCAACTCCCCCCCTCCCCCAGGACGTCCCTGCGTGCGCCCTGCCGAGCGGCTCGTTCTCCTTTTGTGCGCAAGAGCCAGCGGGAGACGCTTCCTCCTGGCAGACTGCACGGCTCGCTGATTCCTGCTCACACCTGTGTGTGTGCGTGCGTGTGTGTGTGTGTGCGCGCGAGAGTTTTTGCCTGGCAGCCTTGCCGGCATGATCCCCGAGGCCGCCCCCCCCACCCCCCCTTGAGCCCTTTCTTCTTCCTTCTCCCCCGCCTCCCCGGCCGCCTCCCCTTTGCCAACACCTGGCACTTTGTGCCAGATGCCCCGCGGGGCAGGGGCGGGGGGAGCCCTCCTCTGCAGTCTGGAAGCTGCCTGGGCCTCGGGGGAGGCCCTTGGAAAGTGAAGGGGGGTGAGAGGTGGGAAGCACAGGGGCCTCCTTCCATGTGGGTCAGTCACCCGTTTCAGAGATGAGGAGACTGAAGCTCCGCGTGTTTGAATGACAGACGGAGGCCTCCAGCCCGCAGCCCTGTTGCTGTGTCGGGCGGCCCTGGAAGGCCCTCCCTGCAGTGTCTCTGGGCGCCGAGGGCGCCCCCAGTTCTCAGGCTCTCTAGCCTCTGGCCTCCCGGCCTCTTGCACGCCTGTCCGGCGTGTCAAACACACACCTCCTCAGCACACCTCCCTGGTGTCATCAGGTTCTCTTTGTAGAAACAGCTGCCGAAAATAAGCCAGATAGCAAAGGGAAGACTAGATTTGTATGGGAAATCGGGAGAGTTCAGACAGGTGCCAACAGGAAAGTAAATCGCTGGCACTTCCACTCTGCCCTGCGCCTCGCCTGTGTCAGACATCACCAATCGATTGCCACACTCCACCACTGAGTGTTCGCGGCAGACAGAACTGATCGATTTGTTCGGGGCCCTTGGGAAGCCCGCCCTGCGTCTCGTGTGAAAGACTTGCTTTGTGTTTCAGAACACTGACAACCGGGCGCCTGTGATTTGTTACCGTTGGGTTTTTCCTGGATAATAGTGGGAAACGATGGCCGTTTACCGGCGGGGGAGGGTTTCTTTTCATCTGACCTTCGTCTCCTGACTGTGGCCTCTGTTTGCACGTGGGACCCACACTGGGGGGCTTTTGCTTCGTTTCGGAGCCTGGTCCGTGAGCCCCACAGACGGACCCTCGCCGCCCCAGGCAGATGCCGTGCTGTCGCTTAGTGCCCAGGCGGACATCAGGCTGCAGCGTGTCCCCAGGCGTCCCTGCGAACACGCAGCCTCGGTTGTCCGTTCTGGGAAATGGGCAGAGTCCCAGAGCCAGGCGAGGCCCCAAGCCCGCGTGGAGCTGGCCCAGCGTGCCTTAGCTGGATGGGCCCTGGCAACACCCTCTGGCCACGCTGGGCCTCGAGGGCCGGCGAGGGTGTGTGTGGGGAGGGTCCTGCCTCGTGGGTGGGGCCACACCGGCTCCGGGGCCCCGCTCACACCGCCGCCCCCCGCAGGACGTCGGGCTGCTCGAGTACCAGCACCACCCCCGGGACTACGCCTCCCACCTGTCGCCCGGCTCCATCATCCAGCCCCAGAGGAGGCGGCCCTCCCTGCTGTCCGAGTTCCAGCCCGGGAATGAGAGGTGAGGAGGGGCTCCCGTGCCTGCCCAGAGCCCCGGGGCCCTTTCCCAGGTGGGGACGTGGGGGTCCATGGAGGGGCAGGGGCTCGCAGGACCGGCGTCACAGCGGGGTGCCGGGCTGTGTGGGTCGCCCTTGTCCTTGGGGCTACGGCGGAGATGCGCAGGCAGGAACCACGTGTCCCTCCCCTGGACTTCCGGCCGTGGAGGTGCGGCAGTCTCCGGGGGTGTGGCCCAGGCAGGAGGGGGTGACCTCTGAGATGTGGGGGAGCAGTCTTCTGGGTGGCTGGTCGGGAGGGCCACGCCCACACCTCGTCCCCCTCTGTCGGCCCGTTCTCTGAGGTCTCTTCCGCCCCTCGGCCGGCAGACCAGGCCCCGCGGCGTCCGCCTGCTGCGGGGCCGGCCCAGCGTTCCCTGAACCCCGGTGGGAGGGGAGGAGCCTGGTCCCCGGTGGGGCAGCGCGGGGACCCCAGCGAGAGGAAGGCCAGGGCCAGGGCAGCGCCCCTCAACGCCCCAGAGGATAGTGGCACGATCGCTCAGAGCCCGAGTGCCCAGTGGGGCTGGTGGCGCGCGCGCGCGCGCACACACACACACACACTCACTGGGTGACCCCAGGCGTGGCAGGTGACCTGCCACCTACAGGGTGGGGTGGCGGGAAAGGCCTCTGGGAGGAGGGACTCCGGGTTGATGAGCAGCCGGCCGGGCAGAGCTGGGCGACGGCGTCCCGGCCCAGGCAGGCGGGGGCCCACGGCAGGAACAGGCCCCAGGGCAGGGAGCCTGGAGGCCGGAGAGAGCAGCCGACTGCGGCGGGAGGGTGTGCGTCAGGGGGACCGTGGAAGGGTTTTAGGGTCAGAGGCACAGGGTGTGACTTCCATTCTAGGCCCCGCCAGGCTGTGCGAGGCGATTGGAGGGGGTGGGGGGACCGCCGAGACTAGCTTGGCCCTGAGGCCCATCCCACTGACGCGCCAGCTCCGTGCTGAGGCCTGGAGATCGCGGGACAGCCAGTGTTTGTGCGGGCTCTGTCCCGGGTCACTGGGAGAGGCGCTGACCTGACCAGCATTTCGGCAGGGGCCGTGGGGCTGTGCGGGCGTCTGGGCGCCGCTGTGGGCGCTCCGGCAAGGCCTCGGCCTCTGCAGGGCTGTTTCCTCTTTGCAGCCTGGGCTGGGGGTGGGGGTGGGAGTGGGGAGCCAGTCAGGAGCGACCTGGCCATCCGAGGCTGTCTCTGCACCGGGTGGCTCCCGTAGCAGGAGGCAGGGCCTTGGCTGAGCAGCAGGAGAGCTGCGATCGGCTGGTGATGTCTGCCCTGGGTGACGTCACGACACGCAGGTGACGCCATGTGTGCTAGGCCCACGGTGCCTTTCGGACTTGACTGTGCCGCACATGGCCTGGGATCTCGTTTACGTGCAGGGTCTGACTGGGCGGGTCTGGGGCTCCGGGTGGGGGGAGGGGGCGATGCTTCTGGGGCGGGGCCGCGCCCCGGAGCGAGAGTGCGCGGAGTCCGGCTGCGTTGCTCCCCGTAGATGAAGTCAGCGAGTGTTGACTCGGGGGGAAGGCCAGTCCGGGTCTCCGTCCTGCCTGCCCTGGGTGACCCCCACGGGGCTGAGGAGGGCACGGTGCCCAGCGGCGCTCAGCGGGGAGGGCCAGAGCCCTGACGCCTGTGCCCTGGCCTTCCGCAGGTCCCAGGAGCTGCACCTGAGGCCCGAGCCGCACGCGTACCTGCCCGAGCTGGGCAAGGCGGATATGGAGCTCCTGGACAGCAAGCGCCCGCGCCTGGAGCTGCTGCCCGACCCCCTGCTGCGGCCCTCGCCCGTGCTGGCCGCCGGCCCGCCGGGGGGCTCCGAGGACCTGTCCAAGGTAAGGCCTGGTGTCGGCCGGGAGCCCCCGAGGATCCTGGCTTCTGCTGTGACTGGGCTGCTGGCGGGGGCAAGAGGGGGCCTGCCTCGGGGAGGGGGGGTGCGGGGCAGGAAGCACGGGCCGAGGCTGTGGGTGGGGCCGAGCACTGGGAGGAGGGCTGGGGACTGGGGCGGCTCTGGGGCTGTTTCTCGGCTGGAGAGGGACAGCTTCCACCTGCGCAGGTCCAGACTGCAGGCCCCCCACTGCTGAGAGCCCTTTGGGTTCACTCTTGAGAAGAGAAGGTTGCGCTGAGATGCCGGCGCCCAGGTCCGGCACCTGTGCTTTGCTGCTGGGAGGTGGGCGGGGCGGATGCTGCTTTCCCCGTGAAGCTCAGGACGGCGGAGTCTGCAGGCCGTGGGGCCTCCATTTACACAGACAGAGCCAGTGGGGGGGTGCCCGTGGAGGGATCCCTTGGCTGTCCCCAGGGTCACCCGGCTGCCTGGGGTGAGGCGGGGACGGCCCAGGGGACACGCTCGTCGTCCTCGATCGGCTGCGTGACGGCTGTCCCTGCCGTGCGTGCCCAGCAGTTCCCTGGGGCTTCTTCGCGACCACGGGGACACGCACGAGCTCCTGAACGGCCTCCCGGCTGCCGGGTGAGGTCAGCGCTCATCATGCCGCCGCACGGGTGGGGGCGGCTGGGAACTGGGGGCCGGGGGTGGGGGAGGGAGGCGGCCCCCTTGGGCGCCTGCTGGGTCGTCTTCTCTGCCTGACGCCGGGTGGGATGGGATGGCGGGATTTCAGGCGAGGCGGGTCCTTTATTGGGGAGCCGGCAGGGAAGGGGCGGTCCCGTGGTGGCAGGGGTGGCGGTGACAAGCTACCGTCGGGCCAGTGCTGGCTGTGTGTCGTGCTCAGTCCCGTGACGGCCGACCTGCGACCCCCTATTTTATAGACAGAGTCCCAGGCTCAGCGGAAGCCGCTTGCCCATGGCCGTGGGGAGGTGGGGGAGGGGCTGTCCCTCTGTGGCCCCCCCTCTGGTCTCCGGAGGGGGCCGGTGTTTCCTGCAGTGGGTCTTGGGCAGGTAGGGATGGGTGTGAAGGGGGCATGGGGCCACGCTGGCGAGGCTGCGCTTCCTCCCAGGACCGGGGCCCCCAGGGCACTGTGCCCCCCGCACCAGTGTCCGGTCTGCCCTGAGAAGGGGCCAGTGGTTGTGTCTGCCCTGCCCGCCCCCCCAGAATGGCTCTTCAGAATGGGGACTTGGCCTGTGGGTCTTGAGGAGCGGCCACGCGTCATGTGGCTCGGAGTCTAGGTGCCTGTCCCTGTTCTCCTCCCGGTTCCCTGGGGGACTCCCTCTCTGTCCGTGGGTCTTTCTCTGTGTGTGTGTGTGTGTGTGTGTGTCTGTCTTCTCGTCCTGGACCTGGGGTGGGCGGGGCCGGCCCAGGGGCCGGCTGCTGTGGTCACTCCAGGCTGCGGGCGGCGCTGCGGGCGAGGGAGGCAGCCGGGGCACCACTCCGAGGGGGCGTGGTCAGCTGTGTTTGCGTCTGTCTGCCTTGTGGAATTCAGCTGGGGCTGGAGGCAGGAGTGTGATGGGATTTATTTTTTATTGACGCTGCCGCCCCCACCCCCTGCCCCCAGCGGTGTTTCTTTTTCCTGTGAAAACGTTGTTTTCCAACACTCCCCTGTCCTGGGGCCCCTGGAGTCCTGCGGTGGGGAGGTGTCCTTTGGAAGTCACCGCACGCTGGGGACTTCGGACTCATCGCAAGCAGACTGTGTGTGAGAGCGTCATCATCCGCCGGGGCTCTGTGGGCCGGCAGGGGCGGAAAACCCATGTTGGGCTGACTTGCGTCCCGGCTCATGGAACCGACCTCGGGCTGGCCGGCTTCAGGCACAGCTGAATCCAGGCGATGTGATGATCTCTCAGGCCCCCGGCTCAGCGTAGTTCTTGGTCCTGCCTGCCACCTTCCCTGTGGTCCTGGAGTGCTCGACGCGCTGGGCCTTCCTCCTCGCACGCTCAAGGCCGTGGGTCCAGCCCACAGCTGTCGCTCCTCCTGCCTTCCGGTGACCTGTGCCTGAGCTGGAAGGCGTCGTTGTGATGAGGGGTTGGGGGGCACTGGGTGCTGGGCGCGGCCCCACCCGCCTCTCCGGCCCTGAGCCTTTGGCTGCCTGTGTCTTCAGTTCTGCGCCGAGAGCTTCCCTGTTCTCCGCCGGCCTGCGTGTTTACACCCAGGGCCTCTGACAGGGAGAAGGGTGCCGGCGGCTACCTGGCGGCGGCGGGGGCATCGGCAGGGGCATGCTGTTTTCCTCCTGTGGCTGTGGGCAGCCGCCGCCTGAGAACCACCGGAGGGAGGCCCCGTGCCGCCAGGGCCCTCGGCCCCGTTCCTGGAAAACTCGGCACCGGAGAGAAGGTGGTATTCCCTGCCCTCCCTGGTGCGCGGCAGCCCGGAGCCAACCGCGTCAGGTGGGGGTCGAGGCTGACCGTGAACAAGGCGTGTGGTACACTCGCAGTGTTGTGCCGCCGCCACCCCTGTCCAGTTCCAGAACGTTCTCATCACCCCAAAAAGAAACCCCACACCCACCTGCAGTCACTCCCCAGCCCCGCCCCCCAGCCCCTGGCACCACGGGTCTGCTTTCCGTCCCTGCGGGTCTGCCTGGCCTGGACGTCCCCTGTCAGTAGCGTCACACGCTGCGTGACCTCTGTGTCTGGCGCCGGTCACGCAGCATCGCGTCCTTGGGGTCATCCGTGGGGCCGCAGGTGTCTGCCTTTCGCTCTTGTTGTTGTTCGTTGGTGGTTGTTGGAGCCGTCTTTTGGTTTAGGGGTGGACTGCGTTTAACTCACCGGTTTGGCGGTGGAAGCGCCCACTTGTGCGTCTCGGGTGGGAATAAAAGCGCAGCCTGAAGGAACCCTGAGAAGCACCCACTGAGGAAGACAGCTCGTTCCCCGCCCCCCGAATTTACGGGGAAGTCCCCGCCCCCGCTCCCTGCGGTTCCTGGCAGTTGCCAGTCGCTGCATCTGACGTGCTGCCAGCCTCGGGGACGGAAACCTTCCTTCTGCTGATGTTGCTCCTGAGAATCACACCCAGGCTGGGCTCGCCGTTCCGGGTGTCCTGGCCTGGAGCCTGTCTGCCCACGGCCCTTGTCCGTGTCCTGTTATCGCCCTTCCTGCTCCCGGTGGGAGACCTATCCCGCAGCTGCTGGTGCTCCTGGGCTCCCGGAGCCGGTCCCGCCCACCACTGGGTTCCCAGGACCCTGAGAGATGAGTGAGGCTGCGGGGAGACCCCCACGTGCCTAGGGAGGGGCGGGGCCAGTCTCCCTTAGGGGTGGGAAGGGCTGGACAGGAGGGTGGGTCTGATTTCAGCTGCTGGGGAGGTGTGGGGTTGGACCCTCTGGGCCGAGGGGACGGCTCGTGCAAAGGCTCCGATGTGCCAGGACGCGGGAGCTGCTTCTGCTTCGGTGTGGGAGGGGGCCAGGTGCCCACAGTCCTTGTGTCCCGGGCTGGGGTGGGGGGAGTTGGCAGCCCCTGGGGCTGCAGTTGTCTCAGGGAATAATGTGTCCTCTGTCCTCCGGTGCAGCTGCTGAGGCGGTGGGGGAGGCAGCAGCCTGGATCGCCTCCCGGGGCCTCCCCTGCCAGCAGCTGCCGGCCTGGCCTTGAGGGCCGCACGGCGTGGGGGGCGGGGCGGGGTCCACCTGCGCTGCCGGGCCCGGAGCCGGGGTGTGGGGGTGGGAGCGGCCAGCCAGCGCGGACTAGGCCTTCGAGTGCCAGGCCCTGAGCCAAGCGCCCTGTGCATGTGAACGCATTCAAGCCACACTACGGGCCGGAGGTGGGAACTGTCCCGCAGAGCAGATGTGGAAACTGAGGCGGGGGTTGGAGCGTGATCTGCCTGAGGTCCCGGAGCTGGGAGGTGGCACAGGGGACCGGGATTTGAACCCAGGGCTTCGAGGGTGAGTGCTAACGAACTTCAGTTGGTGGGATGGCGTCGAGGAGAAGCCCACCACAGGGTTCCCTTGTTGGTTTAACGCGTTTTTAAAAACGGGTTTAGCACACAGAGCGTGTCGCTCACTGGAGGAAAAGCAGGGACGTGCTGGCGAACCCAGAGGAGGCCGTGGAATTGGCCCCGTGCCCCGCTGGGCACCCAGGGCACCCCTGTTGCCTGCGTGCGTGCGTCACGTTCTTTAGGTTCCGTGTGTGTGTGTGTGTGTGTGTGTGTGTGTGTGTGTTTCCTGCACATCCACGTGCCTGTGATCCGTGCACAATGCCCTGTGACTGGCTGGTTCCAGCCGGTGTTCTCCGAGGGTCAGCGGGGGCGGGGCCTTGGGGGGCGGGGGCGGAGGGTCCTGCGCCTGCGTTTGAGGAGTGCGGTTGAGTGGGCGGGGTGAGGGGGGGTGAGAGGGGCGTGCCCGGGGGGCGGGACCAGGGAGCCTTCGCTGCTCTGGGGAGGCTGGGAGGCCCTTCCTGGAGGAGGGTAGGAGGGCTCTGACCTTTGCTCAGTGAGCCACGTGGGGGAAGGGCGCCCCTGGCCCGGGGCCCAGTGAGGACAAAGGCAGGGAGGCAGGGCTGGTAAGCAGCCTGGGGACGCGACTGGACGTGGGGCTGTGGTGACAGATGTCCAGTGTGCTGGGGCTCAGAGTCAGGCCTGGAAGCGCGGGGTGCCTGCTTCTGTAAATAAAGTTTTATTGGCACACAGCCACGTCCGTTTGTTGACACACTGTCCGCGGCGGCTTTCCTGACCCTGCAGCGGAGCTGAGCGGTGTTTGTAGGGACCCTGCGGCCGCAAGGCCGGCAGGATTCACTGGGGCACCTCACGCCGACCCTGTGCCCGTGTCCTCCCCGCCACAGGACCGCAGCCTGACGGGCAAGCTGGAGCCCGTGTCCCCTCCCAGCCCCCCGCACGCCGACCCCGAGCTGGAGCTGGTGCCTCCGCGGCTGTCCAAGGAGGAGCTGATCCAGAGCATGGACCGCGTGGACCGCGAGATCACCATGGTGGAGCAGCAGATCTCCAAGCTGAAGAAGAAGCAGGTGAGGGGGCGGGGGCCGGGGGCGGGGCCGGGGGCGGGGGGGCGGCTCCGAGTTTCCGGTCCGGCAGCCATGGCTGAGATGACAGTATTATCCGGGGCGGCCATGCGCGTGCGCGCTGAGCACGGCCCACGTGCGAGCTCGTCTGCACGTGCTGAACGTGTGTGGGCCAGGGCGCTGCTCCGCGCGGCGCCGTGCGGGCCGACGGAACCCTCCGCCGTCGTCGGCGTGTTCTGTGTCTGCACCATCCAAGGTGGGGCCACTGGAAATGTGCTTTGTGTGGCTGAGGAGCTGAGCTTTTGATTTAGTTTGGTTTCAGTTAAGTGAAACTGACCCCGGGAGAGCCTTTTGGCCTCGGTGCTGGACGTCTCGGATGGGCGGGCAGGGGGAGGTCAGGTTCCCGCTCCGTCCCTGCTGCTTCCCTTCCTGCCTCATTGTCCTCGTCCCCGCCGCGGGGGACGTGTCGCGGGACTCTGGCCCTGGCCCTGGCATCTGACTGGGCTGGGCCTCCGGGCTCTGCCTCTGTTTCCTTGTCTGTAAAATGGGCACAGACAGGACGCGCGCGCCCCCCCCCCCCATAGGTTGTGAGGAGGGAGCAGGTTGTGTGCCGAGGAATTAATCCTCAGAGTGAGTGTTGACACTGAAGTTAATATAAATATTTACATCGGTTTTATGATTTCAATTTTAATATTGATATAAAATTAATACTCTGCCTTTTGTCAGATTTTACATGTGACCCTCCCTGGCCCTTCAGGTCTCTGCTCAGCGGCCCCCACCCCAGGCAGCCCCCCTTCCCTGCCCTTCGTGGAGCCCTCACGCCCTCCCTCCTCCCTCCCCTGTCCCTGGCCCGAAAACCCAGCCCAGCCGGGCATGGTGCCTGCTTTTTGTAAATAAAGTTTTATTGGCACACAGCCACATCGGTTGGTTGACACAGCGTCCGTGGCAGCTTTAATATGATGTCAGAGTTGAGGGGTCCCCACAGAGACCCTGCAGCCAGCAAAGCCGAAAGCATTTACCACCTGGGCCTTCACAGGACACATTCACTGCCCCCTCCCCTGTCGCCCTGCCGATGTCGTGGCCGTGTGGATTATTCCACGTTCTGCTTTGCTGTGGTCTTCTCCCCAAGACCGAGTGGGAGGTCCTTGTCCCTCACCCGCTTGCCGCTGTGCCCCTGGCAGTGCCAGAACGGAGTGGGTGCTCGTGAAAACCTGTTGGTAGAGTCAGGGTGACACTCCTGTCACCCGGGCCCGTCGGGGTGGTGCCTGGGGTCAGGGTCACACCTGGCTGTGTCCAGGTAAGGAGCATAGACTCCTGTGGGGTCCAGGGCCCGCCCCGGCCACCATGGGCAGCCGCGGCATGAGGCTGGTGAGAGGAGCCCCCGGGGAGGCCATCCGGGGCCCCGTGAGTGGGCTTCGAAGGACATACAGAGGGAGGCAGGGCACCGGGGCTGTTGCCGGCATGGACGGGTGGGCCTTGGGGGCAGCCCAGCAGCTGGGCCTGCTGGGGAGGCTCAGCCAGCTGCCCCGGACCTTGGGGGAGATGGGCGGGTCTCCAAGATGGCGGCCCAGGCCTCACCTTTCGCTCCGCCAGACCCGGCTTTGGGAGGGGCTGCCTCGGGAGGGGCTGTGCGCACGCGCGTGCCTGCGGCCGGAGGCCAGGTGGCTCACCCAGCCCTCAACAGTTAGATTTCTTAAAAATTCCATTTTGGCTTTTTTTCTTTACTAAAATGCACGTAACATGAGATCGCTGATGGTAGTAGGAGCCGGCCAGCGGTGTGGAACACACTCACGGCGTCGCACCACCACCGCCACCGCCTCTGTCTGGTCCCAGGACATTCGGGTCACCCTGGAAAGGAGGTTCCAGACTCCCCGGCAGCCGCTCCCCGATCCCCCTCCCCTGCCCCAAGGCGCTAGTCTGCCCTTTGTGGATTCGCCTCCCGGACGTCCCACATGAGTGGCGTCCTGCCCTGTGCGGCCTCTGTGTCTGGCGTCTCTCACGCAGCACCGTGTCCTCACGGTCCGTCCGCGCTGTAGCCGGCGTCGGCTGAGCCGTGTTCCACCGTGTGGGCGGACCGCACGTGTTCCTCGTTCACTGACCGGCGGGCACCTGGGGTCTTCTGCCTTGTGACCATCGTGGGTGGAGCTCACCGGGGGCCTGTGTGTCCAGGTTCCTGTTGGAGCAGCTGCTGTTATGAATTCGTTCCCGCACACCCCGGGGGCTGGACTGCTGGGCCAGGCTGTTGTCCGCGGCCGCCGCCCCATTTTCCGTTCCCGTCGGCAGTGCACAAGGTGTCCCGGTTTGTTCACACCCTCGCCAAGTGCCGCCTCGCTGTGGGTGCAGAGTGGTGACCCCTGTGGCTTCGTTTGCACCCGGTAGCCAGCTTTTATCAAGCTGCCCAGCAGTGCTTCCTGTGTGTCATCTCCTGTGACCCTTGGGACAGCCCTATGAGGCCAGCACGGTTACTCCTGCGTCCTCTGGGGCTGGCGTGGGGTCCGAGAGATTGAGGGACTTGCCCGAGGCCACAGAGCTGGGCGGCCGCAGACCCGAGGTTTGCACTTGGGCCTGGCCGCGACCTCGGTCCCCTTCCGAGCCGGGTCCCTGTGGTACCTCTCCTCGGTGCCCCGGGGAAGGACCCCTGCCCTGACAGGTGAGATCCTCCACCCACCCTCTCTGGCTGTGTGCTGCTTCCCCTTCGTGTGTTTACACATTTTCGGAGGTATCTTGAGGCTGTGCCAGATGCAGACGGCCCTTCTGGAAGCCACCGCCAGGGGGCGCTGTGGGGCTGGGGCAGCGGGGCTCCACCTGCCTGGCCTTCGGGCCTCCAGGAACCAGAACCGGGGTTTCTGGCCCTTTCTGCATCGCTCTCTCTCGGCTGTCCCTTCGGGTTCACAGCGGGTTGCCCCACGGGCACGGGCAGGCTGTGCGAGCACGGTGAGCCGAGCGTGCTGTTTTAAGCTGCCTGGTCTTGTCTTTCCCTTTTGGCACCAAACAGACGGCAGCGTGAGGGAAGAACTTTATGGAGCTGGGGACAGGCCCTGTGTGGACACCACGGGGCAGTGGTCATGGTGGCGATGATGGGAGATTGCTCAGTACCAAGTGCTGAGTGCTTTGCCCGCTCTAGGGCAGGAGACCAAATTGCACCCACTCTGCAGATGAGCAGAGCGAGGCCAGAGAAGGCCCCACGGCAGGGATGTAGCCGGACTAGGGTCCCCGCCCGCACAGCGTGGCTCCAGAGGGTGCACAGCCCCTCCCGGGGATGATGGTCCCGGTGCTGGTGCCGGGCAGTGACAGCTGGCGTGCAGCGCGCTCTGGCCTGGGCCGCACGGGCACTGGCTCGCCCTCTCCTCCCGTGGCCCCGTCCCGCAGGAGGAGAAACGGAGGTGCAGCAGGGTCACGCTGCTCGCTCACGTTCCCCACGCTGCTCCGTCCTGCAGAGCTGGAGGCTGCCGCTGGCTCTGCAGGGGGAGCTGGGGCCCCTCCAGGGCTCGGAGTCCCCGCGGGTGACTCAGAGGAAATGGTTAGCAGCCTGACTTCCTGTGCGCGGCCACCAGCCCGGCGTGCGCGGGGGCCGCCCCTCTGCCGTGGGGGTGCCGCCACCCCTCCTTCCGCCGCCGGCGGCGGCGCGCTCACCGCCACGCTCTGTCCTTCCCACAGCAACAGCTGGAGGAGGAGGCCGCCAAGCCGCCCGAGCCCGAGAAGCCCGTGTCGCCGCCGCCCATCGAGTCGAAGCACCGCAGCCTGGTGCAGATCATCTACGACGAGAACCGGGTAGGCGTCGTGGCCCCTCCCCCGGCCGCAGCGCGCTCCGGGCCGGCTCTGCCCTGGTCCCCAGCGCTCCCACCCACCTGCGCGCACTCAGGGAGCCGGCCGGTGAGCGGTGGGGGGAGGAGGGCTGGCCGGCGGAGACCTGGCGGTGCCAGGATCGCGGCGGGCCTCTGGGATGCGGTCTGAGTGTGAAGATGTGGGCGTGAGGCCGTAGGAGGGCGGCCGGGGCCAGCTGATCCGTGGGGGAGGGGCGGCCACTGAGGCACTCGAGTAAAAGACAATCCTGTAACGCAGAAGACAGTGGTCTCGTCGTTATTATCTACAGTAACAGCAAACGGTGCCTGAGCGGCTCCTCCTCTGCAGGCACAGGCCAGGCTTTTCCCCCGGTGGTCCTCGGAGGGCAGGGGCAATGATTGTTTCCGCTGAGCACACGGAGGGGTGGAGGCCCAGAGGGGCCGAGTGACTTGTTCAAAGTCACACAGCTAGGACGTGGCGGACCTGGGACTTGAACTCGTGGTGCATCAGGCCCCAGGCCCTGATTTGTCAGCACCGGCCTCTCCTGACTTTTTTGCCCTGGACGGGGCCTGTGGGATGGTCGGACGCGGGGTCTGTAGCGAGCTGTGGGGGCTCCCAGGGATCCCTGGAGGGCAGCTGCTGGGGGTCCGGAGGGGCGCGGGCCTGGGGAGGAGTTCGGGGCACCAAGAGTGGAGCGTTTCCGGGGGCTGATGCCCAGGGCCCGAGCTGTCCCGAAGAGGCGCCTGGTGTCCTCCGAGGTGCTGAGCTCACTCCCGCCGTGTCTAGGAAGCCGCTGTGCGCTCCGCCTCTGTGACTTACCGTCGGCTCCGCCCAGCTGTGCGCGGGGTCAGAGGGTGTCGAGTCCCCCCGCGTTACAGACGAGGAAGGAGAGTGGGGCCCAGAGAGGAACTGGCCTCGGCTGAGGGCACCTAGTGACGTGTGATGGACGGGGGCACCTGCCTGGGACCCCTCATGCCCAGAGCTCCCGCCCACCCTTCCCAGCGGTCTCTGCTGTGGGACAGGCTCTTGGCTGCTGAGTCAGCGCTTGAGTGCGGGTGCCGGCTGGGGCGCGCCTGGAGTGCTGGGGCCCGGACAGCGGCCCTGGACCCTGGGCACATGGGACGGGTGCCTGCAGCTGTCCCTCTGGGCAGGAAGCCGCCGGGTCGACTGGTTTGCTATGCCTCCGCCTCCCGGAGCAGCAGTAGATGCAGGATGAGACCCAGCCTGCTGGGGCCTGGGAGCTGCGTGCTGGGCCTGGTGGGGCTGGCTGGTCACCCCACATGCGCTTGAGCCAGGCGTCTGCGTTCAGAGCCCATTCCTGCCACCTCCTGGCCCTGCGCCCTCACACGCCTGATCTGACCGTCTCTCACGTGTCACGCCAGCAAGGTGAGGGTAACGGTTGCGCCTCTGGGTGCAGCGATGAGGAGGTTAAAAGGGTTTGTTCCGTAGCGCCCCAGAGCAGCACTGGCACCAGGTGGGGGCTGGCGGTGCTGTCATCCTCGTCCAGGTGCACTGGGCACCTCACCCCTGTGCCGTCCATCCGTCCGTCCATCCGTTCGCTCAGCGAACGCCAGGTGTGGGACACCTGCTGCTCTTCCAGGCACTAGGGACCCCGCAGTGACCTCGGCCCCCGGCCCCCCACCTTCCTCCTGGTGGGGGAGACAGTCACAGCCCCAGGTCCCCGCCCCCGGGCACACCATTGAGCCGAGGAATTTTGCTCCTTGTCCCCAGCGCCCCCTCCTGGCCTTTCGTTTCCTTACCCCCTCCCTGCCCCGTCCCGGCTGCTGGCCTTGGTGCTTGCGCGACCCCGCAGGTGCACTGCCCGGGGCCTGTGCCCCCCTGGCCGTGCCCTCCGCCTCCCCCTCGGGGCTCCTCCCCCACGGGCGCGTGCTCCGGCTCCTTCAGCAAGGCCTGTTTTGACCTTCTGGTTCACCCGGCAGACCCCTCAACCCCCGTCTCTCCTCTTTCTGGCTTTAATTCCCCCCTCGCCCCTGTGAAACCAGGCGTGATTCACGTCTTGTGTCTGTTCTGCTTGTCGTGGGTGGAAGCTCTGTGAGGGCAGGGCATCTTTGTCCCTCTGTTCCCTTGGCCAGGTCCCCAGCACCCAGGACGGCATCTGGCACACAGTAGGTGCTCAGTAAGTGTTTTTTCAAACGCGTGAAGGGAGGGCCCAGGGGAGGGGAGACATCTCCCTGCCTACAGCCGTCCTCCAGTTTGGGGGGACCGGCCCCTGTTCCCGTGGGGGCTGGGTCGGGGGTGTCCATCTGCCCAGGCTGAGCCTCTGGGCCTGGAGGCCGGGTGGGCAGAGGCCCTCGGCTGCCTTTGGCAGGAGCAGCCAGGGCTCACCACCCCTTGGGGAATCAATGGGATTAAATTTTAATCCTCCTTCCTCGCCGCTGGAGCCTGTGCGCCGCTGGAGCCTGTGCGCGGAGGCGGCCGGCCGAGAAGGGCCTGTCTCTAGACGCTGCGCTGGCTGGAAGACGCAGCCTCCCCGCCAGGCAGGGCTGCCCGGCTCCGCTGTGTGCCGGACTCCGGCTCATTACCCATTCGGGGCACATGAGCGCGGCGCCAGCGCGCAGGGGGGAGCCGGCCAAGCCGGGCTCTGCCTGCCTCCCAGGAGCCGCGCACGCCGAGGGGCCGGGGAGGTGCGCGCAGATGGCGGAGCGGGAGGCCGAGGGGCAGGCCCGGCGGGGGTGGGAGAAGCAGCGGGTGGGCTGTGGGCCCCAGGAGGGCATCCGAGTGGGGGGCACGGCACAGGCAAAGGCCCGGAGAGGGGACGGGGGTCTCTTTGGATCTTCAAAGGCAGTGTGGTGCGGGGGGCGGGGGTGGAGGCCTGGGAGGATGCTCGGCTTTGAGTCTGGAGAGAGCAAGCACCTGCAGCACTAGTGGCGGATGGATACGTGAGGGGCGGTGCGCCCGGTGCTGCCACGGTAGGAATTCAGGACCGCGGGCAACCGAGGCAAACTTCCTGGAGGGGGCGGGGCTTGAGCTGGCTGCGGAAGCTCGCACTCCCGGGAAAGGTAGAAGGGTGATTTCAGGAGAGAGGACGTGATTCTCTGCTGTTACACGCCCTGCACGGATGTGTGCACGCGTGCTCGAGTGAACCTGCGAGAAGCGGCCCGCTGAGGGGTGAGGGGCGTGCTGGGGCGGGCACCTGTGCGCCCCGGGCGGCCGTGCTGCCCTCCGTCCAGGGCCTGTCTCCCCTCCCTTCGGAGGCGGACGTTCAGAGGGAAGGGACAACGTGCACGGCCCTCTGTTCCTCGTGGAGCACCCTTGCAGAAGTCCTGGGGGTTGGGCGCCCTGCCCATTTTGCAGATGGGGAGACTGAGGCTTAGACGGCGAAGTGACTTGCTGAGGGCTGGCTGGAGCAGAGCTGACCCCATAGGGTTGGCTCCTGAGGGACTGGGGTGCCGGGGGAGCCCTGCCCTCCGGGGGAGGGATCTGGTAGGCAGGACATCCGCCCCCCACTGCCCCAGCATGGGGCTGTGGTGGAGGGGCAGGGAATGCCCAGGGGGGAGGGGAGGGGACAGTGCCGGTCCAGGGCTGCGGGCCTGGTGTTTGACCCACCCCTCGGCCGTGCCACAGAGCCTCGGCTGGCTGGCTTTTTTTTCATTTTTTTGATATGTTTGTTTATTTATTTTTAGAGAGAGGGGAAGGGAGAGAGTAAGAGAGGGAGAAAGACATCAATGTGTGGTTGTGTCTTGTGCGCCCCCTACTGGGGACCTGGCCTACAACCCAGGCACGTGCCCTGACTGAGAATCGAACTGGTGACCCTTTGGTTTGCAGCCCGGCACTCAGCCCACAGAGCCCCACCAGCCGGGGCGAGCCTCAGTTTTCTGTGTGGAAGCGGGGCTGATGCCAGAACCTCCCACACGGTGGGTCCGGGCCAGGGCCCGGCACGTGCAGGGCCCGCCCGGCGAGAGCCACAGCCTCGTCACTGCTGTTTGCAGAGGCAGCAGCAGCGGCGGCAGCAGCCGGCTCTCACGTAGCACCTACTGTGCGCCAGCTCCTGATTTCTGAGTCCTTCAAGGGTCGGCAACTTTAATTTTCATATCGGCCCTGTGAGGGTGCTGTCGGTACCCCGTTTTACAGATGAGGAAGCAGAGGCTGTGGGGTGAAGGGACGTGCTCAGGGCCACGAGGTGGGTGAGCGAACGTGGACCCTGGCTGCTGGCCGTGGACCCTCGCTCTCGGCCACCACGCGCCATCTCCCCGGCACGTGGCGTCGGTGGGCTGTCTTTGCGGGAGAAGGGTCGGGGCGCCCCCTTTTGGAAGGGGAGCTGCTTCTCACGCGGCCCCCCGGGTGGCTGAGGGCTTGGGGGAGGCCTGTGAGGGAGACAGGGAATCGTTACAGCAGGTGAGTGACGGGGAGGTGCCTGGGCGCCCCTCTGCGGGGGCGGGGCAGGACGGGTTCCCCCTGCTGCCCTCTGGAGGGGCCACAGGCCCCGCCCCCAGGCTCCCGTGTTCCTGAGACAGTGAGGGTGTGTCGGAGGGTGGGATCTCCTGAGCCCGCTGGCTGCCCTCCCGGCTCTGGACCAGCCGCCCGCCCGCGA
Source organism: Phyllostomus hastatus (assembly GCF_019186645.2). NCBI lineage: Eukaryota > Metazoa > Chordata > Mammalia > Chiroptera > Phyllostomidae > Phyllostomus > Phyllostomus hastatus. Next base: position 11,761,270 of record NW_025333537.1, on the reverse strand, counting down.
GGCTGGGGTTGGCTGCAGGCGGCACTGGGTCTCACGCCGCCCTGCCCTCGAGCCTCTCGCAGACTGGGAGCTCCGGGAGGGTTTGCGGCACTGCCCCACCCCCTCCCCGCCCCGCCCTGCCCCGGGCCTCTGCTTGTCCCGGGGGAATGTCTGCGGTGACAGTCACAGTGGCCTCTGCCCCCCTGCCTGAGGGGCTGCCACTTCCCTGGAGAGTAACCAGCCCTCGTCGTCTTCCCCTCCTGGAACCTGGAGACCAGAGGGACGTCCTCCTCACGCCGTCCTCCTGGGCCTCAGTTTCGTCGTCTGCGGAGTGGGGCTGCGTCTCCTGCGAGCCTCACGTGGCGTTTGTGCGGGATTTCGGTGTCAGGGTCCTGTGAGGCGTGCTCCGCGCTCGGCTCGTGGAGGAGGAGCTCACTAAGGTGGCGGTCATCGCCACCACCGTCCGCCCCTGGGTCTGCGGCCCCGGCCACACTCGGGCTGCTGGCCTCGGGGTGTCGGCTCGGCACGTGGGGGCTGAGAGCGTGGCACTGGTCCTGGGTGGGCTGGGCCCGGGGCTCTAGGAGGAGTGAGTTCTAGGTGCCAGCTGGAGCCCACCTACATGCTGACACGTCGCCGGGGGCTGCAGAGAGGCATGGGGCTGGCCCCCGCACCCCTCCTCCCTGCCTGACACAGGGGCCTGCGCCTTGGACTCTGTCCTCAGCCACATGCCCCAGGGTGCCGGGTCCCCCTCTTTGAGTGGGTCTGGATTTGGGGCTCATCAGGGGACGGTTCGGTTGGATGACGCTGACTTGCTTCCCCTGGCGCCCCCTGCCCAGGCCAAACCCGCTGGCTGAGTCAGGAGCCCAGCCTTTCCTGGGTCACGGGAGAGGCTGAGGCCCCCCACGTGCATGCCGTGGCCTCCCCACTTTCCGTCGCACGCTGTGGCCCAGACCCTGCGAAGACCCCACAGAAGCCCCTTCGGATGCCTCCATCCGCCCCGTCCCCCAGCTGGCCTGGCTGCCCCCAGGCCTCCCCAGGCGTCCCTGGTGGTCCCAGGACGGGGCCTGGCAGAGGCACAATGTCCGCCTTCACGGCAGGCCCTGAGGTCCAGCCTGCTGAACTCGCGGCCACTGGGGCCTTTCTGCCACAAGTGCCTGTTTTCCTAATAAGTCCTGGGTTGTATGAGAGGAGGGGGCGGGGAGGCCCCGGGGCGGCCCAGACACGGTCACGTGACTGTGAAACACAAGAATCCTGGAAAGGCTATCTCCGATCTCCGAGTATCTCCATCCCCCCGCCCCCGTCCCCCCCCCCCCCCCGCCCCGCGCGCGCTGGCAGCACCCGCGCAGAGGTAACAGTAGACACCCAGCCAGCCTCCGGGGCGCAGGAAGGCACCTCGGTTGGCAGCTCGGGCCGGCTGGTGGGGAGCTGGGCACCCCCCACGGGGCCAGGGCGGTGGGCCTGCAGGCCTGGGGGGGCATCACCTGAGAACACGGTGCGTTTGTTAGAAGCGAAACTTGGCGAGCTGGCCAGGGATGCTGCGGGGAGGTCGGGGCGGGGGGAGGGGGGCCCTGCATGTGAGTGGGTTTCCAGCCAGAGGAGGGCGTGTGGGGGGCCTGGCCTCCCCCGCCCCCCGCCCCCCGCACGGGCTGTGGATGGGCGTGCTGGGCTGGGCAGCTGCCTGCCATTCCCGGAGGCCTCTATTTATAACCTGTTCTCTGTGTGTGAGCGTGTGTGAGTGTGAGTGTGTGAGTGTGTGTTTAATTCCTTCTCTTCTCCGTCATCCTGCAGAAGAAGGCTGAAGCTGCACATCGGATTCTGGAAGGCCTGGGGCCCCAGGTGGAGCTGGTGAGCCAGGGGACAGGGCAGGAGCCCGGGAGGGGGCGGCCGGGGACGTGGGCGGGCGGCAGGAGGGTGTGGGGGGAGGAAGCCCTGTGTTGCCCGGCGCTGCCCTGTCCCCAGTGGAGGCAGGAAGCGCACCCTGTGATAAGAGGGCCTGGCAGATAGCCGGTGGGTGGGCCGGGCCGCCAGGGGCGGCAGCGGGGCCCTGGCGCTCCTGCCGGACTCCCGCGGCCGCCGCCCAGGCTGCAGGGAGACTGACGCGTCGGAGCCCAGCCCGTCGGTCCGGCTCAGCGTGGCGGGCCCGTGCTCTTGGCCACGTGACCCGAGTTCAGCTCCTAGGGCTGCCCCTCCGTGGCTGTGTGACCCTGAGCCAGTGTCCTGACTCCTCTGTGCCCCCTCCCCTCCCCCGTCGAGCGAACACCGTGGCGCCGTGCATCCCCGTGGGGTGTCATGGTGACGGGCCGAGACGGTTCACAAGGCCCCAGGCACGGTGCCTGGCGGGCAGGGGAGCGCCAGTTGTCGCGTCAGGGCTGTCAGTGCCCTTTCCCTGGCGGGAAGGCGCCAGGCGTCGGTGCGCAGCCGCGGGGCGGCGTGTGGGGGTGCTGCCGGCCCGCGCAGGCAGGCAGGGTGTGTGCAGCGGTGGCCCCCACGTCCTCGGCGGCTCTGGAGTGGGCTTGGGCGTGCCCACTGGGGACAAGGACGGCCTGACCCACTGAGAACCTCGGTTTGAACTCGGCTGCGGGTTTTGCTGCGTGGCCTCGGGAAAGGGCCTCGTCTCCTCGTCCGTGAAACGGGGAGTCGGGGTCTTTCCAAGGTTCCGTGCCACGACCCGGGGTGCAGGGCAGGGCTGCTTGCTGCCGGCCGGGACTCTGCTGGGGACCGGGCAGCCGCGGGCGCCCAGGCCGGGCCGAGATCTCCGGGCCGTCTCCCTTGGCCGCCTCTCGTCAGTAAGAAGGCCCCTTCGTGAAGCTGGGAGCCCCGGCCATACAATCCTCTATTGAGAACGCACAGTTCCACAGTTTCATCCTGGCCTCAGGCCTGTGTGCCCGTCTCCGCGGTCACGTGCAGAGCGCTCTCCGTCCAGGCTGGGACTCGGCGCCCCCGACCGCCCCCTCTGTGCCTCCCGGTGTCCCGCCCGGCAGCCACTGCCCTCCTCTCCGTGTCTGTGGACGCCATCTGCCCACAGAGCCCCGCGCTGTGTGTCCTCATGGCGCACGCCCGAACCGCTTGGCCACGTCACGGTAACTCTGTGTGCGGCCTCCTGCGGGTTGCCGGGCTGCTTCCTGCCTCGGTTTCCCTTTCCTACCAGCGGGATGGTAGGACCAGAGGCGGTGCCCAACTGTCCCCAGACCCAGGGGCGTCCCTGCCCTTCTTCCCGTCCCGTCTAGCCCCGGGCCTCCCAAGGGGGGCTGTGCATGGAGGCTGCTGTGTCTGGGGCTGGAGGAGTGCCCCCGGGGCAGGCCAGCGTCCCCGGGGGGATGGGGGTGGGCGGGGGCCTGCTGGGCTCAGAATCCGAGCGGTCCTTCCCCGGGTCGCCCCCTGCGTGGGGTCCCGAGGCAGAGCCTCCCTGCGGCTGGCGGCCCCAGAGGCTGCGGTCTGGGGCCGTGTCCCTGTCGCCGGGGCGCTGCAAGTCTGCACGCCGTCGGCTCTGGAGCCTTCGCTGTCCGCAGAGGAGGCTCACAGGGACAAGGAGCCTGCCGTGTGTCGGGCCTCGTGGGAGTGTCACTGTCCCTTTTGTAGACGAGGCACAGAGAGGGCAGTGCATTGCCCAGGGCCACACAGCAGGAGACGAGAGCACGTGTGCCGAGTCCATGGGGCGTGGCCGCTCCTTCTGCACGGGTCTGACCCCCGTCTGGGCACCGAGAGGCCCAGGTGGCCAAAGCTGTTCTCCAGGCACAGGCAGGTCCGAGGGGCACCCTCTGCGGGGACCACTTGGTGGGGCCCCAGGCCGCACCACCGGGAATCCAGCTCCCTGCAGGTCTCCCAGCTGCACCCAGGGGTGCTTAGCCCAGGGAGCAGCCACTTGGCCTCCAGGACCGGGGTGTGCACTGGGTGACCTCTTGCGTGATGTCTGGGCCCAGGAGAAACCCTCGAGGGGCCAGGCCCCTCCCTCCTTTTGGCTCCCCGGGCCCGGCCGGGCCTGGAGGCGGGGCCGTGTGCGGTCAACACCCCGCGCTGCCATGAGTCACCGGTTTCCTTCCTGTTCAGAGGTGTTATTTTAGGAACGCGGTGTCACCACGGGGTTGAGGGCCAGCGCTGACACTTCACTTCCTAGCAGCTCCATCCACCTGGGGTTGCTATCTGTCTCAGCCCCCCCGCCTGGCTGCAGTCAGGCCCGAATGGGGCCCCCTCCTCGTCCCCGAGGCCCAGCTCTTCTTCCCGAGCGACAGCAGCGTCTCTCGTCCTTGTGCAGGGCTTCACCGCCCTGTGTCCGCTGTCACGCCCACCCTGCCCCTTGCCCTCTCCCTCTGCCCTCCGATTGTTTGGCTGCACCCCCATTTTTCGAGGAGGAGATGGGGCGTGGAGAGGGTGAGACCCAGGGCCCAGCCGGGAGGGCTGGACCGCCCTGGTGTCCCGGAGCCCTTGCTCCAGGCTCTGGGGGTGGGGTTATCCCCTCGGGGTGCTGGGTCCCCGGGCAGGGGGTCCGACAGTGGGGAGCGGGGGAACGCTGCGCCCCAGCGGCTGCTGTGGCCGTGAGGGCCGCGGTGGCCTCATTGCCACCCTACGGGGACTTGCCTCCCGGGACAGATGAGTCCCTGCCTGGCCTTGGGCGGCCCCCTCTGGGGGTGGCCTGCAGAGGCTTCAGGGAGACCCCCGCCTTGGGCCCTGCAGCCTGGGGGCCGTCGCCCCCAGCTGGTGTCTGCAGGAGGTTTGTGGGTGTCGGGCGGCGTGTCTGCCCCACCCCCGGTGGGAAGCTCTGCCGCACAGTGGACGTGCCCCCTCCACACCCCCGGTCCTGCCTGAGGCCCCAGGTGCCTGTCCTTCCTGTCCTGCTTGACCCCCCACACCCTGTGCCCGGTTCTCCTGCCGCAGCCACCCAGGGCCGCCCCGGAGGGCCCTGCTGCACGCGTGGGCCCCAGTGAAAGGGGAGGGGCGGGGGCGAGCCGGGCTCCTCGGGCCGGCTGGTCTACCAGCTGCGGGCAAGCGCGTCTCCCTGTCGGGGGCGCATTCCCTGTGTGTAACGTGGGGGTGAGACCTGCGTTCGTCGGCTGCGGCTGCTGCTGCGCGACAAAACGCAGTGGCCCGAGACGAGCACTGGCGGCTGTTTGCCGTGAGGGTAGACGTCAGCCCGGCATTGCTGAGCTCCCACGGCCAGCTGAGCGGTCAGCGAGCAGCTCCAGCTTGGCCGCGGCCGGCGGGCCCTGCCACCGCCACGCCGTCAGTCGGTCAGTCAGTCTCCTCGGGCCGGGCTGCCCCTCGGCAGGGACGGGTGACCGAGCAAAGCAGCAGAAACGCCAACGCAGGTGTCCCAGCCTCTGCTTCCACGAAGTGTGTCCCACTGGCCCAGGGAGGCAGGAACAGCGGGTGTTTCCGTCCAGCGCTGGGTGGTGAGCTTGCAGGCCTTGCCCCAGTTCAGCTGCACCGCAAACCCTGGGGGTGGAGCCCTCTTTGTAGGTGAAAACCGGGGGCACAGATGGCTTAAGTGGCTCCCCCAGAGACACACAGCCAGGGAGTGTTAAGGCCAGGCCGTGACCCCAGGCTGCACCCCAAGGCCCTGACTGTGCGGCCCCGGGCACGCATTCTTCGGTGCTGTATAGTACTCCCGACACGGCGTCCTGGTCTCGTTCCCCTTTCTGGTGGTGGGTGCTTTGTTTGCTGGCGTGTCCCTGTGGGGAGCGCCGCTGCCTGGGCATTCTGTCGTCCCTCTTGCGGCGGGATGCGGGGCCCCAGTGTCCCCGGGGCTTCCGCAGGAGGGCCGGGGGGCTGTGGGCAGGCGCCCTTTCGCTCTTTAACGCGGGCCTCTGCACTGCCCTCCGAGGCGTGTTACCCGAACGCGCCTGCAGGAGCCACGTGCCCGCCTCCCCATCTCCCCCGCCCTCGCCAGCACCCGGCCTGTCTTCTGTCGCTCAGAGGGGCCCCGGGGCTGCGCACATGGCTGCACGCTGCGCAGCTGGGCAGTTCTTCTCGTCTGAGACCGCTGCTGGTCTCGGCCCTCCCGGGACGGCTGTGCTTGTCCCTGGCACGCGGGCCAGCCCTGCCCCGTGCCCTACGGAGGATCGGCGGTGGCGTCGCTGGGGAGTCACGGTCCCCCAGCTGTGCCCAGAGGGCGACAGCCTGTTCCCGGCTGGGGCTGTGGGCTGGGTCCCCGTGTTCCATTTCGTGCCTGCCTGCGGCTGGCTCTCACACTGGACGACCGGCCGCTCCCAGGCGCCCGGGCCTCGGGCGCGGTGGCTGCTGGGTCTGCGGTGGGGCTGCAGCCGGCCCGGCCCGCCGCTCACAGGTACCCTCTCTCTCCCCCCTGCAGCCGCTGTACAACCAGCCCTCCGACACCAGGCAGTACCATGAGAACATCAAAATGTGAGTTGGTGCGGGCTGCGTGCAGAGGCTCGGGGGAGGGGGCGGGCTCTCGGGTCTCGGGAGCCCGGGCGCGGGAGGTGGGGCAGGGCGGCGGTGTGGACCGGGGTTCTGGGCCAGGCAGAGCCCAGCTGGGTCGGAGCCGGCCTGGGCCGGGAGGGGCCGGGGAGGGGCCCTGTGGAGCTTCAGGGAACAGGCCGAAGGTGGGGCGGGCGGGTGGGCGAGGACGCTGCACACGCACAGCTCCAGAGACGAGGGGGGTGCCTAGAGTCCTCACCCTGTGAGCGCAGGAGCGCCTCGAGCTCAGGATGACGGGGGGCCCTGGGGGAGCCGGGGCCTGAGGTCTGGGCTCCGGCCTCAGCCTGTCCGGGAGCGTCCCGCGGGCTGTGGCGCAGCTGCCGGGTGCAGAGCAGCAGGGCGCTCCCCGGGCCCGGAGGCCGTGCAGGCAGGCGGCTGAAGTCCCGGTGCTGCTGGGGCCCTCCCCTGGAGGGACGCTGAGGGCGGAAATGTATCAAATGTATCAGCTGTGTGCCATGCGCACTCGGCGAGCTGGGCTGGCGTGGTGGGGCTGCCGGGACTGGCCGGGGCTGGTGACTTCGTGTCTTCCAGCTGGGCACGAGGCGCGGTGGCTCTGGCTCTTCTGTGGGCGCACAAGGGGGAGCCCAGCACCATCGGCTGAGGAAGGGGTTTTCCTTTGTGTTGTTGCCCTGGAACCCAGAAGGTGCAGGGGTGCAGCCTTTGCCTCTTGGGGACACTTGGCTGGGAGTGCTCTGGGGGTTAGGTTGGAGGCGCACTCGGGGTCACAGTCTTTGGGCTGTTCAAGGCTGTGTTGGGAGAGGGTGCAGGCTATTTTGTGCAACTTTGAAGGGCAGTGTTTAGTGGGTCCAGGGGGCAGCCTAGCCTGTCTGCTTGTCTGAGTGCCCCTGGGGTAGAATTGCAGTGTGTATGTGCAGTGGTGAGCTCCCCATCCCTGGGGGCATGCAAACCTCCTGATGCTGTCCATGTGTCTGTGGAGGCTGGACTCCTGGTGGGGTTTATTCTGGGAAGTGGCAGGGCCGGGTTTTTGTTTTTGAAGCCCCTGCTGGTGGTGGCTGCAGGGAGAAAGGCTTGGGGGTGGTGAGACCTTGGCCAAGGTCACTGCAGACCCTAGACAAGTGGTGGTGGTGAGGAGGCCGGTGGAGCCGAACCCCGTGGGAACTGTGGGGACAGTGGGGGTGTGGGGGATCAGGACAGGGTGGTCCCGTGGATACCAAGGTCAGGCAGGGGCCTGGGCAGCTCTGGGCGCGCACAGTGAAGCCACTTCCCGAGACGGACGCTGACAGTGCAGGGGCAGGTTCAGGGCCCTTCACTCCCTCTCAGCTCCTTGGGTGCCCCCCCATCCCCCCCCCCCATGCGGCGGGAAGGGCACAGCGCCTGTCTCCGGCTGCTCTGGGCAGGCCAGTCAACGTCCTGTGCTTCCCATCTCCTTCCTCGGCCTGCAGACACCCAGGCTCGCACCCCGCCCTCCCACCCAGCCCACACACACCTGCCGTGCAGTGTGCGGCTGCGTCCTGGGCCTGGGGAGACAGCCGGGGGCACGGCCCGACGTCCTGTGGTGCAGGCCGGTGGGTCACACACACGCCGGTGAGGCGGCGGCAGTCGGAACAGTGAGAGAATCGGGCTGGGGCGGTGCAGGGCTCGCCCTCGCGGCCCCCATCCCCCGCCCCTCCCACGCCCCCTCCCCCCGCTGCTGTAATCGCTACCAGCTGGGAGGTGACCCGTCCCCAAGGAGCTGCCCCGTCCCTTTAATTCCTCGGTGTCTGCGTGCCGGTGTCTGCGTGCCGGGCCGCAGGGCTGAAGCTAATTTCACGCCTGACTTCCCGCGGCACCGGCGGTCTCGGACGTGTTCGAGTCGCCTGGACCGCCTCTGCCGCTCTCCCCGCGACAGGAGGTGGGGGGGCCGCCCGCGCCCCACGGTGGGGGCTCGCTGCAGGACCTTCCCCCCAGGCCTCAGGAGCGGCTCCTCAGACCTCTCCCGCTTGGGGGGGGAGCAGGGGGATGGGCGGGGGGCGGCCCTGAGCGGCAGGAGTGGGCGCTGTGTCGGGGGAGGTGCCCCTCGGCAGGACCGGTCTCTGCAGAAGGTGCTGCTGTCGTGAAAAACCACGTGTGACCCGGCGGGCGGCGCGCGGGGACATCCACCGACTGCTCCCGAGGGCCGTGCGGCCACGCCCTGGCCTGGTGACGGGGCCCAGGCCCCTCTGGTCCCAGTTTCTCCCCCCTTCTGCCTGGGGTGGGGGCTGGGCCGCCTGGGGCCGCCGGCCCAGGGGCTGCCCACTCTGGAAGGTCTCTCGGGGCCCAGGTCCCTGTTGTTGGGGCCGTGTGGTCCTGGTCTGGGGGTTCAGAGGGGCCGGGTACCTGCCCTGGGTCCCACCGCTGAGCTCCTCGGCCAGCCCCATCCACGCATCCGGGTGCTGCCCCCTCCAGCCCAGGGGCCTCGGCACGTCCCTGCACCCTGCCCGTCAGAGCGCCAGGCCCTTGCAGCATCCGCTTCACGCGGGGAAAGTGCTGTGGACCGGCAGCCTCCCCCGTGGGACAGGCTCCTCCCAGGGCGTCACCTGGCTGGCTGCCTCCGACCCTTCCCCAGCAGCCCCGGACGGACACGCTGCCTCTCCCCCTCCAAGTCCACCGTCACTCCTGCTGAGCCCGGAACCTCCGCGTCCCCCAGGCCTGGGCGCAGACGCTCCTGCCTCCAGGAAGCCTCCCCGGTTGCCCCAGGCTTCGCTTTCCCAGAACCACACGGGTCCCAGGGCTGGCCGCACCCGGGGCCTGGCCAGCGCCGCCTCGAACGTCCTCGGGGTTTCCGTTTCCTCGCTGCTCCCTCCTGATTCTCGTCTCCCCTCCCGACTCCGGGTCAGAGGTCGAGGCCCAGGGCGCCCCGGAGGCTGGGCTGTCTCACACACGCCTGCAGCCACGCCTCGCACCCCGTCGGAGGCCGCCCCCGGGCACCCCCACTGCTGCTGGGGCGGCCGCCCGCCCTCCGGAGCCCCCGAGAGGCTGTCCCGTAGCTTCCAGCTTCGCCGTTAGCTGTTCGCATCTCCGACATCAGCACGCTTCTTGGTTCCAGATAAACACGCAAGGAGTGTTTGCTGGATGGACGCTGCATAAGGGGATACCCCAGCCCGCCGTCTCGGGGTGCTGTCCCTCGTGCTGGCCCCACTGCGGGAAGAAAGGCAGCGTGGAGGGCTGGGGGTGGACAGCGGGGGGGCTGGAGGCTCTGGCTGGAGAACGGCAGGCTCTTTGCCCCTTTAAAGGGGCCCCCGGCCTCGGTTCCCAGTCTGTGGCCGGGAGGGAGTGTGGCCAGACCGCCTGGTGTTTCCCGAGAAGCTTGAAGTTGGGCGTTGGACGCCGCAGCCTCTGGTTCTCCTTGTTGCCCGGGGGTTTTCAGAAAGCACCGCGGTCCAAACACCGGGCTCTGGCTCCGGCGGGCGGGCTGCGCCCATCTGCCACCTGTGGACACTCACCCCCGGGGGCCACGGCAAGCAGGTGCCTCCGGGTGCCAGGCACGGTGCCCGCCTCAGTGGGGGATGAGGGCGGGCCAGGGAGACGCGGGCCGCTGCACCACGCCCCTTGGCGCACACGGGGCTCGCAGCCCTGGCTCCACTGCTTGTTAGAGACCGTGGTGCCCGGGGTTGGTGGCCCGGGGCTGCGGGGCCGGCGCCACAGACCGGGTGGCTGCGCGCACAGCAGTGCCGTATTCTCTCGGTGACGGAGCCGGACATCGGAAACTGGGGTGCCACTTGGGACTGGGGAGGCTCCTGCGCCGCCTCTCCCGGTTCCCAGGTTCCCAGCGTCCTCGGCGACGCGTCTGTCCTGGGCCCTCGCACGGCCCTCTCGCCGTGTTCTCACGTGGCGCCTTCCTCCGTGTGCGTCTCCGCACCCACACGCCCCCTTCTCGCGAGGACGCTGGACGTGCGGGACCAGGGCCCCGGGAAGGCCTCGCTCCGCCCGACGGTCTCCGCTGAGACCCGCTTTCTGAATGCGGCCGCGTTCTGAGGCCCAGGGCTGCGCGCCAGCCTCTTCCTGGGGAGGGGGCACCTTCCCACCCGTGGCTCACACCGAGCCCCCCCCCCGGCGCAGGTGTTAGGGGAAACTACGTGCGACCCTCGAGGAGGCCTTCTCAGGTAGATTGCGCCCCTCCTCTTCATGAAACCACTTAAGGAGAGCTCAGCTCGGGGGACAGTTGCAGACCCAGCGCACAGGAGCCCACGCCCCCTTCGCCCCGGCCCCAGGGTCTCCAGCGTCAGGCTCTGCTCTCAAACCTGGCGCGGCGGCCGGGGCGCGGCGCCGCCTGCGGAACCGGACCGTCCTTGGCGTCTCCCAGTGTTCTTGCCGACGGCCGTTCTCCGGGCCGAGGTGGGGTCCAGGTCTCACGCTGTCCCCGGGTCTCCTCGGTCCCCAGTCCGCACCCGTCCCTCCGCCTTCCCGTGGTCGTCCTGGCGGAGCGTGCACTGGTCAGGGGTTCTGCAGACTGTCCCCAACCTGGTCTCGTCGGAAGTTTCCGGGAGCGCCCGGGCTTGTGGGTCTGGGAGAGAGTCCCTGCCACACTCTGGCCGGGTCCCCGACACCCACCACATGGTGGTGTCCACCTCGCTCCCCGTTTCCCCTCCGTCCACTTCCGTCCTCTGCGCTGTGAAAGCAAGTCCCTGCGTCCCACCTCCTGTCGTGGGGGCAGGCAGCCCGGCTCCCCTCCTGGAGGGGTGTCAGAGGACTTGGGGACGCCACGGTGACCGGGGGATGTCGGGGAGGTGCCGAGAGGCGGCGCACGTCCCGCTCCTGCTCCGAGTGGTGCCGACCCGGTCGTCACCGCGGTCTCGGTTCCTCCCTCCCTCCCTCCCTCCCCTCCCCCTCCGAGGGTGAGTTAGAATTCTGTGAGGAGCCCCGGTCCTTCTCCTGCACTCGCCCGTTCAGCCAGCCGTGTGTTTGCGTCGGTGTGGGCCGGCGGGCCGTTCCCTCGCTCCTGCGTTCCGATCGGTGGTGTTCATGCTGCCGCCCGGGCGTCCCGGCTTCGGCAGAGAGAGCCGGCTCAGGGGGGCCCGTGGCCTTCCGACCTGTTCCTCTTCTCTCCAGCACTTCTTCCTCCCAGATGCCCCTGTGTGTTTCCCGCCCCTCGGGGGACCTGCCGTGGGAAATGGCCCCTTCGGCGGAGACGCTGCCCCCGGGCCCGTGGCTCCCCCCTTCTCGGCCATCCGTCTCAGGTCCAGACCCTTTGCCGTGGCCACAGCCGCGTGGGCCGCCCACCCTCTGTTCCGTCCCTGCCTCGGGGCCTGTGCACTGGGCGGTTCCCTCCGCCCGGAGCGCCCGCGCCTGTGGACTGTCCCCCGGCCGGGTGCTGCCGCTGCGCTCGGTGCGGCCGCCTCGGAGAGACCCGGCGGCTCCGGCGGCTCCGGCGGCTCCGGAGTAACCGCCGCCCCAGTGAACTTCCCGGATTGAGGACGGTCTTGACTTCCTCACTTCCTGTCGGGCTGTCCCTCTAGGTGCTGCTGTCACCCCCAGGAGGGCTGGGAGCTTGGGGTGTCTTGCTGTGTCCCCTGCGCCCAGAGCAGTGCCTGGTGCGCAGTGGGTGCTCAGTGCGCGTTTGCCAAAGGGCCGTAGGCAGTGGTGCCTGCGGCTCTTGCTCCCGGGTTCCAGGGCAGGGAAACCGAGGCAGGGAGACGGCCTCTGAGGTCTGCTCAGAGTCTCCTCTGGTGGCACGTGGGCCTCCACCCTGGTGCCCGCCCCCGCCAATTCCATGACTGTGGCCGTGGCATTTCCGAGTCGGGGGAGCGGGGAGGGAGTGGGCTTCGGGCCCAGCTGGGGTCCGCGGAGGCTGCAGAGAGGGGCCGCTGCGCACGTGGGCCTGTGGCCTTTCCCTTCTCATTGGGACCCTTCCCGTCCGAGTTCGGGGCGTGAGGCCAGGTGGTGGGGACACTGGGTTCTGCCCCGGGGGCCTGGGGGTCTGGGTAGGTGGGGCAGGCCCAGGGTGCCTCCTGGCCTGGGGCGGAAGCCTGGTGGCCAGCCCCGAGTGTGGCCAGCCCGGCAGCTGGCCTCCTGAGGCCCTGGTGGCTGTTGGGAGTCCCCGTGTCTGGATGATCCCAGGCCTTCTGAGCGCCGTGAGGTGGGTGTTGGGGGGGGGGCTTCCCTCACGCATCAGCGCTGGGACAGGAGAGACCCGGGCAGCTTGCTCTGGGGCCGGCGCTCAGACCCAGGGCGGGGGGGGGGCCGGGCACCTGGGTGACCGAGGTGCCCCCGCCGCCCTCCCCTGCAGAAACCAGGCGATGCGGAAGAAGCTGATCCTGTACTTCAAGAGGAGGAACCACGCACGGAAACAATGGGTGAGTCGCCCCGTGGACCCCCCACCCCCAGCCTCTCGTCGGGGCCACCTCCCCGGGACCCCGCGGCTCTGCCGCCGTCCCGGCCCCGGGTGTCCGGGCTGCGAAGGAACGCTGGGGACAGAAGCCGCCTCAGGGAAGTGGGCGGCTCCGGGCTCGGCCGCCCCAAGGAGGCCTCGGTGCAGCCGGGGCCTGGGGTTCTCCTTCTTGCCCAGCTCGGACGGGGAAGAGCGGAGCACTGGTGGGCGGGCTGGCTCCTTGTCGTTGAGGGCACACTGTGCGCGCTCTCGGCGGAAGGAGAGAGGCTCATGGTCAGAGTCGGGGGCCTGGGGTGGGCTGTGAGCTGGGCGATGGCAGGGGGCTCCCTCCCTCAGAAATGGGCCCGGCCCCGCAGGCAGTGGCCGCCTCCGAGGGATGGGTGCGGGCTCCCGTGCCCACCGGGAGAGCGTGCGGGAGGGAGCCTGCGCAGCTGGGGTGTGAGGTGGTTGTTTCCTCCTGGGGCGGGGGCGGGCCGAGGGAGCCATTACCTGCTGGTGTTCTTTCGGCTCTGAGGGGAGGAAGGGCTGGGCTTAGACAGTAAACAAAAAAAAAAGTCTGTGTAGCTGGAAAGGCCCACTGGGTGGAGTTCAGGAGAGGTTCGATCCGGCTTCACCTTTACTCCCATGCAGTATTTTTTTCCTCTCAACTCTGTATGTCGGTACGTTGACAAACCAGCTTTCCTGGGGACCTGAATTCCTGTGAGCAGGTTTGAGCCCTCGGACAGAGGAGGCACTTCTGGCCCAGACGCTGGGCAGGTGGGAAGCCGGATGGGCGGCGCTTGGGACCCCACGGCCCTGTGGGGTGTGAAGCGGCTGGCTTCCCAGCCCTTCGTTTCTCAAGACGATGACCAGGGGCAGCCGGTAGGGTGGACGGGGCTCGTAAAACAGGGCATCCTGTCCTACTCGTCGAGTTAGATGTTCCCCGAGGACCCGCTGTGGGCCTGGTGAGCGGCCGGGCGGTGCTGAGCCTGGGAGGAGGAGGCAGAGGGGCAGCGCGGGGTGGGGACCTCGGTGACAAAGAACAAGCCACGTGAGGACCTGGAGGTTGGGTGCCAGGGCAGAGGCCCTGAGGCAGGAGCCGCAGGGGGAGCGTGGGGCAGAGCAAAGTGGGGGGATGGGGGCGGGGGCAGGGGTGCTGGCACAAAAACCCGGGAGCCGGATCACTGCTCGGACGGAACGCTTGCGTCTTGTTCTAAACACAGCGGGACGCTCGGCTCACTCGCTGCGTGCGGACTTAGCGAAGAACGCAGAGGCTTCACGACGGGGGCCCTCGGTCCGCCGGGGACGTTTCCCAGGGTGCAGTGGGCCCATGGTGCGCCCAGGTGTCCTGCCTGGGGGTGGCGTCCGGGGTTCACTGGGGGAAAGAGGGGCTGGTTGACATTTTAAAAAGGGATACCCCTGGCTGCTGGGGATGGAGTTGGGGTGGGTGTGCTGTTCTTAAGAAATCTCAAATGGCTCCTCGGGGGCCCCTTGAGTGGGTGGAGGGGGAATCAGCTTCTTCAGGGAACTTACACGCATGACCCATGGGCGTGAGCAATGGTGGGGGGACGGCTTGAGGGAGTGGGGGGTGCTGGATGGAGGGGGCAGAGGGGGGAGATTGGGACAACTGAGGCAACATAATCCATAAAGTTTTAATTAAAAAAAAGGGGGGGAAATAGAGGCAGAAGCACCGGAGACTTCCCAGGAGCCCCTGGTGTCTTTGCGGAGGCTGTCCCGAGAGAGGCCCTCGTGAGCAGAACCCTGAACCGCAGAGGCCGCGGCGGGGGCGGGGGCGGGGTCTGGCAGGCCCTGGCTCTCGACCTCACGTTTTACCTGGTGAGCCAAAGGCCCGGGCGGGGGCTTGGCCCGGACGCCCCCAGGCCACGGGTCTGCTCATCCCCACCCGGCGCCCGCCTGCTGCTGCAGCCTGAGCGGCAGGCAGGGCGGGCAGATGAGCCCCCTCCTTGTCCCCGGCGTGCGTTGCTGGACATGGGGAGGGGTCGAACCGCATGCTCAGGACAGTGAGGGGCAGGGCTGGACTCTCGCGGGCTGGCGGCCCCTCGCGGCCGAGCCCTGCAGGAGGCCTTTGGAGGGCCGTGGGCTCCGTGCGGCTCGGGCAGAGACACTGGTCACAGGTGGCCATCCTCCCTGTCCCCTGGCGTGAGGCTGCTTTCCCTGGTTTGGGGGCGCCTTCTGGGCACCTCCTGTGCATTGCTCCCTAAGCGCATGGCCGCCTGGAGCTGCGCCTGGCAGGGCAGGAGTGGTCCCAGCCGGGACAAGTCATTTGCCTTCCAGCCTCAGTTCCCTCTCCCGTTGGTGGCGGGCACTGTTAGCACCCGCCATGCCGGGCCGCGGGGTGAGCGGTTGCTCAGGGCGACCCCCAGCATACAGATGGCGCCCCACCCCGGCAGCTGCTAGCCAGACCTGAATGCGGGGTGGCAGGGGACCCCCATAGCCAGAACCATCTTGGAAGAGAGCGACCACGTTGGAGGTCTCACTTCCCTATTGCAAACACGTGAAGAAGTTGCAGTCCTCAAAACGGTGGTTCTGGCGTCAGGACCCACGGGGGGACGAATGGGCTGGAATGGGAGGGCAGCCAGAGGCCAGCCCGTTCAGTGATGGAGGGTGGTCTCTTCAGCAATTGGCGCTGGGGCAGCTGGACATTCGTGCACCAAGGGGTGGGGCCGGCCCCCCACCCCCAGAACTAACAGGGCATTAGCTCACAGCACACCAGAGGGCAGCATTCCGAGGAAAACCCCTCGGGGTGGTGGGTCTGCGCGACCTTGGGTTTGGCGGCAGGGCCCTGCGTGTGACACAAAGCACGAGCCACGGACAGAGACAGGGCGGGCTTTTCCGGAAGACGAGGCCTGGCTAGGGGGCGGCCAGGTGGGGTCCGGTCCCCAGGGAGGGAGGCGGCCGTGCCCTTGGGGAAGTCCGTGGGTTTTCTTCAAGGGCCCGGGTTTGCCTAGGCCTCACATGACCATGTGCGTATGTCCGTGTGACCGTGTGCGTGGGCATGTCCGTGTGACCATGAGTGTATGTGATCCTCTGTGCCTGTGTGTGTGTGTCCGTGACCATGTGTGTATATCCGTGTGGCCGTGTGTGTCTGTGTGGCCGCACAGGGGGGCGGGGCGGCCGGGAGGCCGCGTGCGGGTGGGCGCGGGCCCTCAGCAGCGCCCCCTGCTGTGGCCCAGGAGCAGAAGTTCTGCCAGCGCTATGACCAGCTCATGGAGGCCTGGGAGAAAAAGGTGGAGCGCATCGAGAGCAACCCTCGGCGGCGGGCCCGGGAGAGCAAGGTGCGCGAGTACTACGAGAAGCAGTTCCCTGAGATCCGCAAGCAGCGCGAGCTGCAGGAGCGCGTGCAGAGGTGAGCGGGCGCCTTCCTCGCGCTCCCCGCCCCCTCCCCCCCTCCCAGGACACGCCGGGGCCTCGGGCAGCTGTGGCCCGGCCAGCACAGGTCTCTGGCTGCTGTGGCGTGGACAGTGCAGCCGGGTCTCCCACCCGTGGCCCCAGGGGCCGCCGCATTCAGGCCCCGCTTGGCTGTGGTTCTCACCGGAAACTGGAGGGCATGCCCGTGAGCAAGGGCTCCTGCTGCCGTGCCCCCGGCTACCGCCCACCAGCCCCACCCCGCCCTCGAGTGTGGCCTGCCTGGCTCCGCGGGGGCTGAGTGTGAGATCCCGGGGTGTGGGGGGCACGGATCCAAGGGGAGGGGACCGCCCGGCCTGGAAGCCAGGGGCAGGATGCCGGCAGACGCGGCTGCCATGTGGATGGCGTGAGGGCCCGAGCACCAGGGCCCAGCGCACAGCAGGGCCCGGCGACGTGTGGCTCCGGTCTCCGTTGTCCTTGCTGTTCTAGTTCACGTGGACAAGGTGACGGGCCTTGAGCGGTGACAGCACGGGCTCTCCCGAGGCGTCTCAGGGGAGAAGGGGCCGAGCCCCTGCCGTGTCGGGGTTCTGGCATCCCCAGGTCAGGGCAGGGGCTCCGCGCCCTCCCCTGGACCCCTGGGCTTGAGGCTGTCCCCGTGGGTGGGTGTGGGGGCCCCGGGCCCTCCCCACTGCCCACACGCCGCCTCTGGGGGAAGTTGTGGGCTCGGGCCTGCGCCGCCGGCCGCCGGGGGCTGGTCCTGAGTGTGTCCCTTTGGCTCTCAGCAGGGTGGGCCAGCGGGGCGGCGGGCTCTCCATGTCGGCCGCACGCAGCGAGCACGAGGTGTCCGAGATCATCGACGGCCTCTCGGAGCAGGAGGTGAGTCTGCGGTCTGGAGCCCGGGCCGCCCTGGGTGGCGGGGAGCCAGGGTTCGTTACCCCAGCGTGGGCAGAGCCGACCGGGGTGGGGAGGCGCCTGGGCCCAGAGGGTGAGCAGGGCTGCGGAGGAGGGCCCCCCGGGCAGGACGTGGCTCCGTCGCGATGCCGCAGGGAGGAGGAAGCTGGGGGGTCAGTCCCCTGGCGTCCTGGTCCTCCCACCCCCACCTCCCTTCAGTGACTTCCACTGGCTGAGTCCAGGGGGCGGGGGCCTGGGCGCCGGGCGTCTAGGTCGGGTGCCTGTTGCACAGAGCCGGGACAGAGGGAGAAGCCCCCTGCACCACTGTCCACCCGGTGGGGACCTCCCGTCAGGACTCCCCACCCTGCCAGCCCGAGCTCAGCCTCTGTGTCCTCCGGGGCCTCCCTGAGGGGCACC
Organism: Phyllostomus hastatus; assembly: GCF_019186645.2. NCBI lineage: Eukaryota > Metazoa > Chordata > Mammalia > Chiroptera > Phyllostomidae > Phyllostomus > Phyllostomus hastatus. Next base: position 11,743,899 of record NW_025333537.1, on the reverse strand, counting down.
TGGATACCCAGAGTTCGGCCTGGGGGGGACCCTGGCTGTAGTCGCCGGAGCAGAGAGAGGAGGAGGCGCTTGCTCCTGGGGACGGGCTGGTGTCGGCCTGGCCCCTCCTGGGTCTCTCAGGTCTGGTGTGCGATGTGCCGGCCCCTCCTCCACGTCCCCAGCGTCACCGCGAGGGCGCCTCCGAGGAGGAGGGGGCGAGGTCTTCCTCCTGGGGACGGCTTCCAGGCGGGGCGTGTTGTTGCCCCGGCTCCACGCAGTAGCCAGAGGCCGTTGGCACTGAGACCGGCTGAGACAGAGTAAAACTGAACCCAGCCCCTCAGCCACGGCAGACGCATCCAGAAGCGTGGGGCGGCTGTGGGCACCGGTGGCTCCCACGTGGGACAAGCAGCTGGACCGCCGGGCCAGCCGGCGCCACTCCGGCCCCGACGGCTCCGTCGGCTCCGTGGGGCAGCCGAGAGCCCTGGGGACGGGGTGTCCGGCTTAAGGGCTGGTTTCCTTGGCCCCCACCCCCCTGTGAGGTTCTGACTTAGCCCACCTCGGACGGAGCCTGGGAATCAGTGTTTTAACCGCGCCTTTCTGACCCGGGGGATCCGCGGGCTGGGAAACGGGGCTTCCTTCGGAAGCGTGGCTGCACCCCTGTTTCAGACGCTGTCGGTGTGCAGAAAGCAGAACTCCGGGTCCCTCTGCTCACAGCCGCACCGATGCCGCAGCCACCAGCCTGCCCCACAGCCGTGTGGGTGGCCTGGTCTGCCCCGGAGCCAGAGTGGGTGGCCCTTCCCTGCGTGTGCCCCGCCTGTTCAGGGCCCGGGGCATCTGGGCTGACCCAGTGTCCCCAGGTGCTGGCCACGTGAGAACATAGCCACTGGCGTCCCCAGGGGTGTGGACGGAGCCTCATCCAGAGGGGCGGAAAGGGACCAGGGCGGAGAGTTGCCCGCGGCAGCCCAGGCCCACCTGAGGGTCCCTGGGCAGGAAGAGGGAGCGACCCCTCCTCCAGGGGGCTGTCAGCGGCCAGGGCGCAGGCCCCGTGGGGAAGGGCTGGACGGAAGAGCCAGGGGCCCTGCCGGTGCCCGGTGCTGCAGCTGTGGTCCCCCAGCACTCTTCCTCGGGCAGCTGGCAGGGTGAGGCTCAGGCCTCCGTGGGGGCCCTTCTTCCCGCTGGGTCAGGACTGACCCCCGCCTCCCCAAACACTGAGCAGAGAGGTCGGATGTGGGGGGCTGGGCGGGGGTCCTTTGAGCTAGCTGACCGTGGGCCTGCTGGGCCCTCGCCTGCCTTCGGAGGTGGGTACTGAAGGGCCAGTCGGGGGCAGCTGCAGGGGTCTCCGGAGCGGAGTGCAGCTGAGCGGCAGCTCAGGGCCTCTCGTGGCCGTCCCGATGCATTGTGGGTGGCTCCCACCGCACACCCGTCCCAGGTGAGCTCCTGGGAGGAGCCGGACGCCAGGGCTGGGCTGGGCTGGGCGACTGCGGAGCCCGTGGTTCGGCAGCCCGCCCGCAGCCCCCCACCCCGTGCGCCTCTGAACCTGGACGGCCAGGCCGCACCGACCGTCTTCCCGCGGTGTTTTATGGCCCCGCATTTCCCGGGGAAGATTCACGGCCCCCCTCTCGGCAGCCCGGGCGGCCGGATGCCGCTGCTGCGCTCTGCGCCTGATTTACGGCTCTGCCCACGGTGAACCCGTCCGAGCTGCCTTTAAATGCCCCCCCCCCCCCCCGCACGCATGGGTTTGTGTTTTCGCTCGCCGCCCCCCCTCTCTCTGGTTTCACCTGCTCTCTCATTCTCGCTCACGGCCGGCGCCGGCTCCCCAGCATCCCCCGCGCATCATGCGCCTGGGTCCCGGGCGTGGGCGGGGCGCGCTCCCCCTGACCGCCGGGCCCTCCGCCTCCCCGTCCCCCTCCAGAACCTGGAGAAGCAGATGCGCCAGCTGGCCGTGATCCCGCCGATGCTGTACGACGCCGACCAGCAGCGCATCAAGTTCATCAACATGAACGGGCTCATGGACGACCCCATGAAGGTGTACAAGGACCGGCAGGTCACGAACATGTGGAGCGAGCAGGAGAAGGAAACCTTCCGCGAGAAGTGAGTCCCGGCTCCGGGTCGCCTCTCGCCCCGCCCCCGCCCCAGCCGTGGCCGTGACCCTGACCGTGACCCCACGCTGGGTGGCGGAGAGCAGCGGGAATCGATGACCCCAGTCTTGGGGGCCAAAGGTGCAAGGGCAAGGTGTCCGCATGGCTGGTGCCTTCCGGGAGCCCTCGGGGACACCCAGAAGCCTGTTCCGTCTCCGCCCCGGCTTCCGGAGGTTTCCGGCCGGCTCTGTCAGTCCTCGGCTCGCAGCCGGGTCGCCCCTCCTCCGCCTTTGTCTTCACGCGTTTTTCCCCCTCTGTTCCCTGCGTCCCTGGTCTTCCCAGGAATGTCCCCACTCACGCTGGGCGTGGGGCCCGCCCTGCCCTGGTCCGACCTGTCTCCCCTCACTGCGCCGGTGGGGGTCTCGTTTCCAGACGCCGTCCCGTGCTGCAGGCAGGCAGACGGGGGTCTGGGGGCGCCGCCCCACCAGGGCGCGGTGGAAAGAAAGGCAGCCTGCGTGAGCTCAGGCAGGAGGGGCTTCGGGGCGGGGCCGCCGCTGCCTCGCTCGGGGATGCGCGGCTGGTCGAGGGCTTTCGGGTTTTCACTCTGCTCAGGCAGTGGTGACCAGTGGTGACCGGCGGAGCGCTCTGTCCCAGACGTCGTCTGGGTTTTGTGCGTTTTTCTTCGTTAGCGATCAGAACAGCAGGGCTGGGACCGCCCCGTGACACAGGGCAGGAAACAGGCTCAGAGAGGTTAAGACGCTTACTGAAGGCCACACAGCTGGTGAAAGGTAGAGGCCAGATGGGCTCAGCGCAGGAGCAGGGAGGGGGCCCGGCTGGGCTCAGAGACCTGCGGGGGAGGGGTGAGCCCGGGCGCGGGCGCCTTGGAAGCAGAGGCAGGAGCTGGATGCTGAGGAGGGGAGCGGGGGGGCCTCTGGATGAAAAGCGGGATGGCTGCGTTTGGGGAGATGGGTGGAAAACCCCCGATGCCAACAGGGCACCTCCTTGGACCCTTCGAGGCCGGAGGGTGGGACATAGAGGCCTGGAGGGACAGACGGACAGGGTCTCCGTGCACCGCCAGGAGGTGTGTGGGAGACAGGCTCTACCTGCCTCGCCGCTGGCCGCTGGCCGCTGGCCTCCACCTCCCCCTGCACCTCTGGAGGAGGCCTCCTCCGTGGGAGCGTGTCTTCCAGACCTGGGGCCGGGTCGGGGGCCGGCCAGGTCGGCCGTGCAGGTCGGGCACCTGCCGGTGGTCCCGGTTCAGCAGCGCCCCTCAGGAAGTGGCTCCGTGGGGTCAGTCCCCCGTGGCGAGTCTGGGGTTTAAGCTCAGACAGAGAAGCCCAGGTCCCCGGTGGCTCCTCCCAGGTCCTCACAGTTAGGGACCAGTGCCCCTGCCCCCATCGGGTCAGGTCCCGCGTGAGGTGCTCCATGCTTTTAAGCCAGTGAAGGGACTACGGAACAGTCAAGGATGCTGAGAATTACTGTTGCGCTAGGTATTGAGAGTCCCCTGGCGTGTTTAATGTTTCTGCTGATTCGTCTAAGAGAAGAAAGGCACGGTGGTCCTGGGTGCCTGCCATGTTCCAGGAGACTCCCTGCCACTGCTCAGATGCAGGCGTGGCCGCTGGCAGTGCCCAGACGGGGCCCCCGCTGGCAGCACGTCTGTGCCGGACTGGGGTCCCGCCTGGGGTCTCCTCTCCAGCGGGATCGGTGGTGCTCAGGGCCCGCGAGGGTCACGTGGGGGTGGTGTGGCGCCTGCCACGCCCCCTCCTGGAGCCTCCGGCTCCCTGTCCTTAAAGTGGGTCAGCCGTCCCGCGGCCCCCCCTCGCGGCACGTTGCGATGTCTGCGTTGCCGGCAGAGGGCGCAGGTGCTGACGGGAGGGAGGTGGACAGGTGGCCTAGGAATTTCCCGGCCGGACCCCGGGGTGCCTCTGCTTGGGGAAGCCCCCGAGGGGGAAGGACACTGCCTGGGGCAGGGAGCGGGTGGGGAGGGGATGCCATCTGCGTGGAAGAGGGGGGACGCTCCAGCCTTGCAAGTTGCCCGAGGCGCTGGGAGCCCGGGCAGGGACGCCCGCTGTCGGTGCCGGCTGGCTTCCTCCGGGAGGAGAGAAGAGGCCCTTCCGGATTCTCCAGGGTCTGGCCGGGGAGCAGGGGCGGGGCGGGGCGGGCTGGCCGCCTGCCCGGCCATCTGGAGGGTCAGGCACTGGCCCAGGCTCCCTCTGGGGGCCCCAGGGCCCCGGCCTGGCCAGCGACTCCGCCCGGCATCCCTGGGGCCAGTGCAGCCCTGACCCACATCCCCGCCCCCGCCGCCCGCGGGTCCCGCGGCCCTGGCACTGCAGCCTGGCGGAGCACTCTCCCCGCCGTTCTCCCGGTGCTGCAGGGAGCCAGTTGGTGGGGCGCCAGCCGGCTCCCGCCACCCCCTCTGGCTGCAGTCCCTCCTCGCCGCCTCCTTGGCTGGCCTGCTCTGCGCGCCCCCCACCCCCACCCCAGGGCGCTGAGCCTGGGCTCCCGCTGCGGAGACCTGCCCAGCGGCCTCTCGGGCGGGGGCCGAGAGGCCAGCTTCCCAGGCCCAGCTGGAGACAGAAACAAAAGCAGATTTAGGAGGGGGGGAACCCCACCGAAGAGCTGCATGCCATGTCCTCATTTTTCCTGGAAGCCGCCTCCGGCAGGACAAACAAATATATTTTCAAAGGCGCTAAAACCAGTGACTCACTCCGAGGAACGCCCTCTCTTAGCCCTCGGCCCGCCCGCCCGCCTGGCCCTCCCACACCCCCGTGGGCTTAATTGCTCCGAGTGGGGCGGCGCCCGCCCAGCCGGGCCAGCAGAGATGGCAGGCACCCGGGAGCTCGGCGGCCGCCCAGCTGAGGAGCGCCCCTCGGCCGGCGCTCAGGCCCACCCCTCTCCCCCCACAGGTTCATGCAGCACCCCAAGAACTTCGGCCTGATCGCATCTTTCCTGGAGAGGAAGGTGAGTTGCCGCTGTGCGCCGGCCCCGCCGCCCCGCCCCATGCGCCCTGCTGGCGTCCATGCTGTCCCCGCCTGCCAGGCCTCTGCTCGCCGGCCTCCTGCTCTCTCGCTGCCGTGTCTGTCAGTCCTTCCCCCCTCCTCCCCTCTGGGGAGAAGCAGCCGCAGGCCCCGCCCCGGCCCCGAGGGCCCACGGAGGCGGGGCTGCACGCCGGGAAACCCCGGGAGAGCTGCGTGCAGGGCGTCTCCGCGCCTCCGCGGTGGCAGCCGGCGTCCTCGCGGACCGGGCCTGGGCTCTGGCGGCCCTGACGCCCTCGTTAAGGCTTTATGGGCCTGAGTGGCGTTCCTCCAGGGGCTGGACGCAGCGGCCTGTCTGGTCCCTCCACTTCTCCCTGTGTGCTGGCTCCCGGACGCTGAGCTGGGCGTGCTGCCGGCCAGCAGCGCTGTCCTCGCCAGACGCACCTTCCCGTGGTGCTGGTGTGCGCGGCCTCGAACCCCGCCTCAGCCCCAGACCGCCTGGAGCAGTGTCCTTTCTACTCCGGCCCCCCTCGGCAGGCGGACACAAGGCGTCTCCAGGGACAGTAAGGCCCCCTCTGGGTCCCCGAGGCTGGACGGGGTAGTCAGCGCCCACAGGGCCACAGGTCCGGGGAGCTGGCGAGCGGCTGGACGTGGCCTGTCCGTGGGCCCTTGGGACCCTGGGGTCCCAGGACGGAGTGGGCATGGGCTCTCCCGGAGGCCTGTCTTCCCGGGCTGCTGTTCTGGGTGCTGGAAGCAGCACCCCCCCAAATCTTGTTTCTCGGGGCGGCGTTCACCCAGCGCCCTGCTGCCCGTGGCAGGGTGGCGGAGTGGGAGCTCGGTGTCCTTCGTGGGTCTGAGTCGTCCCCAGGTCTGCCCTCCACGAGTGGATGGCCGGGGCAGGACGGGCCAGGGGCGGGGGGGGACGCCTCTCCCCGCCTGGAAATCCAAATACGAGGGGGACCCAGAAAACCCGGGAGTCACTTCTAAAAGATTGTGCGTTCATTCTTACCTGCTTAAACGTCAGTTCCCTTCCAAGTACTCGCCATTGGATACCACACGCCTGTCGGGACGGTCCCTCCCCCACTGCTCAGAACAGTGTCTGAACTCGTCGGCTTTGCTGCCTTTTAGGGGCTCTGCCGTTTTTTTGTTTCACCACTTCCACATCGGCAAAACGTTTCCCTTTGGGGACTTTTTTCATCTGGGGAAACAAAAAAAAAAACTCGCTCGAGGTGAGAGTGAGTGAATAGGGAGGGCGGGGCACAGGGGTCATGCCGTTTTGGGCCAAAAACTGCTGAGCACTCGGTGTGGTGCGGGCAGGGGCGCTCAGAAACCTCTCGTCACGAGATGGGCAAATACATCGACAGAGCACACTTTACAAAAATTCTCCGAAGCCAAACACAGCCTCTCACAACAACACCAGCTGGCACACTGATGCAGAGGTTTTCTAGAACACACACCCAGCGGGGGAAGCTTGGACTGCGAGGACCCGCCCCTGAGAAGACAGTTCTGGTTTTTTTGGGTCCCCCCACCCCTGTAGCCTTTCTCCCGAGTTAGTGACGGGCCTTGCTAAGGGCCGGACAACCCAGGGGGCCCTGGAGAGGGTGGCAGGGGTTACAGAAATCGGTGCTTGAGCAGCGCTGTTTGGGGACGAGGGGGTCAGAGGTCCCTCCCTACACCGGAGGGTCGATGTGATGGTGTTCTTTGGCTCGGAGGTGGCCCAGGACAGGACCTCACTGGTGCTCCCAGGCGGGTCTGAGCAGGGGGCGCCCTCTGTCCTGCGCGGGTCCAGAGTGTGGACGAGGCCGACAGCAGGGTGGGAGCCCTGGGGCCCGGCCGGCCGTGGGTTAGGGTCTGTGGGGACAGCTGCCGCCGCTGAGGGGCAGTCACGGTCATCCGGCTTGGGGAGGCACTCTCCAGAGCCGTCCGAGGGGAAGTCGAACACGCCCATCGCCCCGCTCGCAGACACCTGCGTCGGGGGATACAACGTGTTTCTTGCCTGGGAGCGGCCTCCATCCTGGGTGGGTGCCGGAAAGCAGATGGGGGTGAGGGGTGCCTGCCTCCGGCCCTCACGTCCAGCAGCTCCTGGGCAGCACCCCTGGGGGCGAGTTCCTGGCATGGCCCGGCGCCAACGGGCTGTCCCCTGGAGCGGGGCTCGAGGCCACAGGGACAGGCGTCATCCCGGCGCTCTGCGCTGTTTCCGAGGCTGCCTCCGACCAGGCCCTTTCGGACAGGGCGGGGAGGGGCTCGGGTCCCGGGTCCCGGGTCCCGGTCCGGGGGACGAGGACCCCCCGGGCAGAGGGAAGCCGTGGACGTTCCAGGGGGTGGAGAGCGGCGAGGGCACCCGGGTCAGTGTGGGGGCGGGAAGCTGGTAGGGGTTGTTCCGGCCCCAGAGTGGGGAGAGGAGGAGGGCGGGGCGAGAGAAGGGGGGACCCAGCGCGGGTCGGGGACCTGAACTTGCCCAGCTGGGAGCTGGAAGCCGAGATGTCCTGGGGCCGGGGAGGGCAGGGGACAGCTGCGGTGTCACCAGGCACCACAGGCACCAGCAGAGCAGAGAGCGCCTCCACGACGCGGCCTCTCCTCTGGGCCGGGCGCCGCCCTGGGCCCTTGTTAACTTAGTCGGTCTTCATGACAGGTGTGCGGTGTGCGCGGTTAGTGTCCCCATTTCACAGGGGAGGAAACTGAGGCACGGGTGAGGCAGCCTGGCCAAGGTCACGCAGCCGGGACGCGGAAGAGGGGGGATTTGAACCCGGGCCCCTGGCCGCCCTGTCTCTCTCCCCGCCCGCAGACGGTGGCGGAGTGCGTCCTCTACTACTACCTGACCAAGAAGAATGAGAACTACAAGAGCCTGGTGAGGCGGAGCTATCGGCGGCGCGGGAAGGGCCAGGTGAGAGGCTGGCTCCCAGCATGCTTGGCGGCGGCGGCGGCTCCCTCCCCATGGGTCCTGCTCGGGGGGTGCCTGGGACGCCCCTTCCGGGGACGCCTGGCCTTCCACAGCAGCGGAGAACAGAGCTGGGAGAAATGGCCACTTGGTTCTCAGCTTGAAACATTCTAGAACTCAGCCTGGCGACGATCCCTGGGCCCAGTGGTTAAAAGGCTGCATTTCCCTAGCGAGGGGCTCTGTCTCCAGGCTGATGTGGGCGGGCCCACGGAGCTGACGCTCAAGAACTTACAACTGTGTGTGTTTTAACGCGTGTCTGAATGAAAGGGAAGCCCGCACTTGAACCTGTGGGTTTCCAGAGCTCGCTGCCCAGCGGGGACTGAAGGGTTAAGTCAGGTCGGCGCTCGGCCAGCTCCGCAGCTTTTGTGAATAAAGCTTTATTGGCACACGGCCACGCCCCCTCACTCACCTGTGGCCGGGGCGGCTTTCCCGTCCGTCCGTCCGTCCGCACCGCCGAGGTGAGTAGTCACGACAGACACTGCGGAGCCCGGGAGATTTGCCGTCTGCTTCTGTGCAGAAGGCGTCTGTTGACCTCGGCGTGGACAGAAAAGGGCGCTGGTTTAGAAAAGTGTCCGGGAGAGAACAGGACCGACGCTGGGGTACTGCGAGTGCCTGGCGCTCCGGAGACCGGGGGGCGGGTTTGTGTCGCTTCCCGGCTGTTGGGGGTCAGCCTGGGCCTATCCTGGGAGGTCCCAGTGGGGGGAGGCGGGGTCCAGGGGGCCCCTGCGTCGTGGCCGGGGGGCCGACGATGTTGCTGTGAGATGCCGGACTGGCGTTAGTCGAGGTGAGTCCTTCCCTGGGACCACGGTAGCCTTGAGGGCCCCGGGGAGGGCGACAAGGGCCAGCAGAGCGGGCACTGGGGTGGTAGGACCCCAGGTTTTCTTGGGTGGGTTCTCCCGGCATGGGCCTCGTCCTGTCCCCCCTCCGGGAGCTGCTGCCTTCCCTTTCCCCGGCCAGCCAAGGCTGGGCCCTGGGCACGTCGAGTTCAGCCACCCCCCACTGGGGTCCCGGCGTCCACTGTGAAGTAGCTGCTCGGTGACCAAGTCCCACGGCCCGCGGCAGGTGGGCTTCCTAACCCGGACCTGTGTCTCCATCCTTGTTTCCCGGGAACCACGCTTCCGGAAGCGGGGTCCACTCCCCCGCTGGCCGGGCCGCGTGTGGTGAGGGCGGCAAACCCGTCTACGGGTCCAGCCGCCCCTCACGGCGCTCTGCCCGTCGGGCCAGAGTGACCGGGGCAGGGCGCTGGTCCCCGCGGGCCCGGGGCCTGGAGGGGTGGCGGGTTTGGCTGCGGACGGGGTTTCCCGTCAGCCAGCTGTGTGGGACTGAGGCTTGCCAGCGGGGAGCTATTGAATTCCAAAGACCGAGCCGTGGCATTCTGGAGACGGGGGCGCCTTCAGAAGTTTCTAGACTGGGAGGCAACAACCCCAACAAAGGGCCGTGAGGAGGCACACACTCGCTGAGGCGTGGCGGGCAGTAGGGCCAGGTGGGGGCTGTGGAAAAGCGGGAGGCGAGGAAGGCCTTCCGGTTTATTTCAGAAGCATCGTCAGCTGCTTGTCGAGCGCCTGCTCGCGCCAGCTGCCTCGCTGGTCAGGCTGCGCTGGGGGCTCCGTGGGGGCGGCTCCGCAGGAGGGGGCCCCTGTTGTGCAGACGAGGGCGCAGAGAGGCTGAGGGAGGGAGGGGAGGGGCTCACTGAGGGGTCCACCGAATTGGGGGCTCCCTGCGCAGCCGTGTCTCGGGCTCCACGCCCCGGGAAGCCCCTCCGCCCGGCCCTGGGGCCGGCCGCTGGAAGCCCCTTCCATGTCTGCGGGGTGCCCTTCAGGGCCCCGGTGCCGTGTGCACTTTGGAGATGCACAAGCTGCTTCCCCCCCGGCCTGTCTCTCCCGCCCCCCGCCCCCTCTTGCAGTCTCTCTCAGCACCCCCAGAACCCCGCCTCTGCCGGAGGCTGTGGCCCCGTCCTTGGTCCTGGAGTGGTTCTGTGGCTCGGGACCACCCACTGCCACAGACGGCTGCGAGGGGCGGCGGACTCCGCCCGCTCCCACAGATGCCCGGGGACAGGCCCTCCTGCCGTCCTCCCCAAAGTCGGACCCCCTTCCCCGGCTGCTGGGTGCACAGTATGGGGTGTCCGCCCAGAGGGCCGTCATCGAGGGCCCGCTGCATGCTGGGGACAGAGCCGCCGCAGACCTGCTCCTCAGGGAGCTGGGGGGTGGGGGCATCCATGGGGCTCCTCTGCTGACTGTCTCGATGCAGAGCTGCTGAGGCGGACTCGGGGGCCTCTGCGGGGCTGGCGTGGACACGGCAGCTGTCCCCCAGAGCCGGCGGGGGGAGTCCCACCCCCTGGGCCGAGCCCTTCCTCCCCCTCCCAGCACCACCGGGCCGCACGGCTGCAGCGGCGTCCTCGGCCGTGCCCTCCCGGGGCCACAGGGCATGAGACTGGGCCGCAGGCCCTGAGACCCACGCAGCTGGCGTCCAGCGGGTGCCGGCGCACTTCCCCAGGGGGCTGGGAACGCGGAGGTGGGTGGTGCCCCGGGTGCAGCCCGGGAGCCTGTGTTTCTGATAGGTGCCCGGGCAGTGTGGGTGAGCAGGTGGCAGAAGGGAAACAGAGGCACAGTGCAGGCTCCCTGGCAGCCCCGGCCGGCCATCAGTGGTTCCCCAGATGGGCCGAGAGCAGATGGGCCGACAGAGCCGGGTTTAAGCCAGAGGCCGGGGACCACTGAGGGCTCTCTCGGTGGCCGGAAGGGGGCCTGGCCCATCCGTGCTGGGGGACGGCCTGCCCGCATGTGCGACCACAGCGCAGGTCCCCCCGGTTTTCCGCTGGCACCCGCCCTCGCTGCACTCCCCACGCTGCGCTGCCGTCCGTCGTCTGGCGCCTGCGTCTGGACGGTGTGGGTGCTTGTAAGCGTGGAATGTAACGCCCCCTGGTGCGGCGCACTGGCCCTGGGGGTGTGTGGGCTCGGACCCTCGGACTTGAGAGACCCCCCCACCCCCGGCTGCTCTCCGCCCTGCCCTCGGGGGAACAAGGCCCGTCCCGCCGTCCACCGCGCTGCGCCCGGCCCTGCCCCGGCGGGAGGCTGGCGGCGTGTGCTGGGGCTGCCAGGATGGCTTTCTTGTTGGACGGAGGGTGCCGTCTGCTTCTGGAAGCTTCTCCGCATTCTGACAGAGGGAACCACAGGCCCCTCCATGAACTTCGGTAACCCACGCGCCTCATGCCCAGCTCCCCAGGGCCCGCACAGCTGAGCGTTGGCGGGAAAGGGCCGAGCCCCTGTCTCCTGGTCCCCATCCTGGTGGCCTCGTGGGTGGGGCCGGGGCCCAGACGGCCTCTCCCCCAGGTGAGTCACTGGCCGAGGCCGGGCCAGCTCCGAGCACCGGGTGACGTCACGGTGGTTTCAGTTCGTGATTCATGGGCGAGGGGGCCGAGTTATCCCCACGAGGGGCAGACCCGAGGCCAGGAGCGCTGGGGTCATCGGTTGACCTTAACTGTGCGGACCGTCGGGGACCAAGGGGGAGGCCGCTGCCGGCCGGGCGGCAGGGCCTCCTGTCCTGGGGGCAGTGGTGACCGTGCGGCCACCGCCGCAGCCTCCCAGGGATGGGGGGCCCTGCTGCGGGGGGAGCATGTTCTCGAGAGTGACTCGTCACTGGGTTCATCCCATGGCGCGTGGAGGGGAGGGGGGGCAGCTGGGGAGCAGGTCCAGTTGGGTCTCCTTGTAGCTACGTGGCCTGTGGTCTCCTGTGTCCGCAGAGCAGGGTGTGGGGAGACGCAGCGTCCCTCCTGGGCACCCAGCTGCTGGACCTGCCCCTCCCGGGGCCTGAGCGGGACGTCCAGGGAGGGGGCCGGCTCCTCCCTCCGGCTCCGGGCCGGCAGGGCCCTGGGGCTGCTGCTCTGCCGTCCTGCCCTCCATCGGCTCCTGCTGCCCTGGGGTGGGCAGGCCCCTCACCCCCCGGTCTCCCGCTTGCATCAGGGTTGGGGTCTTTGCTTCCCTCTCTGTCTCAGACATGTGAGCGCACCACCCCCCTTCCTGGTCCCCCTTCCTACCCCTCCCCCAGCTTCCTCCCCCAGCTCCTGCTGGGGGACAGGTGACCTTGTCGCAGCTGCCGTGGCACTCCGGAGGCTTGGGGAGCTGGAATGGGGACAGCGTGACCTGGGAAGGTGTTGCAGGCAGGACCGGCCAAGCGCGTCCACTCGGGAGGGGCAGCCACTGTCCAGTAGGCCGGCGCTGGCTCCCCCTGGGCAGCTGAGCGGGGGCACTCGGGTGGGGACACGCAGCAGGCCAGGCAGGGCCAGGTCGCCCCCGGACCGGGCTGTGCTTCTGGCTGAGTGTGATCTCATGTGTTGGGGATGGCCGCCCGGTAGGGACGGGCATCCGGTGGGGGGGGTCAGTCCCCTTCCCTGGCGGCCCAGCCTACAGGCCGCGCCGCTTCCTCCGTGCCGGGGGCAGGACTGGGTCTGGACTCGGGGCTCCCGTGAGCAGATGCCTCTGGTTCCCACCGTTGTGTGCCAAGTGGGAACAGACCTGTGGGAGGCCCCTCGGGCCCACAGTCCCCCCGATGCCCCCCAGGGGACACTGTTCTCAGTGAGGCAGCTGGCGGGTGGGCCCCCGGGAGGCGGGGGGGCTGTGCCCCGGGGACCGTCAAGCTGAGCTGCTGTTTTGGGAAAAGACGAGCACAGCCCTCTCTCGGGCCACGACTCGGGGGCGGGGGGGCTCGGGCCGTGGGAGTCCCACCCTGAAACCGTGAGCGTGGACCCCCAGGAGGGGGGGCTGGCTGACCCCGTACCCGGGCACCCCAAGCTGGACTGCCTAGAGTCGGGGGACGGTGACAGGGAGCAGCGTTCGTGTCTGCCACTCCGGGTGATTCCACAGTGCGGGCGATAAACGAGGTCCCCGAGCTGCCCCCGAAGGCTTCCCTAAGGAGGTGTCGTCGGGGCTCAGGCAGAGGGCACAGCGAGGACAAGGGCCCTGGGGCCGGGACCCAGGACCGAGGTGGGCGGGGCTCGTCCCGGTGAGGCCGAGGTTTCACCCCCGGGTGGCAGGACCGGATCTGCGGGAGGCTGTGGCCCCACGGTCGGCGTCTCCTTGCAGCAGGGCCGGACGTCACGGGGCGAGTGTGTTGTTATTACACGCTGCCCGGGCGCTGTGGGCGCGCCGGCCGGGCAGTGCCAGCGGGCGGTTGGCGGCCAGCTCCTGGGGCGGAGCCCACGGGCTCCGCGCTGCCACTGACCTGGGCTGGGGCGGGGCCGGGGCATTGGCTTCTCCCCCCCCCCGTGGACGCGGTGGCCGTGAGCGACCTCAGAGGTGACAGCCGCGTGTAGTCGGGTCACTCTGAGGCGGAGTTTTCCAGAACTTATCGCCTTTGCTTTTGTTACAACTTCTCAGTTGGGAGGCCGTTTATTTGGGTGTTAAACAACGGCCGGCCAACTGCGTTCAAGCACGCGGTGAGGCCTCGGACCCCCTCCCCCACTGTCCCGAGACGAGGCTCGTGCAGGGCAGACCCCCATGGGGTTTGTCCAGTGAGCGAGCGAGCTGGAGCACAGTTGGGGTTGCCGGGGGTTTCGGGAGGTTCTCGTGACACTTGGGGGGACCTGCTGCCTGAGAATTCGGCCCCACCTGTGCTCCCTGGACCATGGGCATCGCCTCCACGGGGCTTTGCTCTCCTCTCTGAGTGCAGCCGCCCCCCCCCCGGCTGCGGCGGTGTCTGTCGGCTCGAGCTGGGTCACGTCCTCCCTGCCCAGCCCTGTACCCCCAGCCAGCGGGACGCCCCCTGTTGGCGAGCACAGGCCTTGCAGGCAGCTAGGCCCTGCAGTGCCGTCCCCTGGGCCACTGGCGGAGGACGGGGGGCGTTTTCTCGCCCGCGTGCCTGGCCCGTGTAGGTCCCCTTCCGGTGGTGTCCCCCCGTCCTGGGGTCGGGGCGGAGGGCTGCCGCGTGGGCCGCGTGCTGGGCCTGTGGAAGGTCTTCTCGCCGCCGCCCCGTCGTTTCTGCTCCCCCCGTTCCTCGTCTGCGTCAGCCGAAGTCCCAGCTCCACGCGGGAGGGGCCTGGTGTTCCCCTTGGGGCCCTGGAGCGTGCTCGTGGGGGGGGCGGACACGTGGGTGGGGGCTTGGGCTTAGAGGGGGTGGGGAGTCCGTGGTCTCCTGGCCCCGGGTGGGAGAGAGAACCCCTGCGTATAGTGTCTTGCTGGGAAATGCTGTGTGACCTTGGGCGGGTTACTTAACCTCTCTGTGTTTTCATAGTGCCTTCTGTGACACAGAGGCAGCAGCATTAGGTTGTTAGAGGATTCAGCTCTCTGCGTAGTGGGTAGGAAGTGAGCAGACGTTTGGGGAGCCCGGCCAGCATCGGCCGTGTTCGTTCTCGCTTTTTCCCACGCAGCCCCCGGTCCGGGCTGTGGGCGCAGCGCAGGCTGTCCCGGGCACCCTCGGGGTTGGAGCTGGCGTCTCTGGCTAACCGTAGATCCGCTCAGGTCTTCCACAGAGCCCTGCTGCGGCCTGGAGGGGCCGTTCCCAACCAAGCACTGGGCAGGAAGCCCAACGTCGGCCTGGCCGATGGCGCGTGTGCACAGCAAAGCAAAGCAAACCAGGACGCCCACCCACCGTGAGCTGCAGCGTCGTTTGTGATGGTGGGGTTGGGCCTCGGGAGCTGCTCCCAGGTGCACAGGCGTCAGCCGCTGCCTGCGGCCGGGGGCCTGGGTGTGTCTGGTGGCCCGGGAACCCCAGCACCACTGCCTGTACGCCCAGAGCATCGGGCCCGCCCCAGACCCCCTGAATCAGACCACTCCCTTCCCGCGCCGTCAGGGGGCCCGTGGGCACGGCGCTGGTCTGGAGCGCAGGCTGGTGAGTGACTGCCCGGGGGCCACGGCGTGTTTTCGGTCAATAAAGTTTTATTGGCACACAGCCATCCCCGTTTGTTCACGGCCTGCCTGGCTGCTTCAGGCGTCCGGGCCAGAGCGGAGCGGCTGTGCCAGGCTGAGGGAGCGGTGGCCCTGTGGCGGGCACCCGCTGGGCCCCACAGAGCGTTTCCCAGCCCCCGGTGAAGCCCCGCTTCCCCCACCCGGCTGCCCGCTGGGGTTCCCGGGGAATCCAGACCCGCCAGTCCCGGGCCGCACTTCGGCACAGAGGCGGCCGAGGGCGCTCTCGGGAGACGCCAAGCTCCCTGCGGCGGGAAAGCCCCTGCCCTGCCCGGTCCCCAGGTCCCCAGGTCCCCAGCCCCAGGTGCGGTGGGTTCCTCGGTGGGCTGAGGCTGGCGAGTGTGACAGGTAGGGACGGCAACCACGCCGGGGGCGGGGGGGGGGGCCCGTGGCCGGGGACCCCTCCCTCCCCAGTCAGCCAAGCCGTGTGCCGCCGGCCCTGGGCCCCGGCCCCCGACTGCCACCCGCCCCCTGCACCCTCCGCGGTGGGTGTGGGTGGAGAGGGGCTACGCTGTGTTGGAGCGACCGCAGACCCTCCCTGCCCGTCACCCCCAGCGGGGCCAGCTCCAGACTCGCCTCCGCTCGTGGCTCCCCGGCAGCTACAAGTTCACGCCTCAGGGTCTCAGGATGCGAGGGGTTCCGGTGGCGGGGGCAGGCTAGTTTGGGGGCCCTGACTACCTGTGGGGAATCGGCAGCAACGTGGTGGCGGCGAGAGGCCCTCCCACCTGTGCCCCTTAGCTCCTCCGACAGAAGAGGGGGCTCTCGGGAAGGGGGCAGGCCCTGGCATCGGAGAGCTGGGGTCCTGCCGTCGTGCCCCCCCGCCCCAGCCGGCCGCACCCTGACCTGACGCTGCGGGGCGGGGGGGGGAGGGCGGGGCGGGGGAGCTGTGTGCGTTGATGGGGGTGTGATGTGCTCCGGGTGCGGGGGGGGGGAGACGAGGGGTGGGGGGTGGCCCTGCCCCCATCTTCTCCTTGGCTCGGAAATCCGTGTGACCGCGCCCGCGTGCACCCCGGGGGGCTCCTCGGTGGGTCTGGTCTCACTCCGCTGGGCCCGGCGGGACGGAGGGGTGGTCTGGTGGTCTGGTGTGGCCGCTGCCCGCAGGGCAGGCTCCGGGGCATCTGAGGGGGTCCATGCGCTCTAGAAGAAACCAGGCGGGGCAGGAAGGAAGTCAGGTGGAGGTGTGGTGTGGGCGGAGCCGGCTGCCCCTCTTCCTCTGCTGTCACTCAGGGCTAGTGGCCCAGCGCGATGGGGTGGCCGCCTCAGCCGCCTCGCCCGCTGGGGAGGGGACGGAAGAAAGAGGCCTTGGGAGGCCGCTGGCCCCGCCTCAAGTGACTTTGATCCTCCTGTAAAATGGGGAGAACCTCCTCCCATGCGAGGGCCTCCTCCTTGCCGTCGCCGTGGAGACAGAGGCTCGGAGGGGCGGCCTGAGTCAGGGACAGGCAGGGCGCGGGGACAGGGCTGTGCCCCGGGATCCCTGATGCTCGCTCCGCTCCTGCCTGAGGCCGACCAGGCCCCGCCTGCTGGCATCCCCGGCTGCGGCTCCACGGAGATACCCCCTCCGAGGGGTCCCCCACCTCAGCCTCTCGTCTGCTGGCTGAACTCGGGGGAGCAGGCGGTGCCCAGAGTGGCCGAGACCCCCACCCGAGGCTGCAGAGCCGCCGAGGGGAGGAGGCAGGAGTCCCGCAATGGCCGGCGCTGTCTGCACGTCCCCCGCGACTCCTGCCGCCCTGGGCCCCGGGGGCTGTGGTCTGCGGGGCCCCGTGACCCCGCACCCTGTGGCACCCTGTGGCACCCTCTGCCCGTGGCCGCCTCTGGCCGACTCCCCGTGTCCCCCCCCCGCCCCGCCCCACCCCACGCTGCCCCAGCCCAGGTGCGCACTCACCTGCCTCCCTGCCTTCCTCTACCTGCGTCCCTCTGCGGCCTGGCGGCGGCGGCCACAGCAGCAGCAGCAGCAGCAGCAGCAGCAGCAGATGCCCCGGAGCAGCCAGGACGAGAAGGAGGAGAAGGAGAAGGAGGCTGAGAAGGAGGAGGAGAGGCCGGATGCGGAGAACGACAAGGAGGAGCTGATCAAGTAAGGCCGCCCGCCTTGCCCCCCGGGGGTGGGCGCCGTCCTCGGCCCGGTCGGGGCCCCGCGGGCGGCCCTGGGCCCGTGGGTGCGGACGGGGTGACGCGGTGCCTGCAGAGCACCTGCCGGGAAGAGGGGCGTTTTCTGCTCTGTCCCTGACAGCCTCCCTCCTGGAACCTGCTGCTCTCCTACTCCTCTTCCTCTTCCTCCTCTTCCCCGCCCCCTCCCCCACCCTCCGCCTGCCCTTCCTTCTCTAACCCTCCCAAGACCTTGCACACTGGTAGCTCGTGTGAGCTCCACTCCTGAGCAAATAAATCTGGGCGGCGACTTTGGACCCTTGCCCCCCATCCCCACCGCCCCCTCCTCGGTCAGGTCTCCTGAGACACCGGGAGGGGGTCGGGGGTCAGAGGAGCCGGGAGGGACGAGGGATGCAGGCAGCCGGCAGCCCCCGCCTCAGAATTCCCACTGTCGGTGGGAGTCCCCGTGGATCGAGGCGCACCCCCCGGGGCGTCAGGCAGAGAAGGGCGGTGGGAGGGGGGCCGGGCAGGGCTCAGGAATGTGGTTTCAGGGAGCATCTGGCCGGCCTCCCCGCCCCCCTCCGTCTCCCAGACTTCCGGGAGGGCCTTCGGGGAGATGGATGGATGGGAGGTGGGGATGACACGTGGGAAGGGCCCGGCTCTGGGCGTCGAGGCCCTGTGCGCACCCCACCCCCGCACACCTGGTTCGGCCTGCGGGGGACCTGCAGGGTCCGGGGGGTGGCGACATCTCGGGGAGCAGCGTGGCTCCGCACCCGCACGATGGGGCTCCGCACCCCAGCTCAGGGGGCCTCCGCCCTCTCCGGTGTGCGACACGGCCTGGCACGCAGCGGCCAGCCCTCGGCCGCGCAGGGCATGCAGCGTCCATCCCGCGTGTGGGGAGCGGGGCCGCGCCTGCCCGGGGTGCAGGAAGCGGCTGGTGGCTCCGGCCGCACCGCCCCATCCGGTGCAGCAGCCACCACCGTCTCCCTCTCCGGCCCGCAGGGAGAAGACGGACGACACCTCCGGGGAGGACAACGATGAGAAGGAGGCGGTGGCCTCCAAAGGCCGCAAAACCGCCAACAGCCAGGGGCGGCGCAAAGGCCGCATCACCCGCTCGATGGCCAACGAGGCCAACAGCGAGGAGGCCGTCACCCCGCAGCAGAGCGCGGAGCTGGGTGAGTGGCCGCCGGGGCCGGGGTGCCAGGGCGGGGCGGGCCGGCGGTCCCGCTCCAGCGGAACCTGCTGCGTGACCTGGGGCATGCTCCCCAACCTCTCTGCGCACGCTGGCTGCCTGTGACCGGGCGTCTCCACGCCCTCGCGGAGGGGACGGGCTTGCGGGAGGCTCTGGGGGCGGAAGCCGGGGCCCAGCGTGCCCGCAGAAATCCAGACCGCTGGCTCCGGCCTCGTCCTTCAGTCAGAAGGTCCGGCTGCACCTGGCCCGCATTTCCACCAGGTGGGCGCGGCTGGAGCCGAGTAGCCAGCACCCCTATTTGGAAGGTGCTGCCTGTCGCCCCACCTCGCCCCGCCCCTGGTAGGCACCTCAGACCACTGCTGCGGGCCGGAGGGTCGGGCAGCAGTTCCCAAGTGCGACCACAGGGGGGCAGCCCACGTATGTCTGTTGCCTGTACCATTTTGGCTGCTGTAGGGGAGGCGGGTGGCCCCCCTCCTGCGTCTGTGGGAACCCGCATCACTGGCCCTGAGTGCTGGAGCTGAGGCCACAGGCACCAGGATGCCTGCCCGGGGCGGGAGGTGATGGAGGCGGTGTTCGTTTGTCACAGACGCGCCCTCCCGCACACCCAGGGTCTGTTCCAGGCACCTGTCCCTTCTTCCCGGGGAAGGTCCCTCGTGCCCATTTTGTGGGTGGGCTGTTGGAGGCTCAAGCAAAGGGTGTGACCTCTGTAGAGCCACGGGGTTTGTGGGGACTCAGGCCTAGCTCAGGGATCCGCAGATCTCGGGCGGCTCCTTCCAGTGTGGGCGGGCTGTCTGCAGGGGCCAGCGCACCCAGGGCCCAGCACCGCGGGGCCCCCTTCGGAAGTACGCGGGTGTGCCTGGCTTCTGCAGACGCTCCCCACGGGGCTGGGGCCGGGCTGCACTGGGGGTGGGAAGCCCAGTGCTCTGCGCCCACACATCCACCCCAGCCTCTGACGTCACTGCCTCTGGCTGGGGGTCCTGTGGGAAGGGAGGGGTGTGTCAGCCAAGGCCCCAGGGGTGGGGGGTTGCCTGCGAGGGAGGGGCCTTGTCTCTCCCGGGCTGCTGCTCCACAGCCCCTCCTGCCGGAATCCCCCTCCCCCGGCCAGCCGCTGCGTGTCAGGCACACGTCCCGCGCCTGGCACCGTGCGGGTGCCAATTCTAGGAAGCTGATGGCCCCCCCACCCCATACCCACCCCCCCCTTGCCAGGGAGGACCTGGGCCCACACTCGGGGCGGGGGACTCAGAGGAGAAATCCAGACACAGCGCCCCAGCAGGGGCCAGGCCAGCTCTGCCCTTTCCGAGGAGCACGAGAGACCCCGTCCTCGTCCCGACACGTCAGGGGAGAGGGCAGTGACCGCCTTGTAGGTGGGTTCGCGGGGCGTTTTACCCCCAGGGACACTTGACCAGGACTGGAAACAATTTTTTTAGGGTTTTATTCCTTTATTTTTAGAGAGAGGGGAAGGAAGAGAGGAAGAGAGGGAGAGAAACACCAATGTGTGGTTGCCTCTCATGCGCCCCCTACTGGGGACCTGGCCCGCAACCCAGGCCTATGCCCTGAGTGGGAATCAAACCAGCCACCCTCTGGTCCGCAGGCTGGCACTCTTCACCAGCCGGGGCGGGAAACCATTTTTACTGTGGTGGTTGGAGTGGGAGCCTCTGACCTCTCTCTAGAGCGTGGAGGCCAGGGGTGCTGCCAAACACCCCGCAGTGCCCAAGACAGCCCCCTGGCGAGGAGTCCACGCTCAGGCGGGCCCCCAGCTGCCCTCCCTGCCGCCCCAGACCTCTCGCCGTCACTGTGCTCCCAGCCGGGCCGCCCCCGTCGCAGCCAAGTGCCTGGAGAGGCAGCTCTGTGGGTCCCGGCCCCAGACTGCCTCAGCTTCCCCACCTGTGAAGTGGGACGACTGAGCACCCCCGCCCCGGCCGGTGGCGTGGAGGCTGGTGGGGCTCGCGCTGTGCGGCGGAGACGGATGAGGCGCCCCCTGGTGGCGCTGCCGACACGCGGTGTGCCCCATTGCAGCCTCCATGGAGATGAACGAGAGCTCCCGCTGGACCGAGGAGGAGATGGAGACGGCCAAGAAAGGTGAGTGGCGCCGGCTCGCGCCCGGTCCCGAGGGCCGTGGGCGCGGAGGCCGTTGGACGCTCTGAGGCGGGTCACCACCCCTCGGGGCTGCGGTTTTGCCCTCCAGGATGTGGGTCTGCGTGGTCTCGGCCTCGGGTCCCGCGGGGCGCCCCTGGTGCTGTTGGGCCGGAGCTCGGACACCCCTGACCTCCCTGGGGTGGGGGTGCAGAGCCCCACGGGCGGCCACTGCAGGGGGGCTGTCGGGTCGAGCCGTCCCCCAAGGGCGGGGGTGGCTGGCTGCGGGGTGCTGTGGGGCCAGCCCCCCGTCATCCCTCAGGAACCACTGCAGGCCCGCGTGAGCTGGGTCTGCGGCCTCCCGGCTCGGTGACCCGCCCCCGCCCCTCAGTTTCCTGCTCCGTGTATGCCTCCGTCGGTGTGAGGGGCCAGAGGGCGGGTGTGGCCGGTGTGGCTGTCCTGTACCCCGAGAGCTCCGGGCCGGGTCCCACCGCCCGCGCCTGGTGAGCGGGCTGTCGGCCCGGTACGGCACCCATGGGAGGCAAGGCCGGCGGCGGCGGCGGCAGCTCCGGGCTGCGATCTGCCCGAGCGCCCACAGCCACCTGGACCCCCCCAGCACGGAGCGGGGGTCTTGCTTCCGTAGGCCGAGCGCTGCCGGGTCCTGCAGCTCGTGCCCGGGCCTCCGGGGAGCAGGTAGAAGAGGGAACGAATGGTCTTTCTAGTGGAGGGATCGGGCGTGCGTGAGGCCGAGACCCCGGCCCGCGGGCTGCCTGCCCACCCTGTGCCCACCCGGACCCCGGGGACAGTGCGCCGAGGGGCCTGGCGTTCCGGAAGCGGAGCAGGTCCCTCCCTCGGGGCTCCTGTCTGGGCACTGGACCCTCAGCCTCAGGCCCTGCTCCCCGCGGCTCCGAGGGGCCCTCATGGGGCGGGGGGTGCATCTCGTCGCTGCTGGCAGGGCCAGGCGTGTGCCATCACTCCCTCGAGGGGCCACCGTGCCCTTCCCCTCGGTCCTCTGCGTCCAGATGGCTTCTGCGTGGGCTTTGCGGTGGCGTGCACGAGATGCCTTCTGGAGACTGTAGGGCTGTTTTCCCGTTTAACGTGAGCAGATATGCACGAAATGGCCCACGGCAACCATCCAAAGTGCATCGTTCAGGGCCTCTGAGTGCGTTCTCGATGCTGGGCGGCCGTCCCCCTCGGCCGCACCCACACTCCCAGCCCCCACCCCCCACCCCAGCCCTGCCAGCCTCGCCCGTGGGGGCCT
Organism: Phyllostomus hastatus; assembly: GCF_019186645.2. NCBI lineage: Eukaryota > Metazoa > Chordata > Mammalia > Chiroptera > Phyllostomidae > Phyllostomus > Phyllostomus hastatus. The sequence goes on along the minus strand of NW_025333537.1, from coordinate 11,722,428 downwards.
GCCCCTCCGGACCTTCCCAGGACGGGGGTCTCACGGCGCCTACCCCTCCGTGTCTGTGGCGTCTGGCTTCTCCACAGGTCCCAGGCCCGCCAGCCCCAGCTCCCACGGCCTCCCACTCCCCGGGGCGTCACTGTGGCCGTGGTGTCCCAGCCCCACCCTCCCCCACCGGTGGCCCGGGAACAGGAGTCGTCTGGGTGGCAGCTGCCCTCTCTCTCCTCTGGGAAGGGCAGACTGGGGACGGGGAGGACGGCGGGGCTGACTCACCGCCGAGACGGGCGCGCGCGCCCCAGCGTCTCCAGGTTGGGTCCTCGGTGGCGGCGGCGGTGAGCTCATCCCGGTCCTGCCCACGGAGCCGGCGGCGTGGAGTCACGCCGAGGCCCTGCTCAGTGACATTTGTAACGATGCAGTGCGCGCCAGCGGGCTCGTCCGCGAGAATTACAGCAATCTGGACAATTACTGCCCAGGGTGGCTGCTAATGGCTGTGTGTTGCAGGCGGGGGCGGGGAGGCAGGTGCTGGCGGCCCTGGCGACTCCTCCACAGTGGGCAGGGGCGGGAAGGCTAAGAACGTTCCGGAGCCTTCTGCCAGCTGTGCTCGGGGCAGATGGCACCCCCACCCTTCTTCCCCTCGGGTGGATCTGTGGGCTGCGGGTTGCAGCCAGCTCTGGTCGCTCTCTCGGGGGGGCCCTGGGAGGCAGGCAGGCAGCCAGCCAGCGTCCCTGGGCGAGGTGGGGGGGAGCGCAGAGCCTGCCTGGAGCACCCCAAAGACAGACGACCGATGGCTTGGCCAGCCTTCCGCTGCCTTGTTTCCTCACCTGCACGGTGGGAGTCGGGGCTCTGGGGGCCGGGAGTTGGACATCCAGGGGTCTGCAGGGCCGAGCCCCCTGTGAAGGTTTCGGGGTGGGGGGGAGCCGGCCTTTTCTCTTCCAACAGCCTCGGCCCTCACAGGCTGCCTTCCCTCCGTGTCTCCTCTAACTACTCCCCTTCTGGGAGGCCCCGCCCCGTCCGCGGGCCGTCGTCGTCATCGTACTTGGTCAGGTCTCCCAGTCTCTCTTTCCGGGCCCGGTCACGCCCGCAGGTGCTGGGGGTCGGGAGGCACCGCCCAGCCCAGCACAGCGCCCCCTGCGGGGCTCCGGTGGGAGAACACGGAGGCGCTCAGGGCGGCGACGTCCCTAGTGGACGGAGCTCCCGCCCCTCTCCGCGGTGACGGCCAGGCCCCCTCCCAGCCCGGCCCCCGCCTCGTTCCCTCTCGTCTCCAAAACACGCGGCCGGGGTGCCGCCTCCCGGGGTCGTCCTGAGGGCGCGCGCGCCGTGCGTGTGTGGCCCTTGGTACACAGCAGGCGCCCAGGAGTGGCGGGACCACACTGCGGCACGCCGACTCCGGGGCCTTTCTTCCTGAGTTCAAGTGCCCGCTCTGACCTGGGGGTGTGCCCCTGGGGTGGGTGGCCGCGCCCCTGGGGGCCGAGGCCCCTCGTCTGCACCCAGGACCGGCGGGCGGGCGGTGGCGGGTGGGGGGGGGGTGGCCTGCAGAGGGGCGTTGGGCTGAGACGCAGAGCGTGAAGCGAGAACACTAAGTAACTGTCTCCAGGACGCCCCGGAGGGTCCGGGAGCCGGGGACTGCCGCAAGGCGTGCGTGCGTGCGTGTGCGCGCAGCTGCTGCGTCCCCCCCAGCCCTGCGGAGCAGGTGCTGTTCTTGTTCCTTTTTTCCGGCTGAGGAAACCGAGGTGCAGGGCGGATATGGGAGCTGCCGCTGGTCACACAGCTGTTACGTGGTGGCGCTGGGATTCGAACCAGAGTGGGAATGGGGCTGGTGGAGACTGGGCGGGTCAGTCCAGGGGCCAGGCCACAGCAAGGGAGGCAGCGAGGAGGGGGGGCAGCTCCCGCGGCAGCGGCCTCCCTGCGGTAGGGCAAGTGGTGGGGTCCAGGGAGAAGCTATGGACACCCCGAAGGGGAGGGGGAGGGGCAAGGGTTGGGGCAGCCACGCGGACCCTGGCCTGCCTTCCCACGCTCGGTGGAGCTGGGCGGTGGTGCTGAGTGCGAGGTGGGGAGGGGGTGGGGAGGGGTGGACAGGGTTCCAGGCGGGCGGGCGGGCACCCTCCCCTGCAGCGTGTGTGGAGTCGGGGCCTCCTGCCCCAGGGCTCTCGCAGAGTGGGGACTGGACGGCGCATGTGCAGGAAGCTGCCTCCCCAGGAACCAGGCAGCCCCAGGGAGCTGGCTGCCCGCCCTCGGGCCCGGCGCCACCCTGGGCAGGAGGGGCAGGCCCGGCCCTGGGCCGGGATGCGAGGCTCCATTTCCCCCGGGAAAGGTCAGCCTGGCCCGGCTCGAAGTCTTGACCTGGCCGTGCGGGCTGCTCCTCCCCATCCCGGTCTCCCTTCCTCTGGCGGGTGGGGTGCCAGCTGCGCAGGGGCGGGGAAGCCCCCGGTCCTCACCATGCCAGACCAGGCGCAGACGCTGGCCCAGCTCCATGCTGGCCCCAGGAAAGCCCCGTCACGCTGGACGGGGCCCTGGCCGACCCCAGCCCTGTCCCCCTGTAACTCCGGCCCCCTCCCGGACGACGCGCCCCCTTTCCCAGGGAGTGAGGGAGAAGCCGGGCATGGGGCCATCGGTGTCACGGACGAAGAGCCTGGGGAGCGGAGGTGTGAGCCCCAGGCCCCGGAGGTCCCCCACGGCAGGGACAGGGGCCCCGGGGGCTGACACTGGGCAGTGTCACCGTGGTTCGCGCACAGCCGCTGGCGGCCGGGGTGGCCGGTGCGGGCGTCAGAACAGGTGACTGAGGAGCTGTGAGAAAGGCCTGTGGTGTCCCTGGGGGGCTGCTCCCCGCTCTGGGCCGGACGCCGAGGACCGTGGAGCTGCCACAGGTGGCCCCACCGCCTCTTGCCCCGGATGCTCCTGGCGTGTGGAAGACAGGCTTCTGCGGCAGAGGACGTCGGGGGGCCGCCCCCTTCACCGCCTTGGGAAGCCCACACGCCCCAGTCCTCCGGGCTCCTGCTTTCTTGGGGGGAGGCACGTGGCGGCGGGGCGCGGCTGTGCGGGGGCCTGTTCCCAGGTCGCGGGGCCTCACTGGCTGGGCGCTCTGCCCGCGTCAGCGTCGTCCCGGTCTCCCGGGGCCCTCCAGGCGGGTGCCCCACGCACACTGCCACCCCGGCGCGACGCCCGCTCCGCAGATGGGAAGGCAGGCCGGCGGCCGAGCTCCCGGGGAGACTGCCCGTGGACGGCGCCGCGAGCAGGGGTTCTGTGCGCCTTCCTGAGCGCGTTTCATCGCGTGTGGGGCGAGAGCGGCTCTTCCCAGCGCGTCTGCGATGCAGACGTCGGTGCTGCCGCCGAGGTTAAAGCGGGCGTCGCGGATGGTTTCGGGGAGAGCGGTCGGAACGCGGACGGTTTCAGGGAGAACAGTCAGTCGGGACGCGGACGGTTTCGGGGAGAACAGACAGTCGGGACGCGGACGGTTTCGGGGAGAACAGTCGGAACGCGGACGGTTTCGGGGAGAGCGGTCAGTCGGGACGCGGACGCTTTCGGGAACAGTCAGTCGGGACGCGGACGGTTTCGGGGAGAACAGTCGGAACGCGGAAGGTTTCGGGGAGAGCGGTCAGAAAACAAAGGGTCAGCCGAGTTCAGGTGTGAGGTGGTCCAGGCCGAGCCCGAGGGGGCGTCACGTCCGGGCTGGCGGGCACGGCGAGGCGCTGGCCTGCGGAGGTGCCCGTCGGGGCCCCTTCCCGGGGCTCGCGCCGTCGGTCCGAAACCAGGAAGTGACGGAGTCGAGTCGGAACCCCGCCTGCGGGGCCCTCCCCGCTGCTCTGACGGTGTCCCGGGCAGAAAACTCTGTTGCACGACCTGGAGTTTCTTGTGGACTGAGGCCGCTGGCAGGAGGGTGGGGATGGGTCCCGTGCTCGCCCTCCGTGGGCGGTGGGGAGCCAGCGTCTTCCGCGGACAGGGGCTCGCTGGCTCCCGGAGAGAACAGCCGTGATGCTCCCAGGCCTTGGGTGGATGGCGGCCTGGGGCCCACGGGTGCCAGGCGGGTGCCCGGCCCTGGTTGTCTGAACTTGGGTGGGGGGTGTGGTTGGCTGTGGGTGCAGGTTCCCAGGGGAGAGGGTAACAGCTCAGGAGGGACCCAGGGCAGGCATCCGGCAGCAGCCCTGGCCTCCAGGGACCGGGTCGCTGTGCTCGTGAGAGAGGCGTGTCCTGGGTCTTTGGTGGCACCGGTGCCCAGCTCCTCCCGAGGGCTGCCGGAGCGGCCACCGGCCAGGCCGAGAGGGGCGCCTCTGCGGCCGCCACCTCTGCAGCCGCCCCCGCTCCCCCCACCTCACTCCAAGCTCGCAGCCCGTGACTCAGATCTCCGGGCCTGACTTCCTGTCTCGGTCAATTTCACTTCCTAGTTCCTGTCGCCGACTCCTCGGAACGAAACTCCTTCCTTAGAAATTAGAAGTGGGGTTGGGGAATCCAGACCGCAGCAGACGTTGGCAGAATGTGCTTTCTGGGCGCCGGAGCCGAGTGTGTGTGGGTGTGCCCCTGGGGGCGGGGTGCGGGCGGCACTCACTCCTGCTGCTTCTGTGTGTCCGCGGCGCCCGCCAGGGATGAGCCCCCCACCCCCGCCCCTCTGGGCAGCTGCTTCCCAGGGGGCCCCAGAGAGGTAGTCGGGACCCCCGTAGGACCCCAGGGGGCTCTAGGCCCCGAGGCCTGGCGTGTGGAGCTTGTTCGCTGGCCGAGCGCCCCCTGCCAGCCCGGCGGTGACAGTGAAACCCTGGGGCGGGCAAGGCAGGCCGCCCTGAGCGAGGAGGCGTCCCTGGAGCCCAGAGCGGGAAAGGACAGCAGGCGGTCAGTGAGAAGGCCCCGCAGGCGAGGGAGCCGCTGGTGCAAGTGCCCTGGGGCGTGTCCCCGGGCTGGGCGCCGGGCCTCGGTGGCTGGAGCGAGTGAACAGGACAGGGGTGGGACGCAGGTGGGCGGAGGCCGTCGGTTTTGTCCCGAGGGCCCTGGGTTGTCATTGGACGGTTTGGACAGAGGAGTGACGCAGTGGGATCGGCATCCGGAAGGCGCCCTCGGAGCTCCCCGTGGAGGAGGGAAATCCCGGACCCTGACACGGTCGGGACCCGCTGCCCTCACCCCCGGCGGGGTCCCCTCAGAGGAGGGCAGGGGGATCGGGCCAGGGCTGGGGCCCCGCGGAGACCTGTGGTCTCTTGTTTCGGGGTTTCTCTGGGCGCGACGGGAAAGGCCGAGGGCTGAAGGGACAAGCAGGTCAGTGACCTCAGAGCTGGAAAAATCGGTCATGACCTGAATCTGGGTCCAAAGTTCAACTCGGTTAACTTTCAACCTCCCGGGAACGGCCGGGGCATCTGGCAGGTGTCTGTATGGGGAGCAGGTTGGCGCGCTTCCCGGGGGCGGGGGTGTCTCGGGGAGGGAGGAAAGGGGCGCTGGGGCCAGACTGCAGCAGGGAGTTCTCGGGGGACTCCGGATCTTTCCCCCGCTTTGCGGTCTCCCCCAGACCTAAACCGTGCCGCAGTTGCCGGGCCAGCCCAGTCCCCTTCCGCCCTCCCAGCCCCCCGCCCCCCAGGTACCCCTGGAGGGGGCGGGCCTGGCTGTTGGGGGGCGGGCCGCAGGTGGGTCTGAGCGCGGGGCGCGCGCGGCAGCCTCCGCGGCGGAAGCTGTTTGCTCCGTCTGCCTGCGGGCGGGGAGGCTCTGTTTTTCTGAGCCCTCGTCTGCTCGCACGGCTGCTGACGCGCCGCCGCCGCGGATGGGGAGGGGGGGGAGCCAGTGCCAAGTCGGCCCGCCCCCTCCGAACCTGGGCTCCTGCCACGCTCCCCCGCCCGCCCGCCCGCCCGCCGCTCCTGCGAGCCGCTGTCTGGAGGTCACATTCAGCCCCGAGGCGGCTCGCCGGGTCAGGCGGCAGGAAGGTCTGCAGAGCCCAGGTGCTCCGCCGGGCTGCCCGGGCGCCGCGGGCCCCCGCGGGCTCGGGTCTTGGGACTTGGAGCGCCGGGGGCCAGGGGCTCCGGGCCAGTGCCCCTTGCCGAGCGCCTGCACGGGGCGCCCTGGTGCCCAGAGGGGCCATGGACGTTGAGCCCTGGTGACGCCTGGCATGGGCCACCGCGCACACCACTGACCGCTTCCCGCTGGCCGGCTGCCCCACCGGCAAAGGGCACCTCACTTGCCCGCAGCTGTGGGGGGGGCGGGGGTGACCCAATCAGGGGTGGGCAGTGCTGGAGCTTTGGGCCAGGGGGGCAGCAAGGACCTGCTTCCCCACCCTTCATCGCCCACCCTTGGTCCCTCCTCCCTCCCTCCTCTCCCCCCTCCCTTTCCCCCTCCCCCTCCCTCCTCCCTCCTCCCCCTTCTCCTCCCCCCCACCCCTTCCTCCTCCCTCCTCCCCCTCCCTCCTCCCCCTCCCCCCTCCCTCCTTGCTGGCGCTGTTGGAGGAGAAGGATGTGGGGCTGAGCCGAGCCGCCAGCAGACGCCAGAGCCGGCACCGCGGCCGCCCAGCCTCCCGCCTCCCGGCCCGCTGCTCCTAGCTCCTCTCCCCGGAGCACCCTCCAAGCCGTATGTTTCCGGAAAACTTGGCCGAGGGGGAGACACAGATGAGAGCATGTGAGTGAGTGGCGCTGGGGGTGGGGGGCAGGGGGGCTTTGGGCCATGGGCACAGGGACCGGCTGGGGCAGCCCAGGGCTGGGGACTCAGGAGTTCCGTGCCCACGGGAGCCCACCTCCACCCTCTTCCTTGGCACCCCCTGCATTGTGGCTGTCAGCCCGGGCCCCCCGGGAAGGAGGGCGGGACCGGGGTCCGGGGGAGGCCTTGGGGTCCCGGTTGGCATGGGCTAGAGGTGTCTCCTCCGTGTGGACGGTTGGGGGTGCCCCTGCTGGGCCTCGTTCGGGGGGGCTCCCTGGCATGGTGGGGTCTGACGTGCCTCTCCCCGCGCCTTGCACCCTGGGTCCGGGTTCGAAGGACAGGAGCCAGCAGGCAGCCCGTGCTGGCCACCCACGCCCGGGCCCTTCGTGCCGCAGTTGAGGAAACTGAGGCCCGAGAGCAGAGGGGCGGCCCCAGCCACGCAGGGTGTCCGGGCCGGACTTCTGGACGGCTCTGTGCAGGGCTCTTGGGGGGCGCCTCTGTGTCAGGAGGGGCCCGGGGGACCTGCCCCCGCCCCCAGCCAGACTCCTCATTCATCTGCCCGGGTCAGCCTCCCCAGGGTCCGGCCGCCCCCACCCCGTCCGCCCCCAGGAGGCCCAGATGGGAGGCCCACCCACCCCCGCCCAGGGTTCCGGCCCGACGTGTTTGCCCGGGCTCTCTTGGCCCCGGCTGGGGAAATATAAATAAACGCGCGTCCCAGCCGTCCTCCGCCAGGTTCTGTGGAAGCGGCAGCTGCTGCTGGCTTGGGCGGAGGGGAAGGTCGGGGGCCGGTTGCACTTGATCCCACGCCCTCCCTTCCCCTCCTGCTGTCCCCGAGGAACCCCGAGGAGCCCTGGGGCCACGTGGCCCATGGCCTCCTCGGGAGAGCAGGTGGCCGCCAGCCCAGCGCCACCCCCACCCCCACCCGCTGGGTCTGGAGGGGGCAGGCAGGAACCCTGGGGCCCACCAGACCCCTGGGCCTGTCCCACAAGCTCCGGAGTTGCTGTGCGCCCCCCCCCCCCGGCCTTGGACGCCCCCATCCCGGGGGAGGGGGCCAGTGGTGGCCTGGCCGCAGAGAGGAGATGGAGTCAGGTCCCTGGAGGGGTGTGCAGACTCCCGGGCACCTGGCCGTGCGACGGTGGCCCGCCGCGTCATTTCTGCCGCCGCGTCGTTCCTGCTCGAGCCGCGTGTGTGCGGCCCTGTGCCTGAACGGACCCGGGCGGGGGGGGGGGGGCGGCGGACGGAGGACAGAACGCCAGTGCGCAGAGAGCCGGCCCCTCGGGCTCTGGCCAGCCGGCCGTCCCTGCTCGCAGCTCGCTTTGACTCAAGGAAAAACGGCCTCAAACTCCGCTGTGGGAACTCTCTCGCTAGCTGTTGCAAGCCTAGCCCCGGGGCTCAGAGGCCACCAAGTTCATTCCCAGCAACGTGACTCAGGCTCCGTGCCTGCCGCCCTCAGGGGGCCCCCGGGCCTGCCCCAGAGCCCCTGGAGGGCTGGAGGCCGCCTCTCGCCGTGCTCACACGCGCGCGCGCGCACACACACACACACACACACATGCACACCGTGCACAGGGAAGTGGGCTGGCCCTGCCCGCTCTGCTCGGGCGGACGGCCTCTGCGGGCGGCACCAACGCTCAGACCCCGGCCGTGTAGTGGAGCTCCGCGGGCAGATGGGCCGAGCCAGGGGCCGGGCTTCCCCGGGCACTGCCGCCTCAAGAGCCGGGGCGGGGGAGGGGGGGGGCGCTGTGTGTTTGCTGAGCCTCCGGTTGAAAGGCATTGGAAACGGCGGGGGAGGGGCGCTGCTCCCGCCCGCTGTCTGTGGGGATGAGGAAACGGCCTTTGGCCGCGGTGGCTCTGCCTCGGGGTCTGCCAGCTTCTGGGGGCTCCTCCCCACGTCGGGGGGCTGCGAGGCTCCGAGGCGCTCCCGGAGATGGGGGCCTGTGGTTTGGGGCCAAGTCCACTCCCGGCCCCTGGACCAGCCCAGCGTGGTCCGAGTCCAGCGTGGGCCTGGGGGTGTCCGGGGGGCCTTTGAGTCCCGGGCGCCCCGGTTAGTCTGGGCGCAGAGGCTGCGGGGCCCAGCTCACCCCCACCTGGACTTCCCGCCCCCCCGCCCTGCTCACCCGTCCCTTCCTCTCCCGGCCGGTGAAGCCGGAAAACAGCCCGGCCTCCCGAGGCCTCGTCTGCAGCTGTGAGGACGTGTCAGCGCTGGGTCACGACAGCAGGGGGCAGGAGGGGAGGGGGCCGGCCCAGCAGGGTCCTCGTGCCGGCCCTGACCGGCGCCCGGCCCCCAGCACGCGTGGCTGCAGCCTCGTTCTGGGCGCACCCGGGACAGGCACCCCTGCCGTCCCGGCTCCCGGAGCCCAGTGCCCTCGCCGGCAGCTGTGGCCCAGGCCCTGATCCTCGCTCTCGCTGGTGCCCCCACCACTGCTCCCGGGTCTCGGGCCCCAGCAGGGAGCCCCGGGCCCCGCGTTGGGGCTGCTTCCTGCCTGGGGCCCTGTGTGCGCCCAGGCCGGGTGGGCACAGCCCTTCCCTCACCGGCCGCCTCTGCCCGCAGGTCTCCTGGAGCACGGCCGGAACTGGTCGGCCATCGCCCGGATGGTGGGCTCCAAGACGGTGTCCCAGTGTAAGAACTTCTACTTCAACTACAAGAAGAGGCAGAACCTGGATGAGATCCTGCAGCAGCACAAGCTGAAGATGGTGAGTCCCCGCCGCCCACCTCCCGGGGGCCCCGCCAGACCCGGAGGCCGCTGGGGGCTGCACTGGGGAGCCCCTCCCGGCTCATGCCGAGCGGCCACCACGGGACCCTGCCGGAACCTCCTGCTGGGCACGTGGACGGACGGGCAGGCGTGCCCCCACGGGCCGGGCCCGCCCCCGCCGCCCCTCTCCCACTCCCCTGGGGGCCGGGGGCCGGCTGACTCACCCGGGGTTTGTGGCTCTCAGCTCATCGGAATGTAGGACCGGGGCAGATGCACCCCGAGTGCGCGTCTCCCCCGCCCCGCCGGGCTGCACGGTCTCAGGACTGCCCTGGGGAGCGGGGGACGGGCCAGGAGGGCGGCCTGCCCAGCCCTGGCCTCTGGGCCCTGGTGGAGGCCGAGACTGCTCCCTCGCCCGGGGGCCCAGCTGGGGAGGGCGCACCCCTCGCAGCCAGTGGATGGTCTCCTTGGAGAGGCCGCTTCCTCCACAGCTGTTCCTGCGGGGGGGGGGGGCTGCTCACGCGCTCGCTCTCTCTCGCCCTTCCCCATCTCCCCTCCATCAGACTAGGTCGCACTTTGTGACGTGCCAGGTGTTGTCTCCGTTCCAGACGAGGAAACTGAGGCTCAGGTGGTTCATGAGCAGCTGCTTGGATTTGAACCCGGGGACCCATGCTCCTGATTGGCGGGGCTGCACGGGGTGGGGGGACATGCAGTGGCACCCCCAGTGCACCGCTGCTGGGCCACCTGTGGTGGGGTTTAGGGTTGGCATAGCTTATCCTGGGAGGCTCTGCCGAATATCCCCCCCGCCACACACACACAGCCCGCCAAGGACCAGAGAGGGCGAGCAGGCTGCGGAGGCAGCACAGCACAGGGCAGGCCAGAGACAGGCACCCCCTGCTGAACGCCCCTTAAGCACCAAACAGAATTTGAGGGCGCCCCGTGCCGGCCCCTGGGAGTGCTGTGGGGGGTACTGGGCATGCGCCTGTGGCCGGGGCTGAGGCCGGGCCCTGCCTGCAGTCCACCCCCGTCACGTTGGTCAGGTTGTGCCTGCGCACTGCCCCGACAGGGCCCCTGGAGTCCGCCCTCCTCAGACCCCCCGAGCCTCGGGCTGCACTGCCGCGCGCACCGGCAGCCCTGCTCTGTCCTCGGGCTCCAGGACTCCAGTTTCCACAGGGAAGCAGGAGGGCTCGGCCAGGGCCAGGGCACCGGGCACCTGCCCTTGAACCTGCTGAAACCGCAGGTCACAGGGTGCCCAGCCCACACAGCCAGGAGGGTTGCGGGGCGGGCAGGCCTCTGCGCACGCGAGCTCCGTGCTCGGGGGTGGCCCTGAACATCACCCCCGGGGTGCAAAGGGATGTCTTCCTGTTTCCTCCGACCTCCTCTTCCTCCCGGGCCCTCGCCTCCCCCCGCTCCTCCCCCACGTCGTGCTCCCTCTAGCCGGTGTCCAGGATATCGGGTTACGAGCACCATCGCCGCCCTCTCCCTTCGCAGCCTGCTGGCCCCTAGCCTCACTTTCCAGGTTTCCTCGGGGCTCGGCCCCACTGTGCCCCCGGGGGGCCAGTGAACTTGAGAGCGGGCGTCAGAGAACCAGAGACCCCAGCAAGGTGGTTAGCACCGCTGGAGCTCGGGAGCCTGGGCGGGAACGTGGAGACAAGTTCTGGCTTGGTGACTGGGCACCTGTGTGACCTCGGGCAGCAGTTTGACCCCGCTGAGCCTCAGTTTCCTCCTCTGTGAAGTGGGGACATGAGGGCCCTTCCTCACCCCAGGCATTTGGGGTGAGTCCCTGCCTGTGCGGGGCTGGGAGCCCGGCGGGACTGCCGCGGCCGACGATGGATGACACCCCGCTACAGTAGTTGCGGCGGCAGCATTGCTGTCATTTCATCACAGAGCCCTGGGGGCGGGACTGGCCAGAGCAGGGACTCTGGGCCCCAGAGACCTGGGTTCAAATCCGCACTCTCCCAACCTCCCGGCTCTGTGGCCATGGGGCAGTGGCTTGACCTTCACGGCTCAGTCTCTCCGTCTGAAATGGGGGTGATGCCACAGGCCCCCTCAGAGGGCTGGGTTGGGAATGGCTGGCGTGTGAAGTGCTCCGTGAGTGAGGACCCCAGTGGCGATGGTGGGGCTGTGCCGCTGGGTTGCTGGCTGTCGTGGCCCCCTCGGTGGCCGGTGGCTGTGCGGCCCACCTGCTCCCAGGCTGGCTGAGCGGCGGGGCCGGTTGGTCGACGGACCGATTCAGCTGCTCGCTCGGACGGGCAGCCCGGGACAGTCAGCCCAGGACAGTGCTGGAGGGCAGGGTGCGGCCCCCGAGATGGGGCCCACGGGCGCCCGGCCTCAGGGCGGTGCGCGGTTTCCCCTGTGAAACAGGCCACCGAGGACCCTCCCAGAGCCACGGGGAGAAGCAGACGGGGCCCCCGTGTCCAGGGCGAGGCCCCAGCCTCAGCCAGCACTCGGAGCCCGCCGAGTGTGTGCCTTGTTGAACACAGCAGGTCTTTATTGGGTGCCCTCTGTATGCTGGGGAAGCGGCGGCAGGGGCTCCGGGGCCCACGGGGGGTGGGGTTCCTGCAGGGCTGGGGGGCTGGGCGGGTGTCTGATGTGGGGACTGCGGGGCCCTGGGAGGGTCGTGAGCCGAGGGGCCGCCCCGCCAGGGTCGGGTGAGGCGGAGTCGAGGCCACCCGCCCTCTGCGTCCCCGACCCGGAACACTGATGGGGGCGGCGGCCCTGGGGGGCCAGCCTGGGCCCTGCCCCAGCCCCTGGGGTCACCTCCGCTGCCCCCACTCCCCAGGTGTGGGTGGTGAGGCGCAGCGGGGCTGGGAACCAGCCCGTGGGAGCCCCTGGCTCCCCCTTGCCCCCCGGCCCCGTGTCAGCAGACGGGGGGCCCCCCCCCGCAGACCTGCAGAGGGTGGTCCTGCTGGGCAAACGGTGGCCGGCTCTGCGGGACCCCAGGCGGGGGCTGGCTGGCCGAGGTCTGGGGCCGGCAGGGCGCGCTTCGCCGCCGGCCCGTTGACGACAGAGAGCCGTCTGGAGTGTGGGCTCAGTCGGCTCCCTCCTTCTCGGCCGGCCCTGCGGGCAGTCACCCCCTGCGAGCTCTGGGGGCAGTGCAGTGAGTGGGCCCCAGGACCGGTCCTGGGAAGGCGGGCTGAGCCCGGCCCACCCTGGAGCAGGGGCGAGCTCCCCGTGCTGGCGGGTCCGCATGGGACGCATGGGAGGCTGCTGACCTCAGTGACCTCCGCCTCCCGCCCCTCCCCCACACCCCGCCGCCCCAGGAGGAAGATGGGTCCTCGTGGATCCCGATGCGTGGCCGCCGCCTCTGGCTGCTGGCCAGGCCCCATCTGCGGCGCGGGAAGATGGGTCCCCCCCTCCCCCCGCTCCCCCTCCAGTGCAGGAAGGGGTGGGGGAAGCGGAGGGTCAGCGGGCGTCCCCTTTGCGCCTCACAGTGGGCCCGGCTGAGGGTGGCCGCAGCGACGTCAGCAGGAAGCAGGACCGGGCGGGCCGAGCTGCCCCGAGTTATGTAACGTTTGGCAACAGTGTCTTCTCGAGGCTCCCCGCCCCCCTCCTGGCCGGAGGTTACCCCGCTCGCCCATCTGTGTGCGAGTCCGGGCCCCGCGGCCCGGCTTCCGCGTTGCTGCGTCTCTGTTTGTCTGGGCCCCGGCTCAGCCGTGCCCTGCTCCCCTCCGCCGTCTCTGCCCTCGGAGGCCGCCCAGGCCTGTTTTTCGGGGGGAGGGGGGGAGGATCCAGGCCGGGAAGGGCTTGAGCCTCATCTGCTTTCGTGGCTGGGCTCCTCGGCTCCTGAGTTGGTGGCCTCGGGCAAGTGTCCTCGGCCTCTCTGAGCCAGTGGCGTCTCGGCTCAGGGTCGCACATCCAACGCGGCTGTGGCAGAGCCTGGGGGCGGGCCCGGGCCCCGGGCGCTGGAGGGCAGCTAGGGCGGGCCCGGGGCAGCCGGTTCCAGTCTGAGAAACCCGTGAACACACAGATCGTGGCGCGCAGTGGGCTGGAGGTGGGGGGAGGGGTGGTGTAGTAGAGCGAGATGGACAGGGGGCAAGGGCCGGCTGGTTTTGACAGGCGATCAGGGCAGGCCTCTCGGAAGAGGTGAGACAGCGAGTCAGCAGGTGGCTGGGCGAAGGCGGGCAGGCAGGGGCCCTGGGGTGGGGGCGTGGAGCCCGCTTCTACACAAGTAGGGAGGGCCACGGGACCGAGGAGGTGCACGGTGGGCCGGCAAGCTGGGCCGGTGGGCGGGGCCTGGATATAAATTATGTGGGGCTGCATGAACAGGTGGGACTTGGGGTTTTATTTCGAGGGCTTGGGGGATCCCCACGGGGAGGGAAGCGGGGAGCATTGTGCTCTGATCTGCTGGGCGGCGGTGCGGATCCCGGCGCATTAGTGTCCGGGACACGCCTGGCACTTAGTAGTTGCTCAGTAAACACTCACTGGTTGCTAGCAGGAACACCCTGCTCTGTGCTCACCTCCGGGTTCTGAGGGGCAGGGCTGCGGGGGGAGGGTCTGGTGCACCTCCCGGGACCCCCGGCCTCTCAGCCCCAGGCGCCGGTGTGAGCGTTTGGGGGTGGACATCACACTCGCCCTGCTCCGCCCGCTTGTTGGGAGGCCTCCCAGAGAGACCTCTCACGACAGAGGACGGAGGATGTGCCCCCGGCCAGGCGCACAGGGCCCTGTCCCCAGGCTGCTCTGAGCCTCCTGAGCCTCCCGCCGCTCGGGCGGCCGGTCTCCGCCTCCCCGAGTCCCGGGCACCGGAGCAAGTGGCTGCCTGCTAAAAATAAATTGGGGAAGAAGGGGGAACCCTCTGCCGCGCCCGCAGGAGCACGGCCACACAGTTTTCTGGCACCTCCGTGGGCTCCGGTGGGGGGCCCGCAGAGGGAAGCTTGGGTCTGGGGCAGGGCTGGGGCAGCCCTGGGGGTGGGTGGGGGGCCGGGCTGGGCGTGCCCGCAGCGGCCCCCGGGCGCTGGGCGGGGCGGGGCACGGGCCCTCTGGCCCCGGCGCCGGGCGCTGGTGACGGAAGCCGTGACTAACGGGCCAGCGCACATTTCCCTTTTCCTCCTGGGGTTCCCAGCGCTGTGCCCCGAGGACCCCCGTTTGCTTCGGGAGGAGGTGGGAACGGACGTGGTTCTGCCCTGGGGCGGGCGGGGCCTGGGGGACCGCTGAGGCCTGCGCCCCACCAGGCTGCGGCGAGGGGCCGGGGCGGGCAGCGCCTGCTGACGCCGGCCGCAAGAGCGGGCTGTGCGGTGTCGTGGCTCGGGGTGGTCCTCTCCTGGGGCCTGGCGGGTGGGCGGCAGGGAGGGGTGCTGGTTGCTCGTTCCTGTGACAAAGGACCACCGGCCAGGCGGCATCAAACAGGAGGACCTCTTTCTCCCGCAGTTCTGGAGTCACAAGTCCAAAGGGGAGGTGTCGGCAGGGCCGCCTGAGGCTCCAGGGGCTGCCCTGCCTGTCCCCTCAGTGTCCGGCAGGGGCCGGCTTCCTTGAGGGTCCTTGGCTCCCAGACGGGCCCCTCCCCTGTGTGCCTCTGTGTCTGAGTTCCCCTCACGTAAGGACGCCTGCTGTCGGATCGGGGCCCTCCCTAATCCAGTCTGACCTCATCGAGTCTAACTAATTGCATCTGCTAAGAGCTGACTTCCAAATAAGGTCGCGTTTTGAGGTCTGGGTGGCCGCGATCTGGGGGACAGTCTCGGATGCAGGACGAGGGGCCTGGCCGAGAGCTGCAGTGTCCTCCCTCGGAGACCGCGGGGCTCACGCGGGCCGTCGGGGTGCCTGCCCTCCGAGGGTGCAGCCCACTGCCCGGGTGTCCCTTGTCACCTCGAGACCCCCGGCGCACTCTGCCCCCACCCGGCCCCCAGCGCCGTGCCGTGCGTCTGCAGCCCCCGAGCAGCGGGTCGGCCACAGACCCCCTCCGAGCCTCCGCCTGTCTCGCTGTCTCGGCGTGGCGGCTGAAGAGACGACCGAGATGGATAGTCCTCCGCCCTCTTGGAGTGCCTGGCCCTGCACGGGCTGGACAGGGAGCCGTGCACACGGAGCAGCCTGAGGCCCCGAGCTGGGCGGCGGGCTGCTGGCCCCCTGCGCGAGCAGCTGGGTGTCTGTCTGGGGACCGGGGCGCTGTGCAGGGGGAAGTGAAAGGCTCGGGCACCAGGGCCTCCGGGACGTGCTGCCTCCAGGCCTGCCCTTGCAGCCCTCCACCGCACCACGCTCCCCTGGAGCCCGCCCCACCAATCCCCCCAATCACCCCCTGCACTTCCTTGGGGAAGCCCTGGCCCCGGCCCCTCCGATCTCTCCGGCCGTGTCTGAGCCCCTGAGTCGTCCTTTTAACTGACGCGTGGCTTGCTGGCCTTCCTGGCTGGCAGACCGCTGGGGGCAAGGACTTGTCGGCCTTGTTCGTGGACATCCTCTGCCCTGGTGCAGTGGCCGCACGTAGTAGGTGCCTTGTAAAGACTGGTGGGGTGGAGTGATGAGCTGCCTGTCCCCCCGCACCCCCGGCTCAGCAGGGTCAGGTGAGACGGGCAGGCAACAGCCCCCCTTGAGCGTCTGCCCGGGCAGGGCGGGCAGTGGAGCCGAGTGCCCGCGGGGCCTCTGGGGGCGGGCCATCCGGCTTCGCTGTCCTGGAGGGCCATCAGGGCAGCCACGGGCTTGGCCGCACCCGTGGTGTCCCCAGGGCACGATGGGAGGGTGAGGCCGTGGGTAAAAATAGCCCCTGGCACGTCTGGCCGTGGCGGTGGGGAGCGAGGGGGCAGGACACCCCCCACAGCCGTGTGGCCGGTCGCTGTCCCTCGCAGCTGTGGCGAGGCCTCAGCACGGGGAGTCCCCGGGCCGACGGCCCGGCCCCGACCCTGACCCGCCGCTCTCCCCGCCCAGGAGAAGGAGCGGAGCGCGCGCAGGAAGAAGAAGAAGGCCCCGGCCGCCGCCAGCGAGGAGGCCGCCTTCCCCCCGGCGACGGAGGACGAGGAGATGGAGGCGTCGGGCGCCAGCGGGAACGAGGAGGAGATGGCGGAGGAGGCTGAAGGTGAGGGTGGCCGGCAGGGGCTGACCGTCCCAGGGACGCCCGGGTCCCTCCGGAGCGGCCCAAGCGCCCCACGGGGGACGGCCAGGTCCAGGTGGGGCGGCGCTGGCGACGGTGCTGAGGATGACGTGTGTGGTGGTGACGGTGAGGATGGTGGTGACGGTGAGGATGGTGGTGACGGTGAGGGTGGTGGTGACGGTGAGGATGGTGGTGACGGTGGGGAAGATGGCGATGAGGGCGGTGAAGGTGGTGAGGATGGTGAGGAAGATGGTGGTGAAGGATGGGGAAGGAGGTGAGGGCGGCCACAGCCACGAGCATGGTGACCGCCTGCTCGGTGCCCGCCGGGCCCTGGTCTGCTCCACACGCCCCCCAGCCCACCCCCAGCCCCGCAGGTGCAGCCCAGGGCAGCTGCGGGCACGTCTGCTGCCATGTTTTACCAAAAAAAGAAAAAAAAAATTTTTGAACACCGTGTGCTGCCCTGGACTGTGCACGAGCTGACGGGCGTGAGGAGCCCCGGTCGGTGGGTGCTCTGCAGGCTGTGCAGTCGCGGCGCCTCCTGTGCCCCGGTTGGCTGGCACACCACACGCCTGCTTTCTGGGAGGGGGGCTGAGGCCCAGGCAGTTAAACCCCCCGGCTCGGCGCCCCACGTGCCCCCCACGGTGTGGCTGCGCCTGTCTCAGGCGCGCTCTCCCGCCCGGTCGCCCTGGGAGCCCGCCCCAGCCTCGGAGGGGGGTTTGACCGCACGAGATCGGCCCCCTTGGTGACGCGTGACAGCGTCTGTGGACGCAGGACCTGCCCCAGGTGATGAGCCTGTCTTTGCCCCCCACACCCCCTCCTTCTGGGTCTGCACCCACCGCTGTGGCACGGGGCCCCCGGGGCCCCCAACCCCGGCTTCGCTCGACGCCTCTGCTCCCCTTCTGTCGTGTTCCTGCCCGAGCCGCTGGCCCTCTCCTGCTGGCCCTTCAGTTCTTGGTCGGTGGAACCTGCTCTCCTCCTGTCTGTCCCCCCCACCCTCATTTCCTTCCTCTTGCTCCTGTCATCCTGTCCCTGCACTCACGCTGCCGGGCCCCGGCCACGTGGCGAGGGCAGGCGCGTGCGTCCCTCCCGCCCTGCGAGCCAGTCCTGCGGCCAGTGCTGCTCTGCCGGCCCCTCGCACTCGGGAGCCCGAGTCCCACCTCCGGCCGCAGCAGAGCCCGCCCCCGCTGTCTTAGGCTGGGGCGTCTGAGTCCGGCCTGAGGGTCTCTGCCCAAGCCAGCCTGAGGCCTGGCGAGGGTCCGATGGCAGGCTGCCAGTCCAGGGTGGTGCCCGGGTCCGCCCCAGGCGGAGGGCGGGCCCAGGGAGCAGGCGGCCAGGCCCCCTCCAGAGGACTCTGTGTGCAGGCGCAGGCCTGGTGGGAAGGGGCAGGGAGGCCGGGCGGACCTGCCCGCGAGAGTGCTGAGCGGCATTGAGCTCACACCAGGGTCGCCTCCCGTCAGGTGTGGGGGGCGGGGGCGGGGCTGGTCGCCCGGAGCTGAGGCTTCCGTGACTGGCTGGCGGCCCCGAGCAGATCGAGGGTGGCAGCCTAGAAGGCCCCACGGGAAGAACAGGCAGCGCTGTGGCACCCTCGCCTGACGGGTGAGGGCACGTAGGCCGGGGGCTGCGGAACCGCTCGGCAGGGTGTTCTGTGCGTGGCAGACTGGGGGTCGCCGGGCAGCCGGCCCTAGCTGGGCGCCCCTGCCTTCTGAGACCAGGGTTGGGGAGGGGCGGCAGGTCTGGGTGAGGGCCTGAGGCCACCCCCATGGGACCTCCCAGAAACCCCAGCCAGCGCCTAGAGGCCCCCTCCAGGGGGCAGGGGGCAAGGGCCTTGTGGCTCAGGGCAGGAGGGCCCCACGGGGTCCCGGTGGCAGCTGAGGTCGGACCGAGAGCCCCGGCCTGGAGGCAGCCTCGACTCCGATGGGGGCGGTGCTGCTGCTTCCCTGCTCATGGGCGAGGGAACCCGGGGCACAGCAGCTGCCCGGGGCCCCAGAGCCGGCCGGGGTGAGGGTGCGAGCGCCGACTCGCAGGCCCCGGCCGTGCCTCCTGAAGCGGGGGAACCCTGCTGGGGTGACCCAGCCGCCTGAGCCCCAGCCCCTGGTGCTCGAGCCCGAGGACTGACGGGTGCACTGCCCATTTCCCAGAAGAGCCGACCGAGGCCTGGGGGTGCGGGCTCTCTTAGCCCTGGCCACGTGCGCTGCAGGGAACCATGCTCTGGGGTCAGGGGCAGGGGCAGGAAGCCCAGAGGTCAGGGACACGGGCTCCTGGGGTCAGCCTCCGCCTCCCCCTGGCAGTGTGGCCTCGGGCAGGTGACCTCACTCTCCGGGCCTCTGGTTCCTCACCTGCAGACAGACGGGTCGGCGAGAGTCGCCCGCGAGGGGCGGGGCCCCCAGAGCCAGCCCATGCGCTGCTGTCGCTGGGTTGTTTCTGGGAGGGGTCGCCCCAGCTCAGCCCTGAAGGGAGAGAGGCCCCAAGTGGGAGAGGCCGGGGGCCGTGGGGGCCGAGGCGGCCTTGCCCAGCGCCCCAGGAGCCCCTGCCGGTCTGGCTCCATGCCTGAGGGGTGAGGCCCTGGGAGCTGGGAGACGGGGAAGGCTGTGACCTCCTGAGGCCGCCAGGACTGGTTGGGACGTGCTCTTCGCCCCGTGGGGCCCCCGGGGTTCCTGGCATCCGGAGTTGGGAGGGAGGGGGCGCATTGGCTCGAGGACTGGGGCTGGCAGAACAGGGCAGCTGAGCAGCCCGGGGGGCGGGGCGGGTCCCTGGTGCTGCCCGGCCACCCCAGCCTTGTCCCTCCCTCCCTCCCTCCCTCCCTCCCTCCCTCCCTGCTGCTCCTGGAACCCGGCTTCCGGCTTCTAACCCTTCTCTCACTTCCTTCCAGCCTTACATGCCTCTGGGATCGAGGTGCCCAGAGGGGAATGCAGTGGCCCAGGTACGAATGTGGCCGTCCGGCCTGGGGGGCGGGGGGCGTCCCGAGGTCACCTGCCCTCTGCAAGGGGCCCCACTTCCGTGAGCATGCTTCTGCCTGTGAGCCCCCCATTCGGGCTGCGGCCGCCTCCGCCCACCCTCCCCAGCGCAGGGTCTGTTCCCCATGCTGTTCCCCGCCTCCCTTCTTCAGCTCGTTGCGCTCGGCTCGGCTGTCCTGTCGACGTCCCCTGGCGTCTTTGTCCCCGACTCTCGCCTGGTTTGAGTTCCCCCAGCAAGTGGGGGGTGTTTTAATGCCCCCACGTCACAGACAGTGGGGGACACGGAAACCCAATGAAGCGACAGGAATGGTTTTTTGAGGCTTGGAGCTGGGGCCCCCGCGCCCTTGGTCTGCACCCTTGTGCACCTGCTGTGTGCCAGGCCCTGGGGGAGACAGGTCGGGGTGCAGTCGGCGTGGCTGCTGCCGGCGGGTTCCTCCGAGCTCCCTGCTCCTGATTCTGCTGTCCCGTTAGGACGCCGATAATGATGCCACGGCAGCAGAGCACCGCCAGGGCGCCAGATGGGAACCTCTGGGCCGTCTGGGGTCGGGTGACCAGGCCGGAGCGTCCTGATTCCTGCCCCGAGTCAGGCCGGGCCTTCGGGGAGGGGGTGGCCTCCACCCCCTCCCTCCTGCGCCCCGCACGGCTCACCCCTCCCTGTTCCTCCCCCGCAGCCGCCGTCAACAACAGCTCCGACACCGAGAGTGTCCCCTCGCCCCGCACGGAGGCTGCCAAGGACACTGGGCAGAACGGGCCCAAGCCCCCGCCCGCCCCGGGCACCGACGCGCCGCCCCCTGAACCTCCCACACCGCCGCCGGAGGACGCCCCGGCGCCCGCTGAGCCTGCCCCGGCGCCAGAAGCCACTGGCCCGCCCACGTCCCCACTGGCACCCCCGGCCTCCACGGCCCCCCTCCCGGTGGTCCTCAAGGAGGAGAAGGAGGAAGAGGCCATTGCGGAGGCCCCGGCGGCGGCGGAGGAGGGGGAGGAGCAGAAGCCCGCCGTGGCCCAGGAACTGGCCGTGAGCAAGAAGGAGGAGCCGGACGAGGTGCCGCCTGCGGAGCCCATCAAGGCTGAGTGCAAGGAAGAGGCCGCGGAGGACGGCGCGGACAAGGGAGCGGCGGAGGCCGGCGCCGAGCCCGCGCCGGAGGCGGTGGTCAAGGTGGAGAAGAAGGAGGCTGGAGGGGGCCCTGCGGGCAAAGCCCCCCCGGCCAAGGGCTCGGGCGCCCCCCAGGACAGCGACTCCAGCGCCACCTGCAGCGCCGACGAGGCGGACGAGCCGGAGGGGGGCGACAAGAGCAGGTGAGTGGGCCGGCCGGGGGCGGGCGGGCGGCCGGCCTTCGCCTTTCCGTTCTGTGAGCGCTTGCTGAGCACCGACTGAGTACCAGGACGGCACAGGCGGCTCTGTCGCTGCCCTAGGTGTGTGGTCTGCGGGGGGACATGTTCCTCCCTGTCTCGCCCCTGCCTGGCGCCTTGGCGAGGGCGCCTGCCCCGCCGCCCCGAGGCCCAGGAGTGCCGAGGCGGAGCCCTTTGGGCACGGCTGCTCGGGGACCCCCAGGCCCCAGCCGGCCCTGGAGCCTGTCTGCCTGGGCCGGGGCCGACGGCGGGCTGCCCAGGGTGGCGCCGGGAGACCGCTCGGCTCCCCCCCCCGGACAGCTGGAGTTGTCTTCCGGCGAGGCAGGCGGGCCTCTCTGTCTTGACTGAAAGCAGCACGGGCGGCTTTCTCTGCTCGCGGCTGTCGGAAAAGTTCTGGGCAGAGCGAGAGGGAGGAAAGTCTGACTCTCAAATCTGACGCTGCGTTCGCTCAGAGCCGTTTCCTCTGCCCCGTGATTCACCTTGGGGCGTGCTAAAATGGCAAGCTCCAGAACGTTCCGTAGGAAACTCAGATGTGGTCAGCGCTCCATGGGTCTCTGGTTCACAAAAGTAGGTGAGCCACGTCGGCCTTGGTTTCCTGCGTCTTGGGGTCCTCGGTGGCCGCCACTGGCAGGAGGGACCGTGGCCCGGATGAGCCAGGGCCTGCCTGGCGGGTTCCCGAGGGGGCGGAGCTCCCGAGCTTCTCTCCCGGCAGGCCAGCCAGGAGAACTGTGCTCCCGGCGGCTGGGTCTGCAGGGGAGGCCCTCGGCCAGGGTCTGGCCGGGCCCCGCCCTTCGTGCCTGGTGAAGGGGTCAGGCCGGGCGGCTCCCCACCGGCCCCGCTGGCCGATCTCCGCAGGGTCTGTGCTCAGCTCCTGGGGCCGCCATGCCGGGAGGGTGGCCCGCTGGAGTCAGTCTGGGTGCACGTGGCCGGCCCAGGCGGGAGAGCTGGGAGGGGCGGCCCGATTCCTGTCGGCCCCCGGGACCCCCCTGGCCAGGCCGAGGCCCTCGGGCACCTTGCGGCCTCTCCCCACTCTTCCCGAGGCCCCCGCCAGGGACGGGGCCTTTCCGCCCCAGCTGGGCCTGGCTCTTGTCCAGTCCTCCCGCCTGCCTGTCCAGCATTCGATCCCCTGGGAGCCAGAGTCCCGGGCGGGGAGTCAGGACACCTGGTTAGTCACACCCTGTGTGACCCGGGCCAGTCCCCCGCCCTCGGGGTGAGGCTGGACCCGGGCCAGCCTGCAGTGACCTCTTCCCGGCTGGCAGCCCGCCACCACGCTCGGCCGAGAGGTGCGTCAGAGCGGGCCCTGGCAGTCGGGGCCTCCCGGAAGACCCGGCGGGTAGCATGGGCCCCCCGGGGCCTGGCCGCCTGCCCACCGCCCTCCCCTCGCCTGGCAGCCGGGGCAGGGAGCCGGGCGTCTCTGGGTGGACGCAGGGCGCTGCTGGTCTCGGCCCTGGGCAGGCGGCTTTGGGAGGGAGAGCCGCGTCCCGCCGGCCCTCGCGGCCACTGCCAGGCGGCCGTGCCAGGGAGCTTTCTTGGCCCCCAGCCAGGGAGAGCGGCTCTGCCGGCAGGCCCCGGGCGGGCCCGCCCTTCCCCGCTCCACTTCCCAGAGAAGGTGCCGGGCTCTCTGGGCGGGGGCGGGCCCGGGCCCGCAGGAGGTCCCTTCCCCCGGCACCCGCTCCACACCTGGAAGGCGGGGGCGGGGTCCCCGCTCCGGGGACCGTGAGAGCAGGCGAGTGCGCGCCCCCGTGACCTGCCAGCCTGGGGCCAGGCCCGCGGAGTCACTCCATGAAGAACTGGCGGCCCTCCCGTGGCTGTGCGACCTCTCCAGACCCCTGCAGAGGGCACGCCGAGAGGGGCCCGGGGTGTGGCCTCTTCAGCGGAGCCCCTGGGAGTCTGAGGGAGTTGCAGCAGCGACTTCTGTGCGGTTTCTCTGTCTGTGAACGATCAGTCGGGCCCCGGTGTGCGCGCCGGGCGCCGGGCCGGGCCTGCGGGTGCGGGGAGCAGGGCAGATGGGGCCCCGAGTCCGGGGGCTTACATCCCGGCGGCAGTGAGCGGCCCGAGACTGTCTCGGGAAAGGAGGAAAGTGACCGCTCGAGTGACAAGCGGCTGGTGGGAAGGTGGTGGGGTCGGGGGCAGGGGCGGGCAGAGCGGGCAGGAGGGGACCCGGAAGGGCCGTCGGAGCCCGCAGAGTGGGCGTGGCCGGGGAGGCGGAGGGAGCCACCGTGCAGAGGGCCTGTGGCCGCGTGCGCTTGTGCTCCAGGACGGCGAGGAGGCTGGTGGCAGGCAGCGGTGGGATGGGGTGGGGTGGGGTGGGGTGGGAGGGCGTGGGAGGGCAGGAGAGGCGGCCACGAGGTGGGCAGGGCCCCGTGGGTTGAGCTGAGGCATCCGGGTTTGACCCTGGGGTCACAGGGGAGTGACGTGACCTCGTCTGTGAGGGCACCGTTCACAGACCAACCCTCACTGTGCTCCTGGCCCAGCTCGGTGGCGAGGCACATGGCAGCCCAGTGGTGGTGGGGGTGCTGATAGGGGCCGCAGGGAGGGGTGGGCCACTGGTCCCACGCCCCTCCCCCGCTGCCCCTCCCCTAGTCCTGGCCTTCTAGGGTGGGAGGTGAGGCCACAGCAACAGGAAGACAGACAACCTGACCCTTTCAGCACCGGGAACAGCTCTGGGCACTTCGTCTGCCCCCCCCTCCGGCCACCCACAGAGCAGTGCACAGAGGGAGCACCAGTCCTCACGCCCCTTTACAGATGGGGAAACTGAGGCGCTTCATTTGATGAAGTCAGACGGCTGGAGGCAGGATTTGAACCCAGAGCCCGCGCCCGGAGCTGCGGGGTTGGGCGGGGCCCCTTCTGCCTCTCCCGGGCTGCGTGTGCCGTGCCGGGGTCCCCGAGCCGCGGTCCTCCGAGGACGCGAAGGGGAGGGTGGCGGGGAGGACCGGACGTAGGGGGTGGGGCCCCGCGAGTGCCGGGCGTCTTCCCGCGCCCTCGGGCTCAGGGCCCTCGGGGGTCAGAGCAGCCCTTGTTCTTGGGCGCAGCCCCCTTCTCCGCGGTGAGCGGTCAGGCTGGTGTGGGGTGCCCACACCTCGGTCCCCACGGAGTTCCTGCCTGGCGCCTGGGGGGGGGCCCCCAGCGCCTCCCCCTGCAGGTGCACCCTCCCCTCCCAGGGGCCCCCTGCCTGGGCGCGGAGCCCCGGGGAGACCACGGCCGCCCGAGCGGAAGGCCCCGGTTCATTGAGAGCCGGGGACACAGACGCCGTGCCCTCTGTCTCCATGAGGTGACATTTACACAGAGGCTGAAGTTTACGTTTTAACTGACTTTCCACAGAACAAACTGACATAGCAGCGGTACTTGCTGCTCTGAGAAACACCACGGCTGAGATAACGGCCCGTGCATCTCGGGCCCGGTCCCTGCTTCAGCACCCCCCGCCCCCCCCCCGCTGTCCACAGCGGCGGCGGCTCCACCGGGTGTGGCGCCCACACCGCCTGCGGCCCAGCTGGCGGAGCGTGCGGTGCGCTGGCTTCTGGCAGCGTCCGTGGTTGTGAGACTGCCACCACTGTTTAGTGACAGTGTTGTCGTTACCCGTCACCCTCACAGAGTAGAAACCTGAAACTTGTACCCGTTCGAAGTCGCTCCCCAGCCCCCACCCCGGCGACCGCCAAATCGTCCCTGTGTCCCTGCGGACGTGCCCGTCCCGGGCGTCCTTCCACATGGCGCCACACACATGGCCCTCGCGTCCGGCATATCTCTCCCTGGCGTCTGTAGCAGGTGCCGGGGCTCCAACCTTGTTCACGGCCGCATAGTATTCCCCCGTGTGCCCGGGCCATGTTCCGTGCCTCTGCTCCTCCAGGCGTGTGGGTCGTTTGCCCCGATGCTGTGGCCGCCGGGCACGGGGCTGCCACTGCGATCTTCTGGGACTCGGCGTCTGTGGACGTGATCTCGCGGTTGTCGGGGGCGCCCTGCTGTGCAGGGGCACGGCCGGCTCAGGCGGCAGCTCGGGGACTGGCTGCTGGAGGGACTGCTGGACTGGTTTCCAGGGCGTGTGTTTGGAGCTTCAAGGCCACCGATGCGAGGTGTCCCTGAACGGGGTGTTGAGACACGAGATGCTGCTGCTCCTCGTTAGGAACACGTCTGCTTAGCAGCTCGACAGCAGCCACTGCGTCCCTGGGGGGAGGGGCAGCTGGGTTTGGGGCCATTGCAGCGGAGCCGGGGGGTCACCTGGACAGGGGGCCGTGTCTGTGCCGGGATGCAGCCAGGGTGCCGGCCTGAGGGAGGCGGGGGAGGTGGACCTGGGCCTGAGTCAGGGGGCCGGGCAGGACGGCAGCCGCAGAGGAGGCCCCGGGGGTCCTCGGAGTGGGAGCGGGACCTGAGGGTCAGGAGAGGCGAGGGCGGGAGGCAGGGAGCCCGCGGGGAGGACTGCGGAGGCCGCTGAGCGTGGCAAAGTCAGGCCGACCTCCCCTGCGCCTGGCCCCACCTGCACGCCGCGGGCAGCCGCGTTGGCATACCCAGCCAAGCGTGCGGCAGGTGCGGGCGGAGGCTGGGGCCCTCGGGTCACGTGCCTGCTCCCCCCATCTGCTCTCTGCCGGGCAGCAGGGCCTGGTTGCCGGGAGCCGGGTGGCATGTGTCCTGACTGTCCCTGGTCTTGCCTCCAGTCCGTGGCGGTGGCCTACATCCTGTGAGGGGCATCAGCTCACCATCGGGGCTGGGCCGACGGGACCCTCAGCCTTGGGGGAGCCGGACTTGGTTGTGCCAGCTGGGGCCTTGCCGGCTGGCCCTGGACTCCGAGTCTCCTCCGTGCACCCCAAGCCCAGAGCCAGGACAGCGGCGTGGTCAGCGAGTGCTGTTCACCCGGAGGAGCCCCGCTGGGCTGGGACTGGGCAGCCCTGGGGGCAGGGCGCCGGGCCCAGTGCTTGGGCATCCAGGAAACCCTTGCAGGCTTCCTGGAGGAAGCGACGCCCACGAGCAGCATGGGAGCCACCCCCGGGGCAGGCTGTGCCCGGGCGCCAGGTGCCGCGGCCCTGCGCCGGCACGGTCCTGAGCTTGCCACACCCAGGGCTGGCAGGTGGGCCGCACGCACACTGACCGGCTTCTGCGGCCCTGCCGCCTTCGGCTCCTCTGTGAACCGGGTCGAGCGAGAGTCCAGGCGGCGGAACGTCCTCGTTGAGCTGGTGGGCTCCCCGGTCCCCGCGTCCAGCAGGCAGGGCCCACTCAGTGCCCTGCCCGAGGCCCTGCCCTGGCGGGGCCCCTCGGCTTCCGCGGGGGCCACCTGCCTGAGCCTCGGGAGCTCACCAAGCCCCAACCTGGTTCACTCTTCGGGTTCTTCGGCTTCGGAAGGACCGTGTGCCGTGTGGTCCCCGAGTCGGGGCTTCTCGGGGACTGTCCTTGCCTTGGGGCGACTCCGGGGGCGCTGGGCCCCCATCGGGGCCCTGGGCTGGAGGTGGAGGGGCTCCCTGAGGAGGGAGGGAGGAGCCCTCCCCGCTGTCCACCCCCAGAGGACTGGCCGGGCTCCTCTGGCCGGCGGCCTGGCGCCCTGGCGCCCCTGGCCTTGCCCTCCCTGCCTCTGCGGTCCGGGGCCTGATGCCTATCTCCCCCCTCAGGCTGCTGTCACCGCGTCCCAGCCTCCTGACCCCGACCAGCGACACCAGGACCAACGCCTCCCCCCAGAAGCCTCTGGACCTGAAGCAGCTGAAGCAGCGAGCGGCCGCCATCCCCCCCATTGTGAGTGCCGGTGGGGTGTGGGGGGGCTGCAGCTGCAGCCGCTCCGGTTTCCCAGAGAAGTCCCCGTGGAGATCAGGCAGACCGGCGCGGGGCGGGACTCGGGGAGCCGGGCCTGCGAGCCCCTCTCTTCTGTCCTCCCGCCAGCCCCGCCTGGGGGGCCCTGGGAGCCAGCGTGGCTCTCACTGCGGGGCCCCACCCCTGCCTGACCCGCTGAGGGTTTCCCAGTGCCAGGCCCTGGGCCTTGAGAAGGCAGGGAGTCCCCCATCCCTGGGTGTGGCGGCCTCAGGGGGCAGGACGGGCCCCTCCAGTTCTCAACATGAGGTCCTTCGGGGAGGCCGGCGGCTCTGGAAGGTTCTCCGTGCCAAGCAGCAGCCCCTTCCCCACAGTGGCCCAGCCTCCAGCAGAGCTGCCCCTTCTCTGGAGGTGGGCCTGGCCTCCCTGGCCGGGGCTGGGGCTCAGGGCCCGAGACCCCAAGCTGACCGGGGCTTTCCAGCGAGGGCGTGGGCCGTGCTGGCCACGCAGCACCCTCCCAGAGGCCGGCCGGCCCGTTGATCAGCCCCCACTGTCTGGGACGCGGGGAGACTTGGCATCGCACTGGGTGGGGAGGGCGACCTCCAGGCAGCTGGGATTCCAGGCATGCTCCACGGGCTCTGTGCGGTGACCTGGCCACCCGTCCCCCACGCTGTGTGCCCTAGGGCGAACCGCTGCCTCTTCGTGGCCACGCAGTTCCTGGCTGGCCGCACGCGGGGCCCCCGAAGACGTCCCCTGACCTCTGGGGCCCACAGACGGCCCGTGGGGACACGCTCACTCCTCCCTGCCTCCCTCAGCAGGTCACCAAAGCCCACGAGCCCCCCCGGGAGGACGCGGCGCCCCCAGCCCCAGCGACGCCGCAGCACCTGCAGCCGGAGAGCGGCGCCCCCCCGCAGTCTGGCAGCAGCCCTCGCGGCAAAAGCAGGAGCCCCGCGCCCCCCGCCGAGAAGGAGGGTGAGTGCCCCCCGTGGCCGGGGGGTGGGGAGTGGCTGGCGGGCGGGGACAAGGGGCCTTCGTGTGTCCGGAGCAGCTTCGCCAACGCCAGGCTTGTCATGACGGAGCAGGCCACGTGGGCGGGGGAGGCAGTGGGGAGTGGCGGGGCCTGTGGCGGCAGAGCCCTCGTGTCCTGTGAAGTGGGCGCACACCGGCCTCAGCCAAGAGCCACCGTGGGGCAGCGTGGGCCCGAGGCTCTTCTCCCAGAGACCAGAAACCTCTCTTTTTTTTCTTTTTTAAACATTTGAAGCTTTAAGATTTTTTTATTAAGATTTTATTTACTTATTTTTGGAGAAGGAAGGGAGGGAGAGAGAGAGAGAGAGAGAAACGTCAATGTGCGGTTGCTGGGGGCCGTGGCCTGCAACCCAGGCATGTGCCCTGACTGGGCATCGAACCTGCGACGCTTTGGTTCGCAGCCCGTGCTCCATCCACTGAGCTGCGCCAGCCAGGGCTAGAAGCCTGTCTTTTCACATGACGCCTTCTGTTTCTCAACACGGGCGACTTCCCGAAATGTCGAAAGCCTCGCGCGTGCCCACCAGCCTGCCTGCGCCTCAGAGGCCTCTGACGCCGTGTGGTTCAGCCCACGCGTGAGCTCCTAGAGCCGTGGGCGAGGCCCAGCGCCCAGTGGGCAGCGGCCCGGGCAGGAGGCCCTGCCCTGTCTAGCTCTCCCCCTGGCCTTGTTCCAGGCCGAGGTCGCTGGGTCCGAGAGGAGCGGTGGGGGGTGCCCCAAGCAGCTGCGTCCCGGACCCGGCCGGGGCTCACGGCACTGTCTCCCTGTGACGTTGGCACAGGCGGGACGTGGTCTCCCTCTGGCCCCACTGTCCCCGCCCCGCCCCTCCCCTCCCCCCCCCCCACGGGGCCCGAGGCGTTCCAAGCCTGCGTCCCCTGCAGCTCTCTTCTGGGTCGGCCCGGCACTGCAGCCTGTCCCCCACACTGGGCCAGCCCGGCCCCCTGCTTGCTGCTCGGGCTCTGGGGGCGGCAGGACCCCGGGTGGCCCTCCCCGACCGGCACAGCCAGTGCCGCCTGCGCCCACCTGTGCTGGACCGTCGCCTCTCTGTCTCTAGAGAGCTTAGAGAGCCCGGCTGGCCTCCAGCCACGGCCTCCTGCAGGCGGCGCTGTGCCCTTCCCAGGGCATGGGGCAGGGCTGTCCCTGGGGGTGGACGCTTCCCGCTAGTGACTTGCAAGTCCTGGGCACCGCCACACAGGCCGTGTCGTGGCCACTGGGCCAGGGCACTTGGGGAACCCCTGCAGGTGCCGGGCAGCGCGCTGGGCAGCGGGGCCCAGGCAGTGAACGGGGGGGGGGGATCCCCGCTCCAGGGATTCCCTTGTACACGCACACGCAGCTCTCTGGCCACCTTCGCCGTGCGCAGAGGTCAGCGAGCCTTTCCTGGGGAGGGCCCCTCGGTGAGTGTTTTGGGCTGCACGGGCCAGCCCGTCTGTGTTGCAAGGCCATGGCTCCGCTGTGGGTGGCAAACCAGTGGGCAGGCACGACCGGGCTCCCGTACAAGGGGCGCAGGATCAGGCCAAGGCCTACAGGCGTGTCCCGGCCCCCTGCCCACCCGCCTGCCCCTGGGCCAGGGCCTGGGGCTCCCAGCCCTGGAATCAGAGGCCCCCTGGGGTCTCCCGTTCTGCCAGAAACCCCTGGCCCCCCCTGGGACACACTCTGTGCTGAGCAGACCATCACAGGGCGTGAGCGGACCCTCACCCCTGCTCAGGGCCGTGCTGTGGGCTTGGACAGGGACGTGCGGGGGCGGGGGCGGCCGTGGCTTTGCGGTCACGGCTGACCACGCTCCCTGCCCCCGTCCCGCCGGCAGAGAAACCTGTGTTCTTCTCGGCCTTCTCGGCCGAGGGCCAGAAGCTGCCGGCGGAGCCCCCGTGCTGGACGTCCGGCCTGCCCTTCCCCGTGCCCCCTCGCGAGGTGATCAAGGCCTCCCCGCACGCCCCGGACCCCTCGGCCTTCTATGCCTCACCCGGTGAGCACCCTGCCCGAGCGCGGGCTCCTCGGCCTCCCTGCGGAGGCAGCCGGTGCCCTGCCGGGCGCCCGCGGCGAGCACGGGCCGCCCTCTGCAGAGGACCGAGCACGGCCGAGCCGGTGTGACTGGGCCGCGGGGACATGGGAGGGTTCTGCTGAGGTGGGAGGACTCTCGGGGTCGGGGTTGAGGGGCCTGGGAGCCACAGGCGGTGCCCGCTGGGTCCGGGCGGCTGAGTCTCCCGCCGGAGCTAGAGGAGGGGCAGCTGGGGAGGAAGCCTGGGGGAGGAGGGGGTTGCTTTGGTCTGTGGGGACAGGCAGGCTGGGTCGGAGGTCCATCCGAGGTCCTTCCGGGGGGCTCTCCCGTCCTGCAGGGCCACCCCAGCAGCTGGGGAGGGCTGTGCCGTGCTGCTTTCCGGGAGTGAGGGTGGGCCGGGTGGGCCAGGAGGGCCGTGGGCAAGGACGGGCCAGGCCGAGTAAACAACAGGTGCCAAGGCCCAGGGGCAGGAAGGAAAGGGCGGGGGGAGCTCGAGGGGTGGGATCAGGCTGCTGTGGTGGACGCCTGGCGCCCAGTGAGCCTGGGGGCGCCGGCGGCACCGGGCCAGGGGGCCCTGACGGTCATGCTGGGGGGCAGTGGGAGCCCCTAGACCTGGTCCAAGGCCCCTCTGGTTCCTGCGAGGGGGCGTGGCCGTCGAGGGGGAAGTGGGGGTGGGCCCGCCTGGTCAGGGGTCCGTGCGAGAGCTCCAGGTGAGAGCTCCGGGTCTGGGCCGGGTCTGGTGGCTCCGTCCTCCCTGGGGTGGTGGCCTCGGAACCAAGTTCAGGGACAGCCCGTGAGGAGCGGCACAGGGTCCCCTGCGGATGTCACCCCCCCTCGCCCCCCAACCAGGCAGGAAGGGCGGGGGTGGGAGGGGCCTGGGGGTGGGAGGGGCCCCGGGGTGAAACTGTCCAGCGGGGGCGCGGCCACGCCTGGGGACCTGTGATGGACAGACGTGTGCCCTGCAGGTCACCCGCTGTCCCTGGGCCTCCACGACAGCACCCGGCCCGTCCTGCCGCGCCCTCCCACCATTTCCAACCCCCCACCGCTCATCTCCTCCACCAAGCACCCCGGCATCCTCGACCGGCAGGTGGGTGTCTGCTCCAGGGCGGGGCAGGGGCGCGGGCCCTCCCGGGCCTTCAGGGAGCAGCAGCCCGGCCTCTCCCGGGGACGTGGTCTCACCCCCGGGAGGTGGGGGCGTCGGGACTGAGTGGGGGCCGGGCCATCGCTCTTCATGGCCGCACTGGGGTCCGGCCTGGCCAGGGCCTGCCCGGGCGCTTGGGGCCTTCGGAGGTCGCCCCTCAGGGCAGCCGAGCACTTGCACTCCGCAGCCGCACCGGGTGGCCTCGGGCGGGTCGCGGCCTCCCCGTGCCCCGGTCTCCCCTCCCGAAGGGGCAGGTCGGCCGTGCTGAGCCGAGGCCCGGGGCTCCTGGCCGAGGCCCCCACGCAGGAGGCGGTGGAGGGGGTGGCGAGGGGTGGGCTTGGCCCTGGGCTGCCGGTACTGTTCCCTCCAAACGGCACCAGGTCGCAGCGGCCCCTTCGTGGGTGAGGGGATGCGGCTCCTCCACGGTGGCCCCGTGGGGCATCCGGCTGCGGCACTCACCTCAAGGCCCGGGCCGGCTGTGACTCCCAGGGCCACCCCCTCGGGCCCTTGAAAAGGGGGGTGTGGGCGCTTAGCTGGGCCAGGGCCTGTGGTGCGGGGATTGGGGGTCGATGTGACCCCGTGACCCCCGTCCCCGCAGGGTCTCTCAGTGCAGCTCCACGTCCCGTACTCAGAGCACGCCAAGGTCCCCGTGGGCCCTGTCACCATGGGGCTGCCCCTCGCCATGGACCCCAAGAAGCTGGGTAAGGACCCTCCCTCGGATGGCCCAGGCTTGGTTCCAGCGGTCCCCGTTGGAGGGGGGCAGTGTGTCCCTGGGACTCCGCCCCAACTCGAGGGTGGGCACACGGGTCCCCTTACAGGGCTGGGCCCCACCCCCCAGGTGGGCTGGGGTGGGCCCCGGACCAGTGGCCCGTGGCTCACGTCTCACGCCCGTCCCCAGCACCCTTCAGCGGGGTGAAGCAGGAGCAGCTGTCCCCCCGGGGCCAGGCCGGGCCGCCGGAGAGCCTGGGGGTGCCCACGGCCCAGGAGACGTCCGTGCTGAGAGGTGAGGCCCCGGTCCACTCCCCGTCCCCGGGGCCGCCGCTCCAGTCCTCGAGGGGTGCGGCGGGAACGGGGCCCTTCGTCCCAAACAGCTGTCCACCTCGCCGTTCAGGACAAAGGTCCCCCTGCTCGGAGGCCCCGGGGGAGACCTGCGGGTCCCCGGGAGCACAGTCAGGGCGGCTCTCAGGCCGGGGCCGGTCCCCGGACGCCCCCTCAGCCCCGTGTCTCCCGTCTGCAGGGACATCCCTGGGCTTGGTCCCGGGCGGGAGCATCAGCAAGGGCGTCCCCAGCGCACGGGCGCCTGCCGAGAGCCCTGTCAGCTACCGTGGCTCCATCACCCACGTGAGTGCTGGGCGGGGCGCATGGGGGGGGCACTTCTGTTCCTCCGTGACGGAGCTTGGCACTTGCCTTGGTGGGTGGGGGGGCCGTCCTGGGACAGCAGCTCATTCCTCGGCCGCCTGTCTGGTGGGTGCACTTGGTGTCCAGCAAAGCACAAAGCCGCTGTCCCCAAGGGGCTGGTCTGGGACCAGCGGGCTGCCAGCCAGGACCCTGGGCAGTGACAGCAGAGTGGCCCCCGCTCCCCATCGAGTCCGATGGTGTGGGCGGAGCCCCGGGAGGCCGAGGGCCCTGCGGAGGCTCAGGGAACAGCCTTCCGGGCCTGGGGTGGCCGGCTGCCGTCCCAGCCCTGCGGCCGGGGCAGTGGGGGGCGGGGAGGGGGCCGTGTGCCCGGCCCCGGGCTTCGAGCACCCTTGAGCCCCCTGTCTCTCGCTGGGCTCTTGGGACGACAGGAAAGAGGGGCATCCTGATTTGGGGACAGCCAGTCTGTGCTGGGTGCCTCTGAGAGTCACGGGCACGGAGACCGTCCTGGGGACGTGCAGGCTGAGGTCCTGAGGGGCAGAGTGACGGGGCAGAGGTCACGCGGCAGCTCGTTGCCAAAGCCACTGACCCCCACTCGTGGCTCCCTGGAGGTCGCCCCAGGCGGCTGCCACCCGCCCAAGCAGGGCCCTGCGCAGGCCTGGAGGGGACGTGTGGACGAGGGCCGGCCAAGGCCTGCTGCGGGTGCTCACGCTCCCTGCACCCACAGGGCACGCCGGCGGACGTCCTGTACAAGGGCACCATCACCAGGATCATCGGTGAGGACAGCCCCAGCCGCCTGGACCGCAGCCGGGAGGATGGCCTGCCCAAGGGCCATGTCATCTACGAGGGCAAGAAGGGCCACATCCTGTCGTATGAGGGTGCGTCCTGCCCCCACCCTCGTGGCTGCCCGGGAGGAAGGGGGCCCCGGGACCCGGGGAGGGGTGTTTGGCCCCAGGGCAGGGGGGCACAGGGCCGGGTGACACCAGGCAGCCGTTTGGAGAGGTGGCGACCTCCCTGGGCCTGCGGGGTGCAGGCCAGCAGCCGCCGGGGCGGCGATTTCTACCCCTCCCCCCAACGCCCCGCCCAGTTCCTCACAGTTGAGGACACGCGATTGCAGTCGGAAGGGTGGGGGACCGAGGCCTCCGGCCCAGCACCTGCAGTACACGCTGTGTGCTCTGGTTGGCCCCCTGTGGGTGGCCACAGCGGTGATGTCCAGGCGGACCCCCCACCTGTCCCTGCACCCCAGGACCCTGCTCCAGGCCCCTCAGCCCCCTCCTCTCCGGTTCTCGGCCCCACGTCCTCAGGGACCCTGCAGGGAAGGAGTTAAAGGAATAGCGCGGTGGGCGAGAACTTCCCGGCAGCCGGGCAGGCGCCCCGGGGTGTGGAGATAAAAGCTGCTAATGGGTGCCCTCCCTGCGGCTGGCAGCGGCTCGGCCCTAAGTTGCGGCTCTCGTGGGCAGGCGCCTTCCCCCCCGTCATCCGCCCCCGCCCGTGCCTGGCCGCCCCCACCTCGGCCCTGGGGAGTGGAGGCAGCACCATGTGGTTTAGGCACGTGCCGCTCCGCTGCCGGTTGCTGGGGACAGTCTCGGGAGTGGGGCAGCCGTGGTAGCCGGCTGGGCACCCCAGGGATGATGGAGGGCCCGGCGGCCCAGGTGCCAGGGGCAGAGCGCCCTGGGTGGAACCTCCCCTCGGGCCCCGACCAGCTCCACCTGAGCCTCTGTGGTTAAGTTCACCATCTGTGAAATGGGCTTTTAACCTCTCATGCGCTTTCTGGGCCCAGTGGCTGAGGGCAGCCGGTGGGGGTGGGGCAGCAGGAAGGGGGGAGTGGGGGCCTGGGGAGCAGGTGTGCCTGCCTCTCCAGTCACCGGCCACTGGCAGTCGCCCCGCCCGAGTGTGCGCCCGCCCACCAGACTGCTGCCCCCCTGCCCCCCTCGGCTGAGGTCCCCTGGGGTTAAACGTCAGCAGTTGGGTCTGAAAAGAGACTCGACAATAGCAACTCCGTCTGTCTGCTGCACCCACCGCCGTTTGCAGCCTCTGCAGTGGCCAGCGCTTCGAGGGCCCGAAGGGGACTGGGCTGAGCCTGTGGTCTCTGAGGGCCGGAGCCGGGCCCAGCACCCAGCCTGAGGGCTGAACCCAGGCTGTCCAGGGGCAGAGAGCCTGGCCGCAGGTCCTGGTCCCCCCGGGCTGGCCCTGCCTGGGTGCAGCTCGCCCCCCTCCCTCCCTCCCTCAGACGCACACTTTCCCATGCGGACGTGCAGCGCACGTGTGTGTCTGTGCAGCCTTGCTCCTCGCTGGCCCTGCTCCGTGCCCACGGCTGCCCGCTGGCCGGCCCCTCACGCTGCGCTCGGCCTGTCTTCCAGGTGGCCTGTCTGTGCCCCAGTGCTCCAAGGAGGACGGCAGGAGCAGCTCAGGGCCCCCCCACGAGACGGCTGCGCCCAAGCGCACCTACGACATGATGGAGGGCCGCGTGGGCCGCGCCCTCACAGCGGCCGGCATCGAAGGTGGGCGTGCCGCCCAGCGTGCTGCTCCAGCCCACGCCGGACGCCAGGCAGCGGGGGGCTGGGTCCCCATGGTGGAGAGGATGTGTCTCTCGGTGCCCCCTGGAGGGAGGGCATGGGATGGCCAGCCCCGTTTCACAGGTGGGAAAACCGAGGTCCTTTCAGGGCCCAGGAGGTGGGTCGCCCGCGCACTGGGTTCTGCGCCGCCAGCCCCGTCATCATGGGGATGGCCCTGAGTGGCCGCAGGGACCCACTGCCGGGAGGGGGGCTGCCCAAAGCTGGCTTGGGACCCCCGTCACGACGCTTGCGCCCGCAGGTCTCATGGGCCGCGCCATCCCGCCTGAGCGACACAGCCCCCACCACCTCAAAGAGCAGCAGCACCACATCCGCGGCTCCATCACGCAAGGTACCGCCCGCGCCCGCACCCCCGGCAGCCACAGTGGGTTTCGGTCACGGCGGGGCGGGGGGCGGGCAGGGAAACCTCAGGGCTGGGGGAGCGCCCGCCAGGGACAGGGGCCTGGGCAGGTGCACAGCACACCTGCACGGGTCGGAGTGCGGAGCCCTGGCGTCTCTTACTCTAAGACAAAAATGGCGAAATGCCACCCGCCCCTCCGCGCTGGACACTGTCGTCGGCCCCCCGGCTCTGGCCAGCGCTGACCTGAGCGCTGCCGGTCCCTTACCTGGCGGAGCAGTTCAGAGGAGACACAGCTGGGGGGAGGGGGAGAGGTCAGATGACTGGGCTCAGGCTCTTTATCAGCATCGTCTCAGTGAGGCCCCCCACCCCTGGCGGGGACACTGGGGCCCAGAGAGGTCAGATTCCCTCTGTGTGTGGGGGGGCAGGCCAGGATAGACGGGGTGTGGGGGCCGGAACAGGGCTGAGGCCGGTGCTCTGTCCTGCGGCAGGGATCCCACGGTCCTACGTGGAGGCCCAGGAAGACTACCTGCGTCGGGAGGCCAAGCTGCTGAAGCTGGAGGGCACGCCGCCGCCCCCGCCACCGCCGCGGGACCTGGCCGAGGCCTACAAGGCCCGGCCCTTGGAGACCCTGGGCCCCCTGAAGCTGAAGCCGGCCCACGAGGGCCTGGTGGCAACGGTGAAGGAAGCCGGCCGCTCCATCCACGAGATCCCGCGGGAGGAGCTGCGCCGCACGCCGGAGCTGCCCCTGGCCCCGCGGCCGCTCAAGGAGGGCTCCATCACGCAGGTGCGGGCGCGGCGCCGCTGGGCTGGGCCCAGGTGGCTGCCGGCCCTGCCCTGGCCTCTGCACACGGGGAAGCTGAGCCCCGAGGTCACGCGGCTGCTGCTTGCTGGGCTCGGGACTGTCCCTTCTGGGTTCCAGGTCGAGGGCTTTAGCCGCGACCCCACTGGTGCCTTTGCAGCCTTGAGGGTCCTGCCCCGGACCCCCAGACTCCAGGGATGGGCTTGGGGACGAGAGGGGCCCCAGAGCTCAACGTGCTGCCCCCACAGGGTCCTTCCCGTGGGCGGGGCAGCCGTGCAGGCAGCCTGTGGCTCGGTCAGCCCTCCCGCCTGCTCTTCCCATTCTCATGAGTTCGGGGGGGGGCAGGGGGCCTGTCCAGGATCACACAGCAGCAAGTACACGGCTGTGGGGACCCTCAAGTCCAGCTGCCCCCAAATTCACAGCGTCCGGCCACCAGAGGCTCCCGCCTCATGGTGGAACATCAGCTCCAGCTGTGAGGGGCTGGTTGGTGGGGACCACCACAGGCCACAGTCCCTGCCTGTGGTCACCGGCGCCTGCCGTGATGAGGAGGGCAGGGCCTCCGGTGGAGGCAGTGGACAGTGAGGCTCTCAGCCTCTGGACACTTGTGGGGCCATCGGCAAGAGTCCCTCGTGCAGCCAGCAGGGGCACCAGCCTGACTCTAGAACGTTCTCTCTACAAGGAGGACGTTTTCCCTTCCTGGGAAAGTCGTTTGAACGGCTCTGAGTAAACAGGGCATTGTGTCACTTGTGCAGAGAGGGCCCCCCGCCGCCCCCAGCTTCCCCAGCCTGGTCACACAGGTCAGGGCCTTCCCCCAGGGGCGGGGCTGGGACGTGACCCCTGTCTCCAGCTGCCCTTCAGGGCTGGAGAGCACACGTGAACCTCAGCCCTGCCCTCCCAGCCTGGAGCCTCGAGGGGTGGGGCTGGAAGCGGCCGCCAAAACCCCTGGCTCAGCCGTGGGTGCGCAGAGGGCCCCGAAATGACGGGAGGAAGCAGTTTGCCCTCCGGAGGTGTCCACTCTCTCTCCAGCAAACCCGCTGGCCCCAGAAGGGCTGACCCCTGACCTCTCTGGGGCGGGGCTCAGCTTGCCCTCCGATGCGGGCGTGGCTCCCCGTGCCGCGGCCCGGCAGTCCAGGCCCAGAGAGTTCCTCCGCTGGCGCTGACGCCCGGTCGCCCCCGCAGGGCACCCCACTCAAGTACGACGGCGGCGCGCCCTCTGCCGGCTCCAAGAAGCACGACGTGCGCTCCATCATCGGCAGCCCCGGCCGCACCTTCCCGCCCCTGCACCCGCTGGACGTGATGGCGGACCCGCGGGCGCTGGAGCGCGCCTGCTACGAGGAGAGCCTGAAGAGCCGGCCGGGGGCGGCCAGCGGCTCGGGGGGCTCCATCACCCGGGGCGCCCCGGTCATCGTGCCGGAGCTGGGCAAGCCGCGGCAGAGTCCCCTGACCTACGAGGACCACGGGGCGCCCTTCAGCAGCCACCTGCCCCGCGGCTCGCCCGTGACCACGCGGGAGCCCACCCCGCGCCTTCAGGAGGGTGCGTGGGGCGTGGTTGCAGGGCTGGGGGTGTGGGTGTGGGGTGAGGAGTGTGGATGGATGCACAGGGTGCAGCATGGGGGTGAGGGCTCAGGGGGCGGGGCCCTGCCTCGCTCAGGCGGAGATGGGGCGTCCCGGGGCTGCCTCGTCCCTGCGGTCTAGCAGACCCGCGGGTTCTGCCTCAGAACCCCACCGGGGACTGTCTCCTCGCCCCTGCCCAGGCCAGCACCCTTTCCCCGTGGCTCTCCGCACCGGATTCCCCTCCTTCCTGTTCAGCCACATACACCTGCTTCTCAAATGGTAGACATAGTTTTTTGAGAAGTGTGCACTGAATGATCCCATTCTCCAGCCTACGTGTTTCCAGTGACTTCTCACTGCGCTCAGGAGGAGAAGTGCCCTTTCTCACCACGGCCTCGGGGAGTCCGCGGCCCCCCACTGAGCCAGGCCCCTCCCTCCGCCCCAGGCCCAGCCTGACCGGCCGCCTCTGTCCCCCCGGCATGCTCAGCACCTTCCCCTCCGGGACTCGGCCTGGGCTGTCCTCTCTGCTTGGGGTGCCCCCCCACCTCCCAGATCTTTCCCTGACTGGCCGGCTGGCCATCCTTCGGGTCTCTGCCCAGAGTCCCGTCCCCAGGGAGGCTTCTCAAGACCAGACGTCCCTCCCCCCGCTGCGGTCACGTCCATTCACGCTCTCCGTTCCCTCGGAGCTCTGCTCGCTCTGAGGCCCTTACCTGGCGGCTCTGTCCCCCGTGTCTGCGCCGTGTCTGCGCTGTGGGGGCGGGGCTCTGTCTGCCGCGTGCCCTGCAAGGCCCCAGCTCTCAGAACAGTACTTGGCAAGCAGCAGGGGCTCCAGGAGTAGTTTCTGATTGAATGAATGAGTAAATTAAAACAAAGGAACAAGTCCATTTTTCAAAGAAGTAAAAGAAAAGAAAAACGAGCAAATGGGTACGTGGTTTAAAAGGAAAAGAACCGAGAGGCAAATGAGCAGTTGGATGGAGCCACCCGCTCCTTCCAGCAGCTGCCCAGCCTCAGTGGCCCTGGTGCCCCCTGACCCCGCCCGCGGAGGTCGGTGCCAGCCCCCCTCCCCCTCTCCCACAGGCAGCCTCTCGTCCAGCAAGGCGTCCCAGGACCGCAAGCTGACGTCGACACCCCGGGAGATCGCCAAGTCCCCGCACAGCGCCGTGCCTGAGCACCACCCCCACCCCATCTCGCCCTACGAGCACCTCCTCCGCGGCGTGAGCGGCGTGGACCTGTACCGTGGCCACATCCCTCTGGCCTTCGACCCCACCTCCCTCTCCCGCGGGGTCCCCCTGGATGCAGGTGACCGTCCCAGGCCCGCAGGACCCCGAGGCGCGGGGGGATCGGGGGCTCCATCAGGGAGGCTCCGCTGTCTGGGGAGGCTGAGGCCCAGAGCTGGGGAGACGGGCCCAGGGGCGCAGCCGTGGGAGCCACTGGCTGGGGTTCCTCAGGGGCGTCTGCGGGCGTGCTGGGCTGGCTGTCTCTCCGTCCGTGGTGGTCTGCTCCTGGGGCCTTTAGAGCGGCACCCGTTTCTCAGGAGGGCAGGGCAGGGGTGGGGTTCCGCGGAAGGGCGTGGCCTGAGAACCTTCGTAAAGGGTGCGTCCCCTCTGCCCGTCTGCGGCCCGCGTTTCGGAGGCCCTGAGTCCGGGAGGACCTTGGTCCAACGGGCCCCGCTGACAAGGGTTTCAGGGGACGTCGTCCACTTAGAGGCCGCTACTCCGTCTTGGGTGCTTTGGGGGACGCTGCTAGATGCTGCGGGGGGGGGGGGGGGGCTCCAGGACAGGTGGGCCGACACCCTCTGACCCTGCTCCCCTCTCCCGGCAGCTGCTGCCTATTACCTGCCCCGGCACCTGAGCCCCAACCCCACCTACCCGCACCTGTACCCGCCGTACCTCATCCGCGGCTACCCGGACACGGCGGCCCTGGAGAACCGCCAGACAATCATCAACGACTACATCACCTCGCAGCAGATGCACCATAACGCGGCCAGCGCCATGGCCCAGCGCGCTGACATGCTGCGGGGCCTGTCCCCCCGCGAGTCCTCGCTGGCCCTCAACTATGCCGCCGGCCCGCGAGGTGGGTGGCGGCAGGCGCTCGGGGCCCGCGGGAGGGCCCCGTGGGTGAGGGGGCCCCGAGGAGGTGCTGAGAGAGCGGTCGTCCCCGGGGGCCAGGGGGGCGTGGCCACCCCAAGAGCGTGTACATGCACAGGCGGCAGCCGGGGGGGGGGGTGCGCCCTGGACGCACACGGGGGCGCGAGCTGTGCGCGTGGCCCTGGGAGTTTAAACAAAACAAGATCAGAACGTGAGCCTTTGGGGATCTCTGCTTCCCTCGAAGTCACTCTCCGGAAAAGCTCCCAGAACACCCGAGTGCCAGTCAGCGCCTGGGTGGGGAGACCGGTCCCACCGGGCGTTGCCAAGGTGGGGCCTGAACACAGAGAATCGAGGCCGGACGGGCAGGCCATGGCCACTTCTCAGTCCTCGGGCTCCGGAGGGCCTGGCGCCCACCGCCCGGTGCTGGGGCCCGGGGCGGGGGACGCTCGGGGTGTTTGTGGGAGGGCAGTGGGGCTCCGCTCCCTGTGGCTGCAACCCCGCCCCACGGCCGCCCACAGGCATCATCGACCTGTCCCAAGTGCCACACCTGCCCGTGCTGGTGCCCCCGACGCCAGGCACGCCAGCCACCGCCATGGACCGCCTGGCCTACCTCCCCGCCGCCCCCCAGCACTTCAGCAGCCGGCTCAGCAGCTCCCCGCTCTCCCCAGGTGACGCCACCCCCACCCACCCCCACCCCCACCCCGAGGCGGGGCTCGGCCCGGGCCCTCCCTGCGCCCCCGCTGCCCCCGGGCGGACCCGGCCCTTCCCAGACCCGGGCTGGGCTGAGTGTCGGGCCTCGGGTTTCCAGGAGGCCCCGCTCACCTGGCGAAGCCCTCGTCCGCGCCCGCGCCCGAGCGGGAGCGGGACCGCGAGCGGGAGCGGGAGAAGCCCGTCCTCACGACCACTGCGACGGTGGAGCACGCGCCCATCTGGAGACCCGGTAGGCCTCGGGGAGACCCCCACACCCCCCAGCCCCTCTGACCGGCCGAGGTCCGCGCGGGCCGTCAGGGGCCGGCCTGTCTGACGCCCCCACCCGCCCCCACCAGGCACGGAGCAGAGCGGCGGGGGCAGCAGCAGCAGCAGCAGCGGGGGCGGCAGCCGCCCCGCCTCCCACTCCCACTCCCTGCAGCACTCGCCTATCTCGCCCCGGACCCAGGACGCCATCCAGCAGAGGCCCAGCGTGCTGCACAACACGGGCATGAAGGGCCTCAGCCCCGCGGAGCCCGGCACGCCCACGGTCCTGAGGTGGGCCAGGTTGGCACGGGGCGTGGGCGGGCGGCGGCGGGCAGTGGGGACCTCGGTGGGCCCCTGGGGTGGAGGCAGGCGAGGGCAGCGGTGGGTGGGGAGCCGGGAGGCAGACGGGGGTGGCAGAGGGACGGGGGCAGACAGACGGACGCAGAGACAGCGGGAGGGCGGGCAGAGGTGAGCGTGGGGGGCGGCGAGTGGGTGGGTGGGAGTGTGAGTGGGTGGGAGTGTGAGTGGGTGGGATTGTGAGTGGGTAAGTGCGGGTACGACAGGTGAGCAGGTGGGTGGGCAGACGGGGGTTGGGTGGGCGAGGGGCGGGTCCGTGGGTGATGGTCGGTCTGACGGTGGGTGGGGGAGCAGGCGGGCGGCTGCTGGTTCGGGGGAGCGCGTGGAGAGGAGGGGACGCCAGCCCAGCCCGCGGTTCAGCCGGGCCCTGCAGGGAGGAGACGGGCTCCCTCTCGCCTGGACCGCAGCCAGAGGTGTCCTGAGGATCGGGGGAGTCCCCTGAGCCCATTCCTCCCACCAGGGGCCTGAGCCCCTCTGGCGCCAGGAGTCCCAAGGACTGCGGGCAGAGCTGCTTGAGTTGGGGCAGGGCACCTGGGGGAAACCTTGGAGGCACAGCCAAAGCCACGTTTCCATCCGTGTGGGGCGCCCCCCCGCCCCCCCGCGGCTGCTCTGCGTCAGATCCCTCCCCCACGACGCCCGTCAGGAAGGAGGGTAGCGCCGTGTCCCCGGCGCTGCGGCCTGAGCGGCCCCCGGGCCCCTCCTTCCCCGCCCGGCCTCCTGCCGGTGGTTGCCGCGTTCCAGTGGGGGTGTGATTTGTCCAGAGACACGGCTGTAGTCCGTTGTCTAACTAGAACGTGAACGAGGTGCTTCCGTCTGTGTGGTTCATCTCTGTGTCCCCGACGCGCAGTAGGTGCTCGGCGACAAGTTCTGGAACGCCGGCAGGAGTGACGGAATGGACGATGGGACGTCCCAGGGTGGGGAAGGTCACACCTTCAGGGCGGCGCAGGCCAGCATTGGGGGGTGGGGAGGGGCGGTTCTAGGAGCAGTGGCCGTGCCAGGGCTCTTCCCGGACAGTGCGCCCCCCAGGTGTAGGAGGAGGAGTGGCGCAGGCCCCAGCTACGGGCCCCGCAGCCGCCTGAACCCCGCTGTCCCCTCCAGGTCCACCTCCACCTCCTCGCCCGTCCGCCCAGCCGCCACATTCCCTCCTGCCACCCACTGCCCGCTGGGCAGCGCCCTGGACGGGGTCTACCCTACCCTCGTGGAGCCGGTCCTGCTGCCCAAGGAGACCCAGAGGCTCGGCCGGCCGGAGAGGCCCCGGGGGGACGCCGGTCACTCCTTCCTCTCCAAGCCCCCTGCCCGTGCGGGGCTGGAGCCCGCCGCCGCCTCCCCGGGCAAGGGCTCTGAGCCCCGGGCCCTGGTGCCCCCCGTCTCCAGCCACTCGGCCATCACCCGCGCCCCGGCAAAGAGCCTCGCCGCCCACCACGCCGGCCCTGACCCGCCGGCGCCGCCCGCCTCGGCCGCGGACCTGCACCGGGAAAAGACTCAAAGTAAACCCTTTCCCATCCAGGAGCTGGAGCTCCGCTCTCTGGGTAAGACCATCCTGACGGCCGCCACCTTCGTAGACGCGATAATCACGCGTCAAATCGCCCCCGATAAAGGGCCGCGAGAAGGAGGTCCGCTGGCCGCCGACTCCGCCCGCGAGGGTAAGACTCCGGCCCGCCGCCCACCCCGCCCGCGGCCCACAGACGCCGCCAGGTCTCCGCTCTCCGCTCCCCGCCCCTCCTCGTGGGTCCTGGTGCCTGGTGTTCAGGCCGCTCTGTGTCGATTGCACGCTCTGGTGGTCCCGCAGGCTGCCGCCCCCTCCGACGTGGGGGGGCACCCCATCGTTTGCACATCCTTGTATTGTGATTTTTTTTTTATTTTTGCTCTTTTCCTCAAATGGACGGATCTGTGACTTTGACTCCTCCTGTGCCTCCGTCGCCCCTCCGCACCTTTGGGGAGCAGAGAGAGCGCTGCGGGGGGGCGGGGAGGGCTTGGGCTGCAGCCGCGTACGGATGCAGGAGTTGGCTGTGGAGGTCCCCCAAGGAAGACGGGGAGGGGCAGGGAGCGAGCACCCCCCCTGCTGGGAGGAGCTGGGGGCCTGGCGCACCCCCCCACCCCCTGTGGCCTGGGAGAAGGGGAGTCCTCCGTACCTGCGGCCCCAGCCCGGGCTTCCCTTTTGCTGGCTGTGGGGCCCCTGGCCTTGAGGGTCACTCGCGGCCATACCCCCTGCAGCTGTGGCTCCCTCCTGCCCTTCGCGGCACCCACATGCCCTTCCCCAGAGACGCCTCCTCTCTGCGTCCCACACACATGTGCCGCACACACGTTTCTCCTCCTCCCTCGTCTCCCCAGGCCCCGCCCCGGCGGCCGGTGTCTGTCTCTCTGTCTCCTTCTGCCTCTCCCAGCCGTGCTCTCTCCCTCCTCCCCCGGCGCGCCCAGCCCCGGCCGGCCAGCAGCCAGCAGCCTCTGCTCCAGCTCGCCCCCCGCCGCCCCCTGTCCATTCGTCTGCGTGCCCAGCTGGGCACTGGCCCGTGTGGGAGGGCAGAGGGGAGGGGCCAGGAGGAGCGGTCGGTCTTCCATCCAGGCCAGGCCTGACCCCCGGCCTCGCCCTGCTGCAGGTTACCACGGCAGCAGCTACAGCCCCGACGGGGTGGAGCCCGTCAGCCCCGTGAGCTCACCCAGCCTCGCCCACGACAAGGGGCTCCCCAAGCACCTCGAGGAGCTCGACAAGGGCCACCTGGAGGGGGACCTGCGGCACAAGCAGCCAGGTAGCCCCCGCCCCGCGCCCTTGCCCCCACGGAGGCTTGCTGACCACAGCCCTGCGGCGGGGCAGGGACCGCTGTCACCCCGCCACTTGGATGGGGAGACCGGGGTGCCCAGAGGCAGAGGCCCCGGGCACCTGCCCCGTCCGCCCTGCCCCCTGACTGGCTCTGCTCGGCCCCCAGGCTCTGTGAAGCTCATCGGGGAGGCCATGCACCTCCCACACCTCCGGCCGCTGCCCGAGAGCCAGCCCTCCTCCAGCCCGCTGCTCCAGGCCGCCCCAGGGGTCAAAGGT
The DNA here is from genome assembly GCF_019186645.2 of Phyllostomus hastatus. Lineage (NCBI taxonomy): Eukaryota > Metazoa > Chordata > Mammalia > Chiroptera > Phyllostomidae > Phyllostomus > Phyllostomus hastatus. The sequence goes on along the minus strand of NW_025333537.1, from coordinate 11,678,904 downwards.
CACCAGCGGGTGGTCACCCTGGCTCAGCATATCAGTGTAACTACTCTCCTTCTCCTTCCCACCTTTGCCTCTGGGGTGGGACCAGACTCCAGGCTGGGGGGCAAGGGGGCGGCCACACGCAGTCCCTCGGTCTGGTGGGAGGCCTGGGTCCCAGCGGCGGGGCCTGGGGGTCCCCACGTCTCAGCGTCACACATGGCAGCTGTGCCTCCTCCAGCGGAAGCCGCAGCATGAGCCCGAGCGCTGCGTCTCCCCCAAGGGGCCGCTGGGCCTGTCCGGGGCTCCGTCTCCTGCAGAGTCCCGCCCCCGCCCCGGGAGGTCCTGGCGGCGTGGCTGGCTGCAGCCTGACCCCGAACCCCTCGGCCCCCACCCCCGCAGGAGGTCATCACGCAGGACTACACGAGGCACCACCCGCAGCAGCTCGGCGCACCCCTCCCCGCCCCACTGTACTCCTTCCCGGGAGCCAGCTGCCCCGTCCTGGACCTCCGCCGGCCCCCCAGCGACCTCTACCTCCCGCCCCCGGACCACGGCGCCCCCGCCCGTGGCTCCCCCCACAGCGAAGGGGGCAAGAGGTGAGCGTGGGGTGTGGGCACCTCTCGCCAGCCAGCCCCCGGGAGGCCCCTGTTGGGCGTCTGCCTCTCAACACCAGCACGCCGACGGGAAACGGGGCCGGGGGAGGGGAGGTGTGCTCGGGGTCACGGCGGACAGGGAGCAGCTGGCACCCGCGGGCCCCGGGCCCTGAGCTGAGCGCCTGGCCCGAGTCACCCAGGCTTCCCGGCGCAGCCCCTGGGGGTGTGGGCAGCCCCACCCCCGTTCCCCAGAGGAAGGGGCCCAGGCGCCGGAAGTGCGTTCACTGGCTCAGAGACATGGCCAGTAAGGGGCGGCGCTGGGATTTGAACCAGAGCCTGGCGACTTGAGAGCAGCCTGCCAGTGTGCACGCACTCACACCCGCATGCACGTCCCTGGGGGACGTGCAGGGGGGCTGAGACGGAGGGTGGTTCCCAGCTCCGGGGAAGGAGCCATTTTGGGTGGGGGCACCAGTTGAACGAGGCCCGGGGGCAGGGAGACCGCAGAACGTGTCGGGGGGCAGTGGGCCATGGTGGGGGGCGGGCAGGAGGGGCCTCCGGACTGGCGTCCGTGGGCCGGCTGCAGCCCACAGTCTGCGCGTGCAGTCCACGGGCAGAGGGTGGCTTGACGGTTCTGAAACGCTCTGAGAAGGAGACGCGGCAGAGACCACACACGGGGGGCCCCGCCCCTGAAACACCCACCCTCTCCCCCCAGAGCGCGCTGCGGCCTGGCTCAGAGCGAGGCGGGCTGGGGGCGGAGTGCTGACCTCTGACCCCAGCCGGGACCCTTCCTCCACCCAGGTCTCCGGAGCCGAGCAAGACGTCGTCCCTGGGCAGCGGTGAGGACGGCGTCGAGCCCGTGTCCCCGCCGGAGAGCGGGGCGGAGCCCGGGCACCCCCGCGGCGCCATGTACCCGCTGCTGTACCGGGACGGGGAGCAGGTGGAGCCCAGGTGCCTCGGGGCCCCTCCCCCTGGGGTTGCTTGGGGCCCGGCCCCTTGCCCGCCGTAGCCTCGGGGGCCGGCAGGGGCCGCGGTGCCCAGCTGGGGCCCCTCGGACCGGCCCGGGGCACATCACAAGCCCGGGGGACCTTAGTGGCCGCTTCCCGTGCCCCGGGCTTGGTGTCTCTCACCTCGGGCTGGGTCCCGGGAGTGGCGTGTTGTGGGGGACGGCGGGGGGCCCTGAGAAAGGAGCTGAATGTGCTGGGCCCAGTTGGGGTTCAGGGTGGGCTGGAGACGGAGAGAAAGGCAGGCCGGCCGGGCTCCAGGAAGGCCTTGCTCTGAGCCCACCTGGTGCGCAGGGTCCTGCGCAGGTGTGTGGCGGGGAGGGCTGCTGTGGGTAGACAGGTGTGGCCCACCTGGGCAGCTGGGGCTCCGCCGAGATCCCTCGAGCCCAGGGACAGGTGAGCTGCAGAGACGCCTGGAGGAGATGGAGTTCCCTAAGGGGTAGGATGCAGCACCCCCAACCTGAGGAGCGGGGGGAGCTCAGTCTCAGGTTTCCGAGGCAGCTCGGGTGGTGAGCGCCCCGTCGTGGAAGGGCCGCGAGCTCAGCAGCGGGAGAACTGACCTGGGCGTCCCGTGCTCGCCGCAGGGTGGGCTCCAAGTCCCCGGGCAACACCAGCCAGCCGCCGGCCTTCTTCAGCAAGCTGACCGAGAGCAACTCGGCCATGGTCAAGTCCAAGAAACAGGAGATCAACAAGAAGCTGAACACCCACAACCGCAACGAGCCCGAATACAGTAAGGGGCCGCCTCGGGGCCGGGGGATGGCCAGACGGGTGACGAGGGGTGGGGAGGCAGGGGGGTGATGCCCGAGGCCTTGCTGGCTGCAGGGCTCACCCGTCTTGTGTTGCCGCCCCCTCACCAGGTATCGGCCAGCCCGGGACGGAAATCTTCAACATGCCTGCCATCACCGGAACTGGTTAGTGTCTGGCCCCGGCCCCACGGCCCCCTCCCCCGCCCCTCCCCCAGCCCGGCTGCGTCCTGCGGAGGTCAGGCTGGCAGGCCCCGGGGGACCTCTCAGTTCCGGTGCGTCCCCTCCTCTGGCCTGAACCGGACCTGCAGGGGCCCACGAGGCCGGGTGAGGGATCTCTGCTTGGGGTTGACGCCCAGGCCCCAGCGTGTCTAGCACTGTGCTGAATGCTCGCACGGCTACCAGGGAACCTGCCCGGCCGCCCGCTGCGTCTCCAGTGGGGGCCGAGGCTGGGCTGTGTTCAGGGTGTTCAGGGTGCCCAGCGTCGCCCAGTGTCCACGTGGGCACTGTTGACAGTTGGCGTGTCGGCTTCCCACGGAAACTCCACGCGGGGCACCGCAGAGACTGCACGGCTGCGTGACGGAGCTGGGGCCATGGCTCACACCGTTCTTAAGCTAACACTCAAGCCTCCTGTGATATTTTGGACTTGGGGGGGCCCTCCAGGAGGGGCCCCTCGGGGCATCCCTCTGTGCATCTCTGTGGGGAGGGCTCGGGGCCACCGAGTCAGGTGGGGGGCCGCGCCCACCGTGCGGCAGAGAGGCTGAGGCGTCTGCCGCCCCACCGCCTCTGCGCTGTGGTCCTTCTGTGGGAGGTCAAGGCCAGAGGGAGCAGGGGACACGTGCTGGGGGGGCCGCCGTGTCACCCCTGGGGCCGGGGACAGCCGGGGATTCACCAGGGCCTCCGAGTGGGGGTCCCGACGGGGTCGTGTCTGTCCACCCAGAGGTGCTGGGGGCTCCTCTGGCCTCAGCCAGACAGTGTGTCCGACACAGCACAGTGGTCAAAAGTGCGTGTTTCCGGAACGTTCCAAACCTGACACGGGCAGCTAGACACACAGGTGCACGGGTCTGTGGAAACCCATGCCGAGAGTGCAGTGAGATCTGCGCTAGAAGGTGTGTTGAGTTACCGTTGACTTTCGTTTGAAGCTGTTCAGTCCCCACAAAACACTCTCCCCGGGTTCTGGGCTCTGCTGCTCGGACCCAGCCTCAGGCCTGGCATCCGCGGCCGGAGACGGGCAAGCATCCTGCCAGGCCGCGGGCCCAGGCCTCGGGAGGGGGTGGCTCGGCGACGCCTGTGCTGGCCAACACCCGGGTCTGACCGGGGACTGGCGACCGGCGCGTCCGGGTCCCTCGGGTCGCTGTCCCTCTTGCCCGGGGCTTTCCTCGTGTGTAGGGCTGTGGGTGCACCTTTTGTCAGCCCTCACCCCTGCCGGGGGTTTTGCTTTTTCTCGGGGACACGGTTTCTTGTGGGCCTTCTTGTTGTTGTTGTTGTTGTTGGGAGTGCTGGCGAGTGTGGCGGGAACGCAGCCGGAAGGTTGGAGGGGGTGCAGAGGGGTTTAGAGAAACCGTAGTTGCCAGTCGGTTGCCAGGGAGACGGGCCGCTGACAGCTGTCCTGGGGTGCCCACGGCCGCCCTCCGTCTCACCGGCAGATGAGTGGGGGTCAGAGGGGCGCGCGGAGGGCTCACGGTTCGCGGCGGCGCCACCCGGCGGCCTGCAGAGCGGGCTCGGGGCCCCGCGGGCAGCATCCGCTTCCGCCGAAGAGAGACACGTTCCCGGGGTCTGCAGGAGCCCCCAGGGCGGGTCACCCGACAGAGAGCAAGGGCAGGGGAGCCGGGTCACTTCGCGTGGCTCCGCGGTGGGCGCCCGGGAGGGCCAGTCCGGGACCCGTGCGTGGACCTGACCGCTCTGTGGCCCAGTGGCCGGGCTGGGGCGGCCCGCGGTTGTCTGCAGCTCTGCCCTGCCCCCGCACGCACCGTAACTGCATGGCTGCCACCCACCTCACCGTCCGTCTCTGCACCTCTCTCTCCGCGTGGCTCCGGGGTGGGGGGAGTCAGGCCCAGCCGGAGGGGGGGGGCGGGGCAGAGGGCAGACAGGGGGCTGCGGGTGCCGGACCTCACGGGCGGGGCGGCGGGGGGAGCGTCTGGCCACTTCCTCCCCGGAGTCTCTCTCCCAGCCCCCAGCCAGCCCCACTGCCCCTGCAGTGGGGACGGAGCTTGGGCGGCCGGGCCCCTTCCCCCGACAGGGCCACCCCTCACTCCCTCCTGATCAGGCCACTGGGGTCTCGGCCCCAGCTGGGACCGGGGGGGCAGGAGGGGGTCTCGGATTCCCCGGAGGGCAGAGTAGGAAGGGGGCTGGGGGCGTGGCCTAGCCTCCCCAGGCCCCCCCACCCCAGGGACCGCCCCCGGCACCCCCCTGCGGGCAGGCAGGCAGGCAGGCTGGCTGCGGGGCAGGGGTGAGGGACGTGTCGCTTTGCCGAAATGTGCTCACTGTGTCTTCTCTCTTCCCTCTCTCCCCCCGCTGCCCTCTCCGCTGCCCCTCGGCCCGTGTGTGTGTGTGTGTCTCTCCCAGGCCCCATGACCTGCCGAAGCCAGGCGGCGCCGGAGCACGCCAGCACCAACATGGGGCTGGAGGCCATTATTAGAAAGGCGCTCATGGGTAAATATGACCAGTGGGAGGAGCCCCCGCTCAGCGCCCCTGCTTTTAACGCTCTGAGCGCCAGTGCCGGCCTGCCCGCTGCTATGCCCGTAACCGCTGCCGACGGACGGAGCGACCTCGCCCTCACCTCGCCAGGTCTGCGGCTCCTCCGCCTGGGCCCTCGCCCCCGCGCGCCCCCCCCTCCTCAGTGTCCTATTAACCCTCCTGCCTCGAGCCCTCTCACCGGCCCCTCCGGCTTTGGAGCTTCTGACTATTGTTGTGCGTGTTTGACGTGGTTCTGGAGTCGGCTAACCCCCTCGCTGGGCGGGCGCCCCCTGCGCGTCCACGCCCCGCGGCCCCCTCGGCCACTGCGCCCGAAGGAGCTGCTGCTTGTGTAGAAGCACCTCCCCCGCCGCCCGAGCCCTGCCTGCCTTCCTCCCCGCCGGACACAGGGCGGGGGGCGGGGCCCTGGCCTGGCCTGGTCTGCGTGTCTCCGTGGGGGGTCAGGCTGCAGTGAGGACCCGCCCACTCCGGGTGGGCTGGGGGGGCCCCGGGCCCACGGGTGAGAGAGAGGCCTGCGGGGCCACCGTGCACGTCCACCGCCGGCCCCTGGGCCGGTGGGAGGAGACCGGCGTCCGTGCCAGCCCCGCGTGGCAGAGCGCGGGCCGGGCAGAGCGCTCAGGCCGGTCTGTCTGACCCGGACCCTGTGGCCTCAGAGTCTCTGGACTTGACGGAAGCCCGGGCCCGGCCTCGGGGCTCCTGGTCTCTCCATGCGGAGTCCGCTCCCGGCCGGTTTGGCGCGGTCCCCGGGGCAGCAGTCGTGTGCAGGGCCTCAGCCGGCCGCTGGATGGGGAGGGGCCGCAGGGCAGGCCGAGGGCTTTGCAGGCGACCGGCCCGCCCGCCCAGGAGAGCTCCCCCCGAGGCCCAGGCTCCCAGCTGCTCCGGCCGAGCCGCCGCCACCCCCGGGCCCACGGTGTGTGCGTGCGCGCGCTGCCCCGGCCGTCAATCACGGCCTCCCGTGTGTCTCCCACAGGCGGCGGCGGGAAGGCCAAAGTCTCCGGCAGACCTGGCAGCCGCAAAGCCAAGTCCCCGGCCCCGGGCCTGGCGTCGGGGGACCGGCCCTCCTCCGTGTCCTCGGTGCACTCCGAGGGCGACTGCAGCCGCCGCACCCCGCTCACCAGCCGCGTGTGGGAGGACCGGCCCTCGTCTGCAGGTGCGTGCTGCGGCCGCCTCATCTCCGCAGCGGCTCGGGCGGTCAGGAAGCTTCTAGAAGGGGCCCAGGTGGAGGGGAAGGTGTGACGGACGGGAGCACTGTCCCGGGAGCCCGGCCTCCGGTCTCGACAGACGGAAGGGAGGATTCAGGAAGTCGAGGGAGAAGGTGGGGGGCCCCGCGGGCGTGGCGGGCTGCTGGGCGCCAGGTGTTGCCCGGGAGCCGGAGGCGGCCCTGGGGCTCGGGCGGGGAGCAGTGCGGGCCCCGCGAGGTCACGAGGGCTGTCGGCCGCAGCGTGGGCCTGAGGGGCGGGGCAGGGCCTCGCCTCGAGGAGGCGCCTGCCGGTCCAGCCAGGGGACAGGTGGCTGGGGCGTGAGGGGCGGAGGCGGGGAGTTTGGGCGGGTGGGACAGCTGCAGCCCCGGGCGGCCGGAGGCCGGTGTGGTGGGTAGGTGGATGGGCCTGTGGGGGCTGCCTGGCTCACTGGGGTCCCATGGGCGTCTCGCTGGTCTCTCTGGCAGGTTCCACACCGTTCCCCTACAACCCCCTGATCATGCGGCTGCAGGCGGGCGTCATGGCCTCCCCACCCCCGCCGGGCCTCCCCGCGGGCGGCGGGCCCCTCGCCGGCCCCCACCACGCCTGGGACGAGGAGCCCAAGCCGCTGCTGTGCGAGCAGTACGAGACGCTGTCCGACAGCGAGTGACCCTCGCAGCGAGGCGGGGCGGCCCCCCGGCCCAGCGAGCGTCCCGAGCGGCCGGGCGAGACGCAGGTGACTGCCGACCCCCCAGCCGAGGAAGGAGCCCCCGAGTCTGCCTGCGCATCCGTCTGTCCATCCGTCCGTCCGTCCAGAGCCGGCATCCTTGCCTGTCTAAAGCCTTAACTAGGACTCCCGCCCCGGCTGGCCCTGCGCAGTGACCTTACTCAGGGGATGTTTACCTGGTGCTCGGGAGAGGGGGGGGCCGGGGAGGCGGCACGGCCCGCGTGGGGCGGCCGCGCGCTCGCAGCTGGGATGGCCAGGGACCCAAAGCAGGACGACCACGCACCTCCCACGCCACTGCCTCCCCCCTTAACGCGTTTGGAACCAAAGTCGAAACTGAGCTAGCAGCCCCCGTACCCTTCCTCCGACCCCACTCCGCTTAGCGCTCTGGACAGACGGACACGGTCCCTGTCCAGCTCCCCGCGCCCTGGTCCCGGTCCCCGCAGGCCGGCCCAGCCACCGAGACTGCTGGAAACCAAGTCAGGCCGGCCGGGCGGGCGAGAGGGCCAGGGGGCGGCCCCCGGGGGCGGGGGGCGGCTGGAGGAACTGGACTCGCACATCGTCACCACGGCGGTGGGAAGAAGGGCCGGTGTAGATGGTGTATTGGTTTACAGGGTATATTTTTGATACCTTCAATTAATTAATTCAGATGTTTTACGCAAGGAAGGACTCACCCAGTATTATTGCTGCTGCGCTTTCGATCGCTTACCGTGCACGGGAGCCGGCAGGCCCCCGGTTGGCGGCCCCGCCCGCGGGCTCACCGCCCCGCTCGCCCGCCCCCCTTCCCTCCCTGGGGCAGGATGCATTTGATGGGTGTTCTGTGACCGTCATCTGTGCCCGGCGGTGGCGTTCTGTCATTTACACACGTTCTCATTAAAAAGCGAATTATACTCGGTCACAGAGGCTGCCTCTCCGTCTGGGACCGGACACCGGGAGGGTGGGCGTCGCCGGGGGCGGGGCCGGCGTCGGGGGGCGGAGCTGGGGGCGGGGCAAGGGAGCATCCCACTGCCGCAGCGGACAGGACCGCTTTGCAGGTGAGTCTTTATCCCACAGCGTGTCCCCATGAGGGCGTCCCGCGTGTCATTATCAGGTGACAAGCCGTCACCACTGCCTTTGACGACGAGCCAGAAGAGAGAACCGCTTGGGCGGTCCTGTGGACTAAACAGCCTGTGTCTGAAGCAGCCCTGGCCCCGCCCACTGCGCGCCCTCGGGGACCTGGGATTGGGCTGCGACTCTAATGAGGACCCGTGTCCCTCTTTGCCTGTGGGGGGCGCTGCCGCCTCTAGAGCCTTCCCCGTCTTGCCTGCCCAGCCTGTCTCCACCTCGCCTACAGCTTGGCGCCCACCGGTCCCGAGTCCCGTGGGTAAACTTCACTCCGCTGCCAGATTGGGTGCCAGACTCTGGAAGGCCGGTGGGAGACCCCGCTGCCCACCTGTACTCCCCCTGCCCCACGCCCGACCACCCAGGGTGCTGGAGGCTGGTGGGGAAGGCGCTGGGGTGGGGCCGCAGGGGGCATGTGCTGTGGGCCCGCTGGCTACCTGTTTACCCAGAGGGAGGAAGGCCGCCCCACCCCAGAGCCACCTCTCAGCCACCCCACAGCCCCCAGGGCGTCTGTGACCTCTGACACCCATCTCCCAGCAAAGGTCAGCCCTGCGTTGTGGAGGGCAGGGCCCCTGTGGACAGGCGGCCAGGAGACGCGGCACCTCGGGCCGAGTCCTGCAGGGGTCTTGGAGCCTGTAGGAGCCGAGAAGTGAGGGTGTCAGGGACTGCAAGGGTGAACCCCACAGGGCAGCCTGCAAGGCAGGGGTTCTTCTGGCTCAAGTCATGCTAAGCCCAGGGTCCTGTGGTCCCGGGGTCCGCTCTGTCCCTGTCCCTCCGCCTCTTGGCTCAGGAAGCCCCGGGGGTGCTGGCGTCTCAGCCCACCCAGGGGCAAACAGCCCCAGACACCCAGCGCAGGGCTGGCGGGCTTGTGAACGGGCCAGCAGGTCCGGCAGAGGGGACCCTGTTCCTTCGGCTTGGGACCGGCCTTCCAGGGCTGCACGGGGGCCTCAGCGGGATGTCGGACTTCGGCCTTGCGTTCAGCAGCTCTGCAGGGCCTGGGGCGCAGCGGGGAACCAGGGTGCACTGGAGGGGGGAGAGAACCGCTGTCGCCCACCCCGACTCGTGCGGCTCAGGGTGTGGGCGCAATCGTGCACATGCCCGGGGCGCAGGCCGGGTCCCTGGCTGGGGGCGGGCAAGAGCAACCGGTCTCTGTTTCTCTCTCTCTTTCTCTTTTTCCCTCTAGAAATAAAGCAAAATTTTTTTTTGAAAAATCACCGCCAGCCACTGCCTGGCCTCCAGGCTTGCACCTGGGAGGTCCGAGGGAGGGGGGAGGGGAGCAGTCTGCAGCAGGGACTTGGCCCGAGAGGTGGAGTGAGCAGGCTTTGGAGCCACGCGGCTTGACATTCTGTGTGACCTTGGGGACGCTCCGAGTGCCCTCAGCCCTGTCTGCTTGTCTGTTCCCTGTGCCTGGCCTCAAGGGCCACCCACAGGGCTCAGCCTGACGCCCGGGCTGCAGTACTGAGGTTGACAGGCAGGTGGCACTGTTGGGCCAGCAGAGGAGCCGGTCCTGGGCCCAGCTCCCACTCAGGGCTCAAGTGTCTCCACCTGGAACCCAGGGAGGGCCCGGCGGCGCTGTCCGCACCAGCCGCCAGGTGTTGGCCATGCACGCCGGTGCCATCTGGGGCCCCTCCTCAGTCTTGCGTGGTCAGACCAGAGTGACGTGGCATGTCTGGGGTGGGGCGTGCATCTCAGGATCATGGGCATTTCTGCCCCCACCCCGTCTCCCTGGCCACAGAGTGGGGCCCCCCCCGTCAGGGCCAGGGACCCAGACCCGACATGCGGGTGCTTTCAGGGCGTAGGGAGAGCTCAGGACCTCCTGTGCCCTCCGAGGGCCCACCCAGTCTGTTGGTCTGCACCCACGCCCAGCCAGCCCCCCACCCCCAGAGGGTTCCTCCCGCCCCATTTTGTCTGGTTTTCTCCCGGCCCCGCCTTTCACACGGAGGCTGGGATCGTTCACCCTGGCCCCATCTTCCTGGGGAGCACGCAGCTCAAAACCCCCCTCCCTCCCCAACCCCCTTTTCCCTGGGTCTCGGCTGACGCTCGGCAGCCCCCTGACTCGGACCCACAGAGCCCCTGCACGCAGAGGCTGAGTCCTCCTCCTCCTGACCCCGAGCCCCCGGGGGCCGTTGACCTGAACCGATACTGTGAGGGTCAGGAGGAAAGCAGAGGGAGCCCTGGCTGGAGGGGCTCCACAGCAGAGCGCTGGCCTGTGAACCAGAGTCTCCGGTTTGATTCCCAGTGTGGCCACGTGCTGGGTCCCCAGTAGGGGGCGCACGAGAGGCAACCACACATGGATGTTTCCCTTTCTTTCTCCCTCCCTTTCCTCTCTAAAAATAAATAAAACCTTTATGAAAAAAAAGGCAATGAGAATGTGATTTGTCAAGTGAATGACAGCTGTTGGCAAGTGTCCCCGTGCCTTAGGACATTGGGAAATCGGTTAAAATGTGGGCTCCTGTGCCACCCGGGGCGTGGGGATACGGGTGGCTCTCTAGGTCCGGGGCGGGCCTGGAAACCTGTTTGCAATGAGCAGTCTGGGTTTCCTCGCAGGTGGTTTGCAGCCCAGGTGTTCCTGATGCAGGTGGTTTGCAGCCTGACTAGGGGGGCGGGGGGTGAGGAGCCCAAGGTCTGGGCGGCACGCTTGCTCAAACCTGGCCCCTTCCTGCCTGTCTGGCCAGGTCTCCGTAGGCCGCGGCCCGGGCCACGGGCCCGTGGAGAGCCGCCTCCCACAGTGGGGCAGGCGCGGCTGGTCCTCCTGGCTCCGGGGCCGGCGCAGGGCGAGCCTACCTGGGGCCGGGTGAGGGGACCCGAGCGCTCAGCGGGGCCTCCTGGAGCGGGCAGTGCCTGGAGGAAGGAAGGGCTCAGCCGAGTCAGCCGGTGCGGGCGCCGGCTCAGCGCGGGGCCCAGGCCTTTCTGCAGGTTTGGTGAGATCGGTGGCCTCGGCCTGCATGGGTGCGGGGTGGACAGTGAGGGAGCAACAGGCCCGGTGACAGGTTCCCCTCTGCGACACGGGGACAGCGGCCTAGCAGGAGGCGCCCACTGCCTCAATCTTCCGTGCAGGGACTGTCCCCCCCCCCCCGCCCCGTGTGTGGCGGGGGCGGGGCAAGGCCAGAAACAAAGACAAGTGGGCTTGGTAGGAAAGGAGAGGGAGGGGAGGAAAAACGCCAGGTGTTCCAGCACCTCAGAACCTTATTTGCATAATTTGGGAGTTAACCGCAGGCAGCTGGTGGGCGGGCGTCTAGCCGCTCTCCGCGAGCCAGCGGAGGCAGCCGGGCGGGCTGACCCCCTGCGGCCTTGGAGGTAGGCCAGGCCCGCTTGTCAGCACTTCTTAGCAGCCACCTCCCAGGGTCGAGGTGAAGGGCAAACTCGGGAAGTGTGGACGGCCAGCCAGGCTGTCGGCCTGCAGCAAGCGCCCTCCTTGGTCCGCCGCCAGGGCTGCGGGTCTTCTTCCTGAAGATGGGACCCCACGAGGCCAGGGGCTGTGGGCACCTGCTTTTGTGGGGGCAGGGTGACAGCCAGGCTGCTGGGTTAGATTTGAGTCCCGTGAGTGTGTCCCGGGGTGACAGCCAGGGGGCTGTGACAGGTGTCTGGGGCCACAGCGGCCTTTGTGCCTCAGAGGGCAGGAGAGGTGGCTGCTCGCCCCGCCCCTGCCCCCGCCCCCGCGAAGGGTCTGGCTGGGTTCCGCAGCGCCAGGGGCTGCACCGGCGTGGATTCCTACCGCCCCAGCAGCCCGGGAGGTCGGGCCACGGGCCCATTTTGCAGGTGCTGCAGGATATAAAGCCACGTGCCTTTTGTGTAGCCACGGGCTCACGCCCTAGGGGCGGGGTCTCCGCTCCTCAGCCTGTCTGGGCCTTGCCCCGCCCCTGCGCAAGGAGACACAGCAGGCAAGGCCCCCAGGGTCGACCGCGGGGTGCCGGACAGCCCCCGGAGCGGGCGCCCCTTATCCCTGCCATCACCTCACTTGCCGCATGGCAAAGGTTCCGGCGTCAGGGCGCCACAACTGCCCCCACCTGTGGCACTGCGGGGACCCGCCTCCTCGAGGGGATGCTTTGCTCCGGCAAAAGCCTCTGGGTCAAACGCCACCCCACGTGCCTGACTCAGGGGCGCTGCCACACGGCCCCGGTCTCCCCGACTGCACGCACACCCCGGGCCCTCCCGGGAAGGGCCCCCAGAACTGTGCCCTGGGGTGGGCCCCAGCCTCCGCACCTGTTAACTGGCCCCTCCCCTGCATGGGGCGGGGTGTGCGGCGAGGCTGTTCTGTGGGGGCCGGAGCACGAGGCTCCGAGCCCAGCAGCCACGCGGAGGGACCGCGGGCCTACAAAGGCCGAACTCGCCTCTCCCCGCCCCCGTGCCACTGAGGGTCTGACACACCGAACTTATGCATTTTATTAAGACAACCAGTCGATTCTTAAGTTATTTCTTTGTTAATCAGAAAGCATCTCCGGAGAGAGCGCACCGCCTGGGTCGATACATAAAAAGATCACCATTCCTTTAGCCTCCCCCGGACGTGAGCGCCGAGCGCCCCCACCCCGCACCACACGAGGGCGCTGACGCCCCAGCCTCCGACCCGCCTCGGGGGCGGGGCCACCGGCGGGGCAGCCCCCAGCCCGCGGTCAGTTCAGGCCTGGGAGCGTTTCAGCACGCAGCTAGGGCGCTTCTGGAGCTGTCCCCGGAAGGACCGGGCCCTGGGGACCTGGTGTCCCGGGGAGCGGGCATGTCCCGTCTCCCTCCCCTGGCCCGCCACACGCCAGGGACGCCTGGTTCACTGCAGGCATGGAGCTATCCCGTTTGGTGGTGGGTGACCGTCCCTTCCTCCCAGGTCTGTCTTTAAGCCGACTGGCGGGGCCGGAACCTCAGGCAGGAGACAGCGGATGCTTCCGGGGCCTCAGACGCCTCCCTGGGCCCCTGGCACGAAGTCTGTGAGGTCAGAGAGTCCCGGCTCCGCAGGCGGCGCGTGAGGAGGTTGGGGGGACGCCTCGCAGGTAAGGCGCGGGACACGGAACGCAAAGGCCTCCGCTGGGAGGGCTGTGCCCCCGTCTTCCACACGGGAGGGCACCGGAGCAGCTCGGACGAGGTCTGTTCCGGGCCGCCCCCCTTCCCCCGCCCCCGCAGCAGAGTCCTTCTGGCCTTGGCCCGACCTCCCGGCTCCGTGTACGCCAGGGCTTGCCCAGCCCCAGCCCCTCGGCGCCAAGCTGCACGCGCCTGGAAAGCCGGACAGTGTCCCTCCTCCCCCAGCCTGGACAGACAGTGGGGCCAGGGCCTGGCGGAGCTGCAGCCCGTCCCCCGGCCAAGACTCCTCGGCCTGCCCCTGGGGGTGGCCACCGCCTGGCTGCGGACTCACACCCTGCGCCTTGTGCTTTAGGGGCTAATAGAACTGATCCGTGTACGGGGTCCACCAGGCCGCACTGGCGGGGCAGCGGGCTGGGCCCTGGGCCTCCCCACCCTCCTCCTGCCCGGATCCAGGCTCAGCCCTGGAGTCTGCAGTCCTTGGTCGCCCCGTCAGAGCGCGGAGGGCCCGAGGCCATGGGCCCCGGGGTGCTGGCCCGGCTGCAGCTGCACGCTGGACGTGAAGCGGCGGCAGGGCCGGCCCAGGCTGCAGTGCAGGGTGGTGCGGAAGGAGCTGCGGGCGTGCTTGGGGAAGATGATGGTGGTGCTCCCGAAGTGCAGGGCGCGCGGGCGCGGCTCCAGGGTCAGCTGGCTGCGGTAGCTGCGCCACGTGCAGTTGGGCGCCGCCACGATTGTCTCGCTGTAGGCCGTCACCGTGGGCACGTGCGCGTAGAAGACGTTGTCCCGGAAGTGCTTCTCCGAGGCGTACTTGACCTCAGAGTTGCAGCTGGGGAGGGTGGGAAGGACAGGTGTGAGCCCAGGATGGGGCCTGCCATCCGCCCCCGCCTCTACCCCCGCAAGACTGTTACACATGTCTGGGCTCTTCAGAAAGGTCAAGGCCAAAAGGTCAAAGGACAGAAGGCCCATGCCAGCCTAGAGGACACTGGAGAGGCTGGACCCTGAACTGAGATAAAAATGTGCCTCAAAGGGCATCTGTGACGGTGGGCAGAATGGACTCTGGGTGGGCACCGGCCTCGCGGGTGGACAAAGGGCCGGGTTTCAGCCCCGTGGAACTCGGAGCGTTCCTGTGGTGCTGGAGACGCCCAGCGGGAAAGGGCCCCCCCGAGGTGCTGGTGAGGTGTTATTGCAACCAGCTGTGGGGGGAGGTGGTGCTGCGGAGCCTCAGCCCCGCCCCTTAACCCCCCAGCGCCCCCGGGGGGGGCGGGCCGCCGCGCCCACCCACGCCCACTCACCGGATCTCGTGCGCAGGCGCGGGGCTCACCTCGATGCCCTCGCCGAAGAACACCGGCAGCAGCCGCGGCCGCATCTCCAGCGCCGGCGGGTTTGGGGGGCGAGGCGGGGGCTGCAGGGAGAGCCGCGGACACGGGGTTACAGGCCCTTGGTGGCGCCCGCTCCCCTGGGCACGGGAGGGCCACCCACCTGGTCCAGCCCGGCCTGTGGGTCCTGAGACCCCAGGGGTGGCCCAGCCCCAGCGTGCACAAGGGGCTGCCCTCATCTCCTCTGCCCCCGTTACCCCCCAGCCCCCGTACCGCCCCGCAGGGGCACTGAGCCCGCGGGCCGGCGCACAGACGAGGATGTGAAGCAGGAATCCGACAGGGACAGGCCTCTCCCTCCGAGACCTGCGGTCACTCCTGGCAGCCTCCTCGGGGTGCGGTGGTGACATCCCCGGGGGCTTTCACCGGTTGCGATGGTCAGAACCGGCCTGACCCCGAGACAAGTGGCGGCGGGGGGCGGGGGGCGGGGGGCGGGGGGCGGGGGCCCTCCCTCCCAGTTGATGCCCGGTGTGGCCACCAGGGGCGCGTGTGCGTCAGCGCTGCCTGCCTCTCCCACGAGGTGCAAGCCCCACTCCCAGTGCCCCTGGGTGCTGCCGGGACAAGTTCTGCCCGGGACATGTGTCCCCTCCGGGCCAGTGTCAGGGTCTCCGGCGCGGCCCCCCCCATCCTGGCGCACCCTTCAGGGTGGCAGCCACGCCGTCACTCACTAGCCACAGACCCCCGATCCTCTGCAGGGAGAACCGCACTCCCGACGCTTCCGGCACCTTCCGGGGCTCCCCTGCTAGGTCAGCCCCAACCCCAACCACGGAACTCCAGGACTCGGTGTTCCTAGAACCAACCTTCTCCCTCCAAACGGGTGTTTCCCGAACATGTGCCAGTGTGTGCTGAGCACCTACAGTGTGCTGAGCGCCTACTGTGTGCGGTCTCTGTGGGTGGGGCGGGGCACGGAGCCTCCGGGGCTCTGCTTGGTCAAGGAGGGGTGACACGTGGCCACTGCGGAGTCAGAAAACGCTGCCCTGGGAGGGGGCGCGGACACTGAGGGTTTCATCTTCTCCTGTCCAGACGGGTGGGCTCGCTGGCGGGGGGGCAGTGGGGAGAGGCAGCCTGGGCTGGTTTTAACCACCCCCTGCCCCCAAGAAAAATAAGAATAGTCCCCAAGTTCACGAGCAGGGAGGACATCTCGGAGAGGCAAAGCCCCAGAGGCCGCCCTCCCGGGTCCATCCCGGCTAGAGACACGGCCGGACCCCCGACACGGCCTGAGTGGGCTTGGGGCCGACGGGACAGCAGCCCCACGCGGGCAGAGCCGGCTCCTGGCCGGCCGCCAGCGCAGGAGACAGGCTTGCTGCACGGGCAGCTGGGCTCTGGGCAGCGGCGGCCAGAGGGCCCCCGCGGACAAACAGCCCCAGCCCGCTGCGCTGGGGGCTCCCCCTGAGACGGGACAGGCAGCGAGACCCAGACGCCTGCTGGCGTCCAGCGGGCCTGGTGGCGCGACAGCTCCGGCAGGGCCCAGGGGAAGGGGGACCCGGCACAACCGGGGCTGGGGTGATGGGGGCAGGGCTACCGGGAAGGCGCAGGGTCAGTGAGGCCCGAGGGCGGGCGCCGAAAGCGCCTGTCACAGCCGAGACGGCACACCGGCACACCGTGAGCCCTCGGAGGACGACCTTCCAGCCACCCTGGACGGAGCCGCTCCTAAAAGACTGGGCCACGCTGCGATGGCAGCCTCCAGGGTGGGAGAGGGGCCCCCCACGGGGAGACCCGCCCAGGGCCCTGCTGCTCAGGGGCTGCCTGGAGGGAGGAAGACCCCGGGAGGCTCGCACATGGGCCTGGGAGACTGGGGGGACGCCCGAGGTGCCAGCTGGCCAGGGTCCCTGGGGCTCGGGCAGGGGAGGAGGAGGGGTCCCTGCCCCAGAGGAGCTGCAACGTAAAGGCTGGGCTCCGGGGGTCTCCCGGACGGCCCACAGCCTCCAGCTGCTTCTGGGGCCTGGAGAGCCTGCGGCGGGCGGGGGGCGGGCGGGAGAGGGGGTGGGATCCGGGGGACCGGCGGCTGCCAGGCCGGGTGATTCACGCGCCTTCCCGGAGGGCGAGGACTCGCCGGCTGGAAGTGGAAGCACAGCCGGGCGCCCGGCCTGCCCCCATCCTGGCTGCGGTGCCGGACTCGGCCCACGGGACGCGGGGAGGTAACCGCTGGGCGGGCGGGCGGGCGGGCGGGCAGAGCGCTCTGCCCGAGGCGGCGGCCCTGCCGGGGGTCCTGGCCTGGCCGGCAGGGACACGCGGGAACGGCACAGCGGCGTGTGGGCCCCGGCCCGGGTGCCACGCGGAGCCCACGGCTGCCACAGTGTGGCCCAGGGAACCTGGAACTTCCCCTTCAGCCGGGAAGTGAGGAGCCCCCGTCAGTGGAGGGTGAGTGGATGGAGGAGGGGTCCAGGGCCCCGACAGGCCACCGGAGAGACCCCATGGGGGCGTGGGGGCGGGGCGCCCTCACCACAGCCATATGGAGCCTTTGCCCCCCTCGACTGGCCTCACCTGCTGGTCACACATTCTGGTGGGATGGAAAATAAACCCCATTGTCTTCAGCTGGTACTTGGGATTTGAGGCCAAAAGTTCACAGGCCGGTCTGAGGTTAACCTTGACCGTCACCCATGAAGAAAATGATCCATGGAGAGGGCTCTGAGGAATCCCCAGCCTCCTTGTGAAACCTGGGGCTGGTGTGTGTGGGGGGGTCCTGCCCTCCCCCGCCGTGGCACAAAGGGGCAGCTGAACGGGGCCCAGCGGGGGGCGCCCAGGAGACCCCAGAGGAGGACGCACCGCGGGCCGAGCACAGACCCTCGGGCTGGGACCCGACGCCCAAAGTGTGAGACTGAGAGGCACAGCCGCAGACTGAACAC
Source organism: Phyllostomus hastatus (assembly GCF_019186645.2). Taxonomy (NCBI): domain Eukaryota; kingdom Metazoa; phylum Chordata; class Mammalia; order Chiroptera; family Phyllostomidae; genus Phyllostomus; species Phyllostomus hastatus. The sequence goes on along the minus strand of NW_025333537.1, from coordinate 11,661,674 downwards.
GGGGCTCAAGGGCGGGCGGGCGGGCAGGCCGGCTCCCTGCCCCGGGTGGCCAGAGGGACCCCCACGAAGATGGGTGACCTGTGGCCGTGACCCCGTTTGGAAAGGGGTCCTTGCAAATATCAAGTGGCGATGAAGTCCTGCTGGATGAGGGGGCCCAAATCCAGGGGCTGGCGTCCTCCCGAGAAGAAGAGGGAACTCCGGACGTGGGGCCCACGCAGAGGGGGTACAGCCAGGTGACAGCAGGGGGAGACCGGAGTGGTGCGCCTACGAGCCCAGGGACAGCAAGGCCGGCCGGCCGGCCACCGCCAGAGGCTGGAGCAGACACGGGGCGGATGCCCCCTCCCGCCCTTGAGGGGGCACGGCCCCCGCCCCTGACTCCGGGCTCCAGGGCCCTGGGAGCGGGGGCTGCTGCTGTGCTCAGTCACCCAGTCTGCGGCTTCGTTGCGGTGGCCCTGGGACAGGCACCCGCAGGGTTCTGCCTGCCGCCAAAGGAGGGACGCCAACCTCGGCCGCGGGAACCCAGGGCACACATCCGAGATGCCCCTCACCGTGGCTGGGCGGCCTCCACGAAAGGGACCTGCTCTCTGTGCCCCAAGGACAGCAAGCCCACCCCCTGCTCTCACGGGAGGTCCTGGTCCGCAGCAAAGGGGGGCCCACGTTCCCCCGTTCGGACACCATCTAAGGAGGGTGCGGGGGGCCTGTATCTCAGCCCCCGCCTGGAGGCCGGCGGGCGCAGGGAGGGCAGAAGGACAGCCGTGTGGTCCCAGGGGAGTGGCTGCCAGCTCTCGCCCGGGGCCCTGTTCCCAGGAAGCTGGCCGCTGCTGGGCCCCTCTCCTCCGTCCCCCAGGCACCGGGAAGGGCCTGGGCCTGCGCACTGTGGCAGAGCTGGGTTCCTCAGACGGCCGAGCCCACCGCAAGGCAGGGCCCTCTGGAGGCCGGGGCGCCGGGACCGGGCCCCCGGGGCTGACGGGAGGCCCCAGGGTTTCTGGCTTCCCTCCCCACGTGCTGCTCTGGCCCCTCCCACCCTGGCCCGCCACCTGGCTCTCCACCTGCGCTGGCCGGGGGCGCACCTGGAGGCCTGTCTCCTCAGCTGGTCTGTCCGTCTGCCCATCCATCCATCCATCCATCCATCCATCCATCCATCCTGCCCAGGCCCAGGCTCTAGCTGCCTAAATCCAAACCCCCTTCCCTCCCCCCTGCACCCCTCCCCCCACCTCTGGCCTCACACGGTCACAGACAGAAACAGAGAAACAAGACTTTCTGGGGTCTGGGGGTCAGTGGGGGGCGGTTCGGGGGTACAGCCGAGGCCCCAAAAGGCGGCGGTGACTAGGGATGGTCTCAAAGGGCTGGGCGGCCCCAGGAAGTTCCCAGCGATGGAGCCGAGACACACCCCTCCCCACCACCAGCACCAGCCAGACGCGGCCCTCAGGATGCCAGTCAGAGTCCGGGCCCCGGGGACCAGCACCTCGTCCCAAGGGACACTCTCAAGTGTGCCCCCGAGAAATCCGACGGACCGAACATGGGGAGAGCAAGCGCAGCGCCTCCTGCCACCACCCCTCAGCAGGCTGAGACCCTCGTCCGCCCGAGACTCCAGACCCGTCTGCACCGCACCCACCCCGGTGGCGGCTGTGCCCGGAATCTGCCCCCAGGGGGCTCGGCTGGGGATCCCAGATGCCCTGCGTGGTCTCCCCGGGGCAGGAAGACGGGGCGGGGCTAGCTCCTCGGACCGCCCTGGTCCTCGGGGAGACAGGCTGCACAGGGCCCCTCTCCCCACGACGCCCCCTCATGCCCCCAAGTGCTGCCCACACAGACCTGCCCACCCGGCCCTGCCTGGCCCACGGACCTGCGGGGTGAGGGCAGCCGACAGGCCCGCCCCTCCCGGCCGGGCCTTGCCCACGGGGACAAGCCCCACACGGGTCCCAGTCCACGCAGCTGTTCCCAATCCAGTCTCTGACCCAGGTGTCTAGATTGGGGGGTGGGGGACCGCATAACGCCTTTTAAAGAATAAAAACAAAACAGCCACAAGTACGCATCTAAGGGACCCAGTGGGATTTTACTCGCTGGCCCGGCTGGGCCCACAGGGCCCTGCTCTGCCGGCCTCCCTGCTGCCCCTGCCCCTGCCCCAGGACCTTTGCGCCGGCCGCTCCCGGGTGGGCACGCACCTCGGCCCTACAGCCACGAAGCCTACTCCACGGTCTTCCCCCCTCAGTTTCTGTGGAAGGTCACTCCCGTGACCCCTGTCTGCAGGGGCTCCGCCCTCCCCCGCTCAGCAGCCCCCCCGGTCCTGTGTCCCACCGGAGCACCGTGCCAGGAGGCGGGGGCCTGAAACACCTCGTTCCCTGCCGTGGCGTGCGTGGTAGGGCCCCTTCTGTGTGCGTGGCATACAGCTGGTGCTCCATAAACGCGGGTGGGGCGAACGCCTGCTCCCCAAGCCTCCACGGGTTTGGGGTCACCAGGAGCATGACTATCGGGGCTCCAAAGAGTGAACGGGAAAGCCCAGGGGCCAGGATGGGTGGGGCTGGGCAGCCCGGTCCGACCCAGCGCGTCCCGGTGCCTCCCGTGCCCAGGGCGGGGCGGTCCGGCGGCAGCCGGGAGCTCTGCCTTGCCGCGGTGCCCTGGGGAAGGTACATCCCGCCCACTCACACAAAGTGGGGGGAGGGGGGAGACCTCCAGGACGAAGGGAAGCGTCAGGGAATTTCGCTCACACGCACATCCAGCATAACAAACCCGGTGACGAGCCGATGAGGACCCCAGTGGCGAGAGTTTGGGGACAGGCCCTCTAGCTCAACCCCCGGCCACCCACTTTGCCCAGGACCGCCGGGCTGGGTGGTAGGTGTGGGAACGGAGACAGCCGCACGGGCGCACACAGCAGGCTGAGACCCGGCCGGACGGTCTGCGCGGCCGCCCGCAGCCTCTGAGACCCGGCCAGCTTCCGTCCCCCTCCCCCACACACCCGCCCCGAGACAGGCCAGGTCTGCAGCCACCGCAGCCCAGACGGCGTTCTCAGTGAGCCGGTGGCAAGAGGACACTGTTCAACACCAGGTCACCTGGCTGGCGTAGCTCAGTGGATTGAGCGAGAACTGCAAACCAAAGCATCGCAGGTTCGATTCCCAGCCAGGGCACATGCCTGGGTTGCAGGCCACAGCCCCCAGCAACCACACATTGATGTCTCTCTCTCTCTTTCTCCCTCCCTTCCCTCTCTAAAAATAAATGAATAAAATCTTTAAAAAAAAACACCAGGTCGGCGGTGGCGGTGGGTTAACGGGAGGCGGGGTGTCCTGCCCGCCCTGGAGGAGTCCTTGGGGTGCGAGGGGGGGGCAGCTGCAGGCAGGCCCCCGCTGAGAGGAGGCCGCCCGTGGCCACCGTGTCCTCCCTTTCATCAAGAGCGGCATCTCAGAAACACAGAGTGTCACGGGCATTTTGGTTTTTAATTAAAAAAGAACACACAACCCCCACAGGTAGTCTGGGGGCCCTGCCGTGAGAAGCGGGGTGGCGTGAGGTCTGAGGGTGCAACACTGCAGCCCGATTTGGGGCTCCGGCCCAGCAGGGCCCCTCGCCAGCCAGGCAGCCCCGGGCGGACCTCTGTGCCCCGGCGTCCCCCTCCGGAAAGTGGGGGCAGGAGGGACCCCCTCACCAGAGCATGGTGAAGACAAGTGGCCGCACCCCGAGCCTTCAGGACAGTTCCCGGCGCCGGGCACGAGGCCCCCCCTACCTGCGCGGAAGTGGCCCTGGTTCCGCCACTGCCGAGCCCGACAGCAGGGCCGGGGGCCACGCGGCTGCAGCCCTGGCGGCCGGCGGACGAGGCAGGGACAGAAAACCAGCCTGCTGGACCGGCCGAGACGCACCGGCGGGCACACTGGCAGGCGGACAGAGCCTCTGGAGGATTCTGGGTCACCCGCACAATGGAGGGGAGGGCCGGCTCCCTGTCCCTTTTCTCCGGGTCCCGTGGGGTAGGGCGCCACCGGGATTTGCTCCCAGGTCCCCCCCACCACGCGACGGTGCCAAGTCCGAGACCTGCAGGACCCAATCCCAACGGCACCGGTCATCTCTGCGGGCCCTGCCAGTCCTCAGCGCCCCTCCCGCCCCCAGCCCCCGAAAGAGAGACCGAAATGGAAATGCACAGCACGATTCTTGTCTGACATAGTGGTTCCCCAACTTAGCTGCACGTTAAAAACACCCAAGGAGGCTTTGAAACTCCCGACGCCCAGGTTGCAGCCTGTCTGGGTGGCATGGGGGGGGGGTGCAGGGTCCGAGAGGCAGGCCTGGCGTTTTTGAAAGGTCCCCGAGAGGGTCCAATGGCCAGGCAAGTTCGAGGCCCATGGGGCTGCGGGGCTACGGGGGCAGAAGCGAGGTCCGTGTCAGCACCCTGAGGGGAGGGACCCGTTCCCTCGGACCTCAGCCGGGAGGACCCCGGGCAGCCCTGCCAGGGTCCGGGCCGCGGGCCGAGGCCCCAGAAGGCACCCGGGGTCCCGCTCCCCAAAACTGGCAGTGGGCGGTGCAGAGCGAGGGCAGGGGCGGGAAATCTCCCAATCTCAGCTTGTCATTTCCTCCGGGTGGGGGTGGGGGGAGGAACCGGGTGCCCCCTCCAGGGGCTCCGCCTGCGGGGACGCGGTCCCGGTCCCGCCGCCAAGCCGCAGGCTCGCGCGGAAGGCCCCCCCGACAGAGCCGAGTCTCCCCACCTGGGTCCCAGACCTCCCCCAGCACCGCCTCAGCTCCACGTCAACATCCCTCACCACCCGGGGGAGGAAGGGCTCCGTCTGGGTTTGCTTTTTGAAAAAAAAAAAAAAGAAGAAGAAAGAAAGAAAGAAAGAAAAAGGAGACGTGCACGTTGGCAGCGCGGCCCGTAAACGGGGAACTGGGTCAGGAGCGGCGGAGGGGCCGAGTGCGGACGCCAGTCTGCGCGTCCCAGGGCTCCGGCCGCCTGGGAGGGGCCGGACCTTCGGGAATTCGGGCCAGTCCTGCACCCCCTGCCCGCTCCCTGCTGACCGGGGAGTCCGGCGGCGGCGGGAGAGGCCCACCGCCGGGGAGCCGTCTGCAGGTCCCGAGGTCGGGCTGCACCGCCCCCCCCCCCCACGCGCGCTGGTCCCTACCTGGGCGCGTGCCCGTCACTGGGCCACCTTGGCTGGAGGTGGCGGGGCAGGCAGGGGAGGGGGGCGCTCAGGAACTCGGTTCTCGCTTTTTACTTATCCCTTCTAGGCACGCCGCGCGCAGACCCTCCCCGCCGCCGCCTCGCTCTCCGTTCCGCGCCCGGGAATGCGCTTACCGCTCTGGCCTCGCCGGGTCCGGGGGGCTCCGAGGGGGCGCCGGCGCCCCCCGCGCGGGCGTCGAGGATGCCAGGCTCCAGAGAGTAGAAGGGCGGGCTGGGGCTGGGGCTGGGGGGCAGCCCGGAGTCGGGGCTGTCCAGCAGGCCCTCCCGGCTCCGCTCCCGCAGGCTCTCCTCCATGCCCTGCAGATGCAAGTGGCCCACCATGTCTGGGGGGCGCGGGGCGCCGGCCCCCGGCTCCTCGGGGGGCTCCGCCACCGCGCTCCGGGCCCGGGGCTGGCGGCGGCGGCCGGGACAAGGGCTGCGCGCCCGGGACCTGCGGACAGAGCCGAGAGGCGGCGCTGAGGCCCGGCGTCCCCGCCGCCCTCGCTCCCCACGGGCGCCCGGAAAGGGCCGCGACCGGGCTCCGGGCTCCGCGCCGCCACGCCGGGCCCGCCGCCGGCCTCTCCGCACCTTCCCGGCCCGCGCCTCCTTTTCTAGGCGCCGCCCCCTCCCTTCCTCTCCCCGCCCCCGCCGCCCGCCCAGGCCCGCGCCCCGGGACTCACACCCGGCCGGCCGGGCCGCGAACGAGGGTTTTCTGAGCGCCTCCGCCCGGAGAAAACGCCCCGCGGCGGCACGCAGGGGCGGCCCGTGGGGTCCCCGAGTCATGCCGAGGAGGGGGAGGGGCCAGGCCGAGTCCGTGGGGCCGCTGCGGGCTCTCCCCGGCCCGCCGGAGCCCGAATAAAAGACGCCTTAGAAAGGTCTATTTCGGGAGAGCTGGCGCTGCGGCGGAGGGCAGCCGCGGCGGGAACGCGCGCCAGCTCCCTGCGGCCGGCTTCCACCCCGGGGCCCGGCGCTTTGTTTACGTTCGCTGTCGGCTGCCCACCGCCGCCCGGGCAGCGCGTCTGGCTTTGGTGGGGGAGGGGACTGGGGGGCGGTGCGCTGGGAAAGGCGTCCCGGAATCCTCTGGCGTATCCCTGTTCACCCAGTTCCTTCCAAGCAGGCTCTTGCTCACTGACCGGGGTACCCCCTTTTCCTCCCTCCCGGGGGAAGGGCACTGACTCCCCCTCCTTCAGAGGACTGGCAAGGAGCCCCCGCACTTCCAGCCCCCACCCATCCGTACAGACAGCCCAGCCCAGCCCACCCCACCCCCGGGGGGCGGGGCAGCCCCCACCTGGGAGGCGCCGAGTCCGGGCTGCCTGCAGGCCGCTTTGTGAAGGGCAGGGAAGGGGAGGCGGGTGCCCAGGGCCTGGCTGGGAGCTGGGGCAGAGGGAAGGGCTGGGCGTGGGGCGCACACGCTGGCCAGGCCGGCTCCAAGACCCCCACCCCCGTGCTGCCAGCGCCACTGGCTCCGGGGAGCCCGGGCTGATCAGGGGCGAACCCACCAGCCCGCAAAGGCCGGGAGTTTCATGGGGAAGTTAAACCCCATCGTAATCGGAGGGACAGGTTATGACTTGGTGTGCCAGGAAGGCAGCCCCAAGGAGGTGACACTTCCAGGTGAGACCCAAACAGCCAGGCAGGGAGTGGGGACAGCAAGGCCCCCGGTGCTGCCGCTGGGACGGGCGGTGTGTCCTGGGACCCGGCCCCAGAGGGCTCGGGGACAGAGGGACCCGTGATGGGGACGCCGGCAACCACCCCCAGGCCAACCAGGACTGGCGTGAGACTCTGCTGCCCAAGGCTCTGGGGCCTGAGTGTCCGGGACATTCTGCAGAGAAAATGGAACGGCCCATCTGCCTCCGCGCTCCAGCCACGCAGGCCTTGCTGGGCCCTCGGGCCTCTGGTCCCGAAGTCGGGGGAGCTGCTGTTGTCTCAAGGGCGAAAAGTGGGGGGCCGGCTCTTCCAGAACGCAAACGCAGGAAGAGTCCCCCGCTCCCCGAATGCCACTGGCCCCAGGGGGGCGGGGGCGAGCCGGCGCCCACCATGACCGCCGCTCGGTGCTCCTGGAGGCGAGACCCCCGACCGACAGGCAGGGCTTGTTCGGACCTCGGGGACTGACCACTTGGTGCCCTCGGGGGCAGCGCCCACCCGGGGGGGCGGGAAGTCAGGGGGAGGCCCGCCCACCCGGACTTGGAATCTTGACGCTTCCTCCATCTTGAACAGTTTTCGCATTGATTTCGACCTTTAAAATGTCGCCGTCAAACGGTGTCTGTCGTGATTTTCCCGTCTCGGATACCCCCTTAGGCTCGCTCACCTCACCCTCCCTGATCTAGCCAGCGAGTGCCGCCGCACTGACCGGCTGGCCCTCCCGCCCCCCGAGCCCGCGGGAGCTGTTCCGGACGGTGCCGGGTGCCCGCAGCCCGCTTCTCTCGAGTGGAGTCACGTTGGAGACAAGCCCACAGCTGGCGGCACCACGAAGGTCAAACGCCCAGTCGGCAGCCCACACTGGTGACCCCAGGGGCCATGACCTCTGACTTATGCAGATCAGAAGCCACAGGCCTTGGACCGAGAGCCCCCAGTGTAAAAACTTCTTTCTGTTTCTCACGGGGCCAGATGGTCTGCGAATGTCCACGAGGAAGGAAAGGCCGAGATTTCCATAAGTGAGCTGCAGCCGGTGGCCAGTGGGCGGTGGGCGGTTGGGGGGCAGCGGGCAGCCCTCCGGCCGGCTCAGAGGCTCGGGGCCTCGGCAGTGCGAGGCAGCTGCCAGCACTGCCCAGCCCCCCAGGGAGGTGTCCGGCGAGGCGAGGAGAGGGGGCGGCGTCCTCAGGCTGCTCCTTCTGCCAGGGCCCCGGGGGCCAGCCCTGACCCTCCCCGCTGCATGGCCCGGCCACTTGCAAGCCCTCTCTGTGCCTGAGCGCCCCGTCCAGGCCTGGGGACAATCACACAGGGGTTAAGTGGAGACGGAATCAACGGGGATGAAATGTAATGTAACTCCAGGGCGCTTCCGGGCGTGCTGGGTTCGAGCCCAGCCCCGGTCCGGCCCGGAGGGGCCAGGGCGCCTGGGCTTTGTGGGACCCTGTTCTTCCTCACTGGGACTCATGGTCTCTGTTGTCACGGCGACCGAGCTCATCCGCAGGTTTTAAAATACACCCCCCCCCATACGTACACACACATACATATCTGTGTGTCTGGGTCTCTGCATTCTGTAAGAAGAGGAGAAGGGGGTGGGGGGCTCCACTTCTCTGCGCGGAGGTCACGCACACTGTCCGGGGAGGGGGGACCCCGGGGGACAGCGGCAACCACACGTCACTCGGCATTCCCAAGCCGCCACCACAGGGTCAGGCGGGGTTCGCAGAGGCAGAGGGAGGAGAGGCGGAGACAGCTGCGGTTTTACCGCCAGCTCGCGACGAGGCCCCCTCGACCTGCACGCAGGCGCACGGGGCCGGCCCCGTGACTCGGGCTCGGAGTCAGAGACCCGGCCGGACAGCCGCCCGCGCGTCCCCTGCAGGGCCCGGCGGCGCGCCCTCTGCCTGCCCTCTCCCTGTCCCCGGCGCGGCCTCTGCTGCCCCTGTGCTTCCACAATGACTCACCTCTTCATTTTTAGCCGCGTCCCCTGAGCCCGCGGCCGGTCCTCGCCGGGCAGCTGTCTGTCTGGGGCTCGGGCGCCGCTCTCCGGCCTCACGGCCCTCGGGCCAGGCCTGGGCGGCCGCTCCCGGGACCAGCTCTCGACGCCCTGCCCCCTAAGAGAGGGAAGGGGGGCATGGATACAGGGTGCACTGGTGCTGGCCTCTGCGTGTGCGAGTCTGGGATAGCTCGGGAGTCCCGGGGCCCCGGGCAAAGCGGTCACTGCTCTGCTGGAAGCAGCAGACTCCCCGGCCCGGCCCGGCCCGGCCCAGCGTGCCTGCCGCCTCCCCTGCCCTCGCCCCAGAACGGGGTGACTCTGTGTCACTCCTGGGCCACAAGCGAGGAGTCCCCAGCCGAAGGGTGTTTGTGGCTGTTACTTGCTGGTTCCCACCTTCGGGGTTTAAGGAGCTTTCGGCTGAAAAGGCCTTTTCTGCCAGCCCCCCCCGCCCCACACACACACACACACTTGAGCAAACACAAGCCTTATTTATGTCCGCGGAGCACTGGGGGAAGGCCGGGCCGGGCCGGAGCTCCCTGCCCCTCCCGGGGGGCTGTGGAGACGCAGCCTGGGGGCCGGAGGCGGCCGGTCACGGGCCCCAGTTTCTGGTCGGTAAAGTCGAAGGAGCGACCCAGGGAAAAGCCAGCCCCGTTCGCCTCCACGCGGCCACGGTCAGCGCGGGGACGTGCCCGCCCCTTCTCAGCCCACCCGCCCCGGCTCTGCACACACGTGTGTGTGTGTGTGCGTGTGTGCATGTGCGAGTGTGGGCGTGCAACGCGGCTTCGGGGCCTGCTTCGCTGAACCGCTGTAAAGTGAGTGGCAGGCGCGCTGACCCTGAGCTCCGTCCGGGAACCAAGGCGACTCCCACCACACCAGGGCCCCCCCCCTGCCCCGAGGGCGACCGAGAAGCAGGGTTATGGGGGAATCGAACGCTGGCACAACGATACGACGTCACCCCCGAGTCACAGCGAGATGCCCCCGGGGGCCCCGTCGGGTCCATGGAAGCCTCTCTGTTTTGCAATCCAGGGCCCGCGCCCACGTTGCTCGGAGGGGCCGCTGTGGGGGGGCAGCCCTCTGGGGGGCACCAGCGGGGGCCGCCTTCCCTCGGGCGGTGGCGTCCGGGGACGTGTCCCCAGAGGACAGCTTCCACAGGCAGCGGCAGCGGCAGCCGGGCGCGCTACGGTCCAGCGCGGAGAAGGCGCTGCCCCCCGGGGAAGCCGTCGCGCGGGCTCGCTGCCCGCGACCCAAGACCTGGGTCCCCAATCTCCGGCTTCCTATGCGGGGCCTTTGTGGGGGTCCTGTGGGAGTCGGGGCTCAGGAAAACGGCGCAAGAAAACGCTGGCCCTCTGGCTGCTGCTGCTGCCAGGGCTGGAGGGACGCCCTTCGGTCCCTGACCCCGGAGTCTCGAGCCCCTGCCGACACCCAGGCGATCGCGGCAGGTCGGGGGGGCGGGGGCTGGGGGCACCTCAGACCCTTCACAGCCTTTGGTCGCCGCTTTGAGGAGGAGGCAGGTCCCGTCTTCTCCCCCCGCGATCCGCCCCGCAAGCAGCTGGTCCCGAGCTCGGGCCGGCGTCTCCCCCGCGTCTCGGGGGTAAAGGCACCTTTGTCTGCCTTTGTGACCCATCGGGGTCTGCGGTAGGTGTTCTGAGACCGCGGGGACATCCTGGTCCCGCACCGGCCTCGACCTCTGCCGACCCGGGTTGGCATCTCCACGAAGGGCCGTGGGCCGGCTGCAGCCGCCGACGCGGCGGGGACCGCGTGCCGCGTGCCTGCCGCAGGGAGCCCTGGGCCTGCAGGGCCTCCCGCCGGTCCACGGGGCCTTTTACAGAAAATGTGCACCAACCTCTGCAACAGCGGGTGACGGAGGCCAAAGGGGACTCTGGGGGTGCCTTCAGTGAATCTCCTCCTCCCTTCACCATTTCTCAGTGTTTTAGGGGCTCCTGGTGGCCCCGCCCCCGCCCTGCACAAGTCAGACCCACAGGCCTCCAGGCCCTGATGCACTCAGCCGGCACTGAGGCGTGGCACTGGGTGGACCTACAGAGGTGAATGTCTGTGGCCTCCCCAGGGGCCCTGCCACCCAAAGCCACTTCAAGTGACAGCCTCGGGCCGGAAACCACGCTGTCACAGGAAACGGTGAGGCTGGCAGCCCGAACCCATAAGGCTGACCTACCACTTCTTGACCCGGAGGGTTTGGGGGACCATAAGTTGTTTGCACCAGAGAGAAAAAAGGAGTCACGTCCAAAGAGCAACATGACTTGGCAAGAGCCATCACGACACAGGCTCGCTAACGGGGCAGCCGCTGGCCCCACCGGGCTACAGAGGCGGACAGGACCCTACACCTGTGCGCGTTAAAAATCATAGGAGACGAGTCTCACCTGGTCAGAGCCACGACGAGGCCCGGGGAGTGGAGGGAAGGTGTGCGAAGAAGGGAACAGCTGTCCTCGCTCCTGCCACACTCAAGTGACAGGGGCCAGGGGGGGCCCAGGGCCCCGTCCCCCGCAGGTGTCCCCGGCAGAGCACACCACGGAGGAGGGCAGCCGAACACCACTTCTGCTCATTGCTCAAGGGAGACGCAAGTCTGGGCAGGGATTCTGGTCGAACGGCTTCAGGCTGAAAGGGAGGAAAAAGGACGTTGAGTCGGAAGCACATGAAAGGTTCCAGGTGCCTGGCACGGCGCCCAGGGCCAGGGGGCGGCAGTCATACTAGGCTGGATGGTGGATGGTGGATGGAGGATGATGGATGATGGATGGATGGATGGTGGATGGATGATGGATGGATGGATGGATGGTGGATGGATGGATGATGGATGATGGATGGATGATGGATGATGGATGGATGGTGGATGGATGGATGATGGATGATGGATGATGGATGATGGATGGATGGATGATGGATGGATGGATGATGGATGATGGATGGATGGATGATGGATGGATGATGGATGATGGATGGATGGATGATGGATGGATGATGGATGATGGATGGATGATGGATGATGGATGGATGATGGATGATGGATGGATGATGGATGGATGATAGATGGATGGATGATGGATGATGGATGGATGATGGATGGATGGGTGAATGGATGGTGGATGTTTGATGGATGGATGGATGGATTCTCAAACTAGAACGTGTCTCCATGATCATCGTGTTGTCTTTATCTCACTCTATTTGCACAGATATTTTGCACACACACACACGCATTCCCACTTGGAGCAGAAGGACTTAACTTGGAGACCATTTCCGAGGGCCAGGCTCCTCCAAAGCGCGGGTCGGCAAGGTGGCGCACTAACTAACCCTCGGAGGTCTGGGCAGAGGAGAGGAGAGGACTGCCTGCTCTGCAGGGGGAGCTGGCGGCTTGGCCAGACACACCAGGCCGAGAGGAACGGGACCGGGCGGTGGTGCTGAAGGGAGGAGGGGAAGGCGCGTGGCCAGACGGCTCTCTGGTTTTCAAGGCCTTTCCTTCTGGGTGACGATGCTGTGCTATGTGCCCCAGGCTTCTGGGCACTTAGGCGTGGTGGCCGTGTGGCTGAGTTCTGACCCCTGGCACCTGGGTGGGGTGGGCGTGCACCACTTCTAGGCAGGGCCCACGGAACTCTCGCGTGCCCGCTCTGTCACCAGCTGAGTGGAGAGGACTCCAAGGGTGTACAGGAGGGTAGAGCCATGGGGTGGAGGGAGCCTGGGTCCCTGAGTGACGCTGGGAAGAGCCTGCTGGCTGACAGCCTCTCAGCCACGGAGAGCCGGGGGGCTGTTTGTTACAGCAGCTAGTGCAGCTTGTCCTGACCGACGCACAGGAGACGAGGAGACGAGGAGCAGGGCTCTCCCCTCCTACAGGAGACTCCAGAAAAGGGGGCTCCCCACCTCGGCGGTGTTCGGGGGCTGTCTTCCAGGACGCCGGGCAGGGCCGTGGACTAACTTAACTGTCTCAGGGGCCCGGTCTGGCGGGCAAACACGGGGAGGGACAGACAGGCAGGAAGTACCAGAACCGGGCCACCCAAGGTGAACCCACCTGACATGGGGTCAAAAGTCCCATATTTTTAAAATGAAAGGGAGAAAAAGAGGTTTGATTGAAACGTCAACTTGAAAAATGATAAAAAAATGATAAAAGTTTCAGATAAACCACTTTCATCTTAATTTACCAACGTGTGGAAACTCCAATTGTCAGAGCAGATGAACGACAAAGAATGACTTTTTTTCCATTTACTTTCCATCAGATTGGGGGGCGCGGGCGGCTCTATGATTCAGAGGCTTTTTGGTAAAATGTTCAAGGGCTTAATCACCATTTACTTCCACGGCTATAGGTTCACGTCCGTGGGCCAAGGTTAACCCTTGTGAACCCAGGCCGCCGTGCCGCAGGCCGGATTCGGCACTGCAGGCGAAGGGGGGCCCAGCCCGCACCCCCCCCGCTCCGCTGACCGCTGGGTGGGTGTCCTGTGACCGACGTCAGACGGGACCAGGGCGTTTCTCTCTCTTCCCTCCCGGGCGTGCTAAGCGAGACCTCTGCCACCGCCATCTCCCACCTGAGGGACCTCGAGCAGTGGCACCTGGCAGGAAGGACACTCCCATGGAGCCTGCCTGGCCAGCTGCCTGTGGGGGCCCTGCCGGGGCGCCCCCGGAAGCTGCCCGGGCTGCCCGTGACCTTGCCCTCCGGCGTCCGCCACGTTTCCCGCCCCTGTTTTTCTGGCCTGCTTAGCTGCCTACGGGGACACTGTCACAGTGGGTAGGAAGTTCTCGCTCCGAATCCAAAGAAAGAGAAGAAAAACAAGAGCCAGAGGAAGGGAGGCTGAATAAAGAGAGACTTTGAGAAATGACAAATGCGCTTGTTAAGCAAGTAATTTCCCAGGGTTTCCTAATGGACAAGGAAACCTGAGAGCTAAAAAAAAAAAAAAGAAGAAGAAGAAGAAGAAAGAAAGAGAAAGAAAAGAAAAAACCAGCTAAAGAAAATCCCTCCGTTTCAGACGGGCAGTGTGTGCCCGCCGTGAGCCCCTTGGCATCTGCCGGCGCCGAGGGTCCAGTCAAGGTGCTGCTTGGAGGCCAGCTGGACGCCTGGAAGCTTCTCAGAGCCTCCCCTCCGGCCCAGGCTCCGGAGGTGGCTCCGTGGCGGCTGCTCTCGGTGCCGAGGCCTCTGTCAGAGAGGACGGGGAGAGTGAGTTGTTTCTCTTGGAACCCAGGGCAGGATGGAGTCTTCTCACCCTTCAGAGCCCTGCTCAGATGCCACCTCCTCAGGAAGCCTTCCCTGACTACCCCTCCTCCCCCGGTCACTCCGTCCTCCGTCACCCTGCTTTCCGGTCTTCCCGGAACGCGACTGCACCTCAGATGATGGGGTCTCCTGTTCCCGTGCCCGCCCCGCCAGCGGGCAGCCGCATGGAGGGAGGAGCTGCGCCTTCCACGCCCACCATCCCCAGCACCTGGGAGTGGGCCGGGCACCCAGCGGGCTGTCAGTAAATGGTGGGGTAAACCGAACCCTTAAGTGAAAAACATGAAGAAGAAATTGGAGAACCATAGAACCTTCTGGAACTGCATTCCGGAAGAGCCAGCCCTATCTCCTGTGCGTTTCTTTGCAGAAAATGTGAAATATATATGTGTGTGTGTGTACAGGTTTCTCTTCTGTGGGTGACTCCCGAACACGACCCTTGCGCCGAGCACAGCCTGTGTGCTGGGACCCCGTTCCCGAGCGAACTCCCCGCCCACAGGCCTCCCCCCGAAGCCGTGCGGAGCCCGGCCGAGAGGCGGGCCGGCTCCGAGGGGTCTCCGGTCCGCCCGCCCGCTGTGCGCAGACACGGGTGCACGCACCCACGGTGGTGCCCGCATCACCCTCCACACACGAACCGCCCCCCACGCTCATAGGAAGGACTTCCCAAGTGACAGCCACCAGGAATCAGTGGGGCTGAGGCAGCTCCCCCGGGGACCGCCGACGTGCCCTGGGGTGTCTGGGACACCCGAGGACGCCCAGTGGTGGGACAGGAGCTGGGACACGGGGGTCCTCGGGGAGCAGGGGGAGTCTGGCGGAGGAGCCAGAGCACGTGCCCCCGAGTGACGACCTTTCCCTCCTCGAGGTGGAGCGAGTGCCCCCCAGACAGATGCTGCCGGCAGCTGTTTGGGGCGGGGCCGCGGCGGGCCGGCGACTCGGAACCCGGGGCTGGAGCGGGCTCTGACAAAGGGGCCACTGTCTTCTGAGGGGCTGGTCGGGGCCCAGCCGAGCCGGCGGGCGGGAGTTTGCACAGCTGCGCCGCGAGCAAACATGCACTCCGCGCTGACCCGGGCCCGCGGCCTCGGGCATTAAACCCGACACTTTCCAGATGTCGGCAGCGCCCGGCGCTGGCACGGTCCGCGGCGCTCTGGCCCCAGGCTCACACACGCTCGCTCCCGCGCGCCCGCCCCGGCCCGTGAAGGCCGCATTGTGCTGGGACCCCAGGCCCCTCCTGCAGAGTCCACGCCCGGACCTGGAGGAGAGTCCCCCGGGCTGAGCCCGGGATTTACGAGCTGGATTTCCAAACAGTTCAAGTTCAAAGTTGGCTCCGCCGCAGCTGCCACTCTGACCGCCATCCTTCTGCATGCCCGGCTCCAGGCTGGACGGTGAGGGGGTGCGGGGCATGCCTTCTAGAGGGTTCTTTTTAACCCGAGTCAGGGTGAACCCTGAGCTCCCTGCAGCCAGAGCAAGGGGAGCTTAGCAGCAGCTCAGGGAGGGGGGCCCCCTCCATGCCCACCCCCAGTCCTCCTCTGGCCCGGAGCCCGGTCTGTGTGGCCCCCCCATACATGGGCCCCAGCTGCCTGGAGACCCCGGGACAGTCGCAAACCCCCACCTGGGCCCAGGCTTCTCCAGCTTCCTGGTCCTGGAGCTCCCCCCACTCAGCAGCCCCACTGGAGGGGGGACACAGGTGCCCTGGGGCAACCAGCCAACGGAGGTCGAGTGACAGGCCGGAAGGGGGGCCCCCAGGACATTTTCTTGAGCAGGAGGTGGCTTACGGCAGGGGACACCCCAGGCCCCACCCAGCACGGAGTCTCTGAACGCAAACAGGTGTGTTCTCCCTGCCGGTGCTGAGGCCAGAGGGTCCCCTTCCTGTCCCTGCCCCTGGGTCACAGGACGTTCACCTGAGGGGGTATGAGTTGAGAGCTTGGACTCACAGCTTCTCCCATGGGGTTCCTCCCACGGGGACACACCTGAGGACACCGGGGACACGCCCTCTCGGGGGGCTGGACAGGCCGCCACAGCCTCCACCCTCGGGCGACTCCAGGCAGCCGGTGGGCAGCGTCTTCCCGCAGAGCACGCACCCCGGCTGTGACGCCCCCGGCCCAGGCTCTGAGTCCTGGACCTCAGTCTGCTGCTCTGTGCAGAGCCCCGAGCTGGGTCCCCTCCTCCCGTGGGGGGCCATGCCCTGGAGGCCCCGGGAGCTGGTCTCCCCGCACCCGCTCACAGTGAGGCCCCCCCAGAACCAGCCTCACGCCCGTGCGCCCTGGCCGGCTCGCGGGGCCTGGGGATGAATCGGCCCATTCTGCTCCTGGCAGACAGGCCGGCCTATCGCCCGCGCCACCTGTCTGGTCACGCCGGGAGCTCTGAGTCCCCCTTTGTGGGGCTGGTGGGAAAAGAGAGACCTTTGGAGTCTTCCAAAGACACTCTCTGAGCCCTGCCCGCGGGTCGGCACCCCCCACCCCTGTCCCGAGTGTGGGCTTGGTGTCCTTTGGGACAGGGATGAGCCAAAGGACTGCAGAGCCACAGCGCTCAGACCGGAGAGACCAGGCAGGCGGCCAGGGCGGAGACCCTCACCCGGGGTCTGTGATTCTGGGCCGCCAGGCGGCCGGGACACGTCAGAGAGTGCGCCGGAGGCCGGGGCGTCAGACCGTCGCGACCCAGTGCGACGGCGGCGCACTCCAGACCGGACGCTGAAGAGACACACGGGCGTGCACACTCACACGTGTGCACACTCACTCGCAGGGCCAAGGAACTGGCGGATCAGGGCCCACGAGGCGGCGAACTGTGTCCCCCTCCAAAAGGCACGCGGGGGTCCTCACCCAGGGACCCCTGAGCGTGGCCGTGTTCGGAAACAAGGGCCGCGCAAGTGCGGCCTGGCCCCCGCGAGGCCCCAGGGCGGCTGTCTGGAGACACACGCGGAGGGCGGAGGAGGCCGTGTGCCCACGGAGAGACGTGGCTACCGCTTCACCCTGCTCGCTGTCCTCCCACGGTCTTTTCGACGTGGAAACGACAGGCGATCGGGAAGATTTCAGGACTGACGCAACAGGCCACGCACCCGCGGCTGGATCTGGAGGGAACACATCGCACCCCGACGTCCTGGGCCCCCACCACAGTGGACGGCGGCCCTGCATCTGTGCTCATGGTTCCTGCACATGTCACTCGGCTTTTCCACGTGCGCCCGAACTTATCACTGAACATTACGCGTTACGTGTTTTTAAGCTGCATATATATATATACATATATATATATATCTTCCTGTATCTATTGTTCTACAAGTGGCTGCTTTAACATTTTTAAATTATGGATTGAGCTCGGGCTGCAAACCAAAGCATCACAGGTTCGATTCCCAGTCAGGGCACATGCCTGGGTTGCAGGCCATGACCCCCAGCAACTGCACATTGATGTTTCTCTCTCCCTCTCTTTCTCTTTCCCTTCCCTCTCTAAAAATAAAATAAATAAATACTTAAAAATTTTTAAAATTGATTTTAGAGAGAAAATGGGGGAGGGGGAGGGAGATCTGTTGTTCCACTCTTCGACGCATTCGTTGGCTGACTCTTGTATGTGCCCTGACCAGGGATCGAACCTGCAACCTTGGCCCATTGGGATGATGCTCTAACCACCCGAGCTATACGACTCGCTGCTCTGACTCAGTGTTACTGTGCTAAGTTCATTCACACTCATGCATGTTCTGCTGGTTCCCTCGTTTTCTGTCCTGGAGGGCAGAGACCACGGGCCTGCCGACAGCTAGCACGTCCCCTGACAGGCAGAAGGTTCCCTGCTGTGTCGACCCAGTGGCAGGGCCAGCTGAGTGCATCTTAGTGAGCTCCGCCCTTTGTGAGTCCGGGGCCAAGTCCCCCTGTTTAAGGGCACCAGTCACGCCGCATCGGGCCGCCCCACGCCGGTGCGGCCACACCTTAGCTAATGACACCTGCACCGGCCCCGTCTCCAAACCGGGTAGTATTCTGAGGTGCTGGCGATGGGGACTTCAGCCCTGGAATTTGGGGGGACGCAGTTCAGCCCATACAGCCCCTCCTCGCTGTCAATGACACAGCACCAACCCTAAAACATGTTTCCGACTTATCCTTGCATGGCCGAGGGCGACGGGACTGCAGCTGAGTTTACTGCTTACAGTTCTACACTCGGAGCTCAGCTCCCGGCTCCTTTTCTCTGCGATTCCCCTGTAACACGCGTGTGCACGCACACACATGCACACGCACTTGCACACACACGCCCAGGTGAAGGTTAAACTTCCACCGGGCGACACGCAGGGTTAACTCGAGGGGGAAAGGCAGCGCTTGGAAACCACGGGCCGGCCGGCCCCGCGCGGGCCCCCGGGCTCGGGACCTGCCTTCCCGCTGGGCTGCCGGCTCCGCACAAGGGCTCAGTGTGCTGGCGGAGACACAGCCTCCATTCTCCGGGGCGCCCCCCCGCCCTGTGCTGGCGGCCACGGCGCCCACCGCCCCGAAAGCCAGACTTTCGATCAAAGCCGGAGGTGTGACAGATGGGCCGGAGTGGCCAAGACGCCCCATTTCCCGCAGAAAATGCCGCATTGTTCCTGCAGGACGGGGCGGTGGTGACCTGCCGGGGCGGGGTGAGGGTCCGCTCCGCCTGCTTGCCTGCAGAGGCGCCCTGGCGGGCGCTGGGGGGCTCGGGAGGGTAGTTCTAGACTTTCGCTCCCTTTAAAAGTTTGCTTCACCTAAGAACGTTCATTGTTAACTCACATTTTTCTAGTTGGTAAAACAAAAAAAAAATTTTTTTTCAACTTCAGCTGTGAACAATCTAAGCTTCTAGAGCAGAGGTACCAAACTCATCGTCACCGGGGGCCACATCAGCCTCGAGGTCGCCTTCGAAGGGCCGGATGTGATTCTAGGGCTGTGCAAGTGTACCTGCTCCTTAGCCAGGGGCAAGGAGGCCAGCACTGCCGCCAGGTAGAAATAAGGTGCCGGGCCGGATAAAACAGGGTGCAGGGCGGGATTCGGCCCACGGGCCTTGTGTTTGCCGCCTGTGCTCTGGAGATTAAAGATGGAGGTGAACTTTTCCTGGCTGCTGTAGCTCAGTGGATTGAGCGCGGGCTGCGAACTGAAGTGTCACAGGTTCGATTCCCAGTCAGGGCACGTGCCTGGGTTGCAGGCCATGGTCCCCAGCAACCATACATCGATGTTTCTCCCTCTCTTTCTCCCTCCCTTCCCTCTCTTAAAAATAAATAAATAAAATCTTAAAAACAAAAAAGAGATGTAGATGAACTTTTTTTTGTCCCCGGTGTTCCATTGCCAGGCGGAGGAGAAACACTGGTGCCCGCCAATCCTCGCCGAGAGATGGAACCCTTCTGAACCGTTGTGCGCACTCGGGTCTCGGGACGCCCCCGTCCGCGGTGCTGGTGGGAGCCTCTGGCGGAGCCGGGACCCCGAGGCAGCCCCACCCGGGTCCCCAGGGGTTCGTCCCGTGCCACTGCTGTGTGCCGCCGCCCGCCTAGAGACGCTGCTTCTGCCTGCCCTCAGTGCGCCTGTCCCCACGGAGGACACAGCTCCCTCTCTGCGTGTCCCGTGTCCAGTCCGTTGCCAAGCGAGGATCGCCCACTGCCGAGTGCTGCGGGAATCGGGTCCTCCCCGACTGTCACCCCGTCTCCGCCCGCTGACTGCGGCGTCTCTCCTCGGTCAGCCGCAGCTGCGGTCCTCGACAGAAGACCCCCCGCCCCGCCTCGAAACCACCTTCAAGCCTAAGCGGCTTAACGCAGCGGAATTGTGCCCCCATGCACGCTGGCACGGCGAGGTCTCTGCTACGGTGATCCGGGGGCCCAGGCTCCTTCCCTGTCGTGGCTCCACCCAGCACCCGCCCCCCCCCCGCCCCCCAGTCCCGCGTGTCCAGCTGGGAGGCTGGAAAGAGCTTACAGCGTCTCTCAGGAGCTTTTACGGGCCAGGCCTGGAAGTGGCCACTTCATTCTTGCCCGTGGTCCATTGGCTAGAACCAGTCACATGACCCTACCTAGAGGCAAGGGATGCTGGGAAATGTAGTCTGGTGGAGGCAAGGATTTAGGGGCGGCTGGCTGCCCCCATCTGGTTCACTATATCCTGCTGTGGTTGTGTTTCTCTCTCTGGACAGGGGGTTCCTTCAAGGCCAGGAGGGCGTGCAATTCCCTCGTGTTTCCCGGCCAGCACAGGAGGAAGGCCTTACAGAAGTTCACGCGGGGGCGGGGGAGGGGGGATACACCAGACAGAAAAATGGGCCCCGCCTGGCCAGCTAAGGCGCCTGCTGCACCCACGGCCCCTGGCCAGGACCGGCGAACCCGTGGTCCCTGCGCAGGGCAAAGTCTGAGATGTGAGGGGACACCGTGTGAGGTTCTGAGCCCCGTTCTCGGGATTTCGGACCAGGGACAGAGGGGCAGCTGGCCAGTCCGGGTGGGGCCGAAGCCAAGAGACCCCGAGAGAGAGGGCAGAGCACACGGGGCCCCCCAGGCCGAGGCGGCCGGGACAGGGCTGGCATCTCGGCAGAGAGCAGGGAGGCGGCGGCGAGTGTGTGGCCCCCGCAGAGACAGCAGAAGCGGGGAGGGGGCAGGGGCCTCGCTCGCGCCTCGGGCATCACGTGAAACAGTGGAGTGAAGCAAAAATCGTCGGAGGAGGGGTGGGCGGCGGTGCCTGTCGAGGGACGGGGGTACGGAGGCCCCTACAGGGAGTAGCTGTGTCCCCAAGGCCGGCAGGGGATGCGTGAGCCCGCGTGGCTGAGAGAACATGGCACGGCGGTCACTAGAGCCCGCCTCGGGCACAGCGTCAGCTCCCGGGCCCCAGCCCCACGGCAGACCCCGGGGCGCCCGCACCCCAAGGCCTGCGCGCCTCAGTTTCTGAATGCGCGTCTGGGGAGGCTGCTCTCGGGTTCAGGGCGCTGCCTGCCGGCCCCCCAGGAAGCGGGGGCCCTCAGGTCTGGGCCCCCAGGTTTGGAGGCGGGGGTGGGGGGCGCTGCTGACAGGGCCTGGGATCTCGCTTCCCCCCTCGAATTCGGAAACCAGCCCGCTTGGCTGGTCTCCTCCCGATTCTGTGGCCTGCAGCCCTTGGAACGGGTTTATTTATTCGTTTAAATTGGGTTCTGGCATTTACTTGTGTTTGTTCTCTCCATAAAGACCTTTTTATTTGGGTCCCGGAGAGCTGTTTACTGCTGAGCACATGTGGCAGGAAGAAACGATTGGACCAGAGACCCTGGCGCTACTCTCCGGTGACCGCGGGCTGGAGCGGCGCCAGGGGGCCTCTGCCCCCGCAGGGCACCGCCGGCCTCCGTGCAGATAAGGGCGGCCGCTCCGAACGAACGCCAGGGGAGCTTAGAGATCAAGGATGGAGCCCCCCCGCCCCCGGGGATGGCAGTGTCTCAGACACCAGCGGGGACACAGCCCGATGGCTGTAATGAGACGCACTCTGAAAAAAGCATCCCCCCTGCGTTTGTGGTTTTTACCCTGAAAGGGGTGAGAAGGAAGTTTGGGTGAGAGGCGGGCCGTGGTGAACGGCGCTGGCGAAGTTCTGAGGTGGTGTGGGCCCAGGGGTGTGGGCAGACGCAGGGTTTGCCGGGCTCCTGAGAGGGGCGGATAAATCAGGAGTCGGGGAGCTCCCCTGGGGGCTCACCCCAAGGAGCTGAAAACTCACGTCGGCACCCAGGCCTGCACACGGGTGTTCACGGCAGCCTCGTGCACTGTCGCCCAACCCGGGAGCAACAAGGCGCCTGTCCTTCAGCGGAGGGTGGGTGGACACGCGAGGCCCCTGCGGACCGCAGCACGCGTGTCACTCGGCGCTGGGAGGCGTGAGTCCCCAGGCCGGGAGGTGCGTGAGGAGCCGTGACTGCAGGTCCCTTGGAGGAGGGACCAGCCTGAGAAGGCGGCTGCGCGCTGCGGGGTCCAGCCACGCGCCCTTCCGGAACAGGCAGACCGAGGAGCCGGTGGGAAGATCGGGGGTGGCGGGCGCTGGGAGGGGTGAGGAGGGAGGGTCCGGCGGGGCAGGGAGGGGGTCTGGGGCGGCGAGCGTCCTCTGGATGAGGCCGTGTGTCCAGCCCACAGGGCACACAGACCAGGAGTGAGCCCCGCGCCCGCTGCGGGCGCTGCGTGACCATGGCGTGTGCGTGTGGGCTCCCCGGCTGTGCCACGTGCACCGCCTGGTGGGGACGCTGACAGTGGGGGCTGTGCGCGTGGGGGGCCGGGGGGACACGGGGCACCTCTGTCCCCTCCGCCCAGTTCTGCTGTGAACCTAAAACTGCTCTAGAAAATGGTCTTCCAAAGGGTAGGGGAACAAAATTTGAGCCCCGCACGTGACAGGGAGATTGGACAGTAAGTGGTAAGAGGAGTTCAAGGGAAGGTGGGGTTTTTTTAGCATTGGGAGCAGCCAAACATCTTGGGGGACAGGAAGGTTTTGGGGACAGGGGCCATGGTGCTGCGGACGAGGGATGAGAGAGAGCGAGCCGGACCCAGGAGCAGGTGCAGGGAGGGGGCTTGGAGACAGAAAGTCACACTGTACTTATTTACTGAGAACTTGCGACAGGCAAGACACGAGACGCCTCTCCTTCAGTCCTGGTGACAGCTCCCACAATAGGCCCCACTCGGGAACCCACTTTCCAGAAGAGGAAAGCAAGGCCGACATAGCTTCAAGGAGCTGCCTACGGGCGCCCCAGGTGGGTGGGAGCAGGACCCCCTGCGTCCATCACGCTGTCAGTCAGCCCCACCCAGCAGACACAGGACAAGGTCCCTCTTCGCCAGGGTAACCCGAATCGGGCGAAATCAAACTCGAACCATGTAACGCAGCCTGCTGGCAACGCTGTCGCTCCAGCACGCGGTCGACACACACGGGTCGCTCGCTGCCCTCCCTCTCACGGCACCGCGGACACCCAGCCCGTGTTCTACGGTGAGGGCACACAGGTCCAGGGCTCCAGACCCACGCGGGGCCGGGAGCCACCATGTGGGTGAGCCCGGGGCCAGAGAAGGACTTCTTTGAAAAGTGCCAAGTGATGCGTTGAGGCCGTAAAATGAGACTCTTCTGGGTGGTTTCAAGTGCAAGCCTTGTGACATATTTTTTTAACGAACTCTCTAATTGGAACTAATTTTAGATTTACAGGAGTTGCATCGCTGTGTATGTTGAACTTCAAAATCTCCCCGTGGTCGGCAGACGCCAGCGTGGTCGGGACTTTCGGGGTCCTGAGAAGTCGAACTTGGTCTGGTCCGATGCCTGGGGTGACCCAAGTCCGGATTCCTCGGGGGAACGCAGGCTCTGCGGAAGGTTCCGGAGTCAGTGATAACTTGGGAGCTGCCAGATTTCTAACGCATGATTCATGCTCCTATTTACACCGTCCTTCCTCTCTGGGCGAGGAGCGGCCTGGCGGCAAACATCCCTCCTGACGCCTGGACGGCGCCGGGGCCAACGGCCAGCGCCGGCGGGCACCCCGGGCCCGGCTGAACCCGCGGCAGCCTCGCCCGCGAGAACGTGAGAACGTGCTGTTGACCCGCCTGTGTCAGTTCACGTTTTCTGCAGCCGCCTCAGAAAAGGAGTGAGGAGCAGGTGAAGCCGATTCGAACGCTCCCTTGTTTGCGGTCTTCGGAAGGACTCTGGCACAGAGCAAGGAAATGAACGGAACACAGTTTCTTCCTCTTAAAAAACTAAAAATTATATGCTCTCTAATCCAATGTATCTAAAAATATGATCTCAACATACAACTGCTATTTAAAAACCTATTATTTAGACCTTTTTTTCTTTTTTTGGAACAAAGTCCTTGAAACCTGATATGTGTTTTATGCTAACATACGAGTCCATCTGGAGGTTACATTTTCATTGGAAACTTGCAAATGTTGTCAGTTTTGCAGTTTGAAACACAATAGCGTATTTTCTGAAATACACAGATAGATGGAAGTTGTCCCCAACACACTGGGGAAGCTTCCTAATCACTGAATTAAGTATCAGTCTTTTTTCCTAAATTTTATTTACTTATTTTTAGAGAGGGAAGGGAGAAAGAAAGAAAGAGAGAAACATCAATATGCGGTTGCTGGGGGCCGTGGCCTGCAACCCAGGCATGTGCCCTGACTGGGAATCAAACCTGCGATGCTTTGGTTCGCAGCCCGCGCTCAATCCACTGAGCTACGCCAGCCAGGGCAAGTATTGGTCTTTACATTGAAATATGTTAAACCGAAATTCCGTTCCTCGGGGGAACCAGCCCCGTTGCAAGCGCTGACGAGTGGCCAGAGGCCACCACAGGGAACGATGACAACGCGCCTCCCGTCCCCGTCCAGCTTCTTCCGCCCCAGCGCGGCCTCCCCGCCTCTGACTCCTCCCAGCGCAGCGCTCTCCTCCTCACCCTTCCTCCTCGCCTTGCGCCTCTCACCCAGACGCGGCTCTGCCAGCGTGGGTGGCTGAGCCCAGGGCCGCCGCTCCTGAGACGGACACGTGCCCGGGGCACACCTCGCCCTTGTTTTTCTCGATTGCCGCCAACCGTGGGCCTCACGGCCACGACCCCAGGGGCCTTGACGCCACCTGTGGCCCTGGGGCTGCAGGAGGAATGCCGGGCAATGATTCCACGACATTCCCGGGACAGAGGTGGATGAGGAGGGCTGTGGGCCGTGCCAACCCCGCGTTTCTTCTCCCGTCCCCTCCTCCGGCACGTGAGCCGCCAGCCGCCAGCTCCACGGCGGTGGCCACGGGTGTGTGTGTGTCTTGGCTTCGGGACGGTGACAGCCCTCGGAGCCTGGGTCACGTGTCTATCCCCGGTGCCCGCCAGGGACGCACTCGCTGGGTCCCGGGTCCCTCCCGGTGCCGCACTCAGAGTGACAAATGTGTCCAGGGGAGAAGAAAATGCGTTCTCGAGCCACTCAGACGTAACATACGACTTCCCCGGCCGCCGATGCTCTTCCTGGGGGTTGGAGCAAAGGCCAGCGAGGATCTGTCTTCGTGACGGGGGGCCACCCCGAGCCGTCTGTCTCCTTCCCTGTGGGCGCTCCCCGAGGGGCTTGGTGCCGCGGCCAGTTAGGGGTTGCTAGTGGTCGCGAGCATCTCTATCTCCACACCTGCCCAGGACACCCCTGGGGAACTCCAAGCATTTAGGCAATCTGAAGTTGGCTCCTTTGTGTGACGGGAGATGCTGGCAGCGGTGGTGGTGATGGTGGTGATGGGGGTGGTGGGTCCCACAAGACGGACGTTGTCCTGAGAACAGGTGGTGTCGTTCACTCTCTTATCTCCGACTCAGAATTCAGCTCAGTGCGTGCTGCTCGAATGGGAGGCAGACACAGTGGCTGAGTAACTAAGCGGGAAAAGAAGGTCTCTCCCAGCTGCCGGCGGACTACACGGGAAGCAGGGCATGGGCCTGGAGCCCGAGTCAGGAGAGGGAACCGAAGTCTGCCCGGGCCGGGAAGGAGAGGGGGGAAGCGGACACTTATGCCCCGTCCGCGTTCCCAGCCGGCTGCTCCAGCCACAGCCCGCCCGGGACCGGGAAGGAGCCCGTGACACTGATTCCGGCTCACTTGGCCCCGGGGCAGTGTCTCGGGGCGACAAGGCCCTCGGCCAAACGGCGGGGCACAGGGGGAGGTCGGCGTCTTCCTAGGATCGCCAAAGGTCCTGCCAGCGGAACTCGTGTGTCTGGTTTTCAATCCTTTCCGAACTTCAGACATTTGCTCATCGCCGTGCATATGTTTGCTGTATCGGTGTGCGGCCTCTACCAGGAGTCGGTAAACTGTCCTGTACAGGGCTGGAGGGTCCACAGGTCTGGCTCTGTGGGCCGGACCATCTCCGCTGGAACCGCTCCGGGGCGGTGAGAGCGCCCGGGGTAGCGCAGCGTGACTTTGCGCCAGCAGTGGGCGTGGCTACGCACCAGCAGTGGGCGTGGCTACGCACCAGCAGTGGGCGTGGCTACGCGCCATCAGACGGTTACTGACAGAAACCAGGCTGCAGCCTGCCTCGCGCCCAGGGCCGGGGTGTGCAGACCCCTACCCACACGCTTACTCCCAAAACATGTTAAGGGCTCACTGGAAAGGAACAAATCTACAATAAATTAAAAGAAAAGGTCATACGAATCCCATAAGTGGAAACCCGTGCCACGTATAAACCTGCAAAACTAAACGTGATTGACCGCGGAGGAAGGTTATTCAACTGTAATAAAGGAGGACGAACTTGGGAGATTTGCAGCCTGAGGTCTGCCCTCTCTCTCGTTAAAATAGAAGGGGGGATGGGAGGAAATGAGGAAGCCCTCTGGAGGGTCAGTGACTCATTAGCACTAAGCTTTCTCTTTCCTGGTCAGAATCCGTTGGACACAAGGGAACTGAAGAGGTAACCTTTCTGGACGCGGCTTATCTCATTTAGGTCCCTCCGGTTTCCCGCCCGCAGCGCCAGTGCAGAGAGACCCTGGTTCCCGGACTGCGGCGGCTGCCCTCTGACCACCAGAGAGCCCGGTGCACGTGAAAGGTGTGGTCCAGACCATGTAGGCGTCCAGGTTTCTGGGCAGGGTGGCCGGGCAGGCCCTGCCCTCCCTCAGCCCGTGGAAAGAAGGCAATGAAACCCTCCCCTGCTGGGCTGGGCGACATGTCCCGCTGGCAGAGTCAGGCTCGCAGGCTGACCTGGGACGCTAGCCGCCCACCCCGGCTCCCGGATGGCTGTGACCCCGCCCCACCCGGCCGGTGCCCTGAGGTCTGTGCTCAGCTCCAGGCCCCTCAGGGCCCCGCGTGGGAGGCGGTCACCAAGCAGCGGAGGTCGTAAAGCCTGAGCCCTGGGCACCCGGTGGACCCCAGGAGCGCGGGCACCGCAGGCGGCCGGGCACCCGAACTCCGTCCTATCGGAGCCCGGCTGTAAACCGGAGCTGCGACCCACCCAGGCCCAGCCAGCCGAGGGCCGGGGGCGTGAGCTCAGCGAGACCTGCCACAATCACTGCCCGTGAGTCAGGCGCGTGATTCAGAGAACAAACAGCGCGGAGCTGCACAAACAGGCGGGGAGGAGGCCAGCGCCGCGCGGGCGCCGGGCCTAGAAGCCAGGCCGCCGGCAGCCTGGGCGGGGCCTCGGGGGGCTCGTGGAGGGAAGCCAAAGATGTGACGGGGCCTTGAGGACAGTGAGACCCGGGCAGGCCCCGCTTTCCCACCATCACCCTGCAGGGACCAGCGGGGCGACACCGGCGTCCTGGGAGCCCCAGGCCCGGATGTGCCCCGGAGCCCATGCCCTCCTCCGGGCATCGGGGCAGGCACGCCCCCAGGGGTGGCCCTGAAGCACGGACCCTCCTGTCTTCCAGGCTCCTTAGCGGGTGACTGAGCAGCCACCTGCCCCAAACACAGCCCGCCCTGCCCCTCCCCCCTGCCTCACTGTCCCCACTGCCCTCGGCTTCTCCCTGGGGTCACCTCCCGAAACAGCCCCCGCACCCCAACCCTTGGCTCCGGGTTTTCATGGTGTCCCGTCTGAGGTGGGAGCCCTCAGTCCACTTGGAGTTGACTTCCGTACGAGCTGTGAGATGCGGGTCCAACCTCCTTCCTTGGCGTCTGGAGGTCTGTTGCTCCCGGCACCCATTACTGAAAGGTGGTTCTCAGCCACCGAGAGCCCTGGGGACCGAGCACAGGGTGTGGCTGCAAAGAGAGATGGAGAACGGGGGCCACAGTGCAACCCGCCGGGGAGGGGATGCGGGGCACCTTCGGCTCCCCCAGAGGACGCGGCCGGCCCTGGAACAGAATGGCTCTGAGAGGGGTAGGCGGGGCCCCGCCAAGGCCCCCTTCCCTCTCGGCGTCACATGGCTGTGGGAGGCGGCCACCGGCGCGGGGCTCAGAGCCGCAGGGAGGACGCAGAGCCCCTTGCCACCTGGACACCAAGGTTGGAAGGCTCCCGTCTCGGCCTGCCCCCAAGTCAGTACGGGTGGTGTGTCCGCACGCACTGCACGCTCCACTGCGGCCCAGACTCTGACAAACAACACCCTGTGGGGGACGTGCCCCCCGCCCCCCGCCTGAGGTCCCTCACTCCCGCCATCACTCGGTCCTGGCCCCGCCTCCAGGTAGCTGCCAGGGCTGGCGGGCGCTGAGGCTCCCACCGGCATCATCTTACTAGGCCGGGCCGGTGGTCTCCCCACCCTGGGGCCCCTGCTGCCTTGGGTCCTCGGACCATAAGCAGAGAGACACAAAGGAGTGGTGCCACCTGGTCTGCCCGCGCTGTCAGGCACTGTCACCTCTGTCTAGTTCCAGGACGTGCCCCTCACCCCACGACACAGTGACTCCACACTCCTCCCCACCCCTGGCCACCACTGGTCGGCGATCCGTCCCGATGGAGGTGCCAGTTCGGGATGTGTCCCAGACATGGAGTCCCACGGTACGTGGCCTTCTGCATCTGGCGTCTCTTGCGCAGCATTGTGTCCTCACGTCCATCCACGCTGTGGCCAGCACCAGAGCTCCGTCCCTTTCCATGGCCGAGTCACAGCCCCCGGTGCGGACAGCCCACGGTCTGTCTCTCCTCCCTCTGTTGATGGGCATCTGGGGTGCCCCCACCTCGGTCTTTCTCGAACAGTGTTGCCGAGACCGTCCACGTGCACGGTGTTGCTGGAACCCCTGCTTTCCGTTCCCCGGGCACCTACCCAGGGGCAGGATGGTGGGCCGGGCGGCACCTCTGCGTGGAACCCACCAGCACCGCGGGCTGCGTTCCAGGCGGTGGCGCCCCTCACGTCCCCACCGGCAGTGCACCGCACTCCGGCTTCTGTGCGTCCTCGCCGGCACTTGCTACTCTCCGCCTTTTCCAGTGCAGCGTAGCGTCCTCACGGGCGAGCCGCCCGGCCTTCCTGGGCGTTCACCTGTCCCACAGGTGCTCCCTTCCTCTGTGGTCGGGCAGCCAGGCTGGTCCTCCCCCCACCCCCCCGCTGTCACAAACGACGCCTGCGCCGGACGGCCTGCCTGGGCTCCCTCGCTTGGGGTTTGCTCTGTGCCACCACCACGTGGCGGGAGCCTCTGTCGCGCCTTTCCCACCAGCCCTGCCGGAGAGGCTCGGTCTCTGGCGCCCTTCCTGCAGACCCACGCCGCGCGCGCCGGCAGCCACGGGCCTCCTGGAGCACTGGGAACGTGGCCGGTCCAAGTCGGGACGGGCGGGAGAGGTCACACGCACATCAATCTCAGTGCCGCAATGCCAGACAAATGTGGAACGTCTCATGAATCACGTCGTACGTTGATGACACGCTGAAGTGAAAACGCGTTAAGTATATTGGGTTCAATAAAACATGTATTAAAATTAATTTCACCCGTTTCTTTTTACTTTAAGAAAGAAATGTGGCTGCTGGGAAACGTAAGAGGAGCGCATGGGCGCGGCGGCTCCCGTGCGGTTTCCAGTGGACGCGGCTCTCCAGGGAGGTCGCTGGCCCGGGCGCCTGTCCCCTCACCACACGGCATGTCCCTGTTCCTTCCCCCGGACCATGGACTTCCTGAGACACAGGCCACGGTCTGTCTCCTCTCCGCCCCTGGGGCAGCTTTGCAGGGAGCGGGGATTTCAGCAGCACGGCCTCTCCGCACGCAAATGGGGTCCTGTCAGCGCTGTTCCTGCCCCGGCTCTGTCTTCCCTCGCACCTTCCAGTGACTTCCTGTTGGCTTTTGGGGGAAGGCGAGAGTCTTCAGGGAGCCCCCAGGCCCCACGGGGTCTGGATCCTGCCCGCCCGTTCGCACTCCCGTCACCCTCTGGGCCCGGCCACCCGGCTTTCTCTCCTGCTTGCTCCTGCCCCAGGGCCTCTGCACACGCCACGCTCTCTTCCAGGGGTGCTTTTTCTGTCCTTCGGCGCCTGGTGACTTCTATTCGCCCTTTGGGTCTGAGCTCCAACAGGCCACGCTGACCTGCTCCTGGCTCAGGGGCGCAGGGCACCCCCCCACCCCTCACAGGTGGCCAGCCCCATGAAGTGTCTTCTCGGACTGATGCGCATGCCCCCCGTAACTCCCTGGCCCCATTCGCCAACCAGGTGACACCCTGCCGCACGCTTCCGGGGCTTGCTGGAGGAACACGTGGGAGCGGGTAGATGCTCCACCTGGGTCTCAGGTGTCCCCGAAAGAGAACTCCAGTCCAAGGGTGGCCCTGGCGACTAGATGCCTCGTGTCAATTTCACGGGCTGCGAGGACCTTCCAGCTGGACCCTGAGGTCAGTTATAGGCTGCAGCAGATCCGGAGAAGCTGCCGAAATGGTTCTCAGTCGCTCTCCTAAAAACGTCTTTGTCCCTGACGTTGGGTCTGGCCACCCCAGGCTGGGGCAGGGGACGGGGGAGCAGCCTGGGGCTCCTGCTAGGACGGGACCAGGGCCACGAGGCAACTTTCAGGGCAAGCTGGCTCCCTCCAGGCAGCCGACTGTCGCCGATGCCCAACCCCGGGACACCCGAGCTGCAGGAGGGACACTGGCTCCCCTGGGGCCGTGCGGCGTGCCAGCGCTCGGCAGACCCGACGCCAGGTTTCGCCCGGAGACAAAGCCACCTTTCCCCCGAGGCCCCGGGCAAAGCCGATGACTTGCCGTCACATCCGTAACCGAGAGCAGACAGAAAGGGCATCGCTCGCATCCAGGCGCGGGGCGGCGCCGGGCCACCACGCAGCTCTGCGTCTCTCTTTACACTGCGATATCTAAGCACGTGGTGCGGAGGCAGAGCACACACACAGAAGCACACACACCGGACATGCACAGCTGGCGGAGTTTCCAGCGAGCGAGCGAGCGAGCGAGTGCCCCCGGTAGCAGCCAGGTGAAAGGCCTGCACCTTCCCCGGGTCCCCTCCTGGGGCCATCCCAGCTCCACGTCCACCCAGTGCGGCCGGCGCAAGGCTCCCGACCCTGCAGGGTCACGGGCGGCTTCCGGACTCGGCGTAAATGGAGCCGCACGGCGCATGCCCTCGCCGCCTCGTCCGGCATCGGACCGTTCGCCGGTCACCGGGTCTCTGGGAGATACCCGCGCACCTGGCGGTTTCGGAGCCCTGCTGCGAGGGCTGTGGTGGGGCCCGCCGCCCGCTCCCGAAGTTCCAGACAGGCCCCCAGGGGGAAGCAGGCCCCCTCAACTAGGCAGGGAGTTCGCCACCTGCCCTGAAGGTCACCAGCCCCCGACCCAGACTGGAGAGCCGGCGTGCCTGTCTGGCCCCTGCGGAGACCACGGACGAAACCCAACCCTCGTCCGCAGTGTCTGGAGGGGAGGAGGGCGGGGGGGGGCGCGGCCCGACGTCCACACATGCGCTGTAGCAGGACCGGGGCCGCGGGGAGCGGGGAGCGGCGGGGGGGCGGGGGGCGCTGTTGCAAAAAGACATGAGCGCGCGAAATTTTCCATTCCTCCCGAGGCCCCGAAACCGTAAGAACAGGCTCTGGCCCGCACTTGAACTTTCTCCCCGAATAAGGCGATTTTTGTTTCCCTCCTTTGTTTTTCTTGGTTACCTGCTGCCGGGTCTCCGGGCTGGGCTGCTTTGGAATTTCTGCGGGAGGATTTCTGTGCACGTTTGTCTGTCCGGCTGGTGACGAGGACGGGCGTGCTCCGGAGAGGAGCGCCGTGCGTGGGGGGCGGCCCCCGACGTCCGCCGCGTGGGGCACGTGCTCGGGGTCCCACCGAAGAGCGTTTCCTGCAGCGCCCCCCAGCGGGCGGCGTTTGTTCCCCGGGTCGGCCTGAACCCGCGAGACTCCGGTTCTCATCCTTCTCCTGCCTTGGAGCCCAGAGAGGGCGAAGGGCCTGCTGGAGGTCACACAGCAAGACAGTCTCCATCCCTTCGTTCCTGTCTTCTCCAAGGAAGACGCCCGTCGGCCACTGAATGTGCGAGTTCGGTGACAATGGCACCAGTCCCGAAGGGAGTGGCTTGCTCTGTGATGGACTGGGCTGTTTCTTCCGTGGCAGAGGGGACGCAAGGGCGTGCCAACGCGGCTCCCGGCGCTCGCTGGGGATGACCCCGTGCCTCTCCCCAGCGCCGCCTTCAGTGGCGTCCCCTGGTGGCCGACGGTCAGTCAGGGAGAGAGTCCTTACGCCACAGAAACAGGCACGGGCTGCACACCAAGGCTTTTTTGTTCGTTTGTTTTCCTTCCAGGAGAGCTGGTTCAGGGTTCTCGGCGGAGGCCAGAACCCCCCCCCCACACACACACACACCCCACTCAGTCACTTGTCCCTCCAGCCCTGGTCTGCTGCTGTGAGCCTGGTGCTGGCCTAGGGGTCAGGTCTCACAGAACGAGAGGGGAGTCTGTTTTTTAAAGTAATGCAGACGTGGGAAGGGAGACAAACCGCTCCCCCCCACACACACACACCATGCAGGAGGCCTGGGGGTTAGTTCAAAACAGCGCCTCCCAAAGCAGAGCTGGTGGGGGGCCCGTGCTGCTCCGCAGCTACAGGGACTGCCTGCCTCACCAGGGGGACCCTCTCCCTTCTCCTCTCCTTCTCCCTGGGGCAGGAGACACACGCAGGGCGGGCGCTCAGCTAGGGCCCGGGCCTCGACGGAGGGCGCAGGGACCTGGGGGCGGACGGGGCCGGTGCCACGCCAGGACCCTGCATAATCAGCCCTCGCTGAGTACGGATGGTGCACCAGGCTGTGCCCACCTGTACCGAGTGGGAGCCAGGCCACACGTTTACTCCCAGCTCATGGGGTCCCAGCGACAGAGCACAGGGTCGGCGGGGAGAGCAGATCGCAGTCCGGCTACACTCCCCCCAGCCCCGCCCCTCCAGGGAAGAGTGACACGTTCTCACTCTGTTGCCCTCGGGGTCGCACGTGACGCGTTTCAGCCAATGAAACATTTCAGCCAATGAAACGTGAGCATCGGAGACTGTCTCACTTCCTGGTAAGAGCTTTCAGAGACGCCCCGGTTGCACGGTCTCACCGGTGACGCTCCAGATCGAAGCTCCACCGGCTGGGTCCCAACGTGAGATTGGACCCGGGGGAATGCGCGGCCTTCTGGAAGGGCGTGCAGTGAGAGCAAGAAATGATCCTTTGCTGCAAGCGAATGAGACTTGGAGGGTCGTTTGTTACGGCAGCGTGACCTGGCACATCCCGACTATCATAGCGTGGCCACACCCATTCCCCCTCCGTGGACACGAGGAGAGTGGGCCACAGAGCCTCCATCTCCCCCACGAGCTCTCCCAGTTGGCCAAGGGCAGAACTGAGACTCGAACCCAAGGAGCCCAACACCACCAGCGTTTGAGCTACACACCACCACCCTCCAGCACACGCACACCCCCCCCACCCCCACCCCTGCCAGGAACAGCCGGGAAGGAGTCAGCCCAAGCGCAGCTGTAACCCTGACGGACGCTTTGGGTCCCACCAGAAACCCGAGGCTCCGGGCCCCGACTCTCTCCGACCCATGGCCCCTAAAACCCACGTTCACGCCCAACAAACCCGTCCCAGGCGTTCCTGACCCTCCTGCACCGGAGCTGGCCGGAGCCGGAGCCAGAGACGTGCGACAGCTGCAGAGCCCCGCAGAGCTTCCCGCGGCGACCAGGGCACTGCACCTGTGGGGCGCCCAGCGGGTGGGTGGGGCGGGGGGTGGCTGCGCCCCCTGTGGCCCAGAGCCCTCGGATGTGGCCGTGTGACCGAGGAGCTGCAGTTTTAGAATTTTACCTACTTTACAGTGAAGGTTCCCACGGAGCTCGTGGCCACTGGGCGAGCGCAGCTCCCCGCAAACGCCGCGCCTGATACAGCAGAGGGAGGTCGGAAAGGGAGCCGCTGGGGACCGTGCTTCCCTGAGGTCGGCGTCTCCTTTTCCAAGTCCAGTCACTTCACTGTGAATATGTCCCTTGAAGCTCCAACAGCGTCACACGATCAAACAGGTTTTGTTCAGAGCGACCGTCGGGAAGGCGTTCTCGCTGGGGCTCCGTGAACAGCGCCCGCCCAGGCCCGGCTGCCCGCCGCTTCCCGGGCGAGACCACAGAGGGACCGCGGAGCCAGCGGAGACTGGGATGCCGCTACAGTGCACGCCAGCCTCGGGGCCACCGACCACGGCAGCGCCCACGAACAGGCGCGGCATCCGGAGCCGGAGACCCTTCGGTGGAACTCCTGTTCTGCGTGCATCTTTCCGACGTTCACGGCGGAGGCTGCGGATGTATCTCCTTTGAAACAAGCGCAGTGCTGCGGCGGAAGAACAAAGTGCCGTTTCTTCTTTTCCTTTAGCCGGACCTGCTTTTCCGGGGGGTGGGTGGACAGGTCACCGAGGAATTCAAAGCCCAAGTGAAAGAGACTCGGACCACGAATTTCAGCCCAGACACCTGTTCATCAAAGACCCTTCTCCATGGGGCGAGGGAAGGTGGGCGGCGGATGGGAGGGGGCCCAGTGGGGGAGGGGCCGTCCCCAGTCCTTGGCCCCAAAGAAATGCGTAGTCTTTATGTCAGGGGGCCCGCGCCCAGCTGGAAGCTGGGAATTCGAATCCTGGGGGAGGTGCTGCTGTGTTACCTCCGAGGCTGGGCCATCAGAGGACGCAGCCTCCGCTTGGTTCTCCTCGGTACTCGCTCTGAGAATCCAGCCGCCCCTGCACGGAAGACCAGGCAGCCCCGGGGAGAGGCCACCCAGGCCTGTTCCAGCTCATCGTCTCCGCAGAGGTTCCAGCCGAGACGCAGCGTCCCCTCACGGACGTGCGGGCGAGCGAGGCTTCAGGATCCTTCAGACCTCAGCCAGCCGGCCCCCTCCAACCTCAGGTCCCCCCAGCCGGAGCCCCAGACACCATGGAGCGAAGAGAAGCTGCCGCCTCCTGAGCCCCTGGACCCCGGCCCCTGGGTGGGTCGTTACACCACTCCATAGCCGCTGCAGAGGGCTGCAGGGGGTGGGCCTTGCTCCGTGAGTGGCGGGGGAGCCCTGAGAGCTCAGAGCCAGGCGACAAAGGAGGTCACCTCGATCCCTCCAGGGGAGGCGGTGCTGCGACCCAGCTCACAGAGTCGATGTGCATCCTGTCTCTGGTCTCATGTCCTGTGCATGTGCGCCCCGGGACACCCGTGGACAGAGGAGGTGACGCGCAGGGTGCGACCCAGACATTCCTGGTTGGAAAAGCCTTCACTTCCTGTCCAGCGACAGTGTCGGGGTGGGTGTCTGGGGGTGATCTAGTGGAGGGGCAGGGAGGAAGGGGACGAGGCTAGACCTGGGGACCCAGGGAAGAGGCGGCCGCAATACCCAAGGGCGGGGGGGCATTGCCAAGCGTGGGCGGTGGCGGGGAGGAGGTCTGAGGATGCGGGGTTGGGGAGCTCGGGACAGGTGTGCCCTTCCGGCTCGGCTGAGCAGGGGGCCGTGCCATGGGCCGGAGGGGAAGTTCAGGAAGGCGGGTGGGTTTGTGCTGGGCACGTGAGGGGTGATGTCCAGACAACCGGGTGGGGATGCCTAGCAGGCACAGTGTGTGCATGTGCGTGAGTGTTGGGGTGAAATCCTTCAGTGGGGAGGGGTCGGAGGCTAGTAGGGTGGCCAGGGCACGCTGGCGGTCATCACGTGACAGGGTACACGGGCAGCTGGGGGGCAGCTGAGTGCCCCTTTCTCGGGCAGCTCCATCTCACTGGGGCTGTGAGCAGAGCCGAGGAAGTCAGGGCAACGCCAGCGTCACCGGCCCCTCGAGAGCAGGGGGCTGCACACCCAAGCCCAGCCCCGACCCATGCCCCCACCCCCACGCCCCTTGGCGAAGTGACCGGGCAGCTTCCCCTCCCGAGGCCTGGCCGACCCCGCTCTCTCTGACTTGAGCTCAGCCGTGTGGCTTGAGCTCTGGTCGATGGCAGGTGGTGGAAGGGACGGTGTGAGCCGGCTGGGGGACTAGAGACGGTGCAGCACGGAGCTGTAGGGTCCTCCCAGCTGAGGCCAGGTTCAACCAGCCAGCTCCCTGCTGACGCACCAGCGGCCCACAGACACACGGAGGCTGGCCCTCCAGGACAGTTTGTCACACAGCGTGCGGTAACCAGTCCCCCCCCCCCCCCCGGGGCCTCAGGATCCACAGGGCAACTTCACAAAATGTCTAGGAGGGTTTCAGCCTCAGCACCACTGGCTTTTGGGCCGGAGGATCCTTTGTGGCGGGGGCTGTCCAGGGCCTGGAGGGTGTTCAGCAGCACCCCTGGCCTCTGCCCACTAGATGTCAGTAGGACACGTGCCTTCCCCCAGCTGCAACGACCCAAGATGTCTGCTGACATTGACATGTGTTTCCTGGGGAGCAAAAAAAAAATCAACTGAGCTGAAAACCGCCGGGCTAAGGGATTCCAGAGGAAGGACAAGACCAGCCCTCGTCGAGCGAACCGGCAAACCACGGCTGCACGGACCCCACCCACATGGGGGCTGCAGACACGTCACTCACTCATCTGCTTGCCCATTCTTTGACGCCTTCTTTCCCACACTCATGAGCAGCCCCTGCCTGCCTGCTCTGCGCTGGCCACTGCGCTCGGTGCTGCGGCTCCCAGGAAACTCGTCACTTTGTGGGACACACACAGGCAAGTACGAGCCCTGGGACGTCAGGGGGGAGGCATTCAGGGCCAACTTCCTGGAGGCAGTGGCTCCAGAGCTGAATTGTAAGAGCTAAGGCAGACTTCGCCAGGATGAAAGGGGAGTACTGGGGGGATACGA
The DNA here is from genome assembly GCF_019186645.2 of Phyllostomus hastatus. Lineage (NCBI taxonomy): Eukaryota > Metazoa > Chordata > Mammalia > Chiroptera > Phyllostomidae > Phyllostomus > Phyllostomus hastatus. Next base: position 11,625,284 of record NW_025333537.1, on the reverse strand, counting down.
GAAGGCACAATACATGGTAGGCTCTACAGGTAACAGGTATAGTCGGAGTGGGGTGAGGGGAGCAGGGCAGACCCGGCCCTTTAAGGAAAACAGGACCCATTTGCTGGGGAGTTGTGATAATGCAGCTGCTCCAGGCCACACATGGCTTCCCAGAAGGCAGACACGGCCACTTAAGTCCCTGCCACAGAGCCCAGCCGGCCCCGGGGACGGCTTTGCCCGGCCAGCAGGGTTCAGGCGGAGGGCTGAGGGGAGGACAGGGCCGCACTGTGGGGAGGCCCGGCCCCGCCGCCCCGAGGGCTGGTGCGCGGCCGCCTCCGAGAAGCCGTGAAAAGCAGCATTGTGGACGGGCCGGGCAGGCAGGCGTGGGCTCTGGGCACCGCCCATTTCTGCCCCTGGACTCCCCGACCCAGCCCCCGCCCAAGGCAGGCAGGTGGAAACAGCGTCCTTGGGCAAATATTGACCAAGGGCTTGGACGCTCCGGGCCTGGGGGAGGTGTGGCCGCGAACACAGTCTCGGGCTGTATTGGAAAGCAGGCTCATGGGGCTGGGTGTTCGATAGAAACTTCCCGAAACTGGGACTCTGCTACGTGCCAGGCACTGTGGTGGGGGCGGGACGGTGAGTGAGACGGACAAGCCCCCGCCACCGTAGTGCTCACGTGCCCCCGTCGGGGACAGAGGGGACCCAGTACATCAATGACCAGGACCGTTACTAGGCAGTGGTAAGCGCTCCTTGGTGCGGGACGAAGTGTGGTGAGGAGAGAGAAGGGACCGGAAGGAGACGTGACCTTCCTCGGGATGACCACAGACCGCCCCTCTGACCAGGTGGCAGGTGGACGGCATCCAAGGGGACTTCCTCACTCACTCACTCACCCCGTGTTCATGGGGCACTGCCCTCCCAGGCGCCAGGCCTGGGGATAGATCAATGAATGAAATCGACCCCAGTCCCTGCTCTCCTGGAGCCAATGGGAGGAAAGGCCGCTGAGCAATACCATGACCTCATGAATGAACTGGATGGCCTGCTGGGAGCTGAGGGAGTGCAATGGAAACCGGAGAACACGGGGCGGGAGAGATGGGCCCGGAGGGCCAAGCCCCAGGGCAGGGGCCGATCAGAGGGAGCCGGGCTGGGTGACAGCTGACCAAAGGGGCAAAGGGCCCAGCCACGTGGATATGGGAGGAGGCGAGTCCCAAGCGAGCCAGGTAACTCCCAGCACCGTGAGGATAATAACAACGTTGCTTTTAGCCCCAGCTTGGGCGCGCCCGCCCGTTACACAGCCGAGGACGGAGGAAAGCCAAGTGAAGCTCCGCGCCAGCCCAGAGGCCCCTCCCACTGTGCGGCGCCCCCTCCGCTCTCTGGGCAGTGTGGCTGCGATTCTCACGTCCAGTTGCCTGGACTCCTTTCCCTTCGAGGGTGCTCCCTGCTGATCCCCCGAGGCAACCGCCCATCAGTCTCCAATCGCTCCACCTCGGAAAGATTAGCCGGCCGTATCCCCCCGCCTGGCAACCTGGGCCTGCTGTCCCCCGGTCCCGCCCCTGCTTCAGCCCCTTCCTTTACGGACCGTCACCTGCACCTCCAAAGACCCTCAGAGTCCCGGTCACCCTTCCACCACCGGTGGCCCTTGGGAAACCCCTCTCGTCTCACCCCGTGTCCCACCCCCACGCCCCTTCCTCAGGACGCGCCTCCCTCCCTGGTGCCTGGACTCCGCCTTCAGCCCCCCCCCCCTTGCAGCCCAGCGCTCTCATGGCTGCGAGCGAGCTCTTCCTGGGGCCCCGGCGGGGTCACCCCGGGGGGCGCACAAGAGCCAGTGTGCCTCTGCGGCTTCCCGCAAGGGGTTGTCCGGCTGCCCCGGCCCCCCCGCCCCCAAGGCTGTGCTTCCCCAGAAGGCGAGCAGGTGCCTGGTCGGTCGGGCCTCCCCCTGTCCTTACAGGGGCGCAAGCTGCCCCTTCCCTCGACGGTGTTCCCCTACTTTGTCTCGGGGGACAGGCCTGCCCCTCATCAGACACCACCTCTTCCGAGAAGCCCTCTCCGCTGTCGCCAAGCAGCATCAGGAACGCCTAATCAGAGCTGTCAGTGCGCCTGCGTGACGACGACGATTGGCCCCTCCCCCCACAGCCTGGGGCGGCACCCAGCACAGGGCGACTGGTGTATCTAAAGGAGAGGCCGGCAGCCCGCGGCCAAACCCAGCCTGCCCCACGGACCGTCCGTGGGTGGCCCACGAGAGAAGGGCGCATGTCCCAGGTGGACACTTGCCACGGATGGGATGACAAGGGTCGCTACTTTTGAACTGCAGCTCAGCAAAAATGTTCCCCTCCCCCCGCAAAGGAATTCCATCCTTCTCACTGGTAGACTCGTGTGATAAGACGTTGCGGCCAATTATGATTATACTTTGAAAGTCTACCGATAAAATATACGAAAATTTGTTCCGTCTCGTATTATGTGCAAACTGACACGCTCCCCACCGATCTCGCCCCTTGGTTGCCACAGTGTAAACTGTGTCTTTGCTGGCGCTTGGCCAGAAGAGTCTGTCTTCTGTGTCGTGGGACCTGAACGTGCTGCCCGGGCGCCGTGGAGCCCCCGCGGGCCGGCCCCTTCTCCCGCCCGACAGGCCCCCGCGCTGCCAAAGGGCTCCACCCCTCGGGCTTGCCTCCCCGCCAGCCTGCAGCGGCGCCCCAACCAGCCCTCCCGCCCTCCGGGGCACCCCGCCCTCTCGTCACTGCACAGCCCGCCCCCCGCGGCCCCGGCCGGTTCACCCTGCTCGAGTGCGCCCCCTGCCCCCCGCCATGTGGCCCGGGGTGGACGGTGCTGCCCTTCCCCCGCGCCCAGGCTGTGAGTGTCGGCACTCGGAAACGCCAGGCTCATCCATCCGCTGTCCTGGGTTGCGGTCTGGCCGTCTCGTACTGTTTAGGGCAGGGGACCCTCCTTCACCAGTGGGGTGAACAGAGGTGCTCAGAACCCTGACCCTGGTCTGAGGAATGAGTGAATCCGCCCGACTCTGGAACCTCCGGTCCCCCTGGTGCCTCTTGCCCTCCCCACCCCGCCCCGGTGTGCCACGCCCCGCCTCCAGGCCCTCGGCCTCCCGCCCCGCTCCCCGCCCCACTCAGCCCCCGGCACCGCCACACGGCTTCTCCCCCGGCCTGAAACAACAAACCGCCACAACCTGCCCGCTCGCTCTCCGCGTCCTGAAAGCTCCCGCCAGCCCCTCCTCTGCCCAGACCCCCAGATCCGACATAAAGAAGTGCCTTTCTGAGCGTCTGGAGGTCGGAAGTACCGGCGGCCGCCCTGTCTGAAGGCGGCGTCCGCCCCGCGCTCATGAAAAGGCCTGTGTGCGGGGCGCGGAGGGGGCGCGGAGGCGGCGCGGCGTGCAGGCGGGACCGTGGCTTCCTCCGCTCGGAGCCGGCCGGCTTGCCGGCACCTGAGAAAACACAGCCGGAGCCGAGAGAGGGGCCCGATGGGGGAGGCCGCCCGAGTGCGGCGGTCGGGGGACACACATTGGGCCTCTGTGCTTCGCACGGCCGGCCGCCGCCGCTGCCGCGCGGCGCACACAGCCCTCCCCCCGCCCTCGCCCGCCCGGGAGAGCCAGGCCTCCGCCGCGTGTTTACGCTGAAGGGCCAGCCGTCTGCAGCACGGGCAGCGCGTGCACCTCGGCGGCCAGCTTCCAGGGGGAAGAGGCAGGCGACGGTGCAGCGGGAGGGGAGCCCGTGTGCGCTGCGTCTGTGGGTAAAGTAAACCGAGGAGAAAACCCCATGAATGTGCCTGAATTGTGGCAACAGGACACGGGGCTTGGACCCCCAGGGGGTGGGCGGAAGGAGGCATCAGGGGGCGGAGACAGACAGGCAGACAGGCAGACAGACATCGCCACTCCTGTTCCCATAGGGCACACAGCCACGAGAGGGTCGACCAGATGGCCCTTCCTGGAGACACGTTGCAGGTGCTCAGTGGCTGTTGTGTTGGAAATGGCCTCCAACAGGGAAGCTGATCTGGAAGTGGAGACACTGGAGGCCGGATAACAAGGCGAAGAGCTCCGAGAGGCTCGGACAGGAAACGGTGAGGTCTGCCCTGGTGTCTCCTGGGACGGAGAGACGGGGCCAGGCCCCCGCAGGCGTCCCATGGGCGCATGGCGGCCCCCAGGAGGCACGCCCACCGGGAAGCCGCAGATGGCGCCCTGTTTGGGAATCACATCTCTGCAGATGCGATTACAGGGAGCGTCTAGAGGTGTGGCGACCCTGAATTATCCGAGCGAGGCCCGTGCTGTGCTCCCACAGGAAGAGGAGGAGGAGACACAGAGGGACCGGCACAGAGGACGGCCGGGAGACAGAGGCAGAGGCCGGCGTGGTGTGTCTGTCCACAAGCAGCACAGCCTGGACCCACTAGCAGCTGCAGGCTGGGGGAAGGGCCCTCCCCTGGAGCCTTTGGCGGGAGCGAGGTCCTGCTGACACCCTGACCTTGGCCTTCTGGCCTCCAGAGCTGCGGAAGGGTTCATCTGAGTCCCTAGATAGAAGTCACCAAGTCCAGGGAAGCCTGTTATGGCGGTCCGGGGGAAACGCTTACGCTGGCCTCCTCGGGGTGGGCGGTCCACAGACTCCCAGGCCTCAGGGTGGACGAGTGGGCAGACAGCGACATCGTGACCCAGCTAGGGGGCTGTGGGGGTGAGGGTGCCGGCCACCCGAACACGGTCAGCCGTGGGAATAGAAATGGCAGACGGTCAGCAGACGCGGAGCACCGCAGCCGCGATTTCAATGCTTTTAAGTTCGCCTCTCCACACCCCCCTGAGGCAGACACTGATCTCCATCCTCCAGGTGCGGAAACTGAGGCACAGACAGGGCACCTCACAGAAGAGCACGCATCTGATAAACGGGGGACGTGGGATTCGAACCCTGGCCATCTGACGGCTGCAGTGCCTCTCCCAAACACGTCGAGTCCCTGGTAGAGACCAGCAGGGGACCAGCAGGGGACAAGCAGGGGACAGCCGTGAGGGGGGCGACCCAGAGGCAAGCAGACACTTGCATCTCCTTTGGGCTTATCAGTGAAAGACCATTTCATCCACATTTGTACTGAGATCATCGAGGTGAATTAACCGTCCACCAGTTCGCCTGTGCCCACCCCCCCATGCCCGTGCTCAGATGCCATCACCAAGGGACAGGAGGCTCCCCAGGACTGGGAGCGTCCACGGCGGTGGTGGGCGTCCACACAGTCGGCCCCACACGGCGGGCGGGGCTGCCCTTTCCTCTCCCACGACGCCGTGGCTCCCATCAGGACATCCTGCGGGTGCTATTTTGGGAAAATCGATGGCTTTCCCCCCGCCCCCCGCCAGCCGTGCAGAAGCCTGACAGACGGCCCCAGATCTGTGCGCTGGGCTTCCGGGCAACTGTTTACGGAGCACCCGCTGCAGAGAAGGGCCGGGCTCGGCGCTGGGAGCCGAGGCCCCTCGTACGGATCGAACCTGCGTTCGGCGCTGGAGCACATGGGGCCAGCCAGCTGCAGGGAGACCCGGCTCCCTCCTGAGGGGCTGCCTTTAGGGGGCGCTCCGTGCTGCGGCCCCGACCCACACGCAGAGTCAGACCCAAAGCAGCAACCATGGAAGCCTGAAAACGGAGACAACGCGGAGGACAGAACCGGGAGCCCGTCTGCCTTTGCGAGAGGAGGGTGTGTGTTTCATGAAAAGGAGCGGCGGGCTTTTCTGGAACCAGCTGGAGGTCCAACTCCTCCCCGACTTCTCGGGAGAGGAGCGGCTCCGAGGAAGGAAGCTGCATGCTAAGGAAGGCGCCACACAAGACTCACGGGAAATGAGGGGAGTGTCCCCCAGCCACCGAGGCGCAGACCCCGCCTGGTTTCTGCCGTCCCCGGCTGCTTGCGCCACCATGCCTGTTGGAGTTACTATGGCCGGGGTCAGTTTGCGGCCACAAGAGGGCTGGTTCTGGGTCCCTCAGCCCTCGGGGAAGTCCGGGGGCTTCGCACGGATGAGGGCTGTCTCTGGGCCTCGGTTTCCCCTACCTGTGAAATGGGGGTGATGATGGCACCGACCGGGTAGGGTTGAGGGGGTTGGATGTGGGGGTGCGTTTTCTGTGGGGGTGACACTCGGACAGGTCCAGGCTGGGGGAAGGTGGCCTGTTCCTTCCCGCAAGCCCATCGGGGTCCGGCTCCCGGGGGAGACCGAGCTTCAGGAGCAGAGCTGGCTGGCAGCGGAAGGAGAAACTGGACCCGCAGAGCGGGCCGTTGCCGTGGTGCAGTGTCCTCGCCCACGCCCACCCGGCGTTCTGGACGTGTGTTTAGGCAGGAGGCGGCGAGGCTGGGCCCGCTGTCCCCTGTCCCCACGCCTCCAAGCCGGCTCTGCAGGTGACTCCCCTCCCGGCCCGCCTCTCTGCCGGGCTGGCGCCGGGGAACACAGCAACTCTGATTTTGAGGTTCTCCTTTGAGAAAGCCCCCCAAAAGGTTTCTTATGCCATATCTTAGATTTATTCTTAAGTGGTTTTCCCCCAAAGCATGTAAAAAGTTTCTTGCTACTATGAAGAATTTCAAGGCGAGGGAAAAGGAGAAACACGTTATGCGGAATGTCAACAATCATGAACAGGTCAAGATGCTGCCGTTTCTCTGTCTCTCTCTCTCTGTCTCTCTCTCTCTCTCTCTCTCTCTCTCTCTCTCTCTCTCTCTCTCTCTGTCCCACTTTAAAGGAAACCACAGAGACTGTGGTGGCTCAGCTCGCGACTCCCTGGCTCGTGTCCCCAGGAAGTAAGGACGTTTCCCCCACACCGCATCCCCCCAGCTCCTTTATCGCTCGTGACTAAACTGATACTGGCTCCCTAATGTTACTTTGTGCCCAGTCTGAACCCACGTTCCCCTGGCCCCCCTGGGGTCATCTCCCCACGGGGCGCTGGGGCGGAGCCTTCACGAGCAGTCGCGGTGCAGGAGGCCGCTCAGCCCCTGACGCTGAGCCTGCTGTCAGCCTGGGTGACACAGAACAGTTCCCGGGGCCGGCTTCGCCCGGGAACGGCAGGCCGCACCACGCTGCCCTGCCCGGAGTCTCGGGAGCGAGCGAGAAGCGGGAGAATTCCTCTGGTTTTCCTCAGGCCTTGAGTTTCTGGGGAACCCCCCCACTACGTCCAGGCGCCGGCCCCGCCCCCCGGCTGGGGCACTGGGCCCCTCGCCCCTGGTCTGCGGCAGGAAGGCAGGGCCCACACCAAGGGGCACTTCTCTGCCCCTGCCCGAAAAAAAACCCCAACAGAATGCTCCGGTCATTGACCTTCCTCCTGGGCGGAGCGCCGGAGGCCCACCCCGCCCCGCCCCCCGTCCACACGCTCCAGGTGGCTGCCCCCCAAGCCCAGTGTGCCCAGGCGACACGCTCAGCGTGCACACGCCACACACAGAGCGCACAGATCCCTCCATCAAGGACGAACGGACACGCAGGCTCCCAGAACACGCTTTCTCCCCCTTCTCCTCCTTCCCCAACTCAACCGCTCTGAGCACTCCCCGGCCTCCGACAGCCCCCTCTCCTCGGCCCCCCCCCCCGCCACTCCCCGCGCTGTAGGAAAGCGTGCCGCTGGCCAAGCCCTGCTTGTAAACGGGCTGAGCTGGCATTCCCCCGCCAGGCTGGCGCAGGGCAGCCCCAGCCCAGGAAAGGGGCGGGGCTCGGTTTCCTGGCCCCGGGGGCTCCCTCAGCTCTGCCCCCTCTGGGGGGCACCCCTGCCCCCGGCAGCCCAGTGAAAACAAGAGGGAGCGTGGTCAGCCCTCCCGTGCCACACAGGCCCCATAAAAGGCGGCAGAACAACCAGCGGAGAAGGCTGGGGGGTGGGGGCTTACGAGGGGCCTGGGCCCAGGGAAGGGAAAGAAGCCGGAGTCCACGCGTTATAAAGGGAACCGGGTTCACAGCAGGAAGGGTCTTCTTATAACGCAGCCCGCCGCGGACGTGGCCGAGAGCAGGGCAGGCCCGCGGCAGCACGAGCAAGTGGGGCGGCGGTTCACGGGCTCCCGGGGCCGGGCGCTGGCGGCCGGCGTGCTGTGTGATCAGTCGCGCACCCCTGGCGGGCCGGGAGATGCAGGGCAGCGCCCCGGGGAGGCGCCGAGCGCCTGCGGAAACCACTCCTGAAACCCGGCCCCGGGTTCCCGCCTCCGGCACGTTTGCCCAGGGTGCGAGTGCCCGTGGGCTGCGAAGCCCCACAGCACGGGCAGGAACGGGGCTCACCGGGCACCGACCGTGCGTGGGCTCCGCGGCCTGGGGCCTGAGCCTAGGGGCGTGGGAGCCGGAGAGAGACGGCGGTTCCGGCTCCCGGGAAACCCACCGCGCACTAGGGGGCGCCGAGAACGCAGCGACGCTCACCGCATGTTCATCCGCCGGGCGATGCGTGAGCGCCTTGCATGTGTGTATCTGTTTCGAGGCCCTCACTTAATAGATGTTGTTGATTCATTCACCTTGAACTCGGCCGACGGCACCATCACTCACGCGTGCACAGAGCTTCTCTGATGCGTGTTTTCTCCTGCGCTCAGGGACACGGGACGACGCCTTAGGGGCACGCCTGGGCCCACTTCAAACAGCCGAGACCCCTCCACGAGGCGCAAAAATGCGGAAAACGTGGCACCTAAGACCCCAGTGAAAGGACACTGGTCTGCAGCGTGCGACGCAGTGGGACGGGGCGAGGGGTCCCGGTTGGCCTCCGCCGGGAACGGGCGCGAGCAACGGTGCCGCACGTGCGTTCGAGCGACGCGGGAAGTGTCCCGAGTGTTGACCGGGGGGTGACATAAGTGTCTGTGAGCAGGCGGCCTTGCAAGTCCGGAAACGCGGACGGGTGAGGGCTGACTGTGCGCAGCGTAACTGGCACAGAGCGCCCCCCACACGCCTCTGCCCGCACTCGGCTTTGCAGGGCCACGTCGGGGTCGTCGGGAAAGGAAAGGACAGGCAGGCCCTGGAGGGAGGGCGCTAGGACGCTTTTGCAAAGTGCAGCCGAGCCCATGGGCCCCGGGGGCCCGGACAGAACACGTCTTCCAAAGGTCAGCCCACGTGGGCCGCTCCCTCCGCCCTCCCGATGAAATCCAAGCCAGGGCCGAGGCGGGTTTAAGGGGCGGGCGCACATGAGCCCGCGCTGCAGGGTTCTCGACCCACTGAGCCTCCAGCTGCCCGTCTTATAAATGGGCGCAAGGACACAGCCACAGGCCGGCGCGGGGCCAGTGCTGCACTGGCTGGAGGCGGTTGCCGTTAGGGTTGTTATTATCGCTGCTCTCAGGCTGCTGGGATTATCGTCTTTGTCATTGTTAATTATTATTATTATTATTGTTATTACTATTATCATTATTACCAGCATGTACCCCCCGGGCAGGCACATGGCCTCCAACCCATTACTAGCCCTGACGGCAAGAGCACAGCCAGGTCTGGGGGAGTGTGAAGCGTATCCAACGTCAGAGGACACTGTTTTTTTACATAAAAAGAAAGACAAAACTGCACATTAAAAATTCTATGCAGGGCCTTCCAGGGGGTTGGTTTGGGTGAGGAGCCGGCGATTTCGGCTCCAAAGTAAACCCACCTGCTTGGGTCTGACGCCAACATGTAAACTAAGTCCTCAGCCGTGGGTTTCGTTCTTGGTGAATCGATTAAAATAATCAGACATGTCAGTCCATCCCCCGCTCTGGGCCAAGCACAGCGGCGACCGAGGCCAAGGCCGCGCTCTCGGGGAAGAAGCCTCCGGGGTGGGGGGCGAGGCAGGGGAGAAGTGTGAGTGCCCATACAGAGCGTGGATGGAGAGGGGAGAGATGGGAGGGTTTGCCATGGGCACCGAATGCAGGGCACATTCGGGGCTACGACTGCAAGGATGAGGAAAAACCGGTCCTGTGGAGCCCAAGGGAAAGAGCTTCCAGACAAAGGGAACAGGAAGTGAAGGGACAAGCATGGTGTCCTTGAGGAACAGCAAGGCCGGTGGCCTGGAGTGAGTGACATGAGACGAACTGGAAGAGGTGGGCGGGGGCGGGTCAGGGAGGGCTTTGGAGACCCCGCGGAAAGGAGTCTGGACTTGGTGGTAGGAGCGCAGGGGAGCCAGTGGGAGATTTTACGCAGGAGCTGACGCGATTTATCAGCCAATACATTTCCGAAAGATCATTCTGGCCCCCATGAGTAGAATGGGTTATGGGGGAGAGGAGGCAAAGGGGAGAGGCAGCAAGGAGACCCCTGATGCTGTCTTTGGGGTCAGCAGCTCAGAAGGCGGGTCTGGTACGGGTGCAGGGGCAGAGCCATCCTAAGGGCCGCCTCCCGCCCCCTGTGGCCACGTGGCCGGGCTCAGGAGGGTCAGGTCAGCAGCTGGAGCGTTGGCCGTTTACATCGCCCGGTCTGCCGTGTGTCATTACCGTGGCCGCCGCAGTCAGGACGACTGTCTGGTTCCTGTGTGGCAGGTGGGGGCCCGGGGCTTGGAGAGGCTCACGGCTCATCCACAGATGAGTAACCCTCTAGCCCGAACACCAGTCTTTCCAACAGGACTCCTTTTCCGGGACCACCACAGCTCCACTCTCGGGGTACCCCACCGAGAAGGTACCCCCCCAACGAGGGAGAGAGAGATGAGCGCTCGCTGGTCACCTTCCGGGTCCTGGGAGCTCCAGCCAGCACATGGCCACCTGTTGTCGTGTCCTGTCATTTAGGACTCAGAGAGGTAGAGCGACCGGCCCAGCATCACACAGCCAAGTAAGTGGTCGGGCTGGGGTTTGAACCTGGGGTGTCTGGTGCAGAAGCTAATGCTTTCTCCCTGAGCCGCCAGAGCCCCCCAGGGTAAGCGTGTTTTGGAGAAAGGAGATGAAGGAAGTGAGGAGAGAGACAGGCGGATGGAACAAACGGGTCGCTGAGACTCAGATCGGCGCCTGGGCGTGCGCCTGCCACTGCCCGAGGGGACTCCCACTCCCCACCAGACTCGCACGCCAGCTTTCAAGCGGACCCCACGGCCCCGGAAGTCCGTCCTGCGGGCGTCGGCCTGCGAGGGGGCCCCCCCAACACCGCCAGGGAAGGAGGGAATTCTGGGGGTCGCCTTTGTGGGTAACGGTTCTCCAGGGCGGAGCAGATCGCCCAGGACTTACGGGCGCAGAACCAGAGCTCAGAGGCATTCGGTGGATCGGCTGAAACTCCACCGTCGGCCCGAACCTCAGGGCCCGCCTCCTCTTCTTGCTGCAGAAACGCTTCGGATCGTTTCTGCCCAGACAGGCAGCTGTCACTCTCGCCCCGGAGAGGAGGCCACGGCGTGGGGTGAGGCACGGGGAAAGGTCCCGTCTCCAAATGCCGGCAGGCAGCGGTCACTGGGATGGGGGCCCCAGGACGGGGCAAGCATGGTGACAGACAGAACAAGACCCCCAAAGAATTCTGCGTCCTAACCCCCGAACCGGTGACTCTGTGGCCGCACACGGCCCCTTTGCGGGTGTGAGGAAGTTGGGGCTCCTGAGATGGGCAGAGTGTCCTGATCACGGGGGCGAGCCCACTGCAACCACAGGGGTCCTGGGCGGGGGGGCGGGGCGGGGGGGTTAGAAATGTGATGGCAGAGCAGGGGGCGGAGTGAGGTGACTAGGAGCCAAGGGCTGTGGGTGGCCCGGGCGAGGGGGGGTGGGGGGCTGGAGCCAAGGCCAGCCGGCCCCCAGGAGCTTCCAGAAGGAACCGGGCCCAGCTGACACCTCGACGTCAGCCCCATGAGGCCCGTGTGGGTCTCCTGGCCTCCGGGACCACAGCAGAGCACACGCGTGTGGTTTGGAGCCACTGAGTTCGTGGCGATGTGTTACAGGAATAACAGGAAACCCACACACGGGGCGCGTTCCAGACGGAGCCCCGCCCGCCGTGTCCAGGCCGCCGCCGCTGCGTCTCCGCGGCTCCAAGGCCGTCGGCCCGCGGAGGGGGCGGCCGGCGCGCTGACACAGGACGGCGTGACAAGCCCCTCTCTGGGCTGTGGGGTCAGAAGGCGTCCCGTCACGCCCGCCGGCGCGTGGCTGGCGGAGACGCGGCACGCTGGACCCAGAGCGCGGAGTCGAGGCCAGAAACCAGCCATTTCCCCTCCGGCAGTGACTTCGGTCGGCCTCCCAGTCATCCTGCCGAGGAAGAATTCCCACCGCCGCCCCCGCCCCGTCCGCTTTTCCACGAATGTGGCAAGGCTTCGGGCCAGGAAACAAAAAATAGAACGATCGCACTATTTCAGAACGCAAGAAAAATTAATTAAATCCAAATTTTTGCAGAGCGTTAAGAACGTTGAACACGGCTCAAGATGTACTTGAGATTCAGACTGGATTTCAGAACGCTCTCTGAGTGGGGGCCCCACCGCCCAGCCCGGCGGCTCCTCTCGGGAAGGGTCGCCCAAAACTCCAGGGAGGGGCCGGGACCGAATGGCCTACAAAGGCGCGTGGGGACCGTCTGCGGGGCTCTCGGGGGGAGGGCAAAAAGTCCAGGGCTGTTTCCGGATTCTCAGGAACTCGGGGGCAGGGCAGACCCGGGGGTCAGAGTAACGTCAGGACAGGCCGCCGGGCCCCAGGCACCGGAGCAACTTGGAACAGGGCGCGAGGCGGCGGGCAGGGAGGGGACAGGTGCGGCTCGTCCCCAGAGGGCCGAGGGAACAGACCGGCCTCACGCAAGGGGCTGGCTGGGAAGAGGCCTGGCAGCGGGGGGGTGCGGAGACAGGGGTTTCCTCTCCGGAAGGACAGCCCCAGGGGCCATCTCGCTGGCAAAGACCAGACGATCGTCCCCCTCCCCCGGGAGGGAAGGTCTCTCCCGAGAGCACCCGACCGCACGGGGGTCATGACAACGCGGCCCGTGTCCGTCACGACGTTTATGGAGCATTCAGAGACGCGGCCGGTCTCAGGGAGGTGGGCGCTGTTATGAAGGGCACGCAGCCACAAGGCAGGGGTGAGCCACCCTCGAAGCTCCAGGCTGCGGGGGCTTCAGAGCCCACCCTGGGGTGAGGCACAGATCCCGAGGCCTGGGAGGGGCTCCCCTGGGCCAGCCTCGGGGTCTGGATGGAGCCGTCCTGCGTTGCTGGCGGAGGAAGGGGCCAACCCAGGCTCACCTAACCCCACAACCCCCCCCTCAGAGGAATTCCTGTGGTTGCTGACACTTGACAGGCAAGGGAGCTGGGCACAGAGAGGTTGAGCAACCCGCTCTGGGTCACGCAGCCATGGGGGGTGGAGCTGGGGTTCACTGACTTGGGCCCCGGGCCTCGGGGTCCCTCAGGGAAGCCTCTGGGGGTGGCGAGGGCCAGGGCGGAGTCGGGAGGGGTTGGGTGGCTGCTCGTGGAGGACGGACTGGAGGGAGGTGGACAGGGGGCATGGGGGGGGGGTGTGGGGGCCACGCTGCAGTTGCCAAGGTGAGGCGGGCGTTGGGGGGCTGGCCGAGGGTGGAGGAGAGAAGCCTGGGGCGGCGGGGTTGGAGGAAGGGGTACAAAGGGGTCTGATGAAGCAGGTGGATCCTGAGGCCGCCGGGCCCTCTGGAGGGACCGGAGCTGCAGAACCGGGGACACGGTGCGGGGGCAGGCGCACGGGGCCCAGGAAGGAGCACCTGGAGGCCGAGCGGTCTGGACTGCACCCCAACTGAGGGAGCCGCCCTGGATGCCGCGGGAGGGTTTTCCCAGGAAAACGGCGGGGACCCCGCAGGACACGGCAGACGCGCCCCTGGAGGGCTCAGGGGCACAGAAACGGTGGGTTGTGCACAGGCGAGGGTCCAGCCCGTATCCTTCGAAGCCCACTGTGGGCGTGAGCTGCAAATCACGGCAGGAAGAAGGAGTTCGTCGCCGTCGCTGGGGCAGCGGGGCAGCTCTTCAGGAAAGGAGTAAAGTTGGCTTCTCGGCATTACAGAGCAGAACAAAATCCAGACGGATCCAAGAAGTCGGTGCAAGAGAATAATAACGATAAAGCCCCCAATCAAGCAGGAAAACAAAGAAACAGATACTAAGCCCTGGCTGGCGTAGCTCAGTGGATTGACCGCAGGCTGCGATCCAAAGTGTCGCAGGTTCGATTCCCAGTCAGGGCACATGCCTGGGTTGCAGGCCACGGCCCCCAGCAACTGCACATTGATGTTTCTCTCTCTCTCTCTTTCTCCCTCCCTTCCCTCTCTAAAAATAAATAAATAAAATCTTAAAAAAGAAAAGAAACAGATGCTTATCTGATTTCCAGGTGGGACGAAGCTTTCTAAGCCGCAAACAGGGAGAGAACTCAGAGTGACGGACAGATGTCACTGCACGCACAGCACCACCTCTGGGAGTCGGGTGAGGTCACAGACGCAGCTCAAGGGCAGACGCAGCACCGGGGAAGAACGTTGGCCACTGTGATGACGGCCCGCCACGCGACGCCCTTCACGCACACACAGTTCTTAGGAGCCAACAAGGAAGCAGCAGCCACTCCAACAGAGAACAGACAACGTTTCTGTTCAGCAGGGGTGCCTGCGTCTCCCAGGGGCGCTCACCTGTGCGGCTAAAGCCGTGGGACTGCGTGCAAAGAGAACGCCGTGTTTTAGAAGCTCGCTGAACTTAGAAAGTTTTTTTTGCCCTGGCTGGCGTAGCTCAGTGGATTGAGCGCGGGCTGGGAACCAAAGTGTCCCAGGTTCGATTCCCAGCTAGGGTACATTCCTGGGTTGCAGGCCATAACCCCCAGCAACCATACATTGATGTTTCTCTCTCTCTCTCTCTCTCTTTCCTCCCTAAAAAATAAATAAAAATAAAATCTTAAAAAAAATGTGAAAAATAGATTAAATTAATTAAAAAAAAAAAGAAAGTTTTTTTTTAATTAAAAAACGAGTGTAGAACAGGCTGCAGAGCAGTGCACACCCGCCGTCTGGCGGTGAGCGGGCCTCTCTGCTGGAAAACGCTCTTCCCTGTCGGTGGGGCGACTCCACCTGCAGAAACCCACCCTCGGGAGACAGGCCGGGACGTGGGTGCGTGTTCGCGTGGGTGGAGGACACGGCAGCACGTGACTGTTAAGAAGGAGAGATCATTTCAAAAGAAGAGGGAGCGAGGAAGTTACAGTATCTTCCTGTGTTTCAACGTCGTATACGTAGCCATCACCATCAAGTCTCCAGAGAGTATGTAAAGACAGGAGAACGCCTCTGGAAACGGCACCTCCAGAAGCCAGCAGAACCCAGTCCAGGGAAACGGGGGAGGAGCCCTGGCCCCTCAAGGCCTGTGGGACCCAACCCAGACCCTTAGAGCTGCTCTGCAGAGCCTGGGCCCAGGGGACGCCAAGACCTCCAGGGCGCCACCTGGTGGTGACGAAGGTCACACCACACACATTCTGAAACCCACCTCTGATTTACCACCCACACCCTGGCCCACCCGGTAACCCCCGGCCCCAGACTCTGAGCACCCGCTCTCGGCAGGTGCTGTGCATCAGGCTTCGTCGACACGCACCCGGTGGGAAGGGGCCACGTACCTGCCATTCATCTCTGGAGCTGAATGCACGTTTAATGTGCCCCACGTTCACCGTCTCAAACACGGACCGGCGGTGCTGTGTGACGCCAGGGCACAGCCGTCATCTGCGCCGCATGACCGGCCGCCCCGCAACCTAGCAGCCAACAACAGCAGTGGTCAGTTATGGCCCGACCCGGTTTCGGAGGCCGGGATCCGGGAGTGGCCCGGCTCAGGGGGTCTCCCAGGACTGCATGCGGCTGGTGGGACCGTCCACGGGACTCATAAACCAGCGCAGGTCCTTGCCACAGAGACCCGAGGACGGGGCCGCCGGAGGGTCCCTGTGCTGTGGCCACTGGTTGTCCCGGAGACCAGGGTGAAAAGGGGACAGGGGTCGAGCTGCCACGTGCCCTGCGGCCTGGCCCGGGGAGCCACACGTCGACATTTCGGCAGCGTCCTGTTGACCTCACGTGCCGGCCCCACGCAGGGAGAGAGCGGCCTGCCCGAGATGGCGGTCCCCGGGCCCGGGACGGGGGCTGGCTGCCGGGCAGGCGCCCCCACGGGTGCACATACCGACGTCCTTTCTAATCCTCACGACGCTGCACTGAGTTGCTTCCGTCGCCCACAATAACTGGATACAGAAACAACCCCCAGGTGGTTACGGGTCTTGTCCCCGCAGCAGAAAACTCCCAACGACACAGGCCAACTTCATGGGGGGTGGGGGTGCCAAAGTCACGCGAAGAAGGGACGTTGCTTTTCCGGCTGAACGGGACCCCTCTCCGGTAAAAAGGAAAGGGACCGGCTGTGCATCACAGCACCCCAAAGCCGAGACGTCAAGCATCTCCCCGGTCAGACGGCCTCTGTGCATCGAGACTGCTCCTTGGTGAGGACGAGAACCTCCCGGAGCCGGAGCCCGGGGCTCTGCCCTGAGCAGTGGAGGTTTTGCAACAATGATACGATCCGATTGAGGGCGGACAGGGCCGCTGTGCCGGTGAGCCTTCCTCCACACTTTGAGTAACTGCCTGCATGTGTCAGAGCTAACTGAGCTGAGTCACCGTGAAAGAAAACCGCCGGGGGGCTTCTGGAGGTCACAGCCAAGGCCCGGGGCGCTCGCCGGCCGGCCCCGTCTCCCCTCCCCCGACCCGGAGCCGTGTCCACGGTGACCGCAGGGATGCCGCGGACCATCACCAGCGAGTTTTCTCCCTGCGGCTCTCCCACAGCCTCAGCAGCCGGAACGCCTCTGTCTCCCTCACGGCACACGTGAGGGAGACGAGAACCCAGAGAGGGTGAGCGGTCTCCCCGGAGTCGCCCAGCAAGTCAAGTTAGACCCTGGGTGTCCTCGCCCTGCCCCCCGTCCTGGGATATTTTTCGCTGCTCCCCAAATTTGAAAGCCAACAAAAAAAAAACACGAACTAGGGAGTGAGGAGGGCATGATTAACCGACAGGGTTTTTCGTGGGTTTCGCATTAGGAGAGCCCCCTGTTGGGGTCCACTGCTTTTGCGTGGCGGGGCTTTCTGGCCGAGCCCCAGGTCAGGCTCGGGTTTTGGCCTTTTCCCGACTTGAACGTGAACCGCCTGCCTCAGGCACACCCAAATCTGGCTTCCCGGAACCCTGAAGAAATCCTGCCCCTCCCCCTCCGTCTCTTCTCCTTTTCCCCCCAGCTGCAGCCCGAGCTGGCGGTGAACCCCGTCAGAGGGTGCTTTTGGGGGAAGCCAGCTGGCCCAGGCCCTGGGTTATTCTGTCGCCGCCAGGCGAGCTCTCTAGAAGTCCCGCCAGACTCCTGCAGGACACCCTGCTGGGCCGGACGAGACGGCCGGACGAGACGAAGACGGATAAACCAGAGCTCATCCTCCGAGGCGGCCAAGCGCTCCCGAGACGCAGGGACAGCGAGTGCCCTCAGACTGACGGCTGCCACTGGAGGAAAGCAGGCCGTGCACGTGGCCGCTGGGCCCAGGCCAGTGCTCGGTGAGGTCTCTGAGGAAGAGGAAGGGCCCCAGGCCGTAAACCACAGGTCAGGAGAGCAGACTCCACCCGCGCCTGCGGGAGACAGGCCAGCTGCTCCGCTGCTCCGGGCCACCCAGCCTCCCGCTGCAGAGCCAGGGCTCGCGTGCCAGCGCAGCGCAGCGGCACCGGATGTCTGCTTCTGGAACCACCCGTGTGGGACGGGGCGCGTGCGTGACAGTGGCCGGCGGCCCTCACGTTCCCTTTCAGTGAACAGCGCCCCCCTCAGGTCCTCGGAGCCTCTGCTGGCCGCGCCGTCATCGGGTCCCTCCGCGCCTCGGTGGTGGCCAGGGACTCTGCCGGGGAGGCACACCGTCTCCCAGGGCAGGGCCGGAGGGAGGGTCCCCTGCCTTGTCTCTTGGCCGAGTTTCACGTTCTGAGCAACCTGTCCGTTGGTGGGTCTCATGGTCAGGCTAGAAAAAGGGGGGCTGAGATTTCAGGGTCCTTGGGTACCATTCCATCCGCCGGGAATCAGTAAATTCCTTGGTGTTTACCAAGCACCCCTAGTCGCTGGGCCCCGGAGAAATGGCAGTAGTAGAAAGTGACCAGGATGCCTGCCCTCCCAGCCGGCGTTCTGCTGGGGAAACGGGTAAGAAGGGCAAAGCAGTAAGAAATGACACATTGGTAGCCCTGGCTGGCGTAGCTCAGTGGATTGAGCGCAGGCTGCGAACCAAAGTGTCGCAGGTTCGATTCCCAGTCAGGGCACATGCCTGGGTTGCAGGCCACGGC
This sequence comes from Phyllostomus hastatus, assembly GCF_019186645.2. Lineage (NCBI taxonomy): Eukaryota > Metazoa > Chordata > Mammalia > Chiroptera > Phyllostomidae > Phyllostomus > Phyllostomus hastatus. The sequence continues at coordinate 11,607,228 of NW_025333537.1, read as the reverse complement.
CCCCAGCAACTGCACATTGATGTCTCTCTCTCTCTTCCCTCTCTAAAAATAAATATATAAAATCTTAAAAAAAAGAAATGACACATTGGTTAGAGGGAAAAGTCTATGGAGCAGGCGGCCGGGACACTTGGGACAAGTGGCCGTATGAAAGCGTCCCTCGCCGGGACGGTGGACACAGAGCAGCCCCCTTAGAGGCCCACCCCCTCGCCCCGAGCCCGCACGAGGCTGTGTGAGGGGACCAGATTTGGAGAGAGGGCTTGGCGGCTTGGTGGGGGAGGTCAGGTTCAGGGTCCTGAGGCGGAGACACTGCCCCGGGCTCCCTGGGTGGGCCCCGGGGTAACCACGAGGGGGCCATGTACGGACGCCCCACGCTAACTTATTGCGAAACGATTTCCACCCCGGGGTCCGCTGACGCCCCAGCATGTCACGGAATGACCGTTCATTTTTTGTGGTGAGAACATTTACGACCCGCTCTCTTAGCAACGTTCAAATATATAACCCAGTGTTTATTACTGCTGTGTATTAGAGTCCCAGAAACCGTCCGTTGCCTAGCTGGGGGTTTGTCGCCTTAGACGGACACCCCCCGCCCACTGCCTCGCCCCCCAGCCCCCGGCAACCACCTTCCACCCTCTGGTTCCAAGAGCCTGGCGTTTCCAGACTCCACACCAAGGGGAGGTTGCGTGGGGGCTTGTGTCTCTCTCTGACGGAGCAATCTCACTTCACACAGAGCCCACTGGGCCCACCCACGCTGTCGTGAACGGCAGGACGGCCTTCTTCCTCCTGGCCGAGTGGCATTCCCCTGTGCCAGCCCCGCGCCTGTTACCCCCTCCGCCACCGGAGGACACTCGGGCGGTCTCCACCTCCTGGCTGCTGCGAGCAACGAGCCCCCCGTGTTCTAGAGGCAGGGCCTGGGCCCAGGAACGGGCCTGTGATTCTGCGTAAAGGAAGCATGCAGCTCCTCACGGCCTCCCCTCGCCCCCCGCATGTCTCTGGTGTCTTGGCAGAAATAGCCACCGCCCTAAGACACCAACACTGCCACCATGGCGCCCGCGATCCCAGCTCCTTTGGACGCGACCCCTGGGCACCTGTCCGTCCGATGCCTGCCGGGCGCCGGGCACTGCTCCACGTGCCAGCGGAGCTGTCGGCCACGGCCGTGTAGAGGGCACCACCAAAGAGGCTGGAAGTCGAGGTTGGTGCGTGGGGAGGAGGAAAGCCCGGGGCAGGACCCCCAGCAGCCAGGGACAGGGCGGGTGTTGAGAAGGAGGCGTGGCCGGCACCTGCTGCTGGCGGGAGGAAGGGGGCGAGGACTGAGGTCTCTCCCTGGGCACCCTGAGGGGCTCTGTTTCGGGGGTGGGTGGGAACAAAGGCCCCGGGGACTGGGGGCTCCCAGGAGGCTGTAGCTAAGGCAGTGGGAGTGGGGGGCACCGACTGAGCCGTCCGCAGGTCCCGCGCTGCCCACCCCAGTGCCCTCCACGGGGCTGCAAGGGGAACGCTGCTCGCTGCTGCCCCGCGGGGCAGCCCTGGTTGAGACGAATCTTCCAGAACCTTTGCTTTAAAGAGGGGCGGAGAAATGGGGCCAGGGCTCCAGAGGGATGCGGAGTCAGGGGCGAGGCTTCTTCTGAGATTGCCGTTATTACGGCCGCTTTGTCACGCGTAGGAGTGACGCGGCAGGGAAGGACGACCTGACTGACACGGAATGTCCCGGAAGACGTAATCAGTTATCAGCTGGGGAAAACTACTCGGCCGAGAACTAGAAGCAAACCAATGTGGGGGTTGGTGGGGGAGGGGAGCAGACAGGAAGAGACCGCAGCCTGGAAGGAGAGAACCAAACTCAGGAGGTGCAGAAATGAACTCGACCTTTCCCCTGCTTCCACTTTAGCAAGGGTCGATGTGCCAGAAAGGGTGAGCTTAACATGAAAGGATACGTCTCTAGGAGCCGGATTCCATGCACTGAGGCACCAGGATAAGAAAGAGAAGATCTGAACATGTATATGCATTAGGACCATGTTTTGGCTGCACACACAGAACACCCAAACGAACAGGCAACTAAAGGGGACACGAGTTCATTTCTCCCTTACAGAAAAGGAGCCTGGCAGTGGGAAGTCCAAGGCATTCAGCCCTCAGGGGCTCCAACTCCTCTCACATTTCTGTCTTGTTCTCCCAGCATGTGGCTTCCATCCTCAAGGTCATCTTGTGGTCCAAGATGGCTGCTGGAGCTCCAGCCATCAAGCCTACCTTCCAGGAAATAGGAATAAAAAAAGAACAAAAGGGGCTCATCTCCCAGTTGCATCAGCTCTCTTTCGGAAGACTTCTTAGAAGTGCCACACAACACTTCTACTCACATCGGCCAGGACTCGGCCCCACGGGCGTCCTTAGCCACAAAGGAGCTGGGAAATGCAGTCTAGTGGGGTGCCTTATCTGGGACTCTCCTTCTGAGGAACAAAGAGAGAATGGGTACCCAGGTAGGCCACCAGATGTCGCTGACTCAAAGAGTTCCCCCAGAATCATTTAAATGGCACCACACCACTGATCCTGAGGTTAACTTCATACCAGTGCCAGGGGGAGGGGAGAGGGAGGGACTTGATCTTGAACTTGGAAAGGACAGAGTATGCACATTTGAGGGGGACAGTTCCGTGTGGTAGAGAGGCAGCCACTGCGGGGGAGTCCGTGAGCCCCAGGACCAGCTGTGAGCTCCCCAGGGCATCCCCAAACCGCACGCTGGACCCAGGGCTGGGCGTGTGGACCCGGCAGGCCATAGGGGCCTCGACTGGCGAGGGGCGTGCCCCCCCAGACACGAGCTGAGAGTCCGAGCTTCCAGAAACCTGCCAAGCTCTCCTGGGTGGCGCGTTCCCCCCGTCGCACGCAGCCTCTGAGCTTCAGCTGAAAAATGGTGATCCCTTCTGCTCCCTCTCTCTTCCGGCTCAGGAAACGGGGGTCGATGTCGCGGCCCCACGGCACCCCTCCCGTGGCCCAGCACTCCCTGTGGTTGCTGGGCCGTCATCAGTTCACAGAGGCTGTCACAAACGGCGTCTCCCTTCCTGCCGCGTGGGCCCGGACGCCACACCAGACACAGGCCTGCGGTGGGGTTCGGCCGGGAAGAAGGGGCCGTCGTCGGTGAGTCAGACCTCGTGGCTCCTCCGGACGCCGGGAGGCAGCGTCAGTCCGGAGGCTTGGACGGCGGGCCGGCTCCCCTCGCCAGGCAGCTTGGCCCGGAGAGCGCGTCTGGACGCGAGAGCCGCTGCGCTCCGGAAGCTCCGCCGCCGGGCACGGGCTGGCAGGCTCGGGCTGCCGTCAGCCGCTTGCTGCCTTGCTCCGAGCTACAAATTTAGAAGCAGCACTTAATCAGGGGAACAGAAGCCCCGGGAAGGAGGGGGCTCTGGAGACGGCACGTGGTGAGAAAGCCTTTGAGTTGGGGAGCCATCTGCTCCCCGTTATGGGACACTGGCTGGCTCAGGGCCGGAGCCCAGCGAGGGGGCGGGGGGCCGGGACTTAGAGACCGCGGGCGCCCATGTCGGGGCCCAGCTCCTCCGGAACGCTCTCCACAAACCAGGGCTCCAGGGCTCCAGGGCTGGGGGGACCCGCCGCTCCTCCCTCCCCTCCCCGCCCCTCCTGCCTCTTCCTACCAACTCCCCCGCCCCAGGACTCCCTTCTCCTTCTGGTCTGCTCTTCAGTCCTCTCGGGGGACGTAGGTCCCTCACGCGGATCTATGAGGCGGCATCTCAGGCCACACGCATCCCTGTTGAGACGCCGCCTGTGAACGAGAAAACCCGAGGACCATGGGCACGCACACTGATTGCTTATGGGGTGTGGGGCGCGGGGCGCCGGGCGCCGCCGTCCTAGGCACTCGCCAGTCATCGGCTCCTCCGTCCCCCAAAACGACCGAGTGTGTCCCCACTGAATTCATGCGGCCGAGGGGCGCCGGCCGGTGGCCGGCTGCACTCTGCTGAGAAGGCGCAAGGCAGGGACTGGGTGGGGTGACTGCTTCCTGCAGTGCTGTTTCCGTGGACGGCTCCTCCTGCAAGGCCCTGGGGGTCCCTGTGAAGACGCGTGTTCCCTTCGAGGAGGCCAGCCACGGCCGAGCCACCGTGTGCTGGGCGTGAAGAGGCCGCAGGCACAGGCTGGCGAGGCAGGTGGCCGGGGCCCCGAGGGCAGGCTTCCACTTAGACTCAGCCGACCAACCCCGTGTCCTGCCCCCCAACACCGCCCCAGTGCTGCTCTGGTGTGACCTGGAGTCTCGGAACAGTGCATCAGGTGCAGAGCCCTTGGCCGGAAGTACCAGCAAGTCCAACGAAAGGGTTTCAGTGCTGAAGTCAGCGATCATCCCCATCCCCAGCAAGACAGCCAGAGGCAGAACTGGCTCCAGGGGTGGTGAGTTCAGCACCTCAAGGATGACACCCAAACTCGTCCTTTCAGCCCTTCTCACCGTCATCCTCATAGTCACTCCTCATGGTCTCAAGACAGCTGCCACAGCTCTGGGCAAAGCATCTACACACCATATCCCGCTGGCTCTTCCTTGTCACTGCATGGGAGCTAAGAACTCTTTGCAGAGGCCCCCAGGAGACTTCTTCCATCTCATTGGCCAGAGCTGGGACACGTGGACCCGCCTAAGCCAAAACTAGACAAAAGGGGGTGGGGCCACGTGTGTGCTTCCACCAATCAGGATTCACCCCCATCTGGGGGAACGGGAAGAGGGTGCTTGGCTGTTCGGTTGGGAAAAAAACACAGTATTTTCTGCCTCGAGCTTCTTCCTTCACAGGACGACCCCATCCCACCTCCATCCGCCCCCTCACGGAGAGTTGCCACGCCCACAGGTTCGACGTCTCTGCAGGTGGGGACTACCTGTTGCGCACGCAACACGGGAAAACGCATTCCTCTCCGATTCTTTTGGCCTGTCGCCTGGACCAGCAGAGCCTGGCCAGGCCGGCCGGTGTCTGATCGGACGCCAGCCACCACCAGGTTAAAACAAACACGGGTCCAAGTTCCCGGCTCCCCCCGATCCAGAGGTAAGGGCGCCCAGACGTCCTGGGTGTTTCTGGGACGGACTTGGAGCTCGGCCCGTGTTTAGAAAAGATCGGTGTCCCCGATAAGCAGCACGGGTCAGACACAGTTTAGGCTGACTCAGCAGTGGGGCTGGAAGGAGGCGGAGCCAGACAGGGGGAAGCAGAGTCGGACAGATGGACGACAGAACTCGAAAGAAACGGAGAGGCTGGGAGAGAGCTCCTCTGGGTTTGTCTTTCGTCTCCTTCCCCGGGCGATGACCCGGAAATGTCCCGCCAAAGGAGGGGACGGCTAACCCCGCCACACCCAGGTCGTCTGCTAGCGCCCCCACTGTAATCACCCCAAGCCCTCAACCACAGAACCCCAACATCTCACAGGGGGCCTGGACAGAGCTGGGCATGCTTGGGTCCCACCCCCAAAAGCCGACGGTTACGAGACAAGAATGAGCACAGGGCCCCCGAGTGGGGGACATCAGCTGTCACGGGGCTCCGCGGTCAGCATTTCACGTTCTCGCCGCGGGGCCCTTCCCAGGACGCTGGGAGGGGGTGTTATTTCTCATGCTCCTTTCTCGGGGACCCGGGAAGAGCATGACGCCGCTGTTCGGTGACACACCTGCGGCTACCTGGCGAGGAAGGGGCAGAGCCGAGGGCGTTCCCACGCCCACATGTCTGGCATGATTGGCCGCTTGTTCGGAAGCTGCGCGCAGCTCCGGGACCCTCCCGGCACCTGACTGGCAACGGATGTTTGTTCGCGTGGACGGCGGCGGCCACGCGCGAAGATTAGCGTAGAGGCTGGTTAACGGCATCGCCGTCCTCGCCATCATCACCATCATCACCGTTATGATTTAGAGACCTGGGGTGTGCGGCCCGCGGGGGGAGGACAGAGCCCGGGGACGTTCCCTGGGGGAGACGATGCCCTGGCGCCCCCCTCCCCCCGGCCTCGAGAACCACTCGTCCGTCCCTCGGAGGCGCACGGGTGCCCGCGTCACCCACGGGAGCCGAGACGTGGAAGCCACGCCGCCGCCCGCCGGTGGGCGGGCAGCGGAAAGGTGGCCCGGCCTCACAGTGGAATATCACTCCGCCGCAGAAAGGAATGGCGTTCTGACCCACGTGACCACGGGGACGGGACTGAAAACCACGGCGCCGGGCGAGAGAAGCCGCACGTGAAAGGGCGCGTGTCGTCGGGCGCTGTTACAGGAAACGCACGGGACGGGCCAAGCCCAGCACCCGGCGAGCAGACTGGTGGCGGCCGCGGAGGGAGACGAGAGTGCGGGGAGGCTGCTTCCCGGGTGCGGGCCTGGTTTTGGGGAGACGAAATGTATGGGGACTGGAAAGACGGGGCAGCCACACAACATCCCGAACGGACCAACTGCCCCTGACGGTTCAGTTTAACCTGGTTGGTCCTGTCGTGTGAACTGACTGCAGGAGGAGGAGGAGGAGGAGGAGGATTATCACCATCCTGGCCTTCTAATCCCCACTCTCTCACCAACACGTCTGCAGGGCTCCCGGCCACCCCCCTCCGACAGGCGGCGTGACAGCCGACACTCTGGGCGCCTCCGATGTTGCCGTTCTGGGGGTCAGGCACCAGGCTGTAATTGAATCACAGATGGCTTTAAGAAACCAGAGTATATTTCTTTTTTTCTTTCTTTGTTAGCCTCACCCAAGGACATGCTTGTCGGCTTTAGAGAGAAGGGAAGGGACAGAGAGAGAGAGGAACAGAAACATTGATGCGAGAAACATCCATCGGCTGCCTCTCGAACGCACCCAACCGGGGACAGAACCCCCGACCCAGGCACGTGCCCCCACTGGGAATCGAACCAGTGACCTTTCAGTGCACAGGACGACACTCCAACCAGCTGAGCCGTCAGGGCAGGAAACCAGGGCACAGTTCTAATGGCCAAAGGTCTGCCCGAGCAGATAGGGGACCCAGCAAAGCGCTACCGCTGAGAGAGGGGACCGCGCATCCAACAGGCCGGCCGGCTGCGTCCTCCCGGGGAAGCGCCTACGAGATGCACGTGCGAGCACAGGGCAGACCCCTGGGTTTGGACAGAGCTGCACCCCCGGGAGGGAGAGACGATGGGGATGGCAGAGTCTCTCTCCGCCATCGGTCGCCTTCCAGACAAAGCCTCGTATGTTCCCCACGTGAGATTTCATCGCCCGGGCTGGGGGGCGGGATCTGGTTTCTGTCTGCTCAGCGGGAGCCGGGGGCGGCGTCTGGGGTGGGGGCAGGTGGAGAAGAAAGGGAGTGGGGCTGCAGTTATGGTTATGGGGGCCGGCGTGAGGAGTTCTAGCTGCAAACAGCCACGGCACCTCTCTGGCCGGGAAAGGAGGAGAAAATTGCAGTGACCCTGAACTTCTCATTTTCGAAAGCCGATTGACCCTTCCAACTCTCCCGCGCTGCAGAGGGCAGAGATTTATTTCACGTGCTTGCAGAGACTGCACACCACGGAGACCGTGCGGTGGGCTCGTTTTCTTCCTAATCCCCTGTCACCTGTAAACATCTCTTAAAAGTAATATACATAGTCTTAAAGATTAAAAATTCAACTCAAGGCGAGCAGAAAGGGGCAATAAAGAAACGCTTTTCGGACGGGTGGACGGGAGGAAAGGTTCGACGCAGGTGCGGAACGGGGCCCGCAGACCCGGGGCTGCCTGGGCAGTGAACGGCCCGAAGGAAAACGCCGGAAAAGGAGGCGGAGAGCACAGGAGGCGGCCGGGGCAGGAACCGGCGTGCACACCGGGTGGTTGGCCTGGTGGAACCCCTCGTCCAAGTTCACCAGCCTTCCACGCCCCACGCGGCTTTCACGTGGCTGCTGCGTGATCAGCCGAAGGCCTCTCGTGCCCATCTCTCTGGTGCCGACTCTGCTCCCACGACCGGCCCACGGGGGGCGGACTGCCCCGAACAGCTCACGCCCGCCTCTAGTGCGTCTGTCTTGCCTACACACATCAATTTAAAATTTTTGCCCGAGGCTGAAAAGAAACCTTTCCTCTGTCCTCGACTGGAAGCTTTCCCATGCGGGTTGGACAGCTGTCCAGCTGAGGGCGGGACCTGCGCGCCCCCACGGGGCCCCCGGAGGCCACCAGGAAGGTCGCGTCGATAATTGCCCTGAAACTGTTCCAGAAGCGTCACCGACCTTTGTCACCTCCCCGGGAGGGACTCCCTGGAGAAAACCAACAAATAGCCGTTCCGTAAACTGTGAAATACGGTGTGCATTGCACTGCTCCGGAGGAGGCAGGGATTCCGGAAAGTTCTGTCGGCCGCTGGCAGGTTTGTCTGCTCTGCACACTGGCCCCAGCGTTTGGGAATTCCCAGCCGCACGAAGGGAGCTGGATCGGAGTGGAGAGGAGCATCCAGAGGACCCTGGGTAGCAGGTGGCAGTGAGGGAGCCAGGGGCCAGGGCGGCGGGAGGGGCTGCACTGGGGCCCGGGTGCCCCTGGGTGTGCCCCTGGGTGTGCCCCTGGGTGTGCCCCCGAGCGGCCCGGCCTGGGAGCGCCCCGATGAGGTCCGGGCCAGCTCGCTCGCAGCTCTGGGGGTGAGGGGCCAGGGGGACACCGTTTGGTGGTCCTTCCTGGTTCAGAAGACCCTCCTTCAAAAAAGAAGACAAAAATCATGCACAGTAAAATGACAGCGAGCTCACAATGATTGACAACCACACCTAAAACAAAAACGAAAACAAACTAAGTAAACAACTAGAACAGGAACGAACCACAGAAATGGAGATCACATGGAAGGTTAGCAACAGGGGAGTGGGAGGAGGGAGTGAGGGGGGAAAAGGTACAGAGAATAAGTAGCAGAGATGGTGGGGAGAAAATAGACAGGGGGAGGGCAAGAATAGTGTGGGAAATGTAGAAGCTAAAGAACTTCTGACACACGGACATGAACTAAAGGGGGGAATGCAGGGGGGAGGGGTGTGCAGGGGGGAGGGGAGTGAAGGGGGGGAAATGGGACCACTCTAATGGCATCATCAATAAAATGTATTTTAAAAAGAAAGAAAACCCTTCTTCCCCCCTCCCCAGAACTCAGAGCCACTTGTCCCGAGACCCCCAGGGTCCAGAGCTGGGGGTCTCAGGGCACAGACAGGACCGGGCTCACCTGTCCCACCCCCCGCAGAGGGCCCGCCCTCTCTACCCGCAGGCAGGTTGGCCCTGCGTTTCCGTCGGCGAGTGACAGGCACGTGACAAAGGAGGGAAGGTGACCTCGGGGCCGGACTGCACACTCGTCAATAATCAATTTTAACTGAATGAACCAGTTTTCATCAGCAGATCCGTACTCTGTGTGAGGGCGGCCTCTGGCCGCTCACGACCATTCAAAACAAAGTCGTTCCTTGATCTGATGAGCTTCTGCGCTCCTTCCTCTGTGACAGGGACTCAGGGGTAGCGTCTGCCTCGCAGAATTCAACGAGAGGACGTGTGTCATGGGCCAAGTTCACGGTCGGCGTTGAGCGAGTGTCTGCCGCGGTGGCGATGGATTTTGCTTGGCGCGCAGCGGTCTCTCCTCCCTGCCCATGGCGCCCACCTCACCTGATGGCCCGCTCACTCCGCCCGGCGGGGGGGGGGACTGGCCCTGTGGGGGGCGGGACAAGGGTGCCCCAGAGACACCCACACCCCAGTCCCCGGCCCCGGGAATGGGTCAGGCTTCACGGCGGCCGGCATTAAGGCTGCCAGTCAGCCGACCTTAGAATGAGGAGATTGTTCTAGATGATCCCGGTGGGACCGGGGCCACCACGAAGCCCTTACAGGACAGGAAAGGAGGAAGACGAGCAGGTAGTCGTGATGCGGCATCAGAAAGACAGGGCGGCCGCTGTGGGCCTTGAACTTGGCAGACGGGGCCACAAGCCCTCTCTCTGGCCCCGGTGGCCCCCGGAGAATCCGCACCCGACGTCACAGTTAATAGCAAATCCCAGGGAGGGAAGGAGGGAACCTGGACGGCCTCTTATTCAAAGGCCTTTCCTGCGAGAGGAAGATCTGGGGTCCATGGCGTCCCCGGAGCCCTACTCACAGGTTCTCACTCAGCGTTGGGCTGAGACCGTGCAGGCTCCGCACAGACAGTGGCCCGGCCGGGGGCCGACCGCTCCTCACCCACGCCACCATGAGATGACGATGAACGAGACCAGGGGCATCATCGCCCCCCGTCCTGCACCGCCAGGAGCCTCCCACGAGCGCACGCAGACGCCCCAGCCCTGCCCGCACTCCCCTGGAGCCCGCCGCTCGGCCGCCCTTCAGGTCTGGGACTCATGCCCCGGCCCGGTGTCCGTCACAAGCTCGGGCCACTGGGCAGAAAGCTCTGGGGTCCCAGGCCCCTGGAGCTGCCCTGGGCCACGGATGGGCTGAGGGTGAGGCAGGGGCTGCTCGGGCCCCCTGAGAGCGAGCGCTTCCTACCAGGTGCCCCCGGGCTCTCTGTCTCCTCCCCCCCACCCCCCGCCTGCAGGCCTGCGGGGCACTGCCATCCCTGGGCGGGCGCTCGCCCTGAACCTGAGGACCCCTGGCTCTGGGGGGGGAGGGTAGCGGGCCGGAGCTGGGTGGGCCCCCAGCACACCATCCCGCCGCCCCAGGGCCCCCGTGAGGCAGAGCTTGGAGCCTGCAGCCCTGAAGGACACAGGTCGGCCCTGCCCCCGCGCACCCCCGTCTGGGGCCCTACTTTTGGCTCCTCGGGCAGAAGCTGCCCCCCTCTCCTCTGCGCTCCAAACAGAGAACTTTCCAGAACCGGGCCCTCGGGCCCCCGTGGCTCCCGCTGCTCGGAAAACCAGACGCTCGGCCTCCTCCGTCCCAGCCAGCTTCAGAGGCACGGGGGGGGACAAATCGGTTTTTCCAGGGCTCCGGCAATAGCCCCGAGGGGCCCTCTGGCCTCTCCTGCGTCCTGTTCTACTTCCAGGGTCTGTGTCAGGAGCCAGCGAGCGAGCGAGTGAGTGAGCACCACGGACCTCTCACCCCCAAGACACTCCAGGGGGCCGGGAAGGAGCCCTGTGCCCTTGGGCCGGGGCTGGAGGGTTTCGGGAGGAGGGAGGAGGGCTGGGAGGGGGGAGCCTGCCACCCACCGCACCGGCCTCAGTGCCACTGACGGTGGAGCCTCAGGTCTGCACCCTCCGGTCCTCCCTGGGGCAGACGCCCTCGCCGTGTGGCCGCCAACATCGTGGGTCTGCACGGCGGCCAGGTCAGGGGGCGAGGCGTTTTCGACAGGCCTGGGAGCGGGCCCCACGTCTCGGGGCCCTGGGTCTGGGTTCTGGCCCCGCTGTGGTGTCTGGAGGGACAGGGCTGTGTTCCTTCCGGGGCCCAGGCTGGGACCCCGAACTGCCTCTGGCACCTCCTAATGGGCCGTCCCGGAAGAGGCTCCCACTGAGTTACGGCAGCCATTGAGTTTCTAAGCCACAGAGCAAAGTCACTTTCACGGGACTTAAAATAAGGTTGCCCCGTGACAGTGGGGGAGGGGGTGATGACAAGGGGGGGTGGGGGTGGCGAGCAGGTGGGAGGAGGCAGGAGAAGAGAATAAACACCCACCTGAACAGGCCGGCCCCTCGCTCATGGTTCTTACAGTGGCCGACAGTCATTTCTACCGGCATCCGGGGGTGGGGACGGAGACTTTCAACTTTCAGCTTTCCCGCAACGCCGGCAGGGCATTGAGACTCGGAGCTCTGGTTCATTCATTTCGGTCCGGAATCGCGCTGCGGCTGGAAAACCCTGGTGGCTGTTCCTGGTTGAATTTTCACGCCGTGGTTCCCGCCCGCTCCCTCCGCGCCCCGCTCCGCGCCAGCCCTGCCCCCCCCCGCCCCCCCCTCCGCCGGGCCCCAAGCCCTCGCGGCGAAACCAGCCTTCCGTTTGGAATTTACGATGCCCCCGCCTTGCACATGTCTTCCGGCGGGTTCTCCGGCTGTGCAACCGGGGCTGCTGTTTCTAGAACCGCGTCGTAGTTTACAGACTTAAGGGGTACTCGTTCTCTTTTAAATTTTTTATTTATTGATTTTAGAGGAAGAGAGGAAGGGAAACGGGGGTGAGGAGAGAGAGAGATGGATTTTGTCCATCCACGCATTCACTGGCTGCTTGTACGTGTCCTGACCAGGGATCGAACCCACAACCCTGAGCATCTCAACAAGGACACGCCCGTGCGCTGAGCCCCGCCCCCGGGCGGAGGGAGGGCCCTGGTTTTGGAGGGAGCGGGGGAGGGGCGGCGGGGAAGGGTGGGGTGCGGCCGGAAGCCGACAGGCGACAACAGTTGCCGCCTCCGGACCAGCCGCTGGGCCGCGGGGTGACGCTCCTGCGTTCGAGCCCATCCTCCCGCACACCGCGCGTTCCCTGGCCGCCGCCGCCGGGAACGCGGTGCTGCCCGGCCTCTGGAAGCTTCCTTGAAGACACTCAGTGCTCTGGAAAGTCGCAGGTTCCCTGGCCTGGGAAAAGAGCGCGATTTTCAAGGATCCCGATCGCCCCGCCCCCAGCCCTAAAAGGAGCTGCCTCCGCCGCTCCCAGCGCGACGGAGCAGTGAGCGGCGCCTGTCCTCGCCGGTGCGTGGGAGTGGTTCCGCGTGCGTGACCGTCCTCCTCCGGAGAAACAGGCAGGAAGCTGCCCGCGGGAGCCCGGGGGAGGGGGGCATCTCGGCAACTCCCGCATACTACCCCCCCCCACCCGCAACACTGCGCCTCGGTCATCTGCTCGGTCACCGTGTGCTCCAGGGAGCGGCTGCCGTGACGCAAGCACATCCAAAACGTAGCAACTTAACAGAAGAGCGTGTTTATTCACGCTCGCAATTCCGTGGCCGGGGTTCGGGCAGGGCGTGGCTTCGTCCTTCTCCCGCCCTGCGTGGTGTCCACGGAGACCTGCACCCGAGCCGTGGTCTCCCTGGAAGGCGAGAGAGGGTTTGTCCAGAATACCGCGGCCCAGGCGGGGTGTCCTTACACTTCTCCAGGGGGAGGGAGGGCGTGGGGAGCGGAAATTGTCCCACGCGCGGTCCGGAGCCGGATCGTCGGCGTCAGCTCCCGTCTCTGGCCTCGGTCTGCCCTGCTGACGGCTCCTGTGGAGCGGGTGAAGGGGCAGTGGGGGCAGCGGCGACCTGTGTTGTGAGAACTTTCCAGAGGCCGGCGTGGGCCGAGGGGAGAAGGGCCAGGGGGCGTTACCAGACATGAGACCGGGCGGAGGTTTGCTGCCACCGAGTCGTGCCAGGCCTCGGACACCACGGGAAAAACAGTTTTTTCCCTTTAGGTGCAAGGTCATTTTTTGGCCAATGTCTGTCTAATTGTTCCAGCACCATTTTATTTTATCCTCACTCGAGGACATGCCTATTGATTTTAGGGAGAAAAGAAGGGAGGGAGAGAAACATTGATCGATTGCATCTTGTCCACGCCTTGACCCCCGGGGACCGAACCCACAACCCAGGCGTGTGCTCTGACTGGGGATCGAACCGGCGGCCTCTCGGTTTCTGGGATGACACTCCAACCAACTGAGCCCCACCAACCAGAGCGAAATTGGGGAGGATCTGATCCCAGAGCCACGGAAAACCAACGGAGCACTTTAAGAGCTGAAGGATAAAAAGACGTTTGCACCGTTTTCTTTGCTGTGCTTGAGGGTACACATGGACCTCTGTGAGCAGCTGGGGTTGCATGTCCTCGGGGAGCTGGTTGTTGGAGGGGGAGGGGGAGGGGTGACAGCAACAGCAGAGGACTGCGGGGCCGCACTGGGGTGGTCCTTCCGGCCCTGGAGCGAGGTCACCGCAACACTGCCACCCGTTCCCGGGGACCCCAGGGCACAGCGTACGGGAAGCGCCTTTTCAAAGCATTAAAATGCTGTTCAAACACGGGGTCTGATTACTATTCAAGGCTGGAACTCCGGGATCCCTGGTGCAATTAACTAATTGCTCTCACATTTCTCACCGTGGAGTTTGATTTTTTTTTTTAAAAAGGAATGTATTTGGCCCCAAAGGTTTTTAAACTATTCTGTTTCGTGGCGTTGATTTTTTCATTGTCTAGACAGCTGCGGGGGCAGACGGGATTATCGGGAGGAGAGAGGCGTTTTGATGACCGAATGTCAGCCTCCCGCGCTAGTGGAATTCACGTCCCGACGACCACGGTGGCGGCTGCCACAGGGAACCTCCGAAAACCAGCCTCCCCCCATTTGCTCGGTGCTGGAACTTGGCACGGGGGTCAGTCTTTTGCATTTTTAATGCACACGAAAGGTCTTTGGGTAAAACCGCAGCAGAAAGATCGATGAGTGTGGGCCTCGGGGTGGGGGCGGGGGGCGGGGAGCTGAGCTCAGCGTTGGGGACCCGTCCGCCAGCCGGAGTCCCCGGGAATCAAGGAGCAAAGAGAGTGCTAACGTTCTCGTTAAAACGGGAAACGACACCCGGGGTCGCAGGCCACCTCGCGAGCTTGACGCGATCCAAAGCCGCGGAGACGCGCCTCCTGCAGCTGGGTCGTCGTCACACCCCATCGGGGACGGGGACGCCAGAGGCGGCCCTGTTTGCTGCTCCCGCCCACAGTCCCCCGCCCCCACCCCACCCACGGGAGTCCGCTGCCCCTGGAGCATGTCTGTGACGGGGACGTGGGGACGTCACTGACGCCCCCTCGGAACAGCGTCTCCCTTCTCTGAGGTTCCTGCGCGTCGGCCCCCGATCGGCCCCCGCAGCCGGGAGAACGAGCCCGGCCCCCCCCCCCGAGGGGCTTGCGGCTGCCTCCCCACCACGCGTGGGGCCTGCCCGTCCAGGCTGCGGATGGCCGCCCCGCCTCCCGCCTCCTGTCCCCGGAGAAGCGCGAGAGGGAGGACATGACAGAGTGGAGAGAAGTGTGACCTTGTCACGAGCCCTTCAAGTTCCGGGGGCGTCAAACTCATTGTCCCCAGGGCCACATCAGCCTCTAGGTCGCCTGCAAAGGACCGAACGTAGTTTCAGGGCTGTGCAAATGTAACCACTCTGTAACAGTTCAGCGAGAGCCCGGCGCTGCCGCCGGGTAGAAACAAGGTGCCGGGCCGGACAGAGCGAGGGGAGGGCTCTGGGGCCTCGTGTCTGCCCCCGGTGCTTTAAACAGACCCTCACGTCAGCTTGGCCGCTGGCCTCCCCGCTCCGTCCCGGACAAAGCTGGGTGTGCAGGGCTGTTCACGGCCCCAGAGGGACGCAAGCACCTGTGAACCCTCATGGGACTCTGTACACTATCATGACCCACCGGTGCCACCAGGCGGGCGCTGGGAACTGCCCGCGAGGTCACGGCGAAGGTGGAGAAGGGCTGTGACGGAGCCCAGGAGACGGCCACCGAAGGGAGCAACAACGAACCGTTTCTTCGCTCGCTCACGCCCCTCCGTACCCGTGCCGCGTGCTCGTTTATATTCCGACGGCTGAACCGCGCTCGCTCAGCCGCAGTGAGGACCACGCTTCCAGCTCGCGGGGCGGCCGAGACGGACCGCCCACGGACAGGGCTGCGCGGAGATGACGGGCAAAGAGGGGAAACGCCCCAGACGGCCCCCCCTGCTGGAAGTCCCGGAAGTTCCAGACGAGCAGCAGCGGACGTCGAGAGGGGACACCGTGGGCCCTCGGACAGGGAGGAGAAGGCAGAGCGGGGGTGGGGGGGTGAGGGGCAGGGGCTCCCCGGGGTGGCCGTCCCGCCATCTGACTGAACCTCCAAACGGCAGGAAACGCAGCCCCTGGGGGCCGACTTTTTAAAAAGGGGGGGGTGGGGAGTAGAGGGTAGAACCCTTTCAGGCCGGTCCCCCCAAATGCCAGCGTCTCGTTTGCCGGGGCTGTGGGCCAGAGCCAGTGGACGGAGCGCGGCGTCCCCAGGGTGGGGACAGCGGGAGGACGGCAGGGTCTGGGCTGTGGGGAGCCGTCCTTCCTGGGGGCAGGAGGAGGACAGGCTCCCCTCTGGGGAGGACTGGGACAGGGTGACAAGGACAGGGACAGCCGGCGGGCTGGGCCCCCCACGGGGAGCCGGAGCACAGGAGAGACGGTCCCTCACTCAAGGTTGTCCTGTCCCCGAGCCCCACCTGGTGGGCCCAGCCACACCCCCTCACCCCAGAGGGAGTCCAAGTCCAAACTGGGCCGTGGATGGACGGGTCAGAGGGGGTCCGGCCACACCTCTCAGCCCAGCTCCTGGAATTGATGATGATTTGCAAAGGGGGCCCCAGCCCCAAGGGATCTGGGGGAATCCGGGGAATGGGAACCCTTCCTGGGTCGGCAGGAGCAGTCTGGTCCCCTTCCCAGACACCCCCGGCGGCTCAGGCCCCGGCCTCAGTCCCGGGCCCCCACCGGTGACCGCCCCACGCTCCACACTCCGGAGATGAAGGTCTCGGGGGCGGCGGGAGGAGCCGGAAGCTGCACACCCGCCATCTCCCGGGACTCGCACCCCGTGGTCTGCTGGTCGGAACGGCGGGCTCGGCCTCGAGCAGCCCCCTCCTCAACTCTGCCATCGGGGAGAGGTGGGCTCGTCTCAGCCCCGCCTCCGCCCACGGGTCCGGCGAACACGGGTGGAGGGCGGCTGGGGCGGGTGTCGGAGCGCATCTCCAGCGGCGCCTCCGGCAAGATCCTGGACTCCGCCCGTCTCTCCTCAGGTCCCCACCCCGGCCCAGCTGGCAGCCGGGAGGGCCCCGAGGGCCGAGCGGAAGGGGGCAGGTGGAGAAGCGTCTCGGGAAGGACACCACCACAGGATCACCGACCTGGGGGCCAGCTAGGAGCCCTGAAACGGAGTCAGCTCGCGTGGGAAGTGAGCCTTACGAGCGGAAGGGCTGAGGACAGGGTCGCTGTCCCCTGCGCGGTCCCTGGGTCCTTTCCCGTGGGACACAGCCCCCTCGTGGGGCCCGCTCACGACACTGGGGGTACACTGTGCCACTCGTGCGGCTTTCTGTAGAACCCACAATTACTACAAGATGAAAAGTAATTTTTTAAGAGGTGCAGGGTTTGTGGCTGACAGAGAGGGGAAGGGGGAGGGAGGGAGACAGCATAAGGAGGGGGAGGTTGGAGGGGGAGGGGCGAGAGGAGAAAGACAAAGGGGGGTGTCAGTGTGGTACATGCAGATTCCCCTCGGCGGCTCCGTGACCGAGGCAGGATGGGGCACGCACCCCACGCCTGCGCCCACGTGCAGGCCGGCCTCCGGGTGCTGGATGAGGCCACCGCGCCAGGGGCTTCAGCGGGGTCCGGCCTGGAGCCGGGCCGTGCCCACGGTGACATCCAGCAGCACTGGCCCTGGGAGACTCACCGCCCCACCCCCCCATCCTGCTCGCAGGGAAACGTTTGCGTGTTCTCGGCAGAAACTAGTTCTCACCCGGCCGAACCCGGAGCGTGGGGGCTGGGCGCTCCTCGGCGGCCGCGGCAGAGAACTCGCTCCAAAGCTCCATCGCTCGTGTTAAAACGTTGCTATGCCGAGGAGACATCTATTTTCCCGACAGCGCGGAGCAGAGGAAGGCGGCGGTCCCCGGCGCTGCCTCTCAGATCGTGTCCGCAAGGTAAATAAGGCATAAATTAGCCAATTACAGAGAAAACACGGCCTGGATGCCTTTGCGATCGCCGAATTTCCCGGGAAAACGCTTCCAGCTGTGACCCTGAACTTGAGACGTGCAGGCCGCACGGGGCCGGGTCTGCCTGCGGAGGATGGCGCCGCGCCTCCGTCTTCACGCCCCGGGGGGCCCCGGCCTGCCCCTGGGACCGGGCAGCAGTGAGTCCCCGTCAAAGTCGCCGGCAGGGACCGGACACCCCGGGCCTTCCCCCGCCGCACGTGATCAGAACCCACTTTTCAGACTTTGGACACCGACGCCTGAGCACTGAGCCGACAGAACAGCCGTTAGCGGCCCACCGCTCGTTTGTGTGAATAAAGTTTTATCGGCATGGGGCCACACGCATCTGCTGGCACACTGTCCACGAAGGTTTTCTTGCTCCGAGGGGGAAGTCCCGCTGCGACACGGGCCACGCGGCCTGCGGAGCCGAGAGCGTCCGCCGCTCCCAAAGCGGGGAGTCACGGCGACACCGCCTGCAGTGGCCTGACCAGAGCAGGAACACCACACGGAGGTCGAGGCCGCGGTGCGAGCCTGCAGGCGGCCGGCCAAGGGCCTCAGGCAGCGACGGCCAGAGTCGCCTCCTTCTCCTGGTGCCGGGAGCACCGGGCAGAAATCTGGCCACGGGGTTCCAGGTTCGCTTCGAGACGAGTGAGGCCAATCCCACGCCTTGGGAAGCTCCAAGTCCGGGATGTCCGTTGCCCCCTGCTGCCGCTGAGACCCTCAGACGCCCAAGGGTGCCCTCCCTCCTGAAGCCCCCCAGGCCTCCGGAACTGCCCTCGTCAACACGAGGACCCGAAGCCCTGACTCCCCGAGGGGGAGCCGGTGACCGAAGGCGGCCAGGGGACAGCAAAGAGGTGGGAACTGCATTCGAAGGTCATCACCTCTCCCGCCCCCCGCAGCTTTTCCTCCCTCTCAGAGCCAAGTCCGTGGGTCCGCACACCCTCCCCGGGGAGGAGGAGGAGGAGGGGGCCCACTGGGAACACGGGTGGGCAAGAAGGCAGTGGGCGCGGTGGGGCGGCCCTGAGCTGGGGGGCGTGTTCCCCGGGGACACAGGGTTTGCACAGCACCGCAGTCGGTGATGACTGGGGCAGGCAGGGACGCCGAGGTGACGGCACTGCCCGCCCCCCGCCCGCACCCTGTAGCCCATGGGTGCTGTGCGCCTTCTCCATCACCGGGGCGTCCTCCTCCGAGCAGAGACCAGCTGGAAGCCCTCCCCTCACTCACCCCCAGGGGCCAGGGGGAGTCAGACCCCGGGCTCGTGGCTGACAGCATGGAACCTGCACACTTTAGGGTCGCCGCTTGGAGGTGGCGTAAGGGTCACCGACTCCCGAGTTAAATGTGAGAAGGGCGTCCCGCCCCCGTGTGCCCCGGGCGCTCCCGGGCACCGACCGCAGCCAGTAGGCCCACAGGTCCGCTCCAGCCCCAGACACGGGACCGTGTGAGGGCCTTGGGGCACCCCTTCCCCTGCCGGGACCCTCCTCAGCTCACCCTCCACGGTCCGTGCCTGTGTCCCATGCGTCTCAGGACGCAACGTTGATGTACCTGGACAAGCGTGTATTGTCACAGTTCATCTGTGGCCTTTCACTTTCTACAGGAAAAGAAACGGGTGTACGTGGAACGTAACATCTTTATGTGACCGGTCCGTGAGTTTCTTCGCTGAGCGGCTTTTCCTGCGGTTCCCACACTTGGAAAGAAAGGGCCCCCGGTCCAGGGAGCCCCCAAACACCCGCACCCACATCTTCTTCTAGTTCGTCCGCCTTCTAGGCGCCAGGCCAGCCGGGGTGCGGGCGGTGGGGCGCGTGACCGTCTCCCGCGGGTTGGACGGCCACTTGCACACGTCAGCTACAATGTCACAGGGTGTGCCTGAGAGTGACGTTGTCACGTGGCAGAATGACATGCTTACGGTTCTGCGATAAAAGGTTTCGTAATAAAAAGGGGGCGCTATTCGTGCCGCGGGCCCGGGTTTGTGTGATGATGGGAGGAGGGCGAGCCTACCGCCGGGGGGCGGACCGCGGACCAGGGACGCTCCCCTCCCGCCCCTCCCCCCCCGGCCACCGAGACCGGCTCTCGTCCCAAAAACAGTCACAATGGTCTGAAAGGGGGCGACTTCCGCGGGCCCGCGACGCCCCGCCAGGGACGCGTACACCCAGGCTCCACTCCTTCCCGCCGTTCATTGTGTGTTCTTTTCCACTCCGGACTCCCGGCTCATGGAAAGTGGGTTTAAAAATAGGCCGGCGTGTGACAGGAAGCCTGTGGATTCTGGAGAAAGCGGAGGGGGACCCTTCAGAGGGGGCGGAGGGGGCCGCTGTCCGGTGCGGGGAGGTGGGGCTGGGGCTCCGAGGAGCGGTGCTCGGCTGCCCCCTGGTGGCCGCTCTCTGTAGTGACCGCGCGGGCAGTCTGGCCGCAGTCTAGGAAGGGGGTGGGGGGGGGGAGGGATTCACAGAAATAGCCCCCCCGCGCTCCCGGGGCTGTGTCTCCCCGAGTGCAGGAAGCCGCACGGAGGCAGAAGGAGCTGGAAGGGAGCGGGCAGATCCGGTCCCTCCCCGCCTGGCCCGGGCCCTGCCAGGTCGTCTGCCCTTTTCCCTGGTCCGCGTCAGCGTGGGAGGTAGGGTTCCCCCCCTTCCTCTGTGGCCGCCCTTCGTTTCCCCACTTCTCTCCGCCCACTAAGCCCCCCCTTCTTTCTCCCCCTGAAGCCAGGGCTCGACGTCCACTCACCCGAGCCGGGGGGGGGGGGGTGGGTGGTGGCTGCCGGGAGGAAGGGTCCTTTCTCACCTCGGGCCGGCATTTACCCGACCGCGGGCACCTCGGGCACTGCAGATGCAGCGAGGTGACACTCAGGGCCCCAGAAACTGGGAGGTGACACTCGGGGGCCCAGAAACTGGGAGGTGACACTCGGGGCCCCAGAAACTGGGAGGTGACACTCGGGGCCCCAGAAAGTGGGAGGTGACACTCGGGGGCCCCTCACGTGCGTCTCCAGGCCGCCTTTCTCTCCAGACGCCCTCCACGTCTCGTCCCCTCCCACACCACCCATGATTCGGGGCGGGCGGGCGAGCGTCTTTCCCGGGAAGCCCCCTGGCTCTGGAGCAGGTGCAGCAAGTTCCCCGGACCGGGCTCCAGCTCCCGCCCGCGCTTCCCCAGGGCTGGGCCAGCACCCGCCACCCCGCCCGTCACAAAAAGCCCCAGTCCCCCCGGGGGCAGGAGCCTCGAAGAGACTGAAATTCCTCTTGGTGGGAAAGGAATCACCCCAAGGAGTTCGTCAGATTCCTTCGTCGCCGGGAACTAAGACCCTGGTGACCGGGCCCAGACGCCTCTCCGTCTGCACCTGGGCCCACAGAGCTGGCGGCAGCCACTCCCGCGTGTCCGTCCCCCCCCCCAGACCGGTCCCTCTCGGGGAGCAGGCAGACCCGGTAGGGTTTCCTCTGTCCTCGCTGACTCTGGTGAAGTAGCTCCACCAGGACACACAGCACAAACGTGTTCGTGGAACCAGCCGTCAGGCTCCGAGGCGGCCGGGGCCACCCTCCCCGTCCCCAGGTGCCGTGGCACAGCCCGCAGCCCTCCGCACCCAGTTGGAATAGACTCGGGCCCCGGCTGCCGGGACCGCACCCCCACAAGGCCTGCGGGTGCCCCGAGGACGGACTCCACGGGAAGCAAGGGCTCGAGTCTCTCCCTGCAGAATATCCGTCCGCGCGAGCACGCTCGGCAGCCTGTGGGCAGGGCGGGTTCGGTCCGAGAGAACAGACACCCCTTCCCGCAGCTGTTTGAACCCCACCCCTCCCCCCAGGCTGCCGCGTTTCCTTGCACAGCGGCCACACCCACGCCTTCCAGGTCCCACCTTCCGCAGAGACTGGGTGGTGAGCGAGGGCTGGGGGTGCGGCTGGGACAGCTGGGGGAGCAGAAGAGGGTGGGGGGGTGGTGACGGAAGGAGACTGGACTTGGAGTGGGCAACGCTCAGTATAACACACAGAAGCCGTGTTTAGAACTCTCCGCCTGAAACATCTAATTTTAGTAACCAATGTCTCCCCAGTACATTCAGCGAAAACACAAAGAAGAAATAAAGTGGAAACGGAGTTAGCTTTGAAACCAGAATCACCATCATTGTCTTCCTCGTCAGCATTCCCAGAAGACAGCAACGCACAGAAAAAGGACCTACAGACATACTTCACATGGCGAAAACTAAAAAATGTTCTTCACGGTGAAACATTTCAGTACAAAGTCACTGGAGATTCAATTCTCTGGGCCTGGCCGACGTTTCGATTCAATGATGAAAGTGAAAAATTCCTTTCACTAACAAAAATATAGGGCGGGCCAACATGTTCACCTGCCACTTTTGCAGGTTTAATCTTCAAGTCTGCGGGTTTTAAAGTTTCCTTTGGTCTTCGAGGAAACGTTAAAAATTTGCCCCGGCGAGGTGAGCGCCCCTCCCCCGCCCAGTGTTGGAGGGGCGCAGGGAGGCGAGGTCCACACCCCGTGTCTGAAGGGCTCGGACCGCGGCTGCAGAGGGGGGCAGAGGTGCAGAGACGGCCCCGCGACGAGGGGGGCCACCTGGTCCCTCTCTGCCTCCCTGAACACATCCTGTGTTCCAGCACCTTCGGGCCCCTCGCCGGCGCTCCTGTGAACTCACCGCGTCCCACCTGAGGGTCACAGGTCACGCCACCCCTCCGCCCTGGGGCCGGGGCCCTGCCGGGCCCGGGAGCCGGGAAAAAGCCTGTTCCCTCACCCCGACAGTGGCCCCTGCACAGGGGTGAGGCGTGGGGGTGTCCAGCAAACATCTGAGAAACAATTGAGCGGACGTCACCAGTGAGTTCAATGGAACGGAAAACACGGGAGGCCAACCTTCAAAGGGCATTTTCTGGAAAAACACCGTCTCTTTCTTGGCTGGGCCTGGCCAGTTTCCATCGTGCCGGGTGCCGAGCGCCCTCTGGTGGCTGCAGCCTGGCAGCGCGTCCTCCCTGACTCCGCGGAGCAACAGGGCGACGGGCCCTGCTGCTGAGGCTCCCTGCCCGCCCCCCGGCTCCAGGCCGGGGCCCCAGCAGCAGCCACTCCAACCCAACACCCAAGGGCGACACCAAGTGGCTCAGCAGAAGTCAGAGTGACGCCTGTGGGCACATCTCCCCCCACGTCGGACCCCAGAGACATAAGAGGCACAGAGGCGGCAGCCTGGGCGGGACTGAGGTTCAAACCAACCAGCGGTGAGATGTCAGGAGAGCACACGCACATACGCACACGCACGCCCATGCACACGCGCACACGCACACACGCATGCACACTCGCCCTGAACGTGGATGTTCATGGCGGCTTTGTTCACAGCCGCCGGAAGGGGGAAACAGCTGGGGTGTCCACTGACAGGGGTCCAGGAAAGAAACAGGGGGCACCCACACCCCGGGACACCGGGCGGCCGTGCAGAGGCCCTCTCGCGACACACACACAGCCCGCACGGACGCCGCACACCGCCGTGCCGCGTGGAAGCAGCCACACACGGTGTGCTTCTGGCACGGGGAGTCCCGGGGGCGGGCGCGGCGGGACAACCAGGACAGGGGTCGCCTGCAGCAGGGGGCTGGCGGCGCGGCTCTCTGGGGCTACGACGCTGCCCCCTCTCCGGAGAGGGGCCCAGGGGCGTGCGCGCGTGTCCTGACCCGTTACACGCGGCCCTGGACACGAGTGCCTGCGGCTGCATGCGAGACGGCCCCACGGGGAGACGGTCGGCGGACGCTGAGCTCCGCCCGTGGCCCAGAGACGGCCGGCCTGGGGGGCCCGGGCGTCTGCGTCCCGCTCTGAAACACACGGGGCGACGAGGAGGGAATGACGGATGGATGGACAGACAGAGAGGCACACGGCAAAGCAAGCTGCCCAGTGTTTGGGTGGGAGGAGGGGCTGGGGGAAACCCTTCCAACGTGTGAGGACCTCGGGGTGGGGGGAAGAGACGCCGGACACACTGGAAGACGGACCGAGCCCCGGAAGACCAACCGGGTCTTGTTTCTTCTGCGGAGCGCGCCGGGCTGTGGCTGGTGGGAAAAACACCCTGGTTGTCGGAGACGCCGTTGGCAGTCCACTCTGAACGGTCCCGGGGGGAGGGGGGGAACCTCGCAGGGCAAGAAGGGTTCCGCGGTGGGAAGGGCGCGGGGGTCTCGATGGCTCCATTTTTTCCTCTTGGAAGTTTTTCTTCCTAGAGAGAAGACGCGCTCTCTCGAGCAGCCCGGACTCCAACAGGGGGTTAATGTCCCGTCCCTTGTCCCCTGTCCAGCTGCCGCCTTATTATAGTTTTCCTGTCAAAGCCTAAGTCCATGAGGATGATGAAGACGTCGGTGAATACCTCGCTAGCCTGCCAGCCAGCAGGGAAACACGTAAGACAGCGAGTGGGATGAGAAAATAAGAGGCAGAGGTGACCGGGGAGCGAGCGGTGGACGGGGAAGGACTCGGACTGTGGGAGGAGGGGATTGCCTGGCCCCGATCCGGACAGAACACTGCACACTCGCACCCCTGCGCCCCCCACCTCCGGCGCGGTCACTGCATCCCCTGGTGGTCTGCCTCCAAAGTCCAGGATTTAGATGTCCGTGTCCCTCTCCAGGTCCTGTCAGCCACCAAGCCCAGGGGCCCTGCCCTCTCCTACATCTCTCTGTCCAGCCGGCTCCCCATGTGATAGCTACACAAGGACCCCATCTGTACAATGGGCGCAACACCCATGGACCATCACATTGCACCGTGTCACATATCATGCGTCATATCACATCACGTGGGCTGAACATTACAGGAGAGTGTCTCACCCATCATCAGGGTTGAACACCTCATCACACCGTGCACCCTTATCACACACAGCGCCGCCGCCGCCGCTGCTGCTAGAATATACGCACGTGTGCTGCTTTGCTCCCCTTGCCCACGGCTCCCCGACACTCAGGCCCCCCCAAGACTCTCCCATGCACCACCCAGACACCTGGTTCCGGTGACGCGAGGTGACGTACAGGTCCCCAAACAGGCCCCGTGCCTGCAGGCTTGGGGTCCTGGAGGCCCTCTGCCATTCCCCCAGTGTGCTCCTCGGGGTGACGGCAGCCCCCGAGGACTTGACAGAGACAGCGGTTCTGGGGCGCCACGGCCACACCCGCTGAGCCGGAACCCGGGGCGGGGCTCAGGGACCACCCGCGGTTTCACACGCCCGGGGGGGGGGCGGGCTCTGGAGCAGGACGCACGTTGAGAACCACGGGGTGGTGCGTCTCCTCCGCTTTCCCGCTGCACCGGGTGGGCGAACTCCTACGCATCCCTTGAAGCCCCACTGCTGGAAGCCCCTCCCGGCTCCCGCAGCCCCAGGAGGGCTGTCCGTGCCGCCTCTGCACTGCCTCTGCGCCTGGGTCGCACTTCCGTCGGGATGGCTCGGACTCTGAGCCGCAACTGTTCGCTGGGGAGGCTTTCTCGCCTCCTGGGCTGCACGGGGGTAGCGAGGAGCTCTTCGGCCTTGAGCCATTCACGTGGTTGTGTGGCCGCCGCCACCATCTGCCTCCAGAACTGTCCCAGCCTCCCGAACTGAAGCCACGTCCCCGTCAGACACGGACCCCCAGCCCCCACCCCGGCCCTGCTCCCTGCCGGGCACGTGGCGGTCTGGGTCCCCCTTGTACGTGGAATCGTGCAGCGTTGTCCCCTGGCATCCGGCTCACTGCACGGGCATCACGTCCTCCAGGTCCACCCGGGTGGCGGCACGGGTCAGGGCACCGCCCTTTACTAGGCCGATGATACTCGGCGTGTGGATGGACCGCATGTGGTCGACGGGCACCGGGCCGGCGCACCTGTCGGCCGCTGTGAGGAGCGCAGCCGCGAACACGGGGGCACAGACGCCCCTTCTGATGCCCCTTCTGACGCCCCTTCCGACGCTGCTTTCGGTTCCTTTGACTGCAGGCCCGGACGTGGGTGGCGGGACCCCACGGTAACTTCAGGACACGTGGGGTCTGGCCAGCGTCATCTCCTCTCCTTCGAAAATCTCTGAACACTCTTCCCCGTGTTCCGTGCACGGAACAGGGGACTCTCCCCCGCCTCTGAATGGCTGTGGCCACTACAACGATAAATATGTAAAGACAGATCACACGATCCTCGTAGTTTTGCCCGGAAGGGAGGTGGAGGCGAAGGGTTAACCATCAGCTGTGGTGATCCCCGGGCCGAAATCCTCTCTCCGGGGCTGCTGGGCGGCCGGGCCAGCTTTCCAGTCTCTCTCCTCCTCCTCTCTCCGGCGGGACCCCCTTTGCTCCGGTAACGGTGGCCGGTGGGCCCACGGGGACAGAGAAGGGGAGACCGTGCCTGGTTGCAGACGCCTGTGCCTGGGACTTGCAGACCCCCCAGGAATGGCGTCAGCAACGGGCTGTCTGGTGAGGGGTGATTCCCGGTGCGCCTTGCTGCGCGGTTATTCAGAGATTTTTTTTTTTCCCCGAACGCTATCCGTGGTCTGATTTACGTGTACCGGCAGAATCCTGGGGAGGAAAACTGCATTTTGAATCTGCAGCACAAAGGAAGTAGTGGTTTGTAACCTCGTGAAGTCTATACTATCAATTTTCATTTTCTGTTATTCCCCAAAACGGCCTGATGAAATTGCATCATGCTTCTATTTTATATAATATGACCTTGTTCCCAAAAAACAGTCTCCTTAGCGTTATTACTCATACTTTTGTTATCGTTCACATGAGCGATCACTAAGAACTAGCCTCGCCGTAGCTAACAGCATCTGGCATTAACTAAGAATCTGAAGGTGTGAAATGCAGTACGTGGGTGTGGGGCGTTGAGGCCGTCAACGCGTAAATCGGGTGAGAGAAGCAGAGAGAGAATGAGCTCACACTTGGGACCGTGAGGCGTGATGACCCAGAGCGGTTGCTTCTGCGGCGTTTGCGGTGGGCAACACGAAAACCAACACGAAACTTCGTGAACAAAAACCAAAACAAACAAACAAACAAAAAACACAACAAACTTTACAAGGGTCCCAGAGAACAAGCAGAGGGTGGAGTTTCCGTGCGCCTTTCCCGTCTCAAGACAGGGTTGGGTGTTGGGGGACCGGAATCTGCCAGTTACAGAGGACGGGGTCCGGCCCCCCACCCACCTCTTTTGACCACTAGGGGCAGCGCATCCCCTCATTTCAAGCCACAGCACTGCTCCGTGTTCCAAAGAGAAGTGACCAGGTTCCAACGCACTGGACCCCAAATAACCGAGGATCTCATTTTCCGCCTCTGCGGCCACATAACAAAGAACTGTCGGGTGTTTTCACGCTCTGGGGTCTGTGCTTCCCTCCGTTTCCCTGTGGAAAACAATGGGCGTGCACCTCTGCCGTGATAATAAAACCTCTCTCTCAAGTTTCGTCTTAGTTTTGTTTTCGAATGTATCCGCTCCGATAAAGGTGGTAGCAACTCCATTTCCAGTGGAAAGGGAATAGCAGAGCCATGGTCCTCCAGGAGTGGCACTTCTTTATTTATCATATTAAAGAAAGACAAACAGGTCCCACAGTTTTACGGCTTTAAAAGATGCCCCCGGCTGCACCGAGGACACAGGCCGCTCAGCCTCTGGTTGATACGCCGCTCCCTGTGAACGCCCCAGCACCCGCGAGGTGGCCCTTCTTCCCCAAGGCAGCTGAGTCCCAGGCTGGGCCTCCTCTGCTCCACACGACTGGCCCGTTCCCAGCCGCCCGCGTAGTTCATTCACCTTTGCTCCCGGAAGGTGGGCTCACTTAACCACATTATTCACGCCCGAGTCCTGAAGGCCAACACGTGATAACTGGTTCCGAAGCCGCGCCCCTGGGGTGTGACCCCAAACTCCTGCAGACCGTGAAGGCCGTCGTCGCTTGTGCCCTCGGTCCGCGTGTTAACGCTGGACGTGACCGTCGGAGGCCGTGCCCGGACGGCCTGGGGAAGTGGGGGACCTTTCTGTGCGTTTTGGTTTTTCTTTTTTTTTTTTTACTTTCTCAAGTTTTTATTAGGAATCGGCATTAGATTTTATCAAAAACACTTTTAGTTTTATGAAAATTATATAATTTTTTGCTTAAACCTATTAATGAAGTCATTTTTTAAAGATTTTATTTGTTCATTTTTAGAGAGAGAAGGGAAGGAGAAAGAGAGAGAGAGAAACATCCCAGTGTGGTTGCTGGGGGCCGTGGCCTGCAACCCAGGCAAGTGCCCTGACTGGGAATCGAACCTGTGATGCTTTGGTTCACAGCCCGAGCTCAATCCACTGAGCTATGCCAGCCATGTTGAAGTCATTCTTATAAGCACACTTCCAAGTAATCATCCTTTATTCAGTCATTACGTCTTTCTTTTTTTAAAATATATTTTATTGATTATGCTATTACAGTTGTCCCATTACCCCCCCATTCCCCTCCACTCTGCACACCCCCTCCCACCCACATTCCCCCCTTTAGTTCAGGTCCATGTGTCATAAGTTCTTTGGCTTCTACATTTCCCATACTATTCTTGTCCTCCCCCTGTCTATTTTCTACCTACTATCTCTGCTACTTATTCTCTGTACCTTTCCCCCTCTCTCCTCCTCCCACTCCCCTGTTGCTAACCCTCCATGTGATCTCCATTTCTGTGGCTCTTTTCCTGTTCTAGTTGTTTGCTTAGTTTTTGTTTTTATTTTAGGTGTGGTGGTTAATGATTGTGAGTTTGCTGTCATTTTACTGTACATGTTTTTTATCTTCTTTTTCCTAGATAAGTCCCTTTAACATTGCATATAATAAGGGCTTGGTGATGATGAACTCCTTTAACTTGACCTTATCTGAGAAGCACTTTATCTGCCCTTCCATTCTAAATAAAAGCTTTGCTGGATAGAGCAATCTTGGATGTAAGTCCTTGTCTTTCATGACTTGGAATACTTCTTTCCAGCCCCTTCTTGCCTGCAAGGTCTCTTTTGAGAAGTCAGCTGACAGTCTGATGGGAATGCCTTTGTAGGTGACTCTCTTCTTATCTCTTGCTGCTTCTAGGATTCTCTCCTTCATTTTTACCTTGGCTAATGTAATTATGATGTACCTTGGTGTGTTCCTTCTTGGGTCCAACTTCTTTGGGACTCTCTGAACTTCCTAGACTTCCTGGAAGTCTATTTGCTTTGCCAGGTTGGGGAAGTTCTCCTTTATTATTTGTTCAAATAAGCTTTCCACTTGTTGCTCTTCCTCTTCCCCTTCTGGTACCCCTATAATTTGGACGTTGGAATGTTTAAAGATGTCCTAGAGGTTCCTAAGCCTCTCCTCACTTTTTTGAATTCTTATTTCTTCATTCTTTTCTGATTGTATGTTTTTTTTCTTCCTTCTGGTCCTCTCCATTGATGTGAAACCCAGCTTTCATTCCATCGCTATTGGTTCCCTGTGCATTTTTCTTCATTTCACTTATTCTAGCCTTCATTTTTTCATCTAATTTGCAACCAAAATCAGCCAGTTCTGTGAGCATCCTGATCACCAGTGCTTTGAACTGTGCATCTGATAGGTTGGCTATCTCTCGGTCACTAAAAAGTACTGGTTTTGGGGCTTTCACTTGTTCTTCTGTTTGAGCCATCCCCCCCCCCCCGCCCACTTTGGTCTGGTCGCACTTGTTACGTATCAGGGGAGGAGCCTTAGATGTTCCCCAGAGTGGGGCACCCCAGTCGCTGGATTGTGACGTATGTGGGGGCGGGGTCGAGAGGGAACAATGGTGCTTGCTCCACTCTCTGTTGGACCTCAGTCCCTTCCACTGCTTCCCCCAAGCAAACAGGGCCCCTCTGGTGCTGATTCCCATGCGAGTGGGCTTGTGCACCCCGTGGGACCCTCTAAGGACCTCTCCTGTGAGGCCAGGAGCCTCTCCGTGCGCCTTAACCCCCACAGGTGTTTTCAATCAGTGCCTTAAGGCTCTATTTCCCTGAGCTGGGATCCTGGGTTGCGCGCAGTGCCTTGCTTCACAGTCGCCGCCTCGCTGGGTCTGCCGGTTGCCACCCCTTGGCCGGGGTCTGCCAGCTGCCGCTTGCTCGCCCAGGGTGCCTTACAGGCCCGGTCCCAATACTCCCCACTCTCTGCACCTCGACCCACGCCCGGCTGCCCGACTCTACCCCTCCTACAGGTCTGGATGAACGTGTCTATTTTTAGCTCCCTGATTGTCTGGCTTCCATACAGTTCAATTTTCTGTCAGTTCTGGTTGTTACTCTGTTTCTAAATGGTTGTCGTCCCTATCTTGGTTGTGCGAGGAGGCAGTGTGTCTACCTGTGCCTCCATCTTGGCCGGAAGTCCTCTCTGTGCGTTTTCTTTAAGAGTGTGAGAAGGGGAGGAGCCCTGGGTCAATGCTCAGTGGAGTGGGTCAATGCCTCCGAGGAGCCCCTGCCGTTCCCCGGGGTCCCTGACTGGGGCCCCTCGGCCCGCCAACGACCTCCTGCGTTGTGAGGCAGAAGATCTGTATCTCTCGGGCATCTGGCAGCCCAAGGGGCTCTCAGGATCTTGCTCAGCACTTTCGCTGAGACTGAAACCCTTCCCCTGGGGGAAGAGTCATTCACACATCTTCCTGCCCCGTGACCTGGAGAGGGTCAGACCCCGCGGCCAGCGTGAAGCCAGGACGCTGAGGACGTCGGGAAAGGGCTGGGAACACTGACGGGCTCATGCCCTGGGCAGGCGGCCGCAAACCGCAGCGTCTGCATGTTCACACGGGGCGGGCATTCCCGTCGGGCTGGCCTTGCCCGATAGCTTTGCTATCAAAATCTTGAAGGTGCGTGGTCAGTCTGCGCTGCCCTGGGGTCTGGACAGCAGGCTCCCCACTCTCAGGAGCCTCAGGGAGGAGCCGCCCGGGAGCCCTGACCCTGCACCAGGCTCCAAGCAGCCCCATCCTGGAGGGTCCCTTCCCAGCAGCCCCAGCCTGCTCTGGGAGCTGCACGAGGCTTCTCTTCTGGGGCCCCCTCTGCAGAGCGCGCTGCTGCTGCAGACCCGGAGGGGGGCTCTCTGCAGGGGTGGCGGTCGGGGGGTGGCCAGTACCTGGGCCGCAGGCTGGGAGAGCCGGCCCTCCTGCAGCCCTGTGACCAGCAGGGAACTGCCGAGAGTCCCAGCGCGCAGGTGGAGGAGCGACCTCCCTGGAGGGCAGGACGTGTCTCACCGGACCCTCTGTTAGCTTGATTTACAACTTGGAAAGGCACACACCTGGGGGAGACACGCGAGCACACACGCTGCCTGCGTCTGTGGGCTTCAGGAAAAAAAAAATGCAAGGGAGCGGAGTCCACAAAAGTCAACACGCACAGCCCCCACCCTGAGGCCGCGCCCCCCCTCCGCGGGGAAGCAGCCCAGGGCTCACAGGCAGAGGGTCGGAGGGGGCCACTGAGTTTCCAGAGCTACTGTCTCACATTTATTTTTTTTTAATTGATTTGTCCACAGTTGCAAAAAAAAAGCCACCACATTTCTCCGTAACTCACGATCACATATGCCAGGGCGGAAAGTATGAATTTGAGTCTACCAGCTCAGGTGGGAAAGAGAGAGAACCTTATTTTTCCATTCTAAGTGTTTTAAAATTCTATTATGACATGGGATTTGGGCTTTTTTGTGGGGGCAGGGGGTCCCTTCTCCACCTTTTGCCAGGGAGAGAGACTCCTCATTTGCTTCATTTGCGTGTGTGTGTTCCAGTTCTTCAAAGTAGTGAATGCACAGTAAATCTTGGAAGAGAGATCATGTAACATTGAAGGAAATAAACGGACTCTTCTAAACAATTCTTGGGTACGAGACGTAACAGCGACGACCAGTGAACACTGCTCAGAAAACAGTGACCACGAGGGTGCTGGGTTCCGGCATCTCGGGGGGTCAGGGGCTCAAACTCGGACCCACAGACCGACTGCTGGCTCCAGTATGGCGCCTACAGAGACGCAGACACCCGTGAGGAGACAGGACCTTTGCCCTGTGCTCCAGGCAGGTGACGTGGGCCAGGTGTGAGATGCCGAGGGCCACAGCACCAAGTGCCGTGAGCAGGCCCACTGGGGACTCTGAAACGGCCGGCGCCGGGGCCGGTGTCAGGGCAGGAACCGCCTCCACCGCGTCGCCCATCTTTTCTGTTCCCACGGAGTGTCCTTCCCACCCGGGGGCAGGCCCTCTGCCTTGGCTGCTGCTCTCGCCTGTGGGCATTCGAGGCCTGTTCATGCACGTCTCCTGTGAGCGCGTGACATCACACACTCAACACGGTGCGTTGCTCGAGCCCCGTGAACCCACGCACGCACGCACGCATATGCACCTTCCGTTTCATGCGGACGGCCCGGGCCTCTTCCCAGTCCAGCACGGTGGGCCTCCTCCCGCGTACCGTGTCCGGCACCTGCTGTCGGCTCCAGGGGCCCGGAGTCCCCACACAGGGGAGAATGCTGTGGCTCTACCTGTGGCTTTTCCTCCATTAGCATTCTTCGTGTACGAGGGCCACAGACTTAACAACAGCCCTCCTTTCCAGGAAAACGCACGGACCCACGTACAAAATCCTGCGCACGATCTTAAGAAGGCTCTAGACCTCTCTGGCACCCATCTGTGGGCCCTGGGTTTAAAACTCTTCGCACACAACACTCCCAGCAAAACTGGCCAGGCAGGGAGGAGCTGGCCGGGGCGGGACAGGGAGGCTGTCAGAGGAGGGGGCGTCTCCGGGGAACACACTCCAGGCTGCGGTGTTTAGGAGGCGTGAGGGGCAGGGTGCACACGAAACAGAGCCTGTGAAATGCATAACCCCCCCTGGAAATTGGCAGGAGCAACCTGTGCGTGCTGTCCTTGACTCTGAAAACGTGTCTTGTCAGCAAACGACTACATCAGGGCAATGAAGTGCTTTCATTGAAGTGACAGTCGCCGTCCACTCAGGTCTACGCCGAGTCCTGGCGGACGTGTCCCCAGCCCAAGGCCTGGGAGCTTTGCCTTTGCTTTTGTGCCTCTTAAAAATTTTAAGTGTAATAAAGAAATGGTTTTAAAAAGCTTTCATTTACTTGTGATCTTGCAATTACTCTGCCCCCTGGACACCAGGACCAGGAGGCCTCTGCCCAAGGCCAGAGGCCTCCCGCCTCTCGGGGCTCTCCCGGAGCCTTCCGCGCTCACGCTCTCGTGGCCCCTGCCCGTCACGTGTGGCACTCCCGCCCCACCTCGGCTTGGCCGCAGCACGCCGTCCGTCTGTCCGCCACTCAGACCAAGCATCCCCCGGCCTCAGGGGCAGGCCCGTGGTCTTCCGCGTGTGGGGGGAACCTCGCGAGTTCACGGTGTTCCAGCCTCCTGGGCCCCTCCCTGCGACCCCCCTCCCTGCCCCACTGTGTCTTCTTGTCCCGGCCTACCCCGAGGGGCCCCAGGTCTGCCGCCGCCCTCTCGGACGCTGGGGTGCAGGTCGGTCCGCCATCTCCGGTCCCGCCACCACACCCAGACGCCCCGGCCGGTCTCCGCGGTCGGCGGGAGGACAGAGGGAGCTCCGAGAACCACGGCCCATCTTCCCGCACGGGCGGCTGGGGCTGGCGGTGCTGTCTCTGGTGCGTGGCTGCGTGCAGACACTGCGTGCACGCCCCGTCTGCCGCGGCCTCCCAGCCGTCTCCCGAGTCGGGCGTTCCCGAGCCCAGGACGCTGGGGTGCACAGACACCCCGCCCACCGCCGCCCGAGGCCCCGCCTCCCGGCGCGGCCCCGCCTCCCGCTTCCTCCCCTCGGGTCCCTGACCCCCTCCGGAGCCCCCGGCGCCTGCTCGGCGCGCGGCCAGCCTCGTCCTCGTCTCTCCCCAGGGTTCCCTCCGGCCGCTGTTTCTGGCCCTCGCTCTCCGTTCACCCAGTTGTTAAAATTCCCGAGAATAATAGAGAGTTACCATGAAGAAAAAACGCTTCACCGTTCTCAGTTGTTTGCGGTAACGGGACCAAGAGCTGGGAGGGGCCCCGGGAAGGCCTGGCGCCCAAGCGCACCCCGCACCAGAGACGGCGTCCGGGAGGCGCCGGCCCCAGCGTCTCCCTCACACTCGCCCTGAGCGGGCACCAGGGATGGCTCGCCCGTGACGTGAGCCCACGTGTGGGCTCTCCCCGCCCCCTCCCCCGCACCACCAGGTGCGCCCCCGAGCCAGCGGAGGCTGGCGGCCGGCAGCCCCCCCCGTGCCCAGGGCACTGCCCCCGAGCACCGGCCCGAGCGGCCGCGCCGCCCTGGCAGCGGGGGGTCAGGCAGCGGGGACCAGACTGGGGCCTGCGGGGTCGGACCAAAGCCCAGGGCGCCGGCCGGACAGTACACACGGCCACAGTGGGTCCCTCGGTGAACAGGAACTCGCTGCCGGCTCTGCGGAACCATCCAGCCATCACTTCTTCTTCAAAGGGCAGGCCCTGTGGGAGCCTTGGGCCAGCGCCGCCCGGCCCCCTTGCGGCCGCCCAGCAGGGGCTGGCTGTCCCCGGGAGGCGTGCCCCCCCGCCCCCCGCCCAGGATGCCGACTCCTCTCTGGATTATTCCTGAGCCACGTGGCCACTCGTCTCCGGCGTGGGCCGGGACCCTCTGCTGGGGCAGCCCCCATTCCGGCCTGTCGTCCCCACCCCGGTGTTCACGGCCCCGCCCCCCCACCCCCCCTCTCAGGTGTCCGGCCCGACGGCAAGTCACACGGTCACCCTTGACGCAAGGCAGAGGCAACCCCCCACCACACACGGAGGCACAGAACCCTGTTATAAAGTGATTTTATTAAATTGATTTGGACATACTGTAGGTCAAATAATATTTTCTGAAGATAACAATTATGGAATTTAAAGCTCGACATAAAATTAGTAGCTTCCAAAGTGTTAGTCGTATTCCCCAGCAACAGCATGATAAAATAATTCAACTATGTAGAAATATAGACCTCTAGGACTAGCCGGAAACTTGGGAATCGTTCAGCCCCACGTCCTCGTTTTGCGAGAGGACGAGGCTCAGGGTTAAGTGATCTGCCGAAGCTCACATACCTAATAGTAGTAAAGCTAGAAATCAAACCAACTTCCCCTAAAACTAAAATCCTACCAATGGCATTTGGACTGGCTCGCTACCGACTAAGTCTAGGCTTCCCCAGCGCCCCCGCCCCCGCGGCGTGAGTGACGAGACGCGGCAGCACGTGGCGGCCGCAGCCCCGGCCGGGCGGCCTCCCCCGGACAGGCGGAGGAGGGCGCGCTCGCTGTGTCCGGCGCCGGACAGTGACCCGTGCGCCCCAGGCCCCCCGCGTCTCACGGCCCACCCACCCGCGGGGTCACACGCCCTGCGCAGTCTCCCTTCCGCGCCGAGGGCTCCGCCACACGGAACCCCCTCCGGTCCGAGAGGGGAGAATGCAAACGCGGAGACTCGGCTCCGCTTCAGTGTCCCCCCGCGGCCGCTCTGGGTGGCTTGCTGCCCCGCCTCTGTGACAGCCGACAGGCGCCACGGCCACCCGTCCCAGAGCCTCAGAGATCCGCAGTGTCCCCAAGACTTCCTGAGCAAAAGGACTGCATGTGGGAAATCAACGAAAACAGGAATGAGAAGAGAAACAAGGTCACGGGTTAGTTGCTTTTTGTTCTCGTCATCGGGGACTTTTGGTCTTCTAAACATTCCTTGAGTTCTTCCACATGAGTTCTTAATATTAATCTAGTAAAAAAAAAAAAAAAAAGGCCTAGAACTGCCAGGCCCCGGGCAGCGCGGTGCCCGCGCCCCAGCCCCCGGCAGGCGCGCTGCCCTCGGGGAGGCCCGGCCTGACCGCTACCTACGGATGCCCCGCCCCCGCCCCGCCCCACCCCGCTAAACCGTCACCCTAGTTTATTTTCTTCATAGCACTTAACCACTATCTCGAACTACGCTATTTATCTGTGTACTTGCGTCCCGCCTGTCTCCTCCTCCGGCAGAAGCGAACTCCGCGGGCGGGGCCTCTGACCGCCTCACTCAGGGGTGTCCCCAGCACCCAGCACAGTGCCCGGCACGCGGGGGGTGTGCAATAAATACTCGTCGGATGAATGAAGAGAGAAAAGGGTGATCAGCACAGACACGCCTCAATAAGACCCGACGCGCCGTCCTCGGTGACGGGGCTGCCGAGGACGCCGGCCGTGACGGAGCCCCCAGACCCCAGCACCGGAGGCGAGATGCAGCAGCGCCCCCTCCCACCGCCCCCTCCTCCTAGCTCCACGGGCCCCGAGTTGCAAAAGGAGCCCCGGGAGGGCAATTCTGGATGGAGGAAAGCTCCAGCCTTGCTTGCTTTTTCCTCCCTATGTACACTGAGCTGTTAAAAATTCAAGTGAAAAATGTGACATAGCCACTAAAAAAGTAAGTCTAACAGAGACGCAGTGATTAGCAGAATCCACAAAATTTTAAAAAAAGTTCAAGGACAGGTACGTCTGCCAACAATTCCTCCAATAGGCCAATGGGAATTGTAACCTAAACTCTAAAATGGAATTCAATGCCATCTAGGAAGGGGCGGGTCTTCATGGGTACTCTGAGGACATACAGGCAAAGCAGGTCCTGAAATGATGGGACCTATGTGGGGGCCAAACCGAGGGCAGCCTCCGAAATGCCGGAGCACGGTCTTGCCGGGAGCTGTGTGTGTGGGACGCGTGGACGGGTACGCCTGAACCGAGAGGGGGCTGTGAGCTCCCAAGGGGGGTCCCCGGGGCAGCTGCTGGGTGCGGGTGACGCAGGGGGCCAGGCCGGGACCACGGCTCCCTGCGCAGTACGCAACGACTGAGGTGTCAGCTGGAATCCCGGGAGACGCAGACCCACGCTGCTGCGGTGGGTGTTGCCCTGGGACCTCACAGCCCGTGTCGGGCAGCCAGCCAGAGGGACTCCAGATTCAAGGCCGAGTGGTGGGACGCCCTTGGCAAGAATCACGAAGGCCAGCCTCACACGTGCCTCTCTGAAGAGCACGTTCTGCCGGGGCCTGCTGTGAAAATTTCTTGAGTCGATGCAGGTATTTACAGGGTTTCCTTCCTAGTGGCACTTACGGGTTTTAAGATTTCTAACTGTTAGCAAAATGCTCTATATAACTGATATTTTGAGATGGTTTCTCTCCTTTGTGTGCACTCGCTGGTGGATGCAGAGGCTGGTGCTCTGACTGAAGGCCTTCCCACACTCATCGCATTTAAAAGGCTTCTCCCCAGTGTGCACTCTCTGGTGGATGCAGAGGCTGGAGCTCTGGCTGAAGGCCTTCCCACACCCACAACATCTATAGGGCTTCTCCCCGGTGTGCACCCTCTGGTGGATGCAGAGGCTCGAGCTCTGGCTGAAGGCCTTCCCACACTCGTAACATTTATAGGGTTTCTCTCCGGTGTGGACTCTTTGATGCATGCAGAGGCTGGAAGTATGCCTGAAGGCCTTCCCGCACTCTTCACATTTGAAGGGTTTCTCCCCGGTGTGGACTCTCTGATGCATGCAGAGGTTTGAGCTATTACTAAAGCCCCTCCCACACTCGCTACAGACATAGGGCTTCTCACCTGTGTGAACTCTCATGTGAATCTGAAGGTGTGAGCTCCAGTTGAAGGCTTTGCCACACTCATAGCATTTATAGGGCTTTTCTACCGTGTGGATTTTCTTATGCCTGTTCAGTTTGGTGGTGGTGCTGAAGTCCTTACCGCAGTCGTCACACTTGTAGGCCTTCTCCCCCGTGTGGTCCCTCCAGTGGATGTGAAGCTCTGATATGTGAAAGAAGCCCTTGTCACACTTGTCACACTTATGGGGCTTCTCGGCCGTGTGCACCTTCTGGTGCATGAAAAGGTCTGCTCTCTCGGAGAAAAACTCCCTGCACATGGGGCACTTGTAGATCATTCTTCCTGTTTGCTGCCGGGACCCGGAGGAGAAGCTGCTCGCGAGCGCGGCCGGAACAGGGCGGCGGGGCACCGAGTCTCTCAGGCGGCCATGCCGGCGGCCTATCTCAGGCCGGCCCGCGCCGGGAGGTTCGCGGCCGGCCTGCGCGCCTGCCTGCCTGCCTGCCCACGGAAGGGGTCTTCCTGCATAGTGCTCCTCGCCCAGTGCTACTGTCGGCTACACAGCGGCCCCCACTCCCACGTGAACCCCGGAACTCATCAACACAGAACTTCCTTGTGAGTCCTGAGCTGTCAGCATTCCAAGGGCTCTCGAGGTGCAGACCTTTGCGTTTTTAAGCCCTTGGAACCGTCCTCTAGTGGAGCGGCCTCGTCCCTCTCACTTGCGGAGACAGGACCGCGCAGCGCAGCGTCCCTTGCAGCAGAGGGTGGGGTGCTCCGTGCTGGTCTCGGCCCCCGCGGGCTCCCCTGAAGGGTCAGGACGACACTCCGCCTCCGACGCGTCGGGCAGGAGCCGGCTGGGGAAGCGAGCTCCGCGGCCCCAGGCGGGTGGGTGGCCCCTCCCTGCGGACGGTGCCCCGCAGAGGTGGCGCTCCAGGCCCCTGGAACAGGAACAGAAATAAACACTGAAAAGGCCTTTTTGTCCAGAAAATTGCCATTGATTTCACGTAACCGTGAGGGCAGACACACACCTTTTCTGACTTGAGAAAGGCGCCCGTGTCCTCCAGAGAGGGGAGTCCTTGGCTGTGCAGGTCTGGGGGAGAGAACGTGCAGACATCATGCCCCTGCCCGCGGCCCGGGTGCACACCCAACACCACCACCACTCACTGTGACGGCCCGAACGCCGCCGAGGGAACGCCGCTGAGGGAAGGCCGCCGAGGGGAGGCCGCCGAGGGAAGGCCGCCGAGGGAAGGCCGCCGGGAAGGAGAAGCTCCCCCGGAGACCCATGGTGAGCACGGGAGGCAGCCGTCCCGCACGGAGGCCCGAGAGGCACCACCACCTCCGCTCTGAACGCAGGGGGAGCAGCGCCGTGGCCTCCGCAGCCAAAGCCTCGCTGTCTGCAGGAAGGTCGGCCCGCGGCCCGCTGGGGTCGAAGGGCACTCCTGGCCTGCTGTCCTCAGTGGTTTCCTGATGCACTCAACATAAATCGAAACCCTTCACCTAAGCCTCCAAGTCCTGCCCCGACCTTTCCCCCCCACCCCCAACTCATGTGGCCTCCCCGCTCGGTCCCCAGCACCCGCGCTGGCACCTGCCACGGGGCCTCTCACAGGCTCTTCCCCACCTGCCGCCCCGCCTGGAGGAGGCAGGCTCCTGGCCAAGGCTCCAGTTTCCTCTTACTCAATTCCTTCAAAGCACACAGAACTGGTGGTTATCTTCCTGCCCGCGGGTGTTGGGCGGGCTCCCGTGCCAGGACAGAACCACCACCCAGGAGGAACTCGGTGATGGGAGGAGCTGCGTCCCCGCAGTCCCCCCTGCCACCCGCCCCGCCCCCAGACAGAGCCTGGGGCTCCTGGGATGGGGGACGCACACGCCGCCCCGGCCTCACTGACGGTCTCCTGACAGCCAACACCGGATACAGTGCCCACCAAGGGAGTGAGGGGCAAAGAGAAAAAAATACACCCCAAACATTCTACTTGAACGTTCTGAGGTTCAGGAACATGACTTTGCAATCTTTCCACCTCCTGTGTTCTAGCTCAGTAAGCGGTATTTCGATTAATCAGTACAAGTGAACAGATCTTAAAACAACACAAGATAATACATCCCACGCAAAGATGGGTACATTGGTCACGGAGGTTTCTTCAACATTCAAACGGCAAAATCAATCAAATCCCTTGCAGGTAGAAGCATCGGGATCATAAAACCCAGCAGCACGACCAAAACGTCAGCAAGAACGCAGCTGGTGTCCAGGGAAAGCACACGCACGGCTCCTTCGACCGGGTCGCTGCTCTCCTGCAGAGTGACCCTGAGGCACACCGGCAAACCCAGGGGCCAGCTGAGGTCCCAGCTCACCCGGGGTGCGGCGCCTGTCACAGCCAAGCTGCAGGCAGCCCAGGCCCCCCGGGGGGCTGGCTCACCAGCCACGGCACTTCCTGCCTGGGGACACGCCCAGCCCCTTCACGGCGGGAGCGGGGCGCATGGCGCACTGAGGTGGGGTGAACCCAGGTCCTTCGTGCTGCTTAGGAGAAAAGCAAGGCCCAGGACGGTATATGAACTGTGCTACCTTCCGTGCAAAAAAAGGAGGAAACATGAACGCACTTACACATGCATACATTGTTTACATGACGTATAAAAAACAAGCTCGGAGAAGGCTAATACAAATCTCACTTAACTGGTTCTTTATGGCAGAGGAAGAGGGAGAAAAAAGGACAGAGTGAAAATAAAACTTCTCTGAGTGCACTGACCGCAGCGTGATGCTCTGGGACCGTGTCAGGTGCAGGGCCCGCCCGCCTGCCCGAGACGCTCCGATGTGTGAGCCGATCCCCCCAGCGCGTCGGGTTTTTGACAGAACCTACTTTACTGGACGGCGCGGCGGACGGCGCGGTTACGTGGCCTCGGGTGTGGACGGGCGTCTCGGTCCGCACGGAACCTGCTGCTGGCTGCCGACGGCCGTGCTGGAGCTGTCCGGCGGGACCGGGGCGGGGGCGGGGCGGCCGTGGGCCACCCGCAGCCCTGCGCATCCGTGCTCGGAGACGCCCTGATGAGACCGAGGGCGGGCGACGCCGACAGGCGTGGTCTGGGAGGTCACGGGGGAACTGTGAGAACGCCCGAGGGCCTGCGTGGCTCTGAGCCGGTCTTCTCCGCGGGCCCTCGGGCGAGGCGCCCCGGTCGCTGTGGGTGCCGGGGGGGGGGGGGGGGGCAGAGGGCTTCAACACGCGGCATGCGGAAAGCTCTCGGCCCCGGCCCCAGACCGCCGCCACCCCTCAGTGCGCCGGTGTCGGAACAGCCACCGAACCCGTCCACGTGCGTGCTCTGGGGGAGGCCTCCACCGGACCACGGGCTGCGGCTGCGAGAGACCGCGAGCGGGGGCGGCGTCTTCGGCCTCCGCCCGTTACAGGTGTTCGCTCAGGTGCGAGCGCTGCCGCTCTCCCTGCTCAGTTTTTGCTTCAGAAACAGCGGTTTCCCATGAAAACACCGTTTGTGTCAACATCTACCGATCTCACCGTTTCTGAACAAACCCGCCAACGGACGTTTCCGCGGAGCTCCAGTTCCGTCCCCGTCAGGGCGCGGGTCGGCCTGCGGCCACGCGGCACACGGAGAGCCCGCGGGGTCCTCAGCAACGCTTCCCCGGTGTGCGAGGGTCTGGGGCCCAGAAAGGGCTCGAGGCTCCGTTTTACATCCACTTTTTGTTTTAAATCCTCACGCTAGGATACACGTGTTTATTTTAGAGAGGGGCGAAGGAAGAGACAGAGAGAGAAATATCGTGGCTTCCCTGACCTGCCCCGACCAGGGACGGAACCTGAAACCCAGGCACGTGCCCTGACCGGGAATCGAACCAGCAGCCTTTGGTGCCCGGGACGACGCTCCAACCGACTGAGCCATCTGACAAGGGTTAAACCCAACTTTTCTTTTAAAGCTTAAAGGATGTGAACAAATTGTCAGATGAACTTACTTAAAATGAGTTACTTCTATCCTCAGCCATTATATAAGAAAATGTCCCTAAATTTCTCCAAAACAATTCCAAAGTTGACCTTTGCACCCAAGCAGACTAGAGAACAAACACCTGAAGGACAAGCGCTGCCCACGCGGCTGTCCTGCGTCGTCCCCGCACACAGGGCTGCCCCGTTCACGGGGGGGAACTCGGACCGTCCCCAGCCCGGCCAGGAGCTGCCCCTCCCACGTCGTCAGGAAGTCCCAGCGGTCAGCG
This sequence comes from Phyllostomus hastatus, assembly GCF_019186645.2. Lineage (NCBI taxonomy): Eukaryota > Metazoa > Chordata > Mammalia > Chiroptera > Phyllostomidae > Phyllostomus > Phyllostomus hastatus. The sequence continues at coordinate 11,566,253 of NW_025333537.1, read as the reverse complement.
CCCTCAGACAGTAACCGGGCGGCCGTCCAGCTCCGAGGGAAGTGAGGCCTCTGCCCAGCCTTGCTCTCAGGCCTCGGCGCGCACAGTCACAGGAAGGTCACTTAGGTCCCTGGGGCCAGCGTGCTGCCAAGGACCCGGGCTGAGAGGGTGTTGTCCTGTTCCAGGCCATCCCCCGCCCGCCGGGGGCACCCGGGTGCACCGAGGCAGTGCCCACCTCCGCGGCCCCATCAGAAGAGTCCAGGGGAGAATGCACGGGACCAGGGTCCGAAGACTCGGCTGCTCAGGCCGCGCGGCCCCTGTGCTTCCGCCGGCTCGGCCAGGGGTCCTGCACGACCTGGAGCAGTGACTGGTGACGCACTGCTCGGGACCTTGGGACCCTGTCGGCCCTAGGACAGAAGACGCGAGCGGTCTGGAAGACACCCTCCTAGGGACAGGCTCCTGCCCCAAACAGGCCCCTCACAGTCCCCACGCTTGTTCTACACCCCACCCTTCCAGGCACAGAGCCAGCTTCCTCACTACGGCCCCAACGGTCATGGGTCACTGTGAGGCGCCGCCCCTTGCCGCCCCCTCCCCCGGACGGCCCGGCCTCGCACACTGGTGGCCGGCTCTCGGAGCGTCCCTGAGGGAGGCACACCTGGCCTTCCCAGGCACTCACAGGGCCACTGGGGCCTCCTGCAAGCCTGCTCCTCAGGCTCCGTCATCAGCCCGGCTGGCAGCGCCTGGAGGCCCCCGTGCGGGGACGGGAGGGAGGCGTGCTCCTGTGGCACGTGGGCACAGGCTCCCTCAAGTCCCGGGGAGGTGGTGCTGGCCAAGGCCGGGAGGGGTCTCACGTGCCGTGGCCCTAGCGTACGCCTGAAGCCCTGGGTCTGCCTCCCCCCACCAGCGCGCCCAGCTGCAGAGTGGACCCCAGGCTCCTCCCCACCCGAGGCCTGTTCAGGCGCCTGCACCGCACACCTGTCCCAGCGAGCCATCAGCCCGGCCGTGCTGGCACTCGAGCAGCGTCTCAGTGACATGCCCGACCGTGCCTCAGGCCCCCCGGCCCCTCCTCCACACGCACACACACGCAGCGGTCCCGGCTGGGGCTCCGGGCTCTCGTGAACCACAGGGGCGGGAGCTGCTCTCGTTTGTCCCCGGGACCTCTGTTCTTCGTGTGGCCCGGCCTGGTGACCCGGGCGGAGACAAGAGAAGAGACACAAGAAGCCGGGTCTGATCTCTCCCCAACCACAAGTCACCGCAGAGACGACGAAATCGGGTCCAGAGGAGGGCTGGGGACAGGCTGGAGGGAGCGAGGCCAAAGTCCCTCCCGCGCCCGAGAAGGGCTGCTGTGGACGTTATTAAGGCGATGAAGCATGGCGTGGGGGAGCAGTCCTCCGCCCTCCTTCGGCCAAGGCCGCCCACAAGATGACCTGCGGGGTGACAGGCGGGGCAGGCCCTGGCTCTGCCCCTGGCTGTGTGACAGTGACTCATCTCGAGCTGGCCTGGACAAACACAGATAATCACGTCCACGACGCTTCGCTGCCGTAATTAAAGCAGATAATGGGTGTGAAAGTGCCTATCAGACGGCCCACAGCACAGCTGGGGCTGAACCAACAGGAGTTCCCTCGGTTCCCGTGTTCTAATTAGTGCGCGACCCACCCGCGCAGTCGCCAACGCCGACCTTTCCCAGGCGGAGGCTGCCGGGACCCGATGACCCTGGACCTCGTCTCCTTGGGACAAGGGCCCCTCCTCGGGGCAGAGGGAGGAGCCCACGCCCTCGGGCCTGGCTCCCGCGCCCCCTGCTCCTGCCCCACAGGCTCCCCCTCCGCGCGGGGCTGTCTGAGAGCACACCTGGCTGCCCAGGCGCGTCCTCGGCCGGACTCCACGGCTCCCTTCCCTGCTCTCGGACACGCGTGCAGAGACGCGAGAGTCGGGGCAGAGCGTGACTTGCGTCCTGTGCACACCACATCCGGGAACGAGGCCACCGCGTCCCGCTGGTGCGCGGGCAGCCTGCGTGTGTGTCAGGGGCCACAACACCGTGGTGGGCTGAGCGCCGCGCTGGCGGCCCGAGTCCCGAGTCCCGAGTCCCAGCACCGGATCTGACGCTCCCCGGCTGCGCGACCGCCGACCTCGGCTTACCCCTCCATGAGACGTGACGGGGCCTGCTGTCAGTCACGCTCGCTCTCACCCCCGAAATGCGGGGCGTGGGGGGACGGGCAAAGGCCTCAGCACCCACTCTGTCCCCAGCGAAGAGGAACTCGGACGGGGGACTGAAAAAAACAGAGAACCCCTGGGGGGCACGGGGACTCTCTGGGTCGGGGGCACGGGGACCCTCTGGGTCGGGGGGGCACGGGGACCCTCTGGGTCGGGGCGCCCAGAGAGCCCGACGCGCCGCGGGCCGGCAGAGCCTACCTCCTGCCGTCCTGGCCCCTGGCCTGGCGTGCCCGGACCTGTCCTCCTCAAGGGGCCAGCCTTCAGCTGCTGGCAGGGCCCCCTGCTCCGGGGCGCGCAGCCACTGGGTAGGGCGGTGTGTGGGCGCCCACACGGGAGGCCCAGGGAGACGAGCTCCAGGGCCCCTCCTCTCAGACGAGGGCGACGCGTCTGTTAACGTGCTTCCTCCGCCGCTGCCGGGAGCCGTGGGCCCCGGAGGACAAAGTCCAGCTCGGGCCGGAGGAGAGAGCGGCAGCCACTGGGAAGCGGAAGCCATCCCCGCCAGGCCGGCTGACTGATGGGGGGGCGGGGGGGGGGGCGGCCAGAGTGGGCCTGGGAGGCCGTGGCAGAGACCGACGGCGGGTGCTGCCGGCAAGGCCACCTCGGCGCCGCCGGGGGAGGCTGGGCCGCGGCAGTGGGCAGGCCAACAACACCTTCGGCACTTGAGATTCTGGCTTTTCAAAATGCACTTTTAAAATTGTGAGAAAAAACGTAAGACAAAATCCAGCAATTCACTAAGCTCTGCTTTCTTTTCTTAATGAAATATTTTAAATTAATGAAGCCAAACAACCTTTGGCTGCCCTGTTCGTTCTGCCAAGGAGAGGAGGAGTGTGATGCACGACCGCAAACCGTCCTGGGGGCACCGGAAGGACTGCACTTCGACCCCTGTCCGCGCAATGCCTCCAGACCAGCCACGCCTGCGCCCCTCCGTGTGCCAGGGCCCCGGGGTGCCGCCGGGACCAGACCGAAGCCCTGTCTTCCGTGCGCTCCGATTCTCGCCTGCGCGAGGCAGGGGGCGGCCCCGGAGCCTCACGGAGTTTGAATCTCACACCCGTGACGACGACCTTTAAAGGAGGGGAGAGCGAGCAGGACCCTCTCTCTCCCAGTGGCTGCTGTCGTCACGGCCCTGCTCCGACTCCCACAGGCCAGCTCGCCACCGTCCCCTGGTGGCGCGCTGCCAAGCTGCCTGGCCCGGGCTGGCCTCGGCACTCCCTCCCCCTGCGGCCCTCCCCACCAACACCAGCGTCCACTCCCGCCCCACACCCACCCCCTCCCCGCCCCAGACGCCGCCCGGCTCCCCTTCCGCGGCACCGTGCCCGAGGCGCCGTCTGTCCGGTCAGCTCCCCGACTCCCAGCCACACGGGTCCCCTCCTCCACCCCCACCTTCTGACTCGGGCTGTGTCCTGACCCCGAGTGCCGGCACGGCCGCCTGCCGGCTCGGACGAGGGCCGCTTCCACGACGGTCGTTCCACGCTCTCGCACAACCAGGCCCGTCCTCGCGCGGTCCTTCCCGCCACCTGCAGGAACACCACCCCGCCATGCCACGAGGAACTCCAAGAACACCCCTTCACCACATCCCGGGTCCAAGTTCACGTGAAAGGCACCGCCCCCCTCAACCGCCACCCCCGTCCGAGCTGGGAACCTGGCAACGGCATTGGCAGCCGGCTGCCCCCCCTCCCCGCCCTGCGCACCTCTCAGCTGCTCGCCTCCTCCTCCCGGCCACAGGCGGTCCCACACCCCCGGCTGTCGCTCGCCCTTCTCCCCGCCCCCCCGTCCCCGCGCAGACCTCCCCGCCTTCCAGACTTCTACCTGTTCACTTCCCATTCGGTCCTCAACCCCCCTGCCCCCCGCTGAGCCCCCTCCCGGCCAAACCCAGGGGCCCGAGTCTGCACCCTTTATCTCAGTGGGGGGCGGGCAGGCGGAGAGCCCCCTCCCAGGCCGCCTGTGGAGCCCCTGCTGCCCCAGAGAGACCAGGCAGCGGCCTGTGGTGCCAGCGGGGCTCCCCTCAGCTCCCTGAGGAACCCCACGGCAGCCCCAGCAGCAGGCCCACTGGTTCTTGCCTCTGACGCGAAAGAGAACCTCCTCGGGGGTCTGCTTCCACCGCCCTCGCGGCCCCCAGAGGGCACTCGAACACCTGCTTGGAAACCTCGCGGTGTCTGCACTTGAGTTTCGCAGGGGAGTGCCACCTCGGACCCGTGGACTTAAGTCATGAAGACCTGTACAGGCTGCTCTTTGGGGGTTCCCCGATTCCAGCCGTGAGCCCGGTCCGGGGCCCCACGACTCACGGCCCCGCCCCAGCATGGAGGAGCAGCGACGAGACGCATCTCGGTTAACGGAGAAACCTGACTCGGTGTTTGCCGGCTGACGCCGAGTGCTTGAGGTCAGGGAGATATGCTTGAGCCCTGTGAGGCTAATCCTGCGCACGTCGGAACCGTGCGACTAAGAACAGTCCGGAACGCAGAGCGCGCCGCAGGGCTCACTGCGCAGAGGAAAGTGGGCTCGGTCGTTCCCGTGAACTGGCTCACCACTCACCCGAGAGGCAGACTCTGCGGCCTTCGGGGCGGAGGTCTGCTCCGGCTACCGGGGCTTCTCCGCAAGACCTGTCGCAAGACCGTGGAGATAAGCTATGATTATTTTATGAACTGGAACTTGCGGGGGTATGAAAAATAAATGAGCGCCAGAACAGCTCTACCGAATTTCTTGTATCAGGTGACACAGAGACAGTGCACATTCCAGTTAGAATAAGACGCAGAAACGCTTTTGTTAGGAAGCAATATAAATTACTGCTTTTTACAATTAATTTTGAGTGCTTCTGACACAACGCCACAGTCAAATCTCATTTTTTAAAAAACCCGTCTTCCAGGTCCAGGAGCATGTCTCCCACGGCCACCGGCTGTCCGTCCTGTGACACCCCCACGCGGCCCAGCCGCGCCGACCCTTGAAACCAGGCTGGAGGACTCCGAGCTGCCGAACCCCGCACGCTCCCTGTACCTGCACCGCAGTCCTGCCCACCGTGGGAGCTTCCTGCTCAGGAGCCAGGGCCCCCCCCACGAGCACCTGTCCACACGCACCCGGGCCAGCCCGCCGGGCTCAGGCCTGCCGCTGGCGGGTCGCCCCAAGGCCTCCAGCAGCGCCCTGGAGGGCGGTGAGTGTGGGGGCGAGGTGGGGCAGGGTCTCTTCCCCAGGGGCTTAAACTGGGAGGGGGAACACGGGGCTAAGGCAGCTGCGGGTGTAGACCCAGGAGAGACGCAGACCCAGGAGAGACAGAGCGGAGACCAGCTGCCCGACTTCGGCCCCGTCGCCCACACTGCGGGCCGGGGGGGCAAGAACCAGCCTGGGCGTCCTGGCGGCCTCCTCACGGCCCCGTCACTAAACCGTTCGGAGCGCGTTCCACCAGCCAGGCGCCCTGCACTGGAGGCACCTTCCCACCCCCGCGGTGAGCTCTCCCGTGGGCGCACCGCCCTTCCCGCTCCCTGGGGTGTGCCCTCCACGTTCCACCCGCCCGCGGCTTCCACGCAGCCGCAGCCCTGGGCGAGGGCACCGTGAAGGACGGACTCCCAGTCCCCACAGGCCTGCGGCAGACTGACCGTCTCCGTCCCCGCCGTTCACACGCTGAAACCTCCTCCCCAGCGAGACAGACGCAGCGTTACAGGAGGTCGGGCCTCGGGGGGCAGTCAGGTTGTAAGGGCGGATCCCTCAGAAAAGGGACCTCAGAAAATGCCACAGACCATCACGAGGCCAACCAGAGCCAGAGCTGCACAGTCTTAAACAACCCCATGTGAAAGGCACTGACTCTGCTGGAGAGATTCTCCAACCTGAAACGACTCACAAATGCACAGTTACACTCCGAGAAAACAAAAAAAAGTCTGGGTCAGTGCCGGATCCGCGCACGGCGCCCGGTCCCTCACGCAGCCCAGCAGAAGCCCGGCTCTGCGGCCCTCCCCACGCCCACAGGCTCCTTACGCTCCGGGCGTCCAGCACCCGACCTGCCAGCTCACCGCAGCGCCCCCGCCCCCACCCCCATGCTTCCCGCCACAGCAGGGGCCGCCTGCCCCAGGCCCACCCATCCCACCCCAGGCGCCTCGGCTCCAGCTCAGGCTGTCAGCACCCTCCCCCGAGGTGCTGCCGAAGCCTCCGGCCTCGCCCACCCCCAGCCTGCGCCCTGCCCCAAGGTCACCTTCCAGAACGCAAGGCAGGCTGCCGTCACCCGGCTCCAAGCTGCGGGGTGGCCCGGTGCCGGCGGCAGCGTAGCTCCCAGACCCACTGGCCTGGCCTTTGACTCTGGGCCCCGTCCGCTCCCGCCCCTCCGCTGGTCCATCTCCCGCCACTGCCCACCCCAGACTTCTCCGGCTCCTGGTCTCCTCCTCCCCCTGGACCTCCGCTCCCCCCCCCCCCGGTCCCTGTCCCCTTCGGGTCTCACCTCAGACACCACCTGCCCTGGGACAGCTTCCTTGACCTCCACCCTTACCCTCACATTGGGATCACGCCCGACGTCATTTTGCGTGACACGCCCACTGACACGTCCCCTCCATGGCACACACTCGGCCTTGCCATCCACTCACCATGCTACCTACTGCGGGTCCGTGGAAACCCGTGGAGTGAACGGACCCGCATGCCTTCGTGACCTCCCCGGCCTCACCTACACCGCACGCCCGAGGGACCCCGAGCGCCCCTCTGCGGAACCCCGCGCAGGCCCTGCGTCACCACGTGCGCTCCTCCGTGCTTCTGCCCCGCCCCCCCCGGAAAGGCTCGGTTAAGTCTGACCTGCTCTGTGTGTCAGAAACGCAGGGGGTTAACAAGCGTCACACTAGGAATTCCCATGGCCCACGTTTAAGTTCCTGCATTTATTCTACAGGTATAAACTTAGAAACGAGAGTGATTCTTATTCTGCATATTGCTAAGACGCAATTTTCCCCCAAATATTGGAAGCAATAAAAGCTCATTCAAATGTATTCATTCCAACTGCTCCACTCAATGTTTAGATATTGGTTTTTAGAGTACATTTTACAGTATGCCTTAATGATAAGGCAGATCTATTTTTAAATCTGCAGCTCACGTATGTCCTAGATATAATGTACTTTTTAAAACTGAGTGCTCCATTATAAATGCAATACGTATAATCCTGGAAAACTCGAAAAAAGCAAATTTTTAAACATCACCCAACATCATACCTACCAATGTACACAATTTTTACGATTTTCATCTAATTTCTTCTAGACAATTTCCCATCGTAAGTTTCTTGTGGATAGCTGTTAAAATTTTTAAGAGTTTTAAACATACCATGTATGCAATTTCATATCCTGGTTTTATTCCACTTAACACTGTCATAAACATTTTAATGGTCGTGTGTTACCCAGGGGGCGAATCATAGCGCAATCACTCCGCAAACGCACCCTTAAAGAGAGCCCTACCATGTCATGTCTTGGGCATACAGCTTCTCTACGGAAAACGCTCCTCTGATGGCCCCAGATTACTTCTACATCAAAGAATATGAATCTTTTAAGGCTCTCGATACATACATCCAATGTAACACAAGGGCGTGGTATTTTTACCACATCCTCGTAAGGGACTACTGTAATTTTTTCGTCTAAATTTAGGCCTTTAGTAAATTGATAAGTGAGAAATCGGAGCATCTCTGTTACAAAAGTAAACGTTCGCTGTGAAAACAAAAAAACGACAAAAAAGCACGCAAAATAAAACAACCCGTCTCCTCTGGGGCTTTCCCACGTGTCCTCCTCGAACTGCTTCTCCTTTCATCTGGACACACACACACAATTTCCCTTTCACAAAACAAACTTGCTTTCTGGGCTCAGCAACACATCCTGGGCCTCCGTCCAGGCCGTGTCCCGCACACACAGGCCGCCTCTCCCTGCAAAGCTGCGCCGCAGCCCACGGCCGAGCGGCGCCGAGACGCGGCCGCACCGGTCCTCAGTTCTCCTCGCTGAGAGCGGCGCTGCGGTGGGCTCGCTCGCACGGACTCGTGCTCTCGCACGAGCGCATCTTGGACCCCAGGACGTGTGCCGGCTGGATCGGAGCACGTGTGTGCGTGCGTGTGTGCGTGTGCATGCGTGTCTGCCAGGTCTGCCACACTGTCGTCGGGAACAGGGGAACCCACTTTATGTTCCCAATAACCCATTAAGTGCCTCTTCCTCCACATCCCTGAGTATCTTTTCAATGTCTGCCCAAAGCCCCCACGCCGAAAAAAAAGTCTAGTTGTTCCAATGTCCATTTTCCTAATCCCAAGGCCGAACCCCCCGCACCGCCCCAACACTTTCACTGCCTTCTGAGGCCTCGCCACACGCGCCCCTCATGTCTCCACTGTGTCCACCCCGCTGTCCTTCACCCGTCGGCCCTCGTCACAGAACACCTTCTCTCCCCGCCGGTCACCTTGTCCTGTCTTTGGTCACACAGAAACATCCGCTCTGACAACGTTCAGTCAAATTTACCAGTCCTTGTCGTTTTGGGTCTTGGTCTTACCTCAATGGCCTACACTAAAAATGTGTTTTCCAATATGATTTATACTCCAACATAAAAAAATTCTTCCATTTTCTTCTAATACTTTACAGGCATTTTGTTTGTGAATTAGTTCTTTAATCCAAATAAAACTCAGTTTACATATGGGGAAGTGTGATCTTTCTTTCCAAATATTTATCTATCCCTGATCAATATACTGAACAATCATTTCCCAACTGTTTCAAAGCACTAGCTTTATTATCAGTCAGAGTCCCACACATAGATGGGTCTGGGACTGGATTCTACTTTGTTCCACGTAGCAACTTGCCTGTTCTTTTTTTAAAAAATTCATTTACTGACTTTGGACAGAGAGAAAAGGGGAGAGAGAGAAAAGCACCAATCTGACGTTCCACTTACTGGTGCACGCACCGGCTGGTTCTCGCACGCGCCCTGGCCTGGGGTGACCCCGCCGCTCTGGAGGGCTGGGACGGCACTCGAACCCTCACGCCCGGCTGGAGCCCGGCCTGCTGCTCCTGCACTCACCACTCACGTTCCCACAGCGCCGCAGTGCGTTGTGGCGTCCGGGGCAGCGAACACCCCATCGCTGTTTTTCCATCTGAAACATCTCGTGGCCGTTCTGGCACGCTCAGTCCTCTGACGACTTTCAGAAGCAGCTCACCGCGTGTCCAAAGCCAGCGTGCAGCGGACTCCCAGCGTCACCGGTCTAACTGCTGGGGAACTGCCACCGTCAGTGCCGCCTCGCCGGCAGACACACGCGGGGCCCGCACGTTTACCTAGGCCCGCTCCAGGTGAGTTCTTCAAGTCTACCTAAGTTCTTCAGTTTTACGTTCTTTATGTAATGATTTTTGGTTTTCTTTCTAAAGCTTTTGTACATTTATGTTTTGTTCTTAAATGTCTTCTAGTCTTACCACTATTGAGAACAGACTGACTTCTCTGCAGGAGTGATTACAAATTATTTGGACATCAGTGAGATTGCACATCTTGCCAAATGTTTGATACGTCATATTTTTATCCAGTAAATTGTCCAGGCCCTGTCATCACTGGCGTGGATTTTCATTTTCCTCACTGATTTATGCATGTTCCTTACATGTTGAAGATACTAACTCTCCACTTATTTTTTGTCACAAATATTGTCCTGCTTTGTCGCTAGGCTTTTAACCTGGGGGCACCGCTTCCCTTTCTTCTTGAAGAAGTTTGACACGTTCATGCAGCCCGATACGACGATTTAACTAGTAACGGAGGAGCACCCGTAGGTGCCAGGACCCACTCCGTCGCTTCCCCTCCCACTTTAAACGGCGGGTATTACGTCCCTTAAGCGAAGGGCTCCGGCTCAGGTAAGCCTGACCGCAGAGCCTGCGCTCATTCACCTGGGGGGAGAGAGCCGGCCTCGCCAGGTGTGCACTAGTCACTTTCACAATCTCCTCCTCACGGCGCTGAGGCCCTCGGGCTGATTTGCCATTCACTCCTCTCGCGTGCACAGGTCGGCTCCGCAGTGCCGAGTGGGTTCCGGGGACCCGCGGACACGCTGAGCGTGCAGACCCCCCGGAGCCGGCGCGGCGTCACCGTGAGTGAGTGCGCTCACAGCGTTTGCGGGTCAGCCCGGGCTCTCGCCCCCACCCCCACCCCGCTCCCCTGACCGCCCACCTGGTCGGTCTCACGCTGAAGCGTCACGGCCAGAACTCGGTCTGTCTTTCCGTCTACGACAGTCCTTCCACTCTGTCGGGGTCTTTCACGGTCCCCCTCACGGGAACCCCGCTGTCTCCATGAGGCCGGACTTAACACACGTGTTATGTTTTTGTCGCACTGTAATCTGAGCTGTTTTTATTTTCCATTTTAGTTTCTGCCAGGCTATTCTTGGTATTCAGAAAGCTATGAATTTTATACATGCATGGTATACCTGCTCACTTCCTCAATTTTTTGGTCTGATTTTCAGTTACTCATGTTTTTAGCCAACAATGTCCACGGTTTTCTCTGGTCTTCGTTTTGGGTCCTCACCCCGCTCTTACTTCACGCAGTAGTGTTTGAAGAAGCTTATAAAAACCATGTTAAATAACGGCTCCGTTTTAAATCTGACTTTTCCTTTTTTGTTAGGTATACTGTGGACGAGTTTAACATTTATGTGTATTTTTTTGCATTAAAAAGTGCCCTTTCCTTCCTCTCTTTAGTAATAAAAATGAGAACTTTTTAAAAAACACTAAGATGTCTCCTTTGGCCTCAGCTCGGTCGGGAGTTTGAACTCAACAGGAACTCCAAGGGGAGGCCCACCCCTTGTCGAAACACACCCAGACCTCTAGAGAGACTCCGAGGGGGACTGCCCAGTCTCCCCAACCCCACCCTCCGCCCCACGCCCCCACCTCCTGCGCGCAGCAGCTGGAGTGGCTGTTTAAAAATGCAGACCGGATTAGGTCACTCCTCCGCTTAAAAGCCAGGCCTGGTGATGGCTTCCCATTTCACTCGGGATGAAACAGCCTCCACCGTCCCTACCAGACCCCGCCCGCCCGAGCTAGCCGGTGGCGCAGCCCGTCCCCACCGCAGCGTGGTCACGCCTCCAGGTCCCGGACGGGGCAGAGTTCTCCCCAGGGCCCTCCCACACGCCATCCCCCTGCCTGGAAAATGATCCCCCACTTTACTCTGCACTAGCGCCTACTCACCCTTCTGATCTCGGCTGAAATCTTATTTTTTAAAGAAAGAAAGAAAGAAAAAAGTCTTTCCTGGGTCCTCTCTCCACAGTCTCTCATGTGGGCCTCTTTGTTACTCTTGCGGCCTACGATGCTCAACCTTCACCACCCCCAGACAGTCCCGCCATCTGGGGGGCTGCATTTCATTTCTGATCCCCTGCACCCGGCAGACTGTAAACTCCAGAACACAGGGACAAGTTGATTTTGCTGGCCACGCTACAAGCACTCAGGTATATTTGAATGAAAGAAAAATAGCTACCAAGCCCCTAACTGCATCTCTTACATCTTAAAATTATATCCATCCCACTGTTCACTCAATATTTAAACCGCTGCTCTCTCTCCGATACTGTCTACAGATTCAGGGAGAACCCATTTCACCGGAAGACAGGAACGCTGACCTGACCCTGCTGCCACTACAGGAAGCTCACACACAGACTGGCATTGCTAGTGATAAGGGGTTTAAGTATTAGAATGAGAGTTCTGTTTTATGCTGTGTTCAATCTGCTGATACTTTATTCACAGTCAGCTGATTTATATGCCTTATTTTTAAGACTTTATTTATTTTCAGAGAGAGGGGAAGGGAGGAAGAGAGGAAGAGAAACATCAATGTGTGGTTCCCTTTCCCATGCCCCCTAATGGGGACCTGGCCCGCAACCCAGGCATGTGCCCTGACTGGGAATCGAACTGGTGACCCTTTGGTTCTCAGCCCAGCACTCAGTCCACTGAGCCACACCAGCCAGGGGCCATATGCCTCATTTTTTATGGCATGTGAAGAACTAGGGAAAATGTGCTTAAAGAATATTCTTTAAGAAGCCTATCATATAGTAACAGTACTTGATAAAAATTAATTGCAATGAAATCACAAATCAAAAAGCACCCAAAGTTGGCCACCTCTGCTGTTCTGTAATACACACAACTGGTCAAAAAGGGAAATATAAATTACATTGCAGACAAAACCCCTCTGGATCATCACAAAGGCGAACAAAACCAGCGCCCCACCACGTCACACTCCACCACGTCACTTTCACACACTTCACGTCACGGGACCCCGAGGAGCAGAGCAGGTGTCGTCACCGTTTACAGGCGCGAGAACTGAGGTTGAGACTTTGGAGTCGTTAGGTGTCCCGCCCAAGGTCACGGGACGTGAGAGCAGTCGAGTCACAATGCCAGCGGCAGGAGGGCGGCGGGAGGCTGCGGCCTGGGAGCCCTCAACCAGAGAGCGCTCGCCCGGCAGCCGGCCGGCCTCTGGAACGAGGGGAGTTCTGTGCTCCCTTCACCAGACTGCGCTGCGCTGGAGAACCACCACCAAGAAAGCTGTCTCGAATGTAAAGTGAAAACTGAAGTTGCCCCCAGTCTAGGAACCGGCTAAATAAACACGGTCCACCCCAACTACGGGACACGAGGCAGCAGTTTTTCCAAATGAGTTAACCCATTCGTCCCACGCTAAACTTGAAACGGCACTCCAGCGGTTGTCAGAACAAAGGTGAGCAAGGACGCACACACCCGCAGAAAGATTTTAAAAGACCTAGAAGGACACACAGCACACACATAACAGTGTTATCTCTGGGGACCGGGGCTGGCAGTCAACAACCCGGGCCACCTTGATGACGTTTCAATGCTTACAAAGAAAATGTGCTGTTTTACTCATTTAAAGTTCATGTGAAAAATGTAAATTAACCCGTAGGTGGGACAAGGTCATTTTTCTGTTCTAACAAGCTACACATCTGCAAAGGAAGTGGGGGCCCCATGTAAAAGAGGAAAAAAAAATACAGAAACAAAAACAGTTCGATCCTGTTAAAACAATCAACTCTAAAAGTCACAAAACGTTTCTTTAAAAAAAAAAATAGCTTACATTTTTCCCCTTTGTAGGAGCTAGTCTCCTTTGTTGCGACAAGACACCCGACGAACTGACTAGCAACTGGAAGTGTTCGGAACAAGCAGGCTTCTGGGCGAGACCCAGCTGCTCGAGTTCGGCACGGGAGCTTTCACAAAAGAGCCGAGTTTCGGGGACACGCGAGGTGACTTCGCAGAGAGACTGACCCGAGTGGGGAAAACGTCTGAGCGGGGACACGGTGAGTTACGGAAAAGCAGGGGGCGGGAAGAGAACCGAAGTTGGGTCCCGAAAGAGGGGAGGGCTCCTTCGGGTGTGGGAGTCGAAAGGAGGCTCGCCCGCGCTGCCCCTCCGGGTTACCTGGCTGCGACTCGGCCCGGGCGGCGGTCAAACAATGGAGGCGTCCAGCGGCGGCTGCGTTCCGCGCCGGGGGCGCCAGGGGCCCCTCATCACCTGCGCAGGATGCTCGAAGGGCTCCGCCGGGACGCCGGGCGCCCTGAAAAGACACACCAGCCCACCATGCAGCGAGGCTTCGCCGCCGCACCGCCCGGCTGCCTGCTCCCACGGCGCGGCCATTACCGCCTCTCCGGGGACCCGCCTGGAAAGGCTCCAAGGCGCGGCCGCTCGGGCTTCTGAGGCTGTTTTGCTCCCCCTTCCCTCGGCCGCAACAACAATGGAGCCGGGCTCGGGAGTCCGGCTCCCGCGGGGCCTCGCCCGGCCTCGCCCCTGCCGCTGCCCTGCCCGCGCCGCGCGCCCGGCCGCCATCTGTGAACCCCGCTCCCCGCAGCCGGCACTGCGGGCCCACGCCGGCTCGCGGAGGCCCGAGCCCCGGCTGCCCTCCGTGGGGCCTGCCCAGGGGCCGCCAGGCCGCGCGGAGCGGCTCTGACCTTCCCCACCGACGCCCAGGGGCCGGCCCCGGCCCGAGGCCCATCCTAAGTGATGGGCTGTTTTTCTTTTCTTTAATCCACTCATTCTCCTTCTCACCCGAGCCCGCTCCCCTGGCCCCCCTCCCGGCGCCCCCGCCTGGGTCCAGGAAAGAAATAAAGAGACTGCAGCCCGGCCGCCCGAAAACTCACTAGAAGTGAGGGGTTGAAGCGCCCCAGGCCGCGGGCTCCGCGCACCCACCCTCCCTCTCCTCTAGGGACACCTCACAGGTGCGCCTCCGAGCCGCGCGCGCGCGCGCTCCGCACACCCAGACGCCTCCGGGGGACAGCGCGCGTGCGCACGCACGAGGCCGGCCGCCCCGAGGGAGCAGGGGCCGCACGCATGCGCACGGCCCGGCCCGCGCCCCGGCCCCCCCGCCCGGCCTCTGCTCCGCCCCTCGACCGCCCGCGCGCGCCCTCCCCCCAATGCCAGGCTTGTCCCGAGTACCCACCCCTCACACCCCCACCCAGCGACCGGCGCGCGCGCTCCCGCTCGCCCGCCTGGCTCCTCCTCCCCCCGCCCCGCCCGGGCCCGCGTTACCTAGGGCAACCGCAGTGCGGCCGCACCTGAGCTGTGCGCCTGCGCCCCACCCGCCAGACCATCCCTCCCCTCTGTGCTGTCCCCTGCCCCGCCGTAGCAGCGAGAGGGGGGCGTCGCCCCCTCCGCGTCAAGTGAGTATCGATCGGCCTCCCCCACCCCACCCCGCAGACACAGACCCGCCGCCGCGCCGGCGCCTCCGCCGCCCGCCCGTCAGCGCGGCCAGGCCTCGCCGCCCCGGCCCCCGCTCCCAGCGTGCACAGCGGCGAGCGCTCGGGTGGGAGCCGGCGAGATGCGCTCGGCGGGCGGCGCCCACTGACCTCGCTCCGCGGCCGGGCCGGGGCAGGGCCCGAGCCGGGAGCCAGCCCCGCCCGCCGCCCCGCCCATGGGCCGCCGGCCTTCGCTGCCGCCCGCCCGGAGGACAGCGCCGAGGGGGGAGTCGCCTGAAGGACCGCGACGGCCGCGCCCGCAGGTGAGGCGGGGCCCGAGGTGTGACCAGTCCAGTCCCGCTCACCTGGCAGTACCTGCGGGGAGGCTCTGTAGGCGGCGAGGGCACCTGTCAGGACAAACATTCAAGGAGATTGTTAAGCCCTCGCGACAGCGGGTGGGGGTCCCCCATCCTAGCCCCGGGGCCCGAGGGTGGGGAGGGGTGTCCCCTAGCGGAAACAACTCGGGGCGCCAACGGAGTGCTGGGAAGGAGAGCAAAAGAAAAGTGAGGCGCCGCGACCCCCGCGCCGGCTGCCTGCAGGGTCTTGCAGCCGGTTACGCGGCGGGGGATGCCCTTGCCAGGGCTCGGGTCCAGGCTGCGGACCGTGCGCACCGCGCGCCCGAGCCAATCGGACGGGGCAGGGGAGGCCAGCAGAGCTGCCCTGCCAGGCCGGGGTGGGATGGTAGGGCGAGGGATCCGCATTGCAGGGGCCCCGGGAGCGCCGAGGGCCCGGCCCTGCTTTGTCTGGCGCGCCGTGGGGAGGAGGCCGTCTGAATCCACACGGCCCTTTCAGGTGCGTTTGCACCCCGGGGACCTTAGAGACCTTCCCTGGGAAGTTGCATTGTCTCCCGACCCGGTAGCCCTGTACGTAAGTACTCTACCTTACGGCCCTTCCCTGCAGCTCTTGTGGGGGCCTTAATTTACCCTAAAAAAACGCCTCGTTTGTGATTCGTGAAACTGAGCACAATGCGAACAGGCAGGCGGTGGAGCTCCAGGCCGGGGGCTGCAGTGAGCTGCCGCCCTGGTTTACCGGAGTTACGTTTCCGTGCCGACCCTACGGTTCCCTTTCACGCTTTGGCCCCGAGCAGCTGTGATCTGTTGCGATGATGAAGATGGGGCGCTCTGGAATTCAGGCTGTAGTCATCGGTCTCGGAACGACACACAGGCGGCCGGGCTGTAATACTTGAACTGCATTACGCATTTCCGGAAAACCTACCTGTAAGAGTGTTAATGCTAGATTTGCCGGGTTTTAAGACTTTTAGGTACAAATTTTATTTAAAGAGCATTGCTATTATTTTATTAAGTGATTTTTTTTTTTTGCACAGCCAGGAATTGGCCTGCATTTTCTTGCCATTGAATTATAAGGGGAAAAAATGCTAACATTCACTTGCCAAGATATTTTTTAAATTTATGTGTTTATTTTGGCTAATGTTCATTTTACGTGAAACATTTTTGATAGGTTTTAAGGCTTGTGATGGGCATATACATGTTTCTCTGTGTGTTTATACGCATACACTACTGGACAGCCTTAAGTTCCTGTGATTCCTCTGCATCATAATTACTCAGTAAATTTAGTTCAGTTATGTTTAAAACCTAACGTGCAGAACAGTTATCTGTATCAGGTTTTTACTGCAGCACGTGTAAATACATCAATCCAACAAACAAGTTTCTTGGAAGTTAGGCATTTTTATTAATTCTTAAAAAAAAACAAGAGAATTCTTTTGCTTACAATAGAAAATCATTTGGGTTTCCAACTCCGTTTGTTGTTTGTTGGCTAACATTATTTTATCTTCATCATTCCTTGGTGGAGCGCCTCTGCAACACGATGTTTGTAAGGACTGTGTTTACTTCCTAAAGCATGTTCTCTTCTTGGAATGACGTTAGCTGTTGACAGTTCCTAACACAGAGTGGACACGTGTGTGTTAGCTGAGACGTGACTAATGCCCACCAAACTGAAGCGCTTTAAGGCGGCCGCCGTGCACCTGCCTGTGCGCCCTCACACGCCGCGGGCGCGGGGAGCGTCTGGCCCAGGTTGGCGGTGCAGACTGGTTAGCGGGCACAGGTAACGACACCAGCTTTCACATCTGCGGCTTCGGTGTCAAGGCCCGCGGACGGTTCGAGCAGGGAAGTGAATGTGTCCCGTTGTCGTCGAGCAGTTACGGTCCGACCTGCAGCAGAGGGACTTGACGTATTTGCAGTAACTTCCGAGCAGAGATGTGGGTTAGTGCGCACAGGGAGACAGACTTCACGTTCACATACAAGCGAACTGACGAGAACCTCCGGCCGTGGGAAGAACGGGCTGTGCTCTCCCTGCAGGGTTGCTGGGAGAGCCCGTCTCCGCGCAGGCGGGAGTGGCTCCTAGGGCAGCGCCCTGCTGTGGGAGGGGCCTTGCCAGGGGGCGCCTGGGAGTCCTGCCGGAACCGGACTGGGGCCCATTCGGCGTCTGTCCTGTCTTATGCCGGCTCCCAGGGGTGTGAACATAACGACGTCCTCACACGCCTACCAGAGTCCCGGGAAGGCTTTCGCTGGGGAGAGGCCGGCCTGGGGTCAGAGAGGGCCCTAACCCGGCTTTGCATTTGAATGGGGTTCTCAGGTGGTGAAGTGCTCTCACATTCAAGGTTTTGCTTAAGAAGACTTTGTAATTGCACTCGGTTTGTATTTCCTCCTGTGGCTTTTGTTTTCTGTAATAAACACTGAATCAAGTGGCCCTTTGCCGTGAAGACAGACAGAAGAGTTTTCCTTAAAGCTTTTTAAAAACGGAAGGTCAGCCTGGCCTTTGAGAGCCAGAAGGCTGTGAAGGCGAATATACTGTTTCCTTAGCCGAAATGACCTTTTAAAAGACACGGAGGAAGGGCTGACTCTTGTGCTTACCCAGCAGTTCAGTCTCTGCGTATTTCCTCCCTCAAACAAGACCCAAACCTCCCGGCCCGAGCCCTGCACCTCCACCCGCAGTAGGCTGCAGGATGTGTCCGATGCAGGAGAGCGCAGCCGGAGAGATGAGTGGGGCGGGGCTCTGCGTCTGGAGAAGGAAAGGGCGTGCCCGGCGTGCGCCGAGCCAATGCGGGGACTGGTCAGGTATCATCAATAGGAGCGGTGATCGGCGACCGTCCCCCCTCCGTGTGTGGAGTGGGGGCGGGGCAGCCAGGATGCCATCTGCCGCTGGAGCCAGCCACTCCCTGGGAAGACCAGAGCTCCCAAGGTCTGCACGCGATTTAAGTGGGGCAGCCTCTGACCTGTCTGGTTTGGGAAGAAGTTAGAAAAAAATCTGAATTAATGTACTTACCTTTTAAAAAAACCCCTTTAAGAAGAGTCACTCACTTTTATTCTTTAAGCTAGGGGTGTCAAACCGATTTTCACCAGGGGCCACATCAGCCTCGTGGTCGCCTTCAAAGGGCCGAACGTAGTTTCAGGGCTGTGCAAGCGTGACCGCTCCGTAACAGCTAAGTGAGAGCTCGGCTGCCGCCGGGTGGAAAGCAGGTGCCAGCCGATCAAACAAGGCGGGGGCCAGACGCGCCCTCTGGCCTGGGGTCTGCCCCCTGCCCTCCGGCAGGTGGCTTGTCACATGCTTGTGCACCTGCTGTCCGCCCGGTGAGTTCGGGTGTGACAGCCTCAGTGAGACAGGGGCTCTCAGACTCTCTTGTCTGAACCAGAGACGCACTGTTATTCACACTTCACGAGTGAAGGGGGAGGATAAGAATACCAGGTTCTTCTGGCCAACCAAGAAAGAAAGGAAAACCTTACAGGCACTTATTTATCCCTTCAGAAAATGGGAGATGATGCACTGACTGCTGCGACCCGCACGCCGATTCTCGGGTGAGGTGGCCAGTCGTTGAGCAGCCTTTTGAGAGGTCGAAGGTTCCACCTCACGGCCGTCGCCGCAGTGTCCGTGGGCACCGCACGGGGGGCTCTGGGGACATCTGTCCACCGGCAGCAGGCGTCTGTGTTTCGTGCGGGTCCCCGCACTGGAGGGCGGGCCGAGGGCGGTGCCTTGGGGACCACCCCCAGTTCCCACTCGTCCAAAGGGACCTCGAGCGCGTCTGCTCTTCCTGAGCCGCGGGGGGTGGGGGGGAGCGAGTGTCCTCTTCCTCCTTCCCACGGCTCGGTCCGTGAGCCAGGTGCTCGGGGCTGCGTGGTGCACTTCCATCGGTCGGCGCCAGGCAGCAAGCCCGCGGTGCTTAAGGCTTACGGCAAAGGAGACCAAGAAGGCAGAACTCTTTCGGTAAAAGGCACTTGAGGTGGGTAAATAATACCCTGCAGCTGCAGTTTTTCTCTTCATTGCCTCCTTGGCGGCACTGGAGAGGTTAAGTTTAGACCTGCAGAAGGCACTTGACCTTTAACTCTTCGGGTTTCCTCCCCAACCCAGTTCTGAGGGCACCCGTGGCCTGCTGACCTCCCTCTCCTGCAGGAGAGGCTTCCGACGCACCTCTGGGTCCCCTTCCCAGGGGATGCTGCTCGCGCACCGCTGGTGCACGTAGATCGTAATTCCCGGTGTTGTAACAACGCCGCTCCTGAAAGTTGCACGCTTCACCCACGAATGATGCCACCGCGGCCTGAAAGGGCCGTCTTTGTGGAGTGTGGCGCTGAGCAAACGAAGAAAGGCCTGTTGTTTTTCACGCCGGTGTGCCCACGGACAAGAACGTAGCAGGGTTCTAAGGACCGGCCCGTCCATTTGAAGGAGCGGCTGGCCTCTGTCCTCCATCCTGGGTCATCTCTGCCTCTTGGCTCGGTCGTGACGACCAGACCAGAGAGTGCCTGCAGGCCTCGCGTCTGGGGAGGGGAGCCAGGCCCAGTGACAGGGGGCGGGCCTGCGGGCCTCGGCCCTGTGCGGCGCGGCAGTTTGTAAGTGAGGACGTTGTTCTGCCGGGAGAGTGGGCGGGGCCGTGTCCGGCTGCAGAGGTCATCAGTCTCTAAGGCGTGGTGCTCAGACCCGGTTCAGAGACGGCAGAGCCAGACTTCATTGTTGAAGGACAACCGCAGGTGCGTTTGGCTTGTGTTTTCAGGGCAGACGAGGGAAAAGTATACGTCCGAGTGCAGACGGCCGGGGGAAAGTGTACATCTGCGTGCAGACGGCCGGGGGAAAGTGTACATCTGTGTGCAGACGGCCGGGGGCGGGGCCTTCTCGGAGGCAGCTGCGTGGAGTGCTGCTTAGAGGTGCCGCGAGTCTCGTCCACAGTCGTGGGGCGGCAGCCTGAGCAGTGCTGGACGGTCACTAATTCCGGAAGGCCGCGATGGATCCTGCCCCCCACCCCTGCGGGCTGCGGTTCGAGGAGAGGGCCCTTCTAAGGCGGCTCCGGGGCCGCCGGGACCATCCTCTGCAGGCCGTCACCCTGAGCCCGACCCTCGGGTGGGAAGCCGAGCACCCACCCCTGGGCCGCGGAGGGAAGCCGGCAGTTGTTGCGCGGGTGAGGCTGGCGTCTCGCTGCGGGGAGTCCTGGGCACACTGGCGTCAGCAGCCCACAAAACTGCCGAGTCCCCACAGCAGGGTGGGGGGTGGGGCTGCTGGGCACTGGAGGCCCCAAACGTGAGCCTAGCGGCCCAGGCGTCCGGCACCCAAAGGTGCAGTGCGCCGACACCATCATTGCCCCCAGTGACAGGACACAGCTTCGGCCAGCACGGTCCTGTTCTGCCCACTGGTGGGGGGCGGTTAGCCAGGAGTCGCACACGCCGCCCCTGTGCTGAAAGGGTCCCAGCGTGGTCCCTGCCTGCCAGGGGTCCGCACTCCTTCAAGGGGGACAGGCAGGTGAGGAAGGAGGAGCTTCGGGTGCAGCAGCGAGTGCGGACCCTCTTCCCCAGCCCCGCGGTGCGCGGACCTCCCGAGGGTGTCCTCGCGCACTGCTGTCTCTGTGCGCTCAGAGCCCAGTCTCACCGCCCCGGACGCGGTCGGCGCAGAGAGGCCCGCCCGAGGACACGGTGGGCGCTCCGGAGCGTTCGTTCCCCTGCTGCATATTTGAAAGCAGTTCGCTGCCCAGCCTGTTGTGATAGGCCTTGTAAACGTCAACAGTTTTAAAAAATCGATGATGATGTTAAGCTCACGGCCTTCGGTGTAGTCTCTTGGCAATGCAAGTGGCTCTGAGGGTTCTGGAACTCATGGAACACTGCGTCCTTTAACTGGGAGGTTCTACAACGAAAACGAAGAATTCTCCTTCAGGTGGAATAAAAGCCGGCTTTGCAGGAAACGCGCTGCATCGCCCTTTTCCCTTTTCACCGCGGACCAAGAAGAACATCACCCATGCCCGTCAGAGCGAGTCCTGAACTCCTCGTTTCTGACCTCGCCGCGAAGGCCCTGCAGTGGGAACCGAGCCCTCGGTTTCCCCGTGGCACGGCCCCGCCCGGGGTGGCGTGCTGTGCCACAGCTCGGCACTGCGAGTCTGCTCATGACACAAGTAGCCTTTCCAGGTGTAAACTGCACCCAGTAGGGAAGACCCGTGTCACAAAATCCAGAACGTCCCAAGCAAGGCCATTCTCCGTCCCACGGAAATGAAGCCCGATTTCATTCCAGCCGTCGCCCCTCCTCCCCCCTTCTCAGGGCACACCCCCCCTCACGCTCATCAGCACAACATGCACCCTCCGACGGGGGCGGGGGGACTGCCAGGGCAGAGCATGGGCGAGAGCCCCGCTGGTCTCCATCCAGAGAGAGCCCTCTCTGAAAGGGCCGCTCCCACTGCCGGGCAGCGTCCCCTGGCTTCCTGGCACCAGGGGCAGGGTTAGTGGGAGACCGTTTTCCATGGACAGGGCAGAGCCCAGCGGTAATGCAGGCGGTGTCCGTGCACCGAGAGGAGATGGGGGTTGGGGACCGCTGTGCTAGAGGGAGGCGTTCCCGCTCGCAGGGGCGGGGGACGGGCGGGAGAGCCCCGTGCTCACGGGGTCTGCACTCCTGGAACGTGAGGGAGATGAACAAGCGACTCACCGTCAGGTGGCGATACCTGCTGTGAAGGCACGCGGGGGACAGTGTGACGAGAATGGCAGAACAGCACCGAGCTGCTCTTGCAGAGTCAGGCCCGGCCACCGCAGGCCCCGTCCCGGGTGTCGGGGGCCGAGGAGTCGTGTGCGGGGCGCCCTGCGCGTCAGAGTCGCCGTATGGGCGGCAGCACAGCTCCGGGCTCGGTCCCCGCCACTCTGCAGCTGCGCTGCCCCCAAGAGCAGCCGCCAGCCTCCTGGGGCCACGTAAACTTTTACTCCAATTAAAATAAAATGAAAAACTGTTTATCAGAGACACCTGCTGTGTTTCAAGTGCTCAGTGCGGCCAGCTCCTGGGGCTAGTGGCTACTCTGTTGGACAAACGGAATATCCCATCGTCGCACTAGTTCTACCGGACAGTGCCTCTTCAGTACACTCACCCCATCCCCAGCGACCCTGACGACGTCGGCCCTGCCCCACTGCAGTGAGGAAGGGGAGGCACAGGGCGACAGGCGTGACCTGCCCCGCGCTGTCCGTCAGAAAGTGGCAGGGCTGGACCCAGAGCCTGGGGTCCTCCCGGCCCGCTGCGTCGCGGTAGCTCGCACATGAGTGGCCGTCATCTCGAAAGTCCGCTACCATCTGGACGGTGACCGTGGAGGAGGTCACACCTTGCTAAAACCTGGACATTGGATGCCTCCAGATCCGGCTGAAGTTCTGAGCCAACGGTTAGGTTTGTTTCCTGATTTAGAACGTAGGCCTGTGTCAGCACCATCTCTCCCTCCTCGAAAAGAAAAGGGGACAGGAGCCGCAGAGCTCCAGGGACAGACCGGGTCTGTGCGGCCTCCACGAGGCCGGTGACCGGCTCCCTGGGCAGCGGTTTCCCGACGCGCACCTGCCCCGCCCCCAGCTGTCGTGAGGACTTGCCCACGGGAGGCGTGGAAGGTGGCCGGCACGGCACCTAGCATGCGGCGTGCTCGGTGAGCAGCCGTCGTCCCTGTCAGCAGCAGCAGCAGCAGCAGCAGCAGCGTTACCGCCCCGTCCGCCAAGGCCACACCGGGATGGGGCGCCCCAGAATCCCTGTGAACCACCACAGCCGGCACCTTCTCCCAGAGCCGCACTGTGACAGACCGCGGGGCGGGTGGCCGGGCACCGTCCGCTCGGCCGGCCCTCCTGCTCTCCTCCCGCCGCCAACAGGTGCTGCGTGAAGTTCGTGCGTCCACCCTTCCCCTCTCCTTTGTTTGTTTTCCTTTCTGGTTGTTGGCGGGACGTACCAGGGGCTCGTTTGTCCGACCGAGTCCAAGTCTGGTCGCCGCGGCGAGCTCTGAAACGACGTGCAGGGCACCTGCGTGCCCCGTGGTGCCCTCGCGCCCCACTTTGGTCCGGGTCTCGGTGCGCGGGGTGCGCTGTGAACCGCAGGCCTCCCTAAGGGGACTTGGTGCGGAGTCCCCCCCCGCCCCAGTGGAATGCAGGACTTGGGGTTCCGGGCCCCCTGACATCACAAAGGGGCACTGTGAGTGGAGGGGCTCGCGGAGTCGGCCTGGGATGCCGCCCGTGGGAGGAGCCTGAGTCACACGGCGCCACGGCAGGTTCGCGGGGAGGGCGGTGACACGGGCGGTGGTCTGCGTCGGGCCGTGGGACCCCTGGATGGGCGATCCCAGGGCCAGGCCGCCTTCGGTGGACGTCCTGGAGCCGGCAAAACACGGTTCTGGGCAGTGAAGGCCGTGAGGTCTGGGTGGATGCCTCTCCGCAGGGAGAGTTGGTCGCCCCGAAAGGTATTGGCACACAGGTGTCGGCCGTCACCCCTCGGGAACGTCCGACGAGAAGCAGTATCAGTGCCCCCGGCGCACACGCAAGCACTGGAGGACACGCCCGGCTGTTCCAGCAGTTCCCACGGTCCCTGGTGTCCTCCCTGCCTCGGCTCCTCCGACGTGACCGGTGCCTGCCCAGCATGTAGCCGGCCCAGTGTGAGAGGAGGCGGCCTTTCCCGCTCGCTCACCTCCTTGAGCTGCAGCGCCGTCCACACCCACGGGCTGCGGCTGGGGCTGCGGCTGGGCGGCTGTCCCGACCTTTCAGGAGGGTCGCGCCTCCCCTCGGCCAGGGAGGGGCAGCTCGGACGCCCAGGAAGGGTTCCTCCGGGTGTCGTGCCGGCGCTGGTGAAACGGGAGAGCGCGGCGAGAGCAGCGAGGATGGCGCCTCCGTCCGCACCGCGTGCCTCCCCCTGGGGCCCGGGCCTCGAGGAGGCCCTGGTGGTGGTGGTGGGGTCCAGACGAAGCAGGTCGTCCACTGGGGGGGCCGCCGCGGAGCGGGTGTTTCTCACACAGGTGAGGCGCGCTCCCAGCCTGGGAAAGGGTTCGGGTGGTGCTTGTCCGGGGGCGCGGAGACTGAGGCCCCCCCCCCTGGGTTGGTCCGCCTGCAGGGCCGGTTCGCCCACTGACCGGACACAGTGACACCCGCAGGGGTCGCAGTCGGATGGAGGGACGGAAACCCCGCAGGAGCCGATGGCTCTCCCCACCTTAAAGGAGAATGTCGCAGCAGGGCTGTTCTCGGGGCGAGCTGTGGGCTTTGTGTCCGGGAACCGCTGGCTCAGGGCCAGCCCGGAGACTGATGAGCTCGCTGGCAGTTCACCACGGCGGGCGCCTCTCTCTCTCTCTCTCTCTCTCTCTCTCTCTGTGAATGGTTTTGGCTCCAGCTCAGGGGAGGAAGGAAGGAGCTGCGGGGGCGTCCCTGGAGGCGGTCACCCCAGGGCCGGCAGGGAAGGGCGGGGGCAGCACAGGCAGCGGGAAGGGCCGCCGTGCCCCTCCTCCGGCCCAGCCAGAGCTCCCCAGCCTGTCCCTGCGGCGGGACAGGAGGTGCAGAGCCGCCTGGGGAGGGCCTCGGGCCGGGCAGCAGCCCCTCCCTGTCCGGAGACCCTGGCCTGCGGGGGCGAGGGCCGCCCAGGGTGTGGGCATGGTGGCCGGTAAGTCACCCCGTTTTCCCCAAGGCCCGGGCGCTCCCGGAGGGCCCCGCGATTCCAGACCAGGGGAGCTCCGGCATTTGCCCGCCGTGAGGCGCTTCCAGCAACCCAGAACACAGACCTGCTTTCTCCCCGGACCTTTTCCCGCACAGGGGCTGAGCCTCCCGCCGCTGCCGCCGCGTACAGGCACTTCACGCGGTGTTTGCACAGACGCCCTAGAAACTCCCAGTCTGAGACAGTCAGGCCGCAGGGAAACACGGCCGTAAACCCATCGTGCAGGCCCCGGGCGCGGCCCAGATCGCATTCCCACGTCTCGCTGCCGGTCTCGCTGGCCACGGCCATTGGCGCCCTGACGCGAGGCCGCGCCCCTCCAGGAGGGAATGGCCGTCGGCGTCCCGGGATGGCGGACGGGGCCAGAGAGCTGCAGGGCCGCGCGGTGTGGCGGGTCGGGGCTCCCCCCGGTGCGCGGCACGACCGTCTTCTGCGCATCCTGGGGACACCGGATTGTTGCTTCTGTAAAAGCTGCCTTTCTGTTCGCTCTTCTCGGTTCTGCTGAACTAACGCCAGTTCTAGCCACCCAGGACGACCCTGGGCACAGTGCGGCTAAAACATAGGGTCCTCTTTGCCAGTGAATAGTTAGTGATTATCTTTTTTGAGAGAGGTTGCTTTGTAATTTTTTCCTGACCATAAAGTTATATATGTTCAACACTACAGAAGATTTAGGTTGAACCAAAATAGAATGTTTAAAAAGTGAAGATCACCCACAGTTCACCATCTAGATCTATCTGGATGCTTTGTTGTAGATCCTTCTAGATCTTTAAATCTACTTACACATACAAAAACGTGGTATCCCACTTCGCAATGGTGTTCGTTATTTTTACCAAAAAGCTTCTGTAGTGACCGTTGAACACTTAGGGTTTCTTGAAATGAACCCTTTTTCCTGGTGCCGTAATCACTGGGGATGCTCCAGTGACTCAGTAGCCGGACTTCCGACTGCGCGCGCGGAGAACCGGCGGGTCCCTGCGGCTTTCCGCGGCTTCTCCAGCCAGGGTCGCTGTGGGTTCACAGCAGCCTTCTCAGAGATGGCGGGTTCCCTTTCCTCTGGAGCCGCAATCGTAGGTTCAGAATTGATGGCCTAATTAGCCCTGGACCTTTTTTAGCTTCTTGTCAAGTGTTCTAGATTGTTCCGGAGCGAGAAGTAGGTTTCGCTGTCCCCCAGGGCCCCTCGCTCAGCCCGACTCTCTCCGCGTCCCCGAGGGGCCCCTCCCCGGTGGAAGGGGAAGCCGGGGGCCAGCAGAAAGTGTGTGTTTGCTTTTGCTCCCTTTTCAGACGCGACTGGAACACAGTTCACCCCACACTCAGAGGACGTCCAGGAAACGCCCTGGTGGGTGACTCAGGACACACCCTGGAGGCGTGTTCGTGTGCCTGGTGGCCGGTCGTCCCATAAAATGACACAGCTGGCGTTTACTGGGCGCTTACTGTGCGCCGGGCGTTGTCAGCGACCGCGTTCGGCGCTGGAAACAGCCCCGCGAGTTAGAGATCCTGACTTAGGTGACGAGGTGGCATTTGACCCCGGACACAGTCCGGCCCCAGGCCCTGCCGCTCTGCTGTCCTTTACCCCGTTGTGCCCGGCAGAGCCCCGGGCCCCCGTTTCTCGTCCTGACGCGGAGAGGCGTTCACCGCCTCGCCCGCTGCCCTCGTCCCGGGCCAACCTTCGCTCTCTCGACGGCACTGCCTCCCCTCCGCCGCAGGGCGCCAGAGCGGCACAGGGAGCGCCCACGAGAAAGCCACCGAGGTCCCTGTGCCCGAGGGGCTGCGCTGCTGCCGTCCGGAGGGCCGAGCGCCCCTCGGCCGTGGGGCTGGCAGGCGGCTCGGAGGGCGGCCGCGGGCCCCGGTCGCGCTGCTCGTTCCGGCACGAGCGGGCGTCACGTGGCAGGTCGTAACTTACTCCTGACTGCGGCCCGGAATAGCTCCTCATAACTAATTCACCGCTGCCACGTGGGCGCCAGGCGCTATTTTTCCAGACACTAAAATTACCACCCCGCTTCCACGGGCTTTGCGTGCAGCAGCAGGTGAGCCTGCTCCTGGCGGCACAGGGACAGAGACAGTCCCCGCTCCGAGCGCGAGAGCTGTCCCTGTCAAAGTCCTTCCGGGTCCCTGGGCCGGAGAGGCGCAGCCCCGCGGCTCGTCGACACGCCGCTTCCGGCTCGCCAGGACACGGTGCGGTGCGGTCCACCGCGCTCAGAGCTGCGGCCGGCTTTCCGAGCAGCGCGTGCGTCCCCACCGTGACCTCCCACAGCGGCAGGAGGGGCGGCCAAGGATCGTCTGAGCCTGGACGTGATGCGGGAGTCCAGGTGGCAGGAAGGGCGGCGGTTAACCGGGCAGGGGCAGGGGCTGGCTTGCCGGGAACGCTCCAGACCGGGGGAGCGAGGTGTGCCCGAGCCGCGTTGGAGGGGGCGTGGCAGGTGCCGGGGTGAGGGGACGGCAGCGCTGACGGGCGCCCGGGCCTCTGGGGGCTGGACTGGGCGCAGGCGCGGCTGCCAGGCGTGTGGGGTCTGGCCCGAGAGCACCCGAGGGCTGGGGAGTGGGAACGCGGCCCCGACTTATGCGCGGGTTAGGGGAGGCGTTAAAGGAAGAGGCTTCTAAGACGGGAAGTGGCGAGTCTGGATGGGGTCCCTCCCCACTGGCACCCCAGAGCCGCTTCTGGGGGCCCAGGACGGCCTCGCTGCTGCCGCGGCCCCGGACCTGCAGCCGTGGGCAGCGTGTCCCAGGGGACAGGAGGAGGCTGGGTCGGCCGTGCTGCTTTGGCTGCGAGAGCACCTGGAAAACCGCCGCCGGCCCCCGGCGGCTACGCTGAGGGACGCACTGCAGAGCCCGCAGACGGCCGGCCGGGACGCGCCCTCGTGACACAGGCAGCCGGGCCCGTGGCTTCGGCCCGTGGGGGTGGCGGCACGCGGCGCGGTGGGGCAGATGCCTTTGCCCGAGCAGGACGCGTTCGTCCCTCACGTGGGGCGGACGCCCTGCGCCTCTGCCGCCCTCTTCCGCGCCAACCCCCGCCCCGGGGAAGGGCCAGACGCTCCGCCCCGTCCTCGTGGCCCCGACTCTCCCGCGCCTCCGAGGCGCTGAGTGCGGCCTCTGCAGGCCCGCGCCACCGCCCCCTCCGGGCGACCCGCCCGTCTCTGCTGCGTCTCCTCGGCACAGAGGGGCACCGCTGAGGCTGCACCTGCGTCCCCTTTTCGGAGGGACCGGGTCGTTAGGACGCTTGCGTCACCAGCCACCAAGGATGAGAACCGGGAACGCCGCCTTTCCAGCGGCAGCGGCTCTCGGCTCCCTGTCCCCGGGAAGTCGGGACGCTTTGAGCTTGGGAGCCAGTGGGGAGGCCAGGTGGTGATGTAGGTGCCGTCTGGAGGCGCGGCTTGTGTCCTGGCACCCGAGAGGGCCTGTCGGGTCCGCGTGTGTCCGGCAGCAGGAGCACGCCCCCCACCGTTGGCACTCGGGTCCCGAGCCGGTCAAGGCAGCACCGAGGGCGGGAGGCGGGGCAGCCGGCGGCCGGCGTAGCCCTGGGTCCGCTGTGTCCCTCTGCGCCCAGAGCCACGGCCCAGGGCCCCGCGGAGCCGACGAGGGCGGTGGGCGGGCAGCGCCCTCTTCCTCCCTGTGACCTTGTTGCCGGGGACAGCGACCAGGTTCCGTGTCCCCCGCAGGCCCCCTGGATGCCAGCATGGCCACCGCGAACCTGGAGAACCAGCTGCACAGCGCGCAGAAGAACCTGCTGTTCCTGCAGCGGGAGCACGCCAGCACGCTCAAGGGCCTGCACGCCGAGATCCGGCGGCTGCAGCAGCACTGCACAGGTGCCCGCGCCGGGGGCCGGGGCGGGGCCGCCGGCCTGCGGGGCGGGACTGGTCTCCAGGGCAGCTTAAGGGGGGGCTGGCCCGCCAGGCCAGTGGCGGGGGTGGGGGTGCTCTCTGCTCTCCGTTGCGGGGATCTGTCGTCACAGAGACCGCGTGCATGGCATGCCTCGCCCTCTGCCTGACGGGCGTTTGTGAAGGAAGCTGTGAGGCCCCTCTGGGCACCGTGCAAACTTGGGAGCTGGAGACGCAGTGGTGGGAACTGGCAGCGGGTTTTGGAGCTGCTGGCCGCGGCGTCACACTGTGTGGCAGAGCAGGCCGCACGCTGGTGTGGGTGCCGGGCTGCGCTGTGGGGAAAGGAGGGCCCCCTCTGAGCCGCGGTCAGGACGGGGCTGCTGGGCTGGTGTCCGCCGCTCTCATTTGCCCTCCACGCTGACCCAGGCAGGACTCGCCGGCTGGCCAGGTCTGTGTTTGCAGAGCTGGCGAAGCTTCTGAAGTGCACCGCGACCTCACAGAACTAACGCCTGTGGTTCCCTTTCAGATCTGACATACGAGCTGACACTCAAAAGTTCGGAACAGACAGGTAAGAGCACCCTCCCCGGACGTCAACGGCACGCCTCCGGCTGTGGTCTGCGTGGGCGGCTGGTCCTCACTGGGGAGGAAGCCCACTCGCCGTGCAGAGCTGCCCGTGGGGCCAGGGCCTAGGGGACAGTGGGAGGGAGGCCCCGAGGGGCAGTGGGGCGGCCGGAACGAGGGCTTCTGTCTTCTCCTGGTGGACGCCCACACGGGCAGCGCCTCACACACGCTGCTGGACGCTCGGCTTTTCTGCAGCAAACGCGTGTTCCTCCTGTAACCGGGGGATAGCTGCGATTTAAATCAGCGGACCCCGCTCGGCCACACAGATCAGCCTGCACCCTGGGGTGGGGCCGAAGGGGGGGTGGGACCAAGCACAGCTGCAGGGACGCCACACCCTGAGAGACGGTGCGAGAGGGGACCGTGTCAGAGGAGAGGTGGCTGCCGGACATCTGTCCCCTGTGCAACTTCAGAGCGTTGGTGCGTCAGGCGTGGAGAACTTTTACGGAGGCCTTGAGGACAGGGACTCACACGGAGAAGGCGCTGGGCCCGCCGCGCCCAGGCACGGAGTGGATCTGCTGCGGCTCAGTCTTGAGTGTTGGGTGCAATGCCGAAAACTCTGAAACTGCACACTTTAGCTTCGGCCGTTCTTATACTCGGGGACCTTCTTCTATACAGTAAACTGAGGGCGAAGAGCTGCCCGCGCTCTGGAGGCCCCTGGCCGGCCGGCCTCCGTCTCGGGTCCTCAGCCTCGTGCCTGTGCTTGTCTTCCAGGAGACACACCTGCCGGGAGCAGCGAGCTGCAGAGAAGGTGCGAGGAGCTGGAGGCGCAGCTGAAGGCGCAGGAAGAGGAGAATGCCGAGCTGCTGCGGGAGCTGGAGCAGAAGAACGCCACGATCGCGGTGCTGGAGAACACCATCAAGGAGCGGGAGAAGCGGTACCTGGAGGAGCTCAAGGTGAAGAGCCACAAGCTGAACATGCTGTCCAGCGAGCTGGAGCAGCGCGCCGGCACCATCGCCTACCTGACCTCCCAGCTGCACGCCACCAAGAGGAAGCTGCTCAGCTCTAGTGGGACCTCGGACGGCAGCCCGTCGGGGAGCCCCGTGGCCAGCTACAAGCCGGCCCCGCCCAGGGACAAGCTGCCCGAGACCCCCCGCCGCCGCATGAAGAAGAGCCTCTCGGCCCCGCTGCACCCGGAGTTCGACGAGGTCTACAGGCTGGGGGCCGAGGGCCGGAAGCTCCTGCTGCGGGAACCGGTGGACGCCATGCCCGACCCCACCCCGTTCCTGCTGGCCAGGGAGTCGGCCGAGATGCACCTGGTCAAGGAGAGGCCCTTGGTCATCCCCCCCATCGCCTCGGACCGCAGCTCCGGCGAGCAGCCCGGCCCGGCCCGCGAGAGGCAGCACAAGGTCCACGTGGGCGTGGCCCACCGCATCCCCCACGGGGCCTCGCCGCAGGCCCCGCCCGAGGTGGAGACGCTGGCGGTTGACCAGGTGAACGGAGGCAAGGTCGTCAGGAAGAACTCAGGGACGGACAGAACTGTGTGAGGCCTGCCGGGCGCCCTTCACCCTTGGCCGTCCACGCACTGTGACCACCGCTAGGAAAACTCATCCGTCCACACACCTTTTTTTTTTTTAAATTTTCATGCATGCCAAATTGTTTTCAGACCTGTCAACAGATTATCCCCACCACTCCACTTGCTCTCACACCAAAATGTGATCGTGTCCCTGCTGCTGCTGCTGCTGCTGCTGCAGACACTGTTTACTAACCGCTGTGGCCAAACACCCGCGTGCCGAATGGCTTGCTTCCCAGCCCCGCCCTGCGCCTCTCAGCGCGCTCGGCCGGAGCGCGGGCCGCGGCTGCACGCTGCCGAGCGTTCGCGAGCTCAGACGGCCACACGCCCACTCCAGCGGAGCCACGCGCGTTTCCCGGACTGCCTGTGCGGGGCGGCCCGCCCCCCGAGCCCCTGTAACCTCCCACAGACCTTCCCCAGGGCGACACCGTGACCGAGCGGCTGTATGTGTATGTCACAGGCACTAAATAAGATGACGTTTCTCCTTCTATCACCACCACCTGAAGTGTGTTCATATTTTTTGTTAGTTTTCTCCAAAATGTTCCAGATCCCAACAAACTTTATTTTCTAAACCTGCCTCCTTTCTGTTTTGTGTCTTTTATTAAACCAGCGGAGGGAGGGGATGACGGGAGGGGCAGACACGGCGGGCCTCCCCGTAACCGCCGTGTTCTCACCCAGACGGTGGGCTCGCCACTTCTGGAAAGAGGTGTCTGCTTCCTCACGGACCAGAGCTACCATTTAGAACGTTCTGGTCTCCGGAAGTAGTGGCAACAACTACTGCCCGTGACTGCCCCCGCCCTCTGGGGGGGCCCGGCTCCAGGCTGGCCCTGCGGTGCGCAGGAGGAAGGGACCGCCGTAGCCTCCAGTCCCGGAGGTCGTGAGTCTGCGCCCAGCCCCACACAGACCTGGACAGTGTCTAAACACCACGCTTGACAGCCTCACCCGCCCAGGGCCGGCCAGAGGCTGAGGAGCAGCGGGCCAGAGGGTCTGGAAGGGACGGGGCATCTGGGATGACTCGGCCTGGGTCAGCCCCGGGAAGGCGTCCTGCCTGCCGCAGCGCAGCAGCCGGGGCCCGCGGCCCACCCCTCCACAGGCAGCTCTCGCCCCAGAGAGGTATCTGCCCACACGGACCACAGACAGACAGACAGACCATGGACGGAGATGATCTCACACACACACACATCCACCCGTGCATGTGCCTCTGGAAATTTACATCGGAATTCTCACTTTGCCTTAGGCTTAATCAAGTGTTTCTTCTGAGAATGAAAATAAAACACTCAACACCTTAAAATGCTGTCCTTCAGAATTTACTTTTTTGAATCCTTAAAAAAATAGCTTCAAAAACAGCCATGCAGGTTAATTTATATGGAAAGAAATTAGAACGGCTGATTTAAAACGAAAGGAGAATAGTTGTCCAGCCCCCGCTGCCTCTGGAGAGGCCCCAGGACACGGCCGCAGGCGCCCCCCCCCCCTCCCGTGAGTGCCCTTCGCCCGAGGGTCAGTCCGAGTTGAGGGTGAGGCACACCCCCTGCAGCACCCAGTGAGAGATGTGCTTCGTGGTGAAGAGGTCGGCCTCGAAGACCAGGCCGACCCCCATGGCGTTCCTTCTGGTGGAGGTGGTGTAGACGGGCGTCCGGAAGGTGTTCTAGAAGGACAGGCAGGTAAGGGGTCCCCGTGGGGGCAGGGCCTTGGTCTGAGTGCTGCGAGGGCAGGGGTCCTCTGCCTAGCTGTGTCTGAGAACCCGTGTTGGGGGCTCTGCAGGGCGACCCTGCTAACGTCGGGGAACCGCGCGGCGGAAGAGGACCCGAGCCAGGCAGAGCGGGAGGCACACTGTTCGCACCAGCTGGAGCCGCGACCCGGCCCTGCCCGCCGAACTCAATGAGAAACCGGCGGTCTCTCCTGAGTCTCTCCCGAGGTCGGCCTGGACCACAGCTCCTGAACTTCAATCTGCCCCCGCAGAAGTCTCTGGGCACACGCGTGCGCACGCATGCGCTTGCCCCGGACCTGACTCCACGCTGGGATCATACCTCACGGGCTTCCCCCACCCAGGGTGCACCGACAGTGGGGTGGGGGAGGGGGAGGGGGAGGAGGGAGGGAGAGGAGAGCGGGGCGAGCCTTCCACCTGCAGTTTGAGGCGGTGGGCTTCGATGGGGATGACCTTCAGAATCGGCAGGTTGACAACCAGCACCTTGGGCTTGCTCTTGACGAGGCAGCCTCGGTCTGTGTCCCAGTCAGCGCCTTCCAGGTACAGCCCCGACACGAAGCAGCCTGGGGAGCCGGAGGCGGCCGGGCTTTACGCAGGGGCACCTGCCACTCGTCTGCGCAACAGCTCTGAGCGGCGTCCACGCCGCACACCCTCTGCGCGGCCCCGCGTCTTCACCGTTAATCCCCCGGAGAGCTCACAGGGGCGCACGCTGGCACTGCGGCTACGTGTCCCCCGACGACGACCCCGGGGCCCCGGGAAGCGGCCGTGCCCAGACAGGGCCGGCACAGCCAGCAACCGCTGTCAAAGGCTTGCGAGGCCGCAGCCGCGCTGAGGGCCCCCCACTCCAGCCCCCTGTCTCTGGCGCCCACGCCGGGGCCCCGTAGGTCTCCAGGGAAGCCGCCCAGCCGTCCAGATGCAGGACAGATCTGCCCCTGACCTGGGAGCCCATTTCCGCACACCAGCGGGCGAGCTCAGTCCAGGCCTCCCCCGACGCTGGCCCAGGTCTCCGAGGAGACAGCCGTGGAGAGAGTGCATGCTCCCTCCGGGAGACGTCGAGACATGGACGGTGCACAGATGCAGCCACGCGGCAGCAGAGGGACCTACAGACCTGGCCTGCCCAGCCCATTCGGTCCGCACGACCTTCACCCCCAGAACCGGGGCGGCTCGGAGGGGCCCGCACGAGAGAGGGGCTGCGGGTCCACGCGGGCCGGCCGTACCTTGCCCTGCCCGCTCGTTCACTTCATCCGCGTCTTGGAACTTGGTCACTTGCGTGAACAAGGTGGAGCGGTCCAGGGGCCAGCCGTTCCTCCGGCAGGTGGCCTGCACCAGGGCCGTGAGGTAGGACTCGGGGATGTGCAGCCCCGAGAGCCACATCACGCCGGGCTCACCCTCGGTGACCTGGAGAGGAGGGAGGGTCAGGGCTGACCAGACCGTGAGTTCACGATTAAAGACGCAGGTCACGCAAGTGGCAAGACGATGGGGCCGGGACACCTGGCGGCCCATTTGGGAAAAGCTACCACGCCCAATTCCAGACGGCGCAAAGATCCGGACGTAAAAAAGTAAAACCGGAGGCACCGGATCAAATGTCCCCTGGGTGTACTCACAGTGACGACCTGGGAGTGCAGACCGTTAAACCCAGAAGTTGTAACAGGAAGGACAGATACGTTTGACCAATTTCCTTGACATGCAAGATCTCTCACAAATCGACTTTAAAAGATGGAGAACTCAGTAAGTATGAAACCAGTAAGCCAAAACACAGTTCCCAGAAACAGCAACATGAAATGTGCCACACACTCGGCCCCACCGGCGCCGAAGAAGCACGTCCAGGCTGCCGGCCGAGATGGCAGTGAAGGTCAACGCAGCACGCATGCCCTCCCGCGGCCACGGCAGAGTCACGGCTGAAGGACGGGGACGCCACCGCGCGGGACCGCTGGGCACCTGGCTGACGGAAGCCCCACAGCCAGAGGGACAGAGCCGCCACGCTGAGACTGGCAGGGGAAGCAGAGACGCAGAGCAGGCTGGTCCCCACCCGCGGGTGGACAAACACCCCGACTGGTGTCCCGGCTGCAGAGGCCCCCGCTGAGGCGCGAGGGGTCCCGGTCCCATACTGGACCCCCCAGTCCAGGGTTCCAGAGCCAGGAAGGGAAGTCCCCATAACTTCCGGCTGTGAAACCCAGCAGGGATGCAGCCGAGTGAGACAGTCCCCAGCAGTAGTCCCCTTTCAAGGGCCCGCACGCAGGCGCACTCGGACCCACTGGCCCTGGGCTCCCGCGCTGGGCAGCGGCCCAGAAGGCCCCAGGGACACTTGGGGGGAGCCGAGCTGTCTGGCGTCAGGGCGCGAGCTGGTCAGGGGCAGCTTTCTGCAGAAAAAAGTGCCGGCTGGCAGAGGCCACTGTTCCTTCCTGAGCCCTCCCCGTGCAGAGCCAGCAGGTGGGTGCCACCTCCGGTCTCTGTCCGTCAGTGTGGCTCGCTCTGTCTGCCCGTCTGCCCAGCCTGAGACCTTGCCCCGCCCACCCGAGCGGTTTCTGGGGGCCTCTCCTTGAGAACGGCCTGCCCTGCATGGAAGTTCAGGCCTTCCTAAAACCTCTCCAGCAAGCGGCATCCGGCCTCAGGGAGCCCCTCAATGCTCACTAAGGGGACCACTCCAAGACACAGCCTACTTAAAATGCAGAGTTAGAGACAAAGAGAGAATCTTAAAAGCAGCAAGAGGAAAGTGAGTCACCTGTGAGAGAGCTCCCACAGACTGTCAGCTGACCTCTCAGAAGAAACCTGGCAGACCAGCAGGGCCGGCAGGGAATACTCAGAGTGACTAAGAGCAGGGACCTGCAGCCGAGCCTGCCCCACCCGGCAAAGCTGTCATTTGGAACCGCAGGGCAGATAAAGAGCTTCCCCGGACGAGAAGAAGCTAAAGGGGTTCATCACCACCAAGCCAGTATCACAAGAAATGTTAAAGGTCTTCTTTAAGGAGAAGAAAAAAAGATAAAAATGTTGAGTAATAGAATGGCAACGAATACATATCTACCGACAACTGAACCTAAAGAACAAGATAAACAGACAAGCACGAGAGAAAGAGACTCACAGACACAGAACACTTTGGTGGCTGCCAGGTGGGAGGGCAGTGGGCAGTGGGGGGCTGGTGAGAAGGGGGAGGACTGGAGAGCGCAGACTTGCTGCGACAGCGACAGCGCGGTCATGAGACGCCCAGGGAGTCCCGCACGGGGAGCCGAGGCGGCGGCACCCCGACAACCAGGCCCGGTGGCTCATGGGCGTAAGATCCATCGGGATGAGCTCTTAGTAAGCCCCACGGTGTCTGATCGCTGGGGTGGACACCTGATACAATGTGGTACGTCAACTGCACTGACCTATGCTAAACCAAGAGTGAAAATGACTTTGAAAGAAGGAGAAATGCACGTCCCGACAACCAGGCACCACTGCTGCCGGCCGGGAGAAGAGGTTCAGCACACTGGGCACACGCAGCGCTGAGGAGACGGGCGACCTCACACACTCGGGTCTCGGCTTCTCCAGAAACCGTCTGACAAGAGCCGCCCGGATCTGAAACCCGCGCACCCTGACCCGCCGCTTCCGTGCGGAGATGACCCGGGGACATACGCGTGTGCACGCCCAAGGCGCACGCCCTGGACTGCTGCCGCTGCTGCTGGCAGAGAGAAAGAAGAGGAAAACCCCACGGTGAGCGCCTCAGTGCCCACCAGTGCCAAGGGCCCGGGGCGCCTGCGAGGTGGAGAACCCCGGAAAGAATGGGGTGGGCCTGGAGGGACCTGGGCGGAACAGTTTCCGAGGCAGGCTCGCCGAGGAGTGCACCGAGCTGCAAGGGGCCCACTCCCACGCCCTCACACCAGGAAAACCAGAAGAGGAGGAGGCAAAGAGACGCAGACGCGCCTGGAGGGGCAGAGACCGTCTCCAGGGCGCTCGGGCAACTGCCAACACAAGCCACAGGGACAGCGGGGGTGGGGGAGGCTGGGAGAGGGTCCGGGCTGCGTGCGAGCCAGCCACTCCCCCTCACCCACGACGTGTACTGGCTGAACCGCTGCAGGAAGTAGAGGATCCAGTTGCCGAGGGACTTGAGGGTGTCCGGGGCGAGCTTTCTCCAGATGTTGGGGATCTGCCCGATGAACAGGGACCTGGCGACGTCGTCCAGCTCGCTGCTCATGCCCACCTCTCCGGCCAGGGCCTGCGGACGCACGGGGAGCGGGCGGGGGTCAGCTCAGGCTCCAGGTCGAGGTGGAGCCCTGCCCGCCGGGGACGCGCTCACCCTCTGCAGCTCGGCCAGGGACCGGGACATGCGCAGGACGAGCTTGTTGAAGCGCTCCAGCTCCTGCAGGAGCACCACCGACGTGGGGGAGATCCCCGTGCCCAGGTGCTTCCTGACCTGGTCCAGGTTGAAGACCTTGGGCATCTTGTTCTCTATGTCCTTGGCCACGAGGCCGATGTAGTCTTCTCGGCTGACGCCACTGCTCGATTCCCCTGAAACCAGGGCACGCGTCGGGGGAGCGCGGCGGCGGGGTGTGGCCTGGGCCCCGAGCCTGGCAGCTCAGGGACAGGCGTCAGCAGCACAGACGCTCTAGGCACCAGCAGCAGCGCTGCAGACCAACGGGCCCCGGCCCCCGGCCCGTGCTCCCAGGCCGGTACCTGTCTGTGGCTGCAGCTCCAGCAGGTGCGCCCACATGTCACGGGCGGCCTGCGTGTAGTAGCCGATCTCCGCGTTGGAGTGGAGCCCGAACACCTCCGGCGTGTTGGCCAGCGGCAGGGCCTCGATGGCCTCTGCAACGAGAGACACCCAC
This sequence comes from Phyllostomus hastatus, assembly GCF_019186645.2. Taxonomy (NCBI): domain Eukaryota; kingdom Metazoa; phylum Chordata; class Mammalia; order Chiroptera; family Phyllostomidae; genus Phyllostomus; species Phyllostomus hastatus. Next base: position 11,529,069 of record NW_025333537.1, on the reverse strand, counting down.
GAGGTCCGTGGCGCGCCACCCCCGGTCGCGGAGGGGCCGCCACCCCCACACCCCCGATACACAGGCTGATGCCCTGCTCGGTGACGTGTCTTTGACCAGAATTTGACGCCAGCCTGACCCGTCCAGCTCTACGTCCGTCTGCTGTGAAAACAGCTCGGTGAGCCTCGGGGGCCGCCCTGTCCTTCCGGGCGGAATCCGACAGACTCGCCGTCACCCCAGGGTGGGGAGTCTGAACTGGCTCCATCAGCTCAGGGGCTGGGATGAGCCCCACGGGCTGCTCAGGGGTGTGACGGGCCGCACCTCCCGGCCAAGGGGTCCCTCGGGCGAGGGGACAGAAGGGCCGCCAAGCCGACCACAGAGAACAGAACAGCTGCAATGCATGGACCCCCTTAGAGAAGACTTTTAAAATACTTCTCTGGAGCCCGAGGAGCCTCACCGACGAATCTCTCCTTCATGTCGCCAGCGGGGATCTTGTAGTCCACTTCCCTGTTCCGGAAGAAGTGGAACGGCTGGAAAGTGTCGAAGAGGAAGTCCCCCAGGTACTCGTCCATGTAGATGGTCAGGATGCGCCGGTCGAAGCTGTCGATGGCCCGCCCCCCGTACATGACCTGGGGTGACAAGGGAGCCCACGGCGTGGGACTGGAGAAGCAACCAGAACACCACAACCGAACGGGCCAGTGGCCGCGTCTGTTTCGAGAACTGGGACGTCACTGTTCGGGCCGTGGACCGCCACCGGGGAGCGCAGCAGTCCCGCATGCCCTGCACAGAGGCACGGAACGGGAGCCAGGCTCTGCGACACGCCCAGGGCGCGGCGAGGTGGGCCCTGCCACCTTCGAGGACACCCGCCTCCGGGCGATGAGCCCAGAGCCTGCGTGCGGGTGGGGGTCTCTGAGAACGAGGATGGCGGGGTGACGGGCTGGGTGTCGTGCACAGAGACCCAGGGGCCCAGGCTGCCGGGCAGGAAGAGCGAGAGGGGGGTGGCCCGGGGCTCCAAGATCACGCTCAGGGGCGCCAGGCCGCTCCGGGAGGCAGTGCTCGGAGGCCCTGAGACGCTCCTACCTCTCCGATGAGGTACTTGAGGCTGCCCCAGGGGATCCGGGGGTCACGCTGCTGGAAGGCTTTCGTCAGGTACGTGTTCAGAATCTCCATGCAGACCTTCGAGGCGGAGGGACGGGCTCAGCAGCAACCAGACCCACAGTCCCTCGCACCCTGCCCCTTGGGAAGACTGGGCAGGGCCGCCACCACCGTCGCCCTCGGGGGAGAACGGGCCAGAAGTTTCCCGGAAGCCACGGGAAACTTCTGCATGAACCGCTAGCGGACAGCAGGCCGGGGCGGGCCTCTGGTTAGAGACACAAAGTCCGTGCAGACCAGCCGAGGCTTTCCCTGGGAGGCGCAGCTGCCGCCCAGTTCGGGATGGGGTGACCTCTGAAGAGAGAGGGAGGGCGGAACTGGACGGGGTACCCAGGAGGCTCGAGCCACATCCTCGGGGGCGAGGCCGTGGCCGCACGTTCACCTGGAAGTCGGACTCGTTGAAGTCGTAGTACACGTTCCAGCCGATCTTCCCGAACTTCCTTCTCTCCTGCACCACGGCGTGGAAGAACGCCAGCACATAGACCAGGGGCTTGAACGCGGGGTGAGGGCACTCATCCAGGGTCTCCTGGGAGATCTTAAAGTAGGTCGCCCTCATGTTGAGCTTCAGCCCGTTGGGTGCCTCCGTGACAACCTGTCAGAGGAGGGGACCGAGGGTGACGGAGGCCACGGACCGGCACACCGCTCTGCAGAGCACGGGAAGCGCAGTCTCCCCGGCTGTTGCCGCATCTTTCCGTGGCCGCCTGTCCTTTCCCCGGAAAGCAGCCAAAGCAGCCACCTCTGGTTAAGGGCCCAGCAGACCCTAAGGAGCTGGACGGACGTTCTCAGGAGCATTGCCCCTTGCTCTCGGCTAGTGACCTGGAGGAGGTTCTCCCACCTCTCCCCGAACCGGGGGTCCTCCAGTGTGAAATGAACGTAGTCACATCTGCCCTCTACCGGCCGGAGACAAATGACAGAACCGCTCCAAAAATTCTCTGGGCGGTAAGTTAAACAGGGCGTGTAAGCCACGGGAAACTTCTGCATGAACCGCTAGCGGACAGCAGGCCGGGGCGGGCCTCTGGTTAGAGACACGAAGTCCGTGCAGACCAGCCGAGGCTTTCCCTGGGAGGCGCAGCTGCCGCCCAGTTCGGGGCGGGGTGACCTCTGAAGAGAGGGGGAGGGCGGAACTGGACGGGGTACCCGGGAGGCTCGAGCCACATCCTGGGGTTATTTCTGAGCACGCGTGCATGCACACATGCAAGTGCACAGTCACACATGCACGCACGCACCCCCCCACACACACACGTGTGCACAGGCGTACACAGAGGAATGGCAGTGAGCTGAAGACGGGGCTGTGGGTGCGTCAGGGTCTGTCCTGAAGCCGGACCTTCAAGGACTTCTGCAGAATCCCGATGGGGAAGCCCTTGGTGGGGTCCGTGGTCAGCCACAGGCGGAAGTCCGGGTGGGGCTTGGTGATCCGCTCCAGGGACTTCTCCAGATCCTTCAGCCACTTGACCAGGAGGTGGCAGTTCTGCAGCATCAGCCACTGCCCGCGACCCACCGCCGTCTCCAGCAGCTGCAGAGCCAGCTGCAGCGACGGGAAAGAGGAGCCGGTATCCCGGAGCCCCGGCCCCCCGGGTCCTCCCGGAGACCCACCCTGGCCCCTGCCCGGCAAAGGCCCGCTCCAGCGGGAGCTGCGGAGGGGGCCCTGGAAGGCACAGTGTCCGCACTCCCTCCCTCAGGGTCGCCTGCGTGTGCAGGGCTGGTCGCAGCCTGGGCGGTGAGGGAGCCCTGCGGCCTCCCCCGTGGCCTCCCCCAGCCCCGAAAGCTCCCACTCCTCCCCCCACACAGTCACACCTGCTCCCCGACCACTTCCTCGGCCCGGCCCCCTGGGCGCTGACCACCCCGATCCACAGCCGGGGAGGGGCTGCAGGGGTGGGAGGAGCTGGCTGTGTGTGAGAGGGCTTCAGGGAGAACAGCACCCACTGCCCGCGCGCGCGCGGGGCAGCCACCGGGTCTGGAGCGGGTCTGGAGCGACGCTCTCCCTACAGCGCCGTCGTCCTGGCACCCGGCAGCTGCTCCGGCTCTCGTGGGGTGTGGCCGACTCGCCCAACACCGGGTCAGCTCTTTCCTCAGAGGCCAGGGACACTGCCCGTCTAAGAGCCGTTCCTTCCAGCAACAACTCACCTTATCTTGGCCTTGGCCCATGGCGAGGAACTTGAGGCGGTTTCCCCCAAACCCACTGCGCTCAGCGAGCTTCATGAGGTCGCTGGCGGGGTCGGAGCCGGGGCTCAGGATGAACACGATGGGCGAGTTGGGGGTGCTCTGCTCGAAGATGGCCTCGAAGCTGATCATCGGGGGCTGCACGTACCTGGCGGGAGGACGCGCGGCCGGAGCACTCTCCCACGTCCGCCCCCTGGGCCCACCCCTCTGCCGGGGCTCCCGCGCAGCCCACCCGGCCAGAGGGTCCACTCGCCACACAAGCTGGATGCGGCGCACCGGGCCCTCCCTGCCCCCCACCGGCACAGCCGTGTGGGTCTGCGTGGGGCCGGGGCCTCCTGACGGAGCCCCCCTCGGCCGGCCTCCCAGGGGACGTCCCCTTGGCACCAGACCCCGGGGTTCCGCAGTGACCTCGGCGCAGGCCGGTTCTCAAGGGCTCCCATCTTGAGATTTCAAAAAATTAGCTTCCGACATACAAGGATGGGGAGAAACCTAAACTTCTAGCTCCTTTTGAAGAGTCAGAGGACCTGGGCCCGCACTGCCACCTGGTATCAGTCGGCGGGAGTTGAGGGGCCGCCGACCGGGACCTGACCTCCCCCCCAGTCGGCACAGCCCCCGCCCGGCCCCACACACTCATCTCCACCGCCTGTCCGCCGCCAGGCCACATCTGAGCTGCAGCGCCTGGCGTGGCAGGCACGAGGCGCCGTGGCCGCTGGCACCTGAAGCGTGGCCGTCCACACCGAGACAAGCCCAGGTGCGAGTCCACGCAGGGTTTTAAGTCCTCCATCCCAAAGAAACGCACATGATGTCTCACGGACCCCGTGTTGAGACAGGACGTTAATACGGGAGCTTCCACACTGGGTCTCCCCAGACCGGCGCTGCTCTGGGGTGGCCACCGAACAGCTCTGACGGGCGGCTCCCCCGGAGCTGGCCACACCGCCCCCCTCCGACCCGCCGTCGGGGCTCGAGGCAGGGACGGCCCCACAGAAAGGGCTGGGCAGTGCGGCCACCGCACTCACTTCTCGCCCATCGTCACAGTCACGTAGTCGGTCACCGCCCGGTAGACCCGGTCCACGCGGAAACAGCGCAGGATCAGCAGCTTCTGGAAGGCGGTGATGTTGCGGTCGTAGCCCAGGGGGAAGGGAAACTGCTCCAGCGAGTCCAGGTCGTACCACTGGGGAGGACGAGGCGCGGCCGAGGTGGCGTTGGCGGTGTGGACAGGCTGCACAGGCCCCGTCCTCGTGCGCCGGTCCCAAGGCCACGGTCAAGGGGGGAGTCTGGGAGCGTGACCACCAAGGCCGCTTCTCACCAGACCCAGCGTTTCCTCCCCCAAACCGCACACCCCAGGAAAGGGGGCGCTGAACCGTGTTCACCCCCGAGACCCCCAGAGCCCGTCAGGGACGTGCCCTTGGTGGACGCTCAGTGAGTGTTTCTTGGACGCTGGAGGGATGAGTGGATGGAGGGACAGATGCATGGATGGACGGACGGAGAGACAGATGGATGGACAGAAGGATGGATGGTGGATGGACGGGAGGACAGCGGTTCTCCCAGGAAGTTAGCTGACCCAGCACATGAGGAAGAACTCTGCCCAGGGAATCAGAGGGCCCTGGTTCCGCTGGGAGCGGCCCACTCGGAGAGACGCCCCGCAGGCACGCACGAGGAGCCGGGTGCAAGCTCAGTCCGGGGAGGCGACGTGCAGGGAGGCAGGGGAGGGGCCGAGCAGGAGCTCACCTCCTGCCAGATGGTGGGGTGCTTCTCGATGTCCTCGGGCAGGCGCCCGAAGCGGTCTGCGAACGCCTCCGACAGGAGCATGATGTCCTCCCAGCCCTGGTCGGACAGCCACGTGCAGGGCTTCTTCCGCCGGCTCCTCTCCAGGGAGATGTTTCCTGGTCGCGAGGGCGGCGGCGGGAGCAGGCTCAGCGGGCAGCACTAACTCCCACGGTGGGTGGGGGGGGGCGGCAGATCTGTGCCCGGACCTCCCTCCCTCCCGGGGCAAACCCACCACAGAAAGGGGGCGTGGCCTCCCTGTCACCACTGGTGACCCCTGCCGGCCCCCTCGACGGCTGCCAGCTCTGGGGGCACCTTCAGGCGGAGAGCGGCGGCGCCACGCCAAACCAGAACCAGAACCAGAACCAGAACCAGAGCCGTCTGTGAGGCTGGGACTGCCCACTGAAACCTTCAGTGACCAGCACGACGGAAAGCCGATTCCGAGGAGAGTCTGTTGTGGTCGTGTTCGTGAAAGCAATGTGTACCCGTGTGAATGAAAGGAGATGCTTTCCTTACTTTTCTTTTCTAGGGGATCCAGCACCTCTGTTTTCCTTTATCTCAAAAATGCTATGGGCCCTGGCTGGTGTGGCTCAGTGGGTTAAGTGCGGGCTGTGAACCGAAAGATCTCGGGTTTGACCCCCGGTCAGGGCACAGGCCTGGGCTGTGGAGCCAAGTCCCCAGCAGGGGGCGTGCGAGAGGCAAGTGACGGATGTATCTCCCGCACAGATGTGTCTCTCCCCTCTAAAAGTAAATTAAGAAGAGCCATGGATTTCCAGGCCAAAAAGTACCCGAAATGCCATCAAAAGTAGCTCCTCTCTACCCTCCTAGGCCACCAGCCACGCCACAAACTCCTTAGGGCACAATCAGGTTTTGACTTTTTCTGTACTGAACCAAGGACACTTAGAACACGCTGGGTGGATACACTCTCAGCCCCAACCACACATCCCAGGACTCTCGCCAGGGCACAGAGGAGGGGCCCCAAGCGAAGACCAGAGGTGCATTTCCCACCGAGGGACCACTCAGCAGCTCACACCACTTGGAACAGCCTGAAATGGACTGGAGGCAGGCAGGGCAAAGGAAAGACGTCTTTAGAATTCCTGGCCCGCAAACCCTCCACCCCACGCGAACTACACATCACAGGAGAGCTGCTGTCAGAAGGAGGTCCCAAAGCTCAGCAGCAGGAGGGAAGGGGCCCATGCAGGCAGCACCAGATCAGAGGCCGCGCCAGCTAGCAGGGTGGCAGAGTCAGCGATGCCTGCCTTTGCACCAGCGGCTGTGTCTAGGACAACGCCATCCACCGTGCACACAGGAGACCCGGAGGGGGTGGAGTGGAGGCACCGGAATCGCTTTCCTTACCTTTTAAGAAGAAATCTAATTCCTCCTGGGGGACTCGCCCTTCTCCTTGCTCTATCTTGATCGTCATATTGAAAGAAAAGAGTAACTTGTGTCTCTCAAACAACCCTGGGGAAAAACGGCGGGTGGATATTGATTTAGAAAATGTGCTTTTATCACTGCGTTTCTTATGCACGATGTGATGTGCTCATGCACAGGAGAGAACTGTGACGGGACGAGGGACAGGGCTGCGGAGGGAGGGAGGTGGGCGGGGAGCGGGGCGGGGTGGGGGACACGGAGACAGCTGTGCCGGAACAACAGCAAGAAAAGAAAAGGGAGGAAAGTAACAAAATGCCCAGATGGCGCGGCCGCACCTCGCCCTCCCTGGGCTGGGTTCACAGGCCCCGCCCCCCACGCTGGCTGTGTTCCAGTGACACTTGGGTTGTGAAGGCAGGCGGCGGCCGGGCGGCCCGTGGGCCGTGGCTGCGGATCTCTGGCGCAGAGGCCGTGCACCCCGCCCACAGGAGGACGCGCACGCTGGAGTCCTTTCTGACGGGTTCCCGGGACAGCTGCCGTCTGAGCCCAAGTCAGAGGCCCAAACTCCCCTTCGCCTGTGTGAGGAGGGTCGGCCACCCGAGGGCGCCCTACAGGGACAACAGTCCTCAACCAGTTTCCCGACCGCCTGGTGCAGCCGGGTGCAGCCGGGGTCGGCTGGGTGCTGACCGCCTCCCAGCCCTGTCGGGGGAGCCCCGAGCCAGGGGCCCGGGGTGTGGCTGCGGCTGGAGACAGAGCCTCTGAGGAGGCGGGGAAGCCGAAGGGAGGCCGTGGGCGGGGCCCAGCCCCACCTGGCGTTCGGGCGCGGACACCCGAGGTGCACACAGGGCCCCCTGTCCCAGTCGCTCACCCGTGCAGCCGTAGTTATAGATGTTGAAGGTCAGCGTGTCCATTATGTTCTTCAGCCGCTTAATGAGGATGGAGTCCGGCAGCGACTTCTTCAGCGACAGCCCGAACACCTCCAGGAAGGCGCTCAGGGAGTACTGGTACATGGCGTTCACCAGGGCCATCTCCGACAGCACGAAGAACAGGACGGCGCCCCGCCGCGCGGCCGGCCGGTAGCCGTCCCGCAGCCTGTCGATGTCCAGGGCAGTCTTCTCCGCCAGCTTGAGCTTCTCTGACACCTGAGGGGAAAGTGCGTGTTGCCAAGGGAGCGAGGAGCCTCACGCCCGTAACCACGGGGACTGCGAAGTGGGTGAGAGAGTAAGAGGCAGGGGAGGGAATCGGGGCCGCCAGAAAACCCCAGCAGTGCCCCAGGGGCGACCAGGGCACCCACCCCCTCCCGAGACGTGATGGACGTTAGTGGCTTGGTTTCCCTGCCCTCTTTTCTAGTAACAGTCTCTGAATTTTACTTGGGGAGTCACAGCTTTCCCGTCTCGTCCCATCTGTGGGACCCCGCCCCAGCCGCGGGAGAGGAGCATGTGCCTGAGGCCCGGCCAGTCCACACAGTCCTTCCCCAGGCCAGCCCCAGGCCACGGGCCTGGTTTGGGGTAAGCGTGTGACTTAAACGCCTCTCAGAACCTTCGTGATAGGGACAGGTAAAGACTCTCACCCTTCCCTTGGGACTTGAACCTGAAAGGACATGAGGCCAGACCCATCCTGAGACCACAAGGGGAGTTTAGCTCCACAGGGAGGCAGAGGACAAAGCCAACAGAAGGCCCAGCCCAGGAGTGGAGAGAAACCCAGTCTTGATGACATGCCTGAAGTCTTGGGTCTGGAGTCCTGGATGCAGCCCTACCTGAAGCCTTCATAGACCTTTCTGTTTACTAAGCTGATAAATTCCCTTTTGACTTAAGCCAAGCAGGGCTGGACTTCCCATTACTCTCAACTGAAAGAGGCTGACCTACTGCACAAGGGGCCCTGGGTCCCCTTCAGGATGACCCTCCCCAGAGCACGCCCCAGTGGAAGGGCCAGTTCTCATCAGGTAGACCCTCGGTAGCCCGAAGCCTGGGCCCAACGAGAGAGCAGGGTGATGTCCTCCCACCCCCAAAGCCTCCGATTCTAGGACCTGGGACCTCGAATGAGGCCCTGAGGTCAGGGAGTCCAGCTCTCCCCTCAGACTGAATGCGTCTCCTGAGCGGCCGGTACCTCTGTGGCCTTGGACTTGGTCTCCTCCAGGGTCTGCACCAGCTCCACGTTGTCCAGCATGTTCCCCGTGGAGGTGGCCAGCTCGCGAAGGAGCGAGTCCTCCAGATCCTTCAGCAGGTTCTTGTTCTCGCTCGTCTCCTGGATGAGGTGCTCCCGCTGCTCCTCCAGCTCGTGCCGCTCGAAGGCCACCAGCACGCTCAGCAGCTGGTCCTCCAGGCCCTTCAGCGTGACTGCAGGGGAGCAGGGCGGCCCTCACTGCACCGTCCCCCCGTGAGCCTGCCCCCGTGTCTTCTCGCCGGCGCAGCTGTGCCGGGGGCAGGCCGAGGGCAGGCGCAAGCCAGCATCTCAGCGATACGGAGACTCACGCTCCGGACATAATCACTCTGAAGCCACAAGGCGATCGAATGTCAGAATGAAATGGAGACGCCGCCCTACAGAGGGGCGGGCAGAGTGCAGACGCGCTCCATAAAACCCCAGTGGGAAGCACTGCCGCACCTAGCCAACCTGTCTGAGACCCTGCGTGACGACCCTGGGAGATTCAAGACGTGGTGTGCGGCCCCTCACAGAGCTCAGCCACGCAGCGTGTGCACGCACACGGCCCACTTCCTGCCCTGCCTGTGGGGTCTCGCCTCTTCCCAGTGTGGACATCTGAGCCTCGGTCCCACCCGGCCACCTCAAGGCTCAGAACGCGTCACCATCCCAGGTGTCACTGGGTCGTTAAGAACTGAGCGGCTCAGATGTGACAGAGAGGAGGCGGCGGGCCACTGGATAAAAGGGCGACCTGGGAGAGCCTCGGCCGCAGACCACAGCCCCCATGGCAACCCCCTGGCCGGGCACCGCGGCGCGGAGGCCCTCACCGGTGTAGTTGATGACCATGGCCTTCCCGAACACGGACGGCGTGTATCGGGGGTTGGCCAGCTTGGTGGTCAGGTAGAGTCGGAAGTTGGAGTCGTAGTCCACCTCCTTGTCGCCCAGGATGATGAACTGCCGCCCCTGGGAGACCTTGATGTTCTTCTCCAGGACGTTGTCGATCACGGGGTCGATGTACTCGTCCACGTCGTGGAACAGGAAGGGCGTCCCGTACTTGATGGACATCTCCAGCTGCTTGAGGAAGTCGGGGTCGTTGAAGGAAGCAACCTGGGGGACGGGGGGCAGAGGCGCGGGGTCAGCCCCCTGCCCGGTGTGAGGCGAGGAGTGGGGGTGGACCCAGAGCCTGGAAGACGGCCAGAGAGGGGGAGAGGCCGGGCGCGTGACCCGCGAGAACCCAGAAGGCCCCCAGGCTCAGGCTCAGCCTCCCACTCCAAACGCAGAGTCCGGCAGGGAAGAGCGATCACCTCCCTCCGGAGGGAGGGTTTTGTTACGTCTCCCGCAGGACGGCAATGGGGCCCCAGCCCAGAGCCCACGGAAACCTGCGTTTTCATCCCCTTTCCTCTTCCGTTCCCCTCTCTGAACCAACCCTCAGGTCTGCCTCGGTCTAGATCCTCAGAGCACGCGGAGACGCCTCCTCCCCGTGCCGGCCCGCTGGCACGCCCCCCTCCTCGGCTGCGCCCCCTCCTACTGCGCGGGCCTAGCCTCTCCCCGCGGGACCCGAACCCGCCCTCTTTGAGGCAGAACGGGGCAGCAGCGGCAGCGGCAGCGGCAGCAGCAGGACGGGGGCCGGCAGCGGGCGGCCGCCTCGAGGCCCTGGCAGGCTGAGGGAGGAGGGCCGCTGGGCAGCGCGGCCGCACACGGGAGGACGCGCGTCCCGGTCTGTGGCTCCCCCGAGCTGCGCGGCCGGCGCTCCCCTGACCACACACACAAGCAGTTTGGCCCTGGCCGCAGGTACGTCCCGGACAACAGGGACGGGAAAAAAGGGCAGAGGTAAAGCTCGAGATCGTGGATTTGCTGATCCCTTCAGCCCAGAGGTCGGACTCCGGCCACCTCGCCCGAGGAAACATGAAAACGTGCCCACAAGACGGCGTGGGCTCGAGCGTTCTCGCACTCTTCACAGCAGCTGAGAGGCGGAAACACACCACGTGCCCGTCAGCGGGTGGACAGACAGACGTGGTCCGTCCACGCAAGGGAGCCGAGTCAGCTGTGAGCAGGAACGCAGCACTGACTCCTGCTGCGCGGTGCGCGTGAACGTAAACACGCGGCGCCGAGTGGGAGACGCCGGACACGGAAGGCCGCACGGGGCGTGACCCCACCGCACCGAGGCCGGGAACAGGCAGGCAGACGGGCACGGTCAGAAGGCCCGTCGGTTGGCGAGCGCCAGCGGCTGGGGATAGGGAGGAGCTGGGGGAAGGGTGGTGGCGGCTGAGGGACACCGCATCCCCTCGGGGTGGCAGACCTGACCCGGGTCGCTCCGTGAGTAGTGACTCAGCCAAGCCCTCCCCCACTCCCTCCCAGAACAAAGCGACTGAACACCCAAGGCCTCCGAGCCCCGCGCTGCAGGGACACGAAGATGAGCAAAGCGCAGCCTCCGCCCCCGAGTTGCTCGCAGCCTGAGGGCTGTGCAGAGCGAAGCCAGGGGACCGTCCTGCCCTCCAGACTTGACTAAGGGGCAGGGGGGCTCCGCCTGGGGCTCAGAGCAGTGGCATCTGAGCTGGGCGTAGCCAGAGGTGGGGGTGTGGGTGGGGGGTGCCTGGGGGGAGAGGAGGCGGGGAGCCAGGCCGAGGCCCGAGCAGGGCCAGGAGGGCAGCGGGGGCCAAGGGGGCCGGCATACCCGCAGGTTGTTTTTCTCCTCCTTCCTCTTGATCCAGCTGAGGGCCTGCTGCTGCGGGTCGATGCACAGCGGGAAGCGGCTGGCCCGGGTGGTGAGGATGCCGTTCTGAATGGAGAGCTCATCGGGGGGCAGTCCCTGGGAGCCCCACCTGGAAGGGACAGTGGCAGGAAAACCCACTTTTCTTGCCCAGTTGTGAACCAAGGGTCGAGGGGGGCGGGGTCAGCCTTCCCCAACAATCCACCCATCCTGGAAACTGCTCCACCACCCTCCGAGTCCGGGAGCTGGATTCGCAGCACACCCGCTGCTACCCGCCCCCCGGCTGGGGACCGCACACACCTGCTGACCTCCACGTCGTCCGTGAGCAGGCTCTCCAGCCGAAAAGGCAGGCTCAGGGGGATCTCCCGCTCCAGGATGTCCTTCTGCCAGACCTCCCGGACCATCTCGCTGCGGAAGTCCCAGGTGAAGGCGCCCTGGTAGCTCAGGAACGCCGCGCAGAGCAGGCAGTCCCCCAGCAGCTTCACCCGCCGGTGCATCAGCTCGCCCAGGTCCTTCAGCCACCTGGCGCAGGACAGGGGGGCTGCAGTGAGCAGTCACCTTCCGGCACCGTCTGAAGGAACATTCTAGAAGAACCGGCCTGACCCACTGCTAATGGGGCGAGCCAGAAAAAAGATTTTCTTTTCTGTTACAGATTGCCAACTCACTTTGCCACTTCCCTTCCTACACACTTAATGTTCTAAAAAGCTTTGCTCAATTCCAAGGCCCAGCGGAACCCGGCCCCGAACAGGGGCCTTGATGGATGTCCGTGGGACGCGCTTCGTCTCCGAGCTCTCTGGGGAGCGGTGACCGTGTTGCTTCCGAACACTCCACCAGGACTCACGGACACGGCCGGTGGGGCGCGTGCGCTCTGGCCCGGCCAGGCGGCGCAGAACCGCCTGCAGCGGGAGCGCTGTCCCTTTGGCCTCTTCTGGGACACGGCCAAGGTCCTCTGGGTTTTGCAAACAGGGACCGTGTGCGCTTCCCACGAGCAGCAGTGCCCCAGCGTTTCTGCACCGCGTTCGCAGGCACTGCATTAGAAACTGCTGTCCCCCCCAGTGGGCCGGCTGCGACCACGCGGCCCCGCCCCGAAGCATCGGACAGCCCCGCCCACTCGGGGGCGCAGCTCCGGGCTGACAGGGCGCAAGGGCACAGAGTGGCCTCCCCTCCAGACCCACCCAGAGAGGACTCGGGGCCCTGAGAAGTAGCCACCCCCGGGACGGGGGCACCTCACAGGAGGCGCCGGTTTCTCCCTGTCTCCACAGCGGGTCTGCCTCCGTAACCCACAAGAGTCACTGGATAAACAGCACTCCACAGCGAGCAGAACGGCCATCTGCAGGCGGCCGCTGCCCCTTCTCCACCACAGCGGCAGCCGGGGAGTCGAACTTTCTCACGCGTTTTCAGAGGGAGACGCAGCGCAGACTCGGCCCAGAGCCCCGGCCGGCCCAGGGCCCCGCTGACCTGACGTTCTCAGAGCCCAGGCCAGAGATGAGCTTGTCGGCCGCGATCAGCCGCCGCTCCATGATTTCGGCCTCTTCCTGAAGCTTCTGCTTCTCCAGGATGGCCGCCTCGTACTTGGCCCCCAGCGCTTCCAGCTCCCTCTGGATCGCCGCCAGCTCGTTCTGGATCTTGTCCAGCTCGCGCTTCGTGAGGTAGAAGGTCCGCTCCAGCCTGGCCACCTGGGTGAGGAGGATTGGCAGGCGGTCAGGGGCAGGCTCACCGAGCGAGCGCTCTGAGCAGTGGAGTTCTGCGTGACGACGCGACATCAGACAGTGGCTCGCGGCGGCAGCCCCAGCCCCGGCCTGCGAGTGCTCTCTGAGCTGTGGGTTCGGCGTGCCACTCCGACCCAGCGGTTCTCCGCTCGGGGCCACCTGCCCCCAGGGGATACGGGACGATGTCTGGAGACCGTGTCAGTCGTTGGAGCTTGGGGGCAGGGACGGCGGCACTGGAGGGCAAAGGCCCGGATGCCGAGCTGCGGGGCGGAGGACAGCGCCCTCGACCACTCCACCCTCGACCCCGCTGCCCAGCCCCACTGGCCGAGACCCCTGCGCGGCCCCCAGCGACGACCCTGAGCGTCTCTCACCCTGCTCCCTCCCACAAAACTGGGATGCCTGCGGCCCCAGCTGCCGTCAGTCCCCGAGACGGTGACGTCCAAACGAGGGCTGTGACCCACAGGGACGTCGCCTACCAGGACAGAACCGTCCGTGGGCTTCAAACCGCAACCTTGCCGGAGTCCCTCCAGCACAGCGAGGACACGTGAGCACGCAGCCCAAGGCGGCCCGCGTCCCACAGGCAGGCAGTACCTTCTCTCTCTTGGGCTTGATCTCCTTGAACACGTCGCAGTAGCCCATCACGGCCTCGACGAACTTCAGCATGCCCAGGCCCGCCTTGCTCACGGCTTCCATCTCCTCGGTCGTGGTGTTGAGGTTCTTCAGGAGACCTGCAGGCCGAAGACAGGTGACCGGGGTGGGCGGCAAGCCCCGTCTAGGGGAGCAGAGCGGGGAGTGAGCTGCCCGGGGACGAGCTGAGGGCAGCCGGTCCCTCGGTCCTCGGTCCTCGGCCCCCGGGAGCGGGCCGTGGACAGCCGCCCCGTGGACACTGGGGTGGGCCCAGCCCCGGGTGAGTCCTGTGTAAGAGGACGCTTCAGAGGGGGGCGAGGGCACAGGCCACTGCCGCCCAGAGCATCCTGTGACCCAGGTGCTTCCGCAGGACAACCAGCAGTCCCGGGGCACCTGGGGGGTCAGTGAGGGCCCCCCACCAGGCAGCAAGGTGGCTCAGGGCAGGGAGCTGGCTGGGACCCGTAGGCCACTACAGGTCCCGCCGCCTCCCCCCGCCCCCTCAGGCCCGGAGCAACTTCACACTGAGCCAGTGCTCGGGTGGAGACGGTTCCTTGGGCTTTTGTGGTGGCTTCGACCCCTTGTGCTTCCTTCGCTTGTGTTTTCAAGGGGCTGCACACGGACACTGGACAGCACGGCTCCAAGCAAACGTCGGGGTGGGCAGTGACGCCACAAACCCGAGCCGGCTCTCGCAAAGACCCTCGGCGTCCTCCCGGCTCAGCGCCCGGGCAGGACAGGCTCCAGGTGGAAAGGGGGTGTGGGCACCCCGTGACTGGAGGCGGAGGGGCTGGCCGGGGCGGTGCTGTCCCCTCCCCCGCATCCTCCCCGGGGAACCTGCAGAAGACTTGACACTGGCGAGAAGCCAGGAGGAGGAGCCGAGGGTGAGAGCAACTCTGGGCACCTCGGTGCCTGTCAGACAAGACGCTCAGAAGACGGGGCTGGTTCGAGCTCCACGGGACGGCCCGGCCTCCTCCCAAGGAGAACCAGAGCAACTGGGGAGCTGAGCATGCGGGCCAGCCAGGGTCCACCCTCCTGGTTCACGGGACACTGCCCCCATCGTCCTCTGGGGACCAACATCCCACCCCCTCCACCCACAGGGCCACCATGCGGCTGCCGGGAGGGCCTGCCGCCCCCACCCCGGAGACGGACGTGCCCGGGCAAGAACCACCCTGGCCCTCCCCACGTTCCTCTGCACTCACTTCTGATATTTTTAACCTGGCCCTGGGTGATCGAGTCAAAGTCGATCTCCATCAGCGACCGCAGGAAGTTCGGGTCAGACATCATGCCCTTGGCGGTCTTCCAGTTGAGCTCCTTGTAGCCCTTCATGATGAGGATGCACTCGCACACCGTCTGCACCTGCTTCGGGGGCTTGGCGAAGGACCTGGCGAGACACGGGGGCACCAGGTGTGGCCAGGGCTGGGCCCGAGCACGGGCCCCAGCCAACACACCTCGGCCCGGAGCGCGGCCGTGGAGGCGATGTCACGTGGCAGCAAAGGGAGCCACGTCCCAACTGACACTTGGGCTCCTGGGGGCGAGCTTCTCCAAGGACGGATCGGGGGTCTCGCCCACTGGGTGCCAGCCCAGGCTCCCTGAAGCGGCCTGGGCACCAGAATCGGAGCAGGGGGGTCAGGAGAATGCAAGCCCAGGTCACCACCGAGGGTGTCCCAATCAGTAGGTCAGGGTGCAGCCAGAGGATCTGTGTTTTTTTCTTTTAAAGATTTTATTTATTCTTAGAGAGAGGGTAAGGGAAGGAGAAAGAGAGGGAAAGAAACACCGATCAATTGCCTCTCACTCACCCCCAAGCAGAGGCCTGGCCCACAACCCAGGCATGTGCCCTGACCGGGAATTGAACCGGCGACTTCTCAGTTTTGCAGGATAATGCTCCACCAACTAAGTCACACCAGTTGGGGCAGAATCTGCATTTCTAATTACACGCTGAGGTGACTCCTCAGACTCAGTGGGAGCCAATGTCAGTACCGCCATCACCGCCACCACGACCACCACCACCACCATGACCATGACCATCACCATGACCATCACCACCACCATGACCATGACCATCACCATGACCATCACCATGACCATGACCACCACCACCACCATGACCACCACCATGACCACCACCATGACCACCACCACCATGACCACCACCACCACCATGACCATGACCATGACCACGACCACCACCATGACCACCACCACGACCATCACCACCACCACCACCATGACCACCACCACGACCATCACCACCACCACCACCATGACCATCACCACGACCATCACCACCACCACCACCATGACCATCACCACGACCATCACCACCATGACCATCACCACGACCATCACCACCACCACCATGACCATGACCACCACCATGGCCACCACCATGACCACCACCATCACCATGACCACCACCATGACCATCACCATGACCATGACCATGACCACCACCACCACCATGACCACGACCATGACCACCACCATGACCATCTCCACCACCATGACCACGACCACCACCATGACCATCACCATGACCATGACCACCACCACCACCATGACCATCACCACGACCATCACCACCATCACCACCACCATCACCACGACCATCACCACCATCACCACCACCACCATGACCATCACCACCACCATGACCATGACCATCACCACCACCACCATGACCATCACCACCACCATGACCATGACCATGACCATGACCACCACCATGACCATGACCACCTCCACTGGCCTCTTCTCCGTTTCCCAGAGGCAGACCGGGGCCCCGTGCGCGGGGCCAGGGGTGCCCACATCCTAGTCTCCTTGAGGGCTCGGTGGCCCCTTCCCTGTTTCCTTTGTCTTGATGGGACCAGACTGTCCCTGTGCCCTGCCACTCTGTGCACAGTGCTCTTGACCCTCTGGGCACTGGAGGCCCAAAGGCCCAGAGGGGCTGCTTCTGGGTGAGGCGGAGCACGCCACAAGCTGTGAAGACACCAAAGCTGTGAAGAGGCGGAAGCCGAAGGAAAATGACGAAGAAAGGGCAAAGGAAAGGGGAAGGAGAGCAGGAGCCGGTAGGGTCACGGCCGTCGTCCCTGGGGCCAGCTGTCGGGGGGTGAGGGAGAGTGGGGAGGGGGGTGGAAGTGGGGGAGAGAGAGCCCCCACCCACGTCCCCGCAGACGAGAGAACGTCCAGTCCCTGAACACTCCACGGGGACAAACACCGCGGGGAGTAAGCCTGCAGCCCGGACCCGGAGTCTCTCCCAGGAGACCCGGCTGTGCGGCCAGAGGACAGAACCCTTCGGAAAATGAGGACGCGACAAAGAGTGAGGGACGGAGAGAGCTGAGGTCCCTAAGCCAGGGTGACGAGTGTGGGGCCAGGCAGCCCAAGGACAGCAGACAGGCGGGCGAGACGATGTTTATTCCTGGCTTCACTCTCGGTGCTGACTTTACCAGCGGGACCCTGTTAACGGCGAACCCGCCCTGCACCCGCCCCTCTCCCTGACAGCAGGCGGAGACGTCTTCCAGACTGACTTGCAAAACGTCTGGGCCACAGTGAAGGCCTGTCCTCCCTGCTGTGGGCAGGCCCCTCCGGCTGGTAAGGGATTAGAGCGTCTCCCACAGTCCCAGGGTCCCTCGGTCCCTCGGTGGGGACAGCTCCGCCACACTGTGTCCAGCGGGGTGCCGGCCCAGCCTGGAGTGTCTTCCCATCAAGAGGACCGATTTATGAAGCTCCACCTCTCCCACACAGCCCGTTCTGTGAGTCGGCCTGGGTGCAAGGTCAGCAGGCCCCGCAACCTACCAGCTGGGGACCGAGGGCAAGCCACCTCACCTCCCCGGGCCCCACCTCCCTCACCTGCAAACGAAGGTAATGACAGTCCCCACCACAGTGGCACCACAGTTACCATAACTACTTTCAGGAGGGGTGCTGGGGACAAGCCGAGCTGGGGACCAGCCCAGCTGGGGACTGCCATCGATACCTGATCTCGGTCACATCCGACTTGTCCAGCTTCTGCAGCTCCAGCTTGGCGGCCTCCAGGATGGGCATGACCTCGGCAAGGGCCGTCTCGGCCTCGGCCTTCTCCACGGCGATGATCTTGTTCTGCTCCTCGATGTCTATGGCCTTCTCCTCCGCCAGCTTCTTCTTCTCCTCCGCTGTGCGAGGAGGGGGCAGTCAGCGAGGCTGCTGGGCGTGGGCAGGACAGGCCACCACTGTGGGGGCAAGCCATGCACAGCCCTCGGTCCTCACTGGGCCACGGGGGGTCTAATGAGCCCTGGCCAGCCCAGTGCCCCAGGGCTCCACTGGCAGGGGAGTCCTTTCCATGCCCTGGGGCTCCCACCGGGACAGCTGCCCCCGACTCTGACCCTCTCACCCATGTCCCGCCCCCTCCATCCCACGTGACATCCCCCAGGCCTGCTGGGCCAGTGCTGGATGAGGACGCCAGGCCACCCTCCGTGTTTCTGGCTCACTGAGCTCTCTCTGCCTTTCCGTCACCTTTTCCTACGTGCATTCGGGCCCAGCTCAAAACGCCACGCTGCCCCCCGAGTGGCCTGGCCCTCTGCTCCTCTCAGCCTCATCACCCTGTGTACGCGCCTCACAACGCCGACCCCGATCCGAAACCTCGCCACCTCATTGGCTCGCTGGCCCCGCTCACTAGAACACAAGCACCTCCAGGGGCTGTAACTCCAACATTCAGGACAGGGCGTGACCAACAGGAGATGCACTGCATTGAATAACGGTCCCCCAAAGTTCAAGTCCGCCTATAACCTCAGGGCATTGCCTTGTTTGGAAGCGTCTTTGCAGTGTAGTCAACAGGAGGCCGTGTGGGGTCAGGGTGGGCCCTTAATCTAGCAACTGTGTCTTCATGAGATGGCCACGCGAGGACACAGAGACACAGCGGGAAGAAGGAAGGTCACGTGACGAGGGAGGCAGCGGCTGGAGCGACGCATCCGCGAGCCCAAGAGCGCCCAGGGCTGCCGGCCGCGGCGGAGGCTGGGGGTGCGGCCGAGCCCCACCTGGAGCCCGGGGTGGAGGCCCGGCTCTGCCGACAGCGCCCTTCCAGGCGTCTGGCCACCGCAGCCGTGAGGGAGTAACTTTCTGTGTGGCCGCGTGTGTGGCGCTTCGTCGCGGCCGCCTCAGGAAACACCTTCGGCGGTATGCGACAGACGCACGCGGGCCTCACTGGCGTCGCCCGCCTGACACTAACTTAGGAAAACATGGCAGTCGAAGGGTCAGAAGTGTCGCCCCCGCCCCCCCCCAGCAGAGCCCCGCCCCGCCGCTCACCTGTGGCCGTGTTGGTGGCGATCTCGTCCAGCAGGGTCTCACAGGCGGCAGACTTCTCGGCCAGCACGATCTTCTGCTCCGCCAGCTTCCGGTTCAGCTCGTCCAGCTGGATGGTGGCCTCCTTCAGCTTGTCCAGCCCCCCCTCCAGACGCTTGCACTGAGCTGAGGGAAGAGGACGCCGGCACCCACCACCACGGTGGGCGCTGGGCCCGGCACACCCAGCAGCCGCGCCGCCGTTCCTCCCCCCGGGCTCACGGGGGAAAAGTCCCTCTCGGCACCTCTACTGCCCCGTGGGATGGCACTAGCCAACACGCATCTCTTTCTTTTTTAATCTGTTTTAAAGATTTTGTTTACCTATTTTTAGAGAGGAGAAGGGAAGGAGAAAGAGAGGAAAACATCCATGTGTGGTTGCCCCTTGTGCGCCCCCCACTGGGGACCTGGCCCGCAACCCAGGCATGAGCCGACTGGGAATCGAACTGGCCACCCTTTGCTTCGCAGGCCGGTGCTCGGTCCACTGAGCCACACCGGCCAAGGCCAAAATGAATCTCTTTCTGTAAACACCCCTTAATGTGGCCAAGAGCCAGAGCATTTTTAAAAAGCATTTTCCAACAAAAAGCTATGAAAGGATTTAAACCAGAATTTAGAGATTATCTATGTCTATGACAAAATTTTAGAAGCAATTTTAAAATTTCCTTCAGTATTTCTGATTATATTTTTCATCTTTCTATAACATGCACATTACTTTCGGAATTTCTTAGAGGGCTCATATTTTTTCAATAAATAAACGTTAATAAAAAGGTTTTCCAACAGAGCACAGGGCTGCCATCAAAATATCTCTACGGCAACAAAAACTTAGAGCTAAGAAAGTTCACAGCCCTACACAGAAAAATAAAAATAAGGGCATGCCAGGGCCCTGCGCACACAGGAGAACCCTTCCAAAACGCAAAATCCCAGCTGTGTCCTGCTGTGCCTCAGCCCCGAGTGCTCCTGAACTCACCGAGCAACACCTGCTTGAGGAAACGGTCGGAGTTTGGACCGTCACAGATAACAACAACGTCTGCTAACCACCCATTCCCGGCTTACCTATGTTGTACTGCGTTTTCTCATCCAGCAATTTCGAGTACGTGTTGATAAAGTCGAGGTAATTCTTGGGAGTCACGTAGTTGCTGCGCCTCAGCTTCTGCAGGAACTGTTTGCTGAACTCGCCCACGGATTCGTGGACCAAAACCACGTGGTCCACCAGGTCCTCTAGATTTTCCGCCGGGATCATCAGATTGTTGCCTGCAGAGGAGGGACCGGAAACACGCCCCTTAAAGAGAGGCGAGGAGCAGGGCCTGGAGAAGTCGCACATGGAGTCCCCGCGGGACCCAGCGACCCCGCTCCTGGGAGAGTGCCCGAAAGAGTGGAAAACGGACACAAGCAGAGTCTCATCTGCCGACGCGCACAGAGCACTGCTCACAGGAGCCAACGCGCAGGTGGCCCAGTGTCCCGCGGCAGATGACGGACAAGCTCGAGGTGGCCCGCGCCCACGGTGGAATGCCACTCCGCCTCACGGAGGAAGGAGCGCCGGCCACAGGCCACACCGGGATCGACCTCCAACACTCAAACACACGCCGAGCGAAAGCAGCCGGACACGAGAGGACGCGCGCCGCATGACTCGACTCACCGGCGGGCACGGGGACGGGGGGAGGTGGACAGGCACGGAGTCTGGGCTACAGGAGGGGA
This sequence comes from Phyllostomus hastatus, assembly GCF_019186645.2. NCBI lineage: Eukaryota > Metazoa > Chordata > Mammalia > Chiroptera > Phyllostomidae > Phyllostomus > Phyllostomus hastatus. Next base: position 11,508,468 of record NW_025333537.1, on the reverse strand, counting down.
GAAGCCCCGGACGTGGACGACGGTGGCGGCCGCACAACAACGTGAACGCACTTAATGCCACTGAATCGCATACTTAAAAATCATCAACGTGGCAATTTTTGTGTTACATATTTTATCCTTTAAAAGACACAGAAATGTTTTGGAAACAAAAGAGCAGCAGTCACTCGTTGGTGTGTCTCTGGACCGCAGCACTGCTCTGTGCTCCAAAATTTCCTCTGAGAACACAGAAAATTCTCCTCCTTTCTTAGCTCCCTCCCCGCAAAACTGCATTCTTCATGTACAGGGAGAGTAATTATTTATTGAATATGTATTTACAACGGTGACACTATTAATAAGGTCACCCGGGGTCATACATCTGCCCAAATTGGGTCCCTAAAAAAGTATTTTCCTGAAGATAAATTAACTTGTTTTCTTATTTCAAAGATTAAAGTTAATAACCAAAGCTTAAGGTATTTGACACTTTAGAGCAAATTCAGTGCTGATTGATAATCAATTTATTGAAAGGTCCTTTAGGTTTCTCTTGGGCCAGGGGTCAGCACACAAACATGTAGGCTTTGTGGGGTCCCACGGGCTCCGTCACCAGAACTCAACTTTGCGTCTGTAGCTTAAAAGCAGCCACAGACAGTACATCTGTTAGCAAGTGAGTCGTATTCCAGCACAACTTTATTAACCAAAATAAGCAGTGGGCCGTGGTTTGCCAACTCCTGCTTTGGATGATGCCTGATCAATTGTTACCCTAAAGTCCTCAAGTGTCCTGGTAAGTTCCCTGAAATCCAGTTTGAACTACAACACAGTACATACCAAAAACACACTAACACGCGAAGACCCCTTCGTGGTCGTGGGGGTTAGCAGTGAAGGAATCTACTGGACCACAGTTCAAACCCAGGAGAATGAAAACCAATTGCGCTGTTATGCCACCAATGTGGTCCCCACGCTAGCTGTCACTCACCTAAAAACGACTTGGCGACAGCATGCAGGGCCTGGGGGGGCCAGGGCATGAACCAGTCGATGCCGGTGTTATTCACCAGACCTAGGAGACAGAGAGCGCGGGAACAGGGGTCACTCTGCAGCCTGAGACGCTGCCCCACACAGCGCTGAGCGGGCCGGCTGTGTCCGAGCACGGTTCATCAGAAGCAGGCTTCGCAGCCTCAGCACCACTGACAGCCTCGCGGGAGGACCCTGTGTTTGGGGCTGCCTGGGCATGGCAGGGGGCTCGGCGGCACCCCAGGCCTCTGTCGGCTGGACATCAGCAGACTGCTAGCCACCCCATGCTGACCGCCAGAAGTGTCCCCAGGGCGCTGCACCTTGCGCAAGGCTGGCACAATTCCCCCAAACGGAAGCAAGCAGAGAGTGGGCCTCACACCTGGGACTGTGAGCACGTCCTTGCGCCAGAAGGACAGCACCCACCCACGCCCCACGCGAGAGCCGGTGGCAACTGCGAGGGGCGGGCACAGCCTGCACTGTGGAGCCCGAAGCTCCTCCCAGTGACCGGTGGTGTCTGACCTCGCTGGTGGGACCGCAGGCCGCGCACGGCTCTCCACGGCGCACACCCCGCCGAGAGGGGGCTCGCGCGTGCGAGCTCAGCCCCAGGGTACCTGGGAAATTCCTGCACCAGGTCCTCAGGGTGTCTCCCACAGGCGACATGCCCAGGACGATGTGCAGGTTGTTGGCGCTCTTGCTCACGAAGTACTGCCACACAGACTCCTTGGCCAGGCCCAGCCCCTGCTTCAGAGCCTCTTGTCCGACCTGACCGAGGATGGACTCCTTCTCCTCCTCTGCGAACAGCGCAGGCACCATTCCTGGAGAGCACAGCGGGGGCCGGGTCCCCTAAGTCTCGGGTCCTCGTCTCGGCAGGCCCTGGACGACAGAGGCCGCGGCACAAGAAGAGCCCAGAGAGCAGGCCTGGGCTCCCACCTCTGGCGCCCAGGGCTCGCCCGCTCTGAGCCCCGTCTCCTCGTCCGGGAGTTGGGGGGGCAGAAGCCGCCTGCCTGCCTGGGAGGTTATTGTGAGCATCAAAGCAGGGCTCCCAATGGGGGCAATTCTGCCCCCCAAGAGACATTTGGCAGTGTCTGAGGACGTCTTTGGTCGTCACAACTTGGGTGTTGGGGGATTGCTCAGGGCCTGTCATGCTCCGGTGAGCACCGCTCCCCTTGCCGGCCCCACCTGGCGGCGACGGCCTGACCGTGGCCTCTTCTGTGGGGACGGACAGGTGACGGACAGGTGCAGCACTCCCCCGTGGGAGCCTGCGGAAGGCCGAGCCCGGAAAGCTGGCCCCACCCGGCGCCCGGCGCCGCGGTACCTGAGGTCAGCATGTTGTTGATGAGCTCCAGGAAGCCCTCCTCGGCCACGTGGGCGTCCGTGAACAGGAAGATCATCATTTTGTTCTCGATGCCAAGCTTCAGGTAGAGGCTCTTCAGGTCCTCCCGGAAGTTGTTCTCGGAGTAGCCTCGGCTCAGGAGGATCTCAAACACCTGCGGGCCGGAGCACAGCAGGCGGTCGCGTGAGACGCCGGGCCAGGCCGGGGCTGACGGCCCCCCGGGAGTGAGGGCCCCTCGGGGGTGAGGGCCGCCCCGTGAAGCAGAGGTGCGCGTTCTCGGGGGCCATCAGGCCGTGCAGCCGGCGGAGAAGGACGCGTGAGAGCACAGCCAGAGCACGCGGGCCGTGTTCACGAAAGAGCACTGAGTGAGAAACGCAGAACAGGAGCCTCGCCGCCACCTGCAGAGGCCGCGCAGGCGAGGCGCCCGTGGGCCGAGCGAGAGCCACTGCGAGGCCCTGAGGACCCCGCCCGGTGCCGGCGGGGGCGTGGAGCTGCGCAGACACTCTGGGAAGCGAGCCGGCGGTCTCCCAGATGAGCAAACACAGAGCTGCCGGGCCCCGCGAGCCCGCGCTGAGGGGTGTGCACCAGCAAGAACACGGGCGCTGGCGTGTGTGCGTGAACGTCTGCACGGCGTCGCTCACGGCAGCCGAAGGGCGGGGACAGCCCGAGTGCCCGCCTGTGTCTGGCACCCTGTGTCTGGCAGACAAAGGGTGGCGTGTGCGCACACGCAGCGGCGTGCGGAGACGCGGGGGAAGCCTGGAAGCGCCGGGCCGTGTGAGCGAGGCCGCACCGCAGACCGGGGCACGCACTCCCGTCCGTGGGGGATGCGCAGAACAGGGTGTCCATCGGTCAGACAGCAGCTAGTGGCGTCGTGGCGGGGGCGGTGTGGGAAGGTGGGGGACAGCACTAAAGGGTATGAGGTTTCTTTGTGGGCGTGGGGCGAGGAAACTGTTCTGAAACAGACGGAGGTGACGGCTGCACGGTCTGCGAATCTACCGAGAAGCGCGGAACTGTACACTTTACATCGGCAAGGAGTGTGGCCTACCAATGCTCTCTCCGTGACGCTGTTTTCAAGGACCAACCCCGAGCACCACCCAGCACGGGCTGTGCAGCCACAGCAGGCGGCCGACCGCCGACCCCGGGGCTGGGCCCGAGCCCCTCCACCTGGGGGCTCGCACCTGACCCCCAGCCTCAACACAGCCTCCACCCCAGAGCCAGGACGAGGACTCGGCGCTCCAGCTGCACGGTCAGGTCAGTCCTGAGCCCCGACAAGCACCCGCTTCGTGCTCCACGAGACCGCCACGTCATGACCGTTTCCGGACTGCCCCAGCACTGCCTGAGCGGCCGGGCGCATCAGACCTGTTTCTGGGGTGGGGGGCGGGGGGACACCTCACCTCATAGCCAGCTGTGAAAGCAGCCAGCCTGGCCAGAGACTGCTTCCCGGAGCCCCCGACGCCCACCAGCAGGGCGTGGCCGCGGTCCATGCGAATGATGCGGTGCACGCGCGTCAGGTGCTCCAGAGCGTCGTCAAAGAGGACCAGGTTCATCCTGGTGTTGCTTTCGTTGTACTCCTCGAGGATTTCCTGAGTTTAAAAAATTCCAGGTAATGGGGAAAATACAGTAAAAGACAAGTAAACTACTGGAACACATAAATAAATAGAAATGAAAAGAGTCCCAGGGCCCCTGGGTTTGCAGAGGCAGCCTCTGTCCTTGTCCGGGGGGGTTAAGAGTGGGGGAGCCTTCTGCTCAGTGCGCGCAGCAGTCCAAGTAACTGAACCGTCCAGGTCTACGGGACCGAGCGCAGCATTCGGGACCCAGGCTCCCCTCTGCTGACTGGCTGGCTGCCAGGCTCCCCTCTTGGGTCAAGATGAGAATGAGTGACGGAGCCGGGTGAGTGGCCCCCAAACTCGGCCATGCACCGGGACCCAGGCCCCTCCCCGGCCTGATGAAGGCAGGGCCTGTGAGCCCCGGGGTCTGTGTGTGCTTAACAAATTCCTCAGGTCACTGCCAAGCACCACGGGCCCTGGGGACCCCTGGGTTAGACACGAGCCTGTGTCCTGAGCACGGACAGAGGGAGGCCCAGGGGCTCCTCCCAGATCCCCCCGCCCCGGGTGTCCCTGCAGCGCGCGGCTCCTCGGAGAAGGCGAGCCCCGCCTGCACCTGGAACAAAGCCTTGGCCGCCTCGTAGTCCTGGATGTCTTCGTAGACGCGCGTCTCCTCGTCGTGCAGCGCCATCCGGAAGTCCCCGAACAGGATCGGGTCCCTCATCACCACCTCCACGTCGTCGTGGAAGTGCTCCGTGACCAGGTCCCCAATGAGCTCTTGCACCTGACAGCAGAGGACGCGTGGGCGGCACTTACCGGGGGAAACGCCTGTGCCGGGGTCACGGGGTGTGCGTTTAATTCTCCTTCCCAGTCGCTACAAGGTACTTAACGACCCCCCTCCGACCCCCTCCTTTACAGGCTGACTCTCATTTTTAGTGTCTATTTACTACATGTACAATACATCGGGTTTCTAATGCTTTTTTCCACTCAGAGGAGAATTCTGCGGTTAGTTTTGCAACTGCTGTGTCGGTTTCGATGCACTGACCAGCTGCTTGTCCGTTTCGTTGATTAATCGGTCGTGGAAGACCCGCAGACACTCGTTCCTCCAGACCCTCACCATCTGCGTCACCGTCTGGAACCTGCGTGGGCGGGGCGCGGTCAGCCAGGGCGGCAGCTGGAGGAGGCGGGGCTCCCAGGGTGCGGAAGGACAGCATTCCGACAGCCCCGCCCCCGCTGGGCTCACATTACAAGCGGAAAATTCAGGGTGCAGACCACCGCGTGGTGTTTATGACTGACCCTGAGGCAGGGGAGGAAAGGGCATCATCTACAAACGACACTCACGGCACCAAGTGAGCATGGCTCCTGCTCCAGCTTTGTGGGAACTCGTGAATTTAAAGGCAGCACCGGGCACTGGCGGCGCCACCTAAGAACCGGCTCCATCCGGCCCCAGATCTGGAGCTTTCTCTGGTTTCTGGCAAGGAGCCCCCACTACACTCTAAAGGTGGGGAGCCTGAGCTGCCATTCCAGCCCCTCACGAGCGCCTGAGAGTCGGTGTGGGTGGGTGGAAAGGCCTTACTCCAGCAATATGATGCGGATTCATAATGGGACTCCAGCCTTGCAATGCACACAGACTGAAGCATGCCTCACTGGGAGGGCATGCGTCCGGTTTTAAAGAGAAAATCTGTACGCCCAGATGGAAGTCCCTTCTGTCCTCTGTGCCTTATCCCAGACACACCACAGAGCCGATCTGAACTGGAAACACTTCAGCCACACGAGCAAAAGGCACCATATGGGCAAATCCAGACTTCAGGACCACGACAAGAAGCCAGCAAGCGGTCTCAGCGGGGGACACACCAGTCCACATGGCCACCCCGCTGCCTCTCCTGTCCCACCTGCCTTCAGCTCAAGGGCTTACAAGGCAGCGGGCCCCATGCCAAGCATGTAACTCTTTTCTTCTTTTAACGTAACCAGAGGGACACGGAGCGATTCACCGACACACTGACTGATGGACTTCATCCGTAAGTCCCCCGTCTTACTTTCCTTGAAAGAGTAAGAAAGGCCGTTGCTCCACAGCACGCGACCCCTTCACGGCACAGCGCAAACTCACCGCTCGGGGTTGGTGAGGACCAGCCCGTGAAAGACCCGTGAGAGGTCGCGCAGGTTGAAGATGTAGTGGAACTTGGACGGGGTGGGAGGCAGGTCCTGCACGATGCTTGTGTACAGTGCCAAGGTGCAGCGTGTCAGCTGGTCGCTCACGGCCACGATGCTCTCGTGGAACACCTGGGGAAGGAGGCCGCCCTCAGAGGCCACCCCGGGGCGAGCAGAGAAGCAAGCCTCGGCCCGTCCACTCGGCGGACGGCGGGTCCTCCCGGAAGGGGACCGGGCACCGGCCGTGACACGGACGGGCCCTGAGAGCTCGACGCCCAGCGAGGGATGCCAGACACAGAGGCCACGTGCTGCGTGACCCCGTTTACAGGAGATGCCAGGCGGGGGAATCCAGGGGCTGGGGGTGCGGCTGCTTTCAGGGTAGTGAACGCATCCCGGAACTAAACAGCAGGGGTAGGGCCATAAACCACTGTGAACGGACTACATGCCACTTAATCACACACCTTAGAATGGTTACTGATCTCATGTGAGTTTTGCCGTCATTTTTACAGAGGAGATAACATATACTGAAAGAGAAACTCACCATCTGGCCTGCCTCTGCCCCCTGGATTCCCACACTGGACGAGTCAGCAGGTGGGACCCGGCGCCCGGGCTGGGTCTCACCGGAAACGCTGTCTCACAGGCCCTACAAGCTCCGTGGGCGCTGTGCACGCGGCACCGGATGAGCAGGCAGGTCGGCCCTGGGGCACCCCCACCCCCGACACGGGGCCCGATCAGTCAGACTGCTAATCAACGTCCATTACCGAGGTGTGGCCTTTCAGGATGGAGAAGTAAATCAAATGCAGAGACTCCTCCGAAGGAAACGGAACGTGGAAGACACTGAACAGCGAAATAAACCTCAGGTCCACCTCGTTGCGGCCGCCCCCGGCTTTTCCCATCGCAGCCAGAAAGCCAAGGTCTCGAATGCTTTTACAGTTCAGCTCCTTCCCGCGGTCGTACAAGTAGCCTTTCTCCAACAGCAGCTTCAGCAAGGCGATGGGCTGCTGCGTGCCGTATTCGTCCACCTGGGTTTTTCACAGAGAAGGCAGGCCACAGTCAAAGAGCAGAGCCAGCGATGCCTCTGCACCCCGCTTCCCAAAAGTCCGCAATCGTACGTTCATCTGCACTTCGCTCCCTCTCCAGCCTGTAAGCTCCACGGGGGCGGGCACTACGCCCGGTCACTCATCGCTGCACAGCACCGGTGCTAGGGGATGCTCAGTAAACACACGCTCACTGGAAGGATGGACAAGCAGGTGTGTGGATGGATGATGCCTGGATGGAGGGTGGACGGATGGATGGATGGACAGGTGCTTGGATGGATGAAGGACAGGCGGATGATGGATGGATGCATACATGGATGGATAGATCCTAGCTTTGCATACAGTCCTTCTAAAAGACAGATTTTCGGGGGGAAATGGTTCTGTAGAAATGATACAAATTTAAACGCTAGTACTAAGAAAACTTGGCAACTCTCAGGCTCTGGCCCCAGAAACACACCCACCACAGGTGCTTAGTCCCCTCCTTGGTAAGTGCAGAGGGATTCTCAGGGAGTGTCCGCCCGCCTGCTGCCCGTGTGTGGGGCGCTGAGAACAGCGCTCTCGTCGGACGGACCGCTCCCTTGGAAACCACTCGCTCAAACTCGCGCTGGGCACGGTCCAGAGGCCGCCTGCTTCACTCTTTTCAGAAACGGAGGAGCACGACCCCTGAGGAAAAGGCTCCCCGTGCAGGGAGAGCATCCCAGGAACGTGGTCTCCCAGGCTGGCTCCCCGCAGACGTTCCACAGCGTGCAGGCAGGGAGGTCACACGCACGCACGCACCGCCCACGCACACAGCACCCGGCCCTCCCCCCCCACACCCGGGAGCGTCCCCCTACCTTGGGCATGTTCATGTCGTCCATGAACACCAGGAGGCGTTTTCCCATGGGGGGCCCGTAAGTGTCTTTGGTTCGTTTTTCCACATTTGTCTCCAGATTTCTCTGGATATCCAGGGACGTGGTGCGGGAGGAGAAGCTGACCATCAACACGATCTGCAACAGAGAGAGACAGCTGCAAGAGTCAGTCAGCCCTTCCCTCCCGGTGCGGGCAGTGGAAGTTTGAGCGCGAGCCCCCACCTCTTCTACAGACTCCGGGGCCGGAGCTAACTCGTTAGGGCCAGGCAGCGGCGTCTGGCGCCGTCAGTTTAGGCGCTGGAACAGGAACGCCCCTTTCCCTCCGGCGGGCCGCGGGGGCGGGAACGAGCTGCCCTGTGGGCCTCGGGGACAGCGCCTCGGGGGGCTGGGGGGTCTGGGCCCCACGCAGTCCTAGCCAGGCGACTGCACAAGGTCGTGGAGCCTCCCCGCGCCTCGTCTTTCCCTCTGGGGGTGGTTCTAATGAGACTGCGGGGGCCGCCTCCCGGGGGCCCGCCTCCCGGGGGACCGCATGACGCCACGAGGAACACGAGGGCAGCAGCTGCAAGGCGACGAAGCAACCGTCAAACATAAGCCCGACCGCACCCGCCGAGCCTGACCGATGGGTCACGGGAGCTCGGCCGCCCTCAGTCCCCTCTCCGAACCCACTGCCGAGAGGAAGGGGAGGGAGCGCCGGGTCCCCGTGCGGGAGCACATCCTCATGCTCGGGGGGGCCCCAGGCCTCTCCCCGTGCTTCTCAGAGCCAAATCCCCGGACCCGGGGCCCCACACCTCAGGCGTCGGGATCGCCTGGTGGGCTCCTGCACTCAGTGCCCCGGGCCCTGTTCTCAGTGGATCTGGGGCAGATCAGCAAGTGCCCAGGGGATGCTGCCGGTCGACCGGAGAGCCCGCGCCCCAGACAGCCCCTCCAGCTGAGGCCCCAAGTGCAGGTGCACCGGAGCTGCACGCGTGGGAGCCGAGTGTGATCTCCCGGTGGTGACCGCGTGGGCCGTGCCTCCCTGGGCCCGGAGGCACCGGCGCCGAGTCCCTGCCCAGATGACAGGCCCTGTGGAGGGTGCTCCGGAGCACCGCCCCCCGTTGCCGGGCTCCCCAGGCCCGCAGCTCTCTCTGGCCGTGCACACCGCAGCCCCCCCACCCCGTGCCCTCCGCAGTGACAGCCCGAGAGCTCGGCAAGCCACGTCTGCACGTGCCAGGATGTGGGCGAGCGTGCCCCCCCATGGGCAGCCCAGCCTGTCCTGTGAAGCCCATGGGCGGACACCCCCGCTGTCTCCGGCCCGGTCAGCACCACGCGGACTCACGTTGGTCTCCTCGTTGAGGTTTTTGAGGAAGTTCTGCGTGGTGGCCGTCTTCGAGGTGCCGGACTCCCCGACCAGCAGCACGGGCTGCTTGATCTTCACCATCTGCTGCAGCACCCAGGTGAGGCGGGTGGTGTCCACCGTGTGAACTGCGGAGCACAGCACAGACGGGGCGTCACGGGGACGCGGGGGTGCGACGGGGACGCCGGCGAGTGAGCATCGGTGACACGGAGCTTGGCAGAAACTCACAGATCCCATAAAAAGTGTCAGCGGAAACCTGACCCGTGGCCCAGGTACAATCTTCTCAGAAGCTCACTTCCCCAACCGCTGTCTTTAGCCACTCTGTGGAGGTACGACGTGTGCCCACGAAACCCCCCACTGTGAGGGGGCGACTTCCCAAGGCTGCTCATCCCTCAGGCCGTGGACCCAACGCTGTAGTCCAGGCGCAGACCAGTCAGGCCCGCCCCCTGCTCCCCAGCAGGGCCTCCCTGCTGCCCACGCCCCTGACGAACCTGCAGGCCCCGCTCTCCTGCCCAACCACCTCCTCTGAAGAGAAAACAAAACCTTGAATTTGGGCCTGGCTCGCTCCAGCACTGGCAGTTTTTAATTCTGACTGCTTCCTGAGACCCTCACTCTCCATGAGCCAGCGCCGGACCCTGGTTGTGGGAGACCGCCAGCCTCTCTGTGATCTGAGCACCCGGGCGGCGGGGAGGGGGCCGCCTCAACGTGGCTCTGGGGGAAACACGCAGCTGCCGAACACGGCTCACAGGGCAGCGGCGGTCGCAGCACCCCCGGCCTCGTCCTCTCCTCTTTTCGTCCCTCCGGCCCAGACAGCAACGGGAGGGGGATGGAGCCGCACCCAGCCCACCCTCACCCTCCCCCCCTCACCCACCCACCCGTCAGACCGGGCCTGCCGCAGGAAGAGAGTCGCAGACGGGAGAAGCAGCCCGGACGCCGCGGCCCCAGAAGAAGTCCGAAGCGCCACCCTCTGGGCAAGGCCCAGGTCGCGTCTCCGGTCTCTCCCCACTGCCGTCAGGGTGGGGCCCCGGGTGCCAGAGAGACCACGGGTCCCCGTCTCCCCCTCCCGGACTGAGAGCCGCACACTCTCCCACCAAGGACAGGGGCTCGGGCCCCACTCACCCAGGATGTCAATGAACTTCTTCTCACGGGAGTGAACATACGCGGGCACTAAAGCGTTCCACGGGATCCATCTCCTCTGGTCGGGGTCAAAGTGGAAGTCGTACAAGGTCGGGAGCTGGCCTGCAGAACACAGCGGTCCACTCCACATGGGTCACAGGTGTGGAAACACGCCGTCGGCCCTGCCTGCACACGTCTGACGCGAACTCACGCTCCCCGTTCCCAGGACGGCAGCCGCACCGGGGGCTTCCCACTCCCACCCTCCCCGCTCTGGACCGACTCCGCTCCCTCCCTGGCAGAGCTGCACCGAGCGGTGTGAACCACCCAGCGGTGTGAACCACCACCGCCCGCCCGCCGAGCCCTTCCCTGGGCGCGCAGCAGCGGGCAGGCGGCTCTGGCCCCGACTCTGAGCCGCCGGTGCGCTGGGCGGCGGGAGACAGAGACAAGCACACAGGCGGTCTCAGCACCAAGTGCCGAGCTCTGAGGTGGGCGGCAGACGCCCCGTGAGGCGTCTCGCCGGGTGGGCCAGGGGGGAGACTGAGGGGCACTGGGTGCGGCAGGGGGTGTGGAGAGCCTCGGCCCACCCCTGCACCCACACGCTCCGTGCCGTCCTGCCGGTGGACGACAGGGGTGCTGTGCACACCCAGCTTCGGGAGAAGGTCCTCATGCACCCCCCTCCCACGTGGGCTGCCGCGCCACACGTGCCGGAGCCGGCGGGGCAAGCGGGGCTCCTCGAGACAGGCCACCCGGAGGGGCTGGGCTGCCGCCGCAGCAGGTCACGCACAGAACTTCCCCTGAGGGTACCGCCGGGTGCTCTGACCACTGCCCGCTCCTCCACGGAAGCAAACACGCTGGAAAGCCCACACACTTACAATGGAAAAGCAAAGTCAAGGTCGCTTCCTCTAAAAACCAACCCCAAGTATTCTGAGCAGGAGAACAGGCAACCCCCGGTTCCCACCTGGCAGTTCCCCGGGTTTGGCCCAAACCCCGTCGGCATCGGCGGACGGCAGAGAGGCGAGACGTTTGACACACTCGTCGAACCGGGCCCGGCCGTCGTCCAGCAGGGCCGCGCCCAGGGAGCAGCACAGCGCCTCCAGGAAGTAGCACTCCAGGAGGTCGGGGTCCTCTGTCTCTCCTTCCAGGAGGGCGTCCAGCACCCGGGTCAGCTGGGTCACCTGGTTCACGGGGAAATGCCCGGGTCGGCCCCTGGAGGCCCTCACACCTCCCCGCCACATGCCCACCCGGGGTCAGCTCTGGTTCTAAAGTCCCGGGACCCCAGTCCCGGGGTCCGTCACTCTGAACCCCCGGCCCACCCTGCTGGCTCAGACAGACGGAGCGCATCCCGCACAGGGTCCCACAGGGCAGTGCTGTGTCTTCCCCATCACAACCCGCGACGTGATGCCTACACACCAGGCATCTCTGTTCCCCCCACGCACCCACCCACCCAGGGGGAACATTCTCTCGGCCAATGGGGCCCATCTCTCACCATGTTCAGGTCTGTCTGAGGAACTATCATCTTCAGCTTTTCTCCCTGCCTTCCGTCCACCAGGCCCTCCACGATCATGTCAATGAGAACGGGCACATACTTCTCAAAGAGATTCTGCAAGCAGCTCTGGTCCGCCTACCAAAGGCCAAGCGCCGAGGCATTTTCAGGGCCCTTCGCCTGCGCTGCAGCCGGCGCAGGGCCCCTCTCCCGGCCGAGGCACCGATGGCCCCGGGGCCGGCGGGCCCCGACAGCTCGTTCCCATGGGACCGCCTCCAGCGGTCCCCTCACGCTTCCCGGCCTCGTGGTCCTCCTACGGACACACCCATGTCCCTCGGACATGTCGTCATGGTGTCCTGGGTGTGGTCAGGCCACAGCCTTCCCACAATTGTCCCATCTACCTCGGTGCCTTTCCATGAAGCCCACTGCTAAGACAAGACACACTCATGCGGAGCAGCCACGTGACACACCACAAGGTTCGAAGTGAAATGAAATCATCGCATTTCCACGCCCAACAGGCTAGGCGCTCCGCACGCTGCTGTCACCCAGTGAGCAGAAGAGGAGGGGCTGGGCGTCTCCTGGAGACAAGTCTCTGCGGAGCCGGGCGGGCCGGACCGGGGCTGCCCCCACAAACAATGAGGCCAGCCGGGCCCGCCACCGGTTTTCGCACATGAAGTTTCCCTGGTGCACGGCTGTGCCCGTTCACACCCCAGCGGCAGAGCTGAGCAGTCACAGGAGAAACCACGGGACCCACCGAGTCTGGAGTCCCTCTCTGCGCCCCGTATGGAGCAACCGCGCCCGTCCCTCGTCCAGACGACCGGAACCGGCAGCTCTCTCGCTGGCTGCAGGTCGTCTAGAAACCCAGTAAACCTGCCCTCCTTGCTTTTGTCCAGTTTACTGACAGCATTAAGTGCTCAAGGTCATGACAGGCCAAGGCCAAGGTCATGGGCTTCAACTACAAACACCTGTCTGGGTGATGTTTATCCAACTGCCCACCACTGCCACCAGCTGTAAGCTCATTTAGAAGCAAGCTCACCTTGTTTTGTATTTGGTTGACCCACTTCTTCCAGTACGGCTGGTACTTCAGGTTTTTAGGGTCCACGTAAACCATCCCGCATCGAGACACGGTGGCGGGGGAGGCGTACTGCAAGTCTCCGACCTGGAGGAGAACGAAGACCACGCGCGCCTGCAGCTGTCAGCACCTGGGCCGCACACTGAGAGGTCTCCGCTCGTGCGCGTTGTCACGGCGGCAGAGAACCCAAGTCACACTCAGGTTAGCACGGCTCTCGTGAGGCTTCCAGCCGAACGCTCGGGCTCATCGGGGGAGACCGTACATCTCGGATGCAGAGCCTTTTAAAGTTCCCTGTTGCTATAAAATGAATGTGAAGGCTAACAGGCTGCAGAGCACCCGACAGAAACCGAGAAGTACAGAGGGGAAAATGAGCTATCCAAAATCGCACCACCAAGAAACCCGTTAACCCCTCTTCTGTCGTGTCTTTTCCGCACAGCGGGGGTTGGGCATGGTAAAACTCGGCACGTGTGCGCCCAAGGCAGCGACCCGAACACACCTGCCCCTGTCCCAACAAACAGGACGGCAACAGGCACGGCCGCGCCGGCGCAGACACGCTCTGGGCCCGCGCCGAGCTAGCGCGACGGCGAGTCTCGGGCCCACGGCTGCAGGACGGGCGCAGAGGGCGCAGCAGAAAGTCCGAAAAAGCGAAGGGAGGAGGGAAGCGAATGGTGCGAGAGGAAAAGCAAGGCGGTGACAACTCCAGGCCAAAACGAAAGGCTCTGGAGAAACGTGAACGGAATCGCGGCATGCTAGCCGGCTCCACGGCAGGGACGTCCGTGTTCCAAGCAGCGTGCGTGCTGGGTCCGGGCTCCACGGCCTGAGCGGCGCCGGACTTCGAGGGGGAGGCAGGCCGACGGCATCAGTCACCAGCCGGCACCCAGACTGGGCGGGGGAGGGGGCGGCTCGCTGAGCTCCTCGCGCGCAGAGGCCGGGGCGGCAGGGGAGGAGCGGCGAGCTCAGGGGCACAGCGAGGAGGGGGGAGGGGAGGGGGGATCGAGGGTCAGACTCCTCATGACCTCTTCTCCACCCTTTGAGTTTTCCGTGATCACCTGCACTGACTCCCACTTTAATGAACTGAAAGAGAGACATTGAGTCAAGGTTCCTTTTCTACGACTTGCCTCAAAGAGCAGAGCACAGTGTGCCTGCAGCCGGATGCGCTCGCCGTTGGCCAGGGTCAGCAGCTTGTTGTCGTCCATCACGGAGTTCATGTTCTCCACCCACAGCGCGTCCACGTCGCCGTCGAACAGGATGTACCTGCAGCGACCGGGGACGGAGCCACGGCTGTGGGCCCGGCTCCCTGCGGGGGGCTCCGGGCAGCGCCCCGTCCCTGCTGCACGGCGCCCCCAGGGCTGCCCGGCCAGGCCCCGCGACACGGCCCTCTGCTCGGTCCCGAGGTTTGACCCGGGAGATGAAGAGGAAAATACATAAAAACTGAGTTAACACCAACTTTTAAGAATCAGGCAACTGGAAGGTCTGACGACACAGACCTGCATGCCTGCCTGGGGACAACATGCCAGTGCCCCTTGGGGACAGAAAGTGTCACAGTTGACCTCATTCTTGTCTTTTCCTCAGTTACTGCTGAAGTCGACCACTGCTTGCATGAGTTTCCGGGGTACAGCCAGCAGTTACGCTTACGTAGTTCACACAGTGGCCCCCACGGTGAGTCCACACCCACCTGGCCCAGACAGTTGTTGGGCATTACTGACTACGTTCCCTGCGCTGTATTTTAAGTTCCGTGACTATTCTGTAACACCTCGTTCTTTCAAATCTGACACTGTACATCAATTATTCTCTGTCACTGATTCCGACACCTCGCTTTCTAACGGTAAAATGAAGAGAAAAGGGGAGTATTTAATATACCCACGTGTGCTGGGTTCCACCGTGGCCCCTCAAAAGGTATACCCATCTGGGACCTGTGAACGTGACCTTGTGGGAAAAAGGTCTTCGCAGGTGTAACTAAGTAAGGGATCTTGAGGTGAGATTGTCCAGAGGGCGCCTAGTCTGGTGACCAGTGTCCTTACAAAGGGGACACCTCTGTGAAGATGAAGGTCCCCTGCGAGGAGCACTCGCCAGGGACGAGCCCCGCCCCTCACACAGCCGCAGGACAGTTACCGAGTCGGGGGCTCAGCCCCGGCGGAACGCTGCTGTCCGGCGCCCGAGCCGCACCCAAACTTCGCCAGCTGTCCCCACAGACAGAGAGCCTCCGTTTCACCGTCCTCCGTCCTCGCGGGGAGACGAGACCCAGGCCCCACCGACAGAGGCTGAGGCCACCAGGGGACGGCGTGAGGAAGAGGGCGCTCCTCCCGCGGTCTCCGGTTACCTCCTCCCAGGCTGCTCATCCACTGCGGGGAGAGCCTGACCCCACCTGGCCCCACCGTCCAGAGTGAAGACCGCCACCGAGGGAGGTTCGGAGGAGACACGAGGACACCACGCCAGTGCTGCGAGGCTGCTGCGCAGACGCACAGTCCGCTCCCACAAGGAGGATGCGCCCCACGAGCCCCAGCCGGAGCTTTCTGTACAGCAGCTGGCATGCAGTCTTCCGGAACATCAAGGCCGCAGAAGAAGTCAAAGGCAACCCGACGAACTTCGGGAAGTTTGAGGACACCGAGGAGACAGGACGCTGAGTCCAGTGCCAGACCCCGGGCCGACCCGGAGCTGGGGGAGAATCACTGAAAAGAGGCTGTTCCACAAGCGATTCGCTGAGAGCCGGGCGCTTCTTTCCGGTGGTTTTCGTTAACGGGTCGGAGAGCGCAAAACCAGGCCCGTCCCTGAGCTCACCTGAGAGGTGTCACAGGAACAAATGACACCAGGGGAGGCTCTGACCCGACGTGCCGACAGCACTCCTGCTCTCGGCTTTGCGCCACCCCCACCGGCACAGCGTGCCGTGATGGGAGCACCGCAAGCGTCACCAACTGCCTCTACTCGTGAGAAAGTGCAGCTTGCGAGGGTGTTCTAGCCCTTTCCGTGCCACTTCGCTGCCCTCCCTTGACTTCCGTGCCACCCGGGCAGCCTGGCCTGGTGGCTGTGTTTAAGGGCCAAGGGTCCGACAGCCCAAGTTCTGACCCCTGCCCTCGGGGCAGGGCCCTCACCTGCCCTAGGGCTCAGTGTCCCCTGTGGCAAGCTGGGGACGCTGGCAGGTGAGGGGCTGACCGGGACAACACGTGAAGACCCAAGACGGCACTGGGCGCGTCGCGAGCTGAGGGCCCGGTCCCTCCATCTGCTCGTGCGGAGAGCCTGGCCGACTGGCCCCCACCAGCGCGGGCGCCCTTCCCGGCCGACAGGCACTCACTTCCGCTCCTTCTTATCTGTCGGCTTGTTGATCTCCCTGAAGATGTTGGACAGCACCCCGTCCGTCCAGTCTCGCGTGGTGGGGTCCAGGATGCCGTAGAGCTCGATGACACTCACGGCTTTGGGGTTCAGGATGTAGAGCTTTGTGGTCAGCCCAAGCCTAGGTCACAGGAGAGGCTTCAGGGGGGCTGCGTGCGCCCAGAGAGCCACTCGGGCCACCGCGCAAGGGTCACACGTTTTGGATCTAATGTGACATTTGGGACGCAATCCACACAGACTCTCCCCTGGGCTCCCCCCTCGCTGCAGGGAACCGCCCTTCACCGAGACCACGGCCCCCACACGAGTGAGGTCTGAACCAGGGCTTGGCTTTGCCTCTGGAGGACTCGGAGAAGCTGACTTTCCTATGTATTGCAATCCACATCTATTCCATATTCATGCATGTGACCGGCTACATAAATGTTTCATGACTGGGGTGCGGGAGAGAAGTCAGTCATCGGGACAGCACCCTAACATTTAATCCTTCGTGTTTACAGGGTGACCGCTGCTCCGCACTGACTTCCTAAATCACGTGGTCAGGGTGCTCCCCACAAAAACACCTGTGAGTTCCCACAGTGCCGTGGGATTAGCTCGTCTACAGAAAACTAAAGTTCCCAAAAACCACAGTTCGTAACTAATGAAACACAACAATAAAAGTAACAGTGGCACACACACACACACACACACACACACACACACACACACATTCGTGATCGCCCTGAAAGTCAGCTAACGAGAAACGAACTGAAGAACAGAGCACGGGACGGCCCCGGCACAACCCGCTTCGACCCGGAGGCCGCCGCCCACTGGCCCTCCCGTGAGGAACACCAGCAGTCGGAAGTGACCGTCGCTCACCGGGTCTTACAGGCTGTCTGCACCTGTCAGAGTCCCAAGCTCCCAAGGCCCGACCTGAGCTTTGCTGGGACGCTGGCGTCACACACAGCCTTTCTAGAGTCTGGTTATTGCCCAGGAGAAGAGCGAGGAGCCGGAAAGCCCGTGCCCCCTCGGAGGGCAGGGCAGGTCCCTGCGGGTCTCTGTGACTCGGTGCGCGGGGTCCCCGCACACGGAGCCGCACGGCCCCCCACCCCACGGCAGGGCTGGCAGGGGTGAGGCGGGGATGGAGGGGGCGCTGTCTCCGGGCACGCTGCTGCCGGAAGTGCTGTGTCAGGACGGGAGCCCTCACTTACTCTAGAAGAGCAATCTGAACACCAAGGGAGCAGGACGTCAGTTAACTTTTCAAACACCCTCGTGAGACAGTCTGGGGGACACTCGTTCCGTTCAGTCTGATGCACAAGTCACCGTCCTGACTTTAAAACGCGTGCGATACACCAGCCACGAAACAAGTCACAGTGTGACAAGGGTGAAGGGGTGTTGGGACAAAACGCACCCCCCAGGCAGTCAGAGAGCAACGAGGGACAGGGGGCGCTGCCACCAACCGTAGCGCAAGGCCACCCGGCCACCGCCCCACGGGGTCACACTCACTTGGTCTGGGCCTGGCACAGAGCGTTAATGACCACGGACTTGCCCCCGCCCGTGGGCCCCACCACCATGGTCGTGTGGCGGGTCAGCATGGTCTCGTACATCTGAACGACTTTATCCACCTGCGGGACAGAGTGCAGAGCTGGGTTCAAACCACTCTTTCTTAGACAGCTTCACGGACCTTTAACTCACCTCCCCTACAGTTCACCCTCTGAAAGTGGACAAATCGATGACTTCTAGTGCGCCCGAAGGCTGCGCTCCGTGTCACTGCCTGCCGTCACCCACTCCCCACGAAAGACCCTGTGCTCACTACCCGTCTCCCCCAGCCCCCTCCTCCGGCCGGGTGCCCACTCTCGTCCACCCTCCGTCTCTGCCTGTGCGGGGAATGACGTCAGTGGACGCGCACAAGAGAGGCGTGGCCCGTGTCCACCCTGCAGCAGGCGCCGGCGCTCCGCTCCTCTTCGCGGCCGAGCCAGAGTCCACTGGGTGGCCGGGCCACATTTTCTTTACCCATCCACCCCCCGTGGGCGTCTGCACTGTTTCCCCTTTCTGACCGACTCTCGTAACTGACACTGCCGTCCACTCCCGTGTGGATGTAACTCCTGGCTCCCTACGGGGAGACCCCTGGGAGTGGGCGGACCCCTGGCACGGGGCGGTCCCAGGACGACCTCCACGAGAAGCCGCCAGACTGTGCCCCACACCGGCTGCACCGCCGGGCGCCCTCGCCAGAACACGCGCCTCTCTGAACCACCGCCTCCAGAGGAGAACGTCCCGGCGGGGCCGGTGCAGGGAGCCCCCTGACCCGTGTCCAGGGCCGCTGCCCAGGCCCGAGGCCTCTGAGCAGCGGGGCAGCTGCGCTCTCGGCAGAACGCCCCGGCAACCACGTTCGGCTTCACGACGGCACAGACGCCCCCCCAGGCTTCAGACGGTCGGCGCCCCACCAGCCACGCCTCAGCTCCTCGGTGAGTGTGACTCCGGGGGCGGGGACGAAGGGCTGGGCGGGAACAGTGGCTGGTCAGGCCCCCAAACACAACGCTGGTGTCGTCTGACCACATTATGCCAAACAGCCAGAGCAAAGCCGGAGGGCGGGCCAACCTCACGACAGAGGGCCGTCCGGCCTCAGCCAGGAGGGAGCTGCGTGCCCGGCTGTGACTCGAACGCGCCCGGCAGACCTACGCCGAGTGAGACGTGCCGGACGCAGAGGGACACGGGCGGCACGACTGCTCACGCGTGAAGCACTGCGAGGAGTCAGACTCAGGGAGAGAGAGAGCAGGACGGGGTTCCCTGCGCTGGTGGGGGACACGCGGGGAGCCAGCGTTCAGTGGGACCGAGTCTCGGTCTGGGAAGACGGAACAGTTCTGGGGACGGACGGTGGTGGCGGTCGCACAGCAAGGTCAGTGTGCTTCACGCTACCGAATAGCACCCTGAAAAGCGGTTGAGACGGTGCGTTTTGTGTCGCCTGTACTTCGTCACAATGTCTTCAAAAGTCACTGGCAGAGATGGAAAGGACACGGCAGTCAGTGAACCCCCCGTCCCAGCACTTTTACCTGGACAGGCAGGATGATGAAGCCGTTCTCCTCGAGCACCTGCTCGACGGCGTCGTTGAAGTTGGGGTACCGGACCCGCGGGCAGTCAAGCCCGGGAAACAGGTCAGAGATCAAACCCAGGAAAAGAGGCACGTCTTCGAAGACGAACTTGGGCAGGTTCATGTCTCGGAGCGCCCTCATCAGCACCACGTCCTGGGCGGAAGGAGACGCAGGCTGAGGGCTGGCCTGGACGCCCTCTCGCAAGCAGGGAGTGGGGCGTTCATATAGAACCCAGAGTCAGACCCAGAGCGCGACACCCCCGTGTGCAGCTCTGGAGCGACGCGGGCGCAGCTGGGCCGAGCGTGGCTGAGCTCCCACGGCACTCACGTGCAGAAGCAGCACGACCGTGCCTCTCGCTTCTCTCACCAGGGGGAGGGGAGTCGTGTGCGTGCGTCCGCCCGAGCGGCGAGGGGCTGACTGCCGCCGCCGAAGCAGCGCCAACCCGCTCCACAAAGACACTGAACTTGACTGACAGCGGAAAGTCACGTTAGAAGAAAACAGATGGAATGCAGGCCAGAGCAGCGAGTGAAACGGCAGCCGAGACAGAAACGCTCCCCAGGGCACCCCGTGCCTCCGCACGGCCCTCACCTCCTTGAGCTCCAAGGAGCCCCTCTTCAGCTCCCCCGCCATGACCAGCACCGACTTCAGGGCCCGGAGCCCGAAGTCGTAGTGGTGCTGCTTGGAGAGCTGCTCCCGCGCCAGCTTGTACAGAACCGTCATCTTCTTGGCCAGCATCTGCGGGATGAAAGGTCGTGAAACACAAAGAAAGGAAATGACCAAAGGTGTCCGGACGAAGCTGCTCTGCAAACAAGCAGACGCCGCCGCCGCCGGCAACACCAGGACGGGTCCCTGGCTTTCCTGCCTGCGGCGGGCGAGGAGAGAATGTAGAGGAGCGCCGGCCCGGCCTGCGTCTGACGGCTGTCCCTGAGCGCAGGGGAGGGTCTCCCCCGCCTTCCTGCCAACGCCCGGGCCCAGCCGGAGCTTTCAACCACAGCCGTCACGCTCCAGAAATGCGCGTGCTCTTTATTTCCGCCTGAACGTACTATGAAAGCTCCTCCTGTACCCGTTTCTGAGGACAACTCAGCCACCTCGGCCACACCAAGGACTCAAAGCTGCCGGTCCCCAGGGTGCACGGGGACCTGGCTCACGGGGACCTGGACCCACAAATGTCACCCCTGTGCTCAGAACCCGAGCAATGTAACAGGCAGTGAGAGCCTTTAAAAGATGTGGGAACGCAACCTCACAATCCTTTATGTTCAAGGTATCTGCTATTTTGTGCCTTTACCAGAACCTCCTGCAAAAAACATTTGTGCGTATTTTATACATACTTTAAACAGTGACAAAAGACACACACACACACACACACACACACACACACACTTACAGCCACGTATCCTTGAGGGAATGAGGCTGAGTGAAGGAAGCCGCCTCTGAGAGTGACACACAGTGTGATCTATGCACCGATGACAACCTCACAGTGACAGCTACAGCGGCACAGAATGACCGGTCACTGCCAGGAGCTAGGGCTGCTAACGCCCACTGCTCACACAGAGGGAAATGCGGGGACAGTCCCGCACCCTGCCTGTGGCTCCGGTCACTCTACAGGCATGATAACATGGCACGGAGCTGCACACCCTCTGGACAAGGTAAGCCCCGGGGGTGCCCCAACCGAGTCCCTGCTGTGGGGGAAGCATGTGCCCGCCGCAGTCCCCGATTCCGACGGTGCGCTTCATTCAGCGTGTGAGACCATAGGTGTCATATCCGGGGGAGGCTGGGGGAGGGGTGCGTGGGACTCTGCTCTGTTCTCGCCCCTTCTTGTCAAGTCATCACAGAATAAAAGTTATAATTTTAAAAAGAGGGAGAGGGAGGAGAGCGGCGAGGCCGCCCGGAATGAGACGCCCGGGGACCAGTGTGGGGGTTGGCATGGGGGGGTGGCACCGGGGGCACGGGGGATGGGGGAGGGCGCGCTCACCTTGGCCTGCAGGAAGCCCTCGGAGAAGAGCATGATCTCGCAGATCTGCCTCATGTCCGGCACGATCACCACCACCGGCCGGAAGAGCGCCTTCACCGACTCGGGCAGCTCCGTGCGGCCCGCGTAGCCGGGGTTCATGGTGATGAAGATGCCCATGCGCGCGTCCAGCGAGATCTCCTGCCCTTCAAACTGAAGAGCAGCAGGAAGGGGGGTCAGGCCGCCGGCCGGCCCGGTGCAGGTACAGGCAGAGGAGGCGGTGCGGCCCTGTGATCCCACGGGCACCAGGCAGTCCTTGTGCCGATGGCCTGGGTGTCCGGGAAACGAGCCTCGCCAACCCCCAACCTGACCTGCCGTCCCAGGTCGTGCCCCTTGAGAAGCTGCTCATGGTGGGGCGATTCGAGGAGCTGTGTGACCCCTGGCAGGTCACCGAACCTCCCCGAGTGCCAGTGTCCTTTCCTGAAGGTCGTGGAGGCCCGGTGAGACGGGGCAGGCCAGGGAGCCGTGCACCCCTGTGAGCTGTCACACTGCCCCCGTCCCTCCTCCCCAGCCTGGGGGCCTGGACGCAGCGTGGCTCGCGCTCCCCCAGACCCTGCCCGCCACTCAGGGCGCCGCCCTTCCTCCCCCAACGCCCAGGCACGTGTGAGCTGCAGCCCCTCCCCCTGTCAGCCTCGAGCCCGCGGCTGAGTCTCAGCCACCGCGACTGCTCTCAGTGCCGGGAGTCCGCTTCTTCGCTTCTGTCAGCGGCCCGCCTGAGACAAAAGACAGAACAGCGCACTCTCGTGAGGAGGCCAGGCTGCCTCAGCGACAAGAGGGCAGCCCAGCGGTTAGCCGATGCGCCCCCCACAACAGAGCTGACTGTGCTGACGTCCCCACCCCTGAGCAGCCCACCGAGGACCGACCACCCCGAGATGACAGGCGGGCCTGCCCTTGAGCGCACGGCTCTAGAAACCTAAACGCGCGGCGGCAGTGAGGTCTCCGCCCCCACAGGAGCAGCAAGCTCAGCCCCAGAATACTTCGGAAGAACTCCCTGAAAGAAAATGCGCCCAGAACCTCTACTGGGACCCTGAATGTCTAACAGTGTCCAGCTAACGTGACCCCTGGACAATGACAGTGAGCCCACTGAGGTCTGGGGAGATAGCAGGGCTGCCAGGCCGCAGGGGCGCCCACCACAGAGCCGTCGCCAGACCGAGCCGACGTCGGGTCCTGAACCACCCCCGTCCCCACCCCACCCCCCACCCAGGAGGCTCTGCGGGGCCTCCAAGGACGTGTAGGCACGCTCAGGCGAAGAAGAACAAAGGGCAAGAGAGGGCAGACAGGGATGGAAATGGTGTCACAGCGCATGGCGTGTCTGTGAAGCGAGTGGTTTGCGGTGGCCAAAGTGTAGGGCACACGGGGTCAAGGGCAATGGCAGCAGCGGTAGCAGAGCATGCTGGGACCACAGAGGACCCCAGCGTGGGGAAGCGGCCCGGCCCCTCTGGGCCCCACTGCCAGAGAACCCGCCCCTGGGCCACCCACACCACGGAAAACCGCGCTTCCCCGGGCTGTGGGCCGGTCAGTCCGAAGTGGCCTCACGCGGGCTCCTCAAAGCCAGGTCTGAGCGTGTCTCCTGGGACCCAGAGAGACTAGGGAACTCTCTCCAAGTTCTCTAAGTTGGCCTCTTCACCTTGACCACCTTCAAAATCGGGCTCGCTGTCAGGCCCGAAGTGCCCCAAGTATGAAGGCAGAACCTCTTACTCCCTGTTACAATTTCTGTTGAAGACACTCTGACTGGCTGGAATGTTCATCTTTTACGTCATTTTCCCCAAATACGGGAAGTCACTCAGAACATTTTTTTCCTTTAAAGAGCATCACTTCTCTGAAAACACTGCTCACTTGTCTGTAACGACTAGTTACCTGTCTGGAGCTAGTCTGAAGCTCTTAGAATATTGAGATCCTCAGTCATCGAGGCTGCTGACAACCTTGGGAAACCCAGCCATGCCACCCAGAACAAAGTCCATCAGATCCTCTCCCGCGGGAAGCCTGGCCGGGACCAGCCCCCTCCGAGGCTTCGACAGCAGAGCCCGGCGAGGGTCCCTGTGGGGACAGGGAGGACGGGGCGGACGTTCACAGGGCAGGCCTCACCTGGAACAGGCCTCACCTGGAACGTGGCGAGCTGGTGGATCAGGGCGTTGCGGATGGTCTGGATCTGGGACGAGATGACCGAGAGCACCGAGGCGTCGATCCGGTTAAACTCGTCGAAGCAGCCCCAGGCCCCGCACTGTGCGAGGCCGGAGAAAATCTTCCCCACGGCCTAGACAGAGGAGACGTCCAGACAAGGGCCGGTGTCCATGAGAGCTGCAGGCGGCGCCCCGACGGAGACGCGTCCCCAGCGAAACCAGGCGGCCCTCAGGCGGCCCTCAGCTGGCCCGGGGGATGGCCTGCCCCCGCCGCCCGCGAAAGGCCTCCCCGGCGGTAGCCGACGAGTCACCGAAGCAGAACAGGGGCCGCTGAGCCCGAGCGCTGCTCCGTCGTCTCTGCCGGCCACTCCCCTGGCTCTGGCAGCTACGTTCAGGCCCCCGCTCCACCTGCTGCCCACATGGCAGACACACGTGAACCCCAAGACTGGCATGGTGAGAGGTTTTCTCCACACTTCCCCGGCTCCCCCACGTCCCCACCGGGGGGCACATGCCGTGGGTCCCACAGCACCCCGCCTGTGCTCTCTGCCCACTGACACGGTGCCGGCAGCGACACCAAGGCCTCACTTTGTAATCCATGCCTTCGCCGCAGTTGGTCACGACACAGAGCAAGCCCAGGGCTTTGGCCAGATCCTTGGTGGTCTCGGTCTTGCCGGTGCCCGCTGGGCCCGCAGGGGCCCCACCCAGGTACATGGACAGCGCCTGTCAAAAGCCAAGCCCAAAGTGAGGCTGTCTGACTCACCGCGGGGCACAGATGTCACGTGCCGGTCCCACACTGGGGGGGCAACAGACGTGAGGCACACGTGCGTGGCGGCGGACAAGGTCGCACTCGCCTTCCCGACACTCACCACGTGCAACGTCCCTGCCTCTCCTGAACCTCGACTGACCCCTCCGCCCATCGTGAAGGGCCAGGCGGCCCCGGGCCGGGCGGTGCGCCGGGGGCGGTGCCTGGGCCGGGAACAGCGCCCGGCAGCTCCGGAGCCGCGGCTCACGGGCACACGCACATCTGTGCGTGGCGCAGTCGTCTCTGCCAAGGGGAGGTCTGAGCCTCTCTCTCCGGACCCCAGCACTGGCGCCTGAGCCCTCGGGACACCCTGCCCGAGAAGCGTGGCCTTGTTTATCTGGGGACCACGGGCCACGCACGACAGTCTAACAACGTGACCGTCGGTGGGCCTCCGGGTCGCGTGGCATCGGCCTGACTTCCGGGGATGCTGGAGGCCACGGCCAGCCTTCGGGCGGTCAGTCACGTCCGCATGAGCAGTCCCAGCTCCAGCCCTGGCCCCCAGGCTCGGGCAAGCCTCCCGGGGGCAAGAGCTTCCACAGCTGTCACTGCCGCTGCTGGAGGAATCGGCGCTGCTTCTCCGGGCCCTGCCCCACGCCTCCTCCTGGCGCGGATTCTGACCCGTGTCCCATTGCTACAATGAACTGCGACCTGACCCCAGGAGAGCTGTGAGCCCTTGTAGCCAATTCCTGACCCTGAGGGTGGTTTCAGGGGCTGCCTCCCCTTCAGCAGCCCAGTCTCGGACAGGGACAGTGAGGTAATGCCCCAGGCGGAACCCCCTTGGAAGAGCTTGAGGCAGCGATCCCCTTTGCCCTCTCGCTCGTGTCCTGGGCTGCCATACCGGCCACCACCACCGGGCGGGCGAAAACACAGGAATGTACTTGTCCACAGTCCTGGAGGCCGGAGGTCTAAGGCCAAGCTGCTGGCCGGGCCATGCTCCCTCCGGAGACTCCAGGAGGGGTCTTTCTTTGCTTCCGCTGGCTCCGGCGCTCCGGTCCCTGCCTCCGCCTTCACATCACCTTCCGGTAGCTCTGTGCCCTCCCCCCTCCTTACAGGGACGCCAGTCACTGGCTTAGGGCCCTGGCGCAGGACGTTCTCGTCCTGGTCCTTAACCAGTCACGTCTGCAAAGACCCCGGGTCTAAGTGAGGCCGTGTTCTGCGGTTTTGAGAGGGCGCGGTTTTGGGGAAGACCCTGCTCGGCCCGGTCACTGGCACGGTCTCCGCAGTCACGCTCGGGACACGCACACGGCCACCGCTGAACGACAGCCACAAGAGCCCGCGCGCCCGTCACCTGCGTCAGAGTCAGGTAGATGCGGTCGGTGAGGGGCGTGATGACCAGCCGCCCGTTCAGGCCCATGTACTCGTAGCCGTAGCTGAAGGTGCCGGTGCACTGGCGGACGTGCAGGTCGTCGGGCTCCCGGTCCCAGTAGAAGCGCAGCTGGCTCTCCCACTCGAACTCCCGGGCCTCGAGGATGCTGGGGGCGAGACGCAGGACACGGAGGAGAGTGAAGGAGGAGACAGGTGCGGCGGAAGAGAAGGTGGACGCGAAGGAGGCCGGAGAGGCAGCGAGAAAGGCCAAGGGCGATGAAGGATGCCCCCGGAGCCGCCGGCACCCAGAAGGCCCTCACCTGCCCCTGATGAACGAGTCCACTATGTCCCTGGCGTGCACGTCGATGATGAGAACAGTGTTGTATTTCTTCCGGTCGTTTTTGCTCAAGGGCTTGGTGATCCGCGAGACCAGCTCGTCGATCTGCCGGTGCATCTTCCTGCCGTAGCTCTTCATGGCCTGCTTCTCGCCCTCCTTCACCTTGCGGAAGACGTCCTCCACCTCCCAGGTCCACCACACCTGGCTGGCGGCCAGCACCACCATCCCTTGGTAGAGGAGCATCCAGTCGACTCTGAAGGACAAGCGCACCTTTACGCGTCCCACCGGGCACCGCCAACGGCCCCGAGGAGCCGCCATCTCTCTGGTCTGGGAGAGGGCAGGCAAAGTAAAAGCCCCGGGAAGCCCGAGGCAGTCAAAGTCCTCCGGCAGGACGGTGAGACGCAGACCCCCACACAAGCATGCACACGAGGGGCCGGGGCACGTGCAGGAAGATGCCAGGGAGCTTTAGAAGTGCCTCATACAGTTCCAAAATCACACCAAGTTTTTAATTTTTTTACACTGCAACAGCAAATACCTAATAACCTCTGAGCACACTGCCCAGGGGTCCTGGGTGTAGGCAGCTCCTGGGAGTCACTCGCCACTCCTCCCCACTCTCCTGCAGCCTGCGCCCAGTGGCACGCACGTGTGGGAGGCGGGCTGGTGTGGATGTCGCGCCACCGACGGCACCTCGCTTCTCTCGCTCGGTGATTCGAGTGGGCTGCCCGGGCCGGTGGGTGCCGGTCTAGCCCCGCCTCTGAAAACACTGCAGGGTCTTCCGGGCATGGCAGGCCCACAGCGCCCTCGGACGCCGCCTCACTGGGGTCTGCTGCCTCACTGGGATCTGCTCGGGGTGCCTCCGGCCCTTGTGCCAACACGAACACTGCACGAACCATCCCCCCATGGCGCTGCCGAACATCCCTCGGCACACAGGACAGTCTCTCATGGTAAAGAGCCCCCTGCCCCCGCCCCCACCCCCGGACAGTGGGGAAGCTGAGTGCCCGGCTCCGCACACACCCTGAGGAGTCGGAGTGGCCTCTAGTGCCCCGAATGGAGTCCCGAAGCAGGGCGACAGGCCGCGCACGGTGCTCTCTCTCGGGGTTTCCTTTAGTAAGCATGGTCACGTGGCTTTAAAAGGCCGCAGCAATGCCGGCGCCTGCCCAGCACCGCCCAGTGCGCCCTTCTCACCAGCCCCCTCCAGTACCAGGTGTTACCGTGCTCGGCTCCCTTTCTATTTTTTACTGCACACGATTGGTTTTCTTTCAGCCTACTTGGAAGGTGAGAAACTGTCTCATCCTGCCTTTGCCTGCAGATCCCTGACAACTAGTGGAGTCTCTCCTCTCTTCACATGTTTATCGGCCACTTGGGTTTCTCTACAGAGATACTAATTTCCCGAGCTGTTAAGGGCCTTGAAGTACATTTAGGGAAAAATATTTTTTTCCTAAATCATACTTAAAAAATATGGACCCAGAGCTTTAAGTTCCAGTCCGGGAAGAGTGTCTGGGAATCACTGGTCCTTATCTCAGTGCTAAACCATTCATTAATGGTGAAATAAGTTTAAACGAACATTTCAAACAATAAAAAGAAGTATCAGGCTTTGCCGTCTTGCTTTAAACTTGCATGGTGCGTCTGAAACCTCACTGGCACTTTCACTTAACGAGCCCTGCACACACACGAGAGCATCCAACGAATCCGCACCAAACGTTGCGATAAACTTAAACGCTCCTCCTCGGAAACTATTCGGATGATTCAGAGGCTGCAGCCACAGGCAACGGGTGACAGGCAGCTTCATCACGACAACGTGCCTGCTCATGCATCACGTCTCGTGCAGTCTTTTGACGAAACATCAAACCACCCAGGTGACTCACTGAGCCTCCTACAGCTGAGATGTGGTGCCCTGCGACTTCTGGCTTTTCCTAAAACTACAAGCACCCTTGAAAGGGAAGGGATTCCAGACCATCAACAAGATTCAGGAAAATACAACAGGGCAGCTGAGGGCGACTGGGAGAACTGTGTGAGGTCCCAAGGTGCCTACTCTGGAGGGGACTGAGGTGTCATTGTCCTGTGTACAACGTTTCTCGTATCTTCCTCAGTAAATACCTCTGTTTTTCATAGTGCATGGCTGGATGCCTTCTGGACAGACCTCGTACACTACAACTTTCCTGCGAATCCGCCTAAGTCTAATCGAGTTATCCAAAGGTTCTATATGTACTGGAGTTCAACTTCACATTGAAGCCAGCCGCAGTTTCCAGCCCAGGAACTTGCGTTTCCCACAGGCTCCCAGCAGCCCTGAGGCTGCCGGTCCAGGGCCCACGCTGTGGCAGGTGCTGCGCCAGGGGACCCTTTCAAGACGGACGGGCGCTGCCAGGACAGAAACCCCCTCCGGAACACCAGTCAGTGCAGCGCACGTCCCGGGACCCGCCCTGCCCGCCGCGACCGCCGCCGCGACGCAGGAACACTGCCGGGGTGGCCGGCTCACCTGCTTCTGTCTTCGCAGTACCTAAAGATGGCCTCCTTGGTGATGAGCCGGTTCGACCTGCGCATCTCCTTCAGAACTGCTGTCATCCAGTCCTCCACGCGCCCCTCGGCCCGCACGATCTTGCGGAACTCCATGACCTCCCCTTCGGCCGAAACCATGGCGGACACCAGCTTTTCTCCGCCCTCCCCATCGCTGAACCGCAGCGACGCGATGTTGTCGTACATCTGCAACACAGCGGGAGGACGCGCCCGTGACACGGCCGTGGGGCTCTGGGGCCCCAGCGCCGCCCGGGGTGCCCGTCGCACATGGACAGACTGCTCGCCCGAGTGCGTCTTCGCGGACAGGTGCACGCGCAGCGTGAGCTCCCGTCTGCCCTGCGCAGCACAGAGGCCTGGGGTGGGCTACGAAGAAAGAAGGAACAGGAAGACGGACTCCCTCCCCGCCCTCGAGATTCCAGAGTGCAGAGGTGCCAGACGCACGGACCGGCCGAACGTGGGAGAGGGGACAGCCTCTCTCCTCGGGGGCAAGGTGCCTCAGTGCCCTGGGGATGAAGAGTCAGAGACCCGCGGCTGCACGCCAGCTCCCCCCGCAGTCCGGCTGGGCAACCTGGGCACGCTGCTTCCTCTCGCTCAGCCTGGGATAAACGTAAGTGCACCACTTACAAGATGAGGCTGGAAGGAGCAAATTAACAACGTGTGACATGCCAGCACGTTGTCGGCTACCGTCACTGCTATTAATCAGAGTAATAATCAGGGAAATGAATCTGCCGGGGCCCCATATAAACATCGAGGTGCCCTGCAAACCCAAGAGGAGGAGGAAAAGGCAACAGGCTCTAGAGGATACTATCAGAGGTGTACAAAAGGGACTCTCAGCAAATGCAGCACTTCTAACAACACGGGTTTCTACAGCAGTGAAACGGTTTTTATAAAAGCAGGCAGAGAATATAAGCCTCCCCTTTGGAAAAAAACAAAAACGCGCACTGGAACCCTGAACCTGCTTTAGGAAGGAAGTCAGCATGAGTTAGAGAGTCAAGCCCCTGGCCCTCACCGCCCTGTGTGTCTGGAACAAAGAAATGACTCTTCACAGGCACAAATACAAAGGACGCAGGGACAAAAACTGGGGGGTGGGGGACTGTGGAAATGGGAGGCAGATGGGGAGGGATGTGTGGGTGGGCTGGAATCAGAATAAAAGGCAGAGAACTGTACCTGAACAATGACGAAAAGAAAAGAAAAGAAAAGAAAAGAAAAGAAAAGAAAAGAAAAGAAAAGAAAAAAAAGAAAAGAAAGGAAAAGAGAAAAAAGAAAAGAGAAACGACTCTCCCACGCTGGTTCAGAACCGCGGACGGCCTCGCCCCAGGGGACAACGGCAGTGTCTGGAGACATGCTGGGCCACCCTGACTGAAGGGGGTGCTCCTGGAGCCCAGCGCGTAGAGGCCAGGGACGCAGCGGGACATCCTCCTGTGCACAGCCCAGCCCCGACCCCTGCCCTCACGCTCTTGCACGCTCACGCGCGCACGCACACACACACACACAGGGCGAAGGATCACCGGGCCCAAAACCCGGACGGGGCCAAGGTTGAGGAAGCTGCCCTGGGCTGGCCGTGAACACAGAGCTTCGCCTCGCTGACCGGAGCCCGCTCCGGCCGTGCCCTGGCTCCCGGCCACAGGAGTCATCCTCTCTGGTGTGCTTCCTGCCGCGAAACACTGCTCACGACACACGCGTGTGTGTGACAGCGTGGAAACGCGGCTCGGGGGGGGGGACGCACAGGCAGCTCGTGGGAGTGGCTGCCTCTTAAAGGTGGAGGAGGAACTGTGAGTGGGGAGGGGGACAGAGAGTAGGCGACTCTGTCCGTCCCACCTTAATTTCGAAGAAGATACACAGAAAACATGACCGGATGGCAACAGTGTCCATCCTGAGTGGTGGGTGGGGCTCTCTGGCCAGCACTGTAAGGCAGGCCCTGATCTAAGTTCTTAACTCATTTAATCTTCCTAACAACCCCACTGAAGAGGGTGACTGTTGGGGTCACCCCCACTGACAGATGAAGAAACTAACGCCCAGAGAGGCTGAGTAACTTGCCCACGTCGCACAGCAAACCCGTGCGGAGCCAGCCCCGAGCCCAGGCAGGGGGGCCCCAGAGTCCTGGCGCCAAAGCACCACCCTGCACTGCCGCTCTGCCTGCTCTCTTCGTCTTTGTGTATTTGCGCATTTCCTGAGTTTCTCAAAAAGTGTGGTTTTTGGACTGGAAAAAAGAGCCACATACAGCAGCTGAGTCCTGGTGTCGTTTCAGATGACACGGGATTTCATCAGATTTGTGCTTTCAATGAAATTCCAGCAGCTTTTTCTGCCCTGGCTGGTGTGGCTCAGCGGACTGAGCGCCAGCCTGGTTGGCTCACCGGTTCGATTCCCAGTCAGGGCCAGGTCAGGCCCCCAGTAGGGGGCGTGCGAGAGGCAGCCACACACTGATGTTTCTCTCCCTCTCTTTCTCTCTCCCTCCCCCTCTAAAATTAATTAATTTCAACAACTCCCGCAGCTTTTCAGTCTATGACCTCCGAGCTGACCCACACTGGGAAGAGGACTCGGGGAAGACAAACCACAGGCGCAGAGTGCACCCCCCGCCCCGCCGGGAGCCCCGGGGCCGACCTTGATCATGTGCTCCTGGACACACAGCGGGTCGCTGCTCCCCAGGATGCTGAGCAGCTCGTCGTCGGAGATGAAGAAGAACCGGGGGAAGGCGTTCCTCTTGGAGTCCAGGTAGTCGTTCAGGCTCTTCTGGCACTTCTCCAGGCCGTCGCTGATGAGATGCAGGTCCTTCAGGCGGTTTGGGGCCTCGCAGCACCTCTTGATCACAGGGTCTTTCAAGGTCTCGCCCATGATCTGGACAAGGTCAGGAGGACAGGGGTCAGGCCAGGGCAACAGGGCTCCGCACTTGTCCCCGCTGGCACTTGCTGGGGCCAGCTGGGCAGACGGAGACGAACCGACACCTCCCCGGGAACAGAGTCTTTGGAGAGGCCAAAGCTGTTAGGCGTTAGAACGAACACACCCATGGCACCTCCTGACCCCCCTACGGAATTTACTCAGCTCCAGGTCAGCTGCTCGGGGCACGGCTTTCCCTGTCTTGTCCTCACTGACTGCCCCTCACACCTACAACGGGGCCCGCGTACAGCAGGCCCTCGGTCAGTGTCTGCCGATGAGCAGAGCCAGCAACCCCACTTCGAGCAACCCGTATGGACCGGAGAACTGAGTACGGCGCCCTCTACAACGGCAAAGAAGGGGGGACGGGGGAAGGAAATAGCCTAACCGCTGGACAGCAGGGAACCAGGGCAGTCCCTGGCTACGCTACTGATTTTAACAGACGAGTAGATGTTTGTTTACTGGCACGCACATCAACAACGTTAAATTACAAATAACAATCACTGGCATTTTAATGACTATTTTGTAGAAAACTTACTTGTCTGTTTATTGGCATGTTTACATAGGAATATGCAAATTCGGGAACAACATATGCTAAACTGTTCAAATGGTTATTTTGGGCATGGGATTGCCAGCCTTTTTTCCTTTTTCTTTTTAACTTTGCTTTTTTTTGTGGTTTTTAATTTCTCCTTCAATGGATATTTACGATATAATGTTTTTTAGGTTTTTTTAAGAGCTTACGCAAATGGACAAGGACAATGACCACCTCTCACGGACAAAGGAGGCCCGGGGCGGACCGGCCGCTGGTGGCAGAAGACACGGTGGCGTCGATAAGCAGCAAAGCTCCGGACTTGAGGGCAGGTGGGCTGGGTTGGACCCCTCGCCCCACAAGCCACCACCAGCAGCGGTGACAGGCACACTCTCTCACGGCAATTCACCCTCTGACAACCTCCTGGAAGACACTCATCCTAAACATGGGGACAGCGCCAGGTGCAGACCTGCAAATGAGCCCTGACGGCAAAGAGCTCCGGCTCCAACAGGGTGTCCAGTTACCAGACAAACATCAACTAAATTCACATCAAGTCACACATACATATAAAGGCATTAAAAGACTTTCTCAGATGGTTTCATAATATGAGATACATTTCTCCTAATGCTAAGGAAAAATCATAAGATATAAAAGTATACAAAATATCACTGTAATTGTTTTTTAAACCCATGTACACAGGAAAGCATTTTTAACATATGGCATTAAAGTGGCCATCTGCAGGTAACAGAACCGTGAAAAATACATCCTTTCTGTTTTTCTAAATTTTCCAAATTTTTCTCATACAGCCAGTATTACCACTGCCCTGCCTGGCGGCTAGTTGTTTGGAGCGTTGCCCGCCACCAAGAGATCGCGCATTTGATCCTTGGTCAGGGTGCGTGCGAGAGGCAACCCATCAATGTTTCTCTCTCACGTCGCTCTCCCCCCCCACCCCTGCTCTCTCTCTAAAACCAATAAAAACATATCCTCAATTACTTCTATCATAAAAATAGGTAAATACAAGAAAGCGCCGTGTGCCAGCAGCTACAGATCAAACAAACTTTCACTGGGCAGACTAAGGCCACCTACGGCGACAGAAAAACTTCAGGAGCCACAGACAGACAGACAGACAGACAGAATAATACATGAAAATAGGTGAAACTACTCCACTTCTCTCGGGACTGAAAGAGAAGCCGGTTACTTGCCCTTTTAAAAATCCGGTCGATGTTGTCGAACTTCTTCGCCTCCTCTGGGAGCTGCGACCGGATGTCCCCCCCGATGAAAATGCTCTCCAGGTACATCCACTTCCTCTGCACCAGCATCCAGATCTGGGGGCGCACACGCTGCCGTCAGCCCCGGGCCCCGGGTGCGTGGCGGCATTCCCCCCAGCACGGGGCAGGCTCACGCCAGGCAGGGCGGCCCCTCCCCGGGGAGACGGGATGATGGAGGACGCACAGCCGGGTGTTTCAGAATCCGTGGCCACACTCAGAAGCACCAGAGAGCTCTGCCCCGGACAAGGAGGGCGCTTCCAGCCGAGCGCAGGGGTTCGAGGGGCCCTACGACCCAGGACCTAGGCCTGTGTGGTCTGCCATGCACCCCCAGGCGCAGACCCACAGGAACTGAGAACAGGGACTCAAAAGCAGTTGTGCACAGATGTTCACGGCAGCGCTACCCGCAACAGCCAAAAGGGGGCCATGGACAAGCGACAGGGAAACAGAAGTGGCCCATCCACACAGCGGACGGTGACTCGGCCCTGTGAAGAGCTCTGACACCAGCTACAACCTGGGTGAACCGTGAGAACGTGGTGCTGCGAGAGAGATGGGGGACTCAGAGGGCCACACAGTGCGTGATCCCATTCCCGGGAAATGTCTGCAAGAGGCCAGCACCCAGGGACAGAAAGCAGACTGGAGGACGCCGGGGCCAGAGGGAGGTGCAGCAGGGAGTGGTCACTTCCAGTGGGTCGGAATTTAACTCTGAGGCTGAAAACGTTCTGGGACTAGACAGAGGAGGTGGCTGTACCTCTGAGTGAACGTGCTGGGAGATTCTGAATTGTAACTTTCAAATGGTTACTTTATGTCATGTCAATTTCACACCCACTGAAACACCTTCATGTGACAAACAGCCACACTGCACCCGACCTACCAGCTGTGAAGGCTCTCGCCCCCTGAAAGTCGGCTCTCGGCCGTCTCCCCGGGGTCTTTTCTCTCACCTCGATGACTTCGCCGATGAGGGAGAGCGTCTTCTCCCACTTGTGAACTGTCTGCAGAAAAGGCCCCACAAACCGGCTCCCCGAGATGCTCTGCAGGTTGAAGGTGTTGTCGTCGAGGCACTGGATGATCTCGTCGACAGAGCCCAGGATGTAGCCCCGCTCCTGGGTGCCCTTGCAGTACTTGACCACGGAGAACTTCAGGTTCTCCCACGTGTCCAGGATTTCCTTCACGGCCTGCTCGGGCATGCGCGAGGGACGGTTCGGGCACGCGCGAGGGACGGTTCGGGCACGCGCGAGGGACGGTTCGGGCATGCGCGTTTAACCAACGGCCCCACCCCTCCCGCAGCTTCCAGAGCCTGCCCCGGGCCAGCCCCTGCACCCAGGGTCCCGGTCCACTTCCAGAACAAGCAGAGGTCCCGACGGGGAGATGCTGGCCACCGTTCGCCAAGGACTCGCTGCCTGCCAAGTGAACCCCCTGGCGCCCCGGTTACCACCCGTGTACGGAGGCGGGGACAGGGGCTCAGAGCTGAAACAGCCTCTGCTCCATGCGCTCAACTCTGAGTGCCGGGGCCGGGGTCCAAGCCCCCCAGTCAGCCCCTGGCTGCGCGCTCACCAAGCCCTGCCTGCGCTCACTGTTAAGCAAGAAAACCAAATGATAAAATAACACGCCTACATATGACGACTTACAGGAACACTCCATCAGTGTTTATGTTATTAGAAGCGTAGGTATATCGTGTGTACGTGTGCTATCACATATGTGCTTGTGCACGTGTGCCTATGTGTGTGTGTGCCTTTCGTGTTTGTGTGCGAATACGTTTTAGTGTGTGCGTACATGTGTGTATACGCATGTGTACGTGCATCGTTAAATGTTGAAGGATAGACCTAAAGTGTTAATAATCTTCAGGTGGTGCGATTCTGAGTGACTTGTTCATTTCCTCGGTTTTCTGCTGTGAACCTTCCTCATTTCTTTAATAAAAAAATAAACAATGAGACTCTAGTTGAAGAAGATAAAAACCTCAACCGAGGCTGAGTCCCACGTCTAGGACACATGGCTCCTGGTTCCCCGCACACCACAGGTCCCCGGGCCGCCCCCGGGTGAGGCCAGCGCCCCTCCGCCCAGAGCGCGCGGCCAACCGAGCGCGGCGGCCCCACCTTCTCGATGGCGATCTCCTTGACGGCAGCCATGACGATGTCGTTGAGGACATCGGTGTGCCGGTGAAGCTCCATGGCAAACATGTTTTCCAAGGTGAACGTCTCTGTCATCTCGAAGAACACGCCGGTCTTCTCCATGAGCTCGTTCCAGTGCCTGGGAACGCACCAACAGGCGACTGTTTACCAGACCGGGCTGAGCTACGGGCCGGTTCGCCCCGCCGAAGGCGGAGGACAGCCCGCCACAAACACTGTGGAGTCCTGCAGCGGGAGGGCCCCACTGGCCGCCCCGGTTAAAGGCAGGAAACACCGAGCACGACCTCCTGCTGAAGGGTCAGAGGGGCTGGGAGGGACTTCCTCGGGGTCGCCTTCTCACGGGGTCGGATGAAGCCCTGTGACGCCACATGGCCCTCTGCCCGCCTGGGAAGTGTGAGGGGGACAGAGGGCCTGCCAGGAAGAATGCACTCACACCTTCCTGCGGACCCCTGTGTGTGGGGGGCCGCGTCCGAATGGCCATAGACAAATGAGAGGGACCCTCCTCCACGTCACGCACACCCGCCCCCCCCGCCCCAGCTAGTCCATTAAAAAACAAGGGAGACCTGCTCTGATTGACAGCCACGGGCCACCTGTGGCTCCCGAGCATCTGGCTGTGACGAGTCCCAACTGAAACCTACTATAAGCGAAAAACATACACTGGACCGAGATGTACTTTTTAAGAACATAAACTATCTTGTGAATAGTGTTGTACCTGGATTACATATTGAAATGACAATATTTTGCCTGTGTTGGGATAATTAAGTATGCTATTAAAGTTAATTTCACCTGTTTTCTCTGCAGCTGCCAGAAAACTGTAAG
Organism: Phyllostomus hastatus; assembly: GCF_019186645.2. Taxonomy (NCBI): domain Eukaryota; kingdom Metazoa; phylum Chordata; class Mammalia; order Chiroptera; family Phyllostomidae; genus Phyllostomus; species Phyllostomus hastatus. The sequence goes on along the minus strand of NW_025333537.1, from coordinate 11,472,485 downwards.
TTCCTTACATGTGTTGCACGCATCCCCCAGAGGACGCTGATCTAGACCCCTTCCCAGTTTTTAAAAACAACTTCTGGCTGAAGCAACTGCAGATCACACTTTGCACCTGACAAGGTTCCTTTTGTTTTAAACGAGAGAATCCTTGGGGGCGACAATTCTGTAGGGAGTGCACATCAAACAACAGGACGGAAACAGGCCTTGCTCTTGGCCACCAGACCAAACTAAGCAAAGACAACTCTGACACTGGAAGCATCCCCCCTCTGCTCTCACGGTGGCTGACAAAGGACGAAACGCACCTGTCCCTGAGTGCCTCGTGCTTCAGGTCGAGAAGGAGAGGAATCGAGTCTTTGAATGCCTTCATTTTTGCTTCCAAATAGTAGGCCACTGACAAGTTCCGGACCTGCCGGGGCAGCTTCCTGAGGGACCTGAGGAAACCTTCGATCCCGTCCTGGAGAAACTGAACGTTCAGGTTGACCCAGAGCGTCTGCGCCCACTCTTCTTTGGCAAGCTGGGGATGGGCGAGAAAGGCCCGTCAGCACGACCCCTCAGCATCGCGCAGGCAGCCGGGCCGAGGGTCACGCTCGCTGCTTTTCTGGACCGTCGCCCATCAACCCCCGGCAACCTCTCGTTCACGGGGGAGGACTGACCACGGGGCTCTAGAACACAACCCAAACAACTCCGACCCCTTCCGACCCTCGCCAAGAGAGGTGTCTTCCGAGCCCTAGGAGAAAGGGCAAGCGTGGGGTCAGAAACAGGTGTTTGAGAGGGAGGAGTCACGTGGGCCCTTGTGTGCTTCGTCCAGAGGCTGCCCTGACGGGCTCCCCCTTCCTGATAAGAGAAGCTCAGTTCACAGAGCACAACTTAGGTGACCGCGCTCGATCACCACGGCGAGGACCCGGCTCTCTGTGCTCCGTCTTCCCGAGACTTACGTGACAAGCACCGTCGGGCGTAAACTTGCCGCCTCCGACAGTTCCCACGTGCCCCTGCAGCACCGAGGCTCCTCAGGCTGGGAGACCATCGGCCTGACCACAGGCGGAGCTCACTGGGGCACTCCGCACACGGCGGTTGTTTCGGTCCAAGGAGTAGGCGGCGTCCCGCTGGAGGAGGATGAGCCCTGCACCCGCCAGCCGGCCCAGGCCAGCCCCGCTGCGGATTCGGAGCCCTGCTCGACCACGGCCCCACCTCGCCCCCACCCCCGGGCTCCACAGCGCCCCCTGACCCTCACTTCTGGACGCTGCACAGCAGCACAGGGGTTCGTTCCCGTGTCAGTGGGAGGGTTACCGCCACGCATCAGCCTGACCAGGCCCTGGACCCTGGACACTGGTTTAACGCCACCCTGGGTGCGTCTGTGCGGAGGACTCCGGGTGAGAGTCGCGTCTGAGTCAGCTGACTGGGTGCAGCAGACCGCTCTCCCTGCTGCGGGTGCGCCCGCGCCAGGGCCCCGAAGGCCTGGGCCCAACTACGGGGCCCAGGAGGAGAGAACCCGCGCGCTGGACGGTCCTCGAGCCCAGACTCGGTGAGAGCAACACCATGGGCTCTGCGGGGCCCTCAGCCTGCCGACTGCGGGCCGTAGGACCGCTCGGCCTCTGTGGCCACGCGAGCCGATTGCTCGCGATCCATCTCTCTGGTTCTCATTGGTCCTGTTTTCCGGAAGAGCCCAGACTCACACATTAATTCTCTCGTCGGGGCTCAAGAAGGGCAGGGACGGCGAGTGTTCCTGCTCCCCAGCCAGCGCGGCACTGGGCCGTAAAGAAGCAAGTGAATAAACAGATGGAGGTATGAATGGATCAACCGACCGACCAGCCAACGGCATGAAACCGCACAGGGAACGCGCACGGCAGAAAAACCCAAGTGACGCGATGCCTGCCACCCGCCACGTCCCCTCCCTTCCAGCAGCGCACGCCACGCCCTCACCAAGCCCTGGCCTCCGGGGGGGTTTTATCATCACGGGGGTAAAACACATGCGACACCTGCCATGTTAGCCGGTCAGTGACGTCAAGAGCGTTCACCGTGTTATGTGACCATCACCACTCTCCTGTTCCGGGACCTTCTCCCCCGCCCAAACGGGAACCCCGTACCCGCCAGCAGTCCCCCTGAGAGCCCCAGTGAGGAGAGTTCTGGGAAACCTGCCCGGGCTCTCCCTGGCGGGGGCCTCCGAGTCCGCTGGGCCTGGGCGCGTCCTGCCCCCGGCGGGCAGACCGGGTCTGCGGGGCACGCTCACCTTCAGCCCCCGGTAGAGCTCGTACACCACCTTCAGCCCGCTCATCTCCTTCTGCACCTTGAGCAGCTCGGGGTACATTGTAATCGGAAGGTCGAAAAGTTTCTCAGCGTTAGCCAGCTCCTGGCGTTTCTTTTCATGCTGTACCAGCTCTCTTTCAAAAACGGCTAAAAGGTCTACTCCTAGTAAACAAGTAAATGCATAGGTAAATACAGAAAACTGTAAGGCGCCGAAGTCACAGGAGAAACCGCAATGTACGTGAGCTCTCATTTCCCCCGCAGAAGCCACCGGGGAAGACAGACTTGGAAGTACCAGACTCGATCTCACCATGGCTCTGACGAAAACGGAAGGGCCAGTTACACCTGCAAGTTGGCACAGCCTGTCCCCTTAGCATCCCCCTCCTCTCGGTGTCTCAGCCTGGGACGGGCCCCAGGACCCCACGGGAGCTCCTAAACGTCCCCAGGGCCGGACCACCCTCGAGGACAAGGGACTCAGACAACGTGGCCCTGGGCCGCGGCCCCAGTGGTGCTTGGAGGTCCCCCAGGTGAACCCAGCACACAGGCAGGGGTAAGAAGCACCACCCCATCCTGTCCTCCCATAGAACTCGGAGGTAAAACACACTCGACACCCCAAAAGACCAACGAGACTTTTCTCACCACTGTCAAGATCTTCCCCAACAGAACCAGGGCCTTCGCAATAAAAACGTTTTGCAAAATCCTCTATCTGCTGCCTGTAGCCTGATATTTCTCCTCGAGTAATCTGGGAGAAGCAAGGAGGCATTAATTTGACCCAGTGGACGTTTCTCAACGTCTTCACTCGGAAAGCAAAAATGTGAAAGGCACCTCTGTGAAAGTTTTCTTTATGCCACCCAGCGCGTGCTCCACGTTCACCGAATCGCTGAACAGATTTAGCCACATAGTCTCAACGTTGTCCACCAGTGTCTTCTCTGCATCGGAGGGCTAGGCAAAAGTAAAGGAAGGGCAAGGCAAACGGTAAATGATCAACAACTTGGAAGGGAAATTCCTGCTCAAAGACACTGCCAAGAAACTTCTGCTTACGGTCACAGCAGGCCGAGCGATTTGAAACAACAAAAGAGCTGGTTGAAAAATAAAAATTATATATGTATAGCCCTGACTGGTGTGGCTCAGCGGGATGGGCATCCACCCGCAAGAGGAGAGGTCGCTGGTTTGATTCCCGGTCAGGGCACATACCTGGGTTGTGGGCCAGGTCCCCCGGTTGGGGGTTGGGGGCGCGTGTGAAAGGCAACCAATCAGTATTTCTCGCACATCAATGTCTCTCTCTCCCTCTCTCCCTTCCTTCCCCTCTCTCTAAAGTCAATAAGCATGTCCTCGGATAACGATAAAAAACCAAAATAACAGGCATATAAGGATACAAAACGACTTGAATGAAGCCAAGAAACCAAGAGAAACATGAACAATATAAGCAAACCATAACAAAGTTTTAGGATACAGAGTTTAAAATCACTTTACTTAATAGAGTAAAAGAAACAAAAGACAAAACAATTTTTAATTACAGAAATAAAAATTCTGTCCTGGCTGGCGTAGCTCAGTGGATTGAGCGTGGGCTGCAAACCAAAGTGTCGCAGGTTCGATTCCCAGTCAGGGTACATGCCTGGGTTGCAGGCCACGGACCCCAGCAACTGCACATTGATGTTTCTCTCTCTCTCTCTCTCCCTCCCTTCCCTCTCTAAAAAAAAAATAAATGAATAAAATCTTTAAAAAATAAATAAATAAAAATTCTGCATACTGTGCATTTTTCTCATGAGAGGATCTCTAACTATCAGCCCAGGGTTACTGCTCAGGGAAAGGTACTCAAAGCAGTCGAGTAACATCAATGCTGAAATATAGATTTTATGCAACTAGACTTAAAACAGCTATTTCTCTCTCCCAACTGTGCATTTGTGTGTGTGTGTGTGTGTGTGAGAGAGAGAGAGAGAGAGAGAGAGAGAGAGAGAATGCAAAATCTCTGCATACAGTTTCAGGGGCTCACCCACGGGTTTCTAAAAGTCCTTGAAACCCACACTTAACAACCCTAAACAAAGAAAGACAATTAAATTATTATCTTCTACCAGTTTGCTATCATCTTTTCTCTCTCTCCCTCTTCCCTTACCATTTTTGCAAAGGCTTTTACTTATCAAAAGAAATTACAGCAAACAGAGAGAGATTGAAATAGTGTGCAGTTAAAGACCAGCCTACAAAACGTATTATTTGGGCTATGCAAGATTAAGAACTAGACCCTAAATTTTCACGGTCCTAAGTAACAGTGGGGTTTCCTTTACACTTCAGTCTCATCACTGGAAGTCTCAAACAAATGCGTGGCAGTGCATCCGAGGCGCATCTGCAGACGGAGCCCCCGTGCCCGAGACCAGCAGAGAAGCGCAGGGAGAGCGGGTGCCCACTCACGTGGAGGTTGTACGCCGCCAGGGTGCGGTACCGCTCCTGGACGTCCCTGTATCTGAGCTCCATGAGCAAGGACTTGCTCCTGATCTCTGCGATTGTCGCCAGGACAAACTTGAGGTCTTCGAGGGTGCTGGGGCTCTTCTTCAAGCTTTTACCCAGGTTCTATGGAGAAAGTTCGAAGGACACAAAATAAACACCGGGGGGGGGGGGTGCCAAGCCGAGCCCGCACTCGCGTGAAAAGCAGCTGCGACTAAGCCCAGTGGCCCGCTACCTCCATCTCCTCGTGCAGGCTGTACAGCTCCTCCTTGGCCGACTCGCCGAGCAGCTTGCCCAGCGAGACCACCCAGGACCGGGCGCTCTCCTGCACCGTGCTGGCCAGGGGCCCGAGCTGCAGCCGGACGCAGTGCTCGTCCTTCGTCAGCGAGTTGCGCGCGACCTCGTAGGAGATCTTGGAGTAGAACTGCAGCTTCTCGTCGTACGCCGTGCAAGGGGGCCTCTTGGCGGCAAATTTCTCCATCACGATGGCTTTGTCCAGTTTCCAAAGGGGGCGATACTTCTTCCATTTCTGTAGGTACTTCATGAGATTGATAAGAATCCTGTGGACGTTCTGGGGGATCATAACAGCTTGTTCGATGATCTGAGGGTTCAGGGAGATGTCGCTGTAGAAGCTGATGATCACAACTTCCTCCTCCTCGCCCTTCTGAGGGGGGCACTCTATGCAGCTGCCATGCATCCACCGAACAAAATTCTGGCAAAGGGAGAACCGGGGGAGAGACAGCACTTGAGTATCAATGTTGCTTCCTGTGTGTACAGAAGTATTCAGTAATAATTCTTGCTAGTAATGAAAATCACTCGATTATTAATAAGCTGTGCTCAGGTGCAAGCAAGACCACGACCCTCTGTCCCTCCCAGCAGTCCCCTGCCCCGGGCTGGCCGGCGATGAGACCACCAGGAGGGCCAGAAGTGGTTTCTGCAAGTTCCAAGCCCAGGACTCGGGGCACTGCGCAGCTTCCACTCTCAATGGGTAAATAAACATGCAAACAAGCAAGAGAAGGTCAGACGGGGGAGCTGCCAGGAAGGAGGCAGCCTGGTGCTGCTGGGACAGGGAGGACAGGGAGCCAGTGAGAACAGGTCCGGGGAGAAGGCCCCACGTGGGCAGCCAGCCCGGGGGGGGGGGGGGGCGGGGACACGAGCGGCAGGTGCGCGAGGCTGGGGCGCAGGGGACGGACAGACTCAGGGAGGGGACAGGAGAGGCGGGCGGTACTGGCTGTGACCGGAACAAGGGGCTCAGATTACGGTCTGATTGCTACGTGAGGTCACCAGGGCCTCCAGACAGGGGAGGACAGGAGTCACCGGGGCCTCCAGACAGGGGAGGACAGGAGGCGGCTCACGTTCTGACAGGACCGCCCTGACCACCTGCTGTGGTGGGGGACCCATCGCCCCGCCCGCGTCCAGGTCAAGTGGCAGCACTCAGGAGAGACCGGTCACGCAGAAACGGGGAGGAGGACAGTAGAAGATGCATTCGGGCAGCAAGATGTGCCCGCCAGTGGGCTGGGCGTGGGTGGACAAGAGAAAGGGCTGAGTTGGTGCCATTTCCTGAGACAGGGAAGCTGGGGTGGGCCCAGGCTGCTCGACCTGCACCCTGGACGAGCCAAGTCTGAGACCCCAGGAAAAGGGGACGTCCAGTGGGCAACGGGCCATCAAAGGGCGGGGAGGTCTGGGCAGTCGGCTCCAGGGGCCGATCACGGCTGTGCAGGGGAGGGAAGGGAGAGGAGACGGGGGCGCCAGGGTCGAGCCTCGGGACAGTCCGGAGCCTGGAGCGCTGCAGAGGCCGGGGCGCTGGGGAGAGGACAGCGATCTGGGCAGACCGCAGAGCGACCCGGCCACGACCTGCTCGGGAGACCGCCGTCGGCCGCGGGCGGGCTGGCCCTGCGATGCCAAGCCGCTGGTGCAGCAGCGCAGACGCCCCACCTCACCTTGGTGACCTCCACGCAATTCCGGACGCAGTGGACACACATCTTGTTGATCTCGTTTGAACTGGGGTGGAGGATGATCTCCGGCGCGGTCAGGATGGTTTCCGTTTGGAACACAGGGACGTTCCCCAGGATCAAGGAGTTAAAAGATTGCAGGTTCCTGAGCAGGGTTGATGAGGAAGACTCAGTCCTCACTGGCGCAGCGCACACGCAGCCACGGACGGCAACGCCCAGAGTACCCGGGGTCCCACGTCAAAAGCCTGGTACACGGAGTGTCCCATCCCAGGGCAGTCATGGACAGTTTGGGGTGAGCTATGTCACCGATCCTCTTTTTTTGGCCTAAATTTTACAAATAGCTCGTTCCAATTTTGGGGAGATAACTACCGGTTGGGCGACACTTAAACAATGACGATGACCTCCAAAAGCCGTCCGACTCTGGCTCAGGAAGACTGGCCACGCACAGGCTCACGTTCCGCCCCGGAGGCGCCGTCCCTGTCAGCGCCCTCTGGTCTTCAGGCCTCGGCTCGGACGCGGCCTCTGCATACCCCCCGTCACAGCTGCACCCCCCACCCCCACTCCCCAGGACACCCCCTCCTCTCCCTCTCTCATGGCCGCCGCCGCCGCGGCTGTGTCTGTCGCCTGTGCCGTGCCTCTCCCCGCCGTGAGGCTGGGCCAGGCCGCAGGCATCCATCCCACTGTAGCTGACACTCTCCTAGCCGGGGCTGCCCTCGAGGCCACCGGGACATGGGAAAGGGTCCCCTGACTTTCACAGCAGCCCCTCTCAGCACAGGCAAGAGAGCCACCTGGGGTTCTCGTGACCTCCGCGAGACGACAATGCTCTGCTGCCCAGGGGACACACATGCTCGTGTCTTTCTGGTGGCTGAGGGGTGGAGGGAGAGCTCCTTTTCTGAGGGCCTGGCAGGAGCCAAACGGAAAGTCGTCCCCCCGTGCGGCGAGCAGCCTGCCGCCGGGAAGCAGCGTCACCCCCCGCGCGGCCCTCGCCCTGCCCCTGCAGCGCCCCGGGAACCACCGCCCGCTCCAACTGCCTTGCTCTGCGCACACGGTCCTCAGACAAGCCACGAGACGGACTCACTTCAGGATGAGCCGGGTCAAGGCCTCGTACAGTCTCTTCTCCCAGTGCTCGTAGTAGGAGGCCAGCTTGGGGGCCTTGCCCGTGTTGGTCTGGACGACCAGGCCCTCGACTTTGGTCAGCAGAGGCCCGATGGCCAGGTACCACCTGACCATGTAGTCCACGTCTTTGGCCCTTTCTCGGTCAATGTGCTCGAAGAACTCCTTCACGCCTGCAGAGGAAGTCACCTGTCACGGCTCCTCACAGGGAGGGACAACTCCTGGGAACGCATCCCCAACGTTAGCTGTCTGTCTCGGAAGCACGAAAGCAGCCTCCAAGCCGGACCCGAAGCCGACAACGAGGCGACACCAGAAGCCCAGACGGGCGGGCCCTCGGCGGGAGAGAAGGACAGCGCCCAGCACCCCTGGGCCGAAGCGCACGCACCACGCCCCACGGGCAGCGGGCGCGTCTCTGGGCCGACCCACGTTCCCCGAACTGCGGGCTGACTGCGCCTGAACCCCAGGCCGACGAGTCTGAGGCCACTCACGACACCTGGTCTGAACAAGCGAGCGTGAGCCCATGAGCGTGAGCCCATGGGAATCACTGGTGACCCCGGCAGGTCGGTGAGCGAGACCACTTGGAGTCGTGCTACTCCGTGCATGCGGTGAATGTGTGTGTGTGCACACACACCTGTGGGTTCGCAGTCACCACCAAGAGGCTGCTTCCTTCCCTTCCACGATCGAAGGACCAAGGAGTAGGGCATACCTGGGAGCTCTTCCCCACTTTTCGGGGCTGGATACTTGAAGAGATTTATGGACTCTATCAACGTCAGCCTGGAAGAAATGTCATCCGCGTTCTTCTGAATCTGGTGGACGAGGGACTCGAACTTCCCAATGGCCTGTCTGCACCGGGCTATGTAGTCAGCGATGCCTTCGGGGAAGAGGGAAACGGAGAGAGACAGGCATTGGCCTTTGGGCCTTTCTCTCCGTGGCCCCTCTACCGTCTGCAAAGGTAATGCCGTGCAGCATCCCTCTCGCGGGAAGGACGCAGCCTGTCCCGCCCCTGGGTCAGCGAGGTGGCAGAGAGCCACAGGAGCCCTGGGGAGGAAGGACCACTGTGCTCAGAATCAGCAAAATGACATATTTCTTATTACGCTCCCACGTAACTGGTCACCACATCCCCCCCACACACACACGGAGAGATTACGGGGTGACCAACACCACCTCCAGGGCCAGAAGGCGGTCACGGACGCGGTGCGTTACCTAGCGAGTTCCAGTTCAGGCGCTTGTACCCCGACCTGAAGACGCGCACCAGCTCCTGGGAGTGCTCGTCGAGGAGCACGGCCTCGGCCTCGGTCAGCGTGCCCACGAGCTCGTGGTAGTGGTCCAGCATGCGCTGTATCCCCTCCGTGTACCTGCGTGTTCCGGGGGAGACGGCGGCTGAACGCAGCCCCCCTCGGGGACGGCCGACCGGAGGCCTGCAGCCGGCCTGACCCTCGGACCGAGAGCTTTGCAGAAATGCACAGCGATGCCACTCTCCCCACCCACTTCCGTTTGGTTGCTTCCCGTTAGAAATGTTCCTTACGTTAACATGGAATGGCTCATTACTGTTATTTTTAGGTGAGTGAATAAATACACGTTTTAAATGTTTCTTAGTTTTAATTTATAGTGGTGAACACTGGTAGTTATAAAGTCCACCAAAATGAAAGCTTTGCAGAAGGGGAGCAGTTCTCGATGGTTTTTCAGAGAGCGAGGGTGTCCCAAGACCAAAGTTTACTGCCCATTTAAGAGAAGAAGCTTTTTACCTAAGAAACTTGTCCTCCTGGAGGGCGACATTCCTTGCTAATTCGGGGACAGGAAACCCCAGCTGTTCCAAGTACTTTGTTTCATTAATAATCTCCCTGAGAGCGGTGGGGAAATTGATTGCGAAAGCCGCGCTCTTGTCGGAGCTCACGGCGTCATCAGAGACCTGTGGAAGGGCAGTCCTCAGGGCAGTCAGTCACTACCCAGGTCACACGTGGGTTTGAGAGAGAACAGTGCAGGTACCCCCGGGCTGACAGACTCGGGAGCTGCCTGGGACCAGCGAGAACATGTATCGGTGAAGTTCCTGAAGAATTCCACTCAGCCACCCCCTTTGGCAGCCGGGTGATGGCGTACAGAAGCGCACAATTCTGGCTCCCCTCAAAAGCCTGGGAAAGCTGATGGCGTGTGACAAGAGGGGCCGGCGTGGGGGAGCGACGGCCCCTTTGAAAGGACCAGAGCAGTCAGCCCCTCACAGGCCCCCCGGCCCTGTCCCTCCTTCTGGTCCCTCCTTCAGAATTTCAGGGACCAAAGGCCGAAAGCCAGCGGGCCCCGGCCGGTCCTACAATGTCCCCACCGGGCACCTGCTGCGTGCCGGGCCCGGGACAAAAGACGAGGAAGAATCACGTGCAATGGCGTCTCCTGCCGGTAAGAAATGGTCAGCAGCCAGCTCTTCCCTATGCGGTTCAACCAACACTTTGTGCATTTACGTCACGGAACCCAGCTCAGGCTCAGGGTGCAGCCGCCTGCCCAAGGAGTCGGGATGGGAAACGCCCAGTTCTGGCGGGTTTCCTGCCAGTGTCTGAGTTTGCAAACACCCATGGGCTTTAGGAGGTCAGGAGGAGGCCGCGCCCCCACAGGGACAAGGCCGCAGTGTCCGGATGGGGCGGGGCGGACACACCTTTGTGAGCAGGCTCTTCTTCATGAGGGCCGGCAGCAGCTGCTCGGTGGCATCTCTCCACTGCTCGTACTTTCGGTCCTCGTAGCTCTTCATCGTCCTGCCCACCTCCAGATACTTCTGTTTTACCTATCAAAGGGTTCAAACAATTATCGTTTGGTCCTTGAAGATAATATCTGTCTCTCAAAAAAAAAAATTATCTAGCACATTCTGCAAAAGGAAGCAGACAGAAACTTTGGAGGGTCTGCTTGAGATGGTGCGGCTGGAGACCCGGGCCGACGGGCAGAGACCAGCCGACCCAGCCGGTGGCTGCGTCCGCTGCAGCCCCTGGGCTGAGCACAGCTTTCCCGCGATCAGAAGGACATCACAGAGGACAGTGCCTTGTGGCACGTGAAAACGACACGAACTCAAGTTCCAGCGCCCACCAACAAAGTCTCGCGGGACCACACCACGCCCGTCTGTCTTCATGGTACCTGTGGATGCCATCCGCTGCAAGTGCAGGGCCACGGAGCTGCACCCGGACTGCACGACCCACAGCCCCTAAAATATTTCCTCTCTGGACTTTTAAAGACAAGGGCTGTCAACACCTGTGACAGAACTTACAAAGCCCACGGGCGGGGAGGGACAGGCGGCATTATTGGAAAGACGGTGGTCACCCTCTGGAGGCTGAAGTTCAAGTCCAGGGAGAAGCCCACTTGCCTACCCCCTGGAAGGTGTCATAGGTATCGAGATGCCAAAGACAAAGGGTGAAAGGGGCACTTTAAATCTGAGCCCCGAATCAGGGACCACAGAGGGGACCTCCAAAGTGTCAGGCGGGAGGAGGGGGGGGTCTGAGTGTGAGCTGCTTCTCGCGTGGCATCTCCCGAGAGCCCGGGACCCACGGCAGGGGCGGCTCCGGCAGCGCAGCACACCTCTCGTCCCCGGTCGCTGTCCAGGATCTCCGCCACCTCCTGAAACCGGAGGATGGTGTGCTTGATGCGGAAGAACAGGGACCGCTCCCAGTAGATCGCCCCGGCAACGGGGGGGTGGTTCTTGTACAGCGGCGGGTTGTCGAGGTTCTCCGTGAAGATTTTATTGACGGTGTCGATCTGGAAAGCAACCCGATGTGCACCGTGAGTGGTACGCGCCGCCGTTCGGCCGAGAAACACTCGGCCGGGAGAGCGGGCGCTGGAGTGTCAAGGGACAGTCCGGAGAGAGTGTCCTCACTACGTCCTGTTTCATGCTTCTCTTGTGTTCTCCCTGTCATTTTTCTACTGTTTGATACTCGGAACGTTCCAGATTGCCTAATCATTACAGACCGTGCACGTCCACCTGACTGACTGATTAGGAATTCTGAACCCGCTCTAGACAGGAATTGTGCGTGTGTGTGCACACCGCTGAGGCTTTATCATCCTTACACATTTTCAAATTGCGGCAAAGCAGACGTAAGATAAAACTGACCCCTTCAGCCCCTCCCACCGCACTGGCCGGCGGCATCCAGCGCACTCACGAGGTCGCGCACCGGCCACCCCGGCCGGCCCCGGGACGCCCTCACCGTCCCACCCGGACACCTGCGCCTGTGAAACGCTCACCCCGGGCCCCGCCCAGTCCTGACGAGCACCCTTCTACCCTGTCTGCAAATCTGACCACTGCCGACTCCTCAGATAGGGAAATCGGACACGAGTGGTCTCTGTGACTGGCTTATCTCTCTGAGCAGGATGGCCTTGAGGTTCATCCACGCTGCAGCAGGTGACAGAATTTCCTTCCCATTTAAGGCCGAATAATAGTTTCCCACTTTACGGACAGGCCACATTTTGTTCATCTGTTTCCCGTCAATGGACACTCAGGTTCCTCCCACCCCTTGGCTGCCGTGAACACGCCGCCGTGAACACGCCGCCGTGAACACGGGTGTGCAGATACTCCTCAAGACCCCGATTCCAGTTCTTCTGGGCATGTACGCAGAAGTGGACTCATGGGGCCACGTGGCCTGGGCCTGCACTTTAAAAGCATTTCCCCACTCTCATCTGGGCATTAGGAGTGGGGGAGAATAACAGCCCCCACAAAGGCCCTGGTCCCCAGAACTATAAGTACGCTGCGTCCCACGACAAAGGGAATGAGGCTGCAGAGCGCACAGAGGCCGCCAGACCACTGACCCCGAAGCAGGGAGACGCCCCCACACTGTCCGGGCAGGTGCTGCCCTCACAAGGGCCCTTCAAGCAGGAGGAGGGGCAGAGCCTCGGTCGGGGTGGGGCTGGCCACTGCTGGTTTTGAAGGTGGGAGAAGACCATGACCCTCCAGAAACCAGAAACCACCGGGGAGTGAATTCCCCCAGGAGGCTCCTGCCGGGTGACACTTTGATTTAAACCCAGTGAAACGGTGGCCGGCTTCCACCCCTTCGGACTGAATGTAAAGAAACAAACTAGTGTAGTTCTCCGTCCCTGAGTTTGCGGTTATTTGTAGCAGCGGCGGTGGAAAACTAACAAGCAGACGGACGACCACCAGACCCCTCTGCTCGACCCTGCCCTCTGTCAGCCCACGACCTCCCGGATCTCAGTTTACTGTCCGAGTAAGACGGGAAGCACCTTCCCGCCCAGGGCCCGTGCAGTCACCATGGAGGCGTGTCCTGTTACACCTGATACACTCTCACCGAGTCTCTCCACCGAAGAGGCGAACCCACTCTGCTCTGGTCCCCACACTAGGTGACGTACCTGGGAAACCCCGCCGTCCCTCTGAATTCAGATGGAAAGGGCAGATAATGGAATGACTCGGTTGTTCACATCTCACCAAGTCCATTTTTCCTGCGACAGCAGCTACGGACTTCCCACTTACCTCTTTGCAGTACTGGGCAAGAATGTCATTGAACTTCATCATCATCTGTCGATTAATAGCCTCCCGGGAACGAATGTGCTTAAACTTTAAAAGCATGTCAAATGCTGCCTCAGCTGATCGAAGTGTCTTAAAAGATTCATCAATAAAATTTTTTGCTTCTTTCTCAATAACCTGCCAAAACAAACAAACAAAAAGTCAAGAAAACATTCCAATGTCATTATCCCACAAAAGCAAAATGGTAAAAAAAAAAAAAAAAAAAGAGCAAAAAGCCAACTGGTGCCCCAGGGGGTCCCCAGAACTGCAATGGCAGGGTGGGGGGGTGTCCACTGCACAGCAGGGGACGGCTGCTTCGTCCCCGCTCCCCTCTGCCCGTTCAGATGATGGAAGGGGAAGGCTTTAAAGCATACGTACGGAGACAGGGAAACGGGAGAGGGCACCACAGTGGAGGAGGCAGTTCAGGAGTGTTTGGGAGGAGAGGGACTAACTTTACAGAAGGCAGGGAATCACCCCTCACGCCGGCAACAGGGGTCCTCTCTGCTCCCCAGGAAACCCCTGGGGGGCTGAGCTCCGGAGGTGCCAGGAAGAGGAGGGGGAAACAAGGGGTCCTTCCCTACCCCACACAGCCAGGCCCCAGTGCCGCCTCCACAGCCCCACCCCACTCTTTAAAAAGGGAAAGGCTGACGCTAGAAGAATTAAATCAGAATGACATCAGACTTCCAGTAGCACTGGGAGAGAGATCTCAGCGATGAACGCCTTGAACTTTTGGAAGAGAAGTTACTCTCAACCTCGACTTCTATGCCTGTTGTTGCGGAGCCCACAAACACAAGACTCAGAAAGTGTGGGTCCCGGGAGACACTCCCAGTGGCTGCCTGCTGACCTCTCGGGGAGCCACTGAGCAATGTGCTCCCACAGAGCAGAGAAGCGGACGAGGACGGAGGGGCGTGAAGCCTAGAACACAGGACCAGCAGAGGCGAGAGAAGTCGGAAAGCACAGGGCCCCTGCTCTGAGAGCCGACGGCACAGGGCGGGGCAGAGCGCCGCGGGCTCCGGGAGGGGGGCCCCCCCGGGAAAGCGACAGCACTGCTGTGCTCCAGCAGAGGGGGCCCACTGGTGGCAGGTGTGTGGCTGCGATGTTAGAGCAGCTGGAGAAAATGAATAATGCAGAGGCAACCGAGCGGGGGAATGCAAAAGGAAAGCCGCGGCTAGCTCCAGGAAAGCGAGGCCTGGACGGAAAGGCAGTGAGGCCGGGGGCTCCCTGCACCGGCAGTGGGCAGCATCCGCACGGGCATGGCGAGCAAACTCTGATGGGGGGGCAGCAGGGAGGGGACGGTCGGGTCTGAGAAGGGGACAGCCGCACTGGCCCGCCCTCCCCTTCGGGAAGCACGGGTCGTGGACACCGCCAGCGAGGGCGGGGATGGAGAGGGCTCGGCTTGGGGCTGCTGGTTCTCATCATGAGCCTTTCGTGTCGCAGCGGCTTTGGTGAAACGTTCAGTTTAAGAACAAACGACACGTCTGATGAAATAGAAGCTGAGAATAATTCAATGCAGTTGAAAGGAAAACGTTCATATAACCAAGTAGGACTGCCTGGGCTTGTCCACATAAAGAGGTATTCTGGGATTAGAAAACAATTACTCAAGGCGCAACACGGGGCAGTGCTTCCCCACTGGGCGAGAGGGAGCCCCTGCCAGGCCTGGTGCAGCGAGGTCGCTCGGTCACCCCCAGCCCCGCCCCGGCAGCTCTGCCCCGCCCACACTGCAGGCCAGAACCTCGGCAGCATCCCCTCCCCAGCCCGACCCACCCCCACCGGTGCTGTGGCCAGAAAAACCTCACTCAAGGCTAGTCCCTATTACACTGCTCCCTTGGCCACCAGCCCTCAAGGCTCCTCCCACGCACGGAATCAGCCCCACTCTCGGCCAGGCCCTCCCGTGTCCCCTCCAATTACACAGTAATTGGCCTAGGCAAAAATGCCGCTGTGTCTAGTGTGACTCAAACTCACTCGTCTTGGGGAGGAGGAGGGGAAACCGGGAGAAGACTGGGGAGTGAATGCTGACTTTTGTCCTGTGCTCTTCTGTATTGTTTCCATGTTTTGTTTTGTTTTTTTTTACAAAAAAAGCAAGTATTAATCTTTGTGGTTTAAAAGAAAAAGAACTCTGAGCCTAACTAAATAACCCAGCCAATTTAATGAGGAAACCCATGGCGTCCACGCCCAAGATCGGACCGACAGCGCAGCCGGGTACTTGCCAGGACTTCCACCTTGAAGTCGTCCATCACGTACTTCCAGTACTGCGAGGACTTGATGCTGAAGGGGTCAAAGGTCAGGACTTCCATGGGCGTGACCAGGCTGTCCACCCTGCACAGGACGTCGTCGATGCGCTTGGGATCCCCCGTCACGGCCTTGAGTTCTGGCCCAAATATGTTGTAAAATTCCTCCATCACCTGTCCGATCACACAAAACACACGGAGGTCACCCCTCGGTTCTGCCCTGAACGTTCTCACCGCACAAGGGCCTCGGCACCTGCACCGACCAGCTCTGCGACCCTGTTCCGACCCGAGGCCTCAGCGTTTCTGCCAGAACCGCTGCCCTCGGGCCTGATCGGCTGGGTGTGTGGCCAGGAATCTGGCCAAGGCTCTCATCCAGGCCACAAGGGAATCCTCGGGAATTCTGGGGAAGACTGAATTCCCAAGTGCTGGTTTTCGGACAGAGTATGATCCGTAGGCCTGTCTCTCCCTCTGCCCCTACGATCTTGCAACAATGTGCCTCATCAGTTGTGAGTTTACAGGTGAAGCGATTTCCCACATAAATGGGTATAAATGTATAAATGTGGTTTTTTTTTTTAAGCCAACTGCTTTTCACCTAACCCCCTGCACACGCACTGAAGCAGACGCGCCCTGGCCTGCCCACCTGCAGAATGTTGGCGAGGTCCTGGCAGATGCTGGCCATGTAGTCCGTCCGCTCAAACAGCCGCTTCCGGTCGAACTCCCACCGGGCCTCTCTCCCGGAAGCCTCGATCTTAGCCCTGGTCTCAAAATAGGCCTTCTTCCACATGACTAGGGTCTTCTTGGCCTCCGAGACTTTGTGCTGTGCGCTCGCTCGGTTTTCCCTGTGACCAGAGAGCCGGTGACGGGGACACAGACGTGCGGGGACTCTGGGCCACAGCCCCCAGGGGAGCGGGGTTCCAGGGGTGGAGTCGCCCTGAGGGGCAGAGCCCCCAGTTCACAGCCTCTTCACGGAAAGCTCCCCGGGCGGGCAGCTGCTCTGTCACAATACACCACAACACGCACAGATGTGACGGCAAGTCCGAGCCGCAGCCCAGGCCGACCTTGACACCAGCTGCCCACCCGAGCTGAGGCTCGCCCAGGGAGCTTTCGGACCGAGCTGGAAGCGGGGCAGGTGGCCTTGGGTCCCAGGCCCGATGCCGACAGTAGGGGCTGCCACACCGCAGCAGCATGCTGAGACTGAGGGTTTGGCTCCTGTGTCACCTACGCAGGTTATTTTTACGGCCCGGCTCCGACCTGCAGCCCAGGCGCAGGGCCAGGACAGACAGGACTGCAGTCTGCTCTGCCCTGGCCGAGACAGAGCGCCACCGCCAACCGGGGGCTCCGTGCCCCCTGCCAGAGATTAGACTTTAAGAAAGTGAAAGAAGATCTGTGTCTCCTTCAACATTTGTCCCTCCGAGGCTGTCCCACCCGAGGGGTCTGGGGTCGGAACTGAGGACTTTCTGACCCCCTGCCTCGGTCTCTGAAGATCTGAGTAAAATACGATTACCAAGCCTCCACACAGTGGGCAACGCCTTGGCCATCGAGGGGACAGAGCGCTGACACCTGCCGCGGCGTGGGCGACCCTTGGGGACCCACGCTGAGCGGGGACTCGGACAGAAAACAGTCCCGAGGGAACGAGCGCGCCGCCCCCTCACTTGAACAGGGTCCGCAGGTTGACCACTCGGCAGACCCGCTCGGCGATCTCCCAGGCGATGCGCTCCATGAGCGGGATCATCCTCTCGTCCTTGTTGTAGTGCCGGGAGATGGTCCACACCATCCGCAGCGCGCTCATCATGGACGGGATGGTGTCCAGGATGACGGGGAAGCTGGACCCGTGCGTGAGGTTCTGCGCGGGAGACAATGCGGGAGAGAAGGCAGAGCCAGCGGCCTCAGCCTCGGGGCCGAGAGATCAGTGCAGCCAGAGAGCGGGGGCTCCGCTCTTCTCGGGCCCCCCCAAACACACTTACTACGGACAAAAGTGGTGACCAAGCAAGTTTGAATGAAACAGGCTGCACGGACTGCCGTGGAGATTCACGATCAAAGCGGATAAAGCGACGTGCAGAAGTGCTGTGAAGTGTGTGTGCACACACACACAGCACCTGCACACGTAAACAGGAGTGCCGGCACACGCGCACCGGAGCCGCCCCTCTGCAGGGACCGCAGCCACTTCTCCGAGGCGTGTGTCCCCCGGCGAGAAGTGCGGCAGCTCTGGTGGCGCGGCACCCAGAACTCACACAGCCTCACCCACTCTAACGCGTGTCGGGGAACGTGTGCGACCAGCCCGCGAAACAACCGCACAGGCACCACTGTCTACCACGAGGCCAAGCTGCACACTCGCACACGCGTGCACGCACAAATACCACAAGTAAATTTGAAGTCGACGTAAAGGAGGGTAGGGGAGGGCACAGACCGGGGCAGCGGCCCGGGAGGGACGGGAGCCCGGCACCCCCGAGCTGCACACGCCACTCGTCCTGCAGAAGAGGAGAGGCTGCCGTCACCACGTCAGCCCAGGGGCAGGCCCTGCTCGGACCGCAAACCCTCGGGCTCTACCAAGGTCGCACCACGTCCATGCCACCCTTGTGTGTGTGTGCATGTGTGTACCCGTGTGCACATGCATGCACACGTGAACATGCATTTATGCTTGTCCGGCATGGACAGTGGGGTTTGGGTCGGTTGCTTCCCCGATGCTCCTGGCGTCAAGTGCTGTGGACGCATGTGCTCATGCAAGACTCCCAGCAACCGTGTGAGCTGAGTGTTCTCCTCGTCCCCATCTTCCAGAAAAGGAAAGCAGCTGGGAGGTTGCGCACACAGACCTGGGCATCGGGGCTGAGCCTGCACCCAGCCAGTGCTCTGCACACACGCACCGTGCCCTCGGGCACACACACAGGGCTCTGACCACCCTCATTCTCGGGACAAGAGTAATGACTCCGGGACTCAGAACGCTATGCCTATGTGTAATAAATTCAGAGAAGAAAAGGACCCCCCAGATGCAGTGACACCCGTGCAGTGTTGAGGGGAACGCACGACGGTGCACAGAACCGTTCACCAGAGTCACCACAGGACCCACAGTTCCACCCCCAGGAGCACAGCCGAAAGATCCAGACGCAGGGGTTCAGACAGGCCGCCCGTGCACCCCCGCCACCGCAGCGTGTTCACGGCGGCCAGCGGGGAGCCGCGGCCCTGGGCCATCACCGGGTGGTGGGCATCAAAACAAGGCCCAGCCACACCAGGGAACACCGTGAGCCTCAGAAGGGAAGGCACCTCCGACCCAGGCGGCCCCGTGGCACTGCGTCCAGGAAACCGGACACTGAGCCAGACCCTGCCTCCGCGGGGCCCCACGACAGGGGAACCCGAGGGACAGGAGCGAGAGGGGAGGCTGCCGGGGCTGGGCGGAAAAAGGACGTTGACCCCACGGGAGGCCTGATCTGCAGAGGCGGGCCCCCGAGCGTGGCACCTTGAAGTGGCGCTCCACGGTGGAGAGGAACCGCACGTTGTCCGAGGCCTCCGTGTGCAGCTTGAACAGCTCTGTGAAGACCGGCTGCAGGTTGGCCACGATCATGGAGTCTGCCTCCCGGATCACGTCCAAGACTTTCCTGACCATGGGCAGCTTCGTCTGTTCGTGGAGTGCGCTGAGAGTGGCGTTCCTCTCCCTCCAGAACTCGATTTCGGCCAGAGGACCGTTACCCTGAGAGGCGACAGGAATGCACAAACGACTGCCATCGTTAGTGGGACACCCGCAGCTGTGTCTCCAGCACCCATCCCTCTGTTCCCAAGGGGACATCCCTCTGTCCCCATAGAGGGGCTGAGCAGGACAAGGACTCCGGGGACTGACGCTAGACCCAGGACAGTCGGACCAGAGTGAGTCCCAGGACTTCGGCTGGGAGCACCGGACAAAGACACTCCGTCTTCCTCCAGACAAGGGAGGAAACCAGCCTGAGGGAGAAGCGCCCAGGGAGAGGAGGGTGGAGTGGAGAGTCACAGGGAAGCACAGCAAAAGCCTTGATCAGACTACACCTGAAACCAGCCTGCCTGTGGACCTTCCAGTTATGTGAGCCAACAAACTCTTTCCCTTATCTGAGCCAGCCGAGCTGGGCTTCCTCTCCTTGGCAGCCCGAGCATCACGACCGACCACGGCACTACCTTACCAATCAACGCAGGAAGTAACCTGACCGCACACGAACATCAGAGAGCCCCAGAACGGCATCTTGGGTGTGTTTACGTCGACCTCCTGAGGAGGTCACGAAGCAGCATGAAAACAGGCTCGACCACACAGGGTGCAGACTGCCGGCTCCTTCTCGGGGAGGCGAGCGTGCGCCGCACCAGGGACACAAGGAAGCACGGCCCAAGGTACCTGGGGCGTCTTCTTCAGCTGGCCCTCCACGGCCGCAGATATCTGGTTCAGCCAGCTGATCACGGTCTGCTCCAAGGCCTCCACGGTTTCCAGGTCGGCCGCCAGGGCGGACACCGGTCCCTCCACGCTGATGCTGGGCATTTCCAGCTTGATCTCACCTAGGACAGTAAAAGTGCCCCCCGCCCATCAGCTTGGGAGGAAATTATTACGGACGATAATGTTCAGTTTAACCTGCTGGCTCTTCTCCCCAAAGGTCAGTACGAGAAGCTGGGGTACGTCCCCTGCCCAGCCTGTCTGTATTCCCATCTCTTCCACGGGAATGAAAATGGAACAGTTTGGAAGGCGGATCGTTGTCCCAGTGTTAACCTCAATCAAAACGTTTAGTTGTTTAAGATGTTCCTGAAGTTACAACCTAGTAACTTCTGTTTAAAAACTGAACCAACCAGAACTTCACAGGTATTTGAGAAAACGCCCATCACGAAACACAGTCCAAGATAAACCAGAAACAACGACCTCAGGGGGCACCGAGGCAGTGCAGGGAAAATCTGAACAAGAACGATCATAAATTAAAAAACAAGAAGGCTCCCGGACTCTTACGTGGCCCTCTGAACGTGAACCCCGCGTGCCTGGCCAAAGGGGAGGAAAACGGAAGCTCACCTTCGAGCTGCTGCATCGTTCTCTGTATGCTGTTTGCGAACTTCTGGACGTTCATCAGAAACTCGTCCCGTATCAACTGAATGCTGTGGTACTCCACCGCCTCCCCCGGCACACTGGGCAGGTCCACTTCGCGCTCCAGGCGGTCGGCGACGTCCCCGGGAGCGGACCCTGTGGCTGCCTCCTTGTGCTGATTGAAGGACAGCGCTGGCAAGAACACCTGAAACGCCACGCCGGTCACATGGATCGTCACGCGATGCCGTGTTCGCTGACTCGTGCTGGCACGCTGCCTCCGGCTACGAGTGTCTGTCGCCGGAGGCACGACCGCAAGGGCAGCCCGCGGCAGTGCCGGTGGGGTCGGCGCGGTCAACAGCCCCCCCGGGTGCGCAGGAGTCAGACGGCCCTGACCTCGGCAAGGCCGAGCCCCCGCCCCCGCCCGCCCTCACCTGGCATATGACGTCTCTCAGGAGAGGAAGCACGTTCGCGTTGATGACCCCGTACTCCATGGCCTCGGGCATGGTCTCCATGGCCTCCTTCATGTCCACGGCTTCCAAGATCGCCTCTGAGAGGGGACGGGTCGGGGGTGAGAGGAGCGGGGAGTGGCAGTCACTGCTCCCCCGCGCACTGGGACGCTCCAGCCACAGACGCAGAACACACGCCACTTTCCAGTCAGACGGACGCCCTGGCCGCTGAGAAGCCGAAATGGACACGGACGCCGGGGGCCCGGGGCTGGCACAAGCGGCGCCCGAGACTCGTCCAGATGAGCGGCCCTGGCGGGGTGGCTAAAGCCGGACATGAACAGCAGCACCTGGGGGCTCCTGAAAAACACTGGCCGGGCTCCCTGCTGGGCTGGTCTCCGCCTCCCCCTCAACGCCTCCCCAGTTCACTGGCAACGTGCCTTTGACTCGTGGGGCCTTTACAAAGACATTCTCAGCAACAGGCCACCCTTCTGACGAGGTCTGACGGGTGTGAACTGGCTGCACTGACCGAAAACCGATCAGCACGCAGACATTCAGACGCCACCCAGGCGTGGCACTTCCCCCGTCTCATTGGGGGGAAAGGGGAAACACAACAAACGCACCCACTGAAGCTGGGCAGTGTTCTTCGCTTAACATATTTGTTTGTATCAAACACTTCTTCGTTTAAATTTATTTTAAAGGGAAACTGTGTCAACACCCAGTGTGAGAAAGAAAGAGAGCCTGACCTCAGTGAGAGAGCCCTAAAGAGGCGAGTAAGGGGAGGGTGAGGGTGAGGGTGCGCAGGAGCAACGCCCAGGCGCCTGCCCAAGGGCGCCTGTGTGCGGTGAGTCCCACTGTCACGGGCACAGCACCGTAACGGGGCGGTAGCTCCGGAGGCAGCACAAGGCTGCTCAGTGCCCACCCTCTGCGAGTCCCGTTCCTCCTGCTCACCCCCGCCCCCTGGGGGAGAACGAGTTACAGGAGCTCAGCGCTCAGCTGTGAAGTCCTCTCCCAAAGTGCCCCCGAAGTTCAGAACAAGGAGAAGAAGCGTAAGAGTTGTCCTAAAATTCAGGGTGTGCCCTAAAACGTAGCTAGGTGGGGAGAGTGGAAGTTGGCCTGAACGGATACAGCCAGGAAAAGAGCGGGGGTCGGAGGGGACCAGAGAGCAGCGGTCCCCGGGGGCGCCACTAAAAACCGCCCATACTTGCCCTGCAGGGCGACCTGGGCCTCTGAGAAGCCACACAGAGAGCACCCACCAAGGCTCACTTTACAACCCAAGGTAGATCATTTTGAATCTCCCACGGACAAGTTATAAATAGAACTAAGACTAGACTAATACAGTCAGTCCCCATCATGCACAGCAGCCCCGTCCTACACAGCGCCAGGAACGCCGAGTGGACGGCCACTGGGCCACTGTTCCCAGGAGAGAGGCAGGGCCGGGCCCCCGTGAGCCCCTGGTCTTGAAGACCTTGCTGGGGCACAGTCCAGCCGAAGACCCGTTAGTCGACGGGCGTCCCTGAGTCACTGCCGCGGACCTCCTCGCGCCCCACCACACTCCCTCCCCGTCCCAACTGCAGGGCTTAGCTAGCACCGCAGGCTTCCTCCCTGGGCGCACCCCGGCCTCCCTGAGCTCGGGGGCGCTGGACGGCCTCGGGCACTAGGCCAGGCGCCACCGTCCGCAGTGAAATCAGCAGCAGAGGGCACAGAAGTGTGGAACCCGTGGCCCCAAACAGGTCACTGTAAGGGCACCTGTTTACGGAGAAGCCGCAGTAAGAAGCAGAGTGTTGCCTCGTTTCAGCCATGTCAGCGGGGGACGCGCGTGTGGGGTGACTGCTGTCTCCCCCTCGGCACACGTCCTTGAACGACCTCGAAAGCATTGCCGGTCTTGATTTAGGCATTACAAAGAAACTCAAGTTGGTAGATAAATTTGCAGCCATGAAATCCAAGGAAAATGAGGACTATTCCAATAAAAAGTCACACTCTCAGGAGAGTGCAGAGAGTTAGACTCACGCACACACACAGGCGTGTGCAGGCCCCCACAATCGTAGGCACACAATGGAAACATACCTTTCGTATTTCTCAGAAAAAACACCACATTCTGGTCCAGAAACTCCTCGGGAACAGGAGCACACAGGACGTGGAGATACATCTTTTCCACAACTTGTGTGACAATTCTCTGAAACAGGAGGAAGAAACCCGTCACCCCGAGATTATCCTCCCCCTAAACAGCCTAACATCCCCTGGAGCTGTCCCCCCAGCGCCATGTTCCGAAGTCACTTGCCCACCATGCAGACACAGCTGTTACACGGCAGGCACTAGCGGTAACACATGGCCTGGAACGCACCCGGACACTTCTGCTGACTTCCGACGCAGCTGCACTTCGACCAGCTGCCCTGGCCGGTTCCCCAGGCCACAAACTGCAACTGCCCAGGCCGGCCCAGCTTTGGGGGCGGGCCCCACGCCTAGGGCGGGTCGGTGTGGCCTCATTCAGCAGGGGTCAGGCTGAATGCTTGCATCTCAGCTTTACCACCCCCCACCTCGGGATCTGCACAGGAAAGGGCCAGCTCAGCTGGTCTGGGCTGCCCAGACCTGCACCTGCAAGGCTTTCAGCCTGGCCCTTGACCGGCCCCTGGGTGACAACTTCCAAGACTGTGGAACACCCTGCCTGACTTGAGAGCCTTTCTGTCCTGGGGACTTGGGTCCTCCTGTTGGACAGCAGACACCAACGCAGTGACTTCCGCTGACGCTGCTCTGTCTGCCCTGGGCCCCGACTCACACTGCAGTCTGACCTCTGGGGTGCTGGAGACTGAGGAACCAAGGTCAGACACTCGGGCACCTCTGGCCTCTGTGACTGACCCCAGTGAAAACCCTGAATGTCAAGGCTCAGGTGGGCTCCCCTGACGGGCAGCGCTTCACACAAGCTGTCGCACAGAGCTGCCGGGAGAACGGGCTGTGTCCACGTCCTGCCCCGAGGAAGCTCGCACTGTGTTCCACTGGACTCCGCCCTGTCTGTCCGTCCCTGTGGGCTCTGGTCCGTGCTCCCGCGCTGAAATCAGCTGCAGCCACGAGTCCAGGAGCCCGCCTGGGTTCTGGGGGTCACTGTGGTGCAGCGCTGCGCCCGAGGGTGGCCTCTGGGACCCCTGCACAGACGTCTGTCATCTCCCCTCCCACATGGTGCGTCCCTTGTCTGAACTGGGTCAGTTAGTCAGATGCATCGGAAGCAGGGCAGTCCCATCACCCACCCCACCCCCCGCCCCGCCCCGAGGGGAAGAAAGCACACATACCTTGGCAGGAAAGTTTTCCAAATTCTCTTTATCCACTTCTGCACCCTCTATGCTGATTAAAGACGGAAACGTGGAACTGCTTTTCAACAGCAAATTCTTAACTGCAAAACATTATTCAGCGAGCAAGATGCACCAGTCAGAAGGCTGGGTTCTCTTCCATCAGGCCAGATGCACACTTTGTACAGCGTATTTCATTCACCAGGTGTGGTTCCAAAAAGCTGCACTTGCATTTACAAATGGGTCTATCGTAGTCCAGACTTACAATGTAACTAGGAGATCTGTGTTGCGGTTTTGACAGGCCCTCAATCAGAGACTGTGTGTGTGTGTGTGTGTGTGTCTTCTACTACAGTGTCCACTGAGTGACTGACTTCCCAGAGTTTCACTTAAAAAGATTTATCATCACAATGGGAATCACAGCTAACATGACAACATTTACTCCTTTTCCACGATGAAACTCGACATTTGTGGAGGGGTGACAAGAAAATAAAAACGACCCCGTACCTCTCAAGTCCACCGTCACCGGGACAGACCCAGAACCCCGGGGCCCGGGCACAGCCCTGAGAGTGCCGGACGAGCCTAGTAGCTACAGAGAAGAGAGACCCTCCCTGCACAGTTCAGCCCCCGCTTCGGGCGGCTCTGTGCGCGGTCGGGGTGGCTTCGGAATCAGGCCAACATGTGGGTCTGAATCCGCCCTCCTATTCTACTGGTTTCCCCATCCATGAAATCGGACAGCAGCACCCACTGACCAGACTCGGGAGGACCGGGGGCAGTGTGGCGCGGTGCTGGCACGCCGGCTGGCAGAAGGCGGCTTTGTGGTCGCCAGTGCTGACACTGTCAGAACACGGGCAACAGCCCGCAGTCAAAATACACTTCAGTGTACACTCTGTGCCACTGAGCTGCACACATGGGACGGGTTAAAATGGCAAGTTTTACGTGATGTATTATATTATCACGATAAAAAAACACACTTAAGTAGTGACTTGGAGTAACGCTATTTCGCTTTGCTGCAGAAGACTCTCCTGGCCTTTCTCTGCAAGCAGCTGCCTCCCACCCAAGCCTCCCTGTTCGCAAGTTCACAGGGCGCATTAGGGGGGACCCTCTGTTACTCGGCTGCGGCCCTCAGACCCACTGTGTGTCTTATCAAAAGCCAAGCCTTACTCGTAACGCACAGCCTTTCTTTCTAAACTTGTAGTCCCCAGTCTTCACCAGGGAGGGTATTACATTTTGGCTAAAATAAATTCTTTTGAAAAATAAAGGTGACTAGAAGAGACACTGAGCATGGCTAAAACCCCTTCTCCCCTCTGACTTTCAAACACTCAGGAGCGTGCTGCCCCGGTGTGTCTGACCTACAGCTTCTGCTGCTCACAAGGGAAGGCGAGTCACGGGATCGCAGGAAAGGGACGGGCCGCTCTGCAGGCGCTGTGGGGGGTGGGGCACCGAGGCTTTTCCGTGCTCCACTGCCGACACTTGGGGCTGGGGCACGACTGGCTGGGGGCTGTCCTGTGCTTTGCAGGGTCTTCGGCAGCGTCCCCGGTCGCCACCCACCAGATGCCAGCAGCACCCCCCTCCAGCTGTGACGACCAAATGTCCCCTGGAGGCCAAGGTCTCCCCTGGATGAGGATGGCCGCTGCAGACCTGGGCCGACACATCCGCCACTGCAGGGGAGACTGCTCCTGCCGGGACCTGCAGCGTCACGACACCCCCAAGCGTGTCTCCAGAAACGTCTCTGGTTTAGACCTTTCCACTGGTGAGCAGTGAAACCCCCGATGTGCGTCTCAGATTTGCCGAAAGAAAGGGCAAGCGCAGCTCACGCAGCGGGACGCCACCCGCACTGCGCATGTGCCGTGGGCTCCGGGCTGAGCTGCCTGAGACGCTGCCCGGGCAAGAACGGGTGTTCTGAGCTCCAGGCGACGGGCTGGAGTAGTGCCCATCCCCCTCGAAAGGCACGTCCACCCTGAACCTCAGACAGTGAGCATTTTGGGACCGAGAGTCTGCAGATGTGAGTAGTTAAGACGAGGTCACACTGGAGCAGAGTGGGCCCTAAATCCAGAGACTGGTGCCTTCCTAAGAGTGTGGATAATGCCCTGGCCGGTGTGGCTCAGTGGATCGAGCTCCGGCCTGCAAACGTAAAGGTCGCCAGTTCGATTCCCAGTCAGAGCACTTGCCTGGGTTGGGGGCCAGGTCCCCAGGAGGGGGCGCTCCAGAGGCAACCACACATTGTTGTTCCTCTCCCTCTCTCACTCCCTTCCCCTCTTTAAAACAAAATTAAAACTTTTTTTTAAAAGTGTGGATGAAACGAGGGCTTCTAGGACGAGTCACCTGACAGGGTGCTCTGCCCCTAAGTCCCTAACTGGGCAGGGATGGGGGGGTCCCGCCCCAGGCACTTAACGCCCGGAGTAAAGGGCTGTCTGCTCCGAGCCCTGCCGCCAGGTCTGCGCATCCCGTCAACGCGCCGCTGAACGTCCTCCTTCTGAGGCGAAGCGCCCTCTACCGGTCAGCCCGATCCCCGTCTTTCCGCCGCCTCCCGCCACCTCTGCCTTCTGGGCCCTCCGAGGCAGGAAAGAAACCGCAAGGTGTGGGTCTCAGGAGCACCTGAGATCCTGCTCCCGGGCAGACGCCGTTGGTTTGGCTCACACCCACCGGGGGACCCGGGCGGACCGGCGGCAGGAGGACCTCCACGCGACCCGAGGTGGAAATAGCCCAGGACTGACAACCGCCACCTCGGGGGAGGGGGGGGTAGCGAGCCGGCAGGCTCCCCGGGAGCCTTCGAGGGCCGCTCGGCAGGTGGCAGCTCGACTTTGGCCCTGCGACCACCGGGGCCGGGAGCCGCCGCCCATCCGCCGCCGCCAATCCGCGGCCTCCAGTTGCGGCAGCCCCGGGACACCAACGACGTGCCTACGGACACCCCGCGCCCTCGCTCCGTGCGTCCCACCAAGTCCCGGCTCCGTCTCCGGGAGAAGTGGAAACGATCCCGGCCCCGGCCCCGGCCAGGCCCCCCCCCCCCGCCCCCGCAGCACCGTCCGCCCGGCGCGTCCTGAGGCCACACCTGACGTTTTATCAATGACCCCGACTTGCTGGGCCTCGGCCTCCTCTTCCTCATTTTCCTCCTCAGACGGGGCAGGAACGTCGCCGTCTTCACAGCCACGTACATGGAAAGAAAGAAAAAAACCGTGACCGTCTCACTACGTGAGAGCCCATGGAGCCGACGGACCGGCTGAGGCGGGAGAGCCGCGCTAGTAAGTCCGCTAGAGCGGAAGTGACCCCGGCTGACCCGGAAGTCGGCCTCCCTGCGCTCGGAGTGTAATGTAGGTTCCGCCGTGGGTTCCGCCCACGGTCCTGCGGCGGGAGGCGTTTTCAAGGACGCAGCCTGAGAGCTCCTTGGGGCTGAGACTTTCAGGGTGGTGACCGTGACTGAGCCGAGCAGAGGTCTCTCTATAAGCTATGATCACGGCGGGCTGAGACGGCCTCGTTGGGCGGGCACCCAAAACGAGCCGCAGGGGCAGCCCCCTTGCTTTTTAAACCTCTCACCGCTCCACCTGCCTGCCCTTCTCCATCTCTCCTTGCTCCCCACGTCCGGGGGCCGGTCTGTAAACCAACGCGGTCATATGGAAATACCCGAGAGACAGCCTTCATCGACTCAGGGAAGAAGAAGACTTGCGCAAATTCTCCCGGAGACGAAGGACTCAAGAATCATCACATAGTGACAACCAGCACAGGGGAAACATGAATAACCAGAACGCATTTTAAAAGACGCTCAGCCCTACTAAGGACTGAAATGTCGATTAGCATAAGGAAGCGCATCCGCCATTCATCTATAGGAAAGAATAAAAAGATCGACCACATCCGGTGGGGGCGAGGCTCCCGGCACCCAGGCACCTCTCGGCTCTGGGCGTGGGCTGGCGGGGCCCTTCCGCAGAGCAGATTGGCAGGACCTACCCACACTGCAAATGCGCATGCCCAGGAGAGCAGCAGCCCCACTTTTACACGCCTATCCCACAGAAAGTATACATATGGATATATATATATATATGTGTGTGTGTGTGTGTGTATATGTATAAACATACAGGGTCTGGCAGAAGGAAGGCCTGTTTGGGTCTAGTTGGTAGGGTAATAATAGGGGTGTAATAATTTATCATTTGGAAAAGGTGTGGCAGGGTACACACCAAACTAACAGCGGTCACCCACAGGATTCCTGCATTCACTGGCGATTTCTGCCCGTGCCCCGACTGCAGAGAGCTGACTGCAGGGCACATCCACCCACTGTAGTTTTGGGAATCTCATTCAGGCATTACTTTACCATTGCACGCCAGGGGCCTCAGGAGATAGAAAGGACTGCTCTTCAGACCCTCCACAGCCCCTGCCCCTGTCAAGGAGAGGGAGGGCGAAGCCTCCCTCCCTCCCAGGGCCGCTTCTCTCGTGTCTATGGCCCGTCACTGGGCAGTGGGTCCTACTCTTGAATCCTGTGTGACCTAGGTGGGTGAGTTGTTCAAGCCTCCCTGGGCAGCAGCTTGCTGCTGTGTGAAATGGGGTAACAATACTCCCACTTCGTAGCACTAATGAGCTGATACGGCCGTTAGGGACTGCACCCGGGACAGACTAGGCACTCCATAAGCGTTTGCTGTGACTGTTCATTCCAGGCTGCCTTTCCAAGCGGACTGTGGGAGCCGGGACTGGGGACCATAACCGTCTGCAACCTGCACCGGAGGCCAAGGTCAGCCGGCACAGGTCCCCAGCGTGGAGAAAGCGGCAGGAGGGGCGGCCGCGGGCTCACCGATCTCCACCTCCACCTCCACCTCCTCGGGCACCATCTTGCGGTAGAAGAAGAGCGTGGCGGCGGCCTCCTCTTCGCTGGCCTGGTTGAGGAAGTGCAGTATGAGGTCCTCAGCCTCACCGTCGTTGCGGGTCATCAGGTCCTCAAAGAGCTGGGGGTCTGTGAGGCCGAAAGCCGTGTATACGCGGTCGCGCATCCACAGCACCCGCAAGTCGTCCATGGCGCCGAGAAGGGTCTCGCCCGGGGAGCCCAGCAGCAGCGGACCGGCGTCCTTGGCAACGGCCCCCCTAGCGACGGGCGCCCGGACAACGGCCGCGGTCGCGGGCACCAGCTCTCGTTGTCGCGGGACAAGCCTGCACCCCGCCCCTGCGCTCCCAGGGGCGCGAACCCAAACGAACCCAAACGCCGGAGGGAGGGTGACGGCGAACCCTGAGGAAGGGCCAGGACCTCACAAGCCTGCGCGCAGTGGGGCAAGGGGACCCTCCCCCCATCCCGACGTGGGTCCGCCCTTCTCCGAGCCCAGCTACTGGGCAGCACGCATGCTCCTCGGAAGCCGGGAGCTGCTCTCAGACCGCTGTGACCGAGGGCAGCCGACTGCGAAACTCGCAGTGCGCTGGGAGCGTCGTCCTGTGCCAGCGTCCTGCCCGTGCTGCTCTCAGGAAATCGCGGCGAGAGGTGACCACACAAGGTCACAGTACCCCTGAGTGGCAGAGGCAAAGCTGAAGACCAGGAAGGATTTGTCTGAGCCCGGCACTGCTATGCCTTGAAGGACGTTGGAAGGGCAGATACCTTGGGAAGAGGTCCAAGAAGGAACTAGTCCCTTTACAGGGTTTTGGGTCTCGGAAGGAGCCAGGTGTTTTGGCTTCCTAACCAAACCAGGGTGTAATAAAGCAAAACACGTTTTAAAAATATAGATGTATTTATTGTTCACCAGTAAAAAGAAGTTCAATACTGATAGGAAGATGCAAATTTGTCCTTGCATGCATGTGGGGAGCTTGGACTTGCTCAGTGGTGTTCCCTCCGCAGAGAGTTGAGCCCCTAGATGTCCGTTTTCCCTGTAGGAAATACGTGGCAAGTTCTAGGTATTTCTTAACATGATAAATCAAAGCTCAGCATCAACGGCCTGGCTATCAGGAAATTATCGCTCGGAACTGCCTTATTTTCGTTATCTTGAAGTAAGATTTCTCAATAATCTTGCTGGAAATATACCAGATGACATGCAAGCAAACCTGGCTTTAAAATTTTAACCAAGAAATTTTATTGTTTTCAAATGCAGACTGAAGAACAGTTGTTGAAGTTATTTTGTGTGTGTGTGGTTTTCCAAAATGAACAAGATTCTAAAATGTCCGTAAGAGCTACCTATGCTATCTGCTATGAACTTCTTAAACTGTTACAGGTTGAAACCTGAGACTAGAATGTTGCTCTAAAATGCCCATTCCAGCAGTGAGGGCAGAGGGGCACTCGGTGAAAGGTGTCTTTTCAAAGCCGTACCCACAATGACCGGAAAGGCCGCAGGGCTCAGGGACCTGACCAGACACCTTTGCGCTTCTTAACGGGCGTGACGAAGTCACCTTGCGGGATGAAGCCAGAGCCTACTTCCCTGAAGGAGTCCCCTGGGTTTTTAGGACTCCGTCCACACAGAGAATGAGGACTGGAGGAGTGGTCGCCGTGACACTTCTCTTTAGGGAAGCAAGCGTATTTGGCATCATCTAACAATGACCGGCGCTCCTCTTGAGATCTGCTGTCGAGAGAATCAAGTCTGTGCTGAGGACTGTAACACGACAGTCCTACCAAAGGCTTACACGCAGAACAAAGCGACTGCTCTGCAAACAGGTCCCTGGAACCAAGAGCTGTTATCAGGAAGTAAAATTTCCCCTGGTGCCTAAAAGACACCATTAAACCATATTTCTAGAGTTCTGTGAGGACTATTAATGTTTACTATAATTACATTCTACGGTTTTGATTGAAAAAATGACCCTATGCTCTCCATTCTACCCCCTGGGATGGGTGTTCATTAGAATGTAAAAGTGGCCCCCAAGACGAGCAGCCATGGGGCCAGGGCGCATGCCTGCAGGTGCCGCACGTCTTGCGTTTCCTCGTTAGCTAGTAGTTCCCCAGAAATCGTGACTTTCCTGGGGTGAATCCGCCACCATTTTATTACAACAGACCCTTGGAGTAAAGTAATCAAAAAATGACCACCCGTGAGGGACAAGTTTGATCCTGGACGGCATTATTTTGATTCCATACTCACCCCCAAAACTGTCCAACTTTCTGGGGGAACTCGGAGAGCAGAATCGCTTTCCGGAGTTTCATCGGGACCCTTTTGTGTTTGCTATTTTAACGTCAAGGACAAGACCCAGGAATTCCAGATGGCTCTGGGTAATACCTCATGGAGGAACAGCGTAGGATCTGTACTACATTTTAAAAAGTTTAATGTCAGAGTCACAGCTGTGTCGTGACGTTCGGGTCACGCCCCTCAGCACACGGGCCTTGAGATCGCCGAAGGGAGACGCTTGAGTCCAGCGCCAGCATCGCGTCGGCCTGTGACGAGAACGCCACGCTCGCCCGCCAGCCAGGGCAAGGGAGGACGGCGGCGAACAGGCCTTTGTGCGCGTCACAGAAAATGTGAGAACTCGGAAATACTGCAGATTTCTTTTTGAAAATAATTATCTAAAATCAGTTACAACAGAATATGAAAAATGAGCATAATTCACAAGACGACAGATCGGAACGTTCGACGGGACTGACATTCACGTAAAACTAAATGTCAAGGGGGCAGGTGAACTTAAACTAAAGACTCCAAGTTAATGGCTAACAATTAGCTTTAAAGTTTAGTTTAACAATTAGTTTAAAGTTCCAATTAACTCTAAATGCCTTCATCAGACCTTTCTTTAGACTTAGTCTGAAAGGAAAAGAACTATCAATGCATTGTGCTCAAGGGTAGGTTCCAATCTCTCTGTGGTAAAATATCTTAACGTATATTTTGTTATAAAAATACACAGAAGACTGCTTTTTACCCTTCCCTCACGCAGCATAAACCCCTTCGGGTCCAGTTGCATGGGTCACTTGCGTCCGACCCTGCCTGTGCCGCGCCTCCGCCAGGCACACTGCGCTGCGAGGCGCCGTGTACGGTTTCTTTCCGAACACACACACAATCATCGTCACTGGTTTGATGGAGGGACAACAGGGCGAGAGGTCTTTAAATATACACACAGGTAGGGTAACCACGTGTTGCAGGTTCTGTTACCCCGTTTCCCCAATTATAAAACAAGACAAAGTTGTAGAAACCATCTCCTACTCGTAATTCTGGACAGCATACAATAAAAAAAGGTTCATATACTTTCAGTCAAGCAGAATAACGTGTCTTGATTATCCGTCATTAACATTTTTAAAAAACTAGACTCAACTTCAGCTGTTGGAAAATATTATCTGACTTCAGGTGACAGAATAACTCTGTTTTTTTTCTTTTTTTTAATAAGGTGAAAAGGAATTAAGTATCTAAGACCATTTTCAGTTAGCCATTTGGCATGGACTTCTCTCCCCCAAGTCTGTATTTTAAAAAATAACTTTAGCATAACTGTTGGCATTAACTTATATTTGTTCATCATAAAAACTGAAATAGATTTACGTATCTAAAATTGATCAAATTTACAAAATATTTAACATGAGGAAGAGGTATATCTTACAGAATTATTTGGCTATATCATAAGGCAATCAATGAAGACAGAATTTTCCCCATCGTGAATCTGACCTAAGTGAATTTCTACAACATGATAATTCTCTGTCACTCTGAGAGCTGGCCGGGTGCGGCCAAGTGATCACGCCCCCTCGTCGTTGAACTTCCATGAAAGGCGTCTGAACGAAAAAGGGACGAATTTGATGCCTGCACCAACGTAGAATTTGTTCTGAAATTCTACCCTAAAAGAAAAAAAAATTCCACGTGTTAAAGAAACGTTGCAAATAACATTTCCTAAAGCAAATTTTACTAAGCTTAAGAAAAAAAAAGTTCTTGCACTGAAACCGCTCCGTTCCACACGTGCTCTGGGCAGGAATTATTTGCACTCAGATGAAACTTAACTGCACACCCACCCCACCTGGGCTTTCTCAGAGCGCACCAGAAACGCTGACACACACGCCACCCCACACCCTACACTACGGTCCTCTCTCCCCGCCTTCGTAACTGGATATGCAGACAGGTAACCTGACATACACTGTGGAACATTAAGAAATAGGTGTGAAGTATTTTACAAGATAAAGCAATCTGTCAGGCCCAGAGTGAACGGAAAATATGACTATTCATAATTACTTGGCAAGCATTAACTTGCTTTTACTCGCCAGTGGTAACGATTCGGAAACACAGCCCAGGGGTAACTCAGGGGATCTGAACACGCCGATCCCAATGTGAGGAAGAATCAGCCTGAATCAAGCACAGAAGTGTGTGTGGGCTTCCTGTGCACGTGTCGGGGGGAGGAGCCAGGGTGCTGCGAACACTGGTTCCTGCGCCCCGTCCCCCGCTCACCAGTGCAGGCGTATGGCGTGCAGGAATGCAGACAGCCCTTCCATGACCAGAAGGATGAAGACGGTCAGAACCGCGAAGAGCGCGATGACGGGCAGCAGCAGCAGGACCCCGTAGGTGGTGTCCACCCGGAGGCCCACGCGCATCAGCATGGCCCACAGGACGTCGGACAGCTCTGCGGAGGAAGCATCGCGCACAGTCAGCTGCCGTTCCCACTCGGCGAGCCTCCGCGGTCGGCTCGCGGGACGGGGTTTCCTCCGGCGAGTCCCAGCCGCCGTGGGCGAACTGACCGCGCCCGCCTCCACCAGAACACACGCGTGACCCGCTGCTCGTGTGAACCGTCTCCAACACGGAGGGGGACAGGCAGGCCAGGGACACGGGAAGCCGGCCTCCCAGTGAGAGCTCTCGCGCCAAACCGGGGTGGGGTCGGCTCTGTCCCAGCGCAGCCCTGGGCCGGGAGGGAGGAAGCCGGGCGTCCGGTCCTGGCTGTGGCACCAGTGACCGACCCGGTGTCCCTGCGTCGGCACCCACCCTCACTGGGCTTCCGTGTCTTCCTCTGCAAAATGAAGACGACAGACCAGGTCCCTTCCAGCCACGAAATCCCAGACTTTCGGCCGTGCTCATAAAAACATCAGTGTGACGAGAATAAACGTAAACCCTCCCTATCACCAGTTCTCACCGGCACGGGCAGGCTCCACCCAAAGCAGGCTCAGTGATCAGCGGAAACCATCCCCTCGTCCCCGTGGCTTGGAGAATTTTTGTCAGATCATTAAAAATGCTTTATTGTCAGTTTATAAATGCATAAAAAATGAAAAATAATAGATCTACTTTTAAAACATAGGAAACATTGAGTATTAAATTCCCTTCTTTTACCAAAAAAGAAAAACACGCATCCAGGGTGGTTTGAACGCTGTGCCTTCTCCTCGTGGAACCCGGGTGAGCTGGCCCCCGACACAGCGCGGGCAGGTGGCTGCCCCTGACTGCCCTCTGCCGGCCAGGTCCCTCACTCGGCCCCCATTCCGGAAAGTGCCGCCTGGGCCTGCCGCTGTGGCGCAGGGAGGAGAGCCACCACGTGCTTTGCTGTCTGCGTGTGAACGCGGAACAGGCAGAGGGACCGACCGGTCCCCGGCAGGCTCTGCCAGGACCGAGGGACTGGGCACTGGTCACGGAGTGCACGTGTGTGTGTGTGTGTGTGTGTGCGGTGACCCGGCAGTGAAGCCGGGACTCTGCACTGTGGAGACCAGCTGCCGTGGGGCACGCGTGTGATGTGGCTGAGGGTCATCCTAGCCATGCACAGGGAGGACCGCCTGTCACCAGAACCACTGGCTGGCACAGCTTTAGGGCCTGCCTGGGAGAAACGCACGCTCCTACTTGGGAAGCTGGGACTGGACAATAAAGTACCAGCGACGACACGAACAATGGTGGTGACGACAGAGAGGGCAACAGTGCCAGTGCCGCAGGCCCCAGGCCTCCCCAGGCCCTCCTGGCTCTGGGGTTGCACAGCAGCCCGAGGCCCGACGGCCACCCCGGGGCTCCGCATGCTCAGTAGCTAAGACCCAACAACACGCATCGGATCGGACAGATGGCGCTGGGCTTCCCTCGCAACCTGAAAGCGTCCCGGGGAGCCGGCTGCGGTGCGGGGGCGACACTTACGTGCGTGAGCCAGGCTGAGGGCCCAGAGGCGCAGGTAGGACGCGGTGTTGGAGATGCAGCCCAGGCAGTACTCGATGGAGTGGATCGCCTGCGTCATCAGTATCTCCCCGAAATTGAACTGCGGGAGAGAGAACATGGCACGGTCAGCATCCGCGTGCCACACCACACGCGTGCTTGCGAGGACTCGGGGACACGCTCCCGGTCATGTTCCTCGGAATTAACCCACTGTCTCAAACGAAACACTAAATCACCACCGATTAAACGTGACAAAACGTCGATGACAAGAAACTTGGTTCCATCTCCCTTGGCGAGCCAAAGGAGTTTCCGAGAATTTCCACACACCGGAGCGGCACAGTCTGGGTCCCGTCTGCCCGGCTCTGGGCCTCTCTTCTTTGGGGGGAACCGCTTCCTCTCCGTCTAGCCCTGTACCCCCAGCCACAGCAGTGACGGGCTGAACCCTGCTCCCCAAACTTCACTCTGAGTAAGTCCCAAGGTGACCGTGTTTGGAGAACAGGGCTTAGGAGGAGTGAATGAGGGTTACGTGAGGTCACGTGGCCCGGGCCCTCATCAGAAAGCCCGGGGGCCTCGTGGGAAGAGCGAGCGGCCCCAGGTGCGCCCAGAGAAAGACTGAGCGAGGACGTGGGGAAGGCAGCCACCTGCAAGCTGAGGAGAACGGCCTCGGGAGAAGCCGACCCTGACGACACCCTGATCTTGGACGCCCAGCCCCCAGAATTGTGAGACATTAACTTCTGCTGTTGCAGTGACCCTAGCCAGGCCAAGCCCAGCTTCCTCATGAGTCTCCCTGACAGTCGTGAGCGATTAAGAGTGCTCTTCTCTCTGAAAGACTGAAGAAAATGAGCCCAGCACAGCCTGGCCGGTGTGGCTCAGTGGGCTTGGTGTCACCCCACAGAACAAAGGGTCACCAGTTCGATTCCCGGTCAGGACACAGGCCTGGGTTGTGGGTTCAATCCTCAGTCAGGGCGCATATGAGATGTTTCTTTCTCCCATCAATGTTTCTCTCCCTCCCTTCCCCTCTATCTAAAAATAAATAAGTAAAATCTTTAATTAAAAAAAAAAGAGAAAGAAAAAAATGCTGGTCGCATAACTTAAAGAAAGAAAAGAAGTCCAGAGCCAGCTGTGGCCACGGCTCCAACGTCACGGAGCCGCCCGGCTGCAGCACAGGAAGCGGATCTGCACAGACACACCACCCCAGGCCTCCCGGAATCGGGGTCCACCGACCAACCACCCCGGGGCCGCGGGGCTCCGCCCCGACGGCAGCCAGCGTGCACTGGGCCCCGTCTCACGGCCACAAGGCAGGTCTGCCTGGATGAGTGTCTTTGGGAAGGAGCGTCCGTGGCACCTGTGGTCGGTCACCAGGTAACCGCCGCTGCAGCGTTACCACCACAAATCCCACCGAGAAGCGGACACGACGGAAGTGAAACCGAAACCTGACGTATGATGATGACAACTGTGAGGCCAGACGAGCATCTGGGAACCGCGAGCAACGGTTGTTTCGCTTCCGCTTTACCTGCTCATTGAGGCGTGTCGCGGGAACGCTGGTTAGCAAGTTCAGGTGAATTGCCGGGGCGCGACACTGCGACGTGCTCCCCCCGCCCCGGGCTCGCCACCCCGACAGCGGCCGACCGGACAGGGCGGGCCCCACCTCCGGGTCCGCGTGCCACCTCACTGACGTGTCCTGCTGCGGCCCACCTCGCCTCCCGGGAAAGCGTCCCAGAGCCCCCAGCTGACGGCCACCCGTGTCCCACACCGTGCCGCCAAGACCACTTTTGTCCTTGACGGCCAGAACGGCACGACCAGCTGCTGGCAGCACTGGTCACAACAATCACCATCGTGAGGCCCCCGGCGGTGCGGCCCGCGGTGCACACTGCGTCCTGTCCCTGCGTCGTGTGTCGTCAGCACCCGAGTCACCCTGTCAAATAGCCCGGGGAGCGGGGCTCGTCCAAGCGAGCGGCCGGGTCACCTGTCTGCGCCGACCCGCCTCCCGTGAGGAACCCCCACCATGGAATGAAGTCCCTCTCGGTCCACCCCGCGCCTGTGTCGTCCTTCGGTCCGCAGACACCTTCCCAGACCACCAGCACACCTGCACCCCGCCAGCAGACACCACCCGCGGCCTCCGCGCTGTTCCGTGGGAGACTCGCACCTCCGCTCTCGAGGTGGCGGCTGCCCCCCCACGGAGAGCTCGGGCGGGTCCGCACCCCCGCGGGCCCGGGACGCCTTACCTCCTCGCCAGTCACGGCCCTGCACCCGTCATCCAGCCGGCCGCCGCCCTCCTCCACGTCCTGGCTTCCCAGCAGGGACACCTCCTCCTCGCTGTCCTTCCGCACGAGCGTGTAGCCGCCCTGCCGGCAAACACACAGAGACACGGTCGGCGCCGCCGGCCGGAGCCCCGGCGACACCGGCCCCAGGTGGAGCCCCCTCCCTGGTCTGAGCGACTTCCGTCTCTTCGGGGGTGAAACATTCGTTCTTCAAAGGACAGTGAGCACGTCACACCCGTCACAATGACTACTATGTAAAAAAGCACAAGGAAGGAAAGATAAAAAATGCAAAACCAACATTTTTTTAAAGAGCACGTGTCAGTGAAGGCATGGAGGGACGGGACCCCAGGCGCTGCTGCTGCAGGGGGACCCCGGGCGGCGGCTCCTCCAACAGTGAGCCCGGAGCCAGAGCCCGACCCAGCGCTCCCACATCCGGGTGCAGGCCCCAAAGACATGCTCATACGCCCGTGTTGCCAGCAGCGTTGTTCACAACCGCCAGCAGGTACACACACCCCGAGTGTCCGCTGGTGGGCGGACCGTGAACAAAGGGCGGGCAGTGCCCGGCGGAGCATGGTCGGCCTGGGGTGGGGAGGAGCCTCTGGCACAGGCTGCTGCGCAGAAGGCCCTGGAGGCCACTCTGCCCGGGGGCGGGGGCGGGGGGAGGCCCACCGCAGACAGGCAGGGTGCCGGGAGTGGCCACACTAGACACCCCCAGAGCTGGGCGGCAGAAGGGCGGTCGCTGGGGCGGGGGAAGGGGGACCAGGGTGAGTGTTTCGTGGGGACGGAGTTTTGTTTGGGAAGAGGGTCTCCCTGGAGACGGAGGGTGGCAGGGGGTGGCTGCACCACTGCGTGAGTGTGCCTTGTGCCCCTGATTGTGCACGCTTGAGCACGCTCAAGAAAGAAGATGTGTTGTGTGTGTTTTACCACAATTTTTTAAAAGGGGATAAAATGAGAAAATAAACGCCTAAGTCTAGAAAGAAACTTAACGTGGCTCATAATTCAGCAGTAAAACTTAAGGGCATTACTTTCAACGTTTTCCCACAATTTCTGTAATTAAATTATATATTTTTATATGAATAAAATTACTTTTGAGGGGAAAAAAATAAGAGGCAAGAAGGAGAATAAGACGTTTTGACCGGCAGGACTCCATCTGAACCGCCGGCGGGTCCGGCCCCCGTGGCGGGGCCTGTCTCCGCGCCCAGACACTCCGGCTCCGGCTCCGGCTCCGGGGGTGTCTCGTCTGCAGAACAGGCAGCCCCAGGTCTAAATCGGGGAAGCTCTGGCTTTTGAACGAGAGGCCGGGGACCCCCGAAAGGTGTTTTCTTCCCCAAACCTTCCGTAGCCAAGGGAGACCCCGCGCCGTGTCCACGGACGCGCGCCCGGCCGAGCACTCACCCTGCTGACCCCGAAGCAGCTGCGCCCGTTGTGCAGCCAGAACAGGAACAGGGGCTTCCCCAAGAAGAGGACCGGCACGGACAGCGCGGTGATGGCCAGCAGCAGCCTCTGGACGTGCTCCTGGGGGCGCAGGAGGAGGGGGTCAGCGGCGGCACGCGCACGAGCCACGGTGTCTGCGGCGCTCGCGACCGCAGCGGCGGCGAACGCACGGAATGCCCGTCTGTGTACCAACAAGGAGCGGGAGCCGGCGGGAGCCGGACCCCACGGGCCGGCGGGCGGTGTCCTGAACCCACAGCGGGGTCCCGGTGCCGGCGGGCGGCCGACCCTGCTGAGAACCGCAGATGGGCTTTCGTTTGGACCAGGAAGGAAGCTGCGGGGAAACGCTGAAGAGTCAAACTCGAGCTAGTACTGCCAGGTGTTATTTCTGGAAACACCGTCGGGGGGAAACACAAGAGAAGCTGCACATTTTTCTATATCCTTGGTTCGGGGTTTTTTTTTATAACTATAGTGACTATTTCAAGAGCGCGAACTCTCACACGTGAAAAATACGGAAATGGCATTCAGGAAACTAAAAACATTTCCTTAGAACGGCAGAGGTCTCGCAGTTGTCTGAAAGTAACTCAGGAGCGAGGCAGACGCACGCTGGCACAGGCACCGCGGTGGGGGTGGGCCGGAGGGTCGGGAGGCGGGTGCTGAACGGGCCACCAGAGGGGGCGCTGTCCCCTGCTCGGCCCTGTCTGGGGCCCTCCCAACAAACACGGGTTCCCAGAGCCCTGCACCCCCCTCGGCCACAGGCGGCAGCATCCGTGTGCGAGCTCCCGTCCTGCGTGACCAGCACCCTCGCCCTGAAATGCCGATGGGAGTGGGGGCCATGGGGGCCGTGGGCAGAACCACATCCGGGTCGGGTCATGAGCTGCACGGGCAGGCAGAGCAGGTGCGCGTCCGGGGCCTGAGCCACCCAGAAGACGCCACCCGCCCCGGGAGGGGGAGGCCGAGGGCGTCAGGAAAGGGCAGGAAGGAAGGCTGACCCCCGAGGGCGGCGCGGGCTGGAGAGAGGCGTCCCTGCCCGGCCTCCCTGCCCCCAGCACCCACGCCCCACTGAGCTCTGCTGTGTCTGCCTAGGCTGTGTCGCTCTGCAAAGGCTCCGAAAACAGTGCCAAAACACAGTCCTAGAATCCTCACCGAGAGAAACACCAGCAAGAGGGAAAAGCTCGAGCCGTTCACAGAGGGTGCCCGGCGGCAGCGCCCCGCGGGGCCGCAGTCGGCTGCGTGGAGCCTCATCCAGCTCGGCCTCTCGGCTGCACGCACCAGTCAGCGGACCCAACGTGCCGGGTCGGCACGACTGCAAACCCAGGCGCCACCCGGCTCAGGAGCACCGGGGTGTGGCAGTGACGGCGGAGAGGGCCGTCCCGCAGGCAGGGTGCTGAGGCCCTCGTGGTGGCTCCGAGACCAGGACGGCACGCCCTCCCGGCCCCTCCCATGCACTCGGGGCCGGGCACTCTGCTGAGGGCTCCGACGCACCAACTCCACGCTCTGAACAAGTGGGTCTGGATTCCACGGCCACTTCACCGACGAGGGGACCGGGGACCAGGGCCCGGGGCGCAGCAGGGCTGGGGCAGGCAGGCAGGCAGGCAGGCAGGCCTCGGAGCCCAGGCTCTCGGCCACCGGCCGCACCGCGCTGCGCATGGGCGGCACCACACAGACGCACGGTGACGAGAAGCCCCGGAGCGGACCGCCGTGCTGTGGCCCAGAGGCCGATGCCCTGGTGACCAGCCTCGGTCAGAGACTGATTTCAAAGACACAGGACAAATGGAGGCCGCCCTCGGGGATCCCCCAGTGACATGTTCTGACGGCTCCCATGCGGCAGCGGGTCTGGGTCCCGCTGTCCACCCAGCGCCCCCAGCACAGCGTCCGGAGCAGGCTGGTGTCCTCCTGGGACGCCACAGGGAGGCGCAGAGCCCCGGGTGCCGGGCGGCCCAGGGAGAGCACCGGCCCTCGTCCGCCGGCCACAGAAAAGGCTGCGGCAGGGCTGCCCATCGGCTCGGGGTGGGGGGGGACCCCTCACCTGGCCCGAGTACAGCCCGCTCGTCGCACTTCCCGGGAACAGGAACATGTTGATGAACTCAATCAGGATGCTGGGGGCGGCCCTGGAGGTCTCCGCGGAGTAGGCCAGCCACTTGTAGAAGATCATGAAGATGAGGTACCCAAAGATGCAGAGCAGGAAGAGCAGCTCTGGGATGGAGACCAAGTAGATGTTGAACTTCTTCCTGAAGTGCCTGGAAACAGAGGAGCCCGTCAACCCGCAGAGAAGGCGGGACTGAGACAGACAGTCAATTTCCCGCGAGGAAGCCCACCTCAGCCCCCCGACATCCGCCCGGAGCCCCACGCCAGTGACTCAGGGGCATCTCGAGAGCAGACACCGCCAGGTCCGGTCAGAGAAAAAAAGACACGACCCCTTTCTCTCACTACACCAGCTCTCACAGACAAACAGTTTTCTAATTAAAAAAAATGGTGAAACGAGAAAAGTCAAGTCTCTGAACGCACAGGACCACACGCTGCCCCCGTCACTCGGACGTGTAAGTGCCTCGTCTCCTGCCCTCCCTGCCTGGCCCCCGGCGGCCCGCACGCCGCCGGGCACGTGCTCTGTGCGCAGGGACACCCGCTGCACGAAGGAGCCGAGGGAACAGCCAACACCCTGTGTCGCCAACCAGAACCGCGCAGCACGACTCCACCACCGGCTGCCCCCGGCCTGTGCAGGCCCCACTCCAGGGGCAAAACCGCGAACGCCCAGCTAGGCTCAGAAACGCTGCTTTTACACAGCCTGTACTCACAAGTGGTTAAATATTCCCAGGACGACTCCAAAGGTCATGTGGATAATCCCTAAAATCACAGACATTTTCATCTTGAACGAGTTCAGGAAAGTGAGGCGATTCGTGGCCAAGTTCCAGATCTGCAGACAAGACAGACAGACCCAGCAGGCTGTGACGCCCTTCCCGCGCCCCACGCCCGGGGCTCGCGGCGCCGGGGTGGGGGTGCGGGGGTGCAGGGGCGGGCGGGCTCCGGGCTGAGGTCAAGGCGGCCACTCCTCTCCACCCTCCAGTCTGAGAGGCACCGCTGTCCCGGCCCCGGGCCACAGGCTGCCGCACAGCAGTTCCATTGTCAACTCGAGCTCCCGGGATGACGAGGATGCGGGGCTGCGTTTAGGGGCGCGTCCAGGATGGGACACCGGGGAGGAGAGGGAGAGGACGCGCACCCGGAGCCCAGGGGGCGGGAGCGTCCCCTCTGCGGGCAGCTGGGGGTGGGGGGGTGGTGAGGCGGGTCCTGGGGTCTCTGACCCTGGGCGGGGACACGTTCGATACACTGTCCCGTAAGTGTGTCTTAAAGTTTAACTGCAGAAAGAAAAGGAAAAAGGGCGGGCAGACTCATCGCTTCGAAGCGGGACCGGGATTTCGGAGAGCGAGGCCAGGCTGGGACGGGCCGAGAGGGGGCCGGCCGGCTGGCCCGCGTGGCTGAGCCCGGTGTGCGGCCGGCACTCCCCGTGGGCGTGGAGCTCAATTTTAGAGTTGGGCACGGGGCCGGCTCCCGGGGAAAGCGGGGAGAACGAGAACGCCTGTTGCGTGTGTCTGCGTGTCCTCGCAGACGCTCCGGAAGGGCACACGTGTGACCGGCACGAGGCCCAGGAGCGGGGGGCGGCCGGGGGCGTCTGGGGCCCGTCAGCCAGGGTTGGAGGGGTTGCTTCTCACCAGACCCAGACCCTCCCCGCACAGAAAGCCCCCCTCCCCGCGCCGTGGATCTGCCCGCGGGCCCCGCGGCTGCCGTGCCGTTTTACAGTCAGACTGAAACCCGTGCGGTGCCGGGCGGGCACCGGAGACGTCGGGGACCCCTGTGTGATGCGGACGACTGTCCCGCCGCCGTGCCGGCCGCACCCCTGAAACCAGCACCCAGCAACACTGCCTGCAACCTGTGACTGGAGGAGGATGCCGAGAGAAGAGACGAAGCCTGTGACCCTTGAGGGACGGTGAGAGAGAAACCACCGCGGTGGCCAGCACCTCGTGCACGGGGCGGGGGCGGGGGGGGGGACGGCGGGGAAGCGTGCACTCACGGGGTCGATGCCGAGGGGGTAAGGGCCTTGGAACACGCCGGGGACGCTGGGGTCCAACTGCAAGACCCGGCTGTGCTTGACCACGCTGTCGCTGCAACAGAAAGCAAGTGAGCAGGAGGAGGAGGAGGACGGAACCCGGGCCAAGGCGTCTGCTCCCCGACCCCCGTGCGGCGAGGGGACCCCCGTGCGGCGAGGGGACCCGTACTTCCAGAGCGCCATCCTGCCGCGCTCGGCGGCCGTGTGGCCGGCGCTGTACATGGCGGACACGTTCCAGCCGGAGCCGAAGAGGTTGACGGACTTGGAGAAGCAGTCGTTGTAGATGAGGCCCGTGTACACGGAGAACAGCCCCATCAGCAGGAGGATGTAGCGGCCGTTGAAAAACATGCGTGTGATCTGTGGGGCGCGGCGGGGGCTGAGCCGGGGACGCGGCGGCGGGGGGAGGTGCGTCCAGCCCAGACCTCGGCCGCCCGCTCCTCTCCACCCCCGCCCTCGGGGCTCCCGAAACCAGGCAACGCCACAGGCGCCCCCGTCACACCGAGAGGACCCGCCCACGCCTCTGACGTCTGGGTCAGCCGGGTCACGGTCACGGCCAGCCACCGAGCAGCCCTGGAGAGCCAGCTCTCGCTCGCCCGCTCGGTGCAACAGAAGGGCATCGGCACTCACGCCCCCCCCCCCCACCCCGGAGGCGGACGGGCGAGCGGCGGCGCTGCCCCTTTACCTCCTGGGACTGCGTCAGCCGCGGGTGGTCCTCGTTCAGCACCAGCAGGAGGGCGAACAGGAACATCACGAAGCCGTGCCCGAAGTCCCCGAACATCACGGCGAAGAGGAAGGGGAACGTGACGATGGTGAAGAGCGCTGCGGGGGGGCGGGGACTGCTGACCCGGGCCAGGCG
Organism: Phyllostomus hastatus; assembly: GCF_019186645.2. Taxonomy (NCBI): domain Eukaryota; kingdom Metazoa; phylum Chordata; class Mammalia; order Chiroptera; family Phyllostomidae; genus Phyllostomus; species Phyllostomus hastatus. The sequence continues at coordinate 11,428,690 of NW_025333537.1, read as the reverse complement.
GGGCGCTCCCCTCCGCCCGGCCCCCGCGCAGCGCCCGCCCGGCCGCGGCCCGACGGGCCCGTGCTCAGACGCGCGCATTCGGACGCCCAACCTGGGTTCACCTCCCGGTAGCTGCCCACGCCGTAGGCGTCCACGATGTTCTGGAAGCCCTCGGTGAACTTGTTGGTGCGGATCAGCGTGGGCGGCGTCTCCCTCGTCGGGATGGTGTTCATGAACGAGGGGATCGCGGCACCACTCTCTCTCTTCCGCGTGAGCAGGGAGAGAAGGAGAAGAGACTTACTCTCCAGGAGCCCTGCCGACCAGCTCGGACGCCCGCCGCCGCGGGTCCGGCGGGGCCCTGCGGGAACAGACTCAGGCAGCGGAATATTAAATAGTTATTTTCAAAAACAGAAAAGTTTGCCCCGGGCGGTGTGGCACGGTTGGTTGGGCATTGTCCCGCGAAGCGAGAGGTCGCTGGTTCGATTCCCAGGTCAGGGGCCTGGGTTGCGGGTTCAGCCCCTGGAGGGGGCGCACACGAGAGGCAACCAATCAGAGTTTCTCTCTCACACACTGATGTCTCTCTTCCTCTCTTTCTCCCTCCCTCCCCCTCTCTCTAAAACTAAGTAAATAAAACCTTTTTAAAAATAGGGAAGTTTCATTAAGTGAAAAGAGCAGTATACATAACACGTGACCTCTTGTGAGAAAAGGAAAGAAAAATCACCCATTCGTGTCTGCTTGTCCGGGATGAAGAGCCGCACAGACACCCTGGGACTAAAGCGCTGGCCGTCACTGGGTGGGGGCATGGGCGGTGCCGCTGCGGCATGGCCGCCGCATTTTCTGACGTTCCCACGGGGGGGGGGGGAGGGGCGGGACTGCGCCCCTCGCTCGGAAGACCAAGGCGAGAACCCCACTCACACACGCCTGGAACGGCGGGCGCTCGGGCAGCCCAACCCCAGGAAGAGGCCCGGGCGCCCCCGTGGCCCCGAGAAACGCGGTCTCTCTCTCTCTCCACACTCGCAGGTCTGACCGCCCAGCGGGCGAGCGCAGCGGGGCCCGGTGGGACGGCCTTACCGACCCGTCCTCGAGCGCCCGGCGCAGGCCCTGCAGGTCGGCCTCGGGACACCAGACCTCGGCGATGAGGCACTTGTTGGTCACGTCGAAGCTGCACATGTTCAGCATGTGGTAGATGGCCTTCATCTTCTTCACCTGGATGGCGCGGGGGTAGACCGACTCGGCGGCCTTGCACAGCACTTGCCTTAGGTAGTCCTCGGTCTTGTGGAGCACCTGGGTGAGGACAGCGGCGGGCGCTCAGCGGAGCGGGTGACCTGCAGTGTCTGCCAGGCGCCCACCGGCCCTGGAGACACCCGTGGGGGGGTGGGGTAGCTCCTGCCTCTCCTCCCAGGGCCCAGCACCACCCGGGGGCAGGGGGAACACCTGAGTGTGGCCCGTCTGACCTCCTGGAGTGGCCTCTCAGGGACACGGCCCCAGGGCCACGGGAGAGGCCAGAGGGCCTGGTGGCTGCGGCAGCAGCTCGGCCCGGCCGGGTGCCGAGCCCCCGGGTCCCCGCCCGTTCCCCACCTCGGCCCGGCTCCCCGCCAACCCGGTGGGCCCCCATCTCCCGCCCTGTCCTGCCAGGAGTGCCCTCTGGCCTAAGCAGATCACCGCCAGCTCCCTGCAACCGAGAGCCCCTCCGCCATCAGCAGACCCGGGAAACAAGAGCCACACTTGAAACGGGCTCATCTGTGCCCCCCGACGGAGAGATCCCCCCCTCCGGGCCCCACAAAGGTGGGCTTTCGTTGCAAAGCCTGGCGCTCTCTAGGTTTCGAACAGGCTGCTGGGACAGAGCCGCCACAAAGAGGGGGCAGGTGAGTGACCTTCCAGTCTTCCTAAAACGCCTGAGTGGCCCCCGCCGAAACGCGCCCGGGAAGGCAGGAAGCGTGTGGGCACGCGTGGGGCAGCTCCGGCCGAGGCGGCGGCGGCAGCGGCGGCCCACTCACGGTGTAGAGGTCCTGGATGCGGGTGCTCAGCCCCTCCTGGATCTCCTGGCGCTCCGCGGCCGTGCTCGGGTAGGGGTACACGTGGCAGTGGTAGCTGGAAGGCAGAACCCAGGCAGGCACACGTCCCGCGGGGCCGGGTCTCCCTGGCCGGGACGGCTCCCGACATCACGCCCAGTTCCAACCTCCAGACACGCGCCACCCTCCCCGGGTGGGAACCTTCACACGGGTTTGAGACGGAAACACAAAGATAACACGCGACACCTGTCACCTTTGAAAAAGAGAAGTCAAGGGGAGACAGAGGCGCTGGTGAACCAGCACCGCCGGGCCGTGTGCTGCAGTGAGCCCCTCCCCCACCTCACAGCGCCACCAGTCTCGGGGCCGCGTGACGCCAGGACACGGGTGGGGGGGGCACGCAGGGCTGGGCCCGCCGCCCACACTGCAGCCACCCCACCCGCCTTAATGCTTCCCTGTAAGTTCTGACTCCTAAAATTAGCCCCGCCCCCCGCCTGACCCCCAGCGGGGACGTCCGTGGCACCATGGGCCGCTGAGCCGGGGCAGTGTTTCTGCCGCGCGCTCAGACAAGCGGCTGTCCACAAAACCACCGCCGGTTTGCCCACGTGACGCCCGAACGCCTTCCACGGCCCGGCGACTGGGCATCGAGCTCCAGGACGCGGGATCGAAAACAAAGCCGAGCCCCTCCCTCGCGCCCGAGGGACAAGGCGGCCGCCTGCAGGGTCCCCGCGGACGAGAAGGCGACACGCCCTCTCCTGCGCGTCCGCTTGGCTTCGCCTGCTCTCCCAGTCGCTGGCAAGAGCGAGTCACAGGCAGGCTCCTGTGTCCCCGAGGGGAGCTGCGCCCCCTCCCCGCCGTTTTCACCGCTGAGGACACGGCGACGTGGTGACCCGCCCGCGGCTGCCCAGGTGGGACGGAGCCCACGTGCCTCCCCCACCACCCCGCCCCCGCCGCCCCCGGTGCGCGGGAGCAAGCCGCCCCGTGTGGGAGAGGAGAGAAACCACAACCCCACGAAGTCTCCGTGCAGCCAAGGGCAATGGGGAGGCACGAGATACAACAGTTTGATTCTTCTTCCAATGGGGTCTTAAGTCTTGATTTCAAAAAAGGGGAAAAAACCCGCAATCTGACAATGTTACTAACGTGATCTCCACTTTGAAGTTACTTTAAGTGCTGTCCTGGCAAGAGAGAGGACAAACTAAGTATTTGAAAACGTGGGGTGACAGTGGCGACGTCCCCTGACGAGACCCAGGAGCCCCTGGACCCCCGCATCTCTCCTCCGACGGGGGCACCCTCGGGGAGAACCAGCGCCCCCTGCTGGACACAAAGGAATAAAGGGAAGCGAGCACGGCTTCTCCTTACCAGTCACATATCTTCTTGACCTTGTGGCCGATCTGCTCTCCCCAGAAGGAAATCAGGAACACGTGCCACTTCGTGACTTCTCCCTGCGGAGCGAGCAGGACAACGGTCACTTCTGCGGCCACAGCCGTGAGGGCTCTGCCAGCAGCGCAAACTCGGTCACCACTCGACCTGACCTCCAGCCCTCGGCACCGCGGGTCCCGCGACGGCAAGGTCACCGCCAACACCGCCCCTCACCCCCAAACCGACACTCGTAATGCGGTGTTGTTTTTTTTTTTGGTCACTTGCAGACGTGCAGGGCGACAAAAATCGCGAGTCGCCCAACGCGCACGTGGACAAGGTGACTTCCTGGTTCACCTCGAGCTGTAAGAAAACGTCCTTATCAGGACGCACGCGGCGCAAGGTCCTCCCACGCTCGTGCTCTCGGTGGGCGCCGGTGCTGCTGACGCGGCCCCCCGGGCAGCGCTCAGGTGCCGGCCCGTGTCCCTGAGCGCAGGGAGGGCAGATGAGCTTCGTCCACACGTAAGGGACGGTGCTGTTAGCTGAGATCAAGGTCAACGAACTGACAGTATCTACTAAAGCATCTTCACAAACAAACGCAGAAACAAAGTTTCGTCCCGTGCTGCCGGCTGGACGAAACGCTGGGGCCAGAGGCTGGCGGGCACCTCGCCGTGGCCCCAGGGCACGGCAGCGGCGCGGCGTTTGCAGGGAATTCACGGATCAGAACGACCGTGAGTGACGGAGCCTGACTGCCCTTACAGACGGACGCCCCACAGAGAAACCAAACTCACCGTCTCGGGGTCCTCGAGGGGCTCGTCCAACTCCGCGCAGGTCACGATGGTGTACCCCTTGCAGGCCCTCCACAGCATCCTTTCGAACGCCTCCACTTTCCCTTGGCTGATCAGGCCGGACACGAAGCTGGGGGACAACGTGGGTGGGCAGGCGGCGGTCAGCGGGGAGCAGGGGACTCGCATCAAACACACTCGGGACACGACGAGGACGTCCGTTTCGGCCGGCACGGCAGAGACGCGGAAGGCCGCCAGCCGCCCAGTATCCAAAACGCGGGATCAAGAGCTGTTGACACTTCCTTCCCCCTGCAGAGCTGAGCCTCGGGTTAGAGAAGTTCTAAGAAATCAAAGCGACGGCACCTCGCGGCCACCCCGATGCCTCACACTGGCCTGGAGCTCCCACCTGGCGTGGGAGACGGGCGTCGGGCAACGGGTGTGCACAGGGGAGAAGACACTGACCCCCCACCCTCTCCCTTCTGAGGCGGGGACCCCCAGAGGGCTACGCCTTCAGTGCACGGAGGGACGAGGAAAAAATCCACCTCCTTGCAGAGGAGCCTACAAGGACACTCGTTTCCAGGCTGGGTGGGGGAAGTCTGCATGGAGGACTTACAGCCACAGCTGAGAATTCACTCAGGCCTGGGGCTTAGATTCTCATCAGGCGCACAGTGAACAAACAAACAACGCAGAAGCCTCGCGGAGAAACTGATGTGAGATGACTCCCGTGGGCGGTGGGCTCTCAGGCACCTAACGCACGCAGAAATCCACTCTCTCCGGAGGAGCGAGAGGCGCTTCGAGTCTGGGTCACGTGTGAACCGGCTCGGTTCAGCCTGCGTCCCCGCCACGCAGAGCAGGCCCTGCCGCCGCCGCAGGGACCCGGCGGCTTGGGGTCGCGGGGGTCACGCCGGCACAAGCGCCCTTCCTCCCAGCTCACTGTGCCCGCAGCGGCAGCACCCGCCACACACACACCCGTTGGCGGCTGAAAGCTCGCCGCGCAGGCCCTTCGCCGCAGGCCCAGACACACGCGCTCTCTTCGACAAGCCCCGCCTTCTCCCCCTCGAGCCCCGGCCTCCGAAGGCGCCCTCGCACCCAGCACCAACCTGGCAGAGTGCGCCCGAGGCCCCCCGACGCCCAGGCGTCACCTACCCCAGCTTCGCTCCCAGCCTCTGCATAGAGCTGTAGTCCAACAAGGAGTCGCTGTCCAAGGGGGGGAACTCCTCGTAAGTGGGTTCAAACTGCAACGAGAGCGGGAGCCCAGTGTGTCCCGGGAAACGTGAGTGTGCGTGTCACGCTTCCAAATGAGAGCGCGGGGCCGTCACCGCCTGCTCAGACCTGGGTGCTCGGCCCCTCGGCGACCCAGACACGGCACTCGGCGCTGACCGAGGAGGAGGAGGAGAACTTCTGCATCCCTCATCTGCGAGCTGCTTTACATGAAAGGACAGTCGTAGCCCTGCCTGGCGTGGCTCAGTGGACTGAGAGCCGGCCTGCGAACCAAAGGGTCGCCGGTTCGATTCCCAGTCAGGGCACATGCCTGGGTTATGGGCCAGGTCCCCAGGAGGGGGCGTGTGAGAGGCAACCACACATGGATGCTTCTGTCCCTCTCTTTCTCCCTCCCTGCCCCTCTGCCTAAAAATAAATTCTTTTTTAAAAGAGTAGAGTTACAATTTTTGCCATCCCCTAATCCAAGGTAATTTTTTGACATGAAACTAAGTTCGGAAGAGATGTACTCCTCTCTGATGCTCAGGTGAATGCAGGAATACAACGTAGGCTGTTCTTTATCCTCCTAAATCAGGTTTTCTTATCTCCTTCACTCTTAGCAATTTGGAAATAAAAGCGATTTTAGAACTGAACTTCCTCCATTCAATTTTTCCTCACGATCATGAAAAGATTTTCCTCAATTGTAAACTAAAGCATTTTACCCAGAGGAGGCGCTGTAACTGCTAACAGCAACCGACCCGGGGAAAGACGGAGCTACGTCCGGCTGGAAGCACAGCCCAGACCAGAGCCCCTCTGGGCAGCGGCAGCATGTCGCCCGGAACCGAGGGCACAACCGGGCCCGACGGGAGGGAGACCCCCATGGGAGAGGCGGGCGGGCCGCCCGTACCTCCACGTTGCGTCTCACGAAGGTCTTGGTCACCCTCAGCATGTGCGTGTACTCGATCAGCTCCAGCAAGTTCTTCCTCAGCTTCTCCTTGTTCTTCGTGACCTCCCGCAGCTCCACCTCGAGCTTCTGCAGCTGCTCCTGAAACGAGGCAGAGGCGGTTCCTGGAGTCCGAGCCTGGCCTGACGGCCTCCCGCCCGCCCCGGCGGGGCTCGGAGGGGCCGGACTTTACGGCAGCTGGGACGGGAAGCGCGGGACAGGCTCTAAGGGCCGTCGTCCGCTGCGCCACGTGAGGGCGGGTGACTGCCGGGGTGGGGGGCACACGACACGCACGGAGGCCAGGCCCCCTCGAGCTGCACTGACTGGGATGCGGGTGCCTAGGGCTTGGGGGGCCCTCCGTGCCCACCCGTCCCCTCTCCCTCACCACGCGTCTTCCTGCTTCAGGGCCGCGTGTCCTTTTATTTGCAGTGCAGCACACAGGTTGAGGCCCTCTGCTATGAACATACGTACTCCTGTCTCCAGCTTGACAGTTTGCACACAGCCGCACTCACCGTGAATCGGGCATAAAAACTCTTCTTAGATACCGCGGTGCGGGCAAAGCATTCTTAGCAACTTGCAAGCACAGAAACAACAGAGGCAGGGACCCGAGACACAGACGCCTGGCCCCAGGGACTCGCGCACCCGACAAGTGACAGGTCGGGGGACGCACCACACGCGTGCCTGTGCTCCGAGCCAGAAAGGGCCGGAGACCACGGCACCGCCCTCCGCACAGGCCGACCCGGGCGTGACTGCGTTCTGCCCTCCCTCGGGCCCACTCAGCACCAAGCATGCGGTGGCGCCCTCCCGGGTGGACCGACAGGGTGGCCCGCAGTGGGGCGGCCCGAGTCACCCAGTGAAGACCCTCTGGGAGGGGCTGTCAGGGGCTCTCGGCTCCCGCCAGGGTGATGCTCGACCAGGTGCCTGGACTCAACCTCAGGGGTCACTCACGGCACGGGTGTGGGTGTCCTCCCAGGGGGACGCTGTGTCCCCAGCACCCGAGACCCTCGACTCTGGCAGGAGTTCCGTGGGTGGCCCCCCTGGAACAACCCTCGCCTCCCGTGGCTTCTGAACACGAGGGGGAGGCTCAGGGACACGGGGACAGCATCGTCCCCCCACCACGCCTTGCCCGGGGGGGGGGGAGGCCTGCTGCAGCCCAGAGAAGCCCCCGCTGACCGCCCAGGAAGCAGGCCTCATGGCCAGCTCTCCTCGGCCCGAGCCGAAGACCGCCAGGAGAGGGGCCCGCGCCTCGAGCTCTGAAAGGAAACCGGTTCCGGGAGAGTGCGTCCCAGGCGGCAGGTTACTGAGGGTCAGCGCCCCTGGGCTCGCCTGCGCGCACTCCACGGCCTTGAGAGGGAGGGCAGAGGAGCCCCCGGCGGCGCCGTGAGGAGAGAGGAAATAAGCAGACTCACTCGGAGAACAGTGACGGGAAACGGCAGTGGCGGACGCAAGTTACCTGCATTTCTAGGACCTGCTTAAGAGGCGGAGCCGGAGGGCTGGCCTCTCCCTCCGGAAGGGGAATGTCGGCCCTGTGGATCTCCTGGACGAGGTACGCTGCGGAGACAGAGGTGCACGCGTCAGACCCACAACCGAGCGATGGGCGCACCGGCCAGCGCGGCCTGCACCCCGCCTCCCCTGGGCCACCTGAAGACTCAAGTCTAGAGGCCCCAAAAACCCTGCCGGTGCCAACAGACCCGCAGGCCGCCCGCTGCGACCTTCTCCCCAGGGAAGACGCTGCCCAGATGCTTTCTCTTCATTTCTAGCACTCCAGTTAGAGGACCCTGGGGTGGCAGCGGTGTCTGCACGTGCAGAGGGAAGGGCAGGGGAAGGACACAGCTGGCCGGGCCGCAGCAGCCCAGGGACAGGCTGCCACCGTCCCCACTGCGACCGAGCAGAAGCCCCATTTCCTCGCCGGGACCCTGTCTCCCCCGTCCGTCCACCCCCCTTCACCATCAGGCACTGAGGATGTCAGACGGCCGTCAGCAGTGACCTGCCTTCAGGACGGGGCCTCAGGACTGCTAACCACACGGACAGCGTTTTGGTCACGCTGGAGACACCGTCCGGGCCCCGGCTGGTGTGGCTCCAGGCCCAGGAAAGCCAGCCCACTGACCACACCCTTGGGAGCCCGCCTGACCACCCCTACTCTGACGCCCACCAGTCAGCCAAGACCAGGACCCCAACCAAGCGCACAGGCCGGGGGCACCTCCGGCAACCCCGCATAACTCGGGGGCCGACAGCCAGGAGACCGCGACCTGACACCTTCAGGAGGGAACCCGGGGACACGGAGTCACTGTCATCCGGCCGGCCCGCCACTGCCCGCCGCCTCTGCGCACGGACAGGACGCTGAGTTGCACGTGGACCTGCACACGGTGCTGTCGGGTCCCACTCAACTACGAGGGGTCGGATGGACGGGCGGGCGGACGACGCCACGTGCATCAGGGCGCAGCGTGCAGCCACTGGCGACGCGGACGGGCGGGCGGGTGCGCTGCCGGGGAAAGGCGCCGCAGCGCCGGCGACAGAGTCGTCACCTGGCCGTCCCGGGGGGGAAGCCCTCCCCTGCACGGGTGAGCGGTGAAAAGCACGGACAAGCAGCGTCGGCCCACGTAACAGTGTTTACCTCTGAAGAGCCAGAACACGGCAGTTCCTTCCTTCCTTCCTGTTTCATCTGTGTTTTCTGGTTTTCCTCATGCGAGCAGGGTTTGCTCATATAAAAACGGTTACTCAGGTTATCAAAATAAACTCACCCAGTATCCGCTCCAGCTCCTCACACCTCTTCACCTCGCCAACGAATTTCCTTTGGAAAGAACTTACATTCTGGTTGAGCTGAGAAAAGAGTAAAAAAATTTTCTTGGAACGCTCCGAAACTTAGAAAGTGAATTGATTTTAAAAAATACAGTATTACTGGCGAGGGTCCAGAGAAGAGCCCACCCTCAGGGACCATTCAGCGGGGGCACAAACCGACGCCCCCTGCCCGGAGAGTGACCCGGCAACAGCTACCAGCACACCCAGAGGTCCCTCCGGCCCAGAGCTACTCCGCGGAGAAATGTGCCCAAGGAAAGAACGACGGACACGGACACGGGTGTGTCTGGAAGACACCGACCTCGGGCACTGAGAGAAGCTGATTCGAAGGAGAAAACGGATGCGAGGAATTGCAGGCAGTCCTCACCCCGCGGAGCACCCACGGGCGCGCTCAGCGGCAGAGCAGCCGGGGACGACGCTCTGACACAGGGCGGCAGAGGAGGGCACACAGGGGCACTGGGCGTGATTCCGTCTCTAGGACAGGCCCAGGAGCGGCTGCCTGGGGCTGGGGGAACGGCCCGCTGTCCGGGAACACGGGGGTGCACTGGGGTGCCGGACGCACAGGTCGGTCGGTCTTCTAAAACTCAGTGACCTGCGCGGCCGAAATGCGTGGATTCTATCACAGACACCAGGGAAGCTGTATAACAAGTACGATTCAGTCATGTAACTTACGCACTTTTTTAAACTCTAACTGTTGTTAACCCTCCGCTGAGGACGCATTTACTGGTTTTAGAGAGAGGGAGGCAGAGAGAGACACCACCCATCGGCCGCCTCCCGAGCTCGCCCGGACCAGGGATTCTGGCTTTCGGGACACGCTCCAGCCACCCGCACCACCAGCCGGGCTACGATGCCCTGGTCAAAAATGGCGTTTTAAGTGACTAAGGCCTTTGATTCTATAAAAAAATTAGTTTAAAATTTTAGGTGTGATAAGGATGTTATGGTCGTGATTTTTCCGTGGCCTGACCTTTGAGAGATACTGTCTGAAATAATCTGTAAATGGAAGTGCGCACCTGGGACTGGCTTCATCGTGTTCCCGGGGGGCGGGGGTGGGGGTGGGGCGAGTGGCCAGAGTTTCTCCCGCGGGGACGCAGGCGGTCACTGCGCCCGCACACTCTTCCCTCAGCCTGACTTCTCGCACCAAGCTCAAAACAGTAAGTAACAGTGTAAAAAAATACTTAATAAAGTCAGGAAGGTATCCATGATTTGTGTCTAAAAAAGATTAAAAGATATTTTCAGTGTGGTTCCAATTACATAAATATATATGTGCATTTAAAAATAGTATTTAAAAAATCACGTTTGGCCCTGGCTGGTGTAGTTCAGTGGATTGAGCGTGGGCCTGTGAATCAAACGGTCACCGGTTTGATTCCCAGTCAAGGCACAGGCCTGGGTTGCAGGCCAGGTCCCCAGTGGGGCGCACGTGAGAGGCAACCACACATGGATGTCTCTCTCTCTCTCGCTCTCCTTCACCTCTCTCTAAAAATAAATAAATAAAGTTTTTTTAAAAATTCATGTTTGACCAATATTAACCAAAAAGTTTAAGTGTTTATTTCTAAGTATTGGAATCAGAGAAATTATTATTATCTTATTGTTCTCTTCCACATGTATTACTTGCATAACAGAAAACTTGACAGCACTCACTCGTGCGGAAGGCAGTCAGGGCAAGGGTTTTTTGCTCAAGCAGCACCTGTGTGGGCACTCTCAAGAAACAGAATGAGGCAAGAGCTTGGTGTGAAACTGCCCAAACATGAGAGTATCTACCCCAAAGGTTTCGTTCTTTTTTTTTTCTATTCTATTTTATTTTGCTATTTTTAGACAGAGGAGAAGGGAGGGAGAAAGAGAGCAAGAGAAATAAATACCCATGTGTGGTTGCCTCTCACACGCCCCCTACTGGGGACCTGGCCTGCAACCCAGGCATGTGCCCTGACTGGGAATCAAACCGGCGACCCTTTGGTTTGCAGGCTGGTGCTCAGTCTGCTGAGCCACACCAGCCAGGGCCCAAAGGTGTAGTTCTTGTTCAGTCTTTTTATAGACTGAACCAGAAGAAGGATTTTTTAAAAATTCCAATTTCACTTCTGTCTGTCACAGTCACATTCATTTCTGGAACTCACTCTTGTCTGAAGAGACCACTTTCCGGTCCCTGGTGCTCCGGGCACGTCTGTTCCCACCAAGCTGGGCATGTGAAGGGGAAGCCCAGGCACCACACCCCGCCACGAGCAACACCACGTCTCCGTTCCCATTTTCTGTTCCCTATCGAACACTGTAAGTCTAAGTGGACACTGTGGCTCTCCAAACAGAACCCTTATGGAGAGGCCCGTGTCTGCAGCCCTGCCACCAACGTGGTGGGGTGGACAGCCACTGCCGCCACTGCCACCTTAGGTGAAGTCATTGCTTCCTCCCGGTAGGTGGTTTCTTTGACAAAGTTTTATTTATTTCTCTTTCCTTTTTAGGGAGGTGACATAACCCTCATTCGGGGCCAGGGACAGGAAGCAGCTTCACTTGAAGCCCAACAGTTAACTCAGGAAAGCTGGCGGGGGGGGGGGGTTGGGGGGAGCCCTGGTGCAGTTTTCACTGGTCTGCACCCCAGTCCCCGCGGCAGCAGCTGAGGGACGGCAGGGAAAGCCGTCCTTGTCCTCGGGCTGCAGGCTGGCACCGGGAGAGGGGCTGGCACCCTTCACTGGGGCCCACAGCTCGCCACTGTCACTGCAGACGCCCACAGCCCACCTCCTTTCCCTTAGAAGGATGATTTTTTTAAAAGCAGATCATTCAGCCCATGCAAGCCAGGCAAGGCTGGGGTCAGGGACCCCATCGGGTGAACTTGAAGTCAGTAAAATGCCAGGAAAGTGCGGGAAACGCCAGGTGCGATGGGACGTTCTGCACACGTGTGCTGCTGCTGCTGCTGCCATCACACAAGGCAACCACCCCCCTGCCCCCCTCTCACCCGGCTCTGAGGACCCAGCGCCCCACGGAGACCATTGAACATTTCAGTTTTATTTTCCTTCTAGCAAAAGACACACCACACTCTTTTTCCTCACTGATTGTCCGTTCCAAAGGATCCCAGTGCTGAGGCCAGCAGTGAAACCGGAGTCTGGGTGGTGACTGGGGCACCGGTTCAAACCTCTGAGATTCGAGCGGGCGCACCTCCTGGCCCGAGCTCTAACGGGACGGAACAGCTCCACCTGCCCCCGTGGAGGGAGCGTGTTTCTGCGGTGACTGTTTCCTAAGCCTCTGAGGCGCTACTCGCAGCTGCACACAGCCCCTGCCAGGTCCGTGGGTGCCGGGTGCTGGAGCCCGAGTGGCTCCAGGAACCGGGAACAGATGGGGGCCTGCCCTGCAGCCTCCTCACCTGTCCCTCTGGGCTTTCTCTGGACTGTGATTGCCTCGGGGTGCCAACCCAGGATCACTGACATCAGAGCTCAGGGAGGGCACTCCCTTTCCAAGTGAAGTCCGCCCCGCCCCCCAGAAGATGAAGAGAAACAACCAGGGGATGAGAGCTGTGGCCAGGAAATGACATGTCCACCTAAGTGACTTTCAGTTCCATCAGTCAGTACCAGGTCCGGCTTAATAATCTCCCTTCCACGCCCTGTTCTTCCCGAACACACTGCATAATCGGGGTGATTATCTGTCTCCTCCCAGGCAGTGAGCAACAAGAACACAGGGACCTTGTCCTCCTTGCGGGCCACTCAGTCCCCAGCACCAAACCCAGCATCTGGAACAGAGCAAGCCCTCAATAAAAGCCTGTGGCTTCACTCAACAGATGCCCATTAAGGCCCAGAAGTGCCAAGGGCTGCAGGACTCAGGAGTGAGCAAGTCCGGCAAGGCCCTTGCCCTTGGGGGTTAGCAGTCCCCTGGTGGAGACAAACAATAAACAAGTAAAGAGATACATAAGCAAGTGTTTATTGTTACTTGTTGGCCACACGGCTCCCACTCCCTACCAGGCAAGCGGCCCACATCAGTGAACGAAACCGACAAGGATCCCTTCCCTCGAGGAGCTTACACAGGCTCACCGCCAAGTCAGGCTCTGGGCTGATCCGGCACCGCGTTCGCCCAGACCTTCCCGGGGACAGCTCCTTCCCATCAGGTCTTGGCCCAAACGTCCCCTCCTCCGAGAAGCCTACCTTGACCACCGCCAGCCAAGCCACCCTCATACTAGCCCCCTTTTATTTTCTTCATAGCAATTTTCTTGTTTATGGACTTATTTTCTCCAACCTTTGTCCCCCACCACCCCCGTAAGTTCCAGAAGAGCTCCGAGAGGCCTTATCATATTTGTTCTCCCACTTAGCCCTGCGCCTGGCGCGGAAGCATCTGATGGCACACCCCAAAGTTGCCGAAGCCCTCGCGGAGCGTTCCCAGCGAAGGCGGGACGCTGGGCTCGGTCCCGCTCTGCGGCAACTCCGGCCGGGGGCCGGAGCCTCAGCCTCCCCGTCTGGGAAATAGAGGCGGCGGCGCGGCCCGGCCCGGGCGCCGGCAGAAAGGGGGCCCGAGTCCCCGGGGGACACTCACGTCTCGGAACTGGACCAGGCCCTTCTCGCCCAGGGCGCTCAGGCACTCGTAGGCCGTGCCCGACTGCAGGAAGAGCTGCGCCAGGCACATGCTCTCGCTCCGGAACAGGGACCCCATGGCGGGCCGGCCCGCGCCCCGGCGGGGCCCGACGGGCGGCGGCGGCTCCGGGCAGAGCGGGCCCGCGCGGTCAGCGGGGGCGGCCCAGGCTTCGGGCTCCTTCTGCGGCCTGGCCGCGGCCCCGCACCATGGGGCTCCGGGCTGCAGCAGCCGCCGCCCCCAGTCCTGCTGCCGCGGCCGCCGCTCCAGCCGCCGCCACTGCCGCGTGAGGCCCCGCCCCCAGCGACGGCCGGTTCCGGTTCCGCCCCCCCGCGGCCGACCAATGGCGCCCGGAGTTGCGGCGGGCCAGGGGCCAACCGACGCCAACCCGGCGGAAGACCGCGGGGCCCCCGACGCTGAGCCAGGCCCGGAAGGAGGGCGGCCGCTGGCCCCGCCGCTTGGAGCCGTTCAAGAGCAGCCTACTGAGCGTGCGGGCCATGAAGCTCGCCCGGCGAGAGCACGCAGTCCCGGGGCTCGGGTCAAGTGACAGAGCTGTGCAGCCCTCCGCCCGGGCGGCGTCAGAACCCGGCGGTCCGCCCCGACCCCTGCGCGGCCGCGCGCCCTGCAACCGCGGAACAGCCTGGTCCCCACAGATCTGCCTGTTCAGGACACTCATATCCACGGAGCTACTCCGTCCCCGTGCAGACCAGAGAGCAGGCTCGGACCGCGGCACTACGGAAGCGTCTGTCGCTCCGGTCTTCTGCGCAAGCTCCTGCACCCAGCAGCCACGGTGACCTCTGACACAGGGCCGAACTCACGCAGCCTACCTGAACCCCTCTGGCTTCTCCCACCCCACTCCCGAGAAAAGCCAAACTTCGCACCGTGGCTAGCGAGACCCCACTGCACCTGGCCTCTGCCCTTCTCCCAGCCCTCACCCCCGCCGCCTCCCCTGGGCTCCCCGGGCCCCGCCGGCACCTGCCTTCTTTCCAGGTCTGAGCCCTGGGCCTTACTGACCCCTCCTCGTGCCTAGAATTCCCTGCTCCCAGACCTTCCCAATGCAGGCTCCTCCTTTGGGTCTCAGCTCAAAAGTGCCCCCTGAGGGCCTGTCCCTGACCCCTAGCGCAAGTAGCCCTTCCGGCCACCCCATCACATCCTCGTTTTCTTTTCTTCGTAGCACCTACCACTGTCTGAAATTATCTTGTCTGTGTTATTGCCAGTTTCCCCACAGAGCTTGTAAGTTTTATTGGATAAGGGACACTGCCTTCCTACCTCCAGGGCCAGTGAGTAGTGGCCACTCGGGAACTGTTTCTCAAACGCATGCAAGGGTGGATGGACTTGAAAAGGTTAAAACTGCGCGGGATGCCCCCAGGTCCCAGTCTACTGCCAAAGCGCGTTTTCCCTTCTTCAGTACCAAGGTCCTGCCAGCACAGCTCACAAAATCAGGATAGATGACCTGCCGCTTAGAAATTCTTAATTAGTCTCCCAGAGCTACTTACACCAACTGCCATAGACTTTCTGAATCACTGCAATTAATCAATCACCGGGTATTTCCTTCACTTTAACAAAAGACAATTTTCGACTTCTAGGATGACTTTTCAAAACCAGGTTTATTGATGGTGCACCAAGCCCGTCTGCGGCAACGACTGAAGGCAGCTGGCCCGCAGAGGAAGCTCGGAGGCGACTCACTGTGTGGCCACTGCAGGGGAGGAGTGGGTGGGGACGCGCCCCGGGCCGCACCCTACTGTCTGTCCCCTTGTGAGGGCCCTCGGGAGGAATCCCTCTCAAGACTCAAGTAGGCAAACCTGCCCCTCGGTGAAAACCGGCCTGTTTTTAACCAATGGACCCTGCAGTTCTTGTGTTTAATCACAGTTGGGGTCTCTGTAAGCTGAAGATTAAATCAGGGTCTAACTTTACTGAGTGCAAGGTCTTTGGCATGCATTTTCAGGGGCTTAGATTCCCTCCTGGCTTTGTTCTACTTTCCTCCCTAATATTTTCCCTCCCAACCCCCATATTGTTCCGTAACAACTTATTTTGTGCTCCTGTACTACAGACGTTTTTAAGGCTTTGTGAGTTTTCATCCTTTCTTTGGGATAGGGGAAATGAATCCATCAATGCAGCAGAAAATATGTAAAAAATTGGAGAAAAGACTGACCCTCAACAAATAACATAGTTGGCCCAAAATTCCTACGACTTGAGTAATTTCTGATAAACTGGAGATTCTGATCGCCCTCATTTACACAGCTGACCCTCATATGCACTAGGCCCGGTCGGGCCCAGCAATGAGAATGCCAGTTCTGTATAGCTTCGCACACCTGGGCAGCGACAGGTGTTTATTAAATCCACAGAGCACGCCATCAACATTTCCTACAAAAATAAAACACCTCGTTTATTGAAACTGCGCATCGCAGGACAACAGATCCCCACAGGAGAAGCCTGTGGTCTGGAAGGACACAGGTGGTGGCCGTGGGTCACGCTCTGTCTCTTCGGGGCCAGGGGTCCCGGAGGAACACGGCTAGCAGGGACAGGAACACCAGCAGCAAGCCCTTGGCCATGCACTGGGGGTAGGGCTCCCCTGCAGGACAACAACGCGAGTGAGCGACAGTCTTGTTGCACAACCAGATGTTTACCCAGAAAGAAGCCAAAACATTAGTAATGATCACTTTTAAGTGGCAATGTTAACTGATAAATTTTTTCTTCTTCCACTTTTCTATACATAACATCATGATGAGCATTCCGGGAATCGGCTTCCCCCTACCTTGATAGTCCCGGGTCAGTGGGTATAGGAGCTGTGGCCAACACACGTCGTTTCTGTTACAATCGTACTCTGTGAAGTTGACCTGGAACCTAGAAAGCATTTAAGAAGATGACAATAGCTACAGCAGAGCACGCTTCTGGCGAGAAGCATTAAAAGCTGGTTGAAGCAATAACCTTATTTTCAAATGTATACACACTTCCACTCCCTAAGACGTCAGCCGGGGCGGTTACCTTGTCAGCGGCCGGGGAGACTGCGCAGGTATCTGAATGAACTGCACGGACGCGCTGAGAGGCAGCAGGTCGGCCTGGAGCTCACAGGTGAGCCCGCACTGGAACTGCCAGTTCACCGGGGAGACCCTGGGAAAGAGGGCGCAGGCCACGCATGGAGCTCACGCCCACTCTGCCGAGCGCGCCGGGGGGCTGGTGCAGCAACCACCCAGACCGGAGTCTCGGCTCCCCCGCCTGGTGTGGCGGACCCCTTCCAACACGTGCGCGGGAGGAAAGGGGGTATGACGGCCCCTCGGGGGCCTGGCACCCAGCCACCGCGCCGCCCACATTGTGCCAGCGTTGTCTCTCTCCCCCGTCCTGTGGGTCTCATGTCGCACTGGTGCTTCTAAAGCTACTTTGCTCTTCCACCTGCTCGTCCCAGGCTGTGTGAGAACAAGGACCACGGCAGCTAACCGCGCTCATGGCTGTCCGAGTCCTAGGCACGGGGCCACGGTGCTCCGGGGGCCTCCGAGCAGTACCAGGCGCGTTGGGTGCTTAGCATCTGCTACTTCGGCCCACCCAGCACCCCTTCACCCTTCTGCTGGTCACTGTACCCCAATTTTCCCATGGGGAACCACCCCCCTACTCTCAGTTGGCGGGACCAGGAGGGACCCACCTGAATTCAGGGGGCGGGCCCCTCACTGAGACCAGCCAATGCGAGTGGCCTGCTGCCCTGGCCCCAGTGGTTGGTTCAGAAGGGGGCACGTGACCAAACTGCAGCATGGAGGTCTGCCCAGACTATCTCTGAGGAAGATGGGGAAGAGGCGCCCCCTCTCCACTGCACCTGCAAACGGGTGCAAGCCTGGAGTTGCTGGTGTTCGCCTTTGCCTCCTCTGGAGGAGAACCTTCCCAGGGCGGACGCCACCGGAAGGAAAAAGGAGCCAGGGATGAAGGAAAAAGACCCTCCGTCCCCTGACCGTGAGCACATGGAGACCACGAGCCACAGGCAAGGCGCGTGTGCACCTTTCGGAGCTTCACCCAGGAAACCCCCTCCCGGCGATGTCAGTGTGCGTCGGGACCCTGTCGCTGAGAGCTGACAGAGGCCTGAGGACACGTGACGGTGGTGTCCCCACTTCACAGGTGAGAAAACTGCCGCTCGGAAGAG
The DNA here is from genome assembly GCF_019186645.2 of Phyllostomus hastatus. NCBI lineage: Eukaryota > Metazoa > Chordata > Mammalia > Chiroptera > Phyllostomidae > Phyllostomus > Phyllostomus hastatus. The sequence goes on along the minus strand of NW_025333537.1, from coordinate 11,410,963 downwards.
ATGACATCGCCGTGCAGCTCACAGGGCCCCAGCGGGGAGACGCGTGGCCCGGACCCACCTGCCTGCCGCCGCCGCCTCTGCCCGCTGGGCGGCACTCCCGGCCTCCGTGCCCACCGCGGTCACGGATTCCCACTCACGCTCTGCACCAGGAGGCCCCTGTTCGGCTCTGTGCCCCCCCAAACACCCTGCGGGATCCCTCACACCGCACTGTGCGAGCCCTTGTGAGTGAGCACAAGCCTCCGCCACACACACGGCCGACACACTTGCCGCCGGTGCACGGGCTGCTGGCAGCTGGGGTCCGCAGACAGACCCTCGGGTCCCCGGCCAGCATCTCCCTGCCCCGTGGAGCGCCCCGAGCACTTCCCTGACTCTCTCCCCCGACACTCCCTCTCGGTGGGGCGGGGGGGGGGCGCGGCGCAGTCAGACCTCATCTCTGCGCCCAGGATCTCCCGCTGGGCAATCCCTTCCACCGCGCCAGCGTCCGAGAAGAGGATGCGGATACTCAGCCGAGCGGGAACGTCCGGGCAGGTGCCATTCGCGCTGCCGACAGGAGGGTCTGCACCCGGGTCAGGGGCGCCTGCGCCTGCAGAAAGGTGGGGTTGCGCATCCAGGAAAGAATAACCTAACAAATCGTTCTACAATGCCACGATACCAAAAACTGGGAAATGTTCTTAGAGAGCAATCACGATAATGAGGCTTAAATCTCTAACAGGCTCTAGCTGTTTGTTACGCCATAACCGCATGACCGTGTTCAAAGGTTCAAGGTGTTTCCTCGTGAGTTACATCAGCCACTGAGACTGTAAAACCCCCGACCCACGTAATAAAGCCGTAAGTCGCGACTCTGCTCCTCACCGGAATCCCCTCAGAGTTTCGGCAGGCACGCTGCACCACGGCAGTGAGGGCCCCGGGGGTTGTCCCGGGGAGTCCCTGTTCTTGCAGCAGCGGACGAGGACACGTGAAACCCACAGTGACAATGTTAGTTAGTGTGTTACAGTTCACACGCAGTTTCGTAATGTGTTGCCAGAGCTGTGACCCAAAAGGGAGAGAATGACACTGGATGGGAAAGTAATTTTCATTCACCTTCAGAGTTGGCTCACGGAGGGAACAAGAGTGAGGTCAAGTATGACAGGTGAACGGCAAGTTCTAAGGCAACCCTGGGGGGGGGGGGGGGTCCTTGTTCCCTCCGGGCTCTTGAAGGTCGGTGACACTGTTTCTTTACGGGGTCCAGCTTCCTCCTCCTGACACGTGAGTTCCACGTCACGTCTCTTCTGTTTAGGAACCAGGGTCCAGGGTGACTTTGGCTCGGGCATGAAAAAGACGCTGTTTTCTGCCTTGAAGGCCACACAATGTCACCACCTGGGGTTTCTTTCCTGACCAACTTGGCTCCTCTGTCCTGCAATTCCCCATTCTCATCTGCGGTGCCCTGCTCCCTCCCTCTGTCCCTTGGTCATTCCAAGACGGCCGAGCCCAGCGGCTGACAAGCCCCAACCTCGGGGTTCCATTCCCAAACGAGGATCGAACTCTGGGCCTCGTGAACTCGGAACGGGTGGCCACCAGGACCCCTGACCACCCGAGGGTGTCAGGCGGAGAGAGGCATAATGTCTGGGCCCCATCACAAGGGCTGGGGAGAGCGCAGGCATTTGTCCAGAGGGTGCTTTTTTGTGGGTGCGCAAACTCCAGCCCACGGACATGCCCGCAGAAGGTGCGGGGGATAGCTGCTGCCCGCCGGCCAGCCAGGCTGCAGGCATGGGAGGAACCAGAGGGGCAGGAGGGGACCGCGGACAGCAGGCCCTGCAGGGCCGCTGAGCCCTTCCTGGCTCCGAGAGACGCCCTGTTACCCAGAGCGACAGCAGTGGCTTCCTTCTCGTCGGGCATCGACGCGCTCAGGCCCCCCCGCAGACGCCCGGAGGGACGCGCCCGACCTCCCGGCCGAGCAGCGAGGATGCAGGCTGGAGCCCCAGGTTCAGTGCCGGCGCCGCCACAAGCAGCTGGGACTCGAGGCTTCTCCGCTGACGACCGTGGGAGCTGGAGCCCGGGGACCAGCGGGCACCATGGGATCATCTGCAGGTGACGTCAGGCCTGTCGTGGCAGCCAAGGCCGGTTCCCTTCCACCCCGAGGGACACGTGGGCTGCGTGTCTCGTCTTCCGGGCATGCATGCCCCTGTGTGCCGACCCCGTGCTGTGAGCGCCTCCGGCCAAGGGAGAAAGGCCCTGGGCGCCCAAGTCTTCTCACATGGCCTCGGGGTCCCCGCCGTCATTGGAGCTGCTGCACCCTAATCTCTGTCGTCCGGCCTCATCGACATACCATCCGCCCGCTGAAGTTCCAGGCCCAGCAGGTTTCAGTGTGTTCACAGGGGCGTGCAGCCACCCGCAGATCAACCTGAGAACATCCTCACTGCCCCCGCAAGGAGCCCTGCGCCCACCAGGCGACCCCTCGTCTCCTCCCAACCGCCCGGCCCTGGCCCCGCCCCCGCTCATCTGCGTTCTGTCCCTGTGGGTGTGTACCCAGCCCCGGGACACCCCACACAGACGGGGTCGGACAGTGCGTGGTCCTTCACGGCTGGCTCCTCTCACTTAGCACCTTCTAACACCTCATTTCCTTTGAGGTTGCTTTCCTGAATCACAAAGTCAGTGCTCGACGGCCCATACGCCTGCCGGTCAGAAACAGCGCACACTGAAACGCGCCGACGACCTTCGAACCTGCTCCACGCAGGCTGTCAGCTCCTTCGACAACGGGGCGACCCGACCTTCCCGCAGTCCCCCTTTCCCAGAAACAAAAGCGGCATCGCGAATGCAAGGTAAAGACGTGAGGAGGCCTCCCGCCTGGAGTGTCGACCTCTAAACACGCGTCAGCCGCGGGGCCCCAGCAGCCCGGTCACGCACGCCACGCGTGCGAGGCCTGGACTCACGTAGGATGGCAAGCCAGCCGTCACTGAGGTCGCTGTAATCGGAGTTGCCTCTCATCGCCACGTGAGTTGCCTGCATCAGTGAATCGAGCATTTCCGCAGCCTTCCTCCTGCAAGAGAGTCAGACAGTTCGCGGCGCGCGGCCGGGCGGTTAGCCCCACCCTGAAGTCCTTCGCAGGCTGCAAAGTAAAGGGTCTCGGGTTCGATTCCCAGTCAGGGCACAGGCCTGGGTTGCGGGCCAGGTCCCCAGTAGGGGACACGTAAGAGGCAACCACACATTGATGTTTCTCTCCCTCTCTCTTCCCTTCCCCTCTCTCTAAAAATAAATAAAGAAAATCTTAAAAAAAAAAAAAAAAGGACTGAAGACAGATGTGCAAACAAAAACCAGGGCGTGAATGTTCACAGTGGCCCGAGGGCGGAAGTGACCGTGTGCCCAAGACCAGCTGAGGACGGACAGGACACAGGTCGCCCGCACAGCGGCTGTGACCCGGCCACGAGAGGGAGCGGAGCTCTGGCCCCGGCCGCAGCGTGGACGAACGTTGAGAACGGGACGCTGAGTGACAGATGCCGGACACCGAAGGCCACCCAGTGTGAGTGACTCCGCTGACGTGAAAGCCACAGAGAGAGCGCGCAGACCGGTGGGGGCTGGGGCTGGGGGCGGGGCCGGGCGGCAGCTGCGAAGGGCACAAGTTTCCCTCCGCAGGTGGAAACGCGTGGGGACCGAACATAAGTGACGACTGCGCAGCACCACGAATGCACCAAACGCCACTTCCAAACGACTAATCACGTTACACACACTTCACCTCAATTTTAAAAAACAAACTGGGGGGTGGGCCCAGGGAAAACTAAATTAAAAATTAAAAAGAATGCCTATGCATATCTATAAAAACACGTTCCAAACGCCGCCCACTTAAGAGGCAAGTTCTTCCTACACCACATAAAAGGGCTCGGTGCGCTTTCAATGCTAACCGACCGACGACACCCGCCCGGCCCCTTTCACAGCCCGAGCAGCCCCGGGTTCCCGTGCGCTGACCCAGCTGCAGCAGAGGAACTGGCATACGTGTGGAAGAAACGGCGTGAGCCCCAGGAAGAGAAGTCCGTGTTCCCTCATATTGTATCTGAATCAGCTGTGAACTGTGCTGGAAGCTCCATTCATTCCACACTCACTATCGCTTCCACATGGATGTTCCGTGCAGACCCGAATTCCCCACCCACTTGTCCTCTTCCGGGCTCACGTGGTGAACAAAATCTAAGCGAACACCAATGACGCCAACGACGACGCCGAGGACGCCGACACCCCCTCCGGGAGACGCCCACCTGAGCCGGCCGCAGTCCTCCCCGACCCAGACTTCCAGGAGGCACCCAGAGAGCGCGTTTTCTCCGAACAAAATGGGCTTGCGAGCTGCCGGCGTGCACAGACCTCTGCCAGCTGTGAAACAGAGAGAGTGTATCCTCTCACTATCGTTGCTAAATGAAAGAAACGACGTGCTTCCAAGTTCTCCCGGGAAATCAGAGAGAAGACGAGGAGCAGAAACAAAGTCTCCAGTCTTTCAGAACCGAGGTCACGGTGGGACTGAGCTCCTCCACCCCAAGGCTGGACGAAGGCGCCCTCCTGTGTCGGAACCCCTGCCGCAGCGGTGGGTTCTGAGCTCGAGACCCGGGGCTCTGGCGACGGCGGGTAACACCCCCCGGGGTGGGAAGGCCGCCACGGTGTGGGGCCTGCCTCGCCGCCTCCGACCGGCATCTCCCTGGGCTACGGGCGAAGGACCCTCGAGCCGGCCCCACGTGCAAACCCCTCTGGGGACCAGCGCCTTGGGGGCAGGCACTGTTACCATTTTCACAGCAACAGAAAAAAAAAGAACACAAAAAATAACCACCCCGCAGCTCCATAAACCAACTGAGGCTTAAAGTGACTGCTTGCTTGATGGGACTCAAAATACGGCACCATTTCCCATTCTAGTTTACCTAAGAGCTAGTCCTGTGACCAGACCCCATTACCTGGCTGCCAGAGGTGTAAAGTCGAAACGCCATGCATCCCGTTGGCATCCAAAGCGCGCACAGGCCTGCCAAGCTGGTAACCTAGACGACGGCACAACAGACAAGAGACAGCAGCATGGTGAGCACGAGCCGGCCGAGCAGCACACGAGGGGGACACACACTGAAGGGAGTTACCTAGGCAGGGCTTCTTCAAAACGGCCTGGAGGGAAGGGAGGGCGTCGCCTTCATTTGTGTTAACGAAGGCATTCGTGTGGCCCAGGCTGGTGTGGCTCAGTGGATTGAGTGCTGGCCTGAGGACCAAAGGGTCGCCAGTTCGATTCCCAGTCAGGGCACATGCCTGGGTTGTGGGCCAGGTCCCCAGCAAGGGGCTCATGAGAGGCAACCACACATGGGTGTTTCTCTCCCTCTCTATCTCCCTCCCTTCCCCTCTCTCTAAAAATAAATAAAATCTAGAAAAAAAATTTAAAATACAAAATAAATTGCATTTTAGGAACAGATTGTGAAAAACAAAATAAATTGCATTTTAGGAACAGATTGTGAAAAGCGGAAAGCAGGCAAGGATTTGTCTGGGATCCCTCAGCTGCACTGGCCGCTTGGTGAATGCCTGCTGCCTGGCAGAGCCGCTCCCCAGAGCAGCTCGCACAGGACGCTCGGACCCAAGGGACCTCTCGACGGAGCCCCTCCTGCTCTACAACCCCGGTCCGACCCCACCCACGGCCCGGTCAGATCCCGTTCCCACCCGTCGGCGGTGAGTCCTAATTATCATCCCCAACCTTTTATTACGAAAACGTTCACACGCCCAGCTGGCATAGCTCAGTGGATTGAGCTCGGGCTGCGAACCAAAGTGTCGCAGGTTCGATTCCCAGTCAGGGCACATGCCTGGGTTGCAGGCCATAACCCCCAGCAACCGCACATTGATGTTTCTCTCTCTCTATCTCCCTCCCTTCCCTCTCTAAAAATAAATAAATAAAGTCTTAAAAAAAAAAGAGTTCCATTAAAAAAAACAAAAAAAAATGTTCACACGCACAGAGAAGCCGGAAGTAATACCGTGAAGGCCAATACAGCCACCATCTAAAACCCACCACTGTTAATATTGAGCCATAGGTGTCTTATCTGCATTATATAAACACAGACTTCTCTCTATATATACATAGACAGATAGATATGAACAGACACGCACGTATCTTTTGTAGGACCATTTGAAAATAAACTGGAGACATCTCAATACTTCACCTCTAAGAGCTCTGCCCACAACCCCCAAAGGAAAGGCGACCCCACAGCCGAGAGGTGGTCCGGTCCATGTGCCCATAAACACAAAATGCACGGCGTGACAGGGACATCACAGTCCCCGGGAAGGCTCGCCACGGTCCCCCCAGGTTAGGGGCTCGTCATCTGCAGACTGTTCTCCCTTAAAACGCCAACCTCAGCGACATTTTACAGGTGTCACCCCTTTTACAAAAGACCGGGGGCTAAAGAGAAGGAATGCCTTGCGTGTACGGCAACATGCTGCTGTCTACAGCAACTTATGCAGGAAAAAAAAGGGGTCATTGGAATGAGAGCTCCGTGTCAGCACAGAGAAGGAGGGAGGCCAACCGGGGCCGCAAACCGAAGCGGGAGAGTCGCGCAGAATCACCGCGTCGGGGACCCATGCCGGACGGACACGCCCGTGAGATGGTGGCCGGCGGGCGCCGGCTTACCTGGGTTTCCAGACGTTCCCCTCTCGCCACCACTGTTGTAGCTTAAAAATGTCACCGTGAACCTCTGCGTCATCACTCCTGAGACAAAGCAAAGCAGAATGTCACGTGTGCCGTTCCACTGGGAAAGGAAATGATCCCTTGCGGTCATTTCATGTTATTCTCTCTACCCTAGAATTGCATTTGGACGGGCCAAAAAATTAGTCTTTTTTATTAACTCACACATACACATAAGAAACAAGTGTGGCTGACTTATAAAACACTTTACAATGAAAGCAGTCGCGCTACCCTCGACCCAGTTACCTTTCTGGTGGGCATTAATTTCTGCCCTAACAATCCTGACATGTATGTCACTGATGGTATTATTATTCCATCTGAAAACATAATGTTCTTCCACAGTCACGTTTCTGGGGGCGGATCCGGGGCTTAAAAGTGTTTCTGCAAACACAAGAAAACTTCCATGAACCAAAGACCCCCTTCGGGCTCAAGTCTATTGACGGCCCCACCAGCTCAGCATGGGGTGCTTGCTGGGTACCCTCGCCATGCCCCGAGTGAGGTCTGGCCCCTCCCTGTCATCTCTGTACCCCGCCACCTGGCTCATAGCCCAGGGCACGTGCTGGGTAGAGCGCACATTGGATGAAAGACTCAAGAATGCCAGCACCTCCAGAGCGGGGCCCGCGCCCAGTTCACGGCCGCGCTGCGGGCACCCACTGCGGTCTGATGACGAGACGAGGAAGTTCGAGCACCACGACACACCGAGAAGGAGCACAAAGGGTGCCCTTCGTCAAACACAAAAGCCCTGGCACCAGCAGCCACGCTCTGCATAGCTTGTCTGCATCACGACTGCGACGTTTAAGTTTAAAAAAAAAATGCCCTGGCTGGCGTAGCTCAGTGGATTGAGCTCGGGCTCAGAACCAAAGTGTCGCAGGTTCGATTCCCAGTCAGGCCACATACCTGGGTTGCAGGCCATGGCCCCCAGCAACCGCACATTGATGTTTCTCTCTCTCTCTCCCTCCCTTCCCTCTCTAAAAATAAATAAATAAAATCTTTAAAAAAAAAAAAAAAAGGAAGACGAGAAAATGCTGGTCCTGAAAAATTCTAAAACCATCCGGAAGACATTTAAGGGAGGTTCGCAGACCCTGCGACAGAGGGGCCCGGAGCCCATGGAAGGTGAGCGGCGGAGGAAGCGGTTCCAGGTCACTCAGGAGGCGCCGCAGCAAGGGAAGACGGGACGAGGGACAGGGACGAGGTGCGGGTGGGACGGCTCCGAGCGGCTGTGAGCCTCCTTGAAGGCTCAGCGACAACGCATCCGATCTGGGAGTGCACGCCACTGGTGAGCAGCAGCAGCACGTGCATTTCTGCGGAAGAGGCGTAGGGGTGGCGCATTCCAATACCTGTGCTGAGGAACCTGTCCAGGCCGGCTGCTTCCTCGTAGGTCACTTTCGGAGTGACAACGCCTGAAAGGACACGTGTGTTACCCTTCCGCGGGACGGCGTGGCCTGACCTGATCCCATTCCCTCGTGCAAACGAGAGCTCACCGTGCAGATGGGGTCCCTGCCTGTCCCCTGTGCGGACCACACCACCCTCTCCCGCTCTCCACACACCTTCCGTGGGAGCCCCACTACCGTCCGCCTCTCACCACAGCCGAGGGGAGGGGGCGAGGCCACCGTCCTCACGCGCAACCTGGAAAGTCCCTGCCACGCAGGGACTGCTGGCGGGAGCGTAAACGGGTGCAGTCGCCGTGGAAAACGGCTCGGTGGGCCTGGGTAAGTTAAGCAACCCCGTGACCCCGCAACTCCCCTGCGGGGCACGCGCCGAGAGAAACGAGAGCGGGCGTGAGCACAGACACCTGTACCCGAGCGCTCACCGCGGCCCCACGCCAAAAGCCAGCAGCAGGAGCGAGCCCGGCGCCCCCCATTGGAGGGACTGGGTGACACAGTGAGGTCTGGTCACGCGGTGCAGGAGTCTCAGGAACCTGACGCTAGCCCTGGCTGGCGTAGCTCAGTGGATTGAGCGCGGGCCGCGAACCAAAGCATCGCAGGTTTGATTCCCAGTCAGGGCACATGCCTGGGTTGCAGGCCACGCCCCCCAGCAACCGCACATTGATGTTTCTCCCTCTCTCTTTCTCCCTCCCTTCCCTCTCTAAAAATAAATAAACAAAATCTTTTAAAAAAACCCTGAGGCTGAGCGAGAGAAGCCAGACGCACAGGCTGTGTGCGGTGTGAGGGCGCTGGTGTGACATGTCACTACGCGGAGGAGGCGGCTGCACGACATTGTGCATGGATGAGAGGCCGCCGAACTGTACACCCTCAAATGGTTCGTTTTATGGTCAGTGAATTCTAATGCATTCTTAAAAAGGAACCACTATGCGACAGGCTGGCTGCCTAACGGAACGGAACGGAACGGAACTTCTTCCCAACACGACCCCCTCCTGGATCGGCGGACGAACTACTCCCTTCTGTTGCTCCAGCGGAAGTGGCCTCTGTTCTCGCGAGACCGGAGTTTAGCTAAACGCTCGCTCGGTCCGCCCGCACCCGCCTCTCACGCCAAGGTGGCCTACCTCCCACGGCGCCACTCTTTATCCTGGCGTCGGCCGCGCCTGCTCGTTCTCGGTAGACTTCCACGTCAGCGACGCACCGGATGTCGAAATTCTGAAGGAACCCCACCGGGGCGTCCTGCACACACTGCCCAGCCAGGGACACCTGCAGGGGGGCCGGGGAGGGGGACCCGAGCAGACGGGTGACCTCTGTCCTGACCCCAGAGCACAGGCGCCGTCTCAGAGAGGGCCCTTCTGCAGCCCGCCCCTGCTGCTGGGGTGGGCTCGGCGGCGGCCGGCTCATCCACTGACGGGCGGACCTGCTTCCTGCAACATGGGGTTAGCTCGCCAACCAAAGTCTGGAAGCCACCGGCTGGGGGGGGTCTCAGTGCCCTTCCGTAAAAACCAGGAAAACTCCCTGCCCTCCTCCGCCGACTTTGCCGGAACGTGACTGTATTCAACTTCATTTCTTTGCCTCGTTACAACCGGATTTGTCTTAAAACCATAAAAATGGATTCACGTGGATACTCAAGAGAAATCGTTTTTAGACTCCCATTTTTTGTTTGTTTGTTTGTGCATACTCCCCCAAAGACATGCTACTGATCGCAGAGACAGGAAAGGGAGGGAGAGAGGGGGAGAGAAACGTTGCCTCTCGAGTGCACCCCAGCGGGGGGTCAAACCCACAACCCAGCCACGTGCCCTGACCGGGGGTCAAACCCACAATCCCCCTGTTTATGGGCCAACGCTCCAACCCACTGGGCCACACCACCCAGGGCTAGACTCTCACGCTTTGTTCTCACTGATATTTTTTCCATAGAATTTCGAACTAAAAAAAAAAAAGGTTTCACATAAAACTCTATAGCCTTAAAACAGTTTTCAAGATTCTGGCATGTTATTGAATATATTAAGTTATACATTTATAGCTTACTAGAAATTGGCTATTAAACTAGCAGAAGCGAAGAATGAGTTACTTTGATGGAAATTTATAGAATGTCTTTTGGTTTTCATTAAGTTCACGCTGAGATTTAGCAAAGACAGTGGTTAATTTAAGAGTGACTATGAGAAAAAAAATAATCTAGAGACCATAGATAGTTGAGTGCCTAGAAAATCCACAGGAAGAAAAACAAGTAAGTTAGACTGGTATTTTTAAGAGCAGTATGAGTTAAATTAAAAGTAGGATGAAAAAATAAGGCCCTGGCTGGTGTGGCTCAGTGGATTGGGTGTCCTCCGGTAAAGGGAAAGGTGGTCGGTTCGATTCCCAGTCCCGGCACATGCTTGGGTTGGGGGCCAGGTCCTCCGCTGGGGGGTGGAGAGGCAGCTGATCGATGTTTCTCTTGTACATCCATATTCCTCTCCCTTTCTCCCTCCCTTCCCCTCTTCCCAAAAATAAATAAGAAAAGGCTCGCACCGTGTTACAACTGAAATTCTCACCTGAGGAACAGTAAAATATGCCTTGTCCGCAGTCATAACGGGGTCTCCTTGTTTGTACCCGAAGTCCGAAAAGTCTCTCGGGTCAGTGTGCACGGACACCTCCGAGGGCGCGTGCTGGCCCGGGGCCCTGCGAATCAATGAGAGGGACCATCGCGGACGCTTGCAGCCGCTCTCTACTAAAACAGCTGTTTATGGGAACTGTATTCTCTACTTTAAACTGCCGACGTGGTGTGTGTACTAAGCGTCACTGAACTGCATACTGTAAAGCGGTCAGTGGATAAAAACAGTGACGCAGTGGGTGCGGTCAGCTGGGCGTCTCTGGGCTCCACTCGGTCATCACGACAACAGCGGCTGGAGCTGACAACAGAGACCCCTGCCCCGACCCCGACCCAGGGGCGCTGCTCTCCGTCCGTCTGGGTGTTTCAGGGGAGGCCGGTTCTCTCCGGCACAGAAGACACTCACTACCTGCAGTCCAGAGGGGAGGGGGGACCGGCCGCGGCGGGCACTCACACGTCCCCGAGGTGGAAGTAGCCGAGGAAGGGCGAGCTGGCGGCGGGCGACTGCACGCACAGCAGCGGGAACCAGTCCGCGGCCCCGGACGCCCTCTCCGCCGAGCAGAGCTGATCAAAGAGTGGGTTGACATCCCCTCCAAACACGCCGGTGAAGCAGGACCCCCTGAAGAGCTCTGTCACCTCTGGGGAGCATTCCTGGGGAGGACATGGAAAGGGGCAGTGGGAAGACCCACACTCCGCCCAGGCCGCCACCAGCCCCCCGCCCCACTGCGGGCCAGCACCGACTCTGTGCAGCGGCAATGGTGGCGGCATCCCTGGCGCCCCGCAGGGGGCAGGGACGGGGCACACACTCCGGCTAGTGTGCGAGGGCTCTGCGCCCCTTAACCCACTCCCTCCGAGCCTCCAAGTCGGGAACCCCATCCTTCGAGGGGACCACCCCTCTCCAGGGGACACAGGTGTGCCCACGGAGAGCAGGAAGAGAGGAAAGATAATAGGGAATACACCCCAAACGGGGACGAGAGCAGAGCGCACCTCCCTGTCATACTGTCCTCCCCCTTCCCAGGAGAGGAACGGGACATTCCGCCTGGTCCACATTCAGTGAGAACCCCGAAGGCCCCCGCTGCCCCGCCCTGCAGGACACAGCCCCGGGAGGAGGGGACAGGACGGAGTGCCCCGTGCCACTGCGGCATTCCTTTACGTCAACAGAGCCACTGCCACGGCCCTAGCCTGCACGTCTCCCTGCACACGGACGACGGTGAACCGCCTCGTCCCTGCCCTTCATGATCTGACAGAGAGACGCAGCGGCTCACGGGCCGGGGCCGGAGCTCCACTGACGGAACAGGAAGGCGCGGGGGCCTCGTTTCTGCTGTGATGCTCGCACTAACAGTTGCAGCCACAGTAACAACCCTACCTAAGTTAAAAAACTAAAACGGTAAATCTGCTCCAGTATCAGCAGAGGCGTGATGGTTGTACAACTCGACACACTTTCTAAAAATCATTGACAAGATGTATTTTCCTTCCGCTTCATGTTTTCTTGGCGGCTCCTACAAAGGAAATTCAAACTGCCCTCCAGGGTGACCGCCATAGTGCGACCTCACCCACAGACATGCTTCTAGGTCCCTGTGCAACGCGGGCGGCGCTGGCGAAGGAAATACTCCATCGGAAGACAGTTCGCACGTGAACCACAAGGAGACTGCGGGGGCCCCGCCGGGGCCCTCCCCACGCCGCCAGGCCCCGTGATTCTGCGCCCAGTAATGGGAAGGAGCGTACCTGGTCACAGCAGCAGCGGACGTCACAGGCCCCGGCTGTTAAATTACAAGGGCACGGACCAAGAGGCTGGTACACCTGGTTGGGGATGACAGTCACATTCTCTGAAAAGTACAAGCAACGGAGAAGGTCAGCCATGAAACAAACCCTCTGACAGAGCACAGCCACAACGTTGACATTGAAGAGAAAGCCGAATCCCTGTTTCACAAACCGCCATCCCCACGTGCCCCACGGGACGGAACCCCTGAAGGGAGCGATGCATAGAGCGCACCTGAGGCCCGTGTGTACTGCCCCACCAAAAACCCGAGTGTCCGGAGACACGGGGCTAGTTGTACCAGACCACAGAGGGTGCCGCTGTCGTGAAGGTAAGCCAGTGGCTACAAAGTTAGGGTAAATGGAATGCACTGGTTTTATCTCTCAATACGCAGAACCACCCTTTTCTTCACGCAGACTGCTGTTCAAGCATTTACCCCTTCCGATTCACCGCCTCCTCCAGCAGAGGGGCCCGGAGCCATGGCGACACTTCAGACGGCTCGCCTGGAGCTCATCCAACCGTGAGAGCGCGTGTACCTGAGCTACCTGCCCGGCCTCTAGTCCTGTCACCCTGTGAGGCCAGATCTCCCCGTCCACAGTTAAGGATGCAAGCTACACGGCACACATAGACACCGCTCGACATGAATGTCGGGAGGGTCAAAAGATGTCACTTGCCTGATGCATTCTGGGCCAGAGAGGAGTTGGCATAAATCTCCACCTGAATGGGCAGGTGGGCTAAACAGGATGAGTTGTGAGAGGCGGAAACCAGCAGAGCGTGGACGAGACACGGGGACTCGGAGAAGGGGTCTGTCTCGCTGGAGGAACACCGCCGCGGAGGCCTCTCCAACCGCACTGCCACTTCCAGCGTATTCTGGACGGGAGAGAGTGCTGCGCTTTAGCATGATGGAAAACACACCCAGATCACACACCAGCCTGAGTTCGGTTTACACAGGGAGGGCTGTACACGAAGGTAACACAACTCTGTGTAATTCCACCCATAAACCTCCAGCAATATGCTAGCCCTGATTTCAAAGCCTGTTTAACATAAAAGCAAGCAGCCTTTGGGTACGCAGAGAAAGCGAACCCCAAGTCTAAAAATTAACTCAGTTTGCCCAGCCCTTTTTGAGTTATCATCCTGCCAGTGGACGATTAAATATACAAAACAAGCCACTGAAAAAATTAATAAAAACAAGGAACAACAACAACAAAAAGTGCCTGCACACAGCCCCCGGGTCCTGAGGGGCGAAGTCTGACCTTCTCCTCCTCCATAAACTCTGGAGCCTGTATCTTGCACACAGTGGGCACTCCTTAATGGAAATTACATGGAACATATTTAGTCTCTCCAGACTTCAGGGTCCTTACACACGAGCCCAGGGTAGGATGAGATCCGTGGTTTAAGGAGCCTTTTTGAGTCACAGACTCATTTGATCATCTGATGAAAGCTGGCAACCCTCTCGTAAGAAAAATGCACATGCGCACATGGTTTGGCACCCAATTTCAGAGGGTTCACAGACCCTTTGTGACTCATCAGAGGATCCCTAACCCCCAGGGAAGGACCTCAGGGCTGGATGAGTGTCTACGGGACCTGAGAGCCCACAGTTTGGTGGCAGTTCCAGCCCCGAGACAGGTGCACCTCGTCCAATCGAGAGAACACGCACTGCGGGTCTCCACAGATGCCACCTTACCACACTGCGGGTCACAGTCAAACTCCAGTCTCCTGTGTCATTGTTCAGCACGTCATCACACTCGGGAACGGGCAGTGGTCCTAAAGGAGATGAAATGCAAGGCGGTTTTGCCCGGAGGCTGACGGGGTGCACGCACTGCCTGGGATGGAACCCCTTTCCAAGATGAACATCGGGCCCTTCACAAGCTGTGTGACTTCGGGCAAGTGGCACCCTCTCTGAACGTCAGTCAGTGTCCTTGGCTGTCTCATGGGACTAAAAAATATTACTGTTCTCATTGGGACAATGAGGGGGTGATGCGTGTCAGGCACGGGGGTGCAGCTCACTAAACGCCAGCCACTGTGACTGCAAGCTGGCTTGATCCGAGCTGCCCGTCGATCATCCAGGGTCCACAGCAGCCCCCCGCCCTCCGCCCCACATCCACGCCGTGGACAACTCCAGGCAGGAGACACCCCGGGTGCCACCTCGCCCGTTTCCTCTGCCGGCCGGGACCTGGCCCGTCCACCTCCCTCCCCACTGGAAGGGCCGGATTCTTTACCCGCCTCGGCTTGCAGCAGGGACAGGGACACAGCCACATCCTCGGGGGCTCCGACCAGGGTGGCGCTGACCTCAGGGACAGACATGCGGATGAAAGAAGGGATGAACACTAGGGAAGGAAGAAAACAGGGAGGAGTTAGTAGAGGTGGGGTCTGTGCTCCCGGCCTGCTTCAGTGCTGACTCCGGAACTCCCCAAAGAGACCGCATCTGGCCCCATCAGCGCCTCGTCCCTCAGCCGGGCCCTGCAGGCCCCGGCCCCGCGGTGCATACCCGGGCCTCCCGACAACGGCCTCGTGACGCCCTGAAAAACCAGGAGCCCCATAAGCAGAGTGACCGGCGATGGCAAGCCCATATCTGGGACCTCTCCGAGTCGAACGCGGAACCGCGCGCGCCCTAGAAGTCAGGAACCCCCCGGGACGCAGCACCCAGGGCCGTGTCGCCCCTCCGCCGCCATTTTATCAAGCGAACGCCTGGAGCTATGGCAACCACCAATCAACCACGGGCCTGCTGAGCAGCGCGGTGTGATTGGCCCGGCGGGAGAGAGCCCGCCCCCGGCCCTGCCACTGCATCGGGGCCTCGCCCACAAGGCTTGTGCCCAGGTGAATGATCAAGAAAAGTAGGAATCCGCGTGGAGTTTAAAAACTGGAGTTGCGCGTGGGGAGGGCGGTATAAGGGGACTAAGTAGTAATGGAAAGAACACAACAAAGATTAAACATAAGAAAACAAACTGGAGTTTCGTTCTGGCAGCTGTGGCTCAGCTCGTTGGAGCTTTCGTCCTGTACACAGAAGGGCACGTGTAAGAGCCCATTGGTGTTTCTCTCTCTCTCTCAATAGCCCTTCCCAGACAAGATCGTGTGGGAAATAAATGAGGCAAGGTATCGAATGAGCTTAGCCCCATGCCGGGCACACCATAAGCCCTCGATAAATGCTGGCTCATTTTCACTCTCAGAGGGCTAGTGCGGCAATTAGCTGAGAGAACGCACGCAGTGTGTTCAGCACAAGGACTGACCGACGACAGCAAAGGCCAAGTAAGCGTTTGCCTGTATTACTCTATATGTTCCAGGGGGGGAGGTCTGTTATATATTAATTGATCAGCGAATCTAACATTCTGAGCATTTTTTCTTACACTCTTCTCGCAAAACTGTTAACTGCTGCAGTTGTAGCATTAGCATTAACATGGCAAAGTGTTTCCATCTCTGGATGTCTGGGAAAAAAGCCCAAGAGAACCTCACTAAAAGGAGGGTTATCAAATGATGAACATTTTATTTACTAACCATTTCTTAACAAGAAAGTAACCATATACAGTGAGGGAAATGGGCATGTTGAATTACTTTTAATCCTTGGGTCAAGATGCTTTTTTATTTCGGTAAAGCATAGGGAAACACTAATGGCCATGGGGTACTTTTAATGTATTATAAATCCTTTTCACCAAGTCCCACTTTTCCAGACCTTTACACTCTTACTATGTTGTCATGTATTTTAAATAGACATCATTGGTACCACAGTTACCTGTACTGGCAAAGGTTGCTTGTCAGATGTAAAATAAACACTTTTTCTTAGGTCAGTTGAAAAATCATCCTTTCATTTATCAGACAACGGACCTGATCAATGTGAGACGTGCCACCGTGCCACCGGTGAAGAATGTACCGAATATTAACAGTGATTCTCCAGCCCTCCCAGCTCTGGGTGAGCAGGGGGGATGATGAGAGTGGATTTTCTTTCTATTTTTCCTCTACTTTTGTAAATTTTCTCCTGAACACATGTAATCATTTCACATTGTAATAAGAAAAAGAAGTACTTATTAAAAGTATGCTTTAACTTTCCTGCTTTTAGTTGCATTAAGCTATTTTAGCCAAAGGAGATTTATGGAAATGAACTATGGAATTCTAAGGCATTACACTCAAAAGAAGTTTCAAAAGTAAAAAGTGGTATTTCTGAACTCCACTGGTATTAAAAATCAACTACTGTAGGTACATGTGAAACTAGTATTGTAATCAATTACCAGAGAATTCTTAAGATTCTTTGTGATAATTTGTATTAATATAAAATGCATATATAAAATTTTAAGTCAACTACCAATGCAAAGTCCTGATTTTTAAACACTGCACTTTTCATATAAAAATGTCGCTGCTAGCCCTGGCTGGCGTAGCTCAGTGGATTGAGCGCGGGCTGTGAACCAAAGTGTCACAGGTTCGATTCCCAGTCAGGGTACATGCCTGGGTTGCAGGCCATGACCCCAAGCAACCGCACATTGATGTTTCTATCTCCCTCCCTTCCCTCTCTACAAATAAATAAATATTTTTTAAAAATGTCGCTGCTGTGTCCTCTCCTCTCCGTGACTGCTGGAACCGTTCCATGCACTCTTTCCACTCTTTTGGGAACTGCTGAAACTCTTATAAATGTTTGGATTATTTCAAATGAAAAAAACTTCAAAAAAAAAAAGCCACAGTAGGCATGCTTTCATGGATAAGGCTTGAAGACCCGCCTTCAGAGCGGCAGCTGGACGGGTCTGACGCCTGAACGATGGACTCTGTCCGGGGGCCACTTCGTGGTTTCACAGGCGGCTCGTGCGGCAGAGTCAAGTGCCCCGCTCTTCTGGCATGGAGACATTCATCACACTCCAACACCAGCCTGCTGTACCCAGTGAACATGCCCAGTCACTGAAATTTTGTGAATCCTGCTCCCAACATAAAATTATAAATACACATCAAATCGTTCTTCTAATCCTTTCACGCTTAGAAATCTTGTATTAACTACTTCATACCAATCTATTATCGCATAGGATTTGGAACAATATTTTCATGAATAATTTTGGCAAGATTTGAAATTAAAGTTCTTCACAACTGAGTAAAATATTGTCTGGCTCTGGCTGGTGTGGCTCAGTGGTTGAGCCAAAGGGTCACCGGTTTGATTCCCGGTCAGGGCACAGGCCTGGGTTGCGGGCCAGGTCCCCGGTGGGGGGCGTGCAGGAGGCAACCGCACACTGATGTTTCTCTCCCTCTCTTCCTCCCTCCCTTCCCCTCTGTCTAAAAATAAATAAATAAAATCTTTTAAAAATATATTGTCTGGTATTTGAAATAATAAAAATTTATTTTATTGTAAAAATGTATATAAAATAAACCATAAGCACAACACAAGCATAAAACAAGCAGAACTCAGACAGTATGTAAAACAGTTCCAGTGAAGGAAAAATAACAGAAACCTTGTCAGCTTGCTTGAGCATACCCGTCTTTTACAAACACGCTGCTCTTCCCTGGGCTTCAAACAGTGACCTTCATTACACTTAACCGGGCTATAAAGTATTAAATCTTTTTAAAGGACAGATTTTCATACTTAAGAATTAAAAAATACTTGCAAAGTTATTATCAAAATTTTTATTTAAGAAAATTATAAATCCAGAATACAAAATCCACCTGAAATCATCTAACCAAAGACCACCAAGTTACTTCAATGAGACTCAGTTTCTGAGATGGCATTAAGAGAAAATGTAAATCTTATTTATACACAAAATCAGATACACAATTTACCAACATACTTTTCCAATCCAGCCACTGTTCCTGAAAACCCTTCCTACGCTATTAAAGGACTTTTAATAACTTCAAAGTTACACAGAAAAATAGTTGTTATTGTTAAAACTACAAATAATTTGTCTTTTGAACTTATAGAAGTTTTCAATATTAAGTCCAAAGCTTCTAAAGGACAGCTCTCCACTATCAAAGATTTTTGCCTTTTCCTCGGTTAGAAAGCAAAGGATTCAGTCTGCGGGCAGAACTTAACTATAAAGAATCTATGTCACACACACACACCCCGCCCCCACCCCCACCCCGGCCAGGCCCCGAGAACTCCACTCTCACAACTGGACCCTGGCTTTCCGGGGAGAGTCTTCATGCAACGGCTTTCAAAGAAAAAGTCGCTACTAGACTCCCGCACTCTCTTGCCTCGCTCATTTAAAATCGGATTTTGTACGGAGTCGGTGACGAACCATTATTATTACTTGGCTATCTTTGTCCAAACACGTACCGAGGTCGCACAACAGAATGAAGAACCGCTAATATCTAAAGCCACACCTCAATGGGGACAGTAAGGGTTTCAGTTGCACGACTACTGCCCCAGTTAACAGCCGACTCAGCTACAGCGCTCCCTACTGACTAACGCCATTACTGCACTTTTTCTACCCCTGAATTTCGCATGTACCATTTCACAGTAAGAGCCTAGACCTGGGCAGTAACTCCGAAGCCTGTAACCAGTCAGGGCAGACTGATGGGACGGACAAGTGATCAGCACAATAAGTCACGAATGTGTGCTTTCTCCCCCTCTCGGGACCAAAATCGGTCTGAAAACACACTGGGGTACACAGACTGCGCAGAAGGGTTCCCGCCCACAACCCAGCCCAGAAGCACAGCGTGAGGACGGCTCTGCAGACCTGCGCGCGTCCTGGAGGCACGCCTGCGCATGCCCGGGGCCCTCCCGCAACGCCTCCCCCGCACGGGGTCCGTGGGTGGCTCTAAATAAAGGACGGGGCAGTTTCATCACGCAGACACTTTCAGCTTCTTCTTCTTGGCCTTCAGCACGGGAGGCAGCGAGATCTTGAAGGCAGTCCTGCAGTGACACGGGAGGAAAAGCCCGGTGACGCTCTGGCAGCTCCGCGGCGCGCGGGCCGGCCACACCGCCTCAGAGGTACTTACTCGCAGGTGGTGCAGATGGGGCTGAAGTTGCAGAATACTGTAATTCAGAAAAGAAAAAAAAAAACAAAAAACACAGGAGGGTTTAAAACCACATAGCCAAAGTTTTCTCCGACGTGGAAAAGAAAGACGCGGTCGGTGAACTTACTCGACAAGCACACAGAGCAGACGTAGCCGATCTCAATGAGGTTCCGGTGGCAGAAGCACGCAGCCCGGTAGTCCACGTGCACGGGGGGCGGGAGGGTCAGCTGAGGCCTCTGGTCCTGATCAGGAAGAAAAACCCACTGCAGAGTGGGGGGGGGGCGTTTTTATTCACTCAGCAGTCCCACGAGCACCTCCACACCCCCCTCGTGCAGGCAGCGCTCTGGCAGCACCCCCACCACACTCTGCGCGCATGCAGCTCCCAGCGTTGAGAGACCCCCCGACGCCCAGCCTTCTGGGCGTCCTGAGCCCCAGGTCACCCCTTCGCTCCGTTCTCCCATCCTGCCGGCACCAGCCACCGGGCTCCCACCCGTCCCCCGGGGCCCGGCTCTCCCGGCACACCGCGCCCGCCCTCCGCCGGCTTCCTCACCAGCAAGTACTGCAGGAGGGAGGGCATCTGCGGCACCTTCAGGTACATTCCCCCTGTGATGTCACACGCCTGCAAGACACACGGGGCTCTGGCACAGCAGCACGTACTGAGCCTTTCCGGGGGCAGGGGGGTCCCTCCAGCCACCTCCAGGTCCCGCGGGGGGAGAGGCCACGCGCAGGGGAGGACGGCGGGGCCTCCCCGCAGCGGGCCAGGGCCAGAAACGCCCAGCTC
This sequence comes from Phyllostomus hastatus, assembly GCF_019186645.2. Lineage (NCBI taxonomy): Eukaryota > Metazoa > Chordata > Mammalia > Chiroptera > Phyllostomidae > Phyllostomus > Phyllostomus hastatus. The sequence continues at coordinate 11,390,884 of NW_025333537.1, read as the reverse complement.
CCGCCGAGAGGCCCACGCGTTTCTTGTTCCCCTTGCTCGCACCCTCTCACTCTTCGGAGACTGTAGGTGCCCCATCTTCCGTCTGCCTGCTACTACTGGCAGGTTTTCGTTCGATCATGTTTATTCATTTTCGTTATATTTTTTTAATAACAACTCTGAGATCCAATTCGCACTATTACTTGAAAAGCGTACAACTCTCTGGGTTTTAGTATATTCAGAGCTGTGCAACCATCACCAATACCCGGCTCCAGAACATTCTCATCACCCCACAAGGAAGGCCACACCCATTCCTCCCCCGGCCCCTGACCGCCACTAATCCGCCCTCTACGCGCATGGGCGTGCCCACTCCGGGCACTGCACGTAAATGGAATCTGATAGTATCTGTCCCTTCGTGTCCGGCGTCTGTCACTCAGCATCATGTTCTCAAGGTCTGTCCGCACTGCAGCGGGCGTCAGAGCTTCGTTCCTTGTCGGGGCCGAGTCCCAGTCCACAGTGTGGACGGACGGGGTTTTGTTCACCCCGTCGTCCTCTGCCCATGGACGCTTGGGCTGTTCCCACGTTACGGCTGTTATGAACAGTGCAGCTGTGAATGTGCATGTATAATTTTTTCTTTGTTTTTTTTTCATCGTGAGTAATTTTTTAAGCTTGCACAATTTAATTTCCCTTGGATACATGCAGTTTGCTGGGTCACAGGGCAATTCTGCGTTCCATGCTCTGAGGAAGTTTCAGGCTGTTTCCCAAAGCGGCTGCCCTATTTCACGCCCAGTGGACGCCATGGGCCTACCGTCGAGCTGAAGACACGGGAGCACTCCGGAGCCTTCCATGCGGGCGCACCCTCTGCTTGTCCCTCCCCTGCACCCCATGAGCAGCCATAACTGAGACTCGAGGTTTTCTGCAGTTTCGTGCTTTTACATGATCTTTTAGCAAACAATATCTCTTATGGTCAAAATGCATTTGTCAAAAGTTTGGTAATTTCTTGAATCTTCATTTTCTCTTCCTTTCTGGTTAAAGTTGAATCCAGTTTCCTACTTCCGACCCAAGAGTGACATCTGACAGTGCTGTCCAACAGACACACACACAAGCAACCCAAATAATCTTAAATTTCCTAGGTGCATAAAATGGAAATAAAATTTTAATAACATATTTTCTTTAACTCAGTGTATCTAAAGCACTACCAGTCTGACACGCAATCAACGCACAAAGTCAGTAAGAAGACACTCCGCACTCTGTTTCTCACAGGCAGTCCCTGAAATCCAGCGTGTCTCACACTTACCGCACACCTGAGCTCGGGCCAGACTCGTTCCCGAGCTCAGCGGCCGTGTGGCTGCCACGGGGACGGCACAGACCTGGAGCGCGGTCCCATTGCCCTAAAATTCTCGGCTCAGGGGCTGGGTCTTCCATCTATGCCCATATCCGGAGAGATGTGGCATTCTGTTCGCCTAACATTATCGATGACGGTCATTCTTGGCTGATGGGACCCGAAGGGATTTTTTAAAACCCTTTAAAAATACCTTGCTGTATTGTTTGAATTCATTTAAATGTGTGAACCACTTTGACAAGTCAATCAAATCACTATTTGAAACATAAATAAGAAGTCTGGCAGGACCAGAGGGCTGTGAGTTCTCCGCTCTGCAGCACCGGAGAGGCCCACCCCTGACAAGGCGCGAAGGCCGGTGAGAGGCATGTAGCAGCAGAGGCCGCACACGCCGCACACTCCCTACCACCAACACCAACGCCGAGCCCCCCCAAAGACACACCTGCTGGAGGAGTCCCGAGTCGGAGTCCAACACACAGGCGTCGATCAAAATATTCTGAAACGAACGTTGCAAAAATGTTATGACGACGACAGCAATGACCACCTTACACCGATGACCTACCACGTGCCACCCTCCACGCCTGAAACACGGCTCACTTAACGCGCACGACCGCTCTGCAGGGGACGCGTGTGACTGGCATTCTGCAGCTGAGGCGTCCAGGCCCCGGCCAGGCTGTGGTCGCGGAGGCCAGGAGGCACTGCCGCCAGCCCCGGCCTGCCTGTCCCCGAGGCCCAGGGTCTTGTCACTGCATCGTGCAGGCACTCAAGGTGGAGAAGACTGCACACGGCTACAGCATTTCAGGTTAACACTGATGTCTTAAGTTCTCTGCTACGAGCGATAATCCATCCAGGGATGGAGCAGACCGAGAAGCCAGGGGTTCTCGGCCTGGGGTCCAAAAGTGGGCTGAACAGGGAGGGCCGCAGAACACCCCGAAACTAAAGTGAACTGTTCCAGTGCCCGTTTTTTTCTGGGGCTCACCGGATTCTCAAGGGGTCCAGAACTCAAAATAGAGGAACAACTGTATGAAGTATGGATTGCAGATCCCTAATCCACGAAGAAGGCCATTTAGTCAGAACCCCTCCCGAGCTAGATCATTCAGGAAGAGAGAAAGCAGCTCCTTCATCCGGAAGCAAACGCCCCCGAGGAGGGCGGGCGGCGGGGCGCACCTGTTTCTGCGCGGCGAAGATGACGTTCATGAAGTTCATGTACTGCAGCGCGCTGTCCTCCGCGGCCTTGATCACCTGCGGACCACACGGCGTCAGCGCCCGCAGGCTCGCACGCATGCACGCGGCGGCACGCGCACTGCGGGCTACAACCGCTGCTGCTTTTCTCACGTGCCGGCCTCGTTACCGCCGCTACGTAACACCTCGGCGTGTAACGGTGCCCACGAGCTGCCGCTCGAGAGGCAATCGATGTTCCCAGAGAGCGCCATGGCGGGCATGTGCGCACACTCACGCCCACGGCACTCACGCCCACAGCAGGACGACCCCCTCTCTAGCGTCTGCAGCCTGCTCGGGTGGCTCTAGCTCATCCCTCCTGCCGACGTCACGGATGCCCGCCGTTCACCGGCTACCCGCGGGGCACGTTTTCGCATGCGCGTCCCAGTTCCAGACCGCGCTCTGATGGCCACGCTCGGACGCCCCCTGCAGGACTCTCGGGGTAGCCCCTGCCTACGGAATCGGTGAGGCCGCACATTTCTCCCCGACACCACAGGTGACCAGCCGCCCTCCAGACAGGCTGTGCACTGTATCCTCCCATCGGAGACGCCAGCAAGTGTCCAACCCCCAACACCACCGTCAACCCTCGGAAAGGCCAGCTTTTTCATTTGTGCTGAGCGAGAAGCGCACAATGAAATGAATGTGTTTCCAAACATTAGCTGATCATTCGCATTTCTTCTCTGGCAGACTGCTCATCATTGTTGTTTTTTTAGACTAACTTTGACTTGTAACCATTAATGAGAGGCCCAAGCTGGTGTGGCTCAGTGGACTGAACGCTGGCCTGCAGACTGAAAGGTCACTGGTTCAATTCCCAGTCAGGGCACATGACTGGGCTGTGGGCCAGGTCTCCAGTTGGGGGCGCACAAGAGGCAACCGATTAATGTTTCTCTCCCTCTTGTTCTCCCTCCTTTCCCCCTCTCTAAAAATATAAATAAAATATATTTTAAAATTTATGAGAGCTTTTTACCTTTTTTTTTAATCCTCACCTGAGGATATATTTACTGATTTTAGAGAGGGAAGAACAAAGAGAAAAGAGGGAGGGGGAGAGAAAGAGAGAGAGAGAGAGAGAGAGAGGCACATTGTGAGACAGAGACCTCAATTGACTGAATCCTGTACGTGCCCCGACCTGGAATCGAACTCGCAACCTTTTGGTGTATGGGATGCGTTCCAACCAACTGAGCCACCCAGCCAGGGCTCCCACTAGGTTTTCTAATTGGCTATAACTGACATATAAACATAGTATTGATGTTTTTAGAAACTTACCAATATCCTTGACTTCATTTCCTGATTATCTATAAAGAGATAGAAGCAGATTACAATTTAACTGACTCTTATTAAACGTATCATAAGGTTTTCGAAACAATTTTAAACAGCCCACCATGTTACAGTAGTAAAATAAGAATTAGTTTCGTAGAAAAATGAAGGTTCCTACCTTTAACTTCCTTGTTCATTCTATGAATGTCTTATTTTCTTAGCATTAAGGAATTTAAAAATATTATTTAATTTCATAAATACTCATAGTAAACAGAGAAATAACCTCAAATTTTAGTTAAGTAAACCCAGCAACCACATAGTTGAAAAAAAAATGTTCCATCTACCGTGATAAACACACAAAACAGAAGAGACCGGGGATTTCCAATGACCATCTGCAGTCACTGACCTCATGACCCGACCGAAGCATCTTTGTCCCCGAAAAGTCGCACCACCACCACCTGGCCGCTCTGTGCGCGATTATCCACGACCTCCTACACCCGGACCCTGGGCCCACAGGGGAACCACCACGTCCGTCACATGAGACGGCAAACTCGGCGACCACGCAGCGAGGACCGGGCACGCCCCGCAGGGCCAGGAACAGCCGGGTCGGGACCGAACGCTGCTCTCGGGGACAGAGGAGAGAACCGGCTCCCGGCCCGTCCCGACAGGCACTGAGGACACGTCCTGAAGAGCCGTGAGCAGGACTCGCCGGGGTGCCTGGCGGTGCCCCGACCTCCCCGTTCCGCGTTTTCACCGCGTGTCTCGCAGACGTGTGACAGCCCCGCTCCAGACTGCTCGCGCCTCCCGCTCGCGTGGGCACCGGGCTCCGGGGAGCCCCGCAGGGGGAGACGCACCCGCCCCAGCAGGCACCCTCTGCGCGGCCGGAGCACCAAGGATACAGCAGAGAGCTTTGGCGAGGGATCCTGCCAGCAGAGTTTCTGTGTGCTGGCCCTTTATGTCACCTGTGAACAACAGTGAAAAGATCAAAAAGGGAGGTTTTTTGCATTTTCTTGAACTAAAATGATTTTCAAACCAAAGCATTCTCCATGAATGAAATAACACAACAATTTCAAACTGGGTTTAAAAACAGCAATTTGTTCTCAACAATGCTTAAATGGGCAGTTTTTTAAACATTTTCGGAACTGAAGAAACCCTGGTGGCCAGGGGTGGAGGCGGGGACGGGGCGGTCCGGGGGCACCGAGTCCCAGCGTGGGACGGGGACGAGCTCTGGGTCGGGCGGCGGTGCCGGCTGCACGACAACGAGCCACCAGGAGGAGCTGCACGTGCACTCGGCTGGGGGGTGGGGGGGGGGTGTTTTGAAACAGTCAACATTATGCTGCGCGTGTTTCTCCACGACAGAAAGTAAGTGACAGAAAGTATCCTGGGGTTCCGTGGAAAGTCCACACGAGAGGGCCGGTGTGACCGCTGGCAGCAGCACAGCGCCCTGGGCCAGGCCCCAGCCTCCCTGCCCGACTTTCCCACCGCCCCCGCCCCCAGCGCCCCTGGGAGAGCTGCCGCCAGTCGGGACTGGGGAAACCTGTCCGCTGTGTGAGCCGCAATGAAGTCTGCAACTTGCTTGCAGCCTTGGGTGAGAAATCCTCACTCTTAAGAAACATCAAAATTGTAAAGCTGTGGCGCACGGGGGCGGGGAGCCCAGACCGCCACCTCACAGGACAGGGCCTGCAGCTGATCCTGGAGCACGGACGCCCCACCTCCTGAGCCTGGGCCAGGAAAGGCCTGAGCCCCACCCTGAGAAGCCGGGACGCTGAGCGGGCCGCGCCCTGGAGGCCAGAGGTTCTGAGTGTGATTCTGGGCCCGGCTGTGGGAGCATGACCGGGGCCTCCACAGAAACACAAGTTCTGGGGACCACCCTAGACCCAGGCCATCAAAACCTGCGGAGTGGGGCCTGGCGCTTTCCTCCAACGGGCCCGCCAGGGGACCTGTAACAGCCTTCTTGCCATACAACTTACGGACATAAAACTCACCCCTTTAAGTACTCAAGGCAATGATTTTAAGTACTACGTCATTTTAGGGCGTTTCCCTCACCCCAAAAGATCACGAGAGCCCATTCCCGGCCGCTCCCTGCTCCTCCACAGCCCCGCAAACCACGGACGCCCTCCTGTCCCTACAGAGTCGCCTCTCCCCGCCAGGGGATTCTGACAGAGGCCACGCTCTGAAAAACATGGCCTGCAGGTAACAGGGACCCGGGCAGCAGGCACCAGAGAAGGCCTTTAGGCCACAGAGGAGCCGCTCTGGCCCCCAGGGGGAGAACGCTGGAGGCTGAGCGGAAGGACCGAAAAGGAAGAGACAGGTGCCACTCAGGAAGCTGGGACAAGACCTGCAGCAAGTGCGCCCTGCAGGAGGCATCCGGCCCTGTCTGCAGACACACGCGGTTGTCACGGCCAGGGAATGAACGTGTGGCAGCCAGTGGCCGAGGCCGGGGACGCCGCAGCGCACGGGGCGGCCCCTACCACAGAGAACGGCCCGGCCCGAACCTCGGCAGGCCCAGGTGCAGCTACAGCACGGGTACCGAGGGCCGGCCTGTGAGGGACCTTCAGAGGCTGTGGGATTTCAGAGCTGATCAGACTCTGGAAAATTCTGGGTGGGTGCGGGTGATGGAGATGGGGAGCGGACTGGGTGGGACCGAGGAGGAAGGAAACGGAAACGAATCCAGGGACACGGGGGGCCACTGGGGGGCGGCATGCATGCACGGAAAAGGAAGACTGGGCCGGGGCAGAGGTCGGGGAGTGTCCATAGGGAAACAGTAAAGAGTGGGGGAGGACACACGGCAAAAGAAAACAAGGCGTGCAGAAGAAAAAATACTTTTTTAAAGAGACCAGGTAAAAGAAAAGTCAGAAAAAGAAAGAAGGCCCAGAGCAGAGGAAAACCAGATGGACAGGAGGAGAGACAAAGAGCGAATTTCAAGAAGCAGAGGCCGGGCCGCGGCACCCGGGGCTGCGGGGGCAGGCGGACGGAGCACAGACCGTGCTGGAAATGACCGTGAACCGGGGAGAGCAACAAGCAAGCAGGGAGTGTCAGGAACCTCAAAGCTTTGGGCTTAAAGCCTCTGGGACCCCCACCTTCAACTCCGTTTGCAAAATAACTGTAAGGGAAAAAAAAGCTCTTACTCTTGGTCATCAGATCTTTAATCTCTTCGACAATGACTTCATTTGCTGCTGTTAACAACTCGTACTTCCCGTCTTTACTCCCCGAGGGGGTGAGCTCAGCAGAAGTCTTGCCAGGGTCCCCGAAGAAGTCTCCCAGTCTGCCATTCTTTCCAGGATACAAGAACCGGCTGGAACAGCAGGGAAAGAGGACCTAGTCACCCCGGGACCCGGGGCCCTCGCTGACACCCACGGGAGACTCAGCAGAGAAACAAAGACCACGTTAATCCTGGGCTCACGGGATTCTATAATACATTTCATCTTCTTAAAAACGTTCAGAACAGGCAAGTTGGAAACCCGAGTCAACCACCACAGAACACTGTAAGGACCCCCCTGTCCTCTGGAAGGTGGGAGGAAAGCAAGGAGGACCGGGCTCCATCTCTCCCAATGCTTCCCTCCAGGGCAGCGGGGCGGGGGCGGGTCTCACTCTGCTTCCTCAGCGACACCTGGGAGATTCCCACACACACCCCGGAGGCCCATAGAGCAGTGAAACACGCCTGCCAGGAGAGGCAGGCCCAGAGCCCCGGGGAGAGCAGACCCCCACCTCCCTCTCACCTGCCTCCGGGGCAGACCCACGAGTAGCGCAGAGGTGGCTGCCTGGCCGATCCCATCATTCTCCTTTGTGCCTGCGGCTGGCAACCCGACTGCGGATGAGCTACTGCTCGCCCTCTGGAGGCATGCATGCATGGGCCCTTGGTGCCGCCGGTGCCGTCCACTGGCACAGAACAAACTGTTGCCACGCACAGTGGGACAGTGCTGGGCACATGCTGACCAGCAGGACCACCTCGAAGGGCAGGAACCACGCGGGCCCTTCTGACGACCTACCTTTCCTGAATGTGACTGGCTATCACCGCGAGCTTGTTGGAACGGTTCATGAACAGGTGCGAATTCCCCAGCACCATGACCGCGTCCATGCATTTTGATAAAGTAAACTGTTGAAGGAGGAAGACAGCAGAAAGGTAAAGCAGCTGTGCAAATACCTGTATCGGCTCTTAGCGCAGATTTCACTGACATATTAACCACCCACTGCTAAACATTTGCCCAGGCGCTCCCTCCTCCAAAGCCATGAGCCGAAACACTTGAAAACTACAGTTTTCTAATTTTACTTATGTGGGATCGTTTCTGTGTCAGGACGCTATTCCACAAATACTTTCTGTGGAATGTTTAGGGGACAGCAAACACCACATCCTCTGTGATGAAATGACTCTTCCCCAGAATCACCCAAAGGCCTCCTCAAGCCGTCTTACCTGGGATCCCTTTAATGCTTGCTTTCCCCACCAAATCGGGTTGGTGTCAACTATGATAACTAGAAGGTTCAGTTCATCTTCTGAAAACATTAATGGAAATAAAAACACATTAGCCCAGTGAAAGTGAATGCCAGCTGACATCCCACGTGCCTTTTCGTGTGTCTGATCTGACGGCCGTGAGGTTAAGGGAAGGTCAAGTGCCCGTCAACGCCTGGAGTCTGCGGGCCCTCGGCAAGCCCCCGCCTGCCGCCTGCACCGCTGCCCTGACAATGCTGCCCCTGCACCGCTGGAATGGAAACGGCTTTCTGTCTGTTCTGTCACCGCTTCTGCTTCTCCTCGGCTCCTAGCCTGCCGCTCGCCACAGAGGATGCGTAGTAAGTATCTATTACATGAACCCAAACACTATTGCACTTTAAATACCTGGTCAGTGATAGAAGCACTGATTAACCAGCAGTAAGAACCACTAGTAGTAAAATGTTGTGGGGCGGGAGGGTTTCGGGGCTTAAAGGAAGGAATCAGGAATCAGTTTGGCCCTGAACACGTCAAAACCCCTAGCAGCAACGCCAGCTGTGATTGGGAGCTGGTTTTAAAAGGCGAAAACCAACTCCCATGTGAAGAATATTTTCCTGGGACAGAAACCAGGCTACACCCTCAACACGGAGTCGCCCAGCTTAACGCATGCATTCACGCAACAGACTTTACACCAAGCGCCAGTGTCAGCAGTTGGGCCCGCTGCGTCTGAGCCCTCGGGAGCCTGCATTCTGACGCAGGAGACGCTGGAACCTGTAAGCACGTGCTCTTGTGAAAACCCAGGGTGCTCCTTTAATGCCGAGAAGCGACCATGCCTTTCCTGCTCCCATACTTTCCTTCTTGCAGTTCGGTCTCCAGTCTTAGCGTCATCCCCACCCCACCTCTGATTCCTGCTCACCCCTCCAAATCCCACTTCCTCTTCAGGGCCCCAAACCAGTGCCACCCCCTTCTTCCGAAAGCCCTTCCTAGGTCTTCCAACAGGCCCCAGCTCCCTGGTCTCGGGAGCCTGCCTCCTCTTCCCCCAGCCCGGCGCAGGGAGGCCTACAACCCCACTCCACGCTGACAACCCAGCAAGGGTCATGTCATTGCCACCGTTCATCAATTACAAGATGTACCTCCTCCCTTTTTCTTTTTGTTTACATTTCACAGTTGCTGAAATCAGATGGTATATGGTGATTAAGATGTGCAGTACTTTTTTTAGTGGTATTTTAAATAAAAGCACGTTTCATAATCAATATTGTTTTAGATTAGATGAAATATGGTATTCCTGTTTTACAAATGGAAGTAACTTGCATGAAGTCACACACCTGCCAGCAAACAGCAAAGCCAATGCCCTGCTCTGAAGGCTGATCCTCCCAAAAGCCCCATGGCCGGCCCGGTCCTGCCACTCCACAGTGCTGACGCTCAGTACTCCTACCTCCTTCCCAGTCGCTGTGTTTCTCATCTCTCCCAACCCCGCATGCGAGACTGGGGACTCCTTAGACACAGGGGATTTGTGTTAATCCTGCAAAGCACACCACCAAGTGCCCAGCACAGAAGCAGCACTGAAAAATGGTGCTTCCCATAAATCTTACGCCTCTGGCCTTATTATCTATCCATCGGCCTGCACCTCACAATTCTCAGGACACCCATTCCTTGCTGCTATCAGGAAGCCTGGGGGAAGACACAGCGCACTGTCTGCCAGGAGAGAGGTGTGTGTCCACACACATGCAGTGTCCCTCCCGTCCCTCTTTTCTTCAAGGAATCGGGCTCCATACCTGGTCGTTTAAAGTACGAGTGGAAGTCTCTCCACCTGCGCTCACCCCCCAGGGTCCCCGTTCCTGTTTCCCTGTGAAGTAGCCGCTCGACTCGCCACGGGGCGTCGGCACCGTCATCCGTCTCGGTTTCGACAGCACTGCCGCCCCCTGGGCGCCGATCTAAAGTGGTCCCTCCCCCAGGAGCCCTCAACCGCAGTCCGTCACATCACCCCCATCACACTGTTTGCATAGCTCTTGCTCCCCTTCAGGATCATGGTCCGTCTCACCCACTAGGCTGTGACCTCCTCGAGGGCCTGTCACGCCCTCTGCTGTGGTCCCCAGCGCAACCCGCGACTAGCGCCTGGCACACAGGAGGTGACCCCAAAAGATCTACTGAATGCATACATTCGCTAGCCCCCTAAGGACCAGCCAGATTCCGCCCCGCCCCAAACACAAACTCCACGCGGCCAGGCCCGACCCGGCCCACTCCGTCCAGCCGCGGTGTCCGAGCCCCGCAGGCGCGACCCTCACCGTCGGAGGCCATGGCAGCGGGGTCGCCCAGAACGGAGCCGCCGGGAACCAGGCGGGCATCCCGGATGCGGCGCTCACCGACTTCCGGCGCCGCCGAGGGACGCGCCAGGCGGTTGGGCCCAGACCCGGCGCCGTACCCAGGCCCCGCCCCCAGAGCGCCGGAAGTGGAGTGCGGGCCTGGCGGCGCGCTGTCAGTCCCTGCGGCTCGGAGCAGGCGCGCTCGCGGGACTCCTCGGGGCAGCACGGACGGCCCCGGGCTCCTCGGGCTCCGCGGTCAGGAGGGCACCATGGACGACAGGGGTAAATTGGGACGGGACGGGACGGGCCTGCTGGGCCTGCAGCGGAGCCGCCCAGGGGTTCTCCCCGCCTCGCACGCCCAGGCTGGGCTCCGGGAGAGCTCACGTTCCAAGCTCAGGCTGCTCAGCCGGCTGAATGCCGTTCCTTAACCCCTGTCGCGGTCCCGTATCCAGGGAATGGGAGTGTCCGCAGGCACCCCCTCTCCCCACGCTTCTTTCCAGTGCCCTCGTCCAGAAAAGGGAGGCTTCAGACGGAGCGTGCAAGTCTTAGCAGTCTCGATGTGCCCCTATGTGGGGTAGGAATGAGACTCCCTGTCCTGATGACTCTGGTGCTAGAGTCAAAGAATAAGGCGTGTTTGGTGTGCCTATCTAGTGTGGTTGTCAAAGTGCTTTGCTAAGGGAACTACAAGGGCAAACTAATATCTCTAATGTAGTTTTCATGTTAAAAAAAAAAAAAACAAAGGGGGTGGACCTCTCCACACACATAAATAAGTCTGTGTGCTAATAGGCTTGACTTAGCAGACACCGTCCGTGGGGGTGCAAGAGAATGGATAAGGTGGTCGATGCCGGGATGCGCTCAGGACTTGGGGTGTCGGTGAAGAGGGAGAAGGACCTTTCCGTTGTCATTTAGCAGGTGTCATGTCTGTTCCCATCAAGCATCGGCATTCCCCTGAAAGCCGAACACCTTGAAAAGAAAGTTTTTAAATCAGGTTGCTTCGTAAGGTCAGCAATTACTGCCAAGCCCTCTGGCCTTACAGCCTGCCGGGCGAGCTTGATGAGTCACGTTTCTGTCTGTTCCAGAGCTAATTGGGTACTTTAAGTCTCAGATGAAAGAAGATCCTGACATGGCCTCAGCCGTGGCTGCCATACGGACGTTGCTGGAGTTCCTGAAGCGAGATAAAGGTGAGGGCCTTCCTCCAGCACACTGGGCCCCGGGAAAGTCTCCTGGTCCCTGTCAGAAGTGGAGACGGTGAGGGACATGCATGTGCCTACATCACGTCATGTCGCCCCAAGCTCAGCCTCTTCCTTCATTTCCCTCTTCCTTTTAGACTAGAGAGAGCCCTCGAGTTACCACTACAATGGGTTCCCTTTCATAAGTGAAATACACTTTGAATCAAGGATAACCATTCTAGCCCTGGCTGGTGTGGCTCAGTGGGTTGAGTGCCTGCCTGTGAACGAAAGGGTCGCCGGTTTGATTCCCAGTCAGAGCACATGCCTGGGTTGTGGGCTGGGTCCCCAGTAGGGGGTTGCAAGAGGCAGCCACACGTGGATGTTTTTCTCTATTTCTCCCCCCTTCCTCCTCTCTAAAAGGAAATACATAAAATTTAAAAGAATAACCATCTTATATCAAGTTGACTGTGAAGCTTAAATTATAGCAACAGTTCAGCGTTCGGACTGTTTATGGGCTGTCTTGGGCCAGATTGTATGCAGATGTTACAGAGAACGTTCCAGAGTAAATTCTGGTGTTAATGTCCTGCATTGCGACTGCCTACTAATTCAGGCATTCCCGATGTGAGCATCTGGGTATGGCATGACATCTTGTGTAGGCAAAACAATAAAGCCCAAAGGGCTGGCCCAGAGACCTGTGTCTCCGGGACCACCTCTGGCGTCTTCTCACTGTACTTGCAGTAGCATCCATACCCCTAACCCTCGCCTGCGCCCCCTCACAGACCCTCCACGCTGGCCCTCCACCAACCGTGCTCTCGGTCGCAGCAACTTTGCTCCCGTCTCGGGGCCTCTGCATTGTCACCGCCTGGCCCTGCGCCTTTTGCACCGGCTCCGTATGCAGCCGGATCCCCCCTCCTCCAGTCCCAGTTTAAGTGGCCCCCACCGCAAGAAGCCATCCCTGTTCGCTCTGCCACAGCCTCACCTTGCTCATCATGCTGCTTTTTTTTTTTTTGTGCTTGTACCATCTGTAATGAGCTTCTGTATTTCTCTGAGTACTTGTTTCCTGTCTGCCTCTTCCACTGGGGAGGGAGCGCCCTCGGAGCCCGGGCCCTGTCTCTCGCTCACCCACGTGTCTAGAATGGTGCCTGGTGCCCAGTGTGTGCCCAGCAAGTGCCCGTGGCACTAAGACGACGAATGTCTCGTTGCCCGTCTGGTCCATGCAGGGGAGACGATGCAGGGCCTGAGGGCAAACCTCACCAGAGCCATCGAGACCCTGTGCGGCGTGGACTCCTCGGTGGCCGTGTCCTCGGGCGGGGAGCTCTTCCTGCGCTTCATCAGCCTCACCTCCCTGGAGCACTCTGTAAGCCCGCCCCCTCGGGTCCCCGTCCCCGTCCCCGTCTCTGCCCCGGCCCTCCCTCATTTTGCTCTCCTCTTCCTAGGACTTCTCCAAATGTAAAGAGATCATGATCGAGCGGGGAGAGCTTTTCCTCAGGAGAACGTCGCTGTCGAGAAGCAAGATCGCGGATCTGTGCCATACTTTCATCAAGGACGGGGCGGTGAGCAGGCCCCCCCGCATGCACCGATGGGGGCCAGGACTGCGCGGTTAGACCCCTGGGGTACAGTCCTCCCTCTGCCGTCACCTGCTGTGTGTGTAACCTCGGACAGGTCCCGTGACCTCTCCGAGCTGCACTTTGCTCCTCTGCCCCCTAAGGGGCGTAACGGCACCCACCTCCCCGGGTTGTGGTGAGGCGTCGTGTAAGGACTGGGCTCAGGGCCTGGCACCCGCGAGCACTGTGTACATGCAGATGTTAGTGTCACGGTTGTCGTTCTAAACGGGCAGAGGAAACACAGGGACAGCGTGGGTGACACCTGGTCCAGTAGGAGGCCTGACTCAGGAAGCATTTTCACTCTGGGACGTGCTCGGAGTTAGCGTGACCCACCGGGCGGACACCGAGCCGCTCCTGTCACTGGTCACGGCTGCCGGTCTGCCTGCCGGGGGCGGCTCTGGACCGAGGTTTTCTCCCAGCTCCCTCCAGGTGCTGTCTGAGCAGTGCTGCCCAGGGTGGATTGGGGGGGGGGAACCGGAGCTGCAGGTCAAGTCCGTCCCCCGCACGGGGCCAGTAAACCCTTTGGGACGCCTCTCCCACCGCCTGCCTCCTTCCTGCCGTCCGCCCTCCACTGACCGTAAAAATATTTACGTGCATTTCCACTCTGAAATCTGGTCCTGTTTTATTACCCTCTTCCCAGCCTTTGAAGTGTGTAGTTAAATGGGTGGCGTGAGAAATGTGAGTGGAACTTGTACAAAAGCCAGGTGCAAACACAGCCATTTTCCGCCCAGTCGGAGCCCTCCAGTAGAAAGGCTTCCATCCCCTGTGAGGGGCTCCCGTTCCGTCCGGGCTGGGGAAGAGGAGACCCCAACACGTTCCTCTGGCGGAAACCTTTCTGGATGTGCGCAGGGGCTTCAGGCTCGGCCCAGCGTCAGGGACCCTCCTCTGACTGCGGCTGAGTTGTGAGGACGCACGGGGGAGCCCTAGGCCCAGGGGGCCCGTGGGAGTGGCAGGGCGTGGTGGCCATGGGAGGCCGGCCCTTTGACGAGCGCTCTCTCTCGGCCCACAGAAAATACTGACTCACGCCTCCTCCAGAGTGGTGCTGAGGGTCCTGCAGGCGGCAGTGGTGGCCAAGAAGCGCTTCAGTGTGTATGTCACCGAGTCCCAGCCGGACCTATCCGGGCAAGTACCTTTCCGCCTGGGGATGGGCCCCGCCACGGCCATCACGAGAGGGGCCGGAGTGCACCCCAGGTCGCCTGCCCCTGTGCCTTCAGGGCGGGTCACTGTGGGGGACCCAGGGGCTTTCATTCGCGGTGAAGTCAGAGGAGCGGCAATATTTTTTAACAAGGAACAGACGGCCCACGTCTCATCTACTGGGAAGATAACGAAAGAATAACGTTCTCCTTTGTTCTGGATTTGCACGCCTTACCCATAGTCCCCAGGGGAGTCGTTTCCCTGGAACACACACTTCCTTCTGAAGAACCCAGACCCTCGCTTCCTGAGTCCGAGGCCCGGGGCCTGTCCCTCAGTCCGGGAATGCCAGCGCAGTTTCGGGCTGGCGTGCTCTGTCGTTGGCGTTTAAATGACGCTCCACGTTATGCACCACCTCGGGGCTTTCTTGGATTTTCTCTGATGCTTTCAAAATGTCGTTTTCAGTAAGAAAATGGCCAAAGCTCTCTGCCGGCTTAATGTTCCTGTCACCGTGGTCCTGGATGCCGCTATCGGGTAAGCGCCCAGCCTCCCCAGACCCAGTGTCTCGCCCCCACCCACCCCCGGGTCGGCAGGGGACAGGGTTCCCGGACTGGAGGTGTGTGTCCCACTCGTAAACCTGCACTGGGCCGCGTCCCGCCTCCTGATTAACAGCTGCATTAAACAGCAACTCATCACAGGGTTTTTTTTTTTCCTAAGATTTTATTTATTCATTTTTAGAGAGGAGAAGGAAGGGAAAAAGAGAGAGAGAGAAACATCAGTGTGTGGGAGACACATCGATCGGTTGCCTCTCACACGACCCAGCGGGGACCTGGCCCACAACCCAGGCACGTGCCCTGACTGGGAATAGAACCCACAGCCTCCCTGTTCATAGGCCGGCGCTCGGTCCACGGAGCCGCACCAGCCGGGGCCCTCACAGGGTCGTGACATTGTTCCCAGTGGCGGGCCGCAGGACGTGGGGGTGAGAGTCATTCGCACAGCCTTTTGAGGCGTTGAGAGAGCAAGGTGTCAGGGTCGGGTCCTGATCAGCACACGTGACCCGTGCCGCCTCATCTGAAGACACGGGCGTCCCCGGTGCCACTGGGATTCTTTGCACCCACGCAGCTGGCACTGAGGTGGCCTGTGGGCGACCCTCGAGAGAGGAGACAGGAGTAGCAGTCTCTTACCAGGAAAGCGCATAAGGAGATGACCAAGGGAATTGGGGCTGTGTTGGGAAGGAAGCGTTTTGGAGAAGGCCACCACGGCTCACTTTACAAGGTCAACCGGACCTGACCCGTGCGGCTCGGCGGGCTGAGCGTCGTCCCGAGAGCTGACAGCTCACCGGTGCGATTCCCTGTCTCGGCAGGTGCCCGGGCTGTGGGCCAGGCTTCCAGTTGGGGTCGTGCGACAGGCAACAGATCAGTGTTTCTCTCCCTCCCTTCCCCTTTTCTAAAAACAAATAATAAATTTTTTTTAAAAAGGTAAGTGGCCGTTCTCTCACCTGGAAGACGCCTGAGTCATAGACCATCTCCCAACCTCACGTCGGATCTGTGAATCTCAGAGTTGCGGGCATGGAGGCGGAGGGGGCACTGCGTGCCGCACGTGTTAGGGGCCGATCGCGGGCCCTGAAAGTCTCGCTGCAGGCACGCCTGTCCGCGTGCACGCACTGGGTGCAGTGTGACACGCGACGGGGAGCCGGCGGGCCTTAACGCCCCGGCAGCGGGAGTGGCAGCAGTGCCCGGGGCTGTCTCTCGTGCACAGTGCTCTTGGGAGGAAAGGCACAGGAGGAGTTCACCGCGGTGACGGGGGAACGTGACCCTCCGCTGGTGGACCCATGGCCGGAGAGCCGGGAGGTGGCTAACGAGAGCCGGGAAACGAGCGTAAACCTGTCTTCCTTAACTTCCGCAGCTACATCATGGAGAAAGTGGATCTCGTCATAGTCGGTGCCGAAGGAGTTGTGGAAAACGGAGGGATCATTAACAAGGTAGGGGCCTCAGCTCCCCCCAGTCCCCCTGGTGGGGAGCCCCCGAGGACCAGCCCCCAGCAGTGCCGCGTGCCAGGGCTCGGCCGCCTGACCGGCGCAGCCTGGTGACTGGCTCCCCGAGTCCCAGGAGCCTCTGCAGCGGTCAGTTCCATTTTGGTCAGAGTCCACTCTGCTTTGGAGACTGAACTATGCAAACAAGGGGATGTAACTTATATTGCCTCAAAGCATGTTTTACCTGAAATTGGGTTTTTTAGTTGGTTGGTTTTTAATTAAGCACACTTCTATCAACAAAATGTGTTAAAACCTCTCTGTCCGTTGGGTAACATGGACCGATTTCACGGCAGTTCAGTTTCTGTGTCTGCGTTAGAGTATGTGTTGCATAAAGCCCCCATCCTAACGAGTTTCCGGCGCACAGGTCAGGGGCGTCCACTACACCCCGTCGCTGTGGGCACATCATTTCCGAGACTTGTGCCGCCCGAGCCGGGACGGTCCCCTGGGCAGACTGCACCACCCCCTCCCCGCGTCTCCCAGTCTCTCTGTCTCCCCGGCTGCTGCCTGTTCTGGGCCCCTCGTGTCGCATGAGTCGAATCATAGTGTTTCTCCCTGGAGTTCAGCTTGTTTCGCCTCGAGTGCCGTTTGCAAAGCTCATCGAGGCTGCAGCGTGGGCCAGCGCCTCCCGTTTCCTGGTGGCCGGGTCCTGGCCAACGTCCAGTCTGTCCATTCGTCCGCTGACGGACAAAGCAGACCCTTTTGGGCTATTGTAATGCAGCTGCGAACGTGGGTGTACAGGCCCCTGGCCGAGGTCCTGGTTTCGGTTCCATGGAGTGCGCACCCGAGTGGCCTTGCTGGGTCACGCGGTGGTTCTGTGTTCCGCCCTTTGAGGAACCGCCACCGTGGCCCCAGCGGCTGCACCAGTGTTCGTTCTCCCCAGCGGTGCACCCCCCAGCGGTGCACCCCCCCGCAGTGCACGCGGTTCCGGTGTCCCCCCTCCCCGCTCAAACTTCCAAAAGCTGCTGTGGCCATCGAGTGGGCGTGAAGTCACATTTCACTGTGGTTTCGACCTGCATTTCCCTCCTGACCAAGGATGCTGAGCTTCCTTTCCTGAGCTCATTGCCGGCTGGTGTGTCTTGCTCAAAAGACCCTCTTCAGTTCCAGAGTCAGAGTTACATCTGTTTTGTTCACTCGTACTCTCCGCTGCTTCTACCTGCGACGTGCTGTGACGCTCACCTGTCTCCTCCCCCTGACCTCTGACCCCCAGATTGGAACCAACCAGATGGCCGTGTGCGCCAAAGCGCAGAACAAGCCGTTTTACGTGGTCGCGGAAAGTTTCAAGTTTGTGCGGCTCTTCCCGCTAAACCAGCAGGACGTCCCGGATAAGTTTAAGGTAAGAGTTTTACGTGTTTGGAGGGGTGTTTGCATCTAAACTGAACCCTTTGAGAAACGCTGAGAATGTTTCAGTGAGTCACGCCCTTCTCGTGGCTGTTCCTCCCACACGGCGGCTACAAAGCTGACCTGCGGGTGGTGAGACTCCGAGAGTCCAGTGTGCCCCGAATTGCAGTCTCCCAGCCCCCTACTCCCCGCAGCGCTGCGTGCACACGGGCTGCGTGCGGGGGCAGGAAGGCTGTCGGCGAGCAGTGCGAGCTTAGGGGCCAACTGTCTGGACCCAGTGCCCTCCCCTGCCACTTACTGACCCGGCGCCCTCGGCATGTGCCTCCCTCTGCAGCCCCGGACCTCGGGTGTCTGTGCATCGGGACAACAGCACGAGCAGGGCTGGGAGGGCTCTGAGCCAGTCTTGGGACGGGCTTAGCATGCTGCCCGGCACATGGCACACTGTCCACCGTTACCTGGGGAGGCTGCTTGCTAGTGAGGGGACACACGTGTGGGCTGTGTGGCCCACCCGCACCTCGGGGTGCACTGCCTGCTCCCGCAGGGCCTCGGCAGGCGAGCCTGAGTCCGGGGGGCGGACTAACCTGTGCTCCCCGCCCTCTCAGTACAAGGCAGCCACTCTGCTGTCGGCGCAGACGGGACAGGATCTCCGAGAGGAGCACCCGTGGGTGGACTACACCTCCCCCTCCTTGATCACGCTGCTGTTTACGGACCTGGGGGTGCTGACGCCCTCTGCAGTCAGCGACGAGCTCATCAAGCTGTACCTGTGACCAGGGACCCTGCACTGCCCCGTGTGGGAGAAGCCACTGGGCAGGGGGAGGAGCCTCCGGACCCCTCGCTGAGCCGGGCCAAGACGAGATTGTTTTTTTTAATGAAGATTTGTGGACTAAGGACTTAAAATCATAGGTTTTGGTGAACTTTGTTTTCATTTCAGTCCCATTTAAACATGTTCAGGGTTCCCCTAAAACTCAACCTAAGTTGTACTGACAGCTTCCAGATACTTTTTCATTTCCTGTTTCCAGAAATACACATTAAATTGTTGGCTACTTAGCCAGTGAGAGCTGAGCCCGAGTCCCCTCCCGGCACCCTCCGCCGCCCACAGGCCGATCTGCCAAAGGCAGCCACCGAGGAGACGCCGCCTGACCACACAGGCGCTCTCCCTGCGGGAACTAACAGCCGCCCCGGCCACGCAACACTCGTGGTGCCGTGTAAGGCAGGCGGTGCACTCCTGCGCAGCCGGCATCGGGCACCCGGGATCAAGCCCAGCAGAGGGAGGCGGGACAGCCGTCAGCAGGCGTCTGCCACACGGCCCCCCAAAACGAGACGCCAGCCAGAACGTTTGTGCAGTTCCGTGTCTCTGAAAGATGTGGACCTGACACGGCTGGGACCTGAGCACCTTGGGAACGCCGTGTCTGGGAGCGAGCGCAGCACCTTTCCGAGTGAACGGCACGAGAGACTTCGCTGCGGGGTTGCGCTGTGCTGCGTGCTGCCCCAGGCCCTCCTCGGTGAGGCCCTGCAGCTGCGCCCACCCACTCCCGGCTCCGTGGGCCGGAAGGAAGCACACTTCGTTCGACAGGAGGCGTCACGGTGCTCTGTGCCGGGTCCTGACGCGCTCCCTCGGGCTGGCACCTGCTGCCACCCAGGAAGAGAGCCCCCGGGCCGTTCCCCTGCCCAGGAGAGGAGGAGGAGGACCCTGGCCTTGCCGGACACACGGCGGTCAGCTGCCTGAAGTCAAGTGCGCTTCAGTGTCTGCACGTTAGAAACGAGTACAAAGTAAGCCCAGAAAAACGAGCTCTTTAATTACAGGTGACCCATCAAAAAATAAATACTAACGTCTAATATTTACACTCAATTTTACATCGTGTGCCGGACTGCGTGTTCTCAGTAGAACATCCAGGAGGTGAGAGCCCCGCCCTCCCCAGACAGAAGCGACGGCGCCGGCCGGGGCTCCGGTCACGGGGACGCCAGCACACGCCGCCCGGCACGCGAGGCCCCGGGGTCAGCAGTCCCCCTCCACATCCGAGACCCCCCAGCTCTGCTGCCGTCCCGACCGGCCCTCTGGCCCCGGTCAGCAGCCCCTTCTCAAACTCCTCCTCCGTGATCTTGCCTTTCTTAAGCTTCTTGAGGAGCCTCGTGTCACTGAGAAGCTCCTCCATGTCCTCGTCATCCGTGTCCGAGCCCTGAGTGCACACAGGCCACAGCACACCCTCGTTTCCCGGCCACAGGGTCTGAGGGGCCCCTGGCAAACCCCCGCCCCCGCCCCCCGATCCGACACACTGCATTCCCCCCCACAATCCCCACGGGGACACGCGAACCTGCGGGCCCCTGCCGCGCCACCAGAGGGCGCTGCTCCAGGGAGCCGGCTCGGGGTCCCGGGCGGGTGTGCGGGCCTCACCTCTTCCCTCCTTCTCTTGCCCTTCCTCCTCCGCTTCTCCTTCTTGGCCTTCTGCTTCGACCACGCTTGGTTTTTCATGAACCTTCTCCTCCCTCCGCTGTCTGTCTTCTCCTCCCTGCGCTGCTCCAGCAGCTTCTGCCTCTGCTTCTCCCGGACCTTGTCTCTGAACGGGATGCTGTCCGTGTCCACGTCCGCGGGCTCGAAGTCGGGGAACTGCCTGCCCCTCAGCTCCGGCATCCGGGGCATCCGCAGCAGGGCGAAGCCCCGGGCGAGCGCGGCGAAGTCCAGATCTGGGGAGCCGGGCGGCACAGTGAGCCGCGCGCCCGGGGCGGGGGCCGGCAGGACGGCTCTCCGACCAAAGGCCCTCCCGGGTTCGTCGTGGTGGGAGTCACACGGACTCCGTCTCCGCTGAGGGGGGACCCTCGGCAGCCAGCTCACTGCCCGCGCACACCCCGGGCCTTCCCGTGGAGCGCCGAGAGCGGAGGGGCCCCGACCCGGCCGGCGCCAGGGGGACCGCCCGCCCCCACGGGGACGCCCGCGCGCGGCCCGGCTCACCCTTCAGCCTGAAGATGAGGCTGCACTCGTGCTTCGCGTAGGCCTGCACGTGCGACACGAACGCCCGGACGCCCTTCTCGAAGACGGCCCGGTCGGCCAGGGCCATGGACCGGAGCATGGGGAGGAGGTCCGCGGGGTCCCGCTGCGGCGCCATCTCCTGCAGGGGGCACTGCACAGGGACCGCGCTCAGTCCCCTCCCCACAGCGCACTGCCCCCGGCCCCCGACGCCCCCCAGAGCCCGAGCCAGCAAAGGCAGAGCGGCTGGTCTGAGCCCCCGTCACAGGCCCCGAGCCCTGAGCCCCAGGCCAGCCCACGGGTTCTGCTTGGTCTGAAAGTGTTTCTAAGTTTCTGAAGGAAATCTTAAAATTAGGCTTTGCGCAACACCCCGACTCCCGGTTGGGAAGCAGGGCAGCATCAGGTCCGCATTCCCACGAGTGCCCACGAGTGACAGCCAGCTGGGGGCGAGCCGCGGCGGCCACCCCGGGTGAGGCCGGTGTCTCTGCGCAGCCTTGAGGCTGGCCGGGGTCCTGCAGGGGCGTCACCGGCCTGGCCCCGGGGGGCTGCCACCCCCAGCCCGGGTTCCAGACCACCTGCTGGAGGAGGACTCCTCCGGCCGGCGGGCGGCTCACCTTCTGGTTGATGGCGAGGAAGCTGACGTAGGACTCTTCCATGGGCAGGAGGAACACCAGCGCGCTGCCCCCATGGCCGATGCGGGCCGTGCGGCCACAGCGATGCACGAAGGCGCTGCGAAGACAGGGTGGGGACGCGAGCACGCGTGACGGTGGCTGCGCAGAGCAGAGCAGGCCCGGGGCCGCCCGCCTGCAGCTCAGGCCCCGCTCTGCCGCCAGCCGATGCTGACACAGGAGAGCTGGCGGTTAGACACACCGAGAACCAGGAGCATTTGGAAGCGCCTGCAATGGCGGCGGAGCAGGCGTCACAGCTCCCACGGAGGCGACCCGCCCACCCTCCGGCTCTCCCGTTTGTGGCCGTACCTCGCGTTGCTGGGAGGGTCGTACTGCAGCACCCAGTGCACCTCGGGGATGTCTATTCCTCGGGCCATCACGTCGGTGCACACTAAAACCCCGCTGGGAAGGGAGGGAACGCCGTCACGGGGGCCACGCTCCCGTCCCCACCCAACAGGCGCCCCCCAGCTCGGCGGTGCCGGCAGTAACCAGTGCCAGGAGCTCTCCCCGAAGCAAATGCTTAGCACGAACATCTTCGTTCATTCCCTGCCCCCCGACCAAGACCCTCCAGGGCTTCAGGAGCCCCCAAGAAACACAGGAGGTGGGGCAGGGACTCGAAGGGCCTTGAAGTTCTGTGTCCTCCCGCCTGGAGAGAGACCGCAGGGGGCCTGGTCCTCTACAGCCGGTGAGAAAAAGCCAGGGAGACGCTCTGTCCCTGACTGAGGTGTGGCAATCGGTTCCGTCACTTCCCCAAACACGTGCTTTTAACAGCATGTCATCAGGTTGGCTCAAATAAACTTACAAAAATTCTCTTGAAAAAAAATAGACAAGGATCGTTCTGTGCACAAACAGAATCAAGCCACGGTCCCTGAGAGACACACGGCCCCCCATCGTCACCGCTGGATGACCTGCAGGCTGGAGGGAATGCCCTGCTCGGTGACCCGCTTGCCCCCACAACGGGCAGTTACGAAACCCCAGCGGCCAGGCCCCGGCCAGACCCCGGGAACCCAGGCGTGGACTCCACGACACACACGTGCCTGTTCCCGTGGAGCTCACAACCTCACGGGGGGGTCGACAGGGAGCTGAGGAAGCCCGTGCAGCGAAGCGTGATGAGGCCAGGGCAGAGGGACAAGTGGGGGGGGGGCACGCCCACAGAGAAGACGGGGGGGGGTGGGGGGCGGGGACGGGGGAGCAGCGCTCCGGCGGGCGGCGGCTGGAGCTGCCCCGCCCCGGCGAGGCCTCACCTCTGCAGCCTGCGGAAGCCCGTGAAGACCTTGTTGCGCTTGTGCTTCATCTTCCCGTGGAGGCACATGACCTGCACGCCGCGCAGCAGCGCCTCCAGGGCCTTCCCGTAGTACTCCACGCAGGCGCAGGTGCTGCGAGGGCGGCGGGGGCTCAGTCGCCGGCCGGAGCCCCCGACGCCGCGCTGGCCCGTCCCCGGGGGAGGCAGAGCGGCCGCGAAGAGCCGCCGCTAGGCTCCCAATCTCGAAACACACGGCTCAGAACCCCGAGCACACACTCCCACCGCCTGAACACGACCCAGCACGGGGAGCCCCGGCCCCAAGACGCGCGTTAAGCAGTCTTTCATCACAGAGACGGTGACAGCCTAAATCCAGTTTCTGAAGGTTTCCCCACACGCCTGCGCCTCCTCCGCGGAGCAGCTTCTCCCCCGACCGTGGTCCCCGGGCCCAACGGTCGCCCGAGTCAGGCCCCGCCGGCCCTCTCCCGGCTGTCCGGTCTGGGCTTCAGGCCACCGAGGACATCGGCGGAGGACTCCCCCCCGTGTCTTCCCAATGGCTGCCCGCCCGACCTTCTCTGAGTCTGTGGCCCCCCAAGCCACGCCCCTCTGAGCAGGATCACCCCAAGCCCCCTTCATCTGGAAGGACACACGTGACGCCCCGCCCCTTCACAGGGCAGGGAGCCAGAGCTTGCAGAGAGGCGAAGTGAGCGAGGGGCGGAGCCCGAGCCTGGGCCTGACCCCCTCTCCAGGCTGCACCAGGGCGCACCAGGGCGCACCAGGCTGCGGGGCCCCAGCCTGAGCCGACTCCTGTCTCTGGAACACCTCCGTCGGAGACACCTGTGCTAAGAGACGGCCTCACTGTTCCCAGCGCAAGTCCCGTCGGGACGTGATGAAGCACTTAGGTCCTGAGAGCGCCCCGCTGGGGCCTGGCATCAAGTCAGGGGCTTGGGAGCAGACAGAACACACCGGGCTGTTCCCCGCCCCTCCAGTCAGGTGCGGTTTTGTGACATCCTTCTGCATGCATGCACACGCGTGCCTGCACGTGTGTGTGCACCAGGCTGTACCCTTATCTGTGGGTCAGTACGGCTAGTGCACGGTACTGGTGGGGTGGCCGATGGAAAAGCAGCTTCTCTTGGCGTTGCCAAAACACACCTCCGCAGGTCGGTCTGTGGGGGCGCAGCGGGGGGGGGGGGGGGCAGAGAATGCACACAGCTGCCCCCGGCCACGTTCTGACAACGGCTCGAACCCCGAGGTGGCAACACGGGCCTGGCTGATCCGACACCACGATCTGCCGGCCCCCTCGCCTCCCGCGCCGCAGAGGCGGGCACAGGGGCAGTCCCTCTCTGCACCTGTCCACGGCGAGGGCCCCAGGTGACCGACCCCCTTTGGCCACAGCATCCAAGGGGAGCCAGCCAGGGAGCAGGGGACGCCGAGAAAGCTTCCCGCCCTCCCGATCAAAAAGGACGGACGCAGCTGACACTGCCTCCCTCCCTCTGTGCGCCCTTCCCCCTCCGTCGGGTCGCACGCAAGGAGGACCAGGCTGTGACAGTGACCCTCTTGAAACTATGAGGTGACATATACAGGAAGGAGAGGCCAGGACAACTGCAGAAATGCCGACCCTGACGTCGAGGAGACAGGAGCCCCGTCAGGACTGGCCCACCGCGGGACTCAGGACCCCACACCCGGGGCCTCGCCTGCGCGCTCTGGGTGTGGCTGCGCCAGGCCCTCCCCGCCCCGCCCCAGGGCCCAGCAGCGTTACCTGAAGAAGACCAGGTGCTTTTCCTGCTTGTGATTGCGAAGAAAGTGTACCAGCTGGTTAAATTTCTCATCTGCCTTACAAACCTACAACGTAAAAAGGAAAACCGATAAAATAAAAAGGAAATACGCCAACGGTGATAATGTCTGCAGCAATCTCCAGTTTCACCCTTAATCTTAAGGAATCCGAGGGCCCACACGCATAGTGCACGTGTCAGAATGCTCGTCAGACTGCCGGGCTCAGCACAGACTCAGAACGCGCTACTGTCACAGCGTCTCCAGGACCGGACCCCAGGACCGGACCCCGGCACCCACAGCAGGTAAACGCTCCCGGGAGTCACTGCTCCGGGCTGCCCGCCGGTCGGCAGAAAGGGACGCACGCTGTCGCTGGAAGACCTCCGAGGAGACAGAGCCCCCCTCAGCGACGCGGCCAGTGCTCCACTCAGACCCTACGCTGGGGACAGCTGACGCCACCGAGTGCGTCCCCCGCTTTCACCAAAACCAGTCTCGCTGGGGCACTTCCTCCCACGCACTCAGACGTCCCCAACGCAGCCGCAGCGACGTCGAAGCCAACACCTGTCCGCGCCTCCGCGGACGGACCGCACAGTAAGGAACTCATTCGCACGGCAGCGCCGCGACGATGCGGGCACAGCCTGAGCCCCTTCCACGCTGATGAGCTGCAGGGGCCTGGAGTTCAGGCAGCAGGAGACAAGGGCAAGGCACACCCCCACTGCCGACCACGACTCTGTGAACCAGCCCCTCCCCCCCGGGGAACCGCCAGCCCCCGCACTCCGCCAGCCCCGCCTCGGGCAGAAGTGCCCCCCAACCCCCCACCCTGGGCACCCACGTCGGGTGGGCCTGTCTGGTCTCGACCTCGCTCTCCGGGCACGGGCGCCAGAGGCAGCGTCTGACCTGCAAACCCGCCCCACCCCCACGAGCTGACACAAGGACGGCAGCCTCCTCGCCCTGACAGCCCACAGCCAGGGCCATGCTGCCCGGGACACCGGCCCCCTCTCGGTGAACGGGAGCCCTGCCCGCGAGCTGCAGGGCCCCTCTGGGCCGAACGACAGGCCTGTCCCCCGGCGGGTGCAGGTGAGCCTTGTCACGCAGGGGCCCTGGCCATCCCGGCGAGGGGAGAGGAGGGCAGGGGGTCCTCGGGACCCCACAACCCCGTTCCCAGAAGCCCTCCCGCCGCCTGGGGAGGAGCCGGCACCTGGCAGTTGCAGCCGCGCGTCAGACGGTCCCGGCTGCCGACCACACACACAGAACGTTGAGTCACAGCACAGTGGGGCGCTGCCACCCAGCGGCCTCCTGCTCTCACCTGACTGGTGCCCAGCGCACCCCGCGCGTGTAATAACCACCTTCGACCACTGGGGGGCAGGCGGTGCCCGCACCGGCCTTGGAGTTCATGCTCGACGCACAGGCAGGCCCTGGCTAAGGTGCTCGCGCCTCAGCAAGGGTGCCCGCCCGCTGCGCTGTCCTGCGGCGTCCCCAGACGCCTTTTAGAACAACCAGGGTGGGTGCCGTGTCCCAGACGCCCTGTCCTGGGGAAACGCGGGCTGCGCCCCAGGACACTCACAGTCGCTGGTTTCTGCGCGGCAGCGCTGCCGCAGAAAGCTAACGTGAGTCGGTGAGAAGCCGTGTGCCACACTGACGGAGCACACGCACGCGCGGGGAAGGTCGAGAAACACTAAGGAATCGCAGTTCAGGGAGGTGAAGACACAGAAGCGGCCAAACTGCCGACACCGTTGCTACAGCCGACCGTTTAGAAGGGAAGACGGGCTCCCCGCCCCTGCACTGTGACGCGCCCGGGGGTCCCCGCCGCCGTGTCCTGCAACCCACCAAAGCGGCCCCCGCCCCCAAACTCCCCGAGAGCACACTGCCGGCTGAGAGCCAGGCGGACGAGCCGGCAAACGACCCACGAGGAGCAGCAGTGCGCACAGCCAGGCCCCGCTTTCCCAGCGTCCCCCGGCACCTTCGCCTCTCAGGAAGATGCAAGCAACGGGGTTCCCTGAAAACTGCAGGAAATTCTCACAGACCTCGTTTTTTTTTTTTTAAAGAAAGGAAAAACAGAACTCAGCTTTCTGAAAGCAGTGCAATCAAAAACGATAATTAAGGCTCTTCGGCGACCTGCTTTGGCGTGGAGCGCGAGCCTGACCTTGCCCTCCCGCAGCCCCCCCACCCCCCGGCGCTCACCATGTAGTGGTTCTGCAGGCGGGAGGGCGTCTTCTGGGAGCTGCTGGCCGCGGCGCCCTTCTCCTTCACCGAGATGCGCACGGGGTTCCGCAGGCCCGCCCGCACCAGGCTCTCCACCTCCTGCGTCTGCGTGGCAGAGAACAGGCCCGTCCGCCTCTGCTTCGGCAGGAACTCCAGGATGGTGTTTATGCTAAAAACGACAAAAACAACCCAGGGAGCACACTGAGCCCCAACTCACCGGCGTAAGCAGCACACGCCGCACGCTGACCCGAGCCGGGCCTCGAGGACAACAGAGACAGGCCTGTCGCCGCAGCGACCGCGGCAGGTCTCACTGGGCGGCGAGGGGAGGTGACGCTCCCCTCCCCTCGTCGCCTCCTCGCCCCACCGTCCCCCAGTGCGCGCATGCACTGTGCGTGCACAGCCGGGGCCGCCCAAGACGGCAGAGGGGCTGAGACACGAAACCTCCTGAGACTGGAGACCACGGTGTCCGGTGTGCTGCAGATGGGCGGGCTGTGGGACGGAGGGGCTGCACCACCCCCCCCGCCCCCCGGCAGAGGTGCTCACGAAACGCACACACAACCGTGGAAGAACCCGGGACGGAAAAGGCGCTTCAGGAGGAAGCAGGGGCATGCACATCGCGGGGTGGAAACTGAGCGCGCAAACCACCGGTGGTTTGAGGTCCCACTCGGCTGCTCCAGACAGTGAGCCCGGCGCCGCCCGGGGCCCCTCTGCCCCCTTGCACGTCCAGTGCTGCCCAGAGCCCATCAAGTCCGAGGCCCCGTACCTGGCCTCGAACCCCATGTCCAGCAGCCTGTCCGCCTCATCCAGCACCAGGACGTCGAGGGACCTCACGCAGGCGGCCAGGTCCAGGCCCTCGGCCTTCCTGCGGAACATGTCCTCCAAGCGGCCCGGGGTCGCCACGACGATGTTCCCCCTGGGAAAACGAAGGGAACGTTCACCGTGCCCTCTGACCTTGGGGTGCCTGTGATTCCACACACCAGGTTCGTATCTGCCTCCCCCCAAGTGCGCCCCCCAGGTCCCCATGGCGGGGGGGAGGCCCGCCAGTGGGAGGGGTGTGCTGCCGGGGACCCAGGGCGAGGGCAGCAAACTCGGCCGCCAGCTCCAGCCGTCACCCAGACCTGGCCACGCCCCCCCGCTTCAGTGACACTCCACCGGCAGCACCCCCACCCCTGCACACACGCGTGGTCTCTGGCGACTTCCACACAACGGTCAAGCTGACAGTCGTGACAGAGGCCATGAGGCCCACGAAGCCACGACAGTCCCCATCTGGTCCCCCCGGAGCCTGCGGACCCCACCAGGATGGGGCTCTCTGCCCCGGTGGCTCCAACGAGGTTGTCCACAAAACGAGCTCGTTAACAGAGACGTAGATGACCCCCCCATAAGGGTCGCAGGCTGGCAGGCCAGAGGCCAAATTTGGCCCCCATGGACGGGCTGGCCCGCCGGAAGTTTCGTTAAGGCGTGAATCACACGCCAACAGTTTAAATAATCTGCAAGTAACACACAAAAACCCAGAATTCCATATTCATTTTAAATAGCCAAAGTCCAGCCCTGGCTGGCATGGCTCAGTGGATTGAGTGCTGGCCTGTGAACCACAGGGTTGCCAGTTCAATTCCCAGTCAGGGCACACGCCTGGGTTGTAAGCCAGGTCCCCAGTTGGGGGCATGTGAGAGGCAACCACACACTGATGTTTCTCTCCTTCTTTCTGTCTCCTTTCCCCTAACAACAAAAAAATAAGATCTTTATTTAAAGATGAGGGCTGAAGGGAAGGAGCCAGGAGCAACGCGGGAGACTGGGGTGGAGGAAAAGCCTCTCTGGGGAGGGGCGGCGGTTCCGGTCGGCCCGAGACCGCGCATCAGCTCTTCCCGGGTCCGGCCAAGGGCAAGCAAAGAACCAAGCAGGGCGAGCAGTCTTACCCGTGTTCCTTAAATCTGGCAACATCGTCTGCGGGGTTCCTGCCTCCGATCCAGAGGATCTGGCTGAGACAAGACGCAGGCCCCTGAGCGGGCCGGGCAGCACCACGGCCCCCGGCCCCCAGGGACGCCGCGTCCCTTTACCTGAACTGCGGGAAGGGCTTCGTGAAGTGCGACAGCACCTCGTCGATCTGCACAGCCAGCTCCCGCGTGGGCGTGATGACGATGGCCCCGACCTGCGCGCGTGGGGGAGGGACGCGGTGAGCAGCAGCCCGCGGGCCCTGTGGTGAGCGGCCATGAAGAGGACCCCGTCTCCGGCCTGAGGGCCGCAGCAGGAGGCCGGAGCTACCTGCCCAAACCGCGCCAGGCACGGGGCTGCTCCGCACGAGCCGGCGGCGAGGCAGGAGCTCGGGGGGCCCGGCTCCGGGAGCAGGGAACACGCTCACGGGGAGGCCAGCTCGCAGACGCCGCAGCCGTGAATAATGAGGACAGGCTGCACTTCCTTTACTCCGCGGGCTCCGAGCGCTCGCTCCGATGGCCCGGGAAACGAAGCTCGGGGCCGTCCTCACCTGCCTCTTTCTCAGCTGCTCCTCCCGCCTCAGGAGAATCTCCAGGATGGGGATGACAAAGGCCAGGGTCTTCCCGCTGCCGGTGACCTGAGGCGGGAGGGGGTTGGGTCGGCCTTTCCTCTCGGCTCACCGTGGGGGGAGCGCGGGAGGGCAGGCCGGGTGACCAGGCACTCACCGCTTCCGCCGCGACGTCTTTGTTCCTCAGGAACAGAGGGATGGTGGCGGACTGGAGAGAGAGGCGGCGAGGCACTGGTTAGAGAAGGCCGCGGCCCCGCCCACGGGGCCAGGGCCCTGAGGACCTACCTACTGGGTGGCCCCCACCCCAAAGCGGACTCTGAGCTGAGTCTCCACGGGGCGCCCAGAGGGGCCGGCTCAGAGGCGCCGTGGCAACGGTATCTCCACAGATGTGGGCAGGGCGGGAACCTGGTCCCGCGCCACCCACCCACTTGTCCCCTGGGGACCAGAGGGTTTGCAGACACTGAGTTGTACGGTCCCGTCCGGCTCCAGGATCAGAGAATAAAGACCCACTCACTTTAAACACTGAACGAGCCCCCGGGGGTTACACGGAGCCGGCCCTTTGGTTCCACTCTCCTGAAACCTGGGGCTGGAAACGAGCGTGGGGGCAGACCTTCTGCGGCCACAGACGTCACGCAGACTCAGGGCCTGGCTTCAGGGTCGCCCCTCGAGTCCCCGTTCCTTGCTCCCCGAGGCTGAGCGCACCCCAACCCCATCACAGCACATCAGACCTTTCTACTAACCGGTCCCTGCGCCCCGGGGACACTTGGCCTGGAGACGTTTTGGCTGTCAAACCCAGTGGTGGTGGGCGCTCATGGTGCGGAGAGGCGCCAGAGGCCAGGGCGCCATCCAGTGGCCTGCGATGGGCAGGACAGCCCGAGACAGAGAGTCACCAGTCTAACACGTCACCGGTGCAGGGACTGAGGGACCGACCCCTGCGGTCCACGAGTGTGTGAGTGTGCGAGCCACAGACGTGTTCTAAAACCTCCGTTCCCACACTAAGGTTTGTAAGGAGGAAGAGGTGGGGTGTATTTTAACATTTTATTCTACCCAACACATGTGGACTATTGCCACATTGATACATAGTCAATATTTTAGAAATTAATGAGACCGTTTCCCTTCTTCGTATCATACGAAGTCCCCGAAACGACGTGCATTTCACACCTAGAGCACGTCGCCGTCGGGACCCGCCCTCCTCCAAGTGTGCAGGAGCCACGTGCGTCTAGTGACGGCCGGGGTGGACCACGCAGACCTCGACCCACAGCTCTGGCGGCAGAGGTGGGGGACCCCGTTGGCACTACATTCCCAGATGTGGCACACAGCACCCCAAGTTTCATCTCCAGCCCTGCCTGTTTCCCCCCATCTTTCCTGAGGGCCACGTGCACCCCCCGGCGCAACATTTCAAAACAGAGCCCTCCTGCATCTCCCTCTGAGGCGTGTTACCCGCCCCCAGTCTTGGTCTGGGTGACACGTTCCACCTGCCCAGACACCACGGATACAAACCTCAGGGTCCCTCCAGGCTCCTGTCTCCTGCAGCCCCTTCCTCTGGTCCCTCGGCAACCCTACAGCAACCCAGAACCTGACTTCTCAACATCCACGCTTCCTCCCCAGGCCAAGCCACCACCATCTCTCCGGGACACTGGCCTCCTAACTAGTTGGCCTCCTCGCTTCTCCTTTCAACCCTTGAAGTCCACTCTCTACCCAACGGTCACGCCCCTGCCCCGGTGCACCGCTTTCCATGGAAGATGGCTTCCCACTGCACTTAGAATAAAAAGCCAAGCTCCTACAAGACCCTCCGCCACGTGGACCCTGCTGTACTCGTCTCTTACACTTCTCCTGAGGCTCCAGCCTCCAGGGCCTCCCCTTGGTTCCTCCAAGCCCATTCCCTGCCCCAGGGCATTTGCACTGGCTTTTCTCTCTGCTGGAACCCTGCCCAGTCACCCCATAGCCAGCTCCTTCTCCATCATTCAGGTATCGGCTCAGTGACACCTCCCCAGAGGGGCCTTCCCGAACACCCTCTCCTGGGCCTTTCTCCTCCCTGCCCTCCCCTCAGTCTGTTTTAGTTCCTTCACGATACTTAGCAGCAGCTGACAACCTCCTTCCTTTACTCCTTTCTCTCTCTCCCCCATTAGAAAATAAAACTCATGAGTGGGGACCAACCCTGCAGAACCGCCAGAGCTTAGAAAAAGGTACCTGACAGGTCCTCAATAAATTTCTTAAATAAACGAGTAAGCTGGGCCAGGACACGTCCCTTGGCCCACACAACAGTTAACAGTGACATCGGCCGGTAACATTTACCCATTACGGGCGCACAGTGTCTCACGGAATCCCACAGCAGCCTACGCGGCCGGCAAGGTCACTTTCGCCGTTTCACAGAGAAGGGAAATGAAGCCCAGGGAGACTCAATCACCCGCCCCACGTCCGGCCGCGGGAGCGGCAGGAGCAGGCGCTCGGGTCCGGGCGCCCGCGGGCCGAGGCGCGTGGGGGCGTGAAGACGCGGCGCAGGTGTGCCGCCGCCCGCCGCCCCGCCCAGCCGGAGTCTCCAGCCCGCTCGGCATCCCCCCGCCCCCCGCGAGTGCGCGCCGCCGGAAGACGCGGCGGCAGGCCCCGCTGGAGGAGTGAGAGCTCCAGGGCGTGGGTCGCAACGCTGACACCGACCAGCCGCGTTCCGTTCGGCGAGGGCCCGGCGCCGCTGAGCCGGCCATTTCCGCCTGGCCCCTGCGCGCGGAGGACACGCCTCCCCGCGCCGCGCCGGGTACCTGCACCGGCGTCATGTACGGGAACCCCAGCTCCTGCAGCACACCGAGCACCCGGGGATGCAGGGGCACCGGCAGCGACTCCCAGGATCCCTCCGTCACGTGCTCCATAGCGCGCCGCCGCCACCCGGAGGACCTAGGAGCTGCGCCGGCGAGCACTTCCGCTTCCGGTCGCAGGCCCGGCCGTCCGGGAACCACGCTCAAGCCGCTGAGTTCCGGAGCGCGGAAAAGGCACCCTCTCCGCCCGTGAGTGGGAAAGCCGAGTTCCGGAGAGTGAAAGCCGGCGGCAGGGGCCCGGTGGGAGTGGTGCCACCCGGGCTGCGCGGCCACATGGGCTCGGGGCGCCTCTCCACACTCAGCGGGCATATTTTGGCGGGAGGGATTCTGCCCGGCTCTCTCGCTTTCTCCGCCAATCGGAGGCAGAGGGCAGCACAGTACCGCGCTGGCCAAAGAGGGGCTGTGGGGAGTGGACAGAAACGGACCCCAGCCCCGAAGCCCCAGGTTAACAGTGATACAAGAGAGGGTTGATGGAGGGGATCCAAAGCCTGGCACATAATAAATGATGGTTTTCTTCTGAGAAAGTTGTGGTGTTGTTTAGGACTCCGCGTCCACCACCGGCTTGGGCCATCCGTTTGCCCACGTGCATGCACTGAGCAAGTTTTGCTGATCCCATCGTGTGCTGGGCTCCGTGGGCACTGCGCTCTCCGGCTGTGTGCCTGCGCCACCCCCGCCCCCTCCACTCCGTGGGCATCTCGGCGATGCCTTCCTTTCCTGATTACTGAAACCACTAACCCCAGAGCTTACAATTACTGTGACTGACACACTCGCTTCATCTCCCCCACCAAGTAAATCCCAAAATGGGGGATTTCGTTTTTATTTGCCCCAGTGGCTACCCTGGTAGTACACGGACAGTATTTTGGAATGAATACACAAAAACAGTACCCATGCAGACTCCATTGTCTGACTAAAGGAAGCGAGAACAGAAAAGCCCAGGACATTTTCACTGGAACGTGCGTTCATCGCATCCTCAGGGTGGACCCCGAGCTTTCCGGAAATGAGACGGACACAGGCTGCTGGAGAGCCAGGGCGGAGGGAAAGAGCAGCGCTGCATCCATCTGCACTGGAGGGCTGTGCCTCCAACCTTCTGAACCCGCGGCCTCTTCCAGCCTGTTTGTTTCCAGGAGGAGGATTCGGAAGCCCAGGGTGGTGGTGGTTCTGAAGAGTGAGTGTGACAGACGGTGTCAGGTGTTCGGCATCTTGCCAGGACGTTACCCTGTGCTCCATGAATCTCGCCTTTGGTACGGCTCGCGGGACCTCAGTGTAGTGGAGGGCGAGGAGTCACTGCCACAGGCGGAGATCCGGTTTCCGGTCTCACCCATCCCTCTTCCTCTGGGAGTCCTGGGCAAAACCACTCTCTCTCAAACTCACTTCTCACATTCATTAACCAGGTGGTTGAATAAAAATCACTCAAAACTTTTTTCCCAAATGGAAAAAATACTTAAGATGTTAATGCTGACCCAAAGAACCCACACAGGGAAACCTAAAATTGGAACCCTGTTCACTATCCTCCAGTGTATAGACACAAAAAGTCATAGGCATTCTTACCCAGAGAACATGGACCTGTCTCATTTTGAGTGTGAACAGAAAACTGGTATCTAACAAATGTGAACTAATCAACATATAAAACAGTACAAAGACTTTTTAAAAAGAATTATTTATTTACTGAACCTGGGGCAGATCTGATACACAACCAATTTCTAATGCACACGTTGTAATTCCTCTGGACGTGCTCTCACACAGAGAGACAGTTTTTTCACCCAAGGTTGAAAAATTGCTTATCCTGAACATGAAAACCTGTAACAAATTTAAATTAATCATATAAAACTTGTTACTTGTAGTTTTACTTTTGCAAAGATCCAAAAAAAAAAAGTAACTAATATACATCAGTCACAACATAATCCTGGACCATCCCCACACCAAAACCAGATGCTCCTTCAATTTTAAATCCATCATCCGAGACCAAGAGAAAGTCATTTCGTTTTATACAAAACAAAATTCACATGTGCCAAAAAGGAGACCGAAGAAAAAACAACCAAAAACCCTAGTACTGACCATGCTGCCAGCACCCTAATGAATGAGCGGCCAAATGCCACCGATCAAAAATAAAATAGTGGCTGCAAATCACTCACCGCAATGAAACCCAAGAGGCTGCATTCACCCCCTCGCCACCAGAAGCCCAGACGTCCCCGCTGGCGCGGCTGCGCACCTCCTACGTGCCCGGAGTGGAGCGGGTGGGAGCCGGCACAGAGAGCGAGGTCCCGCTGGCTGAGGCACCCAGAGGACAGGCTTGAATAAAAATTTCTTACAAGGTTAGGCAGAAATCAAAAAATGGTTACTAGCTGCTCTGTCATCAATTTAGTAAAGGCGAAGTCCTATGGTTCGAAGTGAAAATTTAAGGGGGAGAATGTTGGGTTGTCTTATCTTTTAAGCAAAAACAAGACAAAGGGTAAATGCACCAGCCTGGCAGCGCACTCCGAAGCCACAGAGCTCTGCCCTCCGGCGGCAGAGAGCAGCGAGACTCAGACTGGTGTTCCTCGCGAGGACCACACAGAACGAATCTCTGAAGACCGGGATCGCGGGATAAGGGGCCAAAAGAACGCGGCCGTTTTAGTAAAGCACTATCATGAACAAACTGCACTCATTAGGAAAACGAAGGTATAATAAGGACTACAGGCCTACGTTTCATGTACAGTGTTCGAGCCCTGGGAGGACCTGTATGAAGGAGGAAAAGTCAATAAGAAACTGTCCCAATCAAGTGTCAAATTTTCACTATCACTTTCCTAAAAAAGGTGTTTTTTTTTCCCCAACATCTGTTTTTTACAAAGAAACATAAGCTGTGAATGTACAATTCAGAAATCAACACGTACAAACTGATGCCGTTTTTATGACTAAGAGGTTGGTGAACAGTGAGCTGTGGGTTCCGGATCTTGAGGAAGAGCTTGTTAGACGACCCTCCGGACCTCGAAGAACCTCTTCAGGTAGTAGATCTGTCCCAATGTCATGGCCACTAGCACAAGGGCTTCAAAGAAGGACCAAAGGACCACTCTGCTATTTGTGTTGTCGTTTACTGTTGAGGAGAAACAAACACATTTTAACAGGAACCACCACCAAACCCACAGAAGCATCAAAAATCACCCCTGTCCCGCGGTGCGAGAGCGCCGCCCGCACACCACCCCCAGTGCTCTGGACACGTCCGTCTCCAAGCAGCTCCACCCACCCGGACGCGGGGACCTTACACTGACACGGAACCTCGGTGATGCCGAGTCCGGTCCGCTCTGCCGACGCACCGGAAAGGAGAGGAAGAGTGACCCGCCCGAGGCTACACTTCTGGGGTGAAGGCCCAACTGTACCTCCGTTCCCCCTCACGCTGCAATGTTCCTACG
The DNA here is from genome assembly GCF_019186645.2 of Phyllostomus hastatus. Lineage (NCBI taxonomy): Eukaryota > Metazoa > Chordata > Mammalia > Chiroptera > Phyllostomidae > Phyllostomus > Phyllostomus hastatus. Next base: position 11,355,562 of record NW_025333537.1, on the reverse strand, counting down.
TTATAACCTCTTTATCCTGAATCAGGAAATTGACTTTAAAAATTTTCAGACATTTCAAGATCGCAGAGTTACCCAAAACGCACTACTTACCAAATCAAGATGTGTCAAAATAACTTTTTTTTAAAAAACAAGGATTACTGAGCACCTACTATGTACTTGGTACTCGTTCTAGGAGGGGGAGAGTTCCCGGTTTCACGGACGGACGGACGCTGGCGGTGCCGCCCAGCCGAAGGGGCCCCACGCGTGGGGCTAAAGGCCGGGTCCTGCCAGCCCCAGTCCTGGCCGCGCTACCTCGTCCCGCTCAGCTTACGTCACACCCTCTCCGGTGTCCGAGCAAAGTCCACAGCCTTAGCTTTTAAAAAGTATCACACAGTTTTCTGGTTTTTCTGTCCATGACCAATATTAGAAACAATCGCAACTACTAGTATAATTTTTAGATGTATATATACCATTTGTAAACTATTAACTAGAATTTTAACAGCTACTGGATTCATGATCACCAAAAAATAACTGAAAAGAAATTAGCATATTTCCAGGCCTGGCTGGTACGGCTCAGTGGATTGAGTACCAGCCTGCAAACCAGGGGGTTGTAAGTTCCATTCCCAGTCAGGGCACAGGCCTGGGCTGCAGGCCAGGTCCCCGGTGGGGGGCACACAAGAGGCAACCCCACATTGATGTTTCTCTCCTCTTTCTTCCTCCCTTCCCCTTGCTCTAAAGATAAATAAATAAAATGTTTAAGAAAATCAGCCCTGGCTGGCGTAGCTCAGTGGATTGCATGCGGGCTGGGAACCAAAGTGTCCCAGGTTCGATTCCCAGCCAGGGTACATGTCTGGGTTGCAGGCCATAACCCTCAGCAACCGCACATTGATATGTCTCTCTCTCTCTCTCCCCCCCCTTCCCTCTCTAAAAATAAATAAATAAAATCTTTAAAGAAAAGAAAAGAAAATCAATGTATTTCCAAAAGAATAATTCAGTTTCTAAAAAGAAAAAAAAAAAAAAAAGCGTGGCTCTTCCCCGGAGTAAGAACAGGCACGGCCGAGAATGCCACCCAGAACCCCCTCCGCCGCCCACATGGAAGTCAGCACTGACTCCACAGCACCAAGCTCACTTCTGCTGAAAACTCAGTGACCAATTTCTAGCTCAACTGTGAATGACGAGCATTTTAAGATTGTGCCTGAAAGGGCAAGTACTTCAAATTAAGCAACCATGGAAAAAGAAGTATTTACATCTCCCTTCACTTACAGACGATTGCATCTTTAAGATTAAACCGAACACGCCGAAGCACGGTAACACGGCAGAGCAGCCACCTAGGAACATGCGTGCCTAGTGTCTACATAAGATGCTGTCTTCACGCCACTCACGGGTGCACCTGATCTAGAAGGAACACGGCATTACTGCGACACTGCAATAAAAAACGCTCTCGCGTCCACCTCTGAGAAGTGCTGTCGGAAGGGGTGCAGGAAACAAACAGAGATGGGGGAACTGGTTCCTTTGCAAAATTACACTGAACGTCTAAAAGTGCACTGTTCGCGAGAGGGCACCTCCGGGCAGATGAAGGCTGGGTGGACAGGGCCGGCCGCCCCCACGGGCCGGGAGGCAGCGCTCCCTCTGCTGCTCCGTTCCCAGGGACCGCTGCTGCTTCACAGCCGCCTGGTCTGCGCCAGCTACAGCGGCCGAGCAGGGAGAGCCCTCAGCCCTCGGGCTTCTCCGGAGCAGGCCGGCCCCCAGCAGGCCCCTGCCGGGGGGGGGGGGCGGGTGTCAGCGGGTGAAGACGGTGCGAGTGCACCCGAGGCTGGCGGGCAGAGACACGGGCCTGAGCGCCCCCCGGGCCGCACCCCACGTCCCCAAGAGTGAGACCGGGGCACCTGTCCAAGCTGCTCTGCTCACTCATCACCCTCCCGAGGAGAAGAGAGCCCACGCTCCTTCCCCACTGGGCCAAAAGCAGGTGTGAGAGGCAGGACGGGAGCCACCACTGAAGAAGTCACCTGTACCTATCTGCCACTCCTCCTCCCTGCCCCAGCCTCAGAAGGAAGACTGTGGACCTAAGCCGCTTTGCACCTACAGACGAGACTGTGCTCCTAGTGAGGTCTGTCCCCAAGAACGACTCACAGGGTGAAAGACACGGAACCACACGCGTGGACCTGGATCTGAAACACACTGTCTGGTCCGCGTGTCGATATGGTGCCACAATTGTAGCCTCAAAAGCGTTCTACTTGAGGCTATACTTTCGGCTAACCAGGGTTTCCCCACCTAACGGGGACTCCAATCATCACTGCTGACACAGACAGACCCACGCTCAGTTCCCAGGTGACAAACTTGGGAGCCCAAGCCGGTCGTTGCTTGGTCACTGCCTATGTTCATGTTTTTGAACTCGCTATTTTAACTATACTAAACTTTCCCCTTTTGGAAAAAAGCTAAATCTGAGCATATAATAGTAATCATACTGGCACAAAAAATTGTAGATGTTATTAAAAACCAACACAATGACCATTTTGGAATGTCTTCCCTTTCTGCTTTAAGAAAACAATTAGCGCCCTGGCCGGGTGGCTCAGTTGGTTGGAGCGTTGTCCCGTACACCAAAATGTTGCAGGTCTGATTCCCAGTCAGGGCACATACCTAGGTTGCAGGTTCGATCCCCAGTCAGGGCGCATGCGGGAGGCAACCGATCGATGTTTCTCTCTCACATCGATGTTTCTCTCTCACATCGATGTTTCTTGCTCTTGCTCTCTCCCTTCCTCTCCCTCTAAAAATCAATGAAGACATATCCCCAGGTGAAGAATGATTAAAAAAAGAAAGAAAGAAAACGATTAGCTTACTCTTTAACTGACCACATTTTTTTAAAAACTCGTGGTAGCTTGGGCTGAATCATAACAGCATTTACTGGTTTCGGATGTGGGTCTGCGTAGCAAACTGGTGCAGCACAAGGTGCTGCAAACACACACACTCGGGAAACCCCCTGGCACGGGGGCTTCTCCAGGGCGGCGCATCACGACGGCAGCGTGTGCCAAGCTCCCCCTGCCGGGCCGGCCCCGAGCGGCGCGGCGGGCCTCACCCACGCTCACTCACTTGCTCTGTGTATCCTCTCCCGCACTTCCATGTACTCCTGTTCGTGCTTCACAGCTGTCATCGCCACGGCCAGCTCGTTAATCATTTCTTCTAGCTTGTTCTGGTGAGCTGCGGGAGGGTTTAACACACATCAGCATACATGTGGAATCTCTGTTGGAAATGCACTCACAAAGCAATAAAAATATTCCTCAGAGAAGACACACAAAAGCAGCTGTTTCTAGAAATGGCTCAGACATCACTCTGGACCCCTGGTGACAGCGTGCTTCTCCAAGCGTTTGTTATTGTTAAAGTTGTTCCCAGCAGCAGAACCTCCTCCAGGACAGAAACTACCTGCACAGTCGTTGCTAACTGGAGGAAAACCGCCCCACGGAATTTGCTCTCCTGCACTGCCCCTGAGTGGAGGTCACTAACCGCCCACCAGGGACGGGGAAACACTGACGGGGAGGGGCATGCAGAGAGCACAGAGTGTCGAACACACACCCCAGCAACACCCGAGGACTAACCTACAAATGTCCGACTGCCATCAGAACCCACCCGGAGCCCCCACATTTCCTGGCCAGGCCAAGGGCCCACCACCCAGAGGCGGCGGGCTGCAACCCCAAACCCCGCCTCAGCGCCGCCCTGGGAGACGCGGGCACAGCGCGGGGCCTTTAGAGCAGGGCTCTCAGGAGCGGCGCTGGGGGCGTGCCGGGCCAGGCGACCCCTCAGCAGCTGCCCGGCACACTGCAGGGTCACCCGCCAGGCCGTAAGAACCACGACATCTCCTACTAACCCAGATGTCCCTCGGGGGTCACAACTCATCCCGACCTGAGAACCACTGCTGCAGAGGGAGGCCTGATTTGACAGCTGCCACTCACCGACATCCACAAGCAGAAGCAAGAGTTTTAAATATTGTGTTATGGATTATTTATTTAAGAACAATTCAACACTCTCATTCATGGGCCAACAACTTCTAACCACTTAGAGATGATTAACTTCCAGAAGATAAACAAACACAAAACACTCCCAGTTCTCCCCGAAAACCAGCCAAGCCCTGCACTGCTAATGGCCCTGCACAGCGAGCACAGGAACCACTGGGTAGTACGACTCTCTAAGTTCTACAGACTGTAACACCTGACCCACAATCCAACTTCCTCAGGGTGTAAGCACTCTACTACCTGTTCAGTCAGTACCTGCGACAGATTTCACGTTAGTACCATGAAATGTGCCAAACTGCCACTTTCCAAAAATCCTAACATGCACTGTGACCAACACCCCTTCCCCCCAAAAACCCTAATGTGCTGCCTCCTGGCACACGGTTCATCCAGAAGAACCATTTCAGGGTTCAGGGTTGGTCGGCTGAGAAATAACAACTAAGCGAACTGCAATGTGTGGCTGAAAGAACTTTTGATAGTGTATCGAGACACGGCTCCTAGAAATGCATTTCATGCCAAGTTCCAAGCTAGAAAACTTCAATCACCATTAAAACGAGCCTACCACACGCTTCCTAAAAGTCAATGGCACCCTTCGCTATCAGCTGCGTCTCACTGAGACTTTCACTGGTCCAGTGACGGTGACCACCTCCGCCCCCCGGCATTCAAGCGACAGCACAGCAGGACGGCACCACCCAACTCCTGGTGGCTGTGTCCCCAGCGCTACCTAAGATGACTGAACCTGCCTCTTCTGACAGCCAATAAAAACTATCAAACACTATGTAGGCGCAGGGTGGTGTTTTGTATTTTTTTTAATTAAGACAAAAAACAAAAAAAACAAAAAAAACACTCTCATGCCAGCAAACTGAGGTTAGAAAGAAGGAAAGCGGGAATTAGCTAATAGCAAACAAAAATGCAAAAACTCAGGATGCCATCAAAAAGCAGTCCACGTACCGTCCCAGGTATCTCCACCACCTACGGAGAAGTGTAAGATATAAACACACAGAAAATAAAAACGACAAAAAGTTCAGCTACACTAGTCACGAATACAAATGAGCAAACAGTCACAAGAGCCAGGATGGGCGAATTCACAGAACAAGCCACCTGGGACGCACACGACCCACATGCTCACCGGTGCACAGGGTGACCCAGCTGCAGAGGGGTGCCTGTGAGGAACTGAAATATAAACGTGATCTTCCAGAAACTTCTCTTTGTTAATCAGGAGATCTGGATAAGTACAAGTACACCTCACGAGAGTTTCTGACTTTAAAGACAGTGGACGGAAGAGGAGACGAGGGGAGGAAAGACAGTGGATGAACCCAGAATGAGAAATCGAATACTCCAGAGGACGAAAATGCTCAGAACTGACATTCACCCCGGAACCGGACAGAGGTTTCCGGCACGTGCCCCTCACCTTCTGTCTCCATGTCCTGCCCTTTGGGGGCCTCCCCGATGTCGATGGTGAACATGACGATCTTCGGGGTCATGGTGGACATCCTGTTGCTGAAGCAGAACTTGTACGTTCCATCCATGTGAGCGGCAAACGTGTACTTCCCACTGGACTCCCGGTCTCCCTTGTAGATCCCTTTGTTGTCGGGGCCCGTGATCTGGAGGTGGGAGAGAAACGCAGGCGATGTCACGACACACTGCCGACCGTGAACTTCTTCCCAAGCGCTGTCTGCCGGCGGCAGGATGTCCACCACGGAGAGCACGTCACCTGGCTCCACGTGGGTTAGTGACAGCGGCCTCTCTGGGCTCCCCCTTCCGAAACAAGGGCCTCTGCCTGCACACACCTGTCTGACTACACCTGTGCTCCTCCTTCCACGGAAACGCAAACCCCTCAGAGACAAAAGCCGCACCCTCCACCTGGTCTCCAAGTGGCCTAATGCCCCCAACCACCGGGTAAACGTGCAGCCCTTAACATCAAAACAAACCCCTCTTTAGAAGAACAACCGTGAGCGAGGCGCACTTCTAGATTTCCCAGGTTGATTATCCGCAAACAGGGAAGGGACCTGCTTTACCTGAGATGCCGGGGAGCCTGAGGGCAAGGACCGGACTGGAGACCAGGAGACCAGGAGACCGGGGCGCGCACCCCCACCTGCCACAAAGCAGCTGGCGGGCCCCGCTCGCTCCGTCCCTCCTCCAAAGTGCCCCACCCACCCACCTGCAGCCCTGGGCACCGGCCTGGCTGAGCTCTGTGGCCTCGGCTAATTCCGCCCGCCACTCCTTCCACTGTCGCCCCAGTCCTGGGCCTCGCTTGCGTTGCATAATCGTGCCCAACTCCGCTAAGGCTCACTGCCAAATGGAAAATCCTTCAACCCCATTAATCATGCTAACGGGTGGCTTTAAATACTAATTCCGTGTGATGCCCCCACCTCCAGAAAGTTAGAGGTGAACCATTCCTTTAGTTCAAAAAAAGACGTAGAAGGAAACCTAGGGACTTGATAACTTAATAAAATGTCCCCTTTTCTGCAGTTAACTCACTGCAATCATTACTCCTAAGTCATGACCCTAGTCGGAGGTGGCTAAACGGCTTATGTGGGGACTTGTGTGAAGACGGGTGACACACTCGGGTGGTTTCCCGAGAAAGGAAAGGACGACGACGCGAACGTCCGTCCGCCCGGCACTCCTCAATAACTTCAGACCCACTTTTCCCAAAGTTTCTGGACCCCGTTCCAACACGGATCCCTAGCGAGACGGGACGCCGCTGCTGCCCGGATCGGGTCCCGCCACCCCTGAGCCGCGCGACTCGGGAGCGCCTTCCGGGCCGGGAGAGGACACGCGGCGCCCAGTCGACGAAGCTCGGCCAGAGGTCCCGAGGGAGCCCGCCGTGCGCGGCGTCAACCCACAGCCCCTGAGCAGCCGCTCCGTACCCCGAGGGGAGCACGGGGCGGGTGGCAGGGGAAAGGGTCAGGAGCGGGGTCGCCGCGGCCCCTCCCAAAACGCGACTCGCCGCCTCCAGGCCCCGCGCCCTCGCAAGCCTCGCGCGGGCCCCGGAAGCCGCCAACCCCCGGGCGGCCGCGGGACCCCGCCTCGGTCGCCGGCAGCGGGCCCGCACCTCCACGTCGATGTCCAGGAAGCCGCCCTCGGCCACCTCGAAGATGAGGCCCATCTTGGTGCCCGAGGTGACCCGCTCGAAGAAGCACTCCTCGGCGTGCGCGTCGATGCTGACGAAGTAGCCAGAGGCCGTGGCCACGAGGGCGGCCAGGAGCACCAGCAGCTCCGCGAGCGTCACCATAGTGGGATTGGGGCCGAAGCCAGGACCGGGACTGCGGCCTCCACAGCCGCCGCCGTCGCCGCCACCGATGCCTTCTCAGCCGCCACCGCCTCAGCTCCGCCCCTTCCGGCTGCGCCACCCGAGGGGGCTGATGCGGGCGCCGGGGATTGGCGGGCGCCAGCACCTGCCACGTAACGGACGCACGGCGGCCGCAGAGGGACAAGGCGGCTGCGCGCGGCCCGAGCCTGGACGGTGGCTCGGAAGGGCCATAAAACATCGGCCCCACCTGCCTTTCCCGCCTCGCGCGCAGCCTGCGGTTCACGTCGATCATGTAAGAAAGCGACAGGATTGAGAAACCTCCCCCGCGCGGTTGCAGTTCCCTCCTAGGATGGTTTAGAAAGATGGCGAAAGCTTTGGAGGCAACAGTGGGAATAGGAGGAGTGGGCGATGGGGGCGGCAGCCAAGGGCTTTGAGGTTTCATGTTGGCCTCCTCTCACCCCGCGAAAATCGACCGGGAAAGGACGGGGGCGGGGACATGTAAACGGGGAGGGGTACTTCCCGGGATACTTGGAATGTTTCACATCTCCCCCCATGAGTGAAGGGTACATGCGTGCTGCATTTTTTTCTTAACAACGACTAGATCTGAAGAAGATCTATACTTACGGCTGATGCAGCTTATTTTACGGTGATAAACTTGTTTTGGCTGAGTCCGATTTCTCCAAAATTAGAATCTTCTCAGTTGCGCCACGTCTCGCTGCCACTCCGTACCCGCTCAGCTCTTGCCAGCTGCTAGGACCCCGCAGCCCGCCGCCTTTTGCTTGCTGACATGCTCCTACTCATCCCTCAAAGCCCCACTCACGAGTCGTCCGCTCTCGTCTCCGAAATGTTCCTGAACCTCCTGCCAGAGACTAGCGCTTGCGACGCAGATCTGTGCCTCCGGGGTGTAGCTCTTGCAGTTCATCGGCCCACGCCCCTCCCGAGGCACTGTATGTGCTGTGCTCTCGGGCCCACGAAAGACCTCACGCGTGACCAGTTAGCTGAGTTCTTTGAACCGGCCAGGGGATGAGGAGACCTAGGTTGTTACTCCAGTTTGCATGTAGCTGCTTGATCTTAGTTATGCTACGTCATCTCTTATCAGTAAAGGAAGAACGCCACGTGCCTGGCTTATCTGGTCCAACGCCGCGTAGGTGAGTGACTGTGCCTGCAAGTTTGAGGGATCCTGTCTTAAAGGCACCGGGCAATAGGGGGCAGTAGCGGCCCAGCACCCAGCTTCCCGCTTCGGGTATGGAGAAACCACCAGGTGCAGCTGCAGTGAGGAAAACCGTCCAAAACAGGAAAACCCATGGACAGGGTGGATTAGTAGTCACCTCGGGCTGTGGCCGCGGGTAAGGAAGAAGTGGGGAGTGACCACGAATAGAGTTTCTGTGCGGAAGGAGGAAAATGGGCTGGGACTAGGTGGCAGTAATGGTGGCGTGTACCTGCGGCCACACTAAGAACCACCGCAGTGTACTTTTCTAGGCGTGGAGTTGATGGCGTAGGGATTGTATCTCAGTGAGGCTGTGTAAAACAGGGAAGCGTTTTTCCACTGTCCGGGTGTAGTGCAGAAACAGGCAGGCCAGCGCCACCGGCGTCCGGTGGCAGAAAGCACCGGGAGTGTCCGTCTTGGAGATTCAGTGGCGTTCCGAAGCTGGTCGGGGTTCGGTTCTCTTCCTTCCCGGACTGGATTTCCATCACGGACGCCACGCAAACGGCGCGTTTTGAGAAGGAGCAGAGCAGCGCCTGACAGCCATTCGCTGGCCTGGCACTGGCCGCTGGCCTCGGTGTTCTCCCGTGGAAGTCACCTCACAGGACGTCAGCATCAGTCAAGGCCACTCCGTGACCACGGTGGCACGAGACAAAACGCAAACACAGCACAGGCTGCAAACACCTGGGTCCAGGCTACAAAGTGCCGAACGTCTCGCGCTCTTGGCTCATGGGGGTGACGCTGCCTCTTTACCAATGACGGCTCTAGCCTGCCCTCCGTGGAGATAATGTCTGCGAAGAGCCTCAGCCCCAGATCTGTCCCTGCTTCCCGGTGGCACGCGCCCCCACGCAGGCTCCCAGGCCCTTACGCTCTCCCCAGAACCGCCCAGCCAAAGCCCAGGCCCTGTAAGAGGCTCTGACGTCCTCGCATTCTCACTGAGACGCCCCGTGGTTCGCCATGGTGTGCAGTCACCCCGGCTGCGAGTGATAAACCCAGCTGGCTCCACTGCCCGTGTTTTCCTGGTGGTCTTCGGCGGCAGAACATCGATAGCTTCCCAACACTCACTTTCTGTGTATTTGCCTGACACCGAAGCCTGCTCCACCAGAGCACCAAGATCAACAACAACAAGCTAATTTACCTCTGAGCCTTGGTTTCCCCTCCATGAAATCATGCCACGCTTCCGCTTTAAAACCCCAGCGTGGCTCCCCCAGCTCCCTGTGCATCACAGCTGCAGAGCTTCCGCTTCCCTGGGCCGCAGAGCCAGGCCCCACGCTCCCCTCCGTTTCCCCCCACCTTTGGCCGGCCCCTCAAGCTCCAGAGACACCGCTGTCCTTGCTGTCCCTCTGCCACTCCGTGCACACACCTCACTTGGGCTCTGCAAGTCCTGTCCCCTCTGCTCAGAACCGTCTTCTCCCAAGCTTCCGCCGCGTGACTCACTCCCACCCTTTCCCAGATCTCTGCTCCAGGGTCACCTCCTCAGGAAGAGCCCCCCAGCTCTCTCACTCTCGAAGACAGCGGTTCTCAAGCTTGGGTGGACACCCGAGTCACCAGGGACACTGGTACAGTGGGAAAGGCCCACTCTGCTCCATCGCTGCGGGAAGGGACTCAGGGGGCACATGCACTGGGACAGGTTTGGCGGTCTCTTGGAAAGTTGAACCCCTACTTCCCCAGCGGCCCAGACACTCCACTTGTAGGCATCCGTCCCCGGGGCTGGTGCCCCAGTCTCCTCAGGTCCTGGCGGGTCTGATGCTCTCAGATCACAGAGGCACAGGCTGCAGCCGCCTCAGCACCAGGACCAGCCCAGGGGATGACGGGAGCCTCCTGGAGATGGGCGGAGGGGGTGGCCCACAGGGAGGACTTACAAGAGGCGTGAAGGAGTGGGCAGGTAAATTGCTCACCTTCCCCCATGGACCCTAACCCTCTAGTCCCCCCTCTGTGCTGCTGGGCAGCTCTGAGACTCAGGGGTGTCACACACCCTCCCAGACACACCCCGCCAGACCCAGCGGCCAGGCCCACGCCGGGACCACGCTGCCCAGACTTCGCTCTCTTCTTCTTTTCCCGCCTCACTTCCCTTCTCCCTCGTTCTCTCGTAAAGCGTTAGCTCATGCATTTTCTGCAGGAACCCATGCGAAAGCAATGGGTGATTTTTTTATTACTACTTTTAAACTATTTTCCTTGAAACGTTCACTTAAGCGTCTCGGTGACTGAGACCGCCGGAGCAGAGCAGCGCGGGCGGGTTCACGCAACAGAACGGAGACGCCACCCAGACTGGCACGGCCAGGTGACCTCCCTTCAGGGGGGGACAGACGTTGACGCTCAGAGCGCGAGCCCCGTGCACTTTAAAGAATCCCGCTGCCGAAGTTGAATCTTCCTGTTTCCCCCCGCCCCCCCCCCGAGGTGCGCGTTAGGGAGCCTGCCTGTGTCTCCCATCGCCTTGGAGGGAGGCGACTGTCAGGTAGGATCAATATGCAACCAACTGTGAGCCCCGTGGGGTCCCCGGTGGTTGGAGATGTGACCGACTGTGACATCAAACTCGCCCACGGCCATCCCAAGTGCTCGCCTTCAAGAGGAGGTGGCGGGGGGGGGGGGTGCGAGAAGTCGGAATGGCAGCCACAGGAGGTCGGGAGGACCGGCGGGTAGGAGAGAGGGCATGAGGCTGTCATTTCCGGTGAAGTCCTTGGGACCGAGACCAGGAAGAGGCGCAGTAAAGTGGGGTGCCCACAGAATAGCCTACCCTAGCCCGGGCTGCCGCAGCAAAAACACCGAAGACCAGATCCTTTGTAAACTCCGAAATTTCTTTCTTGTGGTTGTGGAAGCTGGGAAGGCCAAGGCCAAAGCACTGGCAGACTCAGGGTCTGGCGAGGGCCGCCTTTTGGCTGTGTCCTCCTGCAGCAGGCACTCTCCAGGGTCTCTCTTTATCAGGGCGCTAATTCCATGCAGGGGGGCCCACCCTTCTCACCTCTAGCCTCCCAGAGGCCCCACCTCTGAATTCCACCACCCCCACCCCGGGGCTAGGATTTCAGCCTGTGCGTTTGGGGAGACACGGACAGTCGGTCCACGCCCAGCCCACAGCACCGGTTCAGGGAAACAGACATTCAGTCCACACCCAGCCCACGGCACCCACGCAGGAAAGCTACATGCAAGCAGCCCGAGGTAGCCTCTCAAAGCCTGGTGTGGTTTTTCGGGACCTTGTGGTCTGATTTTCCAGGAAGCTGGGACTTCTCCTTCCACACAATCACTGCTTCTCTCTGCCGCAGGCCCGGCCCAGCTGGCTCGCCGTGAGGAACCGTCTGTCATCTGCCACAGCTCTTCCTCCTGCCCCTGACCGCGGGTGGCCCCCAGCACCCACCCCTCCCCGCCCCCACGCCAGACCTTCCGTTCTGCTGGTGCCATCCGATCTCTCTCCTGCGACCCGTGGCTGGGCCAGATTGTGCTCGTCCCAGGCAAGCCAAGACTGTGGCACTCCTTCAAGCCTGTAGTCTTTATTTTTTTAAAAAAAGTGTTATGGGAAATCGCTACTCTTAAAAAAGGAGGAAGAATGGTGTGATGAATGTCCATGGTCCCATTCCCCAGCTTGGACAATTATTCACAAAACGGCCAGTCTTCCTTTCATTCATATTCCCAACCATCCCTCCCGCCCAGAGGGTTATTTGAAAGCAATTCGCAGGAGTCATATCATTTCATTCTTAAAGATCTTAGGAAGCGCGCAGTCTTTCATCAGTTGTCTCTGGTTAGGGAGACAGGAGGCTGGTTGTCCTGTGTGGGGAAAGGACGGAGAAACGCCCTCTAGTGGAGGGACCTGTAATCCCCACTCTCGCGGCCCAGCCGTTCTGCTCGGGCCCGCACGTGCAGGCCCTCCGAACCTCGGGGGTTGGCTCCCGCTCCGCATCCGCACTCCCTCGCTAAGTTCGGTTACTGAAAACATTCCGAAACTAGACAGCGGTGAGTGCGCAAGCTTGTGAACATACTACAGAACACTGACTTTGCACGTGAAAAGGGTGACTATTACTGCGGGTGATTTACATCTAAATAAGCATTAAAAAAAGTGAATCGCCCCTCAAAAACAGAAAAAGGAAATACTGAAACACAACACCGCCAAACAAACTGAACTCGAATCAGATCACATCTCTTGATCCGACGACCAGTTTACAGAAGATGCGGAGAACAGGTAAACACACTATAAAGAACGTTACAGTGGAGGAATTGGCAAAATCCAGGCTGAGACTCGACAGGACCAAACATCCTGTTCCATCAGCCAATAAACGTGAAGGCTGGGGAGTGAAAAAGCATCGAAGAAGACGGAGGAACCCAGCCACCAACTGCAACACGCAGATATTATGTGGATCTTGAGTTGAACCCAAAAATAACTACAAAACATGAGACAATTGACATTTGGAACACACTGCATATCTGATATAAAATAAAATCGCTGTTATTGTTTTGCAAGTGCAATGGTAACAAGTGTCCTTCCAGGGGAAGCAGAGAAGACAGGCCGGCAGGGGAGGGCCCTGTGGGGTCAGGCCGAGGCTGCAGCCATGGGGTCACAAGTCAAGGGAGCCAGAGCTGGAAGGAGCGAGGCGGCCCGTCCCCTGGAGCCTTCCCAGGGAGCTCAGCCCTGCCGACACCTTGGTTTCAGACTCCTCGCCTCCAGGGCTGGGAGAGAATACGTTTCTATTGTTTTAAGTCACCACTGCCTGTGGCAATTTGTTACAGTAGCTGCAGGAAGCTAACGCCCCTCCCTGCTCCTCACTGTCCACCTCCCTGAGCTGCAGTGCATGGATCTGACCTCTGACCTGTGGGTAGCACTTCCCAGCTGCCTGGCCGTGGGCAAGGGCTCTGATCGCTCTGTGCCTCAGTTTCCTCATTTGTAAAACAGAGATCATCATACTTCTTAGGATGTTGTAAGGCAGCAGTTTTCAAACCTTTGGGTCTCTAGAACCCTTTTCTAAGGGCACTTTTAAAAACTATTGGAGTCCTGGCTGGTGTGGCTCAGTGGCCTGAGTAACAGCCTAAGAACTGAAGGGTCGCTGGTTTGATTCCCAGTCAGGGCACGTGCCTGGGTTGTGGGCCAGATGCCCAGTAGGGGGCGTGTGAGCGGCAACCACACTTTGATGTTTCTCTTTCCCTGCCTTCCCCTGTCTCTAAAGATAAATAAAATTTTTTTTTAATTAAAAAAAGAAAAAAATTATTGAAGACTTTTGATATTTTGTTAGGTGCCTTAGATCTAGAGATATCTGTTGTAACTAGAAATTTAAACTGATTTTTAAAATATTGATTATTTTAAAAATAGACATTATAACATGTTTTTTTATTTTTTGAATAATTTGTTCATTTATTTTTTCCGAGAGAGGGGAAAGGAGGGAGACAGAGAGGAAAGAAACATCGATCAGTTGTATGCGCTCTGACAGGGAACTGAACCCGCAACCCAGGCACACGCCCTGACCAGGACTCCAACCAGGGACCTTTCACTTTGCAGGACAATGTCCAACCCACTGGAGCCACACCAATCAGGGCTAACAGAAATATTTTTTAATAAAAATAACTTTCCCCCCAAACAACAAAGTCCTGAGGGCAGGGACATTATTCATATACCTGTACATCTCTGTAATGCCTGGCCCATTATAAAAGTTGGATCCTCCAATCGGCTGTGTAGTCAGTCTATGGCGATATGCTGTTTTCTGTGGAGGACAAGAAGAACACATCTAGCCTGTCACGCATACAGGGGACAAAAGGCACAACCTCAGCGAGACCCCATGGGTACTGGGGAATCTCAACAGTCCTCTGCCGTACTTGGAGGACAGATGGAGTAAGGAGATGGAAGGATATTTCGAAAGCACTTAGAATAATGCCTGACACACGGCAAGGATAAGCATTA